>NC_134172.1:65308183-66724820 GCF_964188355.1 Buteo buteo
GGTTTGCATTGTGTGAACACTTGCATTCAGTTATTAAGGGGCAGATTTTGAAAATGCAGAAGAACCCTCTGAAATTATATTCTAGTGCATACACAAATTAAGTAAAGGCACATTTGACTGGATGGGCATTTACATATAAATTGCTATCTAATTGCACTAATTGCACACATTCACAGATGTGCTATTGCACAAACAGGTTTTGCACATGGATATCAGGTATCTGCTTTGTTTTGTTGCAAAGGTGGATTTAAATCAATATAAATTATTGGTTCCTGTCTTGTCAGACCATGGCTTAGATCAGCAACTGTCCAAGATACGGCTAGGAAGACCTTTTGAAGTGATTTTCCAGCTTCTGTTCTGAGTCACCCTGATTTCATACCCTCAGGCTTGCAAGCCTTCCCTTCCTTTCCGGGTCGTAAATACTTGTCTTGTCTCAGGGAAACATTTGGTGCTGTTAGGTACTAAGGACACAGTGTAAAAATCTAATGTCTTGGCATTTTATTTTTATATTGGAAATGGATCAAATAGTAAAAATGAATCTTGGATCAAGAAAAGTTTAAAAGATAGTAAGTAGGAGTTAATGTACCTCAATAACATCTTTTTTGTAGACTCGTTACCTCTTTATTTACCCTTCAAGATATTTGCTTCTGGTTTATAGCACAATATGTATTGAGGAGAGACATAAACTGGGCAGGGAAATGCCAATGAAATGAGAAAATAGAAAGTTAATGGCGAAACTAGAGTAGGCTAAATTAATTTACTGATTATATGACCATATCCCATCAGTAAGACATGAATTATTTTGTTTACAGTCTTCAGGTTGTTGCCTGGCTCTGCTACCCTTCACTGTTTTCAATTTAAACTGCAGTGATTGTAAAGAGAAGAGAAAATAAACCAAATGTTCCCATTCCACTTATAAATTTTATGTTTATAATCTTGTAGCCATCCATGGAAACCATGCCTGTTATTCAAGTGCTTCGCCTCCCCAAGCTGAGCATAATTATTACTGATACATCTGGATGTTTAACTACCTACTACAGACTCTTGAATTCCTTCCAGACTTAAAATATCCATTAATACAGGAGTGGAGAAGAGTGGAGTCACAGGGGGAAGAAGAGAGGGGAGGGTTTATGCCTATTACTTCAATTCTCAAAGGATTTATGCCTTGCTTAGCACCACAGGGAGTAAAATACTGTTACCTAAGCTAGTGTCATTCAGTTAAAAGGATGTAACATGCTTCTTTCCACATTATTTTACAAAGACTTCTTCATGCATAGCGGAACAGATCCACTCTAGTTTGGTGTCCAGAGAAGATGGAGATACCCTACCATGGTGCAACTCTCCCCCAGCCCAGGGGTATCACTGGAGACTTGTCCCATGCATGCACCTTCAACAGATAGTTTTTTAAAGCCCTTTGGGTTGGGCTTTCACTCAAACCCCATGTATTTTTCTAGCCAACATATCAGCCTGTAAAAACACAGCTTGTATGTTCATCCCATGCAATGCATGCTTCTTCCTCGGGTGTTAGCTCCTAAGCAAAATCACACCTGACCAGGTAGGTCACGAATTGACTGTGAGTATCCCAGCAAGCACAGAAATAGCTGGTATGAAGAAAGGGAGTCACTTTTGTGCAGTGTCACTACAGATGTCAGTCCCCGAGTCAAAGGTCAGTATCCCATGTTAGGGAACACCCAGCTATTCAGGAATCCCTCCTCCAGGGCCTGTGTTCTCAGGGGTAAGGCATTCCCCTCAGCCCCTCTTGAAGGCAACCTGGAAACCCCATTTGGGAATTTTAGCTGTTTTGCACTACCCACCATATCGGCTCCATTAAGGCTATGGTCCAGACTTATTGATTACTTTCTAATCTGTGCCCTATTAAACTCACACATCCGTCTAACAATTACATACATGGCATCATTCACTCTTCAGCAATGCCCCATTAGTTCCTATTATGAAGAACACAATGGTAGTTGTGTTGTCACTGCCTCATTAACTGCAGTATGTACCTGAACCATGGTACATCGTGCTGGCCCAGGTCCAGGTAGCAGATTCATCACAAAAAGCAAAGGCTCACTCCTTGCCTGACACCCAGCACTTGAATCATGATTTTCAAATGTTCTGTACGTGAGAAACACTTAGGTACAGAGAGTGTCAAATCCCTTTCTGTGAAACTATTATTTGCCTCCAGATAGAATGGGAAACAACTTGTCTCTGATCATAGCAGTTACTTATAAGCTGCCAGACTGGAGGGATAAGTGAGATAAATTAAACTGTGAGAGCTCTCTTTCCAAGAAACAGTTCACTATATTTGCTCACGCATTTAAGTACGCATGCAGCTTTTAGCCTGTAATCAAAGCACAGTAGCTGAACCAAAAGGATCATATTTAGTACACCAGATCAAAGAGTAGCTAACCAAGAGTCATGTACCAATACAATACCTCCAGGTTTTTCAGCACTTGTCCACTACCTCTGCTACCTCCACTTGCTACCAGAGACAGTAGCCTACAAGACAGCTGCTCTTTTGCTGCCCATTAGACCTTATTGCAGGTGGGGCAGGACATAATCAGACTCAATAAAAGAACAAGCAACCAAAACCTTATTCCTTCACCACCTCCAATCTCTCACAGTCCCATAAAATCCCCATTTGCCAACCATGAGAGAGGATGCAACTGGTATTATTTCAAAGGCAAGGCTTTTCTGTACCCATTTCCCGCAGTCTTTGATGGCATTGTGAGTGGAGCTTCTGAAATGCCTCCTACAGCTATGTAATTTGTCTCCACATAAATGTGTTTTGAATGCACATGGTTACCAGATGGAAATTCACATTCGACGTATTAAGGGGACCAGATGAGCATGGAAAGGCTGTACAGGCCGTGCTTTGTGCTTCCGATATTAGTGGATTCCTTCTCACAGAGGAAGTGGCCTGTAATGGGAAGTCCCATCTGTCATTGAGATACTCGTTGAAATTGAATGTTCTGACGGAGTTTTTTTCCGAGACTGGAAATATTTTGGTCCCATCAGCTATCCCTTTAGCTCTAACCCCACAGTGGAGGTACAGAAAAAACATAAGAACATTTGATTTACTGCAATTACCTAAAAGAACGATGTCTTGTTACTAGTAGTTGGAATTTTAAGAGGTGCAATACAATCACCTTGGCATGACCTGGAAAACTTTCTTAAAGGAGAGATTTATGCACTTGGCACTGCAACTCCCGTGGCTTTAATTTTTAACTGAGATTCCCAGATCTGTCTGTGAAGTCTGTCCAAAGAAAAGCTAAGTTGGCATGATCTTTAGCAAAAAAAAAAAAAAAAAAAAAAAAAAAGGAGATATGAAGCTGAGCGTTAAGACCCACAGGGGACTGAAGGTACACAAAGAGGACTGGAAGACAGGAGTATCAGGAGACTGCTTTTAGTAAACAACAAAGCTAATGGGAACATTAAAAAACTATTGTGTCTAGTTTGGATCAAAACTGCACACTATGTGATCCCAAGTAAAGTTTCTGAAGATGGTCTGGGAGCCAGAACTCCAATGCCTGAGGTCATCCTGAATTCATTTTTTCCTTATCTTTGGTTTGGGTTTTGAAGAGGAAAAATTGCTGTGAGTAGGCCAACAGCATCATAACTGTGGCTGCAAATCCTGCTGGTAGGATTTGGTGAGGGAGAAATATCTGTGAACCAAATCTGGCCATTCACCACAAACTCTTCTGCCAGGTATTGCTTCGTCCATTCAAGGGCGTGCTTCAATTTCTGTAAGGTGCCCCTAGCTAGACAACATCGTGCTTGGCTGACTTACAACTAAGAACTCATCTTTTAGTGATCATGATCAGCATCTTCTCCTGACTCACCATCATAAACCCAAGGGGTCAAAAAAACAATGAAAGAAGAAAGGTTAACTCAGTGAGACAGCAGCGTCTGAAAACCAGGGCAAGATTGTCGTCACCTACCAGTGTAAGCTACTACTGGAGCAGTCCCTCAAAGTGGTGACAGGCTGCTGAGCTGTGCAGCCACTCCTCTCATGCATAGAGCTTGTTGTGCACCTCTGGAGCAGGATGGCCTCACACCCTAACAGACAGGATCTTGCTAGGGCTCTGCCACCCAGCTTATAAGGAGCTCAGCAGTGAGGTCCTCCTTGCAGATGGGACACTATAGCTACTGTGTGAAAAGTTTCTGCCCACCCTAACAGTGCTGTCACCTTTCCCACCCTATCCCAGTCATCGCACTGCCTCTGCCATGCCTTCACTCTGCTAGTCACCTCAAATACCCTTTGCAGGGTCTGGCACTACAGGAAGGAGAGCCATGCCATGTTGGACATCCCTGCCTAGAATGGGAACTGCCACTGGATGGAGAATCCCCTCCATCTCTTTGCTTTCAGACTCCCAGTGCTGCCACCATGGGGACTCCTTTGAAATAGGGCTGGGCACCCGGGTTGGCATTCTTTTGTCTTAATCTGGATGTAATGCCTTACTCCATTTCCTCCTTGAATTCCCTGTCATTTCCTTTTCTTTGAGGACTCATAGATCCTAGGCACCCTCTCTTTCCCCAAGGATACTGGCATGGCCCTGCTGTCAGACTGTCCACTTTCCTTTTCTCCTTCCTCTTTTCTCCTGATGCTGTGCGTTTTTCCTCATAGCTGAGCTGGTGGGATGATTCCCAAAGCACAGCCAGTATGATCATCTCCGGCTCTGTCAACACCAAGTGGTCATGGCTCACACTTCAGATGATTGAGTTTAAAATATCATGGGATTTAAAAATATTTAAATAGAGCATTTCTCTGTTGGTGTCAGGCTGGCCAACGATCACGTTCTCAGAATCTGCTTGGTGGTTGGAACTCCAAAAAAGAAAGATGAGATGAGCTAATAACACCAGAATTGCATTCTGGGAACAAGAAGGACCCACGCAGCCCTGAGAAGTGAGAGCACTGCCGTCTCCCTGGCCCTTGCATCTCTCCCCAGTGCATCCCTTAGCTTGGAAGGGAGTTTTCCTCTCCCAAATCAAGCAGGAGCTCTCATGTCCACACATTCTCTGCAGCCTGGAATTCACAAGACAAGAATGACCTTGGGTTGAGTGATGTTTCACAACATGTCTCCTGAGTCCCTTCACAGCTGGTGAGGCTGCTCCTAATCCCAAGTGCGCCCTTCATGTTCTACATGGTTATCAGCCACAGGGTACCCTGTCCAGATGAACCTCCAGTTGGAGCAGCAGTACGTGTCCTTTCCCAGCTACCTACAGGCCTGTTTCACTAACCCATGCAGAAAGAAACCCCAAGCGGGGTTCAAGCCTCAGGAGCCCCTAGTTTTCCAGGGGCGTGTGACAAATGCATCGGATCTGGAAACCGCCGCTTACAGACAGACACTCGTGGCTTTCCGTTAAGTCAAGATTTCTGTGGTTAAAAGTCTGCTTTGTGAAGGTGCCTATTTCTTATCCCTAATACACCCACCACAACTTCTGATGATTACTTTCATCTCAGACCAATACTGAAAAACCCAATTAATTAGTGCTGTCTGTGTGCACTGTTCTGGGCTGGTGCTAGCCAGGGTGTAACTTATTAACAGTTTCTAGTCAAGTGAAAATCGGTGCGTGGGAAGTAAGCACTATATTACCAAATGACCTTTTTAATTTGTGCCTGTGCTGCTTGGCTCAGCTCAATGTCTCAGCGCTGTTGAACGGTGCTTCAAAACCCATTGGCAGGGGAGGGGGAGGATGGGCTGTCCTGCATGGGCTTGGAATGGTTTTGGTCAGGGCTTTGCATACCTCAGTCAGCTGGACCATGAGGACCATGTCTCACCCATGGCAACTCACTTGCCTTTTCTGATGGTGGGTCCAGCAACAGCAGTGAAGACCCTATGGGGGAGTCTTTGGGCAATTATTTCCCCACAGCAAGCAGGGGCTGAGAGCTGCTGTTTCTTGCCTAGCAGAAGGAAACACCCACTGCACGCAGACACATAACAGGCCTGATGGAAGAAAAAGCATTTCTTCACTAAGTCTTGAATCCCAGCTTGCTAAGATCATCAAAGAGTAACCCGGACTGGAGTGAGTCCCCAGAGTCTTACAGGATAGAGCTTTTCAAAAGTACAAGGTTCAGCTCATGATAAATATTAGTAGTGGGTGCTCAGCATTGGCTCATGCTTTATTTCCCCTTTGTTATTGGGGGTCTGGTGCTGCAGCACGTTCTTCCTCCAGAGACGGTCGTTTGAAACCAGCAGCCTTTTGTGCACATCTTTGAAATGGGAGCTGAAGTCAGAACTATCCCCAGGAAGGGTGGAAAGTACTTGGGATTAGCAACTGCATTTGCATCAGCCTCTGCATAAAGCTTAGCAGGATGGGGCCTTGTGCCTGCAAGTTCTGCTGGCCTCCGTGCTGGAAAACTGTACATTAGGAGCTGAGGAAGCTGGGACAACAAACATATTTACAGCAGAAAATTCAAAGCAAGGGCTGATTTACTTGAGCTAATTGCAAATCACTTTGTTCAACTGGGTCCAAGTTATCCTAAGTCTATCCTTCAAAGATAAAAGCTATAAAGATAATGTTGATTGACCTATTTGCAACTGCACCCTGCTGCATGCTGGCAATCATGTCCCCGTATTGAGTTACAGGCACCTATAAAGTGGTCAGCTCTTGTGTATCCTTCTTTCTTGCCACAGGTCTGGAAATGAAATGACCCAGGTTTGTTGTAAGAGAGCTCTCAGGGACTTTCAATACACCTTGTTTTTCATTAGGGCATTTCTGTTATTGTTGGGTTTCTCCCTCATTTAAGCCCCACCCCAGCAAAATTTTTAATCCGCTTTCTTTTGAAGTAATTGATTCAGTCAGTAAATACGTTTCCTGCCCTTTAAAACTATTTTGTCCTTTTTTTACTTGTTTGGTTTTTTTTAACAACAGAATGCCTTCTTTCAAAGCTTCTGTGAAGAAAATCGTGATGGTGGAGGGACGGTATCAAAATGAAACCAAGTCTGCTTCCTGGATCGAAGTGCTGATAAAATGGTCTCAAGATGCATTTGTTACCTCTGAGAGTTTAAGGGCTCAGCTCAGGTGCTGCACAGGGAAGGAGGTTTCCTGCCACATCCCTGGCAGTTCATGTGTGTGTGTAGAAGAGGGAATTCAATGAGTGCATCCAGCTCCCTCTGACACCTCCTCTTGTCTGTAGCCTCTGAAACCTCCTCCATAGCCTTGAGCTCATTCGCTCTACAGTAGTGTTAGACTTCAGCTTCCTTTAATGCTGGATTTCCAAGTTCTCCAACCTCAGACACCATAAGTTTGCATGCTTTAATGTTCACCTAGAGAAACGTTTCTTCCCTAAGCACTCTGGAAACCTCCACAGGCACTTCAGAAGATCCCAGGCACTGATGCCTGCAAATGCCTTGGGACCAGCCATCTTAAAGATCAAATCTCAGTGCAACTGAGTCCTGTGCAAGTCCCTAGATGGTAACAGCAGGGCTGTCTGCAGCATATCCATTCTTATCATTTGGGCAGTGTTTTTCACCTTGGCAACTTGCTAATTTGCAGTTTTCAGGGAAAGACACGCAGGGGTAATGAGGTTAAGTGAGAGAGGAAATGGAAAGAATGCGCCAATTTTGCGGGCTGTCTTCCATGTGCATTTTCCACCCAGAAGCTGAAGCACAAGCAATTCATCTCTACGATTTGTGGTGCAGCTTCTAGACAATACTCATGTGCCTATGTGTGAGATGGTTTGGCTGGGGATGGTCCTGCAGTAACAGAGATGAGGTGGCCATGTGAGTAGTCATGAGGAGCACAGAGATGAGGAAACTTTGTCTTTCTGAAAGAAGCGACGGCAAAGTTTGATGAAAATGCAGACTTTCTAGCTCCATGGCAGGACCTGTGCCTGGCTTGTTAGTGACTTTTTTGATTGCAGCAGACACCAGTGATACTTTCTTGAGTCTGTGTGGGCCACTGGCCTATGTTATTATTTTCCATTGTCTTTGCTCTCGCTCACATTTAAAGTCTTTACTCCCTTTTATGTGCTTGAGAACAGAATCCCACGCAAATGTCTCAGCCTTACAAAAAAAAAGAAAGTACTCAAACTCCTATTGTCTTTAAAGGTGCCTTTTTGGGGGGCCTTTTCTTATGCTTTCCCACTAGTTTGGGGAAAAAAATGGCTCTCAGTTAGGAACATTTTACAGAGGTAAATCATGGTGATGGGACTTAATCCAAGACATCTCTCCGTCTTTCCTGAGCACCTTCTTGAGCTGCAGGGAAAGGCATGCATCTTTTTGTTCCATTTGTCCCGTTGTACAATCAGACAGGCACAGCACAAGCCAAAGGGAAACTGTTTTCACCTCTTTCAGTGATTTGGTGCTAGCTTGATGGAGTTTTTAATTCTATTGTGACCCTTCAAAATACTCTACTTCTCAACATGCTCATCTGGTCCTTGTTCTTCCCTTCTTTCACCTCCTTATCTACTTCCTTCCAAGGTTGTATAGATTTTCCTTTTTACAGGCTTTGGAGGAAATTTGGGGATGCATGACTCTAGAGCAGGTTCCATCGCTCACCCTTGAGCTTTCAGATTCCTACACAATGTCAGGGCTGTCTGCTGAGCCAGGACTCCTTGGCATGCAGATTACAGAACTGACTGAAAAGTCAAAATCTCAAATACTGTGAATGTGAAAAGTTCAGTTTGGATTAGCTACAACCTTGTAAGTATTTTGTGGCTCTCTTTATTTTAGAATTCTTAATTAAAGCCTTTATGGTTACAGTACTCCTAAAATTTGAAACCAAACCTATTTGAAGACTACCAAGAAGTGTTTCTTATATTTTCTCCAAAAGAAGTTTTTATGCACAAGATACATCAAAACTGTTCCTTAGTCTCCACAAACACAAATTTTTGCCTTTAAAGAGTATTTTTTTTGAAAAATCTTTTCCCCTTCAAGGGGCTCAGTGGAGTCAGGCAGAAAACACTGGTCCTTCCAAATTAAAAAGTCGGAAGAAAGCAAAAGGGAATAGTGTGACTTACTTCTCTTGTAAGTCACACAGCACATTTGTTGCAGTGAAGGGAGGGAAACCAACACCTTCCAAGGCTGCTCCCAGTGTTATAATAATTGCACACAGTATGATGAGATGTTCAAATTGTTCTGAAATTTAATTGAATCTTACTTCTCCCTCCAGTCTACAACTTCCTTTTTGTGGCCCAAATCATACTCTTTCAGAAACTTATTTGTTTGTAAAAGTGGTTTCTTTATAATGGAATAACTATGCTTTCTTTCCAACATTTCAGTTGCCATATCATTCCTTTAGGGAAATAACACAGACTTAGGTATGTAATTACTTTCTCCGATCTGCATCAGTCTCTATGTATGGGAGTCTCCCCTGAGACTCTTGTACAAGGTCTTACAGACTTACAATGACTTTTCACTGCTTTCTTCATCATTTTGGGTTCAGTGACAAATTGACACTGTGTACACATGTTGCTTCTTCTCTGCCATCTGCCCTCCCACCCCCAGGTCAACGGAGTCATCTTTGGAGAGCTTCCATCTCATTGCTATGTTCTCAAGGTACAAGAATGCAAATATAATGAGCAGGAATGCATCAATACTGATGTTTTGTTCGCTGAATCTAGCCCAACTACTTGTTGCAGTAATGACCTCATTAAAGGTGCAACATGGCATGCCAGTATTTCAACCTTTTCCTCTTTGTTTTTCTTCAGTTGTGTCACAACTTAGATTGAACTTCCGAGATGTTCTCCAGCAACCTTAATTGATAACCAGTGCTTTGGGAGGGTATTACACATTGTGCCAACACTGGATGACTCTCTCAGTGTCTTCCAGCACTGGAACTGCTTCTTTTCTGCTTGTACCCCAGTCATGATTTAGATGGACAGTGCTAGACTTTCATTCAGCTTGAAAGATCTGTCAGCCTCACTGCTTAACTACTCCTATGACTATGTTTTATTTTTGTTATCATGCTGCAAATCCTGTATTAACCTGCTGCCTTCCAGAATACTTCTAGCTATTCATACCATTTAGATATATAATCTTGCCTTGTATTCTTTTTTGCTGACCTTCATTGGGAGATATTATTATGGAAATCAATATGCATACATGGACTCTACTTTTTTCTGCCCTCTCTAGTAGGTTTGAGTGCTGCTCAGATCCTGTTTTAGTTAAACCAGCATGAACATTTATAACCAATGTTGGGGTTTTTTTAATGGGTGAAGGTGGACAGCTGTTCAGATAGGACTTCAGTACCTAGAAGGAACCCCAGTAGACAGGTACAGCTGATGGTGGAGCTCAATAAGCACATGCAATGGACATCCTGTCTGTACTGTGCCTCAGGAATGGTTCTTTCTTCAAAGAAGATGAACTGGATGATCAGCATTTTATTCTCTTGGGCTAAACCAACGGACACAAAGCGCAACATAAGGTGTGACATTGTGCTCTGTTCATCCCAAGCCTGACCATGAAGCAGACTGAGCCTGCTTCATCTCATGCAATCCCCAGGTTCTCCCATGTGCTCTGAAGGTAGCTACAATTTCATGTGCCAGACCAGGGAAAAGCTAGGTGATCCCAGAACGGATGTGAACTTAGGTTGTTTGCCAGCCACTGTCAGTGTCCTTATTCCAGAACAGAGTGGAAGGATGTTTTTTATGAGCATAACAAAATCTATGGAAAAAAAAGGAACACACACCCCCCCCGCCCCGATTTTCTGCTCCAGGTCATGACCTGCATAAAAAAAATCTCCTTTCTCTGTTTTACACTCAATAGCTAATTTCACACTCTTTGTCTCAGGCAGTGCTGTCTGATATGAGCTGATATGCTGCTACCTTCAGCTGCTGGAGGCTCCTAGTCCTACCCCATATATAAGTCTACAGTTATTGATTGACTCTGGGCTGATTTCTAATAATAACTGGAGAATAACCTCCATCCTGCTCCCAAAGTGGGTCTTCTCCCACATGCGGAGGTAGCCGACTTGCCTGCCCAGGTGCCAGGCACTGCAGGACTGAAACTCTTAGTGCTGTAAGTAACTCTGCAACTTTGCAATGGAGAGCAGGCAGAGTAAAGGGCTGAGCAGCTGCCAGAGAGGAGTCACTATGGGGAGGGCGAGAAGGAAGGATGTTTGGTGGCTACATGCAGGGACCACTGGTAGTCAGAGGGCTGTCTAGTTCCAGTCCTTCCATCAAATATCTGGAGGTAACGGTAAGAGTCTTGCCAATCAGATCTGCAGATCACACAAAGGCCGGTGAACTGGTCCATAGCAGAGACCCAGTCCCACACAGTCATACAGAGCCAACTGGGTCACCTGGCAAACAGGGCCTAATTAAAAAGAAGGGAAAGGAAAGCATTTTAATACAGCTGAATGCAAAGTTGCACAGGAAGAAAAGAGCGCAGAGCCAGGCTAGAAAAGAGGAGCTCCAAGCAGGATCTTCCCAAAATCAAATCTCTTTGGAGATGGCCGAGCA
The DNA here is from genome assembly GCF_964188355.1 of Buteo buteo. Taxonomy (NCBI): domain Eukaryota; kingdom Metazoa; phylum Chordata; class Aves; order Accipitriformes; family Accipitridae; genus Buteo; species Buteo buteo. The sequence goes on from NC_134172.1 coordinate 65,319,594, forward strand.
CTTGAACATGAGTTTCTACTGCAGTGCACGGGGTGTATCTGGCAATGAGTGGAGGGAGGGAGAGAGAGGCTGTGCTTTTACTTTTGTTCCCGGCACTGCTGAAACTAGTGTGGCCAAACTGTGCAGAGCTCTGGCATCCATACTTTAAATCAGATGTTGAAATGTTCAGAAAACAGCTGAATAAATCATAATGGGGCAAGAGAAAATGTCTTGAAATGATAGGTTTATAGAACTCCTTGTTTATCTTAGCAAAATGAAGAATAAAAATTAACTCGGAACAGAAATGGCTGGTACTAAAGAGCTTACACATCTGCCAGGGAAAGGCAGAAGAAGAGGCTGGAAGCTGAAGGTGGATATTTTCAACTTAGGAACAAGGTACACGTTTTCAAGACAGATGCAATTAAAAGCACTGGCACAAATTACCAGAGGAAGTGTTCCTTCAACTTTTGATGTCTTCAGGTGGTGCCTGGGGTCCTTTACAGAAGACACACAGGAATCCACCTCAGTGGTCCAGAGTTAGCTGAACTGGAAGAGCTCAGCCCTCTGCCATGAAGATAACCACTGCAGCACCCTCACCTGGAAAGACTTCCAACTTGGGAAGGTGACATGAGGGCTGCTCTCCCCATGCCTTGCACCTTCCAGGTTGCCCATGACAGTTGATGGCAGAGAGATTCAGAGTGGGTGCAAAGAACGGTGGGATCCTTGATCCAGACCCTCATCCCCAGGACACACACTGCCTCATCAGCAAGGAAAGGGGCATTTTAAGGGCCAACACTTTCCTCCCCTTCCTCAGAAGGAAATGGAGCAGAGCAAAAAAAAAAAAAAAAAAAAAGAGAGGGTAAAAGTACTGAAAAAAGCAGTGACAGAAAAGAGCAAGGACTGAAAGGGAGAGGAGCAAGACAGGGTGCAGGAGAGTGGGCAGCACAGTGGCAGGGTGCAGGAGAGTGGGCAGCACACTGTAAGGGCAGCACGGCAGCAGCACAGCACTGATGCTGTCTGCTGGTGTTGGTAGCATCACTTGGCATGAAGTGCCAGCACGAGCATGCGTGGTTTTTGCAGACCTGCCTGGTCTCTGGTGGCCGCAGGCGTGACTTCCCCGCCACTCGCCCCGGGAGGTTTCCCCTGTGAGTCCCCAGGGCAAGGCAGGAGCTGGGTGGAGGCTGAGTCAGCCTCCCACCTCCCAGGATGAGGAGGAGGTGGACTGGGTGAGAAAGGAGCCATGTGAGGGGGCTGCTGGGACTGGAAATCACTCTTTCTATTTTTCATTTCCTTATAGACAGAGGCTGCCCTGCTCAGAAACGAAACTTAGAGAGACATGCCAGTGCTGCCTGAGATGCAGAGAGACATAATGCCAGGTCATACAATGCGGGGACAGGGTGGCTGCTGGGCTGGGTATGCACAAAGTGGACACAGCCCTGGGGAACGCATGGGGCCAGGTGAGCTCCCACTCAGCTCTGAAGAAGAGGGTAAATGTAGGGAAGATGTTTGCAAGTGCAGAGGAGGGTTCTAGGAAGGATGGAGAGGTGATGCTAGAAGGGAAAGAGCTTCCTCTTCACCTGTCTTTGCAGAAAGCAGTGCTGGAGGGGATGAGTCTGTGTTCACTTTGGAGCTGTTATGGGTGTGGAGCAGCTTTTACAAGCCCTGGAGCATCCAATGTGTGCTTATGCCTGTGCTTCAGGCTGCTGCCCTGGGCAACTGCCTGCTTTGCCTGTGTTACAGCAGGGTTGACATGTCATCTCCCATTGCCCATACCAGAAGATGCAGCTTCTTGCTCTGCTTTGTTCCAAGGCAATATTGTTTGGCCTTAGCCTGATAAAAATTACATTGTGATGGTCCTTTTCCATAAGCAACTCCCATGCATCAAAGATTGTCTTCATCACATGGTCAGAGCTAAGTGTGGAGACCGTATGTGAACGAGAGCCAAGCTGGGTAGGAGTTCAGCAAACCCAGACTGCCTTTACAGGAGGCTGCCTGATTTCCACAATTGGATTGCTGAGAAAATGCAGAAAAGGAAAGCAGAGACTTCCAACTTCAAACTTCTACCTAAGGATAAAGGAAGAAGAACACAGTCAGGTTTGGCTGGATAGCTCACTTCCCATTGTGGAGATTTGGATGGAGCTGCTTCCTGAGGAGGTGGTGAAGAGCTAGGTCTTTATCACTAAATCTCCTAAAGAAGAACCAGCAGTGTTTCTCATCATGGAGAATAATTTTTTTGTAAGGCAAAGACAACATCTGTTTTCCATGTTTGTGCATTGCTCCGACAACAGACCCTTCAAAACACAAACCCAAATGAGCACTGCACCAACAGACAGAAACCTCGAGTCTTCAGACTGCCTGGACAGGAGTCCTGTGTCCCACATACTAACATAATGTCTGGGTTTTCTTATCCATAGTGCAGCTACTTACCCATAGACTTGAGATAACTTGCTTGCTTACAGAAGAAATAGACTTGCTCATGAGAAGCAAGGGGACAAAACTAGAATGTATCAATGAAAAATGAGTGGAAATGTCCATCTCATCCCAAACACATGCCAAATACTGAAGGTCTTTTTGCTGCACTTTAATAGTTGGGCAAAGCTCCATGATCATTGCTGTGCAGACTTTGAACTGGTTATGATTTCCCATGCACCCATGTTCATTCAGAAAAGAATGAAGGCTAAAATATTTGTCCAAATGAATTCAAGGGTTCTTTAGCTGCTTAAACAAATCTAGTGTTCAAAAATGAGCATTTTAATTGTAGAGCCACAAGGCAGGCAGAGTTATGGTGTTCAGTGATGCTTCATAAATCTCACCAATTTGTACAGTTAGCTTAAAATGAAAGCTGTAATTAAAAGCAAAGGAACAGCTAGTCCTGTTACAGACTAAATGGTTAGATTAAATATTATGCTGTATCTAATTATTAATGTGCAGGATAACTGTTTAGTAGCTCGATATTTGTTCAGCAGGTTTTATTAATAGCACCATGGCAAATATTTCCCGTAACGCAGGATCCTTACACCAAAGTCAGATATGAAAAGTTGCACGCTTTTCCTCCAGTGGTTTCATTCTGCCTGGTAATTTCCACAGATTTTCTGCATTTTTGCTCTCAGGTTTAGTCAATGTGACACCGGGCCACAGCATGGCTGGTTTTTTTGGTGGGGGGAGACGAGCCGTCCCATTCCCGTAACTGCAGAGCCGCAAAACAGACTGATTTCATTTTTCCCCTTACGTAAATGGAAGGTCCCGCTCCCTGTGACGCACGATCCTTGATTTCAAGAAAAAGTAACTCCAAGGTTATCTGTGAGTGAATGAGCCCATCCCAGCCTGCCCCGGCCACCCACCACCACCAGGCAGGGGTTCAGGAGCTGTTAACACAAAGGTGTGAAACCCCGACTGAGAAGCACCACAAAAGCACCAAGCAAGGAGGAAGAGTGAGAAGGGGAGAGTGTTTGCCTCCACGCAGTACATGAGTGGCTGGTTGTGTTAGTTTAGTTTCAGTAACCTCAGAGTCAGCATTTCAGATGTCAGTAGTTTCCACTGACAGCAACTGAGTTTAGGCCAAGTCAGTGAGGGACACAAATAAATAGGGGTAAAAATTTATGCTCGGTCAGTGGAAAAGTCACGTTAAAGAGAAAAGTGACCTGGCTGAACGATCACTCCACCCAGCCCACTTTTCTCACGTAGACTGCCAGAATAGGTCTTGCCCAAGAAAAGGCAAACTGACTGGGGTTTGGCTGTTGCAATGGCTGCCAAGATATAAACACCACACCAATCCTCCAGCCATGCTCAGAAGGAACGTTGCAGAGGTGGGAGAGGCTGGGGGAGAGCCAGCTGTGTCTGCTGGTGGAGCACTTCAGGTGCAGTGGAGGAGCACCTTGTTCCTGCATCACCATGACTTCTTCAACCCTGTCCCAGGTCAGGCAGGTATGAGTACAATCTCAAATAAAAAAGTGCCACAGTATGTGCAGCTCCAGTGGTACGTAGCAGTCATGGAAGAGCAGAGGGGAGAGTTGCAGCCTGGCAGTTCGGGCTCAAGTGCTTAAACTGTGGTGAAATGCCTTGTTGCTTGGGCAAGTCCTGTGTTTGGGTCTGGGCTCTTGCGCTTTCTGGTCACCTCCTTCTGGGCACTGCTCAGCTCAGGAAGCTCAAGGCAATTTTCCAAGAAAAATCTGCCTTTCTGATGTTGAGCTCTGATGAACTGACCCAGTTTGATGGCTGTGTTCAAAGTGTTGGAGGAAGGCACATGCCTCCCTCCTTCCCCGATGAGAGCCACGTGGGAGAGCCTTGCACAGCGCTACAGTGGTTGCATTTGACCAGTAAAGGGGTTTTAAATTAATGAATCCCTAAGCTACAGGACTGCAAACTAATTGATCCTTGGGTTAAGGAGCAAATGCTGTGGGAAGGGCTCTCCACTCAGAACCCTATTACATGGAGCACGATGAGCCCTGGTGGGATCATCATCTGGGCCCCAGTGGGAGGACTTCTGCTTGGGGCTGGCTGGTCCTCCCTGTTGTCTTATTCATTATTAAAACCTGGATTCATTTTAAATGTCTGCTCATAAGGAACCCAACAGGCAGTCTTACACACTAGGAAAGACATGCCATCAGCACGATGGTTGAACAGGCATCATGCATGTGTGAGTGATATGTTATCTCAGTTCCAGGAGAAATCACATCTTTTAGAGCCCCAGGTATCCCTTCTACTAGGAGATGTGGGGCAGTTAGAAGTCATGTTCAATTTAAGCATGCCCAGCCACCCTCACAAACCTCTGGAGTCAAGTACCATCACCTGAGGAAGGGAGGGAGCAAGAGGAGGGATGAAGAGAGGAGGTGGCTTCAAGGGAAAGGAGAAACACAAACATGAAAACAGTGAATAATCAAGGATATCTATGGTGGAGGATCCTGAATAAAAGTTTTTGTACCTCCTCTGCCTTGCCTAGGGCTTTGTCTCCTAGCTAAAGGCCCAGCCAACTCCCCAAAAGCCACAGGGGACAGATGTCCCCTCTATACAGTTTCACATACATAGGCAGTATTTCCTCAGTATCAAGCTTTAACAGAAATGTCCCAAAGTATTTCAGAGCAGAGATGCAGAAAAGGCCTGGACAATGCACTTTGCTCTCCTCATTCTCCAGCAGATGTGACAGATGACTCACTTGCATAGGGCCCATCTGGAGACTGTAGGATGTTCCAGACCTCTCTGTTCCATGAGACGTGCCAGAAGTAAGCTCTCTGCTCCTGTAAGGCTTTAAGCCCCTATATTTACATATGAAATAAAGCTAAAGGTAAAGAAAATTATAAATGTTTTCTTTTGTTCCCTGTCATTCCCTGCTTCACACTGATAAAAAACAACATACTGTGAGAATTTGACAGTCTCCCAGTAGTGGATGTCATGTTTCCATCGCTGCCTTCGTTTTCTGAAAGGGTGGGCGGTAAGGAATGAGGAGGACAGGGAAACAAGAGAAATGGCTTTGTCTGAACTGTGGAATTTTGACCCTGATTTGCTGAGTTTCTACATGTTTTGAAGTTTTTTTGGTGCATGATTTCCAAAAATCAGCTCTTTGAAGCTGTGCCCATGTTATTAGTGGATACTCTAGGTATGTTTTAAAACTCATCTCTTTCCAGACCTCCTTTGCCCAAACTGTGGAAAGAGAAGAAAAGCAATGAAAGTGCAAGTGTGTCTTGATGGAGGAGTCACTTCTGTTAGTCCAGGGAAAGAGAACAGCTTCTAGCAGGGGCTGTTGGCTCCTCTGAATAGCAGGCATGTCTCCTGAACAACACAGGTTAAATGGTTTTCTTCCTACCAAGAAAGAAACATCAGTCTTAATGAGAATTTCATCACTGTGCCAAGGTGTAAAAGCCAAAACAGTTCTTGGGGTCTCAGCATCCTCTTCATGTACTCATGAGTCACCCAGTGCTTACCAAGACTTTATGGACTGGCAATTCTCCTTCTTAGTGTGCTGGTAGGTTGAGTGAGTGGTGACGAACTCCCTTGGCAGAGCAAGGTCTGGCACATCAGACATGACGAATGCTCCAGGACTGTTTGTTAAATAGCAGCAGCCTTGTGGTCAGTGGCCCAAGGCATGTTGAGGAGTCCCAGGACAGGTGGCACCCCAGGGATCTCCAGTGGGTGCACAAGAGTGAGGGCTTGTCGGAGGATTCGGTCCCCCTGGATCCACGAATTGCTGCTGAGCTCTGGCTGTATGTGCTCTTAGAGCCCTCAGCTCCTACATCTCTTCAGGTTTTCTTGGTTCTTCCACAGTACCACCTGGGCAATAGGTACCTAAAAAATGTCCCTCTGCTTTGTCTCCAGGCTCATGTGTCCCTGCACCCCACCCAGGGCACTCTGCAGAGCTGGCAGAGCTGCCTCGATGCTGAAATCAAGAGGACAGCAGGGACTGCAGAAGAGGGAAGATGGTGCTGGTGTTTTGAGAACTAGCATGAGCACAGACTGACTTGGCTTCTACTCTTGCTCTCAGGTCACATCACCTCCACAAACGTAACAGGGGGATACAAGGACTTCTCAATAATGTTCAGCATGGCTCCTGCTCCTACTGTCCTTTCCCTCTATTCTTCATACCTTCTAAACTATATTATTTAACGTGTTTTTGTGAGGCCTTTTCCAATTCCCTCTGTAATTGTGGCATCCTTTTGGCTAGTTGTGCTCTTTTCTTTTATACAGCCCTTTCCTCTCAATTTTCTTATTTTTCTTTCTGTTCCACTATATGTTCTCAAATTATTTATTTCCTGTTTCTCCCTTTCATCTGTCTTCAGCAGAGACTTCTTTTCCCTTCTTTACTTCTTCTAAGCCCACAGGAGAGGAGCTTGAATCCTTCTTCCAGTGCATCAGTCTTTTTCCCTGAGTCCTGTTCTAGTGAAACCTCTGAAAAACTGATGGTGACAACCATAGCAGTACAAGTACCAATGAAGAGTTTTATTGACAGTGTCATGGAACTGTGGGAAGAAAATAGCCCAAACTGAGTGTCCCTGACTGAGTCTGCAAGATGTGCAGTGGTTGGATCCTCCCACCCCCTTCTTTTTTTTAAGTAAAAAGCAGCTCTTTACTAGGTTTGCCTTGTTATCAGTTGATGAGATTAATCCAGAACCCACCTCTTGCCCCCAGCCCTGCGGGAATCCAGGTTGCCTGCAATGTCAAGCAAGTCTAATAAATAATTTGGATGGAGTCAGTGCATTTAGTCAAACAAATAACTTCATTCAAAGGGCAGAATGGATTTTGTCAAAAGCTTTTTTTCATTATGTCAAAATGAAGAAAAAATTGTGCAGCCCTTTCATTCTGTCACCACAAAGGCATTTGTTCAAGCTTCTGGCTTTGCTTGACATAAAAAATGTAGTTGTCAAGCCCCACACAGTGAATTGCTCTTCCCCACCCTGCTAGCATGAGCACACAACCCCTCACTTCTGCACAAGGATGAAGGGGCATGAATCTTGTCACTCCACAGAGACACTGCTTGGATGGGGCTCTGGTGTGGAGAGCAAACAGCAGATGGTCCATGGGGAAAAGGAAGGAGAATACCCAGGCTGGCTGTATCCAGTGCTGAGGAAGACCCATTCCAGTCTTCCTGGGCTTGTCCGTGTCCCTTCCCTGTGCCCCCCGTCACCTCCACCAGCATCCTGGAACATGTTCTGCAGCAGGATGCAAAACTCTCTGAGTGCCTAAAGGAAATTCGGACATCCCATACCATTTTGAAAAATCCCTCTTGACTTCATTGAAATCACTATGCTAAATTAAGCACGTACCCACCAAACAAACACACATGTGAGCAAAAACTGAAAAATGGGAAATACAGGTATTTTTGGCATGTCTTTCATCATGTTTGTTAAAAGTAATTAAAAAGAAGACTAGAACCTATGGGCAAAATGCTGGGCAGTTGAAGTCCATTTATTTACAGTCAAAAATGTGAGACAAAGAGAGGTTTCACGGGCTATCTCTCCTGTGTATGTTCTCAGACAATGTGAAGCCACCCATGTGCACCATCTTGGAATGATGCGTGTTGCAATTTACCACATAAGTCTTCATATTCACTGCAGTCCATAGCCAAACATCCAACCTGCCATTCAAAGCCAGCAGGCCTCCAGAGGTCTCCCGGGGCCATGATGACAGTTTAGCTGTAGCAGGACCTACAGCTGCCCAGCTAAGCACTGTGAGTCACAGGAATGGGGCAGGCACTGCACAGTTCTCTCCAACAAAGAACCGTGCATCCAGAGGGTCATCACATCCACAAGTACACATAAAACTTGCCTATGTTAATGCAGTAAATTCCTCCGACATAAAAGATGCTCCACAGACGGCAATAGCCTTATCGGGCAGCTGACTCATAACTGTTGGGGAAAAGAGAGAAGACATCAATACAGCATGCTATTTTTAATTTTTGAGTGGCTCTTTGTTGCCGTAGGGGACATAAAGAGCTCAGGGAGACGTGTTCCTGTATAACACAAGTTCATGCTACCATATTCTTCCATCTCGCCTGAAGGAGCTCTAACGCTTTCAGCCTCCTCCATCCTCTCACTTCCCACACCACCGAGCAGCCTCAGACAACTGGCCCTTTCCTCCTGGCACAAGTTTACGTCTCTCAGTCCTTTCTCAGGGACCATGGCTCTTGCACACCAGCCTGGGTGCAGCTGCCACAAGATGGATCAGTGCTGAGCCCTCCACGCTGCTGCAGATGGTTGGAGCGGTGGCAGTGCGGAGGGGGGACCACAGTGACTCCTGCACACCCACCCCCCTCCCCGGACTCCACAGGGCTCCTGCTTCCATGGATGGGGGGATAGGGACTGCTCTCCAGGCTGGGAATGGGGCATTTCATATCCCTACTGGAGACCAAAGGGTGGGAGGCACACGGAGCCCCACACCCATCCTGAGACACATCTAAACACAACTACCAGGAGAATGGCAAAGCAGACTTTCATTCAGATGTAGCAAAAGAATAATGAGTTCATTAGATACCAATTGATTGATAAAGAGGGATTTATTGAAAGGTCTAATGTGTGTAGCCAAAATTAGTTTGCCATGTAATTAACTAAAAATGACTTAAGCAATGCATTCTTAATTATTATCTTAGTACAGCCAACTTGTAAGAAATTTCAAGCATTTAATTGGCATTTGATAGAATAGCTATAGCAAGCTAATTAGGTACCAAATTATGGAATGCGCTAATTGATATTTAATAAGTATGTCAATTGGTATCTAACTAGCCAATATGTTATAGCTATCTTGGAATATGTCAATTAAGTGCCTAAAGATCTCTTTCAAGTAGATTATAAATGTAATCTATTAAGGATGTAATTTGCAACATTTTTTGATTATGGATTGTAACTTATTTGCTTCCTGAATATGTTATTGCTATTCGCAGACTCATTCATGCAATATGACATACATAATTTTGCCTACATGAGCAACTTTGGCAACTGATGTTTTCCTGGGCTATATTCCTCTCTCACTTACACTGGTGTAAAGATTTACATTCCCTCCACGGGACCCAGAGGGGGACATCTGAAATATATACCAGCACAACAGCCACAGTCAAACCTGATGGAGCTTAAATTGGTTTACCTGCAATGGGTGTCTAACCACACCATTTTAGTTACTGTTGAGAGGTGGTGAGTTAAAGAGAGGCCAAGGTGACTGGCACGACTGGCTCACCTGAAGGGCAGTGGCACTGCCTCAGCCCCGAGCCCTTTGAAGTGTGGTCTTGTTTGTCATCAGGAAAAATCAGGGGGATACTATTAAAGTCAGTGGCATTGCACAGTTCTGAACCAGACAAGATTTTTTCTCTGCAAGTTTGTTTCCTCAAAGGTCATAAAAATTGCTGCTCTCAGGACAGGAACAAGAGGGGGTAGTGCATGAGAAGTAGCTTAATTTGAAGAGTAAGATGTCCTCAGTGCCTCTCAGGAGGCAGGCATTACATCTTGGGATGTTAAGCTAGCTCGCTTAGCTCCTAACAGGATTTACCTGTTACTTGAACACTCCAGTCAGCCTGAATCCCCGGGGAATTTCACTAAAGAGTTAATTTAAAGCACAGTGATGACCATGGTTATTTTCTTTTGATTTCTTTGATACAAGTTGCCATTTAGGCTATGCCTTCTGAGGTCTTTTCCCTAAAGCAATCCACACATCTCTTTGTATCATGTGTAAGTATAAGGTTCATATTATGAGAGGTGCAGCACATAACATTAGTGTTGTAGCGATCTGAGCACTTTATCTTCACGAGTAAAACACCCAGCTGCTCTTGAATTCAACTGAAAAAAATATGCTGCCACTCGTAACAGCAATACATTTTCAGTTACTAATAACAACTGTTGTCATGGAAACAGCCGGTCCAGCATGAATGTAAGGATTTGCTTTCAGGTCAGTGCTGTATTAGTCAGCAGCCTTTCAAAACCTCATCTCCCCAGCACAGAAGTCTCCTGTCCAATTTACTCTCTGCAGCACTTTTTCTCCATTGTGAATTACTCAAAATTAATTACATTTTATGACAATTGTGCACAGCTCCTTTTCAACTCTACTCTGTATAATTACTTGGAAATGTTTTACGGAGGCCAAAAGAAAATTTCATAACTATATCCAGGTTTGGGAGTTCTTTTTTTCACGGGAACAGTAACAATAGTAATAGGCTGAATTATCATCATGATCGTTAATAATAATAGAGCATTTGGTGTGGAGATGGGCAAGCACTTCGGATGTGTCTGGATTCCCTACCCCTTTTGGAGTCTGCGAATTGGCTAGTGAAAGGGGCAGTGCAGGGGGCTGCAGTCAGCTGGGGAAGGGTGTGTGGGTGTTCAGTGCTGCTGCCCCTGCTATAAAGCTTATTTTGATCCCCTGTGGTGGAGGTGGGTAAAAGGAGTTTGCTCCATCCCAGCCCTGTGGGCTCATTTCTGTAATTTCCATCGATCCCACAAGCAATCAGTTGGAAGAAGCCAATGCCCTTCAGCTCCCAGCCGACCACGTCACAGCCACAAAAGGCTCCTTCCCCACTGGGAAAGCAATGCCAATGGAGACGGGCTGTGGAACCCAAGTCTGGGCTTTTCACCAGGGAAAACTTCAGGCTGGAGTTAGGCTCCCAGAAGGCACTTTGGGGGCATTTCTTCTGTCCTTCAGAAGTGTCAAACAGCCAGAGCTCCCATTGATGCAGCAGAAGCAAGAAGTGTTTCAGCCCTTTTTGCAGCCTGATTTAATTCTTCATTAAATGCTCTGCCTCTCCCACCAGAGAGAAGCAGTCCCATTCAAAGTGTGGGCACACCAAGCCTTTTTTCCTATATATCACATCTCTTTTAAGCACCATAACCTGAAAATCAAATTAAATCACTCTATCCTTTATTTCAGGGATGGACAGACAGCTGGAGGGTGAAGTGTTTGCCTTGCTGTGGAGATAACTACATGGATATCATAAAAATTAGCAAGGAGCTGGTGGTTTAGCAGGGTTTTCTGACAAAAGAGGCAGAATACGCTTTTGGGAGGGAATGACTGATTTAAGGGGAGTTGCAGACTTCAGCATGTCTTGGTCCTTTTAGGTGTTTTGGGTGCTTGCCTTGGTGGGGTGCCCTATGGTGGGAACATGTCGCTGTCTTGGAGCCTTGCTGCAGAGCAGGTCCCAGCTCTGCATGGGAGGAGGGAAGAAATAAAGATGAAAGACATCAAAAGCCTCAGTCAGAGCATTTCTGATCTGGAGTCAAACTTTTCCAAAGACACTGCTGGAGTGGAGGGTGGGATTTTGAGTCAAAAGCTGCAAAGGAAGGAAAGGCTTTGACTTTCAGGGTCAAGATGCTGCCAACAGACAGGGGACAAAAAGGACTGAAGGGACCTGACCTCCGAGCAAAGGGAGTTTGCTGTACAGCTGTGTACCTCCACCTCATGGAGGTCTGTCTCCATGCCTGCCTCCTTCACACCTAACCCAGCAAGGCTGAACAGTGGAGACAGTTTGCTTAACCTTGAATACTATGTAAAAAATCAATACCGATAATGATAACGGAAAGGGAAGAAGACTGGCAAAGATTGCTGAAGAAATGTTTGATTTCTCATTTCACTCAAAGTCCTGCTCACCGAGGTGGAACGCATGGTCTCACCGTTTGCCTATTAACCTGACCCTTACTGATTTATTCATGGGTACTTCAAGGGATTGAGGGTTGCTGGAGGTACTGCTCTTGTATCCCAGGCCATAGCTAGCGCATTGTCTGCACAAAATCAGGCTGCGCACTAGGTGGATTAGAGTAGCTATGTCAGATTTGTTTTAACATTGTTCATATTACCTGAACCACAGAAAGGCATTCTGGTTCAAGGTGCCCCCTCTGCTCTCAGCAATCATCCCTCTCACTCAAGAACCCCCCCTCTGAAAAAATCACGCCATATTAAGGAAATGTGGGTGGCTGGAGTTGCCCAGAGAAGACTTTAATGGGGACATTGCAAGCTTGCATGCAAAGCTTTTGCCCAAAGCTGAGGTGCACACCACGCCCGGGAGGTCTCTGCCACCCTGCCCCGAGGCCAGCACAGCCCCCAGCCCACCCAGACGTCTATCTACTGCTCCCCAAAGGCTTCTTCCTTCTCTGCATGGGCAGGCCAGCCTTTTCCTCTTGCTCCCAGGTGAAAATAAATACATGTAGGGTAAACATGAGTAAAGATATAAACCCCCAAACTGTAACATTTCCTTCTTCGGGTCATTGGTGAGAATATTTAGGAGATGCTGCAGCGACTGTGGTCCCATATGTTAAGATGAACTGAGCTGCATCAGCACTTGCTCGGGAGATGCTGAGGCACACCTATATGATGGTGAAGGGCTTAGAGCTGTAGTTCTTCACCGTCAGATATCAGCCTGGGCAGGGATTAAGGTGTCAACACAAACTTTGGGCTCTTTGTGCTGATGGTGGATTCTGCCAAGGGGGACCTTGTGTCCTGGCTCAGCTTCAGCTCCAGTAACCACACTCAGCCTCCTCCATGCCTTTCCCTGTGAAAGTCATCAGAAAGCCAGCTGACTTAAACTTCTGCAGGTATTGGATCATCCTGCAGCAGTGACTTTGGTGATCTTTGATACAGCTGCCAATGAAAGCTTAAAAATACTTTGGGAACCTTTGGGAAATAAGGCATGGGAAATAATGGACATTATCCCATGCTGGGATTACAGAGGCCAGATCCAGAGGGCCATCAAGATCAACATGAAGGCTTTGACATCCCAGTGCTCTGGATGAGATCGCCAGAGTGCTGCACTACTCTGTAAATTGAAAAGACCCACATGCTCATGTGGCCAGTGGTGCTCACAGGCAGTAGGGCTGGTCCCTGGCTCGTCTCGCCCACTCCACAGGATGACCGCCCATGTCTGCTGCCTGTTTGGGACTCCCATCATATCACGGATGAAGTGGAACACTTTCAGCCTCCTGAAACTTACTGCAGCTTTGAAACCTCTTCACCAGAACATTGCATCATGGATGGGGGCTGGTCCCAGGAACTATTTAATAAATTAAATTTGGAGACTTCAAAATCCCTGCTCATTCCTGTATTATATATTGTTTAGTCAGTAATACTCAGGCCTTTACCAACCATACATGAAGTAATCTGATACAAAATGTTGGTAACTGAAGCCTCAAAAGGACCTCTTCCAGAATTATGTAAGATACATCTCATGCCATCCAAAATCTTTTCACAGAATAGTCAAAAGCAGAAGGAAAAACTAGCCTAGAAAATACAACCACCATGCCTCCACCTCAGCCAGAAGACCCAAATCTTGCAAGCTAAGCATATTAAGAACCTAAAAATATAATAGGAACTTGTTATGTGTCCTGAGAGCCGTCCCAAAAGGGCCGGGATACAGGAATGTCCAGACTGGCTCAGCCAGACCTGCCTGTGTCACCTCTCAGCACTTGCCCAGCTATGCCTTGCACTTTACTGCAACTTCTGTGACTTAATGCTGAGATATCCCTCATGTTAGAGAAGATACAGATTTTGTTGATAGCTTGCTACTTTCTACCTTTTTATTATTCTATGTTCTACAAAGCTTGGGAAAAGTGTCCTGGACGGGGTGCAGATGAAGTTTTGTTCTTACCAATGTACAGTGCATTGAAAAACAAGATGACAACAAATCAAGAGCTAAAAGAAGTCTGGCTCTTATATAATGTACAGCATGTGCTGAAATAAATGAGTCTTCAACATGATAATGTCCTTATCCCCCAGGCCTGTTCTGCTGTGAAGCTGGACTTCTGGAGCAGGAGTTACATTTGCAGCTCATTATGTATGCTGGAGTTTTTCCCTTCTCCTTTTTTGAATTTGTTTGCAGACTGTAATGGGACCCTTTCTGGTTCTTCCTCATATCCTCTGAATTGTTTTATAGGAGTGAAATGGAGGTTTTTGATATATTGAATATATTTAATATTTAAATGCTGAGAATTTGCAGGACAGTGCAGAGACTGCCTCTTGCGATAAGAGACATTATTATTGTTGTGAAGAATTCCTTTAAGATTCCATCTTAATCATTCTGCTATTGAAATGGAAGAATAAAGTAATAAATGGTTTGAATAGACTTGATTAAAAAGAATAATTATATTCCTTGGGTGGGTTAAATATATAAACTCTTTGTGGTTTTGCATTCTTCTCGCATTTGCCTGTTAGAACGAGCTTTTCTCTTCAATAAGCGCATGCCTTGCATGTGGGAAGGAGAAAGTCCTCTTGGCAATGGGTCCTCAGTGGCCTCTGCCATGCTCTGCTCTGAGCAGAGGGAGGGCTTGTGGCAAACAGCAGCCCCTCACCTGAAGCCAGGCACTGCCATTATTTTCCTGCCCTGCTTTGGGGCCAGATTTCTACTAGAAGTCTGCTCTGACCTCCAGGACATGCACAACCTCCTTTGAGATCTTCCCACTTTCACCACCTCTTTGGGGCAACCACAGTGGGTCCAGATGCCCACGGTGGAGGAAGAAAGACCCATCGTGCTCCCATCCCCCTTGGGGCAAGCACCCCCAGGAACTGGGGCAAAAAGGACACGTTTCCCATCAGCAATGACTCCCTTGCCAATGTTGGCAAGGTATAGAGGCTGCAAACAGCCAGCTGAGTATCCCTCAGGGTGCTCACCTGTGCACCCTCTGCCAGGCATAAGCTGTGCAGCAGCATAGACGGCCCCAGCCTTGCCACTGGAAGGGACTGGGGAAAGGTGTTTCCTTTCTGCTGGGAATCCTGAGATTGCAACATTTTCTTGCTCCCTAAGTTAGGAGGAAATTCAGGCTGTTTTGCAAAATCAAGTGTTCCAAGGTGATTCTTACTGGTGTCCTGGAATTTATGTAGGATGATGCCTCAAGTAAAACATTCTCATCGAACTGCAGTAATGTGTGCACCTTACTGAAGTGTATACCATTTTGCCTACTGTAGTTTCCTTCTCTACCTTAATTCCCCATTGATAGTATTTCAAAGGTGAATACAGAATGGGCAAAAATCCAGATTTCATTGAATCACCATTTCCTGAAGGAAGCTGCTCTTCTGGAATTCATCCTCATACCAAAAGTGTCCTTTTAACCCTTGCAGTGCTGGTTCTCATAGGTCTGTCATTCTCTGTTTTGGTGCTTGAAAAATTTTGTTAGTGAAGAATTTGCTTCCAACCTACATTTTACTTTCTGCTCATGTCAGAGAGTGACTGCCTATCTCCCCCTTCCCCTGCAGATCTGATCGTAGATGCTATACTACTAAGGCTTCATTATTTTTACAAAAATCTACTCCAGTACAGTATGAAGTGTTATAAATAATTAAAGAAACATTAGAGTTGTCAAAACAAATGAACAAAGTACACTTTGAGAGGCATGCTCTTGGCTTATTTGGGGTTTGTTCAGTTGACAGTTGAATCTCAGAATTCAGTTCCTGGAAATACCCACCAGAAATGCAACCAGTGAGGTTCAGCCTTCTACCAACAAGGAACCTTTGTCTTTCCCCCATAGTCATCTAGGAACAGGGCTGGACATCAAATATCATGTATAAAACACCAAGTGCCAGTCTCCTCTTGGCCTTTCCAGGGAAAGCAAGGACCCAAAACCCATCCAGCCATGCATCCAGAAGTTAGCAAGACCTCTTGTATGGTCTGCTTTGTGTGATGCTAATGTTCCAAGTGAATGCCTCATTGCTCTGCACAATAAACCTTCTTCTCTCCATTCAACGGTCTTTTCCAGAAGGTCTTCTCTGTCGCCATGACGACAAATAAATTGCTTCTTGTTCACTGAAATCTGCTAAAAAGCTCGTTATTAAGCTAATGTGCCCAGAGTGGCAACACAGAACAGGCAGACAGTCCTGCTTCAGTAAAAGATGCTTTCTTCTTGGTTTCCCATGTGGAGACCACTTCTCTGGGGTCTCTCAGTATGACTGCTCTGGGCATTGCTCTCATTTGCTTTGAGAGATGTTTCAAAAATTTAAAGACATTTCCATTTCAGAGAGAGGAGGGAAAACTCTTGGGTGTGAGCCAAAGACAGTGATAACTGTCTGCTCACCCTTTCCATCTGTCTCTCTGTCTCGTGCTGTACTCTTTCCAAGCAAACTGAAACTTCCATACCAAGGTTTGTACTGGCCTCCAGTGCACGGAAACCCAGACAGTGTCCCAAGTGATGGTGCCAGTGCCACTGCTGTCCTACTCACCGTCACCTCCAGCTTCCCCACAGCCTCCCCATATGGTGCTGCAAAGGGGAAATGCCAACATGGGAAGACAACATAAAATGAAGTGCATGTTGGGGAGCTATTTGTCATCCTGGCAGGGACCGCTCATTGGGGTGAGGATCTGAGCAAGCTGTGGTGTGGGTTTCTGGGGTCTCTGGTGCGTTGCCTTGAAGAAGGGACCTGAGAGCCGCTGTGCAATTCAACATGGTATGGGCGAACCTCATGAAAATCCCCAGGAGCTGATGATGTCTTCTCATGGGTTGCCAATACCATTTAGCATTTCAGGGTTAGCTTGTTCCTTTACCAACCACAGTATTTTTTACCGGCTTTCTTGCTCTCCCCACAATCCAAAGTGCTAAAAGGTCCCGTGAGAGTAAATGGTGAGAGCTTTCATGTGGTTACTGTCACTAGGGAAACCACTTCCTTGTGATTCACATGTTCTGTGAGTCTCTCTTCATTTCTCTCTGCATTCAGAAAGGTAATATTGTGCTGGTACGTGTTGGGGGGATGGGGCAGGGAACAGGCAGAGGCAGCAGGAAAATGTATTAGCATGCAATTGATTGCAAGACTTTGGAAAAAACCTGAGCATCATGCCAGGATAAGGTAGAGCTAATCACTAGGAAAGGGTAAGTATTCAAAACTAGCAAAAAAATCAAATTGACTGTGTGGGACTCAATGCGACAGTCCCACAAAAAAAAAATATGGCCTTTTCTCCCCTTCTGGTATTACTTTCCTTTTCCTTTCAACCTCATCACAAGTGTTTGAGCTCAAAATTAAAACAGGTAGGCAAATTGCCACCATTTCTCTTCTCTTCCTAAGATCAGCCTGGTGGGAAGCGTCCTCTGCCTGCCCAGGTAAGTGGGTCAGGAAGGGGCAGTTTGCCCAGCAAGTCACCAAGATGCAGAGGCACAGTGCTGTGGTTTATGGCAGCACAGCAGTACAACTGGGGCTGATGCTATCAGCTGGAATGAGAAAGTAACAGCAGGCACATTGGAGGGGTAGCAGAAACTCAGGATTTGGAGAACACCCCAAAAAGCACATATATTTGAAGATCGGAGCCCAGGAAATGGTTTCCACAGAGGAGATGAGAAAGCCCCTTGTTCTTCCGTGTATCTCAGCCTCCAGGCTGTGGCCAGGACAAAGAGCCACAGAACGTGATGCTTTCTTCAAGCACAAGTAAACATACCTATTCTTGCTTACAGAAAAAAAATTACTATCCTTTGCGTTAAGAGAAAATGTTTCATGCAGAGTATTTTTTATCTAAACCCAGTTTCCCATTTGTATTAGTTTTTCCTAAATGTGTCCTCTTTCAGAAGAAAATTGTGATTTAAGGGAGGTAAAAGAATTAAACATCTGAAAACAGAGAGGCTGCAGTCAGCCCTCAATTCAATTAATCTCACATTGTGCACCCAGCACAAGGGAAGCCACCAGGTCTTTTGAAGGGTTCCCATGTAGAGCCTTGCAATGGGGACGTCTGTCCTGGAGCTTCATTTCAGCCATGTGCCTGCTCTATCCCTCACCTCCCTTCACACCACCTTGCTGAAATCAGATTCATGCTGGCTCAATTTGCCGCCCCGCAAATTGAGTTAACATTCAGATACCTTTTATAGCCATAGAAGGTGGGTGCTTAAATCAAATGAAGATGAATCTATTTGCTGACATATAATTGTTTTCTTTAGTAATTGCACTCAGGTCTCTTTACATCTGATCATTAATGCTGGGCGACGATTGTTTGTGAAATGTCTTATTGTTTCTGATGAATCCTATGAAAAGTGACACTCTTGATTATTTTGCCATGCAGTGGATTACACTGGGTTTTACCGCTAAGCATTATTGATAGACCTTGTGCTGTCTTTTACCGTATAGCTGCTCCTAATAAATCAGAACTTCGTTTCTTCTCCATGTGCTGAATTCTTTATCAGACACAAATATGAGAAAAGAGAACTTTGGATGTTGCAGCTTCCTGGGGGTGCTTTCCTGGTAGTGGTCTGCTGCAAGGAGTTAGGTGGAGGGCTGGAGGTGTTGATGCTGCTCTGAGATGGGGCTTGAGGACGGGGTCCTGAACACCTTCCTGGTGGTGGAAGCAAAGTGTGATCATCCGTGGTGGCAGGGGGACCTGGGCAGCCACACTCAGCATTCCCAAGATGCCTTGTTCATTCATGGGATTTCAAGCTTTTTCTGCTGGTATTTTACACAGCTGCCGAGTAGGAGGTGAAGGGCTTGGCAGAGGTGTAGTCTGATCCCAGAAGGGAGATCTCAACACCTCTTCACCTGCCCAGGCTGGACTTACAACTGCCTGACCTGATTCAAGCAGGAGGCAACAGAAAAGCTTCAGAAGTGGCTGTGATGATTCTCATATTTGGGAGACAATGTGCTCTGAGATCACAGAGGAAGCCAGAGGCAGGGAAATTTGAGAGGATGTATAATGTGCCCCATCCCAGAAGACGGGGAGATGTTCCCTCTGGCCCCTGTGACGTGGACCCTCCGATGTGTGCCGGCACCAGCGATGTTCAGTGCTGAGATGCCAGTGGCAGCGCTCTGGGCACAGGACCCCATGGGCAGCCAGGGGGGCTGTGGCCCCGGTGGTAAATCTCCCCACTGCCAAAAAAACCTCAGCCCCCAGCCCAAAGCTAGGCTGGGAGCAGGAAGGTGCTCTGCAGCCGGGAGGCTCAAAGCTCAGGCTTGAAGGCGCCCAGAAACAGTCAGGGCTGGGGAAATGCCCGGGTGCCGCTGGGGATGGCTGGAGGCTGTGCCTTGTGGGCAGTCATCCCACGGGGGATGGCGACGAGCTGGGGTCTGCTGTTTATAAAACTCAGGGCCTCCAGGAGCAGGTAAATGATCAAAGAGGGAAAGCGAGAAGGAGCACACATGCACGCTTCTCCATCCCTCCCAGCCTAATTGAGCTAATTAATTTAGCAAAGATACAGTGCACTGTAATTTGCCTAATTCAGTAAGAAGATTCGCAGCAGCAGAAAGTCCTGCTAGCAAGGATCGTCTTCCAGTGGGGCTGGTCCTGCCAGGGGCTGAGCACCCTCCAGCAGCTGCAAAGTCCTTGCAGGTGCCATCAGACGCATCGGTGCCTGTTGCAGGCTCAGCACCACGCTGTGTCCAGCCCCTAAGGAGCTACAGATTAAAAAAAAAAAACATTCTTCATCACTGCAATTTCTAACCTGAATGAAGTCACTTGAAACCGAGCCTCTGATTGTCAAGAGCAGTTAAACCCTCATTTGCTCTTGCTTGTTTATTCTCCCAGTGTTAGGGTCCCTTTCCTGTTGTGATTAGAAAGCTCCCAGCATAAGGGAGTTTGCACAGATTCCCCTCTTCCAGGGGCTGCTTTCCTGCCTTTCTTGCTTTTTTCTCTCTCTCTTAATGAAAATGTTGTGTGCTCATCAAAGAAGTGTTTCTGGATATGGATAAAGATGTGGAAGCTGCCATAATAGGAGACTGAAGTTAACAGGCAACTGCATGCTGATTAGAAACCATTAAAAACCCTTCTGCAACTGGCACCGGTGTAGCAAAACAAGAGGGACTTCTATGCTGAAATGGAATGCAAAATAAAAATTACATCTAGCTGAGGTCATTTCTTGCATGATGTATCTTGGGAAAAGAGGGGTTTCTCTTCTTTCCCTGAGATATTCAGAAATTCAAAATAAAGGCTTTTAATTTAGGTGAGCATCAAGGCAGAGCAGCACAGGCAGGATCCGAGAGCAGTGTTAATTTTGCCTTGATTTTTTTCTCCCTATCTGGCAATCTTTAGGAAAAAAATATCTTGACATTTTTGTTTCCTTATTTGCTTGTCTTCTCAATATGTCAAGAAAGAGACAAGATTATAACACAATCCCTGCTTTCAGCAGAAGTCATATATTTGCCATCCAAACAGGCTGGTTTTTCCCTTTTAATGTAAGCTATCACATTTGCCCAAGTTATTACTATAGATGTAGCAAGCCACATCTCTTTTAATCAGCTTGTTTATGAGTATCCTTACATTTCCAAATTGCACAGGAGCTCTCTTGCTAAATACCCCTTTCTTTTTCAGGTAAGATAATTTCTAGGACAAAATGTCAGAAAGCTCAACACATCCCTTCAATTACTGTTGTACAGATTTTCTCTAAGCTACTGGACAATAAGTAGCTTTCAGGGAAGCATTAAGCAGATTTGCCCTCAAGGGTTTGCATTTCAGTAGAGTGACAGTTATTTTTGTAAATACAAAAAAAAAAAAAAAGGAAAGAAAAGAAGGGAAAACATACATAACGCCTTCCCCCAGTCCCAATAAAATAGACAGACATGGGCTAGACAACTGCTTATTATCTGAGAACCTTGAATCAGATAGGAAAACCAGAGTTTCTAATGTCTTCAAATGTCACAGAATTATGATTTATGCCAGTACACAGTGTACCATGCTTCATTATAGAGAAAAAAAAAATTAAAAAATTGAATTACAGAGCTAATGTCTTTCCCCCCTTTTTTCAGACGGCTTCGATACTAGTCTGAGGATATAAAATACATCATTAGTTGTTTCTAAGCTTGTCTCTAATGATGAAAAAAATAATGGGGCATGAAACCCGGACTTAACAAAACAAAAATACAAAACACAGCATTTTACAGACTTTACGTAAACATAATGTGACAATGCACTTCCTTTCATTCTCTGCTATGACAGTTAATTCCAGACCAGGAAAACTGTCAAAAATGTTTAGTTCTGCTTGGGTTGAGTTAATTACAGGCCCTGGGGCTGTGTTGACTTTCTCCTGCTAATGGCACTGTGCTACAGGTAAAAATCCATTTGCAAGAATGTTTTCAGAGCTACAGATCTAATTTACTGAATATCAAATATTTATGCCATTGCAATTAAAGTGACAACGTTCCAGCCCTCTTCACCATGCAAGCTCAGGCTTTTTAATAGAATTTATTATACAGTAAACATTTGGTAAAAAGTTTTGCTTGAGCTTATAATGTGAAAGCTTTGAATATTTTATTGATTTTATTTCTTTTGCACTATATCCCTATCAACACTGGAACATTATGAACTTCTGCAGCACATAAAAGACCATTTTTTACTGTCAGAGCCTTATAAGCTTGCATGTAAAGGCTGGGGCTGACGGATGGAAGCTTCGTTATCGCTGCGGCTTTCACTGTCACGTGGGGAGGAAGAGGAGGAACAGCGGTAAGGAGGGACGAAGTGCCAGGACAAATCTGCCAAGGCAGGAGTTGTAGCACAAGGGAAATGATTTTTCCTCATTAGATAAATAGGCAAGTAGATGACTCCTGATTTACGTCCGTGTGCGGGATCAGTAGGACCCACGGGGGGACCTTCCCTGGCGGCGCGGGATGCCCACAGCCACCTGGGTCACAGCGCACTGGTAGATGGACCTCTGCTTCCTGCGGGAGCGGTGGAGGTTTTAATGAGCACCTTGGAAGTCTGTGAGGCTAATGAGGCTCTCGGTGACGTAGGTGATTGCGGAGGGTTTCCAGGGGAGGGGAGGGCTTTGCTTTTCCTTTGCTGTTTTGTGTTGGGTTTTGACAGCAGAGGTCAGGCTGGAAATTCTGCACTTAGGCCACTTTGTGCAAGTCCGGGCAGCCGTCCCCTTTCTTACTGGGAGACCATTTGCCCATTATTTGGCTCTGTTTACCATAAACCTGGTAGGTAACTATTAGTTTTTTCAATGTGAAGGATTTGACAAACCTGCTCAGGCTTATTTGCTTTCACTGAAGATATTTTTAAGTCGCAGAGACAAAATCAACAACAACAACAAATTGTTTCTGAGTTTTAAAAAGCCGCATTTGGTTAAAATCCTAAAGACTTTCTGCAAAGAAAAGGGCTGTGCAAAGGGGTGAGGGGCCACCAAAAGTTGCCTGTTCTGCTTTAGGAGCAGCCGATGGCTGTAGTATCCATGCTAGCCCTGGCAGGTGGCCTGCAGCTGTTGGATTAGGGATGTTGTAGGGACGTTAGCGACATCACCCTGTCTTGTTCATCCATTCAGCAACTTGCCGTCCATGAATTTGTGCTGGCCCTTTCTGACCCTGTTGACACTACCTGCCTCCACCGCCTCCTCCAGGCAGTCAGCTCCAAAAGTCTGCTGTGAAAAGCAGTGCTTTCTCTGACTTGTTTTTAAAGCAATTTCCCACCAGCTTTATTGACTTCCCCTTGAGCTGCTCTGCAGCTTCTTGCTCTCTGCACTCCTCCTTTGTCCTTTTGCCTCATTTTTATGCCATTCCCTTCTTGAAGCTGAACATCCATGGAACAGGGTGATTTGGCTTGCCGCCCATGCTACCATGCCAAGCTTGACCAAGTAGAGGGGATGCCCCACTGGTCCCTTCTGAATCAAGACTAAATCAGACTGGCATCACTCCTCACAGGTTGTAAGGCTGACCACCCTAGGACACAGCTTCTGTCACATCCAAAACTGCAATCTCTTCATCTTGGTCCAATGAGGCACTGGCCTGGCCTGTGCATGGGTAGCTGACATTTCCCACCGTCACTACCTGGCCTAAATTTGCAGCTTTGCTTACCCTACTTAATGTTTCCTCGCCACTGCTGTCAGGGTAGTACCGTCCTGTAGCACATTTTTATCATTAGACCTCAGCTTTTCCACCCACAGGGATTCCCTAGGGCTCCTCTTTCCACCTAGTGTTTTAATGCTGTTCTTCTTTATATTATCACATCACCTGCTACCCTCCCACCATCCTGCTCTGTTGTCCCTGTAGTGCCAGTAATGCAGCAACACTGCATTTCATGGATTATCCTCCCTCCACCAAGGCTCCTCAATGCCCTCTGAGTTGGGATCAGTGTTGATGCCAAGCAGCCTAGGTCCCTGTTTTAACTGTAGACCTCTGATGTTGGCGTAGGAGCTCATGGAAATTTTGCTATGGCTCTGCTGCTTCATGTTGAGGCTGTCGGTCAGCTGGATCACAGGTGGCCTCATTTGCCACCTTCATTATCATAATTGTTGTGCTCATGTCCCACTGGTCCTTTCGGAGGTGCATTGAGCTACCTTCACCAAGCTGAACAGGTCACCTGAACCAGGTGCTCTTCCTTGCCTGCCAGCTGTCCCCAGTCCCTAGCCTAAATATGCCCCCAGGACCCCTTTGACCATGCTATCACCCTGGCTCTGCCATGGTTAAGGTGTAGACCATCCCTCCTGTCCTGGATCCTCAGCTCTTACCTCTGCCAACTCTCTCCTCTGTGCACCATTATCTCAGCTTCACACCAAGCCTCCTGATTCCTGCCTGTCCCTCAGACGTGACATTGCAGTATCGCTGAGGATGCTACTGCAGCAGTGCTGGAAATCAGCCCCTGCCAAGCAGCCTGCATGTAACCTCCAGCATAGCCTTCTTTTTCTTGCCTACATCACTGGTATCAATATGGACCACAACTAGCAGCTGTCCCCAAGACCGTGATAGTAATTTATCTGGATCTCTCCTGAGGTCTGCTCCCTCTGTACCCAGCAGAGAAATACTCACAGACTCCCATCTGATACCACAGACCAGCTCTGTGTGTCTAATAATTGCATTTCCCAATACCACCACTTGCATCTCCTTGTCTTATAGGAACCTTTCTGTTGTGGGAGCATTTTTGATGTAAGAAGACCCAGGAGGACAACTCTCAGCTACATGACATTCTTTGTTGCCAGCAGATTTCCTCCTTCTCTGGGACTTACACCTTTCTCAGCAGCGCAGGGGCTGCCCCAGTGGGGCAAGGACTACAGTGTGACATCCTTGCAGACCTCGTGTAGCAGCTGCTGCTCCCCTGAGCCACCCCATTAAGCCTCTCTCGTGGCAGGAGAAAACAAGTGCAGGAGGGAGGGAGGTCACCAAACATGCTTGCACTCTGCAATAAATTGAGTAGTCCCCACTCCTGGGGAACACCTACCTGCCGCTTGGGCTTATGTTAACTTAGCGTCTCTTTAAAAAGGAGGGATTAAAATCACTCTTATGCAACTCTGCCCTCATTAAATGAGTTAGCAATAGGTAAGAAATACACAGCAGCAAAAGAGCAGCCTGCAGCCCCCCTGACATGCAGCCCCTTGAGCTCAAGTCCTGCTGTGACCTGGCTGCTCAGCTGCTGCCTTTTATCCTGCCCTGGGTCCAGGCAAGCTCTGGCCCTCAGCGTGGGTACAGGACCACTTTCAGGCTCAGAAACAGGACAGCAAGGCAGTCAAGTGGGTGGGAAAACTCTGATGGGCTGACTGGAGAAAGAAGAAAGAAGGAAAGTGATAAAGCAGTGTGATATTGCAGGGGCTGCAGCGAAGAGCTGGGATGTCCTTTCTGCTGTATCCTGCAGCAGGAGCAGGAGGGCTGCCTGAAGCGGAGCTCAGAGCTGCCTCGGGGAGTGGGTCCGCTGATGAGGAAGCCCACTGCCATCTCGATGCCAAGGCTGTGACAGCGATGTTCAACTTCAAAAAGTCAGGATTTAGGCCAGGATTTCTAACCATGAGAGAAGAAGAGGAGACCAGTTAGGATGTACCCCAGCATGGGACAATTTGTACACTACCCGCCTCCAGCCAGTCTCTGTACTGCAGCAGAAGATGGGATAGAGGGGGCATAGCACACAGGACCCACAGATACCTGCTGCTGGGGCAGCAAGGGGAGAGCAGTACCGCAGACGGCTGCACAGTCCAACTGAGTCCTCACAGAACAAATGACACCATACAAGCTCCAGTCACATCTATAGCTTCATTTTGCCTGGTCATGTGCAAGATTCCCTCCGGGTGAAGGATGCTCAGAAAGCACTTGGGTCTGGCCAGGCACCATGGCCACGTTCCTGACAGCACAGGGCTCTCAAGTGCCCACCATGATGATTATCGTGCTCCATGAGTGCTTTGAGTCCCTTGACCTTCAGCCTCCTGCCTCTCTGCGTGCCTGAGACAGGCACTAATCACTTCAAAACCCAACCGCTGTCATGTCTTATTGCTTAAACACCAGCTCTGCCGGCTGCACATTTACATCCTCAGCATTGACTCAGCTAATGTATCTGTCATTTAAGCGCTAGTGATCTGCCAGAAATAATACTTGATACAGCAGCTATTCAGGGTCAGAGACTCATGGCTTTTGGTTGTAGGGAGTGGTCCCTGGTTGTCTGAGTAGGGTTTGTGGCAGCTCCCAACCGCAGACCTTTGCAGGATGCAGGTAAGCAGCATGACCTCATGCTCTGTGGTGTGAGATGGTGTCCTGGTTTTGGCTGGGATAGACCTAGTAGCTGGTATAGTATTATGTCTTGGATTTAGTATGAGAAAAATACTGATAACACACTGATGTTTTCGGTTGTTGGTAAGTAGTGTTTAGACTAAGTCAAGGATTTTTCAGCTTCTCGTGCCCAGCTAGCAAGAAGGCTGGACGGGCACAGGGAGTTGGGAGGGGTCACAGCCAGGACAGCTGACCCAAACTGGCCAAAGGGGTATTCCATACCATGTGATGTCATGTCTAGTATATAAACTGGGGGAGTTGGCCTGGGGACATGGCTGCTCAGGAACTAACTGAGTATCAATCAGCGAGTGGTAAGCAATTGCATTGTGCAACATTCGTTTTGTATATTCCAATCCTTTTATTATTATTATTGTCATTTTCTTATTGTTATTATTATCATTATTACTTTCTTCCTTTCTGTTCTATTAAACTGTCTTTATCTCAACCCACGAGTTTTACTTTTTTCCTTCTGATTCTCTCCCCCATCCCACTGGGTGGGGGGGGAGTGAATGAGCGGCTGTGTGGTGCTTAGTTGCCAGCTGTGGTTAAACCACAACAGATGGTCCAGAGCCCCTGCAGCCCTCCTGGGGAAGGGCAAGAAGTGAACCCAAGAAGATGTGGGATGAATTCTGCTTGGAGGGGTTGTCATGGGGTCAGGGTCAAAATGAGTGTGGTAGGACCACTGGGAAGGGGACATGAGCAGGGCTGGCAGGAGCAGAGACAGAAGCCCTGCTGGGCAATGCCTGAAGGTGGAAACTTGCTCTGAACTAAAGTGTCTGAAGGTGGTTAGGTAGTTGGCTGTTCAAAGCTGCTGTGGAAGCTGCTTCAAACACAGGCTGCTCAGACATAATGTTCAACAGGTGTTTGTACTCTACATCCCATCACCTCTCCTCTCCCACTGTAGTGTCTACAACTGGCTGATTAGAGCCGAGGGCAGCACAGCCTCTGGGGTGAAGCAGAGGAGAGAAGGACAGGCTTTACACCAGGAGCCCATCCTGGAAAATGGTCTCTGCACTGAGTCAAGCTCCATTTGATTGCAACCTCCTCTTGTAGATTTCATGCTTCTCATCAGCCTCACAATCTGCTCACTCACATCCTACTGAGGAATATGTCAATGTGGGAAAATCTGCCCTCCATGTCCAGGTTTGGAGGCAACTCAGGTAAAGCCTGGAGAGAAGAAAATCTTACCTAACCATCACTGCACCACACAAAGCCTCTTTCAGCCTGGAGACTGGTAGGTAGGTAACTTGGTTAGGTCAAAACATCTCTGTCTATTACTCCTACCAGGTAGTTGCAGGATGGTGGTAACCCCACAGGACATCTCTCCTGAGGTTTAGCACACAGCAGACAAACCATACCTAACTTGGTCTAACATCTTGCTTCCAGCTGTTCCCATGTCAAGTAAACATCCTTGGGAGACTGTTAAACCACCTGGAACTGGTTACCGCTTTGCAGGGGGAGCAGAGGAAATAGCATTTGTTCTTTGAGCCAAGGACTGGTGTAGAAATCATGAAATTCTCACCTGTGATGGTTTTCTGTGTGAGCAGCTGCCATATAGTTATTAAATATATCCATAGAAAAGTGTGCCCAGAGCTTGAGATGGGGAGGGAGATGTCCATTCCCAGCCTGATCATGGGTTTAGGCAGAGGAGAGGATGCAGCTCCTCTGCTCTCAACATATGATGTGCAGGGGAAGGGATGACAGAACTCCCAGTCCTTGAGCCTGCTGGAGCAATGAGTGATGCCAGAAAGTTTCCAAGATTTCTGGGCTTCAGTCCCAGCTTGGTGGTTCCCAGAATGGTCCTTCTGCTTGGGGAGAAAAGCTTGAAATGGACCTCCTGGAGATATGAAGGTCCCGAAAGAAGAACTCACAGATAAACCTTCACTATGCATTCTCCCACCCATCAGTATTCAAGCCTGTGATTGGTGATGTCCAGTGGGGTGGTGACAGTGCATAATTGTGGCTCACGACAAGTCTTTCAAGGCCACTGTGCTCAAGAGCATGTGGGACTTGGCCAGGCAGTGCAGCAGCCCTGCTTTGGGAGATAACTCCAGTCCTGACAGTGAAGAAACACAGAAGACTGATGGTGCTTAAAGACAGCTGTGTTAGCCACTAAATCTCACTCCCCACTCCTCTCCTCCAGCTCGGTGCCTGCCTAGCTCCCAGGGCACAGCACGGCCACCAGGTAAGAAGTGAAGGATGAGACCAGATGGGAACCACTCACTGCTTGTGCTGGCCAAGGGCTGCTGGAGCTGATGCAGGGAGGATCCACATGAATCCTCCAATTGAAAGAGCACCAGCATCCCTAACTGTGGGGGTCACATCCTCCAGTGAAACTCTAAAGAGCTGAGGACTCTACAGCCAAACTTGTCCTGGAGCTGAGACCCGATCTTTTCAAGCTTTCTCATCTCTGGACTGCCTCAATATATTCTGACAGTCAAAATCACATGCTGATGGGACAAAGGAAGAGTTCAGAGAGCAAATGTGGGGGTGCCATGGGCACATGGACATCCTCTGGAGCACAGATCAGAGCCTCTTTAAGAGGCTGCCCTACCCTGCATAAGTGCCTGGTCCCTGTGCTGCAAGGCTGGTGCCTGGAGAGTCCTCCTGAGCTGCCACAGTGGGAAGAGCTCATGTTCTGCCTTTGTCGCTGACTTGTTTTCATGAAAGTTTAATGCATCTCCTCTCTCTCCCTGGAAGTGAGCTGGCTCCTGTGTCCCTGCACAGTACAAAAGCAAGGCTGCACGGCCAGCGAGGATGAAGCTGATCCTGCCTTCTGCCGCCCCACTTCTCCCTGCCTGGGACCAAGCAGCACAGTGGAGATAAAAGATCTTTGGCTAAATCCTCCCTGCAGGTGAGGTGTGTGTGTAACAAGGAGGCACAGGACTGCTACTTAAATAACTGGGGCCAGGGCTCAGGGGAGCTTGTCCGAGGTCTTACTGCACCTCAGGAAGCAGGCGGACTTAATGAAATCTTTCATTCGTCAGTAAATGCCACTGTATGAAGTGTAATTAATGGATTTACTAGAGCTGGATGTAGCCCAAACTGAAATATAAGCACTCAGGGAGCTGGCTGGGAGCAGTGTCCTCTACACTGCTTAATTATAAGGTCACTGCCAGAGCGGTGGGAGCTTCGCTGAGTCTCCAACTCAGGAGAAATCTTGCCAGCTTGGAAATTTCCTCTGGCGAAGCAGTGGTTTTCATGGCAAGAGAGCAGAGCGTGTGCGGTGCAGGCAGGTCCTGAGCAGTGAGGCACTGCAGGACTGCAGGCAGAGCTGAATGGGTCAGCAAAGCCCTGGGATGGGGTTGCATGGCTGTCAGTGCTGGGCAGGGCTGCTGGAGCAAGCAGTGTGTCCAGGATCTGGAGTCACCCCAGTCTGGCACTGGGAAGCCCGGCATGCTTCCTGCTCTGTGCACAAGTGGAGATGTCTGGACTTGGCATCAGATTTTCTCCACATCTGTGAAGTTTTCCTCTGGTCCCCCCATGGATCTGCTGGTGTCATAGGTCCTCTGATCTGCAGGTGGTGGGTGATGGAAAGGCATTGCTGATAAATAGCTCTGAGCTGGCTTCCCAGGCTTGGGTTAGATGGCACCTCATTTCCTTCGTGCCTTCAGCAGCCTGTTGCGCTCAGTAGGAGCCACAGCCCCAATGGCACTGTTCCTCCTCTCCTCCCCACCCACCCAAGCTCCCCAGGCAGAAAGCAGTGAATATTAACACGAAGGTCTATTCCTCCCCAGCAGAAGAAGCCTGCCTTGGTTAACATGAGACTTGTCTCATGAACACTTCTGGCTTCCACAAATCTCTCTGTGAACAAATACCTTTCCACTTCTGTCCTGGAATGATTAAGGAGGAGATCAGCCCCTTGTAGCTGAAGGTGAACAGCTTCACACATAAAAACGAATCCACCCCCAATGGGGAGCTCATGCACAGAGACAGGCAAAGCTTCTCTTCTCAAGAGTGTCTGCTAAATTAAATGCCCTTGCATTCAGGATGGCCAGCAGAAGGCCTCACCTTGATTTTTCAGGCTCAGTGAGCATTTACATCTCACACCTCTTCATGGAGGTATTTGAGGACCTCGGTGGGATGACTGGTTGCACAACACCCTGGTCTGCATGGTATGGAGGGACAGTGCAAATGCCTTGTGTTCACCAGCCAGCCTTGGCGGACCTGCTCAATCCTGCTCATTGCATGTGGGGAGAAACTGCAGCTCCCAATGATATCTGCCTTTTCCACCAGGCTTTCCAAAGGGAGAGCTGGCTTCGCAGCACCTGCAGCTCTCAAACAGCAAGTTTCTGTTGCTGAATCTTCTTTTCATTGCATGGCTTCATTCCACATTGCCCCACCGCCTTGCTACCAGAGCCTTCAGTTGTTTAAAGGGTAGCCTTGGAGCACAGCTAGCCCTTCTCCCAGGAAGGGCATACTCCTTTGTCGGCCTCATGTCTTCAATTGGCAAACTTATTCAACCAGGATGTCTCTAGCTCCCGTTTGGCCACAGCAGAGATGGATGTCCAGTTATTCTACTATGAAAATAATAACTGATGACCGGAAAATGTCTAGCAATGGGCAAGCACTCACCAAGGCGATCAGTTCCAGTGCAGGTGCATTGGGATCACGGTGTGCAAGAAGGGTTTCCCAAGTTGGGGAAACCTCAGAGGAGCGTGGAGACCCTCCAGCAGCCAGAATCTCTCAGGAGGAAGAGCGATCGATGAGGCATGGGCAGGACCAGGAGCAATGGCAGCCACCCCCCGCTCCCACAAGGGGCAGCCCACAGGAATGCAGCCAACAGAGCGGGCAAACAGGGCAAGGTGCGGCAGTTCGTGCAGGAAGGCGCATGGGAAGGGCGCCTCTTCGAAGGAGGGACATTCCACTGGCCGAGTGGAGAGGCTTGAAGTCCCCATAACCGAGCAACCGGGCACCGTTCTGTGACCGCCTGCACAGGGCAAGGGCACTCATCCTACCTGAGCCTCAAGGCAGAATGGTGGGCACTCACCTGAGAGCAAAGGCTGCAGCTCCAGCTGGGGGGTCTGCACCACCTACCCCAGCGGTGGCCGATCCCTCCACCTAGACGGAGCTGCTGAAGGGAGAGGCTGCAGTGCAGACCTCAGACTGGAGGAAATGCCTACACCTTTCTCCTGAGGCAGGGACGGGCAGCAGACCTGCCTGCAAAAGGTGTGCCCAGGTGGAGGACCTCCTGCAGCAGGTGGCTGAGCTGCAGGAGGCGGTGACAAGGGTGTGTAGCATCAGGGAGGCTGAGAAGGAGTTAGATAGGTGCTTCCAAGCACGGTCTGCAGTGAACACACAGCCAAACAGCCAAAAAATCCCCCACCAGCACACACAGAAGCAGGGGAGGGGGGGCAATAATGCAGAAGAATGGAAGCTTGCAATGGCAAGGAGCTGCAGGAGGAAGAGACTTCCCCCAAAGCCTGAAGTGCCCTTGCAGAGCTGCTTCACCGCTCTGCAAACTGAAGAGGAAAGACCCGTCACATCAGAAGAGATGCTGGAGCTGAGTAAGGCAGCCTGATCTGCTCCCCATATAACAACCAGTGCAATTAACAAAAGGCAATGGGTCATAGTAGTAGGTGGTTCTCTTCCGAGAGGTATGGAGGCAACCATCTGCTGACGTGACACACTCCAGAGAGGTGTGCTGCTTACCAGGGGCTTGTATCAGAGATGTCACCAAGAGACTACCAAGCCTTGTACGGTCCACTGACTATTATCCGCTGCTATTTTTTCACGTGGGCACCAGTGATACAGCCAGGAGCAGTCTGAGGAGTATCAAGAAGGATTACAGAGCCCTGGGAGTGGTGGTAAGGGACTCTGGAGCGCAGGTAGTTTTTTCATCAGTCCTCCTGGTAGAAGGGACGGGATTTGAAAGGGCCAGTCAAATCTTGTGAATCAAATGGTTATGGGACTGGTGCCACAGCCAGGAGTTCAGCTACTTAGACCATGGGACTTACCTGGAGAAACCTGGTCTACTGGGGATTGATGGGGTCCACCTGTCAGAGAAGGGGAAGAGCATCTTCGGTCATATGCTTGCCAAGCTGGTGAAGAGGGCTTTAAAGTTGCAGGGGGAGGGGAAGCTCAATCCATCCCACTCCTATCAGTTTGATGCCAGTGCCAGTAATAGATGCCCAGAGCCTGGAGAGGGATCACAGGCCAGCAGGAGAGCACCTGAAGAGCAGCACAAAGGAATTCCAGCCACTCCAGCCAGTAAATCAGCTTCATCAGGGGCCCAACTTAAACGCCTCTATGCAAAAGCACATAGCATAGGGAATAAACAAGAAGATTTAGAGACGTGCACATCTGCAGGGCTATGATCTTATTGGCATCACAAAGACATGGTGGGATGGATCCTATGACTGGAGTGTTGGAATGGAAGGATACAGGCTCTTTAGGAAGGACAGGCAGGGGAGACAAGGAGGGGCTGTCACCCTCTATGTCAATGACCAGCTGGAGTGGATGGAGCTCCACCTGGGGATGGCTGAGGAGCCAACCAAGAGCTTATGGGTCAAGATTAAAGGGAGGGCAGGGACAGGTGACATTATAGTGGGCCTCTGCTATAGGCCACCCAACGAGAAAGACTGAGTGGATGAGGCCCTGTATAGACAGATAGGAGCAGCCTCACATTCACAAGCCCTAGTCCTCACAGGGGACTTCAACCACCACAATATCTGTTGGAGGGACAACACAGCAGGGCATAAGCAATCCAGGACATTCCTGGAATGCGTTGACGACAACTTCCTTCTCCAAGTGATAAAGGACCCAACAAGGAGAGGTGCTATGCTGGACCTTGTTCTCACCAGCAAGGAGGGGCTAGTGGGGAATGTGAAGCTCAAGGGCAGCCTTAGCTGCAGTGACCATGAAATTGTGGAGTTCAAGATCCTTAGGGCAGCGAGGAGGGTGCACAGCAAGCTCACTACCCTGGACTTCAGGAGAGCAGACTTTGGCCTCTTCAGGGATCTTCTTGGTAGAGTGCTATGGGATACAGTCCTGGAGTTGAAGAGGGGCCCAAAAAAGCTGGTTGATATTCAAGGATCAGCTCCTCCAAGCTCAGGAGCTATGCGTCCCAACAAAGAGGAAGTCAGGCAAAAATGACAGGAGGCCTGCATGGATGAACAAGGAGCTCCTGGGCAAACTCAAACACAAAAAGGAAGTCTACAGAGGGTGGAAGCAAGGACAGGTAGCTGGGAGGAATACAGAGAAATTGTTCAAGCAGCCAGGGATCAGGTTAGGAAAGCTAAAGCCCTGATAGAACTAAATCTGGCCAGGGATGTCGGGGGCAACAAGAAAAGCTTCTATAGGTACATTGGTGATAAAAGGAAAACTAGGGAAAATATGCACCCTCTCCAGAAGGAAAGGGGAGACCTGGTTACTTGGGATATGGAGAAGGCTGAGGTACTCAATGAATTTTTTGCCCCAGTCTTCACCGGCAAGTGCTACAGCCACTCTGCCCAAGTCACAGAAGGCAAAGGCAGGGACTGGGAGAATGAATAACTGCCCACTGTAGGAGAAGATCAGGTTTGAGACCATCTAAGGAATGTGAAGGTGCACAAGTCCATGGGACCTGATAAGATGCATCCATAGCTCCTGAGGGAACTGGCGGATGAAGTGGCTAAGCCACTATCCAACATATTTGAGAAGTCATGGCAGCCCAGGGAAGTTCCCACTGGCTGGAAAAGGGGAAACATAAACTGCATTTTTAAAAAGGGAGAAAAGGAGGACCCAGGGAACTACAGGCCAGTCAGTCTCACTTCTGTGCCCAGCAAGATCATGGAGCAGATCCTCCTGGAAACCATGCAAAAGCACATGGAAAATGAGGAGGTGACTGGTGACAGCCAACATGGCTTTACCAAAGGCAAATCATGCCTGACAAATTTGGTGGCCTTTTACAATGGGGTTCCAGCATTGGTGGATAAGGGAAAAGCAACTGACATCATCTACCTGGACTTGTGCAAAGCATTTGACACTGTCCCACAAAACATTCTTCTCTAAGTGGGGGAGACATGGATTTGACAGACGGACCACTGGGTGGATAAGGAATCAGCTGGATGGTCGCACTCAAAGAGTTGTGGTCAATGGCTCGATGTCCAAGTGGAGAGCAGTGATGAGTGTCGTTCCCGTTTAATATCTTTGTCGGCGACATGGACAGTGGGATTGAGTGCATGCACAGCAAGTTTGCCAATGACACCAAGCTGTGTGGTGTGGTCAACACGCTGGAGGGAAGGGATGTCATCCAGAGGGACCTGGACAGGCTTGAGAAGTGGGCCCATGAGAACTTCATGAAGTTCAACAAGGCCAAGGGCAAGGTCCTGCACATGGGTCAGGGCAATCCCAAGCACAAATATGGGCTGGGTGATGATTAGATTGAGAGCAGGCCTGCAGAGAAGGACTTGGGGGTGTTGGTTGATGAGAATATCAACATGACCCAGCAATGTGCATTTGCAGCCCAGAAAGCCAACCATATCCTGGGCTGCATCAAAAGCAGCATCACCAGCAGGTCGAGGGATGTGATTCTGCCCCTCTACTCCACTCTCATGAGACCCCACCTGCAGTACTGTGTTCAGCTCTGGGGCTCCCAACATCAGAAGGACATGGTCCTGTTGGAGCGAGTCAAGAAGAGGGCCACGAAGATGATCAGAGGGCTGGAGCACCTCCCCTATGAGGACAGGCTGAGGGAGCTGGGATTGTTCAGCCTGGAGAAGAGAAGGCTCTGGGAAGAACTTATAGCAGCCTTCCAGTACCTAAAGGGGGCCTACAAGAAAGCTAGAGAGGGACTTTTTACAAGGGCATGTAGCGATAGGACAAAGGGTAATGGCTTTAAACTGAAAGAAGGCAGATCTAGATTACATGTAGGGAAGAAGTTCTTTACTGTGAGGGTGGTGAGGCACTGGAGCAGGTCGCCCACCAAGGTTGTGGACGCCCCATCCCTGGAAGCGTTCAAGGCCAGGTTGGATGGGGCTTTGAGCAACCTGGTCTAGTGGAAGGTGTCCCTGCCCATGGCAGGGTGGTTGGAACTAGGTGATCTTTAAGGTCCCTTCCAACCCAAAACATTGCGTGATTCTATGATTCTAAGAGACAAAGATAGACACAGGCACAAGTCTCCCATAACCTGCTACATCCCCAAATGAGGATGTGTATTCTCTGCAGCATGTTTCAAAAGACCCAAAGCCCATTATGAGGAACAATCAGCAGCAGATTTTAATCAATGCATTTTGCACTCAGCTGTCACCATCTGTGTTTCCCCATTAGAAATGCAGAATGAACAAGCTCCACAATTACAGCTGTGAGGGTCTGGGAGGCCCAGCACAGCTCTGTGTGCAGCCGTCTATCCTCTCCTCCTTGGGAAAAACCTGTCCCTCCAGCATGGCCAGTTGCTGCTGGGGCCAGTGCTTGGGCAAACCCAGCACTCATCCCATGCACTGCGAGGGTGCTCCCAGGCACGGGGCATCAGCCTGTGTCCCCTGCCTGTCCTCATCAGAGGTGTGCAGGGCCAGGACCTCCTGCGGGAGGCTGTGGGGAGCCTGGTGTTGGGGTGCGGGGGGAGCCCAGCCCCAGGCTGGCACCCCACAAAGGTGCTGGCAGAAATGATGGATGTTGGCATAAGGCACTTTCAAAGGAGATGTGGGGGGTGGTCCCCACGTGCCCCAGACCTCAGAGGGTTCCTGTGCATGCTTGCATGGGCTGGTGAAGCCACAAGGCAGGAATTGAGGCTGCTGGGAGGAAGCTGTGCCTTTCCCTCCAGCCCGACGGCCCAAGCCAAGTGCCAGACCACAGCATCGCTGTGGTGCCCAGCAGCAGCCCTGCACAAGGAGGGTCTGTGGGGCACCCCGAGGCAGCCACCTGGGGTGGGAGACCTCAGCTGGGGAGAGAGGAGAAGGGCAATCGGGATGCCCAGGTTGGGGGACAGGACCAGCAGCCAAGTCGCACCCCAGAACAGCCCCAAAGCATGTCCAGAGGAAGGAGGGAAGAAGGGGCTCTGGCTTGGAGATGCCCAGCCACGAAGGGGTTGCCATCCCCATGAGCAACTGGGGAGGGGCTCGGTGAGGAGAGGGGCTGAGCTGGAGGAACCTGACAGGATGCGGGAACCCTCAAGCTGGCAGGATAATTACTTTTTTAATCAAGTCTTTTCAAAACATCTAATTTTATTACTTTATTCTTCCATTTCAATAGCAGAACGATTAAGATGGAATCTTAAAGGAATTCTTCACAACAGTAATAATGTCTCTTATCGCAAGAGGCAGTCTCTGTCTGCTCCGTCCTGCAAATTCTCAGCATTTGAATATTAAATATATTCAATATATCAAAAAAACCCCATTTCATTCCAGAAAAATAATAAAGAAGGAAAAAAACCCCACATATATAACATAAATTTTCCCCTCTTTCTACTGGGGAAAAAAAAAAGTAACACCCAACTCTTTTTCCCTCCAAATCGCCTTCTCAAGGAGGGAGCCAGGACAGTGTGGACTGCAGGAGAAACCTCCAGCAGCTGCCAGGCCAGGCACTGCTCAGATGGAAAGTTAAGCTTCCCAAAGCTCTGATGCTACAGATCCCACCCAAGATGTGCTCCTTGGTTTGGAGAAGGTATGGGCTGGGCTGCTGACTCCCAGTGTGGTGGTTTAGAGAAAGCATCTCCATCAGACTCAGAGGCTGATGCAGGGAGGAGGATGGCAGCCCTGGTCCCCAGCGTGGCGTTGGGACCCCAGCTGGGCTGCCGCTGTCCCCGGCCACAGTGCTCCAGCCCATTTCAGCAATGCCCATGTCAATGCTTGTTTTGATCGCAAGAAGAGACAGTGTCTTCTAAATTTGGGGGTCGTCAGAGTGCTCCTGAATAACGCAGGCTGTGTTTGCATCCTTGTTCTTCTCCAGGACCGTTAATGGTGAAAGAAAAAGTCATTGTGCAAGTGGACAGGAGAGGAGAGCGACAGTTGCAGGGAAGGAGGAATGTGTTTGCTGTGTGATTTTGGGTTGTTTATGACAGCTCAGTGCTAAGCTTACCTTTCAGAGCTCGGGCTGCTGAACATGCAGACTAAATGGAAAAGAAAAGGAAAAACCCAAAAGCCTTGTTTTGAAGAAGTGCACATGGAAATAAGATAAAATGGTGGAAATAATAAACACAGATGACCCTGAGCTACTGTCTCATTCCAAAAGCATGCATGTAATTTCCTAGCTTGTTTTGCTTTGCTTTGCTTTGCTTTTTAAAGGAAAGAGGTAAAAACAAATTGTACTGTGTCAAACATCCTTTGGATGATTTCCCTTCCTGCCCCGATTCTGTCTGGATCCGTCGCAGAAGCTGCTGTGTAACAGTCCCAGGTCTTCCCCGGGATAAAGCCCGTGTCTCCATCGCCTGGTGCCTGCAAGCACCATGCACAGCTCTGTAAAAGCAGGTGGGAAATGCTCCTGCCCTGCCGTGGTTGTGTTGCACGCTTGTTCACCGGTGCCAAGGTTGCTTGGGGTGGATGGGTGGGCTGGGAGGGCTGCACAGAGGGAAGAGAGGAGCAGCACCTTGGCCGCATGATGTGGAAGGAGGGAGGCAGTACCGCAGCATCTGCCAGGTGATTTTGAGGCTGGGCTGAACACTCTCACATCCTGGCTAGAAGAAAGGCTGTGTGGTGAAGGGCTGTCTTTGTTTGCCTTATTGTCCTTATAATAATTACAATTTCCTTATAATAACCATAAACAGATAATTATCTTTCCTTATAATAATTTCCTTATTTTTTCTCTCCATGCATACCCCGGTGACTAGGGTTGTCTCACACTTTCCTCTTTGGGAAGTGCTTCATAGACAACTGGGGCCTCGTGTGTGCTTTTCCTCCAGCACGCCCGCTCTGTGCAAGTCCCCAGGGAAGCCGGACGCTGCTCTCCCATGCACCCATCTTGCAGGCCAGGCCTCTTTCTGGCACCTGCCACTGGAAAGATGCCTCCAGAAGCCACATCTGGCACCAATATCTTCTCATGGGAGCAAGGACCAGCCCAGGGGAGCCCTCACCACCTTTGAGAACTGACTCAAGAGGTCTGACAGACAGTTTCATCCCAAGCCTCAGTGAAACGTGATGAGAAAGAGCATCTTAGTGATCAACAGTGATTTTGACACTTGTCCCCTGTCATTTCACACCTTTGCTGAATTGCTCATTGCCCCAGGTAGCTGCTGGGGCCACTGGCCTGGGGAATGCCCCTGCATCAGCCATTGACAGAACCCACCCAGGGCACTGCTAGTTTTAGGTCTGACAAATAAACATTGGGGCCTTTTCCAAAGCACAGGAGTATCCAGCTATTTCTAAACAACCTGGATTAAGGAACAAAGGTTCTTGAAGGGTGAAGGATAACGCAGGTGTTGGACTGCAGGAGCAATCCTCAGGACAGCCAGTTTTACTCCTGTGGTCTCCCACAGACAGGTTAACCTTGAGGAATTTGCATAGCTTTGCTGTGCTTCAGTTTCGCTGTCGGCAGGATGGCATTTTCAATCCTCC
The DNA here is from genome assembly GCF_964188355.1 of Buteo buteo. NCBI lineage: Eukaryota > Metazoa > Chordata > Aves > Accipitriformes > Accipitridae > Buteo > Buteo buteo. The sequence goes on from NC_134172.1 coordinate 65,357,846, forward strand.
CTTGGGTACCACTTCCCTGGACTGTCTGCAAAACCAGCTGTGGGGACCCTGGGGATGCACATCTGGCCTGCAGATTGCCATTTGCCATCAATCTCCAAAACTCTTCCCCACACGCAGCACGAGCTTTCGAGGCATGATGATCTGGTAAGAAATACCCCCCTTTCAGCGGTTAACGCAACAAGCTGTCTAGAATATCATTTAGTTTTTAAGGTGAGCCCTGAATTTGGATCAGTTATCTAATGACATAATTCTCTCTTCTGTAATGGTTTCCCCTCTGCATCAATACTCCCTTAAGATGACTAATTTTAAATTGATGTCTATCTCTAATAGACTTTCCTCAGGCTCCCCTCACACTAGCTGCCTGAGCTGCTGGTTAGAGATTAAAATCTACTCGAGCCTGCCCAGCAGCAGTTCATCAATGACAGTTGTTTCATTAGTTGATGCAAACCCACTTAAAATAAATTCTAATTAAACCAGAAACTGAAATAATATATTTTTGGAACACTCCTATGCTGGTAGCATGCTCTGCTCTGCGCTTTGCTTCCAGACCTGTTATTACTCAGTCCCCTGCCTTGTCACTGTAGATGCAGTATCAGACGATGCTAAATAAATAGTGCTTTCATTAAAGTCTTTGGCAATCCAGCAGCAGATTGAATTATTTGTTCCTCAAGGTTCCCTGTGCACGTGAATAAGAGGGGAAAAGGGAAGAGAGAAAAAGCCACGACCTCCTCCAGTGCCACAGGGCAGTGTGCTCCCACCTCAGCAAAGCCGGAGCCAGGATCTGTTGTCTCCTCTCCTGGCTGGGTGCAGGCTGGGGCGCCTGCAAAAGGGATTTAAAGAAATGGGGACCCTCGGGGAGCCGCCGGGGGTGGCGAGCGCAGCCAGGCAGGCGCGTGGTGCTGGCAGCGCTCCTCTGCCGGCTCCTTCTGCTGGGAGGGGTTGGCATGACTGGAGGACTTGCTGCCTGGAGCCAAGCAAGTTCTTGCAAAAAGAAATCTTACCTTCTATCTAATCTCTATTAGAAAAAAATGCAGGCTTGGGGCAGTAAAAAAGTAGAAACACAAAAAAATAAAACCTCCAGGAGGAAAACCTTTCCAGAGCCAGCTACAATGCAGTTCGCAATAAAATGTTTCCGGTTTGGGGATTCAAATTTCTTCCCCTGATTTCTCAGTTTTGCCTCTGGGGTGAGGTGAGGCTCACGTATGAGCCGGTTTTGTCCCTCAGCTGGGCAGGCTTCCCCATCCCACAGGAGGTGCTGCAGAGATTGGACTGGGTGCCACTTACACACAATGCATCGGAGTATCCGCCGCTGCCAGAAACTCCCTTTGAAGTTCACTCCTATTGATTGAATCGTTTGTACGACACAAGCAAAATGCAGGACTTGAGCCTGCAGTCCACGCCAAGGGCCCGACACTAGAAAACACCCCCGGGCTGGTGGTGGGCGATCTCCGAAGTGGGTCAGGATGTGCCTGCTGCCTGCCCCGTGCCCCTGCCTGGCCCCGTGGGGACCGGCCAGCCCTGACCCCACGCTCACCTCCAATTTGCGATGCGCCGGTTGCCCTGGGCATGGCTACGGCCAGCGGCTCAGTGGCTACAGGGGATGACACAGAGTTTAGCAGGCAAAGAGGTCACAGGTAAAGAAATTGGTGCTGCCTGATGGGGATGGACTGGTGGCACCGGTGGCTGGTGGCAGGGACGGCAGTGGGGGACCCCAGGGAGCTGCCAGAACAGCTTGTGTCTCCTTCATTCCCCACTCCCCCCCCCGCCCCGGCCCCGTTTCCATCAGCCCCCGTGCTTTCTCTCCCTTGCCAGCCCCAAACTTCTCACTTCATCCATCCCCCTGACATGCAGTGCTGCAGCAAGGAGCTGGGACAGAGTCTTGCCGCCCATTTGGTTTTTTTAGGAATAGTTCCCACAGCACATGATTTTAGAAATGCAAATGGGTTTGCCTGCAGATTTTCAGGCAGGTGCCAGGGAAGGAGAGAGAGACAGAGAGGAATGCTCCGATTTTATCAAAATCAGTTTTCCTGCCCAGGGGAGGATGGAAAACAGCTACTCAGTCTCAGGAAGACGATTCTATTTAAACCACAGGATCATGTTGTAGCTACTTCTTATTTACCAGAGTGGAAAGTTACATTAAGAAGTTATCACTTATCTTGCAGGAGAACAGATTAAGAGTGAAGGACCGTTCCCTGGTTTGCATACAGCTGCACTTCCCAGGTTACTAAAAAGACAATTGATGTACCAGTTCAGGAAGAAATATGATTTTCATTATGATACGCAGGCATCAGGGATTGTATTCTAATGGTCCCCTGTCACCAGTGAAGAGCAAAATGGCCTGTGACCACTGTAATGGAAAAAAAGGTTTCTGTGATATTTTGCATAGCATGGAGGGCTTTTTGTGTTTGGGGTTTTTGTTGGTTATTTTTTTTCTTGTAACATCCTGATGGCAATATTAAAGGGAACAGCACCTATTTTTTCTAGATAAGGAATTTTTGGTCTCATAGTGAGAAATTTTTTCCCCACTCATGGAAGAATATTTATATTTGAAATGAACTTTTAAGTTAACTGTAAGGTAAAACATTTTCTGCATTTTCAGCAGTCTAGGGTATCTCCATGCACACCTATTTGGGCAGGTGAAATAAGATGACTGTATGGAGTTACCTGACAGCACACCTCTTTTGGGATCCCTTCAAGCTTTTCTGACAATGTTTTGGTGCCCATGGGCTTGAGACTGTAGGAAAGCATCAAAGAGCAAAAAATGATGGTTGGGATTTAACCAGTGTCTCCCTTCCCTGTGAAACATGTCTGGATCACAGGGATTGCATCCCAGGCATGTGAGCACCGTGACCTGCACCAGATACTCCACTGACCCTTTCCTCTTCTTTTCCCACAACACTCAGTCACTTAATGGAGAGAAAATGTGAGAACGGACACTTCACCAAAAGCAGAGATGTGTTTTATCACGCTAAGTGGGATCCTCCGTCCCAATCTTCACGCCTCGTTGGCTGGGTACCAGAACCAGCCAGTCTAGAGGCAGGAACGCACAGATGGCTCACGCCACCCATGTGAACCAATAGCAATATTGCAGTATCGGCTATTCCACACAAATTATTCAGGAATAATTCCCAGAGGGAGAAAACAACAAAAAAAGAATTCCTAACTGCATTTGTGAATTACAAAAATTCTTAATAATTGATAAATTAAAGAATTTCACTATTAGCTTCAGCATAACAACAAGAAAGATGTGGAAAATGTAGCAGTAAGTGATTTGCTGTGATTTTTTTCTCCTGTTTAATTATTTGACTGCTGTAAAAACTAAACCAAGTTTCAAAGGTAACTCAAATTCCCCCATCACTAGACAGCACATAGCTCTTCCCATCTTGTGAACTTCCAGACAGCTGGGCTGAGCAGCTTTCCTTTAAACCCACCTAAGTTAAAGACAAACAATTTAGGTCCATTGATCTGTAGCTGCGGAGCCTCCTGTTTAAACTCGGGGAGATGGAAGAAGCATAAAGCTAGTGCATAGGATTTTCTTTGCATTGCTTAGATTAAAGGACATCAGCATGAGTGGTTTGTGTGATGATCAAAAGATTTAACACACTCTGCACCTGTCACAGGTACGAGCTCAATTCCTCATAGATAAAAACAGAGTGGAGCTGGCATAGCATGAGAGACTTAGAGGAAAGGATGTGCAGAGAGTATATTTAAAGAAGGCTGCATGAATATAGGATTAAATGTTAGTATTAGATGATAAAATGTTAATTTTGCTTAATTAGGCCATTCCTAGCATAGAGTTCCTGTTGATCAGAGTACTCTCTAGCAGATAAAGAGGGTGATACGGAATTGTCTTCATAGAGATAGGAGAAAGTTTCTAAATACTGATTTGGCAAAAAAAACCAGTAAATGGCTGCAAAGATTAATGTCATGTGCACAAAGGCTCCGTGGCCTGACTGGGATGGAGTAAATGGGAAACCCTCATCTCAATTTGCTTTTACTTTTCCTCCAGAGGCTCTGACTTGCTCATGGGAATGCGGAACCCCTCCGCTTTCACCAGTCCTAAAATCAGACTGGAAATCTGGAGACTGCTGGGACACAAACAGCACTGATGTGCCCTCCCCAGAGCTGACAGTGAAGTGTGTTTCCATGGTCAGAGACTGATATTTCATGAGAGTTGAACTCAGCTCAAGAGATTGCCATGTTCCTCAAGGATCCTTTTTTACAGTTTTTATCAATTAAACAAACTCATGCTACAAAGTCCCCCTCCACAGCCTGAGCAGCTCTCTGATGCTCGGGTTTTCCCGCTCTTGTATCTGCAAGAAGCCTCAGGCTGAGAAATGATCCATGCAGCGGGGAGACAGGACCTGAGCAAAACGTGCTGCTGGTAGAAGGGAAACAGAGAGCTCAGCAATGCATACCCCCATGCGCCGGACCCGCTCTGCAATCGCCAGTCTTGCCGCATGGTTTTAATTGCCATCTGCCAGGGTCTGGCTGGAATTGGCACAGCTGGAGCCTAAAATTTTCACATCCTGGGGACAAAATATGAGAAGTCAACCTCTCTGAAAAGGAATCCTTTGTTAAGTGATCTTCTAATGCTAAATTTACATTTCTACATGCTCATGGCAACTCAAAAATAAATAAATTAAGTATAACAATTAGGCAATTAAACAATACCCAGATAAAGATGGAAACCGGCAGGATGCCAAGGAACAGGCAGTTGGGTGATGTTAATTTTGTGATACATTGCATTTTATACTATTTCTTTCTCATTACACATGTCACATCAGTCTCACTGGCCTGTCATATCCCCGGTCCCCGTATGCATCAAAAGGCACTAACGGAGAGGAGAAGGAAGAGCTGACAACAAAACAAGGTGCAGGTGCACTGCCTTGTTCTCAGACTATGACCAGTGGTTTCCTTTTCTCCTCAAGGACACTAAAGTCAGCTCCAAAGTTTTTGTTTCTCTAAGAATTAACTCCTTAACTTCCAAATCTGGAAGTTTACTGGACATATACCCCATCTTAAAACCCAGGGAGGTTTAAGCAGCAAGATGCAGAAAGGGGATGCATGGAACACAGACATGAAGCAGAGGTCTCAGGCTGACCTGGTATCCCATGGACCAGGCAGTTCAGATGTGCTTCTCATGCTTTTATCTGCATGGACCATCCCGTATCATTGCCATACTGTGCACAAGCACTCCTGCTGCTATGCGGGAGTCACGGGGTCCTGGAGACAATGACCACACTCGGATTTTCAAATTATCCTTGTTATCCAAGTTATCAAGTTATCCAAAAGAGTAAATGGCTCAGTGATACCTTTTGGAAAAACCCAGCATTAGCCTTGGAGGAGACTGTGGATATTAAGCAGTTTGACTCTTTAGCTAGAGATCTGAACTGCCTCGGATAACCAAACAGTTTGCCCTGAATGCAATTTGTCATTCTATGATATTTGCAAACCTGTGTCTGAATCCCCTCTGCCAATCAGTCAGTCATCCTTTGAAATCTGCTTTATATTCCTGTTGTGATCATCACTGATTGCACCGAGCCAGCCTGGTGCAGAAAGCACAGTGCTGTATAAACTTAGAGAAGGGGATCAAAGCAGCCACACCTTGCTCACTCCATATGAGGGCTGTTTCCCACCCAGGGGTAAGGGGAATGACCTAAGGGCAACATCTAAGGGCATGTCCATAATAGCGCACACCAATCCCTTTTCCGGAGCAGCCAAGGTTGTTATTTCTTGACCCAGGCTTGTGGACCCCCATTCAAGAAGCGGTTGAGCCATAACCAATCACAACAAGCAGTTTTTCTTGTTGTGATTTCAGCAAGTGCTTCACTGAAGAAACAAATTTCAAGCAGAAATTCTGCCTCTGGTCGGTCACTGATGCACGACTCCTACTTACAGCACTTGACAATCTGCCCAAGAGAAGTGGCTGTGTCCCCTCCCAAGCTCTTGTGCCCCTCCAGCCTTCTTGCTGGCTGGGCATGAGAAGCTGAAAAATCCTTGACTTAGTCAAAATACTACTTCGCAACAACCGAAAACATCAATGTGTTATCTACATTCTTCTCATACTAAATCCGAGACATAACATTATACCAGCTACTAGAATGAAAATTAACTCTATCCCAGCCAAAACAAGGACATTCTTTAAATCTCTCCAGTGACCAGATTATTTCTTCCTGGGTCTAGCCCTCTGCGAAAGCATCCTTCCTTCCCAATGCTTGACGTTCAGAGGTGACACAGAAACAGCCATGGCTCTGCCCAGCCACTGCAAACACTCAAGCACAGCATTGAGCTGGCTGGTGGGCAGGCACCATGGGTAGCCCTCACTCATCGCTGGGAAATAAAGCCATCCCAATGCTGAGCTTGGAAAGGGTTATTCTTCATAGAGGAAAAAGAAAATTTAAGACTGCAAAACTTCCTTTGACAGGGTTGTCTTTTAATTACCCTGTGGAATGATAAAATCCCAGCACTGAAAATGTGTCTTTACAAATCTCTAGCTGGAGTAATTAGTCCCGTGCCTGGCTCTCCTGAGAGATTATTGCTGCCTTCTTTTCAGATTACTTACCCAAATAGAAGTGGAATCATTGCTATGTTTGACAGTGAGATATAAAATATCAGATAAAGCTGTTAAAATACTGTTTCACACGCTGTGTTTCTGCAGAGTAAGGAAGCATCTGCTCTCTCAGTATCAGCAGCAAAGCTGAGCAGAAAATTCACAGCTGAGGGCTGAGATGATGAATCTCACTTCTTTTTTTGTTCCTGGTCATTCCTGGAAAGATCCAAGTAATCAAGAATTTAGTCATCATTCAAATGACTCAAATAACATTGTTGGCAGCTTGTGTCCATTTTAAGGCTTGAACATGCTCATGGGGTTTTAGGTCTGGTGAGTCCCCTGCTATGGTCTGAGGAACTCAACTGGAATACTTGTGTGACAAAGACAAAGTTATTCAGTGGAAAATCCTGAAAAATCCAAGTCTCTTAATACCATGCAGACATATTAGGTGGACACCTCTGTAAAAGTCTCTCTCTTTATGCAGAGGTACTTACAGGGGATGCAAAATGTAGGTAATGTCCCTCCTCTTGTATACTTAGTTTTATGAGCTCAGAAGGAAGTTTCTCATTAGATATGGCATAGATCTGTGGTGAAATTTCCCTCAAAGAAGTTACGGTTGCTGTTTATTACTTTCTAGAACAAAAAAATCTTTCTTTGGGAACTAAAGTGCTTCCTACATTATGTCAGGCTGTTAAGCTTACAGTGCTCAAAAAAAGCATTACTGACAATCCTCATCAGTTGTCGAGCTGTTGTGCAGATCACACCCTTGTTATTTAGTTCTTGTTTTACCCACAGGGCAAATTTATACCCATGCATGATTATTTCACAGGCCTGGAGTAACTGATGTGCTATCTGCAGGGGCAGGGTGCACACTGTGGAGGCAGCAGCTCCATTGGGGAAGCAGTGTCCCAGCCTTGTGTCCTTGATAGTCTGTTCCTTGCCATCTCAAATAAATGTTTTTGTGTAATTCTCACTGCTTCCAAGGCAGATTTTGTGTCTCACTGACTTCTAATGTAACGCAGCATTGCAATGGAGCTGTCCCGTGGGTCACTAGAGAGTTGAAGAGAGCTCAGGCAGCTCAACTAGGATGAGGAACCACCAACTATCCTGTCCCTGTGGAAATTAAAACCATCCTAACACCTTCCAAGAATGAACTTTATGGGTCAGAAGTGTGCTCTGAAGTTTTCTAGTCCAGCCTGTATGCTCCAGTAGGTCCAGCTGCAGCAAATTCTTCAGGGCCTTGTTCAGTCGCATTCTGAATATCTCCGGGAACAAAGACTCCACAGTTCCCCTGAGCTCCAGTTCCAGTGTTTCACCACCACATGGTGATAAAATCATTTCTCATAACTAAGGAGAACTTCCCTTGCCCCAGCTGGTGCCTCTTGTCTTCCCGCTGTGTGCCTCTGGGAAGAGCCTGGCCCCATCTTCCGCGGACCTTCTCACCAGGCAGCAATGAAATCTTCCCCTCGCCTTCTCTCCAGGCAGCAATATAATCTTCCCCTCATCTTCTCTCTGGGCTGACAGACCTGGCTCTGTCCCTCGGTCTCCCTTCCTCTGTCCTGTGCTCCAGCCCTGGCCACCTTGGCAGCCTGCGCTGGACCCATCCCAGCAGGCCAGCATCATCCTTGTCCTGGGGAGCCCAAAAACAGGCGCAATATGAAATACAACTGTTTTCCCACACCGGGAGTCGAACCCGGGCTGCCTGGGTGAAAACCAGGAATCCTGACCGCTAGACCATGTGGGACCACATCTGCCTCTGCCACCGGCTTGGCTCCGGACCTGCAGGGACAGCTAGTCCTGCTCCTGGCCTTGCAGCCCTACAGCCATCCCCAGCATGACCCCATCCTTTTCTTCCCTGGTGCATCCCACAGCCTGGAGGGGGAAAACACAGTGACGTAAAAAAAAGGCAACAGCCCGAGCTCTTTGATCCAGCTAGGGCTCTGCCGGGCTTCTCCTGCAGCTCCATTTCAGAGCTCGTGGTGGGACAGGCAGAGTTCATGCAAGCCCAGTCCCGTGGGAGTACTGCTGCGTTAGGCACCCCTGGATTGCAGTCCCCAGCACCTGCCCGCACGCAGGCCCTCGCACCCATCTCCCCAAGGAGTCGTGCTGCTGCGGAGCTGAAGGCAAGGTCGCACACGGGGCCATGCAGCATTAGTCATGATAACTGGTGGCAGAGCATTGCAGGAGCTAATTCCACCTGGCATGGTGGCAAGTGCACAAGCTGCTTCCCCTTTATTTCATGTGATTACACTTTTTTGTTTTTGCATGATTCCCTACAGTAAGTAGCTCATAATTAACAGCGGATAAATAACATTTCTGCCACTCTGCATATTAAGTTTTCTCACAACAAATGAAAACATAATTGCCATTACACAGCACCCTTATCTGAGGAAACACGCTGCAGTTGGGATGATGGAGATTTACTGATAGGCACACACTTCTTCAGCTACTTAGAGATGAAACAAAGCATTTGTGGCTGAGGGGCTGGAGCTACTTGGCACACTGAACTGGCTTCCCACAGCACCTCCCAGCAGTCCTCTCCACCACGGGCTCACCGCCAGGACCTCAGGAGATAGTTCAATGGGCTCTGCAGCAGAGGAGCTTCTGTGGAGCAAAGGACAGGATGAGGATACCTAATAGGTGATGCGAAAGACGTGGTCACTCCTTCCCCTGACCAGGGAAACCCCAAAAACTGAGGGGGAGAAGCAGGTCTGAATGTTTTACCAGGGAACTTTGCACACTCTGTATTGTCATGGGAGCCAAGACGGATGCAGTAGCCACAAAGTCTGTTAAGTACAGACATTACCCAGGGTAATGATATATGCCTAATGAGCCAGAGGTCCTGGTTCAAAGCCATGGGGCTGTCAGCTTGCATGGTCACCATGTGGCTCTCCACCAGGCCAGGGACTTCCAGAGCAATATTAATGCCCCATGTCCTGCACACAACCAGCAGCTCACCGGGGATACTGAGAAAGCATGACTGGAAAGCCTTTCTTCTCCCAACAGAATATTTTTAGTTTTCAGAAAAAGTAATAGCTAAACCCCCTAGGTGTTAACCCCACAAGCTTGACTGATCCTGCCAAAGAGGAATGAGGCTGTTCTGGCACCTGGGTGTGACACTGCAGAGACACCTGCCCGGATTAGGGACTTCTCCTAGGGACTTTGTATGGGCATGTCCAGGCAGGTCTTGCTCCAGGGGAAGTGATTGCGTTTGTATTTGTTTCTCAGTTAGGACATTTTTCACAAGATTTTTTTTTTTTTTTTTTTTTAATGAAAACTCAGTTTGCAGCAACAAACAAATGAGAACAAGCCCCTCTGCTTTCCCTGGCCCAGCCTGCACAGTCTGTCCATGTCTGGACATCCATGAAGACACATGTATCTGAAAGGAACATGGCTTGCCCAGCCGGGGATCAAAACCTGTGGTCTCTGACTCTGAACATCCAGCTTCTGATGGGCACAGGGAAGCACCCTGCAGGACCACATGCTTCATAAAGTCAGCAGAGAAACCCTTTGGGGGTTCTCCAGAGCTGCAAGGCCACACAATATGGCTGTGCAACCATCGCCACTTATGGGCAGATGGGGAAGATGAGCGCTGTGTGCCTCCTCCCACCGCATAGGGAAGGAGGTCCTGAGTAGGGCCAGACCTAAACACCTTGAGCTGCCTCATTTAGCCTTCAAAATTAAGCCAGGTTAGCCAAGCCCACCCCAGCTGGAAGCATGGAGGAGTATCTGATGCAGATGTATGATGTTCTCAGCACACTCCCATTGCTCTTCTAGAGCTCTTGTCCAGCATTGGAAGAGTCGAATTCTTCATAATTATTCCCAAACACCGCCACACAGTATTGCCTCCCTCTGTAAGCTGCTTCTTCTTCTTCTTCCTCTTCTTCTTCTTCTTCTACTTCTTTTACTTCTTCTTCTTCCTCCTCCTCCTCCTCTTCTTCTTCTTCTTCTGCTACAAAGCCTTCTTGGAAAGGTTGGTCTATTTTTTATTTTTCCTTCTTCAGTAGGTTTGGGTAAAATATACTCTTCACCCATGTCAGCTCTGCTCTGCCCAAACCTTGGGTCTCTCCAAGTACATTTGTAAAGTGATAGTTTGCCCCAGAGAGAACAACTTGGAGTGTTTTTCCATGCCATGCCATTCTGGTTTGCTCATGTAAAGCCCCGGCTTTCCAACCATCGTCGTGATGCTGGCATAGCATTGCAGACAAAATGTTCAGGGAGGCTATAATTGCCAGTTGCTTCTTGCGTTGCCTCCCAACATCTTATCTGAACTTGTTGAAAGTGAATTCTCATCACAGAATAAGAGAAATAATGAGTTTCTGAGAACAGACAGTGTCCTGGCTGTACTTTCCAAGCAAATGGGGGCACAGAATACAGACATGGCAGAAAACGCTGAACTGTACTCATGTGTTTCAGACAAAGAGCTTGATCACCCATGTGCTGGGTGTAATTAGTACTCATTAGAGCTACTTATCATACAGACACTCCCAGAGGCCCTGTCAGAATTTCTGCTGGGCACTGAGCAAAGCCACGGAGAGATGCTCCTTGCTCCCAAGACTCAATATCTGAAAAGAAAATTACCCAAGGACAAGGAATTAAACTAGTTTTGAGGTGGAGCTTTATCATCTTACCAAACTGATACCCGACAGGGTTTGCTGCATGAGTGGAGGGCAGGACTTGGTGTCACAGGGGGTCCTTTGCTCCATTCTTCTCCATACCCAACAGATTGATCACTTGGCCGGGTAATTTCCTACATCCAGGCCAAAAGATATTCCTTTTCACAAAAGCTGCTGGCCAATGGATCCAGTCGCCAGTCCTCTACAACAGTAAAACTGAGCTCTGATGTTTCACTCTTGGAGCAGTGTTGCTGGAGGTCCTACACTAAGGGGGCATGTACCATTGCATCCGCATCCCACCGCTCCTCCTGCAGCAGCAGGCATGCTGGGGGTGAGCCCCCATCACCATGCTCTGTGTGCAGGGGTTCCCCGCTCCTCTTGTTTCCCTGGACATTCAGGAAAATAACCATTCATTTAACGTTTTGGAAGCTTTGTTGGAATCCTGTTGCCATGTCTCAAACAGACCCAGCTGCATGCTTATCTACTCACAGTTTTTAGGCTGGATTAGAAATAAACAGAAAGTTATCAAAATAAACTTCAGTGCTCTCAGCACATTATTCCAGTGTGACTGTATATACTCCAGGCAATGCCCCTGTACAACTACACCAGCTCAGGCCAAACACGCTGTATTATGAGGGTGCCTGCCAGTCCCCTACCAAAGGCTATTTCATTTTTATTTGTCAACCACAAGTGATGAGCTGGAATCCAGATAAAACACAAATGAAAACCATTCCTCCCAAAGGGATTTACAGCCTTTAAAAGATTTAAAACAGACCTTCCAAAATGTTCCCAGGCCTGGGAGCTGAATGGTTTCCTCCTCACACAAACTTTCAGGACTAACACACTATTTTCAGCATGGCCACAGACCACAGAACAGCAGAGGAAGCGGCAGATCTTTGGTGATAGCCTTTCAAATGATGTAGGGGTACACACTGTCCCCTGCAATTTGCATGTGGATGTCATTGAAAGGCTGTCACTGCATGTCAGTGATGTAACAGTCCCGGGACATATCACAATAAAGTGCTTTTTCTAATTAAAAAAATAGTTCTCTATGTTTTTTGAATACTACAAGAGTACCTAAAAGCCAGAAGTGAACAAGAAGACATCCAAGATCTTTTGAAAATGAAGAATTCTCTTGATAAATACATCTCTTAATGAAATACAAGCAATTAAACTAAAAGCCCTATTGAATGTTGCTTGTCACTCCACACATTGACATTTAATTGAATTTTTTTTCCATCCCCTGGTCCCTTTTCCCTGATAAACAAATTCATTCACAACGGATCAGGTTTCACTAACCCAGAAACCAGATGATAGTCAATCAACTAATTGACACAACAAAGACTTTTATATGAAAAAAAAATTGGCTAATTAAAGCTCAAATGAAATTTAATGATACACAGACGTCTTACAGTAATGAACAGTCTTCTTATATTAATTACTCTGTTTTTAACCCTTTCCCTTCTTCTGGTCTCCTAAATAATGAGAAGGATGATGGAAGCGGAGGCAACATCCAGCAGAGCTGCTGCATCCATTCAAGTGTTTCCAATCTTTCTGCTGGGAGATGGTCCAGATGGAGCCGGGTATGCATGGGTGACCCAAGGGCTCTTCGGCTGCTCCAGGTTAAATCGATAAGTGCTGTCGCCACCTCTTCTTCTTCCTCCCTAACTGCTGCCATGTTTAGAAGAACTGCCCTTCTTCTTGCCCCATGCAACCATGGTGTTCAAGCCTGTGTAGGGCAGGATTCAACACAGAGTGGCGCAGGATGGATGCGTGGGTGCATGGATGGGTGGATGGAGGGGCAGACTCTTTGCTCTCCCACCATGAGGCATCAGCCACCACAGCTCCCTTGGGAACTGCATCCTGGCCCAGCACCACAAAAAAAGTGCTCACAAAGAGGCAGTGACCCCAGTTCTGCCTCCAGTGAGAGCTTTGCTGAGCATTTTGGCAGGACAAAGGAGCAGCCCACCCCCTTGCTCGAGATTTTCCAAATCATTGAAAACTTGTGGGATTTTATCTCACGCTTAAGAGCTTTTCTGCATAAAGTTGAGCTTAAGGATGTGGTTAAAGTTCAGCAGGTGACTGAATGCTTTATTGAATCAGGGCTTTGGTCCACCACAAACCTGAGTCAACTCAGGAGAGAAACTGAAAACCTTTCCTGATGACTTTCAGTGTCTAAAGTGAACAATGCAAAAACTAAACTCATAAAGGGAAGTGCAGCAGATACTTCATCTCTGTCGTACTTCAAATCTTAAATATATTTCTAAAAACATAGAGAAGTCAAGGAGAGATTCTCATAGATGCTGCAGTGACTGCAGGCAGAGCAGTAGCACATACACCTTAGCAGTGGGGGGAAGGCTTCATCCACATTTACTCAGTGGCTGGTTTCTGGGTGCTCCCATGCTACATATAATCAGTCCTGATCAAAGTAGGATAGAAAAACATTCCGAAAATAATGAGCAGCCATTTGTAGAAGAGCCAAATAGAAGGAAGAGAGAAAAGCTCACCAAAGGGAATAAGAGTTAAGTTTTAAAAATGTTTAATTGCTCGTGCAAGCTGAACCCGCAAGAGATGTCAAGTGCCTTTTCCATTCCAGTTCCCCCTGCACGTGGTGCTCCGGCCTTTGCCTGCTGCTCTTGGCTTTCTCATTAAGAAGTAGCTATTATTTTCACAATCATTTTCTAGTGCACTTTATACCATTAATGGAGCAAGTTGTTGTGAATGGTCATTTTGTTTCCAAGCAAGTTTGGACACAAACAGCATCAAATTCTTTCACCAGCTAAAAACACCCTCAGCTTCTCTTCCTGTACGAGGGTTTGGATACCCGTGGAGCTTGTCAAGTGCCCAGGGCAATCCCAAAACATGCTGCTCGCTGGGGCATGCCACTGCCGTGAAAACTTAATTATGCTAAACAAAAGCTAATAGGGCACCAGAGGAAAGAGGAAAGGGGAATTAGCAGCCCTGTCAGACTCCTTCAGGTAATTATGGTTTTTCTATCTAAAAATTACAGCTGGTCTGGAAATGCCATTTTGTTATGCTGGTGCATTTGGCATAAACATGAATGGAGAAGACTTGGTTCTGCAGTGAAAACCTTTACCTTTGAACAGGTTTGTCAAAGGCAAAATTACTGCAGAATTGATTGTGATCAGGAACAAATCAGCTTCTGGTTATTGCTGAACCCAAGAGTTTTAAAGATACGAGAGCACACAGACCGCTTGAACATCTGGACGAAATCGTGCCTCATCATCCCAAAGTGGAGGTCCCCCATCTCCACATCCTGAGGAGCTCAAAGCCACGTAGCCTAGACAAGAGGTAACTGGAAAAAACCTGAGACTGCTGGAGAGGAGAAAGACATGATGCAGGGAGATGATCCCCAGAAAGTCTTTTTTTCACAGAGCCCTCAATAATGCAGACAGCTTGCCCTGGTCCCCACATGCTCCCAGCCCTCTCCCCACCTGTCTCAGCCCACCAAAGTGCCCTCCTCAGCAGAGGTCTCTAAGTCCAACCATCACCACCCTAAAGGCAGAGAGACTGCAGTGGCACTGGGACGTGTCAGGAGAGGGATGTGACAGGGCCCTATCCCATCAAGCAGGCAGAGACATGTAGCCATGATGAGTGCCTGAGCACAATGGGGCCAAAAAGCACCCAGAAACATGCCAGGGGTGTCTGCAGCACCTGGGGAAGTCCCTTCCCAGACCCTCAGGAACTGGTCCCAGCTCCCACAGAAGAGGAAAACACCAGGGAGAGGGGCTGCAGGGCTTGTCTGCAGTGCAGTTGAATTTTACCCAGTATATTTAAACATATTGCTTGGCATTTGCAGAGGTGGCGGTCTGACAAATGCTAGTACTGTAAGGGTTAAGCTCTTTTAAATGTCTTGGGAGCTATTTGTAAAGCTATTACTTCTGAGTTTGTTAATAAATCAGGATTTAATACACCTGAGTTACATTATCTCCCTGTTCTAATGTATAAATCCTGTCACTAAACCTTCAGGCCCAAGTGCTGTGTGCTTTTAGTCTTAGGTTTAGCTACCTGGTTTCTAAAACATTGGATTGTTTCACAAGTCAAGAGATGGATTTTTAAATCCATCAAATCTTGCAGCAAGTATAGAAATCTGTGTCTGGAGTTACAAATCCGATCAGAAAGTTTGTAAATCCTACAAAAGATTTATTTGAAAAAGTTTTCATTTACAAATTCTTGCTTTGCCTTTGGGACATGTAAGTGACTTATTTGCAAAGGAGGATTCAGTAGACCTGGGTTAGACTGAGAAATCCTTCCCTTCACTCGTCACACACAACACAGGATAAATCCTCATGCAGCCAGTCTACATCTATCTCCTAAATGAAGTTTGAGGTTAGTAATGAGCTCCAGAAAAGTCAATGGAGAGGAATGGGTGCTCTGAAGGGGTGTCAGCCTCCCAGTTTAGACACCATCTTAGGATGCCTGTGCTCTGGAGATGCCTCCTCTCCCCACCGATCGCAGAGGGAGAGGAACACATAGCTCAGAGGAAAGCTTCAGTGTGAGAGAGCTTGGGTGAGATGTGCCCTGCCCCAGATATGAGCCTGAGGATTGCCAACATCTTCAGAAATTTGGTCTGAGGAGGTCAGTGGGAGGTAGGAGTGGTGAAGCCAGGTGATGCCATCCCCACTTGTTCCAGGCTTTTTGCTGGTCTTCGTCACAGAGATGGGTCATGTGGGGTCCCACCAGCTCTGGATACACCCGGCATCGCTAAACAGAAGATGCCACCCACCAGCGGTGACCCTTCGTCCTCCCTGGGTGCTTCAGTGCGGTAAGTCATGGCAGGGTGTGCAGCAGCAACCAGCTACAGCCAACACCGCTCAAGCCGGATCCCATCCTAGAACCTACCCAAATCCAGCGGAGGCTGGGCAAAGGAAGAACAAGGCTGGGCAAAGTCCCCCAGACCACAAAATCAGGTTTTCCTGCAGAAAGTCAGGCTTCCAGCACAGTTTATCTTTTGCCAGGAAGAGGCAGTCATGCAGGTAAAGTAAGGATGGCTATAGACATGCAGGGAAAACAGCTGAGCTGCAGCAGCGCACCTGGTTACTGCTCGTGCATTTAGTCCATCTCAACTGCAAAGTAAAAACCTTTAGTCTAACGCACCAACATGTTTCACTTTGCAACTAAGTCAGTTCCTATGGCTCTGTCATTTCTATAGGTGCTTTGGGAGCAGTATGTAACAGGGTAGTTAAAGAAATCAGGAAGATCAGTTTGGGTTACCTCAAATACTAGAGAGTTTTTTTAATAATTTGTTTTCCTATGCTGCTTAACTTTCTGGTTTCTGGCCCTTCCATCCGTCCTAGAAAATTTTACTGAGACATGGACCTCCAAGGACATGGAGGCAAATAAGAAATGAGAGGAAAAAAATCAGGAAGGTTTTATCAAAAGTAGATCACATTAGACTAATTTAATATCATTTTAATAGGAAAACAGAGAGGAGCAGAGGAGCTAATCTATCTAGGTTTAAACAAAATATTGCATACAGAGCCTGATGGGAAATTAGTCTTTCAATAGAGATTCTGGGAAGAATCTCTATTGAAGGAGTTACAGGAGTTACAAGGTGGATGTGGATCCAGTTAAAGGGAAGGCTGTACAGAACAAAGTTATCAGCCTAGAGAGCAGCGCTGCACGGTGCTGCTCAGGGACCAGCCTTGAGGTCTTCATGCAAAAGTTAGGTGTGTCCTTATGAAATAGGGGATATTATGAAGTTAGAAGGCATTGCCAGTGCTGAGGAAGTCCAGATCTCCATACTGGAAATATTGAAATGGATACCAAAATAAAACAGGGTCTGGCCACAACAAATTCTGCCTCGCTTGTTTGTCCTGGGCTAAACCCATGACTATATTTGGGCTCAGGAATGACATTTTTCCCAGGTAGAGACAGACCAGAGGGGTTTTCTTCGTAGCACAGGAAGTGGTCTGGTCACCAGACTATGTGAATGTGATGGGAGAAGACACCAGCAATGCCAAGGGCAGTCAATGCTTTGGGCTTCTCTGTCTCTCTTGCATGGTGCTTTAGAGTGGCCAGGGGCTGCACGGACCAGGCTCGACACGCGGGTCTGGGGTTCAGCCTCGCAACAAGCTTGCATGGAGGTGGCAGATGGTTACACCACCCTCCAGTGACCTGTCAAGCAGGGATCCCAGACCCCTGGGCTCCGAGCCATAGGAGGCTGGATCCGGCCATCCCAGGGATTGTGGAGATGCAGCTGCTCTGGGGTGCTGGCTCCCTGTACCCTGGGCTGGGTGTGCTGTTTGAATGCAGCAGCAATAAACACCAGCCTGACTGCATCCCATCCTTTGGTCCACAACAATAAGGACAGACTAATATGATATGGTACTTTTTAATTATTAGATTGCCAACATCAAATAAAAGATATATTAAACCTTCCAGGAACAGATGCAGCTTTAAACTTTGGCTTTAAATTAAAAAAAAAAACAAAAAAAACAACAAAAAAAACCAATCCCAAAAGCTAGTTCGGTGCTGCTTCTCTGTGTGCTTGAAAATCAGAAATGGCTTTGCGATCTCATACTGCTTCTGTTTGTCCATTCTTCCTGTCTCTGTTTTCATGTTTTCATTTTTCTATGGCTATGTGGAACACATTTCTCAGTTAAGTACTTGCTTTTGAGAGTTGTTGCCATAACAACCGTTTCATTCCACGATATGCACACTATCTCTGAAATACAGAATTTCTCCTTAAAGGAGCATGTGCCACACACATCAAAGAGGAATATGGACTCATTATTTTTACATTATTTTGCGGGCAAATAGATGTTTTCCAATACAGTTTTTTCTAACTGGATTTTCTTGTTCAGTGGAACTATGGGGTTTTTAAGCATTCCTATCTTAGAGTATAATTTTTGCCTGAAACCCAGAACATTAGGAGACAAGAATCTTTATTGTAGTTTCTTTTCTCCAAAGGTCTGAAAGAACTATGCTGCAGTTAATGCATCTAAAACCCATCTTATTAAACAGAAAAATTATGTAAATATAATCTATTAAAAATGCATAGTTCTTGAAGTAAAACCTCTATTTTACTGTAGAAATTGGTGGTAGGTAGAAGGAGGGAGAGGGCCAAGAACAGTCAGGTTGCTTCATTTTTTAGTATCTTGCTTTTGGTGGTCTCTGCAAGGAGCATTATGTGTGCAACTGGACTGCAACTCTTTACAAAAAAACCACCTTCACGAACTTTTCCATATGTGAAACGTCAGAAAAACAGAGTTTTGCACATGGGCAGGACCTCGCTCCCAGGGCTCCCATCGGCTCCCAGTTCCCTCTTGGGCAAGGACTGCACGATCCACAAGCTGACCAGGAGCCATGGGGTGTTGAGGACAACTTTGTTTTCAGCCAGAGAACTTGGCACACCCAGGTGGTTCAGCTTTACCTTTACAGCATGTGGGGTGGTGGTAGTGGATCTTTGCTATGAACGGGGACATGGACATTTCTTCTTGAGGGAAGCCCCCTCCCAAGGAAATCAAGGTGGGCTGTGGTGCTGAGCCAAGACCAACCAAGCTTGCAGATGGAGAAAGAGACATGCTATGATGTGCTGCTCAGACACATGAGTCCTTAGTGCATGGTTTGCTCACCACAGAGACATGAAGCCATGAGCACCAAAGTGAATTTTAATGTATACATTAATTTCTAGGATCTTCAGGAGAGTCACACTTTAGAGTACAAACTCAGGTTTATCACAGCCGTTAAGAACTCTTCAGAGCATGCATCCTATACGCTGTGCTGGAGCGCTGGTGTTAGTGGCTGGCTCAAGCTGCTTCAAGCAAGCTCAGCATGGATGTGGTCCTATGGCCCCACCATTTGCTGACCACCGGAGCAACGCCCATGGTCACACAAGGAGGTCACTGGTGAAGGAGATTGGTCCTCACAACCCAATACACCTGTTACATCCATTTCTTCACCCACCACAGATGATGGACACCACTTGGCACTGCAGTGCCATCACGCTCCTCCCGCATCAGCATCATGTTGCAGAGCTCTGCAGTCACTGCTGCCAGTCCCTGTGAAGGAGCCGTCACAGCCCATCGTCGTCTTGCCACGATGACCTCGCGTCCTACGGCATCACTGTCATGATGCAGTGACACCCCTGCCACAGCACACACCCACTGCACGGTTACACCCCAGGGCCACGTCAGAGTCAGCCGGCGTCACAGCCTCTCGCCATGACAGGGCCATCAGCCTGCATTATGATCAGGAGGGGGAAACCTTCAGTGCAGCTCATGCTACATGACCTAATGGCACAGAGAAAGCAATATTTCCCGAGATCCCAAAGCCATTTACCACGTTGTTGCACTAAAACCTCTCTTGAACCACCAGCCCAGCCTGCTCCCAGCCTTGCTCCCCCTTGGAGTGGAGCATCCAGGAGATGCAGGCAGGCAGGTGCAGGAACAGGGACCTGCAGTTCACACCAGTGCATATTTTAACACACATTTACAGGCTGAAAATGCCAGCAGTGGAAGGATGCAGTAGCTAAAAATGCTGCCAGGACAGGAGCTATTCAGCAGCATAGAAAAGTGCTTAAAAAGTGCCTTGCTCTGCAAGCGGTGGGTGCTGTGGAGGGGAGGGCAGCCAGAAAACACCTTTATTTCTGACCTTGGCTGGGCCTGCTTCCAGCTCACAAAGGCAAGGATCCACAAATTGGTACCACATGCCCTGGGGAAGAAGTTGGTCCCATCACTCACTTGTGGCTTCTCCCTCCAAAACCAGCTCTAGACAGAGATGCTGGATTTTATACAAATTACTTAGTAAGAAAGTGACTGGGCGGGGAAACCAGATGACCAGGCCAGCGCTGAAGGCACGTCATTGGTCTGGGGGAGAGCAAAAGTCAAGCTCCAGGGCTATGAAGGATGCGGAACAGCTGCAGTAGGAACGCTTCCTATGCAAAAAAATTTCACATGGGGTCTGCACCAGGGCAGGGGGTCTTTACCCCACACGACTTGGGACAGACCCAGCTCGTCAGTTCTGTAGTGAAACCTCCCAAGGGTTTTGTGCAGTCTCAGCATGGCAGAGAGGAAGGGGTCCTGCCTGTCCTTCAGGACTCAGGGAGCCCACTTGGTCCCCAGGATGTACAGAAGGTCCCGTAGACAGAAACAGCCTGAGTCCATCAGGTAACCAGCAGCAGAAGTGTTGAGGGGCCAGTGGATGGAGGCACCAACGGGAGGCAGTGAAAGTTCAATCAGAAAACATACTCTTTTTAAGGGCCACATCACAGGTCGCTCTGGCAGGACAGGCATGCAAGTTCCGCATGTATCTTCTAAATTTCTGTCTCACACGACCCACAGCATCTCTCTGACTGTCTGTGAGCTGCCAGGATTGGAGACCTCTGTAAGAGGCCACTGGAGATCTCCTTTGCAGTGGATACCGGATGAGAGTGATGGATTTACTCTTTGAAATCAAGCTTCCTTTGCACTGATGGGGTGCAGGAATTTCCCATTCTAGGGTCTGACAGCACAGCAGGAACTGGCTGCTGGTCCTGAGTGAGCCTGCGCACTGCAGGGAGATCCCTCGATCTGCAATTAGTGCTCTGCAGCATCTTGTCCATGACAGATTCCAGGACCACTATCCTCTGCAACTGCTGGTCACTTGCCAGTGGAGACCTTGGTGTCCCTGCGCACCCTGGCACTCATCACCCCTTCAGAAGTACAGCTACCACCTCCAGCAGCCTGAGATACAGCCGTCTCCCCCAGCAGCTCACCAAAGGCTGTTTTGAACCCTCTGCCAACATAAACATTTCATTGATTTATTAATGAAGGGTGTTCAAAAACACATGTTCATGAGCTCTATGAAATAGCCTTTAGCTTCTGCTGATTACTCATGTTTTACATCAGACTGATGTTTTCTAGATGCATTTCAATCAATACAATAGCTTTTTTAGCACACATTACCGCTCGCCTTTGGCTAACCAACCATCACATTTCTTTTCAAGTGCCCATTTTCATCAAACTAACCCCAAAGATGCATCATATCTCCTTTGACTGTCACCTGAGCTTACACAAACATTCCCATTTAGGTTTCAAAATGCCTTGCACGCTCAAGCTTCATTTCTGAGTGCTTCAGACAAGATGTTGGATGTGTTGTGTCATTCATGTCAGAGAGTTATTCTCTGCACAACTTTTCTTGCAACCACAGCATGAATATTCAAGCTCACTCTTTTCCCCAGACTCAATGCTAGCCTACCCTACAATTTTGGGGTCAAGGCATCTCAAAGAGGTAAACGCAAGCAGTAAGCTGAAAGCAGGGGAAATATTTTGACTGAGCACGTGCAGAGTTGTGCGCTGCTGTGGTTTCACTGCTTCTGGTACCCGTGGATGTTTCCAGGTCAGCTCAAATTTGGCCCCAAGAGGTGCTTTCATCTCCTTCACTCAGCACAGGCATGATAACCTATGCTCATTTATTGCATCCAAGGTTTTCATTGCCAAGCAACTGTTATGGTATCTGAATGACCTTTAGAAAAATAGTAGCAATAGAGACATGTTTTTTTACTTTGGATCACTTCTTTGAATATCCACCAATCCTTAAGTTTTGCCATTGTAGTAATGTGCGGCAAATGGCTGTGCTCCTAAAGCA
This sequence comes from Buteo buteo, assembly GCF_964188355.1. Classification (NCBI taxonomy): domain Eukaryota; kingdom Metazoa; phylum Chordata; class Aves; order Accipitriformes; family Accipitridae; genus Buteo; species Buteo buteo. Next base: position 65,379,605 of record NC_134172.1, read on the forward strand.
GCACAATTGTCCTTTTGATCATCATTCCGATTAGTCAAGCCAAACCCAACCATCCTTGCCACCAACTATGTTTTTAATGCTCCAGCTGCACTTTTATTGTTCAGGTCATTCTGTCCAAACCTACAATTCCACTTTTCACTGGAAGGGCACACAGCATTTTCCATGTTTTAAAGGACCATTCTTTGTTGCTAGTAAAATGCACACTGTTAAATAACACAGCTGTTGTCTTCATTTGTTCAGTAGTAAAATGAAAGCAAACGTTAATGCAATGAAGGGAGGGGGAAGGGACCTTCTTCTGCTGACGTTGCTTCCACACACACACTATGGACCAGCTTTCCAAGTCCAGTATTTCCTTATTTAGATGCTGACTTTGGTGAATTCCTCTGGGCATACCCCTGCTACAGCTTTGGAGCCTGTCAGCATATATTTAAACATATCAGCCCACTATGACAGAGTGATGACAGTCCAAGGACAGTGGCATTCCTCCTTCTCCCTCCCTAGTCCCATACATCCTTTCTGACCAGTCACCCAGGCCATCCAAACCCACACTGATTTTTCCCACCAAGCTGCTTTGCTGCAGCCCCTGGTCAGAGCCAGGTGGGACACATGGACCCTTCACACTGAAGTGCCTTTGAGCCTGGCTGAGCAGAGTGATAAAAAAGACTAGGGATGAGATGGAAGAGTGCTCTGCCAGCAGGAACTCTGGAAACTTCAGTGAGATGTGGTGCTTTCAAGCAGCAGCTGTGCCACCAGGTCTTAAGAAGAGGAGCAGGTTCAAAATGCGCAGCCTCCAAAACTAGTTAGACACAGTGCCATCTCAGGGCTCTCACACTAGTGAGTACCTGAGCACATGTGTGAGCTCACCTTCCATGGGCACCAACAGGCAAGCGCTTTCATCCCTAAGTTGTGGGAAAGCCCAGCCCATGCCTGCTGTTGGACAACTGTCACTGCAGTTGTCTCCCCTTGCACAATGTTCTCCAGAAAAGCAGGGGTTGTGTGAGATGGAGTCAGTCACGCCCTGATGCCACCCTGCTGTGGAGATGCTCGCCAAGTGCTGTGTTTGCCTCTTTTCCTGTGGATGCTTTGTTCTTCCTCATGTTCAACATTCACTGTGGACTTGAAAATATGTTTCACACTAAGCAGTCCAGAAAACTCCTACTGCCAACCATCAGTCTTTCCAGATATCAGCATTCTCATTGTTTACATTTTCCGTAAAAACTCAGAGCTGCTCTATCTTTGAGGTCTACACAAACACACAGCACTACAGCTCCTGATGAGTCCTGCGGCTCCAGAAACCTAGGGAGCGGCTGGGTGTCTAAACATGGATATATTGCATCACAGAAATGACATGGTGTAGCTGAGGCTTCCTCATGGATGCAATGGGACCTATGGGAGACCCACACCCTTCTTGAAATCCTGAGGCACATTGGATATGTGTCTTAAGGCACTTATTCGCACACCCCTGTTTTCTCTTTGGCTTCCAGTGAGAATGTTTTAATGGCTGGTAGAGGATCTGCTGCACACCTGCATCCCACATGTGGTGGATGCGCTCTAAGAGGACCATGGAATAGGAGTGTGGTCAAAAACTAACCTAAGCTATGAGTGGTTTGAAAGAGTTTCACAGAAAACTTTGGCAACAGAAATACTCCTGCAAGTAACTTGGATTGACATGATGAGGTTCTATTAGGAGACTATTAGCTGACTCATTAGGGAGTCTGCTCCTCTCCAGGAGCCCAAGGAGATCTTTATGGCATGGCTGTTCCCAAAGTCCAGTTTAACAGTGAGCTAATGAGAAACTTCATGGCCTCATATACTCTGAAAGTTAGAGAACTGTAACCAGAAAGGGAGAGGGGAAGGTGGTGGAAAAAAGACCACCATGAATGTCAGTGTGTGGGACTGCACAGGGGATTTGACTGTTACATTTACAAGAAGTTACCAGATCATCTAACATTTCCGAACCAAAAATACCTTCCTGGAGAAAGCAGCCAAAGACGGATCTAGTTCTTCACTTTGTCTCCAATCTGTTGCTCTTCCCTAGGAAGACACAGAAGGAGGAGACCTTCACTTTTGCATGGCACATGGACAATACAGAGAATATGTTAATTATACCTTTACTCCATAAAGACAGTGAAAAGAAAATCCATCTCCATTACTGCTAGCTGGGCTCTCATCTTCGGGAAAAACCCCTCACCCCACTGCCCCAGATTTGCTGACCAGTGCAGAGCTGTAGCGTGCTGGTACTTGCCTTTATCTATCACTGTGCTCTGGTGAGCTGCTTCCTCTGGTTTCTGTAGTGAAGTAGTTGGTTCCTACTGGTCTTTTCTCCTGGGTTTGCTCTGGTCTCCACACAGGCTCTGGTTTCATTTCCTCAGTCAGTGCTGTACAATGCTCTTTGCTGTGACAGAAATAGCTGTGCATTAGCAGCTCCTTCCTGCTGCCATCATCTCTGCTCACCTGGCCATGCGGCCTGGGAAAGGGCTTGGGGGGGGCTGCAAGAGGAGAGAGAGGAGGGTCAAAGATACTGTCTGTGCTGCAGAGCCCTTTATACAAGACACCTCTTCTTTCTAGAGGCAACATGTCAAGCTAAATTGAAGATACTAAATGTAATTGCAGTTTGCTTTAGCAAAACACACTCTCAGCCGCCTGCGAGAGACATTTAAGCACTGAGTGCTCCTGATCCAAAGATTAGCACAGTTGTGGGATTACAGCTTCATCCCACCCCTGATGTGAGCTTTTTCACTGACTCCAGTGGGCGCTCCAGGGCTGGGAACTGATCAGTAACCTGCAGTCCCCAGGGTGGGGTTAACCAATTTCTGGAGACACCAGGTGAACAAGACGGCAGCACAGTCCCTCCAAGGGGACAGGATGACCAAGAAGTTCTCCAAGCCAGTAGCACTTGTCATTAGCCTTTGCACCATGGAAACCATTGGCTTTGGTGGGAATGACCTGGTTGGTAAATGCCAAGACTCCTGCAAATCCAACCAGAGGCTCTGTCAGCAGGGAGGAAAGAGATGGCTACCAGCCAAGGGGTTAGAGCTGAGAATAATGAGATGAAATTAAGAAACAGAAAATGTAAGGTGAGTAGTAGGAAGCATTTCCCAGAGTGAGATCTATCAGATACTGGAATAATCCCTCCAGGGAAATAGTGGCAGGTCCAACCCTTTAGAAATTTAAACTAAATAAAGCACAAGACAATGTGGAGGAATGTATTTGCAGTGCTTTTTCCAGTGTGATGAAGAAACAGAGCCTGGAGGAGGACGTTCTTCCTCCACTGCCTTCTACAACAGTGAAGGAAACCTGTGGTTCAGATTTGTGCCAGACTGCCAGAATTCAAGAGGGAAGAGGAGCTGGATAGCTAATGGCAGTGTTGGGATGCAACTCTGTGTCCCGAGGGCAAGGGTGGCCCTGTGGGTCACAGCAGCTGGGGACACGGGGTGCCCCGTCCCTGCAGCACCCATGCACAGCACACGCTGTCAGCACGGGCTGGGCTTTGCCTCTTTCTTCACCGCAGTCCCGGAGGTGTGGGATGGTCTCTCACACCCTGTGAGGAGCCAGGGAGCAGGTACCAAACTCTGCAGGGACTCCATGCTGCAGGAGTGGGAAGGGGCCGAGCTGCTGACCTGGAGGATATGGACCCACCAGGGAGGATAACGTATGGGCACTGGGAAACTGATAAACACAGGAGAGATCCAGCCTGGCATGACGGCATGAAATGTGATGTGGAGAGAGAAAGCAGATCAGATTTTAATATAGATGAGCGAGGTGCTCAGGGAGTTGGGGAGATGATGGCATGAGCAGGACCAGGAACATGAGCATGCCCCAGCTGTGGTGATCTACAGGCTGGCAATGCAGGCACCAGGCAAGGGCCCAAGGAGTTGCAAACTGTCCCTGGACTCTGCCCAGACCTGCCATCCTGGGAAAAGAGGGGGTCCACACATGATATCCCTTATTTCACCACCCAGTAAAACCCTCTCCTTGCACTGGTCTGGGGCTCTATGCCCAGGGAGGGCAGAGCCGAGGGACCAGTCATGGCTGGCACTGCTTCTTGATGTTTTCCACGTCTCTTCCAGTTCTTCCTGTGGAGGGAGAGTGAAAAGCCATCAAGATGAGCATTGCTGAACTTTCATTCTTAGGGGCTTAACACAAGCTGTTTCACCTGCTGAACATGTAGCCTGAATCTATGTTTCCAGCTATAGTGAAGAATTTACTTTGGCATTGGTTTTTTGTTGAAAATAAAACTGAACTGAGGGCAGGATGTTGTCTTTAACTAGTCTGAGATGACTAATTATTAAACTCATTTTCTAAAGGTTACCGTATACAGAAAAGCAATTATACAGAGATTAAAACAAGTTCAGAAACCTGATTCATTCTGAAACTATGGTAAACCCAAATCTTGTACTATTTCTGATTTTTAATGACCTCAGGAACATTTTATTTAACTTAGATGTCAAATGCAATTCTGAAATGAGAGATTAAATATATTTCATGCTTTTTTTTTTTTTTTTTACACAGTACAGTGCACAAATTTCCAGTGCTAATTCTGTTAGTGGATTTCAGCAGGCTGGCAGGAGAGCTGTGCACGGAAAGAGGATCCTGGTTAACCCTTGTGTGGCTGCACTCCTTTGAGACACCCAACTGGGCCCAAGTGCTGCCTGCAGTGCTGGCACTGCCCTGGATGTGGGTAGGCAACTGGAGCAGCACTGCCCATGAAACCCAGCTGGGACACACGTGCCTCTGGGGCGCAGCCCCCAGCACCCTCCATCAGACCATTCTCAGCAACAAAGCTGTGCTTTGGTATTCGGTGGAGAAGTGAGGTGGGTCTTATAAAGTTGTTTCTTTTCAGGGCTGCTCCCTGCTGCTCCCTGACTCCTCCCTGTGAGGCTTTTGCTCATGTGGATTTTCTGTAAAAAGCAATATGGGGTTACACCTCCACTGGGCTTCTGTGCTGGCCCCAGGCTCCAGTGCTCCCAGGCTGGAGGGATCACTGGGAGCATGGTGGTCTGCAAATCCCACATGGTGCTATGGGGCATCTTTCCCTGGCAGGTCTCTGGAGGAGGAAGAAGAGGCAATTGCCATGCTGGTTCTCCAGTGATAATGCAGCTGTGTGCTCCATCCATGTCACACAGCGATGATCAGGAGCTCCTTGCTCACAGAAGCATCACCGTGGCAGGTCCTGAAAGAGTATGGAGGTTGAGTAAGGTGGGACAAGCATCCTTCACATGCTCCTTGGGCTTCCACCCTACTGCCAGATACAGACAACAGCGCTTTCTGTGCCAGAAGAGCAGGGTGGCAAGGCCAGTCCAACAGACTGTGCCAGCTGAGGCTGCCAGAGTGATGCCCTCTGATGGTGTACGCTAGAGTGGCAGATTTGCAGATCTCCCTGGGACCCAGTGGATCTCCACCAAAGCTGTGCTGGTCAGCACAAGGAGCCCTGCGTGGCGCCCAGCAAAGCTTCCTTGAGAGATGCAGCCATCCCGGCAGGGCAGCTCTGCACCCAGCTCCAGAAAGCGATGGAAGGATGCTGCACCCCGGACGTGGAGATGCCAGGATGGCCATGCCGCACACTGTGAGCTGCCCAGAGCAAAGGGCAGCAGCTTTCCTCCCTCCTCGATCCTCCTCTTGCCATGCTGGAGCGGAGCCATGGGGAGCGAAGTCCCTCAGGAAATGGCAGTTCATTCAGCCTGACATTTCCCAGCTGAAGTGTCCTGGGTTAAACAAACGGTCTGCTCCTACGAGGTCTCTGACCGGCAAAGCTGCAGGCAGCAGCGACCCTCAGCCTGGCATGAGGGTTGTCCTATTCCAACCAAAATCAGACTTCAACAGAGCTCAAATTTTCAGCCAGCTCAGAGCCTGCCACGTCTCTAGTAATGGCTGTGAGTGCTCCAGGGACACAGCAAGGGGAAGTCTCCCTTCTGGGGACTCCAAGGAGACAGCACTCCTGAGTGGGCTTTCTTCTGCTTTTCAGCAGTTTCTATGACCCCAGATCACTCGGGGCAAGCCTGACCAAGGTGGCCTGGCACTGGGCTATATCAAATCCCTGGTCTTCTCTGCCAGTAGCTGCTCTGGAGCATGAGGCAAGTGAAAATGCTAATTTTTAAGCAAGCAGGTGAATTCCCTGATCTGAAAACAGACGGAAGGTCAATATGGGATATCATGTACACTTGCCTCATTCTTGTTCTTTTGGTGTCTGCTTGTGACCACTGGGATGGACCCTCAGTCTCAACCCGAGGTATCTCTCCTGGGACCTTAACCTGTTTCAGGACATGTTGAGGTAAATCTCATCTCCTCCAGGTTGTGAACTGGAGTGCAAGTACATACCTAAGAGGCAGAAAGAAAAGGTTTTGGAAGGATTCTGGGAAAAATATCACCTTGCTTTTGTTTCTTGTCTTTATTTATGCTCCACAGAAAAAAAAAAGGGGGGGGACTTAGGACTGAGAATTTGGGTTTGGGCTTCTAACAGGACATGAAGTCATACTCCTGAACCTCACTGCTTCCCCCAGACTGGCCACAGGAGAGGAGCTGTTACACACAGGAGCAACACTCTGGTCTCATTCTCCGTCTCCCAAAGATAAAAGCAGCCAAGCAATAAACAAGGTTTTAAAAAACATCAACAGTAAAGGACGACTTCCCAAAATACAGCTGCGTTATTGAGGAGATCACACAGCAAAGCATTCCCTCCTCACTGCTCTTCCAGCCCTGCTTCCCACCTCAGTGCCCCCCTCCCTGGCTTGACCCCCATCTCTCCCCTCATCTCCCCATTGCTAAAGAGGTACCCCCGATGGATCTGGGCCTGGCAAATAATTCAAGTTAAAATGTACCCATTTCAGAACAGATTTTAAAAGACTGCATGTTTCATTTTGACATTCACTAAACAAAGGTTCTGCTGTTATCGTGTCGAAATGATCTCGTATGGAGAAAGGCGTCTCAATTTGCTGCCGTTACTGCCGACGTTGCGGTCAAAACTTCTGCAAAACAACATGAAACACTCCATCTTTAGTTAAACGAAGCGTTGCAATGGTTTTCCTTTTTTTCTCAGAAATTGATTTTACTTCTCAGGGCCATCCAAAACCCGCTGTTTGCAGCTCAGCCAGAGAAGCAGGCAGGCAGTTATTTGGCCATCTGCAACCTGGAGCTCTGCTGCTGCACCAGCCTGGCGTCCGGGCAGCAGTGGCCTGGGGAGGGGAAGCTGTGGGACCTGCTCTGCCACCACCGTGTCCGAGCGGTCCCCCAGAAGCGGCGAGGACATGGCTGGCTCCCGGTGGATGTGACTACCCCTCTGCACAGGGCTGGAGAAGAGGACGCTACAGCTGCATTACACCCTGGACACGCAGCAGGTCCCAGACAGGACCATGCTCAAGCCATCACAGTGCAGCAGGATTTTGCAAGAAGTTGCCAGGATTACACAAGGCTCATAGCTGGAAGGGTTTACCCATCCCGTCGGTCTGCCAGCGGTGGGCAGCCACCTCCCCTGACCTGGCCAGCATCCTCTGTGCGACAAGACCTCATCCTCCAAGAAACATTGTCCTCCCAATAAGCGGTTACTAATTAGTGCATTGGCCTCTTTATTCAAGGTGCACACTGGCCTCTAGTGGTGCACAGATAAATCCTTTCTGATATTAACTCTGGAGCTGTTACAGGAATGGGTGACAGTACAAATAATATAGGTAATGTCTATGTATATAGAGAGATATATATACACACACCCCCCACACATATATGTCTGTTCATGTACTTATATATACACACACATATATATGACCTGCTATTCTATGTATGTCATACTTAACCCCAGTGCATCCTTTGCATGCTATTTCTCTCTCACCACTTGAACTCCATGAGTTTCCTAGTTGCTCCTTTCTGGTGGAAACAAAACAGCTCTCTGTGAAGTGAAGTGGAGCAGTGTAATTAAAAGCCAGCTGAGCTCTGGGGCGTGGTGATGCTCTGGGGAAGCCATGGCCCCTACATGTTGACTGATTGCTCCTACTGGGTACAAACGGGACAACTTCTGGCTGAAATCTGGGAAGAAAACTGTCAAAACCGTAAACAATTTTGGCTTGAGATTTCAAGCTGAAAAAACAGCTTTTCTCTGAAAATTCAGAGCAGAGAAAAGTTGGTTTTGGCACAGATGACAGCTGGGAACATTTGCTCCATCAGAGGTATCCGACTGTGATGGGAGCAGTACCGCAACCTGGCAGATCCCAAAAGGGAGAGCTCTGCTGGGCCTGAGGAGCAAATGAGCTAGGGCTCCAAGTGAAAATCAAAGGCTTGGGCTTATTTCTCCTGAAATAAGGAGACTTTCCAACATGAGTAGTTTTGCTTGGTTCACTGGCAGCTTCAAAGGGAAGCACAGCCAGAGCTCTGCCTGCCTGCAAAGCCTCTTGCTGTGTTCAGGCAGGAGGGTGAGTGGGCAAAGCTGCCAGCGAGGCTCCCAGGGAAGAAATTCTTGAGATACAGTCCTGGGGAGTCTGATTGCCCAATGGCTGACTGAGCCCTATCTCATAAACTGAGAGGATAATTTGGGTTGGAAGGGACTGCTGAAGCTCCTCTAGTCTAACCTCCAAAGACTTCTCTCTGCCCATGCATCCAGCACTGATGTTAGTTGTATTTGTTAATGGAGGGGATCTTTTAGGGTATTTCACCACCAGAGCCAGGACGCAGGACCTCCTGGAGAGCTAGGCCAAAGGCAGACCCCCCAGCACTGCCCTCTGCTCTGCGAGGAGGCAGAGCACAAGCCCTGCTGCGCTCCTTCATTAGTTCCTTCCCTCCCACTCAGACCCCAAAGGATCGCCCTCCCCTTCCAAGCGGATCAGATCCTTTACTCCTCTCCCTTTTCTGGTGCTAATTGCTGGTGAATAATAAATGTACCACATTTGCAAATATGCTTTTTGCCACCCCCTGCCTTCTCACTAGGCAGCTGCCAGCTTCAGCACTCATCTGACCAGACCCAGTTGACTCCGCACTGGGAAGCCTCCAGCTAGGACAGGTCTCCTAGCTGACCCCACACGGAGCTGCCAGGGCTGTAGGATGGAGGGGGCAGCTCTGCCAGCCAGCAGGGCAGAAACATCAGCCTTATCATCTCTGGAGAGAGTGGGGAAACAGCCACAGGCAGTCCCAAAAACCCTGCTGGTCCATACATCTCCCTCCTCTGCCAGGCCGCTCCAGGCACAAGTGCATTTATGACATGTGATCCATAGGCAGCTTTATGTAGGGCAGCTACCCGCAGAGAGAAAATAAGCCACTCATGAACCAGGGAATCCCTGCAGCTTTAGCAGCCTAATCAAACATGCCATCTTATCTGCTAAGCTATAGGCACAAATAGCAGTGGGATAAGGAAGCATTTACTGACTTCAGGATGACAGAGAGAAGAGAAGAGAAGAGAAGAGAAGAGAAGAGAAGAGAAGAGAAGAGAAGAGAAGAGAAGAGAAGAGAAGAGAAGAGAAGAGAAGAGAAGAGAAGAGAAGAGAAGAGAAGAGAAGAGAGAAAAGAAAGAAAAGAGAAAGGAAAAGAAAAGAAAGGAAAAGAAAAGGAAAGAAAAGGAAAGAAAAGGAAAGAAAAGAAAAGGAAAGAAAAGAAAAGAAAAAAGAAAAGAAAAGAAAAGAAAAGAAAAGAAAAGAAAAGAAAAGAAAAGAAAAGAAAAGAAAAGAAAAGAAAAGAAAAGAAAAGAAAAGAAAAGAAAAGAAAAGAAAAAAAGAAAAGAAAAGAAAAAAGCTGCACCAGAGGGCTGCAGGATGGGGGCTGCCACAGATGTGCTGTTGCTGGGAGCTGAACTCCAGGACTGCAGGGAAGCCTGTGACCATGGTGGTGTCATGCAGCAGGTGCTGCTGAATGGAGCTGTAAAAGGATGTAGAAAGATGAGCCCAAGGAAGAAGGGTCCTGATGTGACCCAAGCACCAAGCTGGGTCATATCTGGCCAACAGGAGGAAAGGTGGCAAACACTGGGGGGGAACTGCTACTCCCCATCACCCCTTGCTTTTCACAGCTGTTAAAGGAGCATATTGAGAGCCAGACATGGGGAACAGGCCACCAGGATTCCCCAGAGGAAGACCCAGGAGCTCCTGGCTTACTTTGGGGATGATGTCCTCCTACCATCAAGCAATAGATGCCCTGGCAGCAGAAGCAGCTGCCCAGCATCCTGGAGCAGAAGCTGATGCTCTCCCATCTTCCATTCCCACTCTTCTCCCTGACTTTTTCCAAAAGCAGGTCCTGCCCATGGTGGATGCCCAGCAGACCTGCTTCTCCTCAGAGAAGAAATGTCCTGTCCTGATGGGGGGAATGTTCAGAGCCTCCTCCCATCACAGGAATGTGGGGACATTCTGGTTAGATATGCCAAATTTTCCTTTCCAAACACTTGATTTTACTTCTTTCTTTTTCCCTCCTGTTAAACATCTCCAGACATTGGTATGAATCTCCTAATATTTTTTCCATGGGACTAAATTGGCAAAGACCCTTGAACTCCCATTGCTGAGCTGTATATTACTGTTCAAAACCACAGAGAGACATGGTCATGCTAAGACCTCCGAGCCCATCCTCCTTGGACTCACACTGAGTACTAAACCCAGAACTGACCCTGTATCCCAAAACCTCTTCCACACATTTTTTTCTTGTCATTAAGCTTTTTTTGCTCAATTTGTGCAGAGATGCTGAGGCCCTCTCTGTTATTTGTTAGGCTGTTCTCCCATGGGAAAACCCACCTGACCCTCAACATCAGCTTTGCATGACAGCAAAGGTGGAGGCTTTGGGCACAATGACTTATTTCCCATGACCGTGGACTTTGTGAGCTGGAACATGAATTGAAGACATCTGTGGGCCAAATTTCCTCTGTACATTTTCTCCCTTTACCTTTGGCATGAAGAAAGTAGCACTCTTCAGGCAATTTCAAAACCAAAGGAGGCTCTACTCTCATCAGTGTATCCGGTCCTCCACCCCGGTGCAAGGGCTGTGCTTGCACTTTTCTTCCTGTTATTGTGCACACACTGACAAGTGTCCTGGCCACCTCCTCCTCCTCACTGTGCTGAGATGGTGTTTTCTTAGGGCTTTGCCCTTTCATCTGTTTTAGCCCAATGCAAAAAGTGACAGAGAGTGAAAAATCCCCAAATCCCAGTGCTCTACAGGTGCAGGGTTAAGAGTGTGAAGGAGCTTCTTGGGGATGGCGAGGTTAAAGTCGGGGCTGAGCTTGAAGAGTTGGCCCAGTTCCTCTTGAGGAAAGCTCACCATGGTTGGGACCAGCCTGTGGGGAGGGTTCAAGGTGCTGGACATGACCAGCAGGAATAAATGTGGTTCATGTTGAGCAGGCAGACAAGCCCTGGCCCTGGCCCAGTGAGTCCCTCTCTTCCAGCCATATGACATCATTCCCTCACTCCAGAAGCTTCCCCTGTGACAGGGAAGATCTCGGTGTCATTCAGCTTATCCTTGGTGTCCCTCCAAACTAAGGATGAGGATACATGTCAGGCCTAAGAAATTAAAAGATTTCTTTCAAACCACAGCACCTCAGCCTGTTTGGATATCACTGTGCTAATTAATTATCCTTATTAATCAAAGATGATGGCACACTTCATATGGTCTACCTCTAATTGCTGCTTAGAGTTATATACATTAACATTTCTCACACTTATGGATCCTTTGGGTTTCCTCTGGTTGTTTTCTGGTTTCCAGAAAACTACATCCACATCACTTTGCGCTTTTCTCTGCAAACACCAGGGCACAAAGGTGATGCAGAATAAAAATTGAATCTTTGTTGTGCATGTCAGCTCTGACGCTTTAGCGAACTGTTCTCGTTCACAAAACAACTGTACTTCTGATGAACTGAAAATTTTACCACCTGAGAGTTTTGTGCAAAAATATTCACTGAGCTCTACTGGAATATTTTTTTTCCAACTGTATATGAATTTTTGGTACAAGTGCAGCTTCAGGAATAGCAGCTATAAGAGAAACACTGGATATCATGAAGACTTGCTGGACAACCCTGACAATTCAAGAATTCAAAGGACCATGTATATAGACAGATAGGAAAGATGGAGCTGTCTGCCTAGGAGTTCACACTCAGAACTACACTCATATCACTGTGGTCCAAGGGCAAGCTGTAGTACATCAGACAGTGATCTGCAAAACTGCTGCAAAACCCCTAAACACCACAAGAGACAGCAGATAAAAATCTGTGGATCTCTAAAATCTGGTGACTATTAAATGTTGATCAGAATGTTTGTAATTCTGACAGTGAAAATATGCCCTGGCAAAACTCAGACTTTACTTACCTCAACACAAATGTCTCTTTCCAACCACCTGGGAAGGGTGCTGAGCAAGGAGGGCTGCAGGTTTTGCTGGAAAGGTTGGGTTGTCACTCCAAAAGAAAGCTGAGCCACCACAGCCGTGCACCCACCCAGCCTCAGGGCTGGGGGGTTTGGCCAGGGACACCCTGCAGCTGGCAGAGCCCCATCCTTCCAGAGTGCGATGAAATAGCAAAATGTTATCATGGACAGAAACACAGCCCTGACCTTTCTGGTGTGAAAACAGCACAAACCCACCAGCCTGGCTTGCTTACCTAGGGCTCTTCTCTGCAGTTCCTTTGTACTGAACCTGGACAGTTTCTTTAACCAAAAATGTTTGTCTTTGAAGAGTTTTGTTTCATCTGTACATTTATTTCATCTGACAGCTCATGGTGAGCAGGACCAGAAGAGCTACCCAAGCCTTGGAGGTGCCACCAGGAGGCAAAACACTATGAAATCGCCCATTCCCACTTGGTGCCCCCAGCCCCACTCCTGGTTGTCACTGTGTTCATAGGAAATTCCCACTTTCAAGCCTTTGGGCAAGTTTACTTGAAACTAGTCATCGGCTCTAAAAGCTCTGTGGGGGATTGACAGACAGATAGCAGAAAGACAAACAGGCAGCTGGCATGACTGCAGCACATCGTTGCCCTAGAAAACCAGGCAAAAATTGGGATGTGTGTCCTACGAAGGCTTTTCAGATGGGGTTCAATGCAGCCAGTGCTGGGCGGGGGGAGACGGACCATGGCCCCAGGCTGCTCTGCCACTGGTGGTGTTCAAGGAGAGCCAGTAGAGATTAGAGGACAGGAGGACAAGGGCCAGCCAGCCAGATACATTAGGAAATAAGAAAGGCTCTGAAAAACACAAAGAAATTGCAGCCTACTTGAGAAAAAGCTACAGGATCTCCAGGGCAGAGCATGGGCTGGAGCAAACTTAGACACGGAGAAAAGAGATTTTCTCTTGCCCCTTTGTCCTGCGGGTGGAGAAGCCAAAGTAGAGTGGCAGAGAGAGAGAGGGTCACCATGGAAGACCTGACCCCAGCACTAATTCCCTCTCTAATGCGAGAAGTAGATTTGAGCTCCCTAGCAAGCCACATGTGTTGTCATAAATATTTCTACTTAGCAGCCAACATAAAAATGAACAGGAGTCCTTGATCTAGGCCCAGCAAGGACAGATTTTTCTTTTCCCCCAAGGGAAACAGGGCAAAAAATAAATCAGAAAATGTTTTGACTCCCTTTAAAATGTTTTGACTTCCACTGAAGAAAATTCCATGGGTGCCTGGACATTGTTTAGTGTTGAAAATGGCTTTTGTGCCTTTGTAGTTTGAATTCTCACAGGCAGGTGCCATCTCAAAACAGAAGTGGGAAGGGTTTGCTTTGGAGATTTTGAAGTGATTTTTTTCTTTTTTCTTTTTTGTCAACTACCAAGTGAAACATTTTGTTTAAAAAATGCCTAAACAAAATATTTTGACATTTTCAAAATGTTCTCCTGTTCCCTTTAGCCAAAACACGTTGCTATATTCAAAGCAAATTCACAGATCCCCTCAGCCCTTCCAAAATGCCCTGGGTTTACTGAATTTCTTGCTAACAGAGAAATGCTCATGCAGCCATGCAGGTTGAGTGAGGGGGGGGAATCGAGATGGGGTTTGAAGAGTGAGAGAGGGAGAAGTGAGGGGGCAGCAGCTTGTAGGCTGCCAGGAGGATGGTGAAGAGGAGGAGGGGAGAAGCTGGGAGAGGGCAAGGGGCTCCCAGCAGGGAGAGGAGCCGGGGACCAAAGCAGCTTCATAGGTGCAGGTGGTGGGGCTCGCGAGGTAGCACAGAGGGAACATCACGGTTGCTGATGGGCAGAGAAGCCTGCCCAAAATGGGGCCAGAGACAGCTTTTGTGCCCACCACGTGCAGGAGAGCTGCTGGGTGGAAGAGGAAGACCCATCCCTGCTGCCTACCGTGGCATGCAGACACTTGGGATGTGCACCCTGGGATGCAAGCCCCTTTCTCCTGACACATCAAAACTACTGGTGGCAAGCTCTGCTCACAGCTTTCCCCTGTGGAGAAGATGGGCGAAAAACAAAACCACATCTGAGAGGTTCTACTTACGCTGCTTACCGGCAGCCGTGCCCTGCTGCCGCACACTACGCCGGCACAGAAACTGTGACAGCAGCACCCGGCCGCTGGCACTGCGAGAAGCTGCTCCCCACCTCTCCATTCTGGACCTTGTCCAGGGTGGATGGGCCCCTGCCTACCCCACGTGGTGAGCCGGAGGGATGGGGCTCGGTGCATTTGCCAGGATGCAGAGCCCGGCCGCATGCCTCCACCTCTCTGGGCTGACTGTGACTATGGGGGGTATCACTGGGGCTGGATGGAAGTTTTCTGCAGACATCATCTCCACGACTCAGGGCTAGCAGAGGCCCAGCAGGTTGTGAGCTGTGGGGCTGCTGGTGTGGGGCTCTGGCTAACCCTGCAAGCCAGGTGAGGAGGAAAACCTGCAGCCTGAATTCAAGAGGGAGGCAGCTGCAGAGTATTTACCCTTCTGGGTCCCATCCAAACCTGTTTCCACGGCAAAAGAACAAGCATGGTACATACTATCGGCATAATCAGCGACGGGGTGACATCTCATTATGCCTATATTTCCTGTTATTTTACCGGAGTTACATGTGGATTCATAGGTGATTCACAGGGTTCATGACCTTCTCAGATACTACATTACTGGGGACACTGTGGGCGGCTGCTATAATTAGTGACTAATTTCTTGAATTTGGTGGCACAAGCATCACGTCACCCTGCCAAATCAGGTCCCAGCCGGCCATGCGCAGACCACAGTGGCAGGTTGGCCGGAGGAAAAGATACATCTTTCACATTTCCCCACAAGTGTCCCTGGTTTGCAGCATGGCTGCAAAAACACGTGATGGGAGGGTGCTGTAGGACCCCCAAAGGGCTCATGTCCAGACCCATGACAGCCCTTCCACGGTCTACTTCCTTCCACACTCTACTTCCATCACAGCTGAAGCTGTCCTGCCCCAACACACAGCATGCAATAATGATGACCTACACGTGGCCAACATCCCCCACAAAAAAAGAGCCCTTGGAGCCCTGTGATGGAGAAACCCCTGTGTCTGCAACAGGAGAAAAAAGAGGATGCTGAGAGGAAGGAGGATGCTGAGAGGAAGGCAAAAAAAGGAGTTTGGGAGATACTACTGGGGGCTGGGGTTTGTTTGATGTTTTCAGCATCACCAGTGGAAGATGGCTTGGAAGCCCAGAATTTGGGCCTCATCCCACAATGGCTAACGAAGATGACCCAGACTGACAGTAGCAAAGAAAATATTTGGAGAAATCTGGTGAAAAGTCTCAGGATGAAGACAAGTACTATGTCTGAAGTGTGGGGAAAACTCCCTGTTGGTCAAGCTAGATGAAGGCTCTGCAGGAAGCTCTTAGCCTTCGTCTGGTACTGATCATGAGCCAACACAGGACCAGGTGGGTCATCCTCAGAAGCTTAAAGGGACGCAGATTTCCAAAAAATGCAGAGCAGGCCTCTACCCCTACCCTCCACCACCTCTCTGGGGCTATCTGGCACCACAGGTGCTTTCCACATAACCTAACATGGTGTGGGGTCTTCTGGGGAGGACTCAGCAGCTCTCCATCTTGACCATGGCATTACAAGACCAGTTTACCCAGCAGAAGTTCTGGCCCAACTGTTTATCCTTACATCAACAGCACAAAGCTGCACAGATGGAGGATTTCAAGGGGAAATTATTTAGATAAGAGATTATCAGGTATACTTCGATGTCAGCTGAGCTTATGGGCTTAATGCAGAATGATGAATCATCCATCCAAATACATATTATTTTCCCTGGAGGCATTGTCCTGTGAAATTTATTTCCCTCTGAAGGGCCTTGTAAATCATTTGTAACAAATAATCCACAGTATTGCCAACCCCACATGTTCTAAAATCTGGAGTCATATGTCAGGAGATTGGCCTAAAAGTCATGAGATCTCTCCTTTCTAGCAGTTTTAGGAGGTGGACCTTTCTCTGCTTTCTGATCCTTTACTGTTCACTTGCCCATTTTTCAAGCTTTTCTCTCCACTCCCCACTCCTGGCTGTGTTATATATATCTTAAAAGGAAGCTGGTGTTCCCCCGAGATCTCTTGACTCCCATATCTAGACCTTCCAAACATGAGCAGCACACTGCTTATTCACTTCTGTTCTCATGGTGCTGGAGAACACACTTTGCCCAAAAGCATTTGCCATCCAAACACAGGCATCAAATCACCCCCACCACCAGTGCCCAGCATGGAGCTGCTTGTTGGATTTAATATTGCCCTTCCCCAATGGGGCACTGAGCACAGATGCCCATGCTCTCTAGCATCTCTCTGTCACTGGCTTTTTCCAATCAGCAGTGGATGTGTTGGGATTTATCCAGGACAGCCTGTGTTGCCTCTTTGGCTTATGTCATCTTTTGAGGCTCTGTGGGGTGTTTTGGCAATGACTCCCACTCTCCAGGGAATAGATGCAGAGCGACTCACGTCCCAAGTGTGGCTGAAGCCAGGACAGCAGACAGTTTCCTTGCCGGGGGTCTTGCATATCCCCTGCCTGGGGACAGTCCTGACTCACTGTTTCTCTCCCACCCTCTGCACTGCTCCCTCTCACCCCAGGCTTGGTGGTCCCCTCTCTTTCTCCCTCCCCCAGCTTCATTTCTCAGCAGCACTTCTTGGTGCTGTTTTCAGCCATCCTTTGCAGCAGAGGCATCTTCACTCCCACCTGGGAAACAACCATGAACAAAGCCTGATGGCCAGAAGATTAGAGATCAGACTGACAGCTGCCACAGGTGCCTTCCAGCGCAGCAGATCCTTTGGCCACCTCCATGGCCAGCCCATGCTTTTCGGGTATCAACACCCATCTCTCCTTGAAACAAGGCTGATAGAGGAGACCCTCAGCAGGAGCTCTCTCTGGAGCAAGATGAGCTGCAGCAACGGTCGGGACAGGAGGTGTCGTGGGAAGTGGCTCACAGCAGGACCAGGGCTTCTTGCGACCAATCTTGCGGCCCAAGGGCTCAGAAGCTTTCTGAAATACCGGAGAACATGGGTGCTGTGATGGCAGATTTTCACCCTTTCAGTGGACATTACCAGGGAATAATTTGTGTCGAGCAAAGACCGCAGCAGTTTGCTGCCCCTATCTGATCATCTCCTGTGATAGCTGCTCAGCCCCATCTATTCCACCAGTTATTGAAAACTCAGCTGAGTGTGACTGGGATCATTTTTCAGGGTTTTCATGTTGCTCTTTAACCACGGTGAAAATTAAAGAGCCAACTGTGGAACAGGAGAAAGCTCTGTACTTTCACTATGACACTTTCTGGTAATGAGATATTTATTAATGTTCATTTCTTCTTGAAGGAAACAAACCAAACCCCATCCCTTATCTCTCTCTCAGTGTTTAAGTTATGAGTAACACAGGAAGCTATTAGGCCATGAGACAGCAAATACACCCTGCTCGGGAGCCTGTGGGTGTAGGAGATACAGAGATAAAACCAAGATAGATCAAATCACTCCCATTTACCTAGAGCTTTCTGCAACTCTTGAAATGATGTAGGGATCTAAAGATGCTTTGTCTTTTTTATAAGAAAAGCAGCCGTGATTTAACAGTTTAATCACTTTTGTCACAAAGAAATGCAAAACAAAGCCCATCACCAGGATACATTTTTTTCAAAGCTGTGTTTTTTTCCCCATCAGTAAGGAAAGATTTTAACTTCTAATGGTGGGCTGAGATAGACACATACTTAATAAACCCATTGCTTATACAGTGGCCGGGCTTAGATCAGATCTCTGAAATTGCTGTCCCACTAAGGACGTAGTAATGGTGTTCATGGCCAAAACCTGCTGACTTTGGGTGCTCAGCAGGTCTTCACAGGCAGCTGGCTGACTTGAGAGTGATCTGGGATCAGGCACATAACAAAGAGCTGCCTTAGCACCAGGCAGGATTTGGCTCAGAGTTTTTTGCCCTATGGTGACTTCTGAATGGCCTTGTTCAGCCTGCAGGACTCGAGCCCTGGCTGCTGTAGCTCTCTTGCACTCACAACTGGCGCAGACGACCTGTGCTCTGCCAGTTTGAATTCACTCCCATGCTCTGGACATGCGAACTCCTTACTACTCTGCTCGCAGCCACTGGGGTGCGATGAGATGAGTTTCTTAAGAAGAAAATGTGATGAAGTAATTATTTCCTTTGTCATTATAATCACACCCATGTGATTTATTAGCAGGGCTGGAAACTTCACAGACCTCTGCCAAGAAAGGTATAGGTCTCACCAAACCACACCAGCACTGCTCCCACCCCAACCACAGCTCCTCACAAGCTTTGGGATCTTTGTCTTAGACCCCTTCCCGTGCCCTCTTCCTTGCTGCAGCCCAGCTCTCCTGCTCAGTACTCGGGAAAAGGGCCATGGAGCACCCAGGGGAACCCACCTTCCAGCCTTGGCCAGTGTAGATGGGAGATGCAAAACTATTACTGACCCCACTACTGAGTGTATGCTAAAGGAGATTTCTCCAAAGGCTTGTGATACAGCCAAATTGGGGCACATGTGCATAGGAAAAACAAAACATCCCCACAGCAAATTGGCCATCCCTTCCCAGGCTCTGAAGCCTTGCTAAGCCTTCCCAAAGAAAGGGCCACTAGTTCATTATGATTTTGTAATTCATCTTTTTCTCCTATGCTTTAAAAATGGTGGTCAAAGGATCCAAGGCTCAGATGCTGCTGCCAGCCCAGACAAAAGGGGTTATATAAGATCTGGAAGCTTTGTTTCCTCAGCCTTTTTTAAAACCCATTTTTTATTTCTTATTTGCTGGCTCTGATGTATGACTGCATGTCCCAATGTCAGGCTGTGGCAGTGCAGTAAAAGGTCTTGCTGTGCTGGTTGCTGGAAACACGTCCGGCAAGACTCAAGACAAAGACTGGAAGGGGAAAAGTCCTCATGGGGCTTTTGAGAAAAAGTCACCCTCTGTCACTTCTCCTTAGTGAGCAATGGGGGTTTCCCACCTGGGCCCTGGCTGGGCTGGTCAGCAGTCCCCAAATCACTTAGGCAGAGGCGCTGCACGGACCTTCTTATGGAGAAAGGCCCTTTCACAGGGCCTGCACCAGCATCCCAGACAGTCTTGGCCAGGGGACATGCAAGTTCAGTGTCCCCACGTCCTACACTGGCTGCACATCTCTCCCTGCCCCTGAGGTGGGGAAGGGGAGGCTGCTGAAAAATGCAGGTGGGAGACAAGGAGCTCTCCCCAGCATTGCAAGGCTGAGGAATGTGCTCCAAAACCTTTCTTCTACATATCCAACACCTCTCCCAATGACAGCAGAGTAATGTGGTTGTGGTTACTAGTGGAAACCCGTGGAAACCCACTGGAAATCCTACCTGTTGGTACCAACGCGGCAGAATGAACATCTCGGCCCTTTGGCAGCCATTCTGTCACACCCCGTGTCTACCGAGGGGCACAGTACAGGCACAAGGCTTGTTCATGGGCTGGCAGTGTCTGCGGCCAAGGGGACCCTTGCCCTCCCCTCTGCCTACCATGGGCCACAGAGCCTCCTGCCCCAGCCCCTGTGTCCGCATGGGTGGCAAAGCAGAGCAGATGCTTGGGCATGCTCAACCAACCCAACTCACCTTCTGCTCATGAAAGCAGTGAGGGGTTCCTGCCGGCCCTTCCAGGTGTCCCTCCAGGTGCTAATAGGTCAATGGTCCCAAAACACCCCTGTCCTCACAGAGGCAGAGCTCTCCCAGGCCATAGAAAAGCTTGGAAATGAGCCCCAAGGGCAGGTTTCTGCAGCCATGAAGAGTTTATGGACACATTTCAGTTCAAGTCCATGTGAATGAAGAGGTCCTCACTGCAAAGAAACCATCCCTTTCTTCTTCCCTAACTCCTCCTCTCCTCTTTTGATGGTAATGTTTTCCACAGCTCCACTGATTTTATGTACCTCACTAGCTAATTCCACCTGTTCATATGTCCCATTCAGGCAGGAAAACAAGTGTGGTTGATTGTACAGTTAAAAACAAAGCTCAGCTCTGCAGTGGGTCATGGCATCAGCTCCTGCAATGCCATCATCCAGGGACGGTCGGTGGCACAGCTGGCCACAGCAGCAAACTGAGGTTGGAGGAGCCTGACAACAGCCATGGTCTTAATGGGCAAAACATGCAAAATCAGGGCTTTCCATTTTAGTAAGAGCAGGCCAGGTGGAGCCAAATAAAAATTTCCTAATAATTACTCTATTTTGGAGTATTTGGCAACATTACTTTGGAAAGTGCAGATTGTCAAAGCTGGAATTTTTCCCTGCAATGTGCTAGGTTTTGTGAAATTTGGGTTGAGAAAGGTTTCTCTGGTCTGGAAAGAACAGTTGGTTAAAATCAGGGATGAAACAAAATCACCATTGCTTAGGGGTTCTCTAGTAAGGAGACTGATGACCAAGTTTGAGCTGGCTGCTCCTGTAAGTGACCATTTACTCTCTCTAGTTATTCAAATGGAGAGCAATGAGTGGAGAGACTGGGAGACCCTCAATGTAGTGTGGGCTGGACGACAGCAAGTCTCCCAGGCAACGTGGGGAAGGACCATACAAGGAGTATCTGCTCCCAGGTGGGTCTGGAAGGAGGCAGGAGACAGCACGGGTGCGAAGACAAGAGCCAGCCTGGCTATTGGCCATGCTGAGGGCTGGAAGGGGCAAGTCTCACTTCTCATGAGAAATGTCAGAAAGCCACGTTTCCACCGCAGCCCATAGTGGGAACGTGTTTGTAATCACAACTGGTGCTGCAGAGCAGAGTAACCGCTCCTCACCCACCTCTCACGGCACGCAGCACGGGGCACAAGCACCTCTGATCTCTATCGCTGCGACGCTTCATTTCCCAATGCCGCACTGCAATGACAGCAGTTATGAGATGAGCTGGCTGGTTCACCTCCACGGCACCTGCAGTGGTTCTGTCGGCAGCACGGCTAGAGAGCCACAGGGCGCTCCTGGGGCAAGCAGGGTGGTTCAGGTGACACCAGCAGCCTCCCAAAAAGTCATAGCTCTAGCCCCCATTGGGTGGCCAGGCCCACGGGACATAGCAAGACCCCAGGCCAGGCTGCTGCACCGCTCAACTGGTGCTCCCTGCCTGCAATGCTGCTCCACATCCGCCCCGGCAAGTCCCGACTGGCATGCGGGCAGCACAGGCAGCACAAGCAGCACAAGCGCTCATGTCAACAATGGTCAGGTGTCAGCCCGATCTCAACCAAACTTGTCCAAAATCTTGAGAAGAGCCAGGTGCCGCACATGGCAATGCCTGGAGTAAGATGTGATGTACCCTGAATTTCCACTGCTTTGACCAAGAACCAGCAGGTCCCAGGAGATTTGCCTCATTTCCTAAAATCTCAGCCTGAAGCCATGGAGTTCCGTTAAAAATCTCAGCTGTCAGTAAGAAAAAAATGCTTTTCTAACACAGAGGGTAGCAAGAGGAAGTTTGAAAAGTTCTTTGACCCTTTAAGTCTCTGAAACAAAGAGGCAAACAGGCAGAGCTCACAAGTTTTAAAACCTCATGGTTTTGCAGCCCATATCCTAATTGCAGAGTCCTGCTGAGTCCTCAAACTTAATACAGGGATCATTTATCATCTGCTGTAGGGACTAGTGAGAATTCTTGCAGAAGACAGTTTGAGCTTCCCTTGACTGTATGTTAAAAGACCCCTCCCTAATCTGCAAAAGAAATCTCTCAGAGTGTTTTTCATTGGATTTTTTTCTATTTTCAGAGTGCAGAGGGAAGTTTCAGAATTTCAGAAAGGTCATATTTTCCTCTTCCAGCTATGAAAACAGCTCTTTCACCTGTATACATGTATACAAATTCAGAAAGTATGTGTTGGTATAAGGTATTACCCACAAAGACTTGTTAGATTAAAACGTAGATAAGCTTAGTCATCTGAATTTTAACTACGTTTTATTTGGTTCACTACATTTTTTGAGTGAATGATACAAGAAGATGTTCTCCAAAATGCCCTCAAAACATCCAAGCATGGTTCAGTAAAGTCCTAACCCATTTCTAATGTTAAGCTTCACAGAGTTTTGTTACACCACAAAAAAACAAGAAAGGGGAAAAGACAGGAAATGAGCCCCAACAACTAGGTCTCACAATGAGCAAAATTCAGCTCAGATCCGTTGGCAGAATCCTATCAAACCTAGTCCCAAAATTGCAGTGTGTTTTTGTGGTAGGGTGGTACCTTGTTGTCGTTATTTGCTTGTTGGTACTCGTCCAATTTTTGAGAAATCACAACTGAAAACTTGAGATGCACAAGCCATAGCACTAATATGTTTGACACTGAAGAGCAGATGTGACACAGGCTGAAATGGGGACTCATGAAGGCAACAACCAATCAGTTATAAATGCATTGCACCCTCAAAACACTTTGGGAAGGGTCCAAGGGGAGGTCTTGTGCACCCACCAGCTGTGGCATCCTTTACCCACTCTCAGCTACAGATAACCATGCCACGATGGATGAGTGGCTGGGGTGTCCCTTTGTATCACTGATAGTTTCTTCTTTGTAAGCCAGTAAACATAATGGTTGGGTTCACCAAGGACAAGAAGCTCAGGGGCAGGTGGTGGTTTTGTCCTCTGCTCAATCACTCCCAGAGTGGGCATCCACCCCTGGAGCTCAGGAGATCTCCTGCCGTCCTGGCATCAACGGGAACCTGATTCTGTTTTGCTGGAGCTGGAAGGTCATTGCAAGGAGTTTTGCACTGCCAGCCTGTCATCTTCCCATCTGGAAGCCTGTTCTTTCAGAGTCCATTGCCACTGTGTCACCTCACTGTCTCAAAGGAACTTCACAGCTTGAGCAGTGAAGAATGCCTCCATACATGCATTTTGTCTGACATGAAAGCAGAGCCAGCACTTGTCTTCAAGGCTCTAAAAAACATTAACAGAGGAGAAATAAATATCATCTTCAAATAAGAGAGGAAGGAGCCCTCCAGCCCACTGACATTTGAGGATTCAGATGGCAGCAGAACTGCCATGAAAACAGCTCTCTCGTGACAGAGACGCTATTTGACCACTCAATAATTAGCAAAAAAGGCACACAGCTTACTTTAAAAATAATTTCCATGTTGGTAGCTTTGTCAGCTGCCTGACTTTTCTGCAGCGCTGTGGTCATTCGTCAGGCCAGAGCCAGCAGCAGAACAGGCTTTTCCTGGAGAGAAAAGGAGACCAGAGCATCACAAGGGCCCAGCAAAAGCACTAGCCCTCCCAGCAGCTCCCATGGTCCCAGGACCCCAGAAGCTATCTTGTAGGACTGACCTCAGAGTGACACAGGGAACAACGGGGCAGCTGTCTAAGCCCAGTTTGGACAGCAGAGTGTTTTCCTGAGTGCTGCTATAGGGACTGCAGTGAGAAGCTCCATGCCCTTTCTTGACGGAAAGGACCAGCAGAACAGATGAGAAGCTGAGGACGGAAAGAAGACATGAAGCTTTGGGAACCCGGAGGGGTGGGTTACTGAGGACCTGGCTGGACAGCCCCATCACTGAAGAGGTCCAGAGCAGCAGCAGACAAAAGGGCATAGCATCCCTTCCTGTGCCAGACAGAGATGAGTGCCTGTGATGCTGTCATGGTGGCAGGGCTGTGTCTCACAGCACTGTCCAGAGGGGCAGGAGCTCTCTGGGGACACAGACCAGGGACTCAGGGGTGCAAAACTGCCTTCAAAACAGTTCTGGTTGACCGCGGAGGGAGCAGGTGGTTAGCCACCAAACCCTACTCTGAAAAGTCACTGCCAGTGAAAACATGCTTGATTTTTATCAATAATCCCAAACTAACAACTGAAAACTGAAAGTTTTGTTTTAAAAGCAAAGTTTTCATTCTTTCAGTTCTCTACAAACCACCAAATGTTTGCCAGAGAGGTTTCAACACAAATATCTTCGCCAGCACCTTGCTTTCTCGCTGGTACCTCTGTCCAGGCTGCCACAGAAGTGTGCAGTTCTGGGCTTGTTCTCCCCGTCAAAAGCTGTCCTTGTCCATGGCTTTGCCAGGTAGCAAAGGGGACGTCAAAATGTCCCTGTGGTCCTGTGGGAGCTGCATAAGCTGAGGCCTCAGGGGAGTCCTTCAGGTGATAGCCCGTGGATGTGGAAGCTGCGCCCAGATGCCACAGGATGCTGGGATGGGGGATGTTACCCCCTGCCAGCTCGCTCCCACCCACAGTTCACCACCACCCCCCTGGGGCTCTCCTGTAGTCACTGGGCAGGTATGGGAGCACCCTCCAGCTGACACAGCACAGTGCTGCCCCACACCAAGCCTGGGAGAGCAAGTAGCCACAGCCCTCTCTCACTGGAGACCTTTGAGCAAGTTTTGGACACTGGATTTCTTTCCTCCTTAAAGACCCATTCCTTGAATCTGTGGGTCTCATAGAATCTTAGCTTGCTTATAAACACATTGCAATTCCTGAGACTTTGGGGTTGCATAGAAAAGCCAAGAGATGCAATGTGGGCAGGGCCAGAAGCTCTAAGGAAACCCACCCTGTATGTGTCCCTCTCCCTTTCCTGTCCAGGGCAGGAGCAATGGAGCGGGCATGGCTTGATGGGTGCATCCTTGGATGGAGGGTGGTGGCTGAAGCTTGGCAGGAAGCTGATCTGCTACCACAACATTGTGCTGCAGCCAAGAGTGCACCAAGGGAGATCCCAATCTGCTGCATACAGCCACTGGGAGTCAAGGTGGGTGTCCTGCTGCAAGACCCATAACCATTTGGCCATCACTGTCACAGTGGGAGCCTGGTGAGTGGGATGTGGAAAGGAGAGGAAGGAGGTCCCTTCCATCTCCTTCCACAATGCAGAAGGGGAAAATGGCGCTGTGGGAACGAGCATCAGGAAGGATGGGGTCAGGAGCCCACATCTCCTCACCTGCAGAGTGGGGCTGCAGCATGGTGACAAGGCCACCAGCTCAGCCTACAAAAGATCAGGCCAAACCCCCCCATGAATGACAGCTAAATGCACACAGATGCAGACATCTATGCACACAGATGACAGCCCCCATCAAGAACAGTATTCTATATCATGGCCATCAAACCCTCCACATCTCCTACAGACTCCCACTGGAATAATGAAGCTGAGACTAATTTGGGGACCTTTGTGTTTTGTTTTCACATCCTCTGTGTTCGGCTTCCAAGGCATGGGCCAGCCCTGCAAAAGGGCCAACGTGTTGATGGGTACGGTCCTCACGCCTCACTGCTTTGCAGGCTCTGCTCTCGTGCTAGAGGGGATTTCTGCAATGCACATCTCACTCGCTCTCCAGGAGGGTCTAGTCCAGCTTGTCGGCATGCAAAGATTTCCTTCCAGCTTTGCTAATGAACTCACTTCTTCTTCAGAGGCCTCTACCTAGCAGGGAGGAGAGAGCTTTTAATGAAATCAGCTTGCTGCTTGAATCCTCATCAAACCTCGATAAGACACTGCAAATACCATTAAGTAGATCCCCAGGAAAGGAGGCCAGGACCTCACAAGGAGGAGGTTACTCTATTCACTGTGTGAGTGCAGAAAGGGGGACATCAGTTTTGAAGGCACGGAGTGCCACCAGCATAGACAAAAATAAGCAGGTATTTATTCCAGAAAACCCAGCTGGGATTTCTCTCCCAGTCAATTGATGGGATCCCTGAAAGATGGAAGAGGTAACAGAGCCTGAGCTGCATTTGGGCTATATTTAGGTGCCCAGATCAACACCCCTCTTGCAGGGAGGAGCAACGTGTGGCCAGCACATGGGTCTCACACAAATCCTGCCAGGACAGGGCACCGGTGCTCTTTGGGTGGCTCTGGCTCCTGTGTAGAGCTTCTGTGAGCCAGCCCTGCTGAGAAGGCATCCCCATGGGAGATGTCACTGAAACCAGTGACCAAACCCTACAGGTCCCAGCAGGGACGGGGCTTCCCTCTGCTCTGGCTTCCCACTGCAAAACATTCCCTTCCCAAGCACCGCAGGGTGGTCTCTTCTGTTGATGACCATTTATGGAGATCGATTGTGCTGTTTTCATGGTAATTTCTATGTCACAACACTGGGAATTATCAAATATCAAAGTCATTTTCACAAACAACAATGTCTTTCAGGGTTTGCCAGATTATTAGTCCAAGCAGATTGAAACAACGCTACCAGGGAGGAGCTTACTATTTGCCCCTGTCAAAAATTAAGTCTAGGGACAGAAGGCAGCCATCAGGATTGTCACCTGACCGCCTTAATATATGTCAAATACATGATGTACTTTGTGTAGTGGCAATAAAGTAGTTTTAGGTTGAAAGCAAAAATAAAAAGGCAAAAAGATGGATGCTGGAGAGAAGTGACTGCTCCAGAACTGTTCTGGTGCATCTCTGGGCCATTCCTGCTGCACTGCAGAAAGGCGTCAGCCAGAAGCAGGCTGCATTCTCTGCCACTCAGGCTCCTGGGCAAGCCCCAGCCTGAGCCCGGACTGTACCAGCATGGCTGTTGGCAGTGTCCACCTTCCTCCCCTGTCCCCCCTCAAAACCTTTGGACAAAATTCCCTTTTCCCAAATACAAGGGAAATCCCCACAATAGCTCCAAACCCACCTCCCTCTGGTCCCACACCCCCTTTGGCAGCAGACACCAGGGCAGAGTTACACGCCTCTGCACACAGTCCTTGTCTCCTGCTTTGAGAAACAAACTCACCTCTGTTCTGACCTTTACCTAACAGCAGGAGATCCTTGTTCAGTGACAAGTTTCAGTGAATTTGTTTTATGTGGTCATAAACTAGGGAATAAAATGTCTCTGCCATCTCTCTCTTTTTCCAGAGAGCCACAGGAGGGTTTTCTCTTTACTTCTCTCCCGCTGTAAACTCAGCCCTTCTTACCACGTTTGCCGTGCAAACATGAAAGGTGGGGGATTCTCCCAGATGTACAAGTTTTTTGAAATTTGAAGTCAAAATCCTGGCTGCACTGGAGCTGATAAGCAAACTTCCCACCCCTTTCCCACCACGTGTAAGGCTGAATAACACTTCTTGTCCCATTTCTTTTCCTATCTTTGCAAGCCCACCAAGAAAAGTAAAAGATGCAGAAGGCAGTCCCTCTGCAGACATCCCTGACTCTCATGGTGTAAGGGGCTGACAGCAGACAGACCCACACCTCTCCTCTCTGCCTGCAGCAAAAGGCTGTGTACCTGCTCCTTGGCTGTTGGTGACACGATGAATTCATGTAGAAGGGAAATGCTGCCTGTCCCCCATTTGCCTATCTATATTCTACAGACACCAATCATCTGAACACCTCTAAATCTCCCTGATAAAAAAATATCAAAGCCACAATCTGTATGGGAAAATCCTAGCTCAGATAAAGAAAACAAAACCTCATTCACACAAGTGTGGCAGCTTTGGACTTTATCGATGTCATGTAACATGGGTGCCATAAATCCCCATACTAAAAACCAACACATATTGATGCTAACTCAGTTTTATTTTTGCTTTCTTACTTGTCAAAATCCCAACAGCAAGCCAGACTTGCATAAAATATTCAAACTCTATATAGAGCCACAATTCTTTGTGAACACAGTGCAAACAGCTTCTGCATGACCCTGTTTGGAAAAGACCTGTTTGGAATGGGAGCCCTCACTGCATTCATTCTCTGGTTGCTGCCTAGGTACAGTTTCTGCAACCACGTTAGTTAGTTAAGTTAGTTAGTGAAAGAAAAATCAAGAAGAGGTTTAAAGAGAACCAGTTGAAGCCGGGGAAGCTGCACAGTAGAGTGATGCAGCATCAGCTCTCCCTTTCTCATCTTCTGCTGTTGTTTCTGCTTGCTGAGTGCCACCACAGTGGGACCTACTCTGTTCATACTCCCTGCCTGGGGGAGCAGGGCTGTGCAGCACTGGGACACCTCACCAGTCACAGCCAGGCAGCCGCGAGTCCAGCTCTTTCTTTTTTAAATTGCAGCGTGGCTTAAAATCACGGCACCAAAAGGAAGGCCAGAAACCAGGTAGCCCATCTGCTTTCTGTGTCTTATATTTGGCTGTATTTCTTCTCTCTTTTGTTATGTTAGTCAGGTGCTAAACAAATAAAATCAATTCTGAACTTATAAAAAGCAATTGGAAATGCCTAGTCTTTTATAGTGAAATCTTGACTGAAGCAGCCCACAGCACTTGGAGAAAAATCAATCATCGTTTCCATCCTGCTATGTGTGCTACTAAAATTAAGAATTGATGTTCGGCTGCAAAGGAAAATTATTTCGAGAGAACCACCTTAGCAACAGTTTTCAGTGCTCATAAAACTCCTGTATACAGTTCTTCTCATAACAGACAAACTCCTACATTCCACCATAAATTATAAATATTAATGGGTGATCCTGATTTACATAGAGTTTCCATCTTAATGGGCATCCAAATTGCCAGCAGGGCAACAGCACCACTTATGGTAATAGCAAGTAGTAAACAAGTCCTCAGCCTAAAGATGTCATAAACCAAAGTGTTAAACGGCCCTATAATTACAGCCTCTCCCACATCCAAATGAAACTTCATATTATTTTGCCAGTGGCCTTTTCATAAAGACAGAAAGCCTGACAAGCTGGAGTGAGGCATCTGAAGAAGCACTTAACTCTGATGCAGCCTAAATATTTTAGTAACGTGCTCTGTCCATTTGGAAGCACCACTCCCCGCATCTTCTTTGATTTATTGCATCAAAGCCTATGTAACTTGTATGATATTATGTGCACACTACATTAATATTCCTCTAGTATATGCCACAGCCACACTGAAAACCACCCTTTCCCCCAAATAATTTCTGCCCCACCAGCTGTATTTGTGTTTATTAATAAACACGCAGGCGATTGCCACACCACCACCTGGAAGCCACTGTTTAACCTATGCACAGGGGCTGGCTGGCTGACACCCTGAGCCGTGGCATAACACTCTTCCCTCTGGCAACGGAAGCTGCTCCCACTCGGCTCTCGACAGCCAGTTTTCTCAGCCCCTCTGTGGTGGGGCGTGCGGTGGCAACAACGTCACCTAGCTTCAGTGGGTCTTGCAATAAACCTACGGCTATGACAGGAGACAGAGCAGCAAATGCTTGGGAGGAGACAGCCCCATCTGCCTCCCAAATCCACGCCGGGGTGCTCAGCTGCCTAAAATGCTCTCAGAAACAATAAAGAGGGTGATGGGCGCTGCACCAAAAGCGGCTTTTTCACAACCAGCTCAGTTTTCATCCAGCTGGCTCTCCCAGCCACTGCTTTCTTGCCCATCAGTCCCTGGAGCAGTGATTCAGTCCCATTTACACCATCCTCTGCTCGCCCCTTGTTTTGGTCTTTGCTAGTCACAGCCGTTGCAGGTCGAGAGACAGAAAGCTCTTTTGCAATGGACAGCTCAACTCTGTTATAGGTAGCTACATTTTTTTCCATTAAAATATTGTACAAATGCTTAGTGGGGTGCAGGGAGTGGTTACCACACTTCAATTAGTGCAATTAGTGCCCATAACGTTGCCTTCATGGAGTCTGCCTCCTCCATGGCCATGGTGGCAATGCGCTCCCACCTTCCCAGCTCCCCTTCTGATGCCAGTGGAGAGACACCATATGGCTCTGCCTCTGTCTTGTCCCATTTTTCTTTCAACTCACAATACTGTATCTGTTTCGAAAACACTTCAGTCAACTTTTAGAACTCAATAACTGACTTTGATAGCGAAATTACTGTATATGGTAAATGACAGTGGTCTAGAACACTGTTAAATTTAAGTCTGGAAAATGAACTTTAATAAAATGTGCTCCAGTAATGTACTGTGACAGCTTTTAGTGAAATCAGCTCCAATAGTTTGATTCTCCCAGGAACACAGCGAGACATACTCCAGCAGCCTTGAGCCATGGAATAAGAAAGCAGACGGCTTTATGATAAATGGCCCCAGAAACCTAAATTACAGCTACAGCAAATGAACAGTATGTTGAAATTACTCAGTGGCTTTTTGTTGCCTCCAAGGAGCAGAGCTGTGGGCAGCTGCGCTGGTACACGAGTGTGCACTGACACCTAGTGGGACAGCCCCGGGTGAGGAGCCTTGGGGTAAAGTGGGTTTATTTTATTAAAGAACATCAACAACAGCCAGCCCTCCCTGATGCTAAACACCAGCATGAGATGACACAGCATTGGGTCATTTGTGCCCCTTCCTCTCCTGCGAGCAAGCTTGTTTAGTTTTGTTTTCTACACGCTGCACCTTTGCCAGGCAAAGGACTGGCTTATCACTTCTCTTCTTACTTCTGCTCTCCCAGTAGAAGTCCCACCTCACCACTCCTCACCCATGGGCACGCATGGGGGAGAAAGAGAA
The DNA here is from genome assembly GCF_964188355.1 of Buteo buteo. NCBI lineage: Eukaryota > Metazoa > Chordata > Aves > Accipitriformes > Accipitridae > Buteo > Buteo buteo. The sequence goes on from NC_134172.1 coordinate 65,410,118, forward strand.
GGATTTACCACGGACCAACCAAAGTCTAAGGATGAAGGTGTAGAGAGAGCTCTGCCAATTGCTCTGATGTTAACATGCTGGTTAAACAGCAGAGTACTAAAATCAGTGTAATAATCACACTGGCAGTATGGACTTGGAAATCTTCCCTGATGTGAGCCACAGCACTGATACTGCTAGAGGACTCATTCCTCTTGCAGGAAACCAGGCTGCTGCAACCCTGGCTGCCTTGGAGCCAGTCGTGCTCTGACACGGGGGAATACGCCAGGATTCAAAGCCCAATTCCAGAGCGGGAGGGTGACACCATGATATGGCTCCACGCACAGGCTTGGATGCTGGCTTCTCTGAAGCAGGTGCTGATGCGTCACACAAAACTCACCGAAAGCTGGATTTGAATTAGAGGGAGAAAGAGGATGAGGATGGTTTGTCAGGAGGAAGGCTTACAGGCCAGGAATCTCCCAACTGCTTCACAAATACTCTGGGCCATTTTGAGCCTCACTTCTTGACAGGAATTGCACAGAGGCGGTGCCAGGAGCCACCTCCTCTTCCCACACCGGACAAGCACCTTCCTGGGCAGCTGGCACCATCGCTGGTAACGCGTCACTACTACAAAAGCGTCACAGTATTTGTTATATTTATTGTCAGGTCTGAGAGTTACACCTCCAGTGCTGCCAGCTCCCCCAGTGCCTCCCGACCCGCCCAGGAGGCTCATATCTGCCCCTAGGCGTGTCCCCCGCCGTCCCTGCGACGGGGATTCACAGCCTCCGGTGAATTAAGGCAGGAACCTCCCCCTTCTGCAGGAGGCAGCCGCCGTTACTCCCAGCCCTGGCGGCAGTTACCGCAGTAAGAGCCCCCCGGCCTCGCCGCCATCCCCGCTGTCACCCCGCAGGCCGCCGGAAGCAGACGCGCAGGGCGCTTCCGTCGGCGTGCGCATGCGCCGCCCGCTCCTGCCGCTCCCATTGGCTGGCGGCCGGGGGCGGGGCGGGGCGGCCGCCGGCGAGGCGGCGGCGGCGGCGGGCGCGGCCATGCTGCGCTCGCTCGGCCCCTTGCTGTGCCTGTGGGCGCTGCGGCTGCCGGCAGGCACCGGGGCGGCCGCCCGGGGACTGGACGTCGCTTCCTACCGGTGAGTGCGAGGCCGGGAAGCGGGGCCGGGCGGGAGCGAGCGAGCCTGAGCGGGGCTGTGCTTGTGCCTCAGGGAGCGGGTGCGCGCCATGTTCTACCACGCCTACGAGCACTACCTGGAGAGCGCCTTCCCCTACGACGAGCTGCGGCCGCTGACGTGCGACGGGCAGGACACCTGGGGCAGGTAGGGACCGTCCCCGAGACGGAGCATCGTCCCCGAGTGCCGCGGGGCCGGGCCCGGGGCGCCCCGCTGCTGGGTGCCCTCGTCCGCCCCCCGCCTCCGCCAGGCCTCACCTCGCTTCTCTCCTCGCACAGCTTCTCCCTCACGCTGATCGACGCCCTGGACACCCTGCTAGTGAGTACGAGCTGCCGCTCCCCGCCCCACCCGGGGCTCGGCCGTGTGCCTGCCCGCCGCTGCAGCCCGGCCTTCAGCCCGCTCAAGGCCGCCTCAGCCTCCTTCTCCACAGCTGCTTTTTACGCGGTGGTGATGGAAAGTCAGTTTATTGATTGACCAAGGAGCTTTTGCATATCACTTTGCTCCGGCCCTGGGGGGCAGGTGGCCACAGCTCCCCGGCCCTGATGCCTTCTAACTCTGACATGAAGACCTCGAGTGTGTGAAGAAAACATTTTGAAATTAGATGAAACTGTCAGTCGCCTCGTTAGTACTATTTGTAATTCTGATTTCACAAAATAGTAAGACAGAACTAGGATTATCCCCTAACATTGAATTGTGCTTTTGTTTCCCTGTGAACTCTAGCCCTTATTCTCTGTTGTCCTGCTCCCCCTGCAGATCTTGGGAAATGTTTCCGAGTTTCAGCGAGTTGTCAACGTGCTGCAGGAGGGGGTGGATTTTGATATTGATGTCAATGCATCTGTCTTCGAAACTAACATTCGAGGTGAGGTGGGTTTTTCCGTGGCGTTCATGCTGGATTTCCTTCCTGTACGAGTCTCTGAACTGTACACAGAGGTAATGCAAGGGAGTGGTCAGAGTGAAGTTGTAATGCAGTGTAACAGGACACATAAACAAACAGAAGAATCCCAAACAAATGTCACTTCCTTTTTGTCTTTGCACATCACCTTTTTGCTTCCTGCCTCAACACAAACAGAAGTCGACGTGGCAGTTTCAATACTCTAGTGCCAGGTTTTGAGCTTTGGAATAAACATCTCTTCCACTGAAACAGTACTAATAACATACAGTCTTTTTTTACATACTGTTTTGGAATAGAGATTATTAATTTCTTGCTTAAGCATCGTGATATGAAACTTGTCTTTTTTTTTGTTGAAAATTGCAAAGGCCTTTGGAGTCTTGTAACCGGTTGAACGTCTAACTGCTTCAGTGCCATCCAACTAAGAGACACTGTCAGGGAACAAAACTGTTACTTATGCTTTTTTTGTTTCTCCTGTCAAATATTGCTGAGCCAGTTTTTTGCAGTGGTGTAATTTCTCTGTGTTTGTGCTTGTTATGTGACAGTAGACAAGCCTGTGAAAAGGGCTAATAACTCCCTGCCTCTGTCCATCATGCTGAAATTTTTTACTCTGGCCTAGACATTTTTCTCCAAGGTATTTAAGAAGGTACACTGTCTTACTTTACACAAACATAGTATTAAGCTGTCTGGAAGAAATGAAACAGAATTCCTCCACAGAGGTTTGTGTTCATTATACTGTTAGCTCCCTGACTGTCTGCAGGGCAGTGCAGGTATAGTAGGGCAAGTAGGATGCAATGCTTCTGAAATAATGGAAGAAATATATCTGCTACCCATTGCAAACAGGCAGGAAGAAACAAACCACTTTTCCTTTGTGGCATATTGAATCAGGCTGTTAAGGATGAGCCACCTGACTTTTCTTCCCTATAAACACTGCCTCTGCATCATGATAAGTACCACTGGTATCTGATTTCATTCCTCCCCACATTCTTTAATGGAATTCTTATGTGCACCTTCTAGTGGTGGGTGGTCTCCTCTCCGCTCACTTGCTATCAAAGAAGGCTGGCGTTGAAGTAGAAGTGGGCTGGCCATGCTCTGGACCTCTCCTGAGGATGGCGGAGGAAGCAGCTCGCAAACTCCTGCCGGGTGAGAACTTGTCTGATTTCTGTCGCTGTGCCGTGGTTCGTGACTGGTGTGTTTGATGACAATGGCACTGCTTGATGTGTAAACTCATAAAACGGTCCTGTGTTCCCTGAGCTGAAAGCATGCTTAGCTAGTGGCGAAAACATTGTGAAGTGCATGATACCAGTTGTATGTATGCGTGCCAAGTGTTGTATGTGCTTAACACATCAGTTTGTTTGTTGCTTGTTGAGGGGAAATATATTTAATACAAATAAAGGCTGTGAAAGAGCAGCTTGTAAAGACAAGAAGATGCACCCTTATCTACCCCTTTGTGGGCTGCTGCTGGGATGTGTGCCCTGATAGCGTGGCACTGTTCCCTTGTGTGGTGTGCACCCTGGGCTGCCACTGAGTAGTCACAAGCTGAGGGTGTTTGCGCTTTGCTGACCAGTGCGTGTAGTTCCATTTTGACCACCCTGCTTGTTCTGTAAAAAAAGTAGGGATGCAGTCTGCTGCTTGGGGCAAGGTGGAAGAGATCTGCAGTACCTTCCTAGGACTGTGTGTAGCTTGGGGTACACTCTCTGCCCCTCACAGAGTCACACTCTGCTTCTCATTTCATTCTTTGCAGTTACTGCAATTGCTCCAGTCCCGCTTCTTGCCTGTGTGCAGTGGAATGTGAAGCACATGTTTGCTTGACAGTCTGTCAAACGTAACAGTGAACACTCATGTGAACCAAAAATACTACGTTTCAGCTTTTCAGACCCCAACTGGGATGCCATACGGAACAGTGAACTTGCTGCACGGAGTAAACCCTGGGGAGACCCCAGTTACCTGTACTGCTGGAATTGGTACATTTATAGTGGAATTTGCCACTTTAAGCCACCTTACTGGTGATCCAGTGTTTGAGGATGTTGCCAGGAAGGCTTTGAAGGCACTGTGGAAAAATCGCTCAGATATTGGGCTGGTGAGTGAGGAATGGACTTTGAATTTGCTGCTTTTTGTGTAGTTTTGTGGATGCAATTCTAAGCATAAAAAAGCATAAACAAGAGAGGAGATAGAACTAGATAAATAACCACAGTGCTAATAACTGGGCTGAAATCGTGCGTTTGACATTGTTCCTGAACACCTGCAGCATGCACATCTCTGCTTTAGTGGTGCAACCCAACATTATGCCATTGTTCTGTTCCATAACAGATGTGGTTGGGAGACAAATGCCTTCCTCTGGGTATTGCAGTTTTTCTAACAGCAGCTGTAACAGATTAAATAAAAGGTCTGTCTGATGCCTGGTGTGGCAACAGCCTACGGAAGAGAATAAGAGCACAGCAAGTGCAACAAGATACTCCCAGCCCTCTACAGCTTTGGTGTTTTGGGAGTGTCCAGAGCTAGAAGCATTATCTCTGCATTCATTATCTTCTGGTCAGTCTTGCTTCAGTTAGTTTCTATTTAGTTAGTTGCTTTTTGAACCTATGTGAGCTCCTAGTGTTGTGTATGTGAAGTGGAACAGATTTATTCATATGCTGTATAAAGAAGTGTTTCCTTTTGTTTGCTTTGGCATCTTGTTTATTTTTTTTGTTTATGCCCCTGGTCCTTGTTCAAGAAAGAAACTGAATAGCTGTTTTTTTTCATCTTTGTTAAGCAGGTCACACTTGTGTATTATATTCTCCATCATCTGGATCTCTTTCTAGGCTAAAGAGTCCCAGGTTTGAAGGATCTATTTAAATATTAGCATGGCAGCTCTCATGCCTTTGACATCCTTGGCCTCCATCTCTGTATCTGTGCCTCTTCATCCTCCTCTGCTCTTTTGCAGGATGTGAATTAGGACCAGACACATCATGTTGAAATTGTGCATTTTTACAGTAGCATAATGGTGTTTTGTTTTGGCCACCGCAGCATTTATATTGGAAGCATAAAATTCCTAACTTATATTTTCTACAGTTTGTACTTCGATTAGCTTTATTTCCACTTAAACTTCCTCTTTCCTCCTCTCCTTGCTTCTTCCAGGTTGGTAACCACATTGATGTGATAACTGCTAAGTGGGTGGCCCAAGATGCTGGCATTGGGGCAGGAGTGGACTCCTACTTTGAATACCTTGTTAAAGGAGCCATTCTCCTGCAGGACAAAGAGCTGATGTCCATGTTTCTAGGTGAGTAGTTTGTTTTCTGTGTGAAGGGTCCCAGGAATGCCTCCTTGACTGCCCCATAAAAATTCTGCATGTGGGACTGTGGAAGAAGTTGAAGAATCTAACAGGGTACATTCAAGACTGTTCCTGAAGCATTTGTTGTAATGCTTTTGAACAATCTGTGATAACAAAGAGTTACCAAAGTGAGCATCCTGAGAAGTCATTCATTTGACGTGGCTCAAGTGAAAAAGGGGCTTTTCTCATTCTTAAAAAAAAGATCTTTTGTTGGATAACCTACCCATCTATGTTTCCTTATAGAATATAACAAAGCTATCAAAAATTACACAAAGTTCGATGACTGGTACCTCTGGGTTCAGATGTACAAAGGAACAGTGTCCATGCCTGTTTTTCAGTCCCTGGAGGCCTACTGGCCAGGCCTACAGGTAAGAGCTGTCATACCTGTAGCATGTGGTGATTTTGTTCATCTGTCTTGTGTCGGTCTTTAATATTAAAGTTACAGCTACAACCCTCATCTGTGCTGGTTTAAAAGTTTGTTTTGATCTCTGGTGAAATCTACAGTAGTCTGACCCTGCAGAAGAGCAGATGTTGACTTTATCTATGGCGTATAAAAAAAAGTCTCCCATTAAGCATGATGGGAGGGCAGTTTTGTTGTAGCAAACTCTTCTGACAATGGTCTCGTAATCCAGATGGGGAACATAAGGCAAAAGAGAATCACACCTCTTTTTCCACCACCTCATAGATGCTTTATTTGTGTGAATACTTTCCCATTGAGAGGTTTGCTTTCTCATCAGTACTTACATTTGGTCTGGGACTTTGTTAGCCCTGCTGAAATAGGCTGGATGCTCTGATGGACTAGAAGAAATGTTGACTGAAGAAACCCAGCCTTCCATTAACTAAAGATGAAAGGGACTTCATATTATTTAGGTGTGTGGAATGTGAGCCAACAGAAAGGTAGCACCTATCTCTTTAGTCCTACCTATTCTTAAGGCATCATTCCTAAATATTAGTTACACCATTCAGACCTGCTGAAGAACTTGTTTCTGTCACTATCTCTTGCTTTGACTATAGCAGTATTATTGCATCAGTTCCTGTGCTGTTTCTTCTTCACCCAGATGTTGCTTTGCTAATTGTTTCCTCTTTCTCAGAGCCTAATTGGGGATGTACAGAATGCCATGCGAACCTTCCTCAACTATTACACTGTCTGGAAGCAGTTTGGTGGGCTGCCTGAGTTCTACAACATTCCCCAGGGCTATACGGTGGACAAGAGAGAAGGATATCCACTCAGACCTGGTAAGCAGAAATAAAATAAAAAGGAGCATGGAGTCCTGCTTTTGCTCTGGTGTTAAGAATAGCAAGATCAAATGTAAGCAACACCTGCCCTCCAAAAGTTCCTCCCCAGTTTTGCTTTGAGTTAGTTTCTGCATGCATTTTACCCGTGATTTCCATAGTTAAAGCTACACATCTTGCTTTCTGCCATTCACAAAGGCAGGGCTACCTTGTAAAGGAAGCAAACCATAGTGTTACTACATAAAGGGGGCCTGTTAATGAATTGGGGTCACGATGTAGGATTTGACATGCTTAAGTGTTAGACTGTCTGACATGAGATGTTTTGAAGTCATGTGAAATGTTAATGGGGACTGCCTGTGTCCTTTAAATTTAGGAAGTGAAAGAGAGTGTGAATAGACCACTAGTTCTGTTGAGTTCCTGAAATAAACTAATTCTAGTTGCCTTGGTAAAGCTCAACATCTAAGAGGGATTATATGTTGTCTGTGATACTGCAATGAAATGATCTCTCTTTTTTTCTTTTGTGTTTTGTTTTTCTGTTTTGTTTTTTTTTGTTTTTTTTTTTTTTTTACAACTCTGACCAAAAAAAAAAAATATTGCACCCAATTATTAGGTCAGTAAAACTTTGTAAATGAGAATAATCAATTTCCTTTTGGTCTGAGTGTTCAGCTGACATCCACATTGGACACCTCTACCAAAAATACTCATCAGCATTAACTTTCAAATGTATTAGAGCATCCAAAAAGACCTGTTTCTTTAGTAAGTAAACACAGCACAGTGCATATGTTGCCTATACAGAGTATTTCCATAGTGCCTGTTTTCATGGTGTTTTAGATACCTGTTTCAGAGGCTTACGGTGTTGTTTAAAAACTGTATTTTGGGGGTTGAATTTCTTGTTTGTAATCCTTTCTAGAAGCATCTTTTTTTTCTTCCTTCGACCACTGAGTTTAAATCCTTTTCTCTCTTGCTCCCCTCCCACTCCCTGAATGTGGGAGGGGAGCATTATTCACTCTTACCTGAGCTGATGCAATCTGGTTAGAGTGAATTTCTTTGTAGCACATCCTTAGTAAAAGCAAGTATCCGTGCTTTGAGCCAGAGGAAATACAAGGCAAGCTAGGCTGATCACCTGATCATCTTAAAGTAGCATTGTTAAATTAGTTCAAGGAATATCTCATCTTCCCTGTGTATGTGGTTTGGTAATCTTTATGCTTGCAAATGCTTGGGTTTTTTTGCAGAGCTGATTGAGAGTGCAATGTATCTGTACCGCGCTACAAGAGATCCCACGCTCTTAGAACTGGGAAGGGACGCAGTGGAGTCAATAGAGAAAATCAGCAAGGTGGACTGTGGATTTGCAACTGTAAGTGCTAAATCAACTACTAGGTTGGCTATATGGCTGCTAAAATATCAGTTTTTAGAAAGTGTTCTCATGAATGATGTTTTGCCATTGAGTCAAGGGATCACTTTGGTTGAAACATGACTTCTTTCTTCAAACAAACCCCTTGTATTTCTCTGTGAAGCTGATCTGGTAACTGCTGGTCATGTTTCTGGTAGTAACTTCCCTCACAGCCTGAGCAGTGGGACAAATTCTGTCATTGCCTGTTGCACCAGAGCCCAAAACATGGGAGAGTGAGCATCGGAAGCTTCTCCTGTCTCCTGTGTCTTGATAGGTACTAGGTGCTCCAGCTCAGCAGGAAGGCTCCTATGCAGGCTCTCTGCCTGCCAGTTTTGTGATGCTGCTTTTCCTCTATGCCTTGAAAATCTGTTCAAACACAAGAGAACTACAGTGAGTGATTTCTCTAAAATCATTTAATAGAAGATTTCAAACGTACTATTAAGGTCTGTTTTACAAAAACCTCCTTATAAATATTGGGAATTAGGCCTTGTGATTTGGGAAGTAGGTAAAAGCCTTATAATTTTTTAGTGGGGGAAATGATGAGATGCTTAGTCACTCTTCTCCTTACCTAGATAGGAAGTGTATTTCTCCTGATTGTTAGTTTCCTGTTCCTTATCACTAGACTATACTAATTCATAACAGCTGAAACCTTGTTGACATATTTGCATATAACTGTTTAAAATACAGAGGGAATTGGTGCCATACTGTGCTGTTTAACTGAAATGAATTGCAAGCCGGTTTTACTTTGCCCCCTAAGTTCATAACTGAATTTGATACAACTGTAACCCACTGTATTTCTTATTTTGTAGATCAAAGACTTGAGAGATCACAGACTGGATAATCGCATGGAATCCTTCTTTTTGGCTGAAACAGTAAAATATTTGTACTTGCTGTTTGACCCAGACAACTTCATTCACAATGATGGATCAGTCTTTGACGTAGTGATTACACCATACGGGGAATGCATCTTGAATGCTGGAGGATACGTCTTCAACACTGAAGCTCATCCTATAGACCCTGCTGCGCTGCACTGCTGTAGGAAGCAAAAGGAAGAGCAGTGGGAGGTGGAAGACTTGATGCGGGAATTTTACTCGCTGAAGAAAAACAAGAAATTCACTTTAAAAAGAGCTTCTGACCATGGTGAAGGGGAAGGTGCAAAAGACCCTGAAGATGCCTCCTTAGAGAAAGGTGGAGAGAAGAGAAGCTATAAGAAGAATTCACACTCCCTCCTGAGTTGCCCCAGTCAATCCTTTAACTCTAAACTTGCAGTACTGGGACAGGTCTTCCTAGATAACACCTGATTCTATTTTCATTATCAGTTTAAATTATTGATTTAGACTCTGGAAATATATTTTTATAGTTTCATAATGGAAAGTGTTGTACCTCACAATGTGAATTGTATTATGAAGTGAAACAGCTTCCCATTAAATTCTGCTGCTGCTGGTTCATACAATGTGATATAGAAATCAGCTGTTAATGCTGTAAAGTTGCTAATCTCAAATGGATTGGTTGCCTGAATAGCAAACAGGTGTTCAGAAAGATAAGGAAAAGTCTACAGGTTAGAGGTGCCTTGTTTATTTCATTGTGAGTTTGTTTTGAAGTTTTACAGGCTGGTGCAGAGTCCAGAGCTTGCTTTGTTCTATAAAAATGAGCCTGAGCAGTCCCCTGTCATAAGGGGAAAAGCAGGGACTGCTAGCTGCAGCTTCACTTCTGAGACTACAAGTCTCCTCTGCAATGTGCCCCACCTTTTATCTTTGGCCTCTTTATGAATATGTGGTTAGCCTGAGAGGTTGATGGCCAGTCAAGAAAACCTTTTGATTTTGAGGTGGAGGCTCAGATTTGTAGATCTAGCATGTCTGTTAAGCATGAAGGGATAGCATGGAGGGAGGAGAGCAGTTGTGACATAGAAAATTGCTCAGTTCCTCTGTATGTAGAATCAGTGTGGGTCAGTACCACCTGCCTGAAACTGGTTTAGTAAGTGTCCAGGTGATGTCATCTGCAAAGTGAGGTGGAGTGTGGACTAGCAAAGGTTTGATTTACCCTGCAGTGGAGCTTGCTTGCTTCTTACTGAATCTAACATGCTTTTCCTATGAAATTTCCCCATTTCCTTCCTCTTTTAAACTTCTCCTTGGGGCCTCACTTGCCTAACTCCACATTAGCCACCTCAGTCAGTGAAGCTGGCCTCAGGGTGGACCAGCAGAGCTGTATGTGTAGTATTCATAAGGGTAGGGTGGAAGGGTACTTGGTTCAGACCAAAATGCAACTATCCCTTGGTGCAGGAGACAGCTGAACAGATGTTCATAAGCTGCTCCCTGAAGCAGGGACTGAGAGCGCTCCTTGTGCCCCTTCCTCTAATGGAAACCAGGCTGCATTTCTGTCTTTTTTTCTGAACAGGTGGAGGGCGTGAAACCTTTTGGTGTTCAGCTGACTTGACAAATCCAAACCCTTAAATGTGTTATTAGTGTCTTTTTGACAGGTATATGCAATGATCAGAAAGAGAGAAATCAGCAGTGTTACAAAGAGCTTTTTAAAGAAAAAGGGGGTGGGGTGCAGAAAAATTATGGGCTTTCTTCAAGCCTGCTGGAAGTTGAGGAGTCTGGAGCAAGCACAAACAAGCTATAGTCACGTGAGTGGATTAGAGAGACAGGATAAATAAATCCATGTGGCTAGTGAAATACTTAAATACAACTGGGTCAATGCCCAGTCTTTGGTGATGTGGGATTGCTTTGAGGAACTATTGTTTTTGTCTCGATCTGTACTAGTGCTATGAAGTTACATAAAATCTGCACTCCTACCCTTCAGGATGGAAATCCTGTTGCAGTTGTGCATGAACTAGAGGAAGAGACACTTGCAAATTTGGACAGACACACACATTGGAAGGGTTGGTAACCTCTACAGGCCCTTCTAGTTCTGTATCTCTCCTTTCCTTTTAGCAGGTGGGACAGCTGCTGTTCTAGAAATACTGCATTGATGCAGCTGTTGCAAGGGAGGCACTGAGAGTGGAGCACCCTAAAACTGAGGCATTGTTAGACAGAGATGGAGTTCTTAGTGGCTCCTTGTTGTAACCATAAGGTTATCTTTTTCTTTTCCAGCTGTTCATATCTCACATGCTATTCATTGTCTAAACCGTAGAACAACAAAATGCAGGCCTCTGATGGCTTCACTCAGTGCTTGGTCCTGATTGTCTCTCAGCACTGCCCCACCCATGAAGCAGAGGAAAACGAAGGACTTATGGGATAGGCTGCACGTTAACAACACAGTAGATTGCTGCTAACCACAGCATTTTGGTACCCTCACCTAAGAGGCTCCAGTAGCAGAAACAAGGGGTAGTAGCCTTAGGAGGGAAAATCTTTCCTCAGCACAGAGCTGAAAGAACTCATCTATCTGTCCACAGCTACTGTTCTACTGTGAGTAATTAGATGGATCTTGATTAGTGCTGTGGGATGGATGAGTCAGAATAACACAAGACAGCCTTAATTTTGGTTTGTTCCAGTATTTGAGAGCGACTACCATCTTACTAAGACTTTCTTTTAACAAAAAGAACTGTGATATGATTTCTTAGGATCATTAGTGAGCCTTTTCTTTAAATGGAAAACTGTGTGACTTGCCCTAGCTGCTGGAAGGCAGAGAGCACACTTGATTGACACATGTACAAGTTTTGCTATTTCATAGGCAATGTGATGAAGGATAGATGTTTGGGAATCTCTAAGGGATGGTGGGATAAAACCATCGGTGGCTGGCTGTCCTGCTAGAGATCAGATTCCATTCCCTGTATGTACAATGTAAGAGGTTCTGCTGTTAGTGAGAACTTGATGGATTCAAAATTACTATCACAAGTCAGCTGGGAAAAAAAAAAAAACCACGAGAGCTAAAACTTGTGGTCTCCTCGCTGCCTCTCCTCCCAGGAGGATTACCTCCTCCTGCCTCATAATGAAGAGCATCTGTGGGAAGAGATAGCAGGTCTATTTTGGCATATTCCAGCTGGAGGGAGAGCTCCAATCAAGCAATATGGTGAGCGCTTGGTCATGTTAACAGAATGTAGAGTTTTGTCAGGAACCCAAAATGAGATGTGTGTGAAACACAGATGGTAGTGGCAATTTTGAATGGCTTCCAAATGAGGCAGGTCAGCACTGAAAAGGTCCCACCTACAGTGCATGCTTGTGGCATCTGCCAAAGGCTGGAAGGAAACTGGATTTTGGTTGAGTGGTGAAAGATAGCACAGAAACCAAATTTAGCATTTGCTGTTGATGCCATACTTGTAATTGTGTGAGTTTTTTTTCTCCACTCTAAGCAGCCTGCAAAGCCCAAAACTTCAGGCCAGATTTTCTGAGGTATTTCAAAAGTGATCGTTTGGATTTGGAGAGGCTGTAGATTGATGAAAGGTCAGACAAACACCTTGTGAAAGACTATTTTAATGGAGCTAACAAAGGAGGAGATAGAGGAAAAAGTGCCAGACCTTTGCATGAATTGCTGGCAAATGGCAAAAAAACATACCAAAAAGCAAGGGGGGGTATGCAGAGGAAGCACTAGGAAGGGGGACTGAGAGCAGCCTTTTGTATATGAGGCAGCATGAGTGAAAAGATTGTCATGTTTGCATTTCTTCAAATGCAGTGCTTGGTGGCTTTCTGTGAACAGCTATTTATCTAAACAGCAAGTCTTCCATTAGCAGATCTTGCTTTTTACAAATAAAACTGTGATCATCATCAGGCCCACGCGTTATTCATGGTGGTGAGAGGTGTTGTAAGATGTGATGCTGGAAAACTTCCAAATATATCACCCAGATGCCATCACAGCACTGGTTGTGCAGTGTTGCTAAGCATCATGCTAATACCTAGTGTCTTCATTGCTTTCTATTGTTCCTTGTACAACAAAGGGAAGTTAAAATGGAATATAAACTAAGGTCCGTGTTTAAAGCGGTCAGGATTTTGGGCACCCATGTTGTATGCTGCGTTCCTTGCCTTCTCGCCTAGGAGTGGAGCTGGGCTGCTCTGCCGGGCAGGCGACAGAATCTCTAAGCCTCTAGAGAGGCGTGAGCCAGCAAGCGAGGGAGTAGGGCGGCCACTGGTGATCGCTGTGCCTTTGGGACCATCGTCGCCTCTACGGTCCCTTGGAGCTGCTGGCTGTACCTTGGTCAAGAGCTCACCTCTGCCTTCCCAAGGTGCTCTGTCTCCTTTGACTTTCAGGGTGGGGTTTTTTTTGTAACCCTTGGGGGCATTACAGTTTTGCTTTGCTCAGCAGTTTGCGTGCGTGCAGGTTTCTCCCTGTCTCCCAGGGCAGAGCAGCTTTGTTGTGAAGGTCTGTCTGGTGGTCTGGGCTCTTCAGGCGGTCACCGGTCTCTATTTTGTGGTTTCTTTCATTTGATTCAAACAGCTCCTTGGGTGCCGCGCTATGGATTGGGGTTCTGCCTGTGTGCCTCAGCTGGTAATGGTAAAAATAAAACAGTAGCAGTAAAGCACACGGGGGCCTTGTAGCGGAAATAAACTCGGGCGCCCTCCTGTCAGGGCCCTGCCGCCTCAGCAGCCCGCAGGAGCGATCGACGGAGGCGGCCCGGGGCAGGGGAAGGGCGGGCAAGGACGTGGCCGTGGCGTTCAGCCCCCCCACCCCCGTCCCGCAGCAGCTCCCCCACGCAGCGTGGGGGGCGACCCAGGCGGCCGCCGGGGGATGGCGGGGCCTCCCCCGCCCCCCTCCCTGCCGGGATGCTCCGCGCATGCGCGACACCCCCAGCCGGACTACATTTCCCAGCGGCCCTCCGGCGGCGGCGCAGTGCGCGCGGGGCCCGGGCGGGGGCGCTGCGGAGCGCCCCTCGCGCCGCTCCGTACAAAGCGGCGGGGGGAGGGGGCGCTTCCTGTTTGTCTCCGTCCGAGCGGAGGAGCGGCCATGGCGGCGGCGGCGGCGGCGGGGGGACCCGGGCCCGGCGGGGGAGGCCGGCGCGGAGCCCGCGCGGCGGCCACCAACATCCTGGCGCAGCTCCGGCACGGGCAGCTCAGCGGCCGCGGCCTGACGCGGGGGGCGCAGGTACGGGATGGGGGCGGGTGGGCCGGTGGCGCGGGCCCGGGGGTCGGCGCGGCTGGGGGCTCCCGCGGGGACGGGCGGGGCTCTGGCCTGGGGCTCCGGCGGTGGGCCGGGGCGGGACGGCGGAGGCCTGCCGCACCTCCTGACCCGACACCCCCCGCCCGCCCGCGGCCGGCCTCGAGCAGGGCCTGCAAATCCGCCTCGGAGCCCGGCCCGCAAGGCCTCGCTCCGTCGAGGGTTGGGAGCGGGTGTTTGGCGGCCCCTCGGCGGGGCTGAGCACCAGCGCGGGGCTGTCGGGCCTCTCCTGGAGCCCCGAGGCCGGGAAGAGCCCGGCTGGCCTGGCGGGGCCTGCCGCCAAGTCTGCTCGGAGGCAGCATCTGGCAAAGCGGCCTCTCTCCGCCCGGACCGGAGCGCTCGCTGGGGCTCCCCGTCCTCCTCTGCCAGCCCGGGTTTGGTCCTGGTGCTGGAGGGGTGGCCCTGCAGCCTCACGCGGTGGGGAAGAAGGCTGCCTCTGTGCCTTCGAGCTGCTTTTCCCTCCTTCCCACCCTCGGTCTCCCTGTAGAAAGAGTGTGGAGCAGGAGGAGCGTTTGCCCCGCTGCAAAAGAGCCGTCCTCCTCCGTTGCTTTGGTTGGTGATAAGAGGTTGTGGCTTTCTCCTGCAAAGAAAGGAAGCTCTGCTTGGAACTATAACAATGCAGCGTCAAAATTTAAGCGTATTCGGTGGACAAAGGCAACCTCGTGATACTAGGGCTCAGGAGACCTTTTAGCTTTGAAACGGGGTAGGCTTTATGCAGGTGGTTTTCCATGAAACTGTTCCAGGTCTGTTTCAAATTTGTCATCTTGCCCAGTTGATGATGCTGGGAAATACCAAGAAATGAAATCAACTTGTTAACCTAGGCTTGTGCCTATCGTGTGCTTATGCTGGCTTTTTTTAAGAAGCTCCTCACGCATAATGGGCTATTCATTTCTTTTCATGAAGAATAATTGGCATTTATTTTACAGATTAAATGCAAAATGGTGCAAAGACTTGGAAACTGGAGTGTGGGATAAAGTGTTGCATTCAGGTTGTGATTTATTGAGCTAAAGTATCTTAAAAGAGTTACAATGGAATAAAAAGTGGGATTTCTCTAAGTGGTTTTCACTAGTGGAGACAACAGTATTTTCCTTGATTAACAAGGATTCTGAGCAATTACTAGGAGAAGACTTGTTCATCATAAATGTCCATGCCTCGTTCTGTAGCTGAGAAGTAAAAGAGCTGGAGATAATTTTTAACAGCTCTTTTGTCCTTATCGTACTGCTTGCTTAGATACTAGTTTAGTTAATACATAAGAAAAAGCAAATAATTGGCATGAATTTAAACCTGATATTGTCTCTTTTGAAGGAAGTTATTTCTGTGGGATTGTTTTAGGAGTGTATTTCATACGTCATGTAGACAAAGCGGCATGTTGTCTCACTAACTTGCCTGTCCACCTCTATGCTCTTGCTTGCTCACTCTCCCACAACCATAGCGATTTAAGTCAGATAAACCCGTAACAACGTTCTGCACCAATGTAATCTGTTAGGATGGTACTTCCCTCCACTCTGGGCTTTGGTTTGCTTGAGAAATGCAGTGGTGCTGTGTTTTAATTTGGGGCTTTTATGAATTGTTGGAAATAACTGCTGAAGCAAATGACCAGGCTTTTACAGTAATCGAGGAAATTCCACTAGTTATATCCCCTTTCTCACAAAGCCCAAGTTTGAGGTGTTTTTTGCTGTTGTTGCTGGGGGTTTGTTTGGTTTATTTTACTTTATAAATTTCAGTGTCACTGTGCTGCTCTGAAAGACTTAAAGCTTGGACCCCTAGGGCTCCCAGTGCTTCATAAATGCTGTAGGAATACATTTTTAAATCACTTAGACTAAGGGGGTGGGAGAACAACTCCCTGAATGATTTTGAACTTTGTAAATTATGTGTCTCTCTACTTTTACCTTGAAGCAGTTTTTTGTTTGCAGACAATCTAAATAATAAAACACTTCGATGTGTTAAAGAAGTACGAGGCAGTTTTGGGTGGTTTTCTTTTTTGAGTTCTACTTTTTGTCAAAATGTTTGTAGTTTTCCTGCAGTTGGCTTCTCAGTGGCAGTGTGGTAGCCCTTGCTTAAGTTTCTCAACTCATAAGCTCCTGAAAAGCCTAAGTGCAGATCCAGTTTCCAAGCTGCTGTGTGTTGGGGTCTAGAAGAACAAGTCTGGAGAGTGTCCTTCGAGCTCTTTCTTCCCTTTCTTTGCAAGGACGTTTTGGGTCATATGCTGCATGGACTGCATCGCTGGTATCCTGTGAGGAAGAGAAACCCTTTTCAAGATCTTAATTCGGAGAGATTGGGAAACACCATTCCTTGCTGTGGTGCCTGCCATCTGAGTAGTGTTCTCCTGCAGTGTTTTCACTGTATTTCAGCATCTGATCTCCAGGTTACAGTTAGTATCCTTCTGTGGGCAGCAGTAGCATTTATTCTTAAACAAAGGTTTGCATACTATTTTTAGGTGATCTCAAGATCCATTTTTGTATGAGGAAGGCAGGGGCTTATCTTTGGTAAGATATCCTTTGGTAAGGATAATTGTTGACAGGCCTACATCTGAAAGATCATCAGACTGATCTTACGGGGACATAAAAATATTTTTTATGGCAACGGGCGCCTGAATATCCGGTAGTTTCAAGGCCTGCTAAGGCTCTGAAATCTGGATCCTTGTGTGTTCTTGCTGTACTCGCCTACCAGGAGCCATAGCTTTCTTGCCAGTTGGTCTTTTTGCTTCATGATTAATAAAAAGAAAGTTGATAGATAAAGCAGATTTCAGTAGATATTGTCATTATTTCTTCACATATCTATTTTGGCCATATTGCTAGCATCAGCTGCTGCCTGGATGCAAGCCTCAATCATTGGTATCAGATTGCATAACCTTGTATCAAGGTTTGCCCGAGCACTGAGTATAGTGCAAGTGAAAGGGGCTTTTCAGATGTTGGTAAACTAGAATCAGACCAACTTTCCAGAAGTGACACACATTTTCTAATAAAGAAAAATATTGCTTATGAACTGACTGGTCTGTAGTCCCTCTCCTGGCACATCTGTGCTGTGTGCACACAGGCACTGTAAATAAGACCTGACGGGGTTTATGCTGTGGTTCCTTGAAGGCAGAAGAACATTTTGGCTGAGCTGATCAAGCTCAAATCCCCTTAGCAAGAGGGCACACACTTCATCTGCTGCAAGCCAACTGTGAAAAGCATGTATATAATGTGAAACCAGAAGAAGTTTAGGTGCAGCTAAGTGAATCCCTGTAGACAGAGCGGTATAATAATGGACTAACCAGTGATTCGCTGGCAAACCAGCGTGCTTCTGGTGCAGTCCCAAGAGCAGATCGTCAGCACTGGTCTCACTCTCACAGGATTGCCAAGGTTTGGCTGAAACAATCAGAATGGAAAAAAGGAGTCCATTTTTCCAGCTGTATTTCATGATCTGCTATCCCTAGGAAGAGATGCTTCCCTTTGCAGGATAGTCCCTATCCACTTTGAAAAAAAATATCTCTGTGGAAGGAAAGCATTTTCTGCCTTGGACATCCAGATTTCCAGGTCCTACCATTACAAGTTATCAGTAGCCTGTAGTAGTTTCCTAACTCTGAGAAAATACTTTCTTTTCTAATCAGTTTTATTTCCTCCTTACAACACCACCAACAACAAAACATTCACGTGAATGTAATCCACTTTAGTAGCTCTAATTGTATGGGTCTTAACAGGCTTATACCTCTTCAGCAGAGGACAGCTAGCGAGTATTGGAAAGCCTGGACATGGTTTTTTATGTAATGGGGACCAGAGCTCTGTCATACACTAGAATGCTCAAAAGTGGTAGTGTTGGACTTCAGCAGTCTTATTTTGTGTGACTGAAGATATGTGGGAAGAAAACAGTTGTAGATGTGATATTCCTTGCCCCTCTGCTTTTTCCTAGATATCCCTACAGATTTTGCTTTCTTTCAAAATGAATTAAAGAAGAAACTTAGGCAGTTCCAAGGAAAAAGTAATCACTGAGAAGTTAATATAATTTTACATATTAGTTGGTTTATTTTTCTCCGAGAGTAAGATCATCAAAACAAACATTAGTAGCTGTTATTACTATCTGGTAGATTCTGTAGTGGTTTTGAAGAGCTGCTGGTGTTAAAGATCTGTGTTGGAGTTGTTCTGCTCTTGGAAACGCTGTGGAGTTTTGAGATTGGCAAGACCTGTTCTTTGTCTTGGTAGACTAGCTCTCCTTCCAGTGACGGTGAGTAGAGCAGTAGTTTGGGAGTCATGGGGATGGTTAGACCTGGCTAGAAGCTACGACAGGTTTTATCCTAGGACACCATGTCCCTGGGTTCATGCCTGGCTTTTGGGTTGGCAGAAGAAAGGATGGCGAGCTCCATCCATGGTTGTGGAGGATGGAGAAACAGTAGTTATGGGAAACTTGATACACACTTCGAAGAATCTAGGAGGTGGAGAGAGGCTGGAAAGAAGTGCTGTTACGTGGATTTCTCCCAGCTTAATATCACCAATGGAGTTTCTTTTTATGAATAAAATTTTGGGGGTTCTGACATGTTCTTGGTCAGAGCTATGTGCAAAAGACCAGCGGGTGACTGGCTGCATTGTTTACTGCCCCGCAGCTGCAGGGTAGCAGTTCACAGCTTCACCCTTGGAACACTTTCAGAATCACTGTATAGGCCAGAAGTTGTGTTTCTGTAGTATGCTGTTGTGTTAAAATGAACACTTGTGGGGGGCTGTCATTTACCTTGGTTGTAGGCGCTTTTTTGTGAAAAGGTGTGTGAGGAAAGAGAGAGCTTAGCCGGACTGATGCATGTTTGTTAGCGACTGAAAAGGAAAATAAAGAGCTGGGATGACGGGGCGCTCCCCAAAATACTGAATAATCCTTCTCCTGGCAGTCTGTCAGAGGTGACTTCCTAAGTTATTACTGTTCAGAGGAAAATTAAATATTTAATTGCACAAATATTAGGTTTGTGTTTTTTAAAGGTACTGCCTAAAATGTTTGAAGGAAAGGATATGGAAAGGCTTCCATTTTATTAAAAATACGTAGAGACCATGTGCTTGCATCTGTTTCTTGAGATCCATAATCTTGTGCCTCTTTTCCCTTTTAAAATTCCAGAACATTTGAATATATACTTCAGAAATGGTCATGGAAAATACTGAGAATGGAAATTCTGGCGTTTTTTTTAAGCATTGCCAATCTTACTTTAATGCATGATTACAACAAAAAATTGAATTAAGAAAACTCACAACTGATGTGTCATAGCTGTAAAGTTCTATCACAGCATGAATCCTTTAGTGCTGTAAAGGATGCTTGGACACGTGGGTCATTATTTTTCACTTTTTGAAAGGTCACAGAAAACACCCTCCTGTAGTGAGTGTTCAGCAAGACAGTGAAATGTTTGGAGGGTAAAATGTGAAATAGAGACACAGTTTTCTTAGAAAACTGCTACCCCTACTCTGGAGAGCAAAGGGGAGGATTAGCTCATGGTATTTCTGCTACTGTCATGTGCTCATGGGCCTTTAGTTCGTCAGCAACTATGGGAAGACATGGAGTTGTGTCACTGCCCACAGCTTAGAAAAGTGGTGGAGATCAGGTTAGGAAAATAAGAGGTTTACTTTGCAGGGCAATGAAAATTGTCACAAAGCAGGAACACAAATGGAAATGAAAATCCTCACTGGAAGGGGTAAGGATTTTGAAGCAGTCATGACTACAAGAGATCTCAGGCCAGTAACAAAGGTTTCGGCAATGCTTGTAACGCAGTTCTGACCACGTGCAGGGGCACAGGCACAAAGCAGCCAGGGAGGATAAGCTGCTTCTGTTGGAGAGGCTGTGCCTGGAGGATAGCAGTCATGGGTAGGAACATCGATAGCAAATACTATAGCAAAGTGGAGGGGGAGAAAGGAAAGGGAAACTCAAATGATCAAGGGATGGATTTAGGTAATTATTGACATATAACTCAATATAACTTGATGAAGATTTAGGTATTATTCGTAATTATTTATTGACCATTATGCTAAGGGATGGTGGGGCATTTTAAAAGGATTTATAACACAGGAGGATTAGAAAGAAATTTAAAAGAAAGATTTAGATTTGTGTGTAGTGTCTTTGTTCAGCCCTTCATATACTTTCAAGAAAAAATATGCACAAAAATTACTTAAACTCTGGAGTAGGGAAGTATTCCTACGGTAGTTATCAGTCTTTGGAGTAATCTCCTGGGAAATCCTGGACTCCAGTCTTTTGGGAGACTTTAAAGAGAAAACCACTCAGTGTACTCTACCTTACAGTCATGGTTGTGCTTGATGACACATTTTTAACTGTACTTAAATCTTCTCCAAAGTCTTTGATTGCCCTTCCAGCAAAACCACTGCCATGGCTTCAACGACACAGCTGCAGCAGGGAGACATGGCTGGTACTGGTTAGGTATCTGATCACCTGGCTGGTGAACTGCATTCAGTAAACTGCCAGTGTAAAACTGGCATCGTACAGACTGCTTTGGACTGTGACAGAGTTTGGGAGCTCTGTGCTTGGGCTTGAGCTAGCGCATGCCGCCTTGTTTCAGAGGCCTGCCTGGAATATAACTGCTTCTGGAGAGCCATAGTGTTTCTGGAGAGCCCCAGGTTTCTCAGTTTGCGATACAAAACTTGGATGTGTTACAGCAGACTTCTGAGAAGTGAGTGTGTGGAGTCCTGGTGTTTGTACCTGTTTGGTTTGCTGTACCTGGGTGGTAGGGAAGTTTTGACGCTGTTCTTTTGTTTCCCCAGTGATTTGTACTTACTCTGTCATCTTCTAATGCCAGTAAGGCATGATGCTTCATAACCCCAGCAGCCGTCAGTTAGGTAGGCCCTTTCTTTTAACTGATGCCATTTCCAGCTGGGCTTCTGCAACCTCCCCTTCTTGCTAGATAGTATCTAACTTCTAAAGCTTTGTATGCAAGATTTTAGATATTTTATCCAGAGCTATTCAGTGAATGAAGAAAATTTCTGAGAAATAGTGTTGGATTGCACTTATCCTGCTTGGATGAGACCAAAAAATTCTAGAGAGGGAGAGGGGCCCCAAAAGAACCAGTGCTAATTTTGATGACTATTCAATAATGTTTGCCCAAAAAGAGCAAGAAGGAAACCAACTTCACTTATAAATGAAAACTGTTGACTAGCTGCTATTACAGAAGTCACGAGATGCAGTTTTTAACCAAAATGGTTGTAAAGAAAGACAGCTCCATACAATCTAATTGAATTTTAATCCCTCCACAGAATCCAAAATCTTTGCGTTGGCAAATACCGCCCCACCACAATGGAAATATTCAGAGCCAGGGTAGCCTCATAAATACAGAATAGGGACCACAAGCTAGAGCTTGCAATGAAACCAGAGACGTATTAAATCAAGAGAAAGAAAAACTTTACTACTTTTTTTTTTTTTTTTTGAAAGCAGTTAAAAGAAGATGAGAGCAAGGAAACATTTGCTTCATTCTTTCAGAGTTTCACTTCTGAAAGTTTTCTGCAGATCAGTACAAGTGACTGCCCCTCAGAGTCTGGGACAGGGAGAGGAAGACCTACTAGTATAGAAATGAGAACGGAGATGGATCCTGCCCCAAACCAGAAGCGTATGTGTGATTAACAAATGTGGTATTAAGCCCAGGACAAGTTTTTAACATCAGTTAAGGGCTTTGGCCTTTTCTTAGAGCACTTGGATGCTGAAATACGCACGTCATCTTTGCCTGTGGTATCTTCCACATCAGCTGGAGCCGGAGAGTTGGATTCTTTCCCTGGCATTTTGCTGCACGTTCTTTGCACTTTACCCAGCAATTAATCCGGTTCCTCCTGCCACTTGTGGGGTTGTATACTCCTCCCACACCTGAGAGGGGGTAGTGGTAGAATCCTTGCTGTCTGGTGTGGTATTACAAGGTGCTGGTATTACAAGGAGAAATGGAAATTTGTGACTTCAAAGGAACTGACCCATTACTCACAGTGCAAATGATGAGAAGCCATTTTGACTTTCTAGTTTTGTCCTGCCATTTCTCATGCGAATGGCCTCCTCAGAAGGAACTCTGTGACACTCTGCAGCAGTGCTGGTTGATTAGTCTTACTCAGAAGTCAGAAAGCAGGGAAAAGTTAAAAACTGGAGGGATTTTTATGTCCCAGGTTTGCTCATGCTGCTTCAATCACCCCTTGTAGCAAGAAAACCTGGTACTTCAAGAGCCTTGAAGTTCTTAGCCATGTACAAATTTGGGTATTTCATCAGGAAAAGAACGCTAAGTATCTGGGAAGCTTAGAAGAAGGGTGAGGACCCGTAGCAGCTAGCACTGCCAGTCTGAGTTTTCATGTGCTTGCATGAGTTCTCTGGTATTCCTGTATGCTGCCTAACAAGCAGAGAGGAGTTAAATTCTCAATCAGAAATTGGAGTATATTTGCATGTAATTGTCTAATCAGGAATTGAATGGCCCGTTGGAATTGTACACTGAGGTATATCTGAGAAGGATGTCTTGGCTGAAACAATAAGAAGCAAGATTTTCTGGCTGTTAACTATTAACTGAACATTTAAGCAGGCTGGAGGGAAACAATGCAAGTTAACCACAGAAAGGTTTGGGGAGTGACTTATGCAGAATGAGAGCAGCTTAGAGGTTTAGGCCTAGGAATAAGAGAAAATCCACACATGTTGCATTGAGATGCAGTCCTGTTGACCTGGGGATTGGGGTTTTCTTTTTTTTTTTTTTTTTTTTTTTATTTGGAGGGCATATAAAAATTTTGTAAAACCAGCCAGAAATCTTGCTGGCTGTAATTGTCATTGCTAGCCTTACCTTTCTGTACAAGGATAATTCCCTATTTTGGGGTTGATCTAGCTACCTCTGAAGTATTGTTAAGGAAGGGAGTTAAATTTTGGTCAGCATTGACCGGATGGTGAACTTTAATGAAGAGCTCCTCCTTTACAGCATCTGCTGGCAGTAACCTGGAAGTGTTCAGGCTCCAAAACCTCTTTTGTCGATTCTAAGGAGAATATTTATTAGTCTTGTGCTGCTACTTCAGGTTTTTTCAGGTGTAAAATATAGTGGTGAATATTGAGAATTTTTTATTTATTTATTTTGGGGAGAAGGAGGAAAATTGGAGAAGGTTTGCACAAATGTAGTAGCAAATGCTAAGGTGTTCTTTTTTGTGGTTGCAGCCTGCTTCCCAGAGGATAATGACAGTGGTATTGTTCTACTGATTTAGTTGTTGGTCTCCATTTATAATCAGCCCAAGACTACAGAGGAAATTTTCACTGTATCTTTGATACATTCTTCTGGAGCCTGCTTGTAAGTCTTAGTGGTTTGGGTCATTGCTATGACCAAAAGTGGCTTCAGGGACTTGGCTGGGGAAATACTCATTACTAGCTGAATGTAACAAGTAATGAAGCCTTTCCATCTTCAGGGTTCCATCTGCCTTAGACTAGTGTAATTTTTGATAGTGTCAAGGGCACCCATTTCCTCATTCAGTGACCTGTCAGTTGGAGTTCTACTAATGGAATTATTTAGAGTGTAATGTGTTCCTATTTTAAAATATATGATCAATATAAAAATATGGAATGAGATTAAGTACTCTAAATTATAACATCTGCTTTAAGGCCTGTCCTGCTTAAGATACTTTGACCAGCTGTAAAATTCTGCAGCTACCAGTCCTGGATAAATTGCTGCATAGAAAGAGGTACTGGATTTCATAATGGTATTTTTTGTATTGGTACTCTCTACAATAAACTGTTTTTCTGTAATACTTGGATATTGATATTTTGGGGAGGTGATAAGGTTGTTTTCTGGTTATGAAGCATTGGACACATGGGAATTAAATTCTTTCTTTGTTGCAGATCACAGAGGCCTTGTTAAAGGAAAGAGATAAACAAGCAAAATGGAATGGGATTCCCTTACTGTTGCAAAAGCTGTATGAACATAGCCATCCAAACAGCGATTTCTCCCAGTGCCAAAGCATCTTAAAGGTACTGTCTGCACTGTTCTTCCTGAAAGCTAGGGGTTATTTTGTTGTTGCTTTCTTTAAAGTCTACTGTGATCATATTCTAACTAATTTTTGAAACTGTTTGCATGATAGTATCTGTGAATTGGCTGGTAGATAAGAGCTGGCAATGCGTGTAATTGATTAGTCAGTAGATCACACAGATAGTTGGAGACAATTGTGTTTATACTGATAAACAGTTTTCATTTTTAACTTTTTTTTTTTTAACTGCACACAGGAAATTTCTCCACTTCTTTCAATGGAAGCCATGGCATTTGTTACAGAAGATAGAAAAGCTGCTCAAGAGTCCACTTTCCCAAATACATACACATTTGACTTATTTGGAGGAGTTGATGTAAGTGTGTTTTTTCAACAATATCAAAAGATTTCTTCATGATAGTCATACCACTGAGAAGTCTGTAAGTGAGGTCCTTGAGACCTTTGAAGCATCTAAATGCAAGTTACAGAATGACTTTGCCAATTTGATGTTAAGTATTAGAATTATGCCTGTTTCTGTTAATCAAAATGTGAAAAAGGTGTATTTTCCGAGGCATTATATCATCAAAAGTGAGGTGCTTTTTCTTGTATGATATAGAAGATCTGACTGTTTGTTTGGGCAGTCAGTTTTTAACTGGTGAGACCTCTAGGTTCTCAATGAAAACAGTTTCAAATGATTTCTAGTTGTGAGATACAGTTGGTACTAGAGCACTGAGAACTTCACTTGCCACTGAAGGGTATGTGGCGGGTTTTTAAGCACACTAGGGCGCTCTCTTAGCCAGGTTGTCTATGTTTATTGCTGGCATGCAATGCAGACTACTTCATCTGTGAAAACATTTTTAAACAGAACTGCAAGGTTTCTGTAGACATTCTGGCAATTTATCTTTTTGGGTTTTTTTTGTTTTTTTTTTTTTATTCTACATTACACAAATACCTATGTTTGCTCGATTTTATGGTGACAGACTCTGGAATCTTAGCTTTCATTAGTAATGTATGATTTGTATTTTCCAGTGAACTAATTGACACTTTCTTCCCTTTTTTTTTTTTTTTTTTTTTGTGGTCTAACTAAACAGTGTCTTTGCTACTTCTCTCTTGTTACACTTTGCATGCCTTTACTTAAGTAAAATTTGTATTTAGATTATGTTGTTTTGAAATTAACACTGGTTCAGTTGCTGGTATCCTGTCAGCTGAGGACAAAAGTCTTCAGCTACCCAAACAATGTAGAAAGTTGTATGAAAATGTTCTAAATTTCCCTTGTTTTTGAAGGGAAATAGTGATACTTCCCATAGAAGTGCTTTTAACATAAGAATGCACAGATTAAGTGGGGGGAGGAGGGAATATTTGGTTGGGTTTTGTTGGTTGGGGTTGTTTGTTTATTGTTTTTTTTTCTTGGCTGGAGATGGTAAATATCAAATACACTGTAATTATCTGGTACTATGGCCAGAGATTTGGCTGATACAAGTGAGTTTAATGCAGTGGTAGAAGCCAGTGCTATGTGTTTTTGAAAATCCTACTCCAGGACTTGAAAGGGAAGTAGTCTAATCTGCTGGTTCTGTGTATGCCATGTGATGATTCTGTGTTGCAGTATTTTGAACTGTGAAGCATGAGTAGCTTTGAAGGACACTAAATTTGCAGTATACTCTGTATATGCTATAATGTGTGATAGTATATTCCTTAAAATATTTTTGGATTCTGACAGCCTTTACATCAAGGAAGAACAAATGCACATTTGTGTCTCCTCCCTTTATATGAATACATGTAAAATATTACCCGAGAGTACAAACACATGAACTGATACACAAGCCTCGTGGACTTTGGATCTGAATGCAACCCCAGTCCAAGAAATAAGATCTCATAACTCCCTTTCTGCTCCTTCTGCCTCTGGTGAGGCACCCTGTTACCTATTCTCTTTCTGCCATTGGACTCTTGCGCTTCTTGCTGCATACTGTTGCAGTTTCAGTAGGATGGCTGAAGAAAGCCCTCTCCAAGGAGTGTCTCACACCACTGCAGTCCAGTCCCTGGAGTGTATGTGAGGAGCATACCAGTTCTGCAAGAATAAGGTGATAAATACATGGTGGGTTATAGTATTGACCAGGAAAAATAAATACTAGCTGAAAAGATCCACTCTGTGGCAAGGCAGGAGTGATCATGACTGTGGCCACCCCTAAAAGATAGACTTGTTTCAGTAGGTGTTCTTTCCCAGGAGAAGAGCAGGTGGCCTGCATCCCAAGTGCATAGGGATATCTTTGGATGCTTATCTCGGGTACCAAGCCTTGAGTTGTGCATTCTCCTCCTAAAACATAAGCCATTAATATGAGCACTACATTACTGCTGCAGTCATTTTTCTCTACCCTATTGATGCTACAGCTACTATTACATATATTGCTGGAAAATGTATATTCCTCTTTAAAGTTGCCTATTTATTTGTCAGTGCTTAAAATGTGGGCAGTGCCTCCAGTGCTGTCAGATGTTTTCCTCTGTGTCTGGGTAAAGTTAAGCTGGAACAAATAGGGCGAGTATATTATTGGTCGGAATGACTTCATTGGGTGATGCCTACATTGCTCTTAACAATTTTAAACTGAATTTTAAAAGTAGGGGCTTTTTGCAATGCTTCTTGCAGAATTCATCAATTCCTTCTAGTGGCTAACTCTCATTTTTAAATAAACTGCTATTTTTTAAAATGTTTTAAAGTAAACCAGTGGTATAGGCTAGAACTACTAAACATCAGTTCTACATCTATCAGAACCATAGTCCTAGTCTTGGAAAGCTGACTGTTACATTCCTTAAATAGAAATGAGACAACACTTCACATATCTGAATCTATATGTAAGTATATATACAAGGTGCATGTACGCAAGCAGTGGCTTGCTCTTTGTTGTTGAGATTAAAATCTGGAGCAACTAAGTTCTGTTACGGCGGGACCCAAAATGTATTTTGAAGCCCAGCAAGATTTAGTGAGAGCCTTTGCAAAATTTGCATCTCTTTGCAGATTATCGCTAAAGATACATTATTTTGAGAGTTGTGTGATAGCCATCCTTGATGTTAGCTGGATGCATGTGAAATTAACATTCTTTGCAGACTTAAATTCTTTAAAACTTGCCAGTGGGAGATTGTTTTATGTAACTGTTATTATTTCTTCAGGGTAAATACAACTAATTTTTGTCAATGTAATTTTGACACCAGTGGGGTTTTGATTGTAGAGCTTCCATTTTTCACCTCTGTGACTTCAGCAGAGACAGGACTAAGTTTGGATTTGTCACTGACAAATTAATTGTCTATTTGTATCTCAATGACTATTCCCTTAATTCTTTATCTTGTTATTACAGCTTTTAGTAGAAATTCTTATGAGACCTACTCTTATTACACAGAAAAAGAAACAGAAAAGTAAGTAAATAGGTATTTTATCTTGTTTTCCATTTTTGCCTTGTGTCCTTACTCAGACATAAATTATTCTATTTTTCTGTTATTCTCTTTCCCTACCAGCAATTTCCTGTTCCTAAATGAATCATTGGTTTCTTTGTTCTCTGTAGTACTTATTCGTGATGGGGTTTAGGATAGTCACCTGCTGAAAAGCACAGCTTGGGAGTATTCATGCACTCAGCAGCACATACTTCTCTCCATGCAGTAAATCTGCAATCACTGGAAACTTTTATTGTTACTGTGGCTATAGCTACATTAACAGTTATTAATAATAAGTCACAAAACATTGTTTATGTAATAGGAGTTACAGAGATTGTGAGATAATGAAAAGTATGCTGTTTTCCTGACCTAGTCATAGTGACTACTAATTTCCAAATTGGTATAAGGTGAACTTGTCAGTGGGGTGCAGTAGCTTAGCACAACTTTCCTGCTGGAGCAGCTTTGGTTTAGTGTTTTCATTTCTCCTGTCTGTGATTCTGCTGGCTCCCTGAACCAGCAGAAGGAAATGTCACAGTACACTCCATGCCAGTCAGCCAGGGAACTTCAAAGGTGAAGTAACTTGAACTTGAGCTAGAGGCAGCTGTTGTATGTCTATACAGAAAACATACTTTAAATATTAAAATGCTGGAGTAAATCAGATTGAAAGCTTTTCTATGAATTCCTGATGCTGCGTGGAGAAAACTGCATGAACTGTCCTTTTTTTTTTTCCTGTGGAACTAATAACATGTCTCAGCAGTTTCTCATATTGACAAATTTTGAGTTGATCTGTGATATTTTTCCTAAAATACTGTTTACAACTCTATAGTTTTCTTTTGTGTGTGACTAAGAAGTGCACTAGACCACAAATATATCTCTGTCTGTGGTCCTAGGCAGTGCTGATAGTAGTTTTGGAAGAAAGCATGTGAGCAGGTCAGGTATAGAGTGTTTCTTTGTCTGGTTTCTATCCTCCAAGGCATTTGCACATATGATCTGAGCTAGGTAGCCTGAAATTCTCACCTGCTTTATAGCTATTCACGTCACTACTGTTGGACATTAGTGTTCCTTGGCCATGTATAGCTAGTGAATGTCTGTTTTCTCCTTTGCAGTAAGCGATGACCTCATCAAGGACTGTTTAAGCATACTGTATAACACGTGTATATGTGTAAGTACAGTTGCTGCGGGAAGTGTTCTTCTGGTCATGTTTTACATGTGCCACTTGATAATACAACATACAGACTCTTTTAAGCATAATTTAAACTTACTTTTCAAACTTACTTTTCATTAAAATTCCTTCAGTTAAATATAGGACCGCCCTATATTTTGATGTGTTACTCAAATAATTTCTGTTTTCTTAGCCACACTGTCAAGTTTAAGTCCTCCTGTTTGGATCTGTCTGTATCTGTGTTTCCATAGGAAGGCTGTGGCAGCCTTTGTTGTATTCAAACTTAAAATTTGCAACTGGAAGTGAATGCCTGCTAAGCCAAGCTACAGCTAGTCTTGTTCAGTAATGGTGCTGGCAAAGTGTTTTAAGTTTAATCCTGTAACTCCTTCATGTGCTGAATATTGGTTCAGTTCAGTTGATGGCAGATCAGTGCCAAGGAAGATGCTGGGTTAAAGGCCTATTGAAACACCTTGCCATTAAAATTCTGAAGCTAAAAGCGCATGCCTCAGATTATGCATGCAGCGAACATCCTCAGGATTGCTTACTTAATCACACATTGTATTATGTAATAACCTAGGAAACATTGTTTAACAAAAATTTAGAAAAAGGCAGTTACTGTCTAAAGATATCAACCTAATCTCCAGACTTTGAGTCTTAACAGATGATGTTCTCACTAGTAAGTATCTGTGTACATATCGGAGGGGGAAGAGAGGGAACACTTTTTTCCTTGACTTACATGATTATTATTTTTTTTTTAAATACAGGTAATGCAACTTTTGCAAACTGTGAATAGCTTCATGTGCTAAGAAACCACTTTGCAATTTATAGACTAGCTGCTGTTTTAATTCACTTCAGTATTACTGCTCTCTCTTGAATGAGAAGTGTTTAGAATCACAGAAATGTGTGCAATATTAACTGTTCTTAGGCTTATGTTTAAATATCCAGGAGTGTCTAAGCTAGTCTAGTTCTGCAAGCGCTAGTAATATGTCAGTCATATATAATACACAGCTTTGCAAGCAGTAAGGATGTAGTTTTAAGTTTCGTTTAATTCCAGAAAAGACTGGCCGTGCTCTCAGCAGAGATCAGAGCATGAAAGCTGGCCTTAATGAACTTGGTGATGAACTTGAGTTCATGCTTTAGCATGACTTTTGGGTTCATCACCAAGTTCATTAAAGGCCAGTACTTGATTCTCATTGCTCAGACTCTGCCTAGCTGAGCAGCAATGCTGACTGTTTAGGAGGAATCTGGGGACTGCATTTACATACCATAAAATGGAGCTGGTTACAACTTGTATGGGAAACCAGAAACAAGCCTCTCTGACGTATTTCCAGGCATGCAGTGTTTACTTTTGATTCAGGCAAGTAAACAACTGCCCTGAGATGAAACCTCTCATCCTGGAGCCTGTAGTTTTTGCAAGCATCACGTTAACTTCAGACAAGGACTGGAGTTAGTTTTGGTCACCATAAACACAATGTTTCCTGGTTTCAGGAATAGCTGATTTGATAACACATCATCTGTAAAACTGTCCTGCATGTGCCTGTAACGTGCGACTTCTCGAGGTGGACTCTGACTTTGGGTCTGCGTGTACATTTGCTGCTTTCTAGACGGAAGGAGTCACAAGGCGACTGGCAGAAAGAAATGACTTTGTGTTGTTCCTGTTTACACTGATGACAAACAAAAAGACATTCCTACAAACTGCAACACTCATTGAAGATATCTTGGGAGTTAAAAAGGTTAGTTACTGGTTTCTTAAATTGTATTTGTATGGCTTTTCAGGCCAGTAGAGGAAAGAACTCTATTTGGAGAGTTGCTGAAGGTAATTGTCTAAGCTAGCATTCTTGCTTCTTGTAGCTTATTTGAAACATGACTGTTTACAGTGATCATTAACTTCAGCCATGTTTCATATAGAAGCCAAATTATGCATGTGGTCTCATACTTGTAATGCTTTTGTATAGCTTGCAGAGGACGATGGAGGGCGAGTACCAAGCTGTCATTAAAGTACAACCAGTATTTCAAATAAACAAAATGAACCTCATAAATTCACTTCTCATCCTTGCCTTCTGATTATACTTCAAATATTTTAGTAGTCTTTCTGACATCAGGAAGGCTTCCCGTGCTTCTCTCTTACCTTGAGGTTCATCACCTCTCTGAGAAGTTGTAGGCTGGGGGAACAGGGCACTTAGGTCTTCTGCACAAACTAGGTTTTTGAACTTGCTTGCCAGCATCATAACAGCTTAGTGCCCTGATGTGATGCAAATAAAATATTAGAGGTGTAAACCTGGGAAAATGCTGAATAAAATGTGTCTCTGTACATTTTGTGGAGAGGGTCAGGATTCTGTAACTTGTCACTGTTTTTTTAGAGTAAAGTCAAGGATGATGTACTTCCTGAGATACGAAACAAGCTTAGTTTATCTGAACATAAATGCTTTTTGCTGAGAACTGTTTTCAACATCTTTTTATTAAAAAGATCTTTTGATGAAAAAGACTGAGAAAAATAATCTAGAAGTCACCTGTCCTGTTTTCAGCTGGGATAGAGTTCATTTTCTTCCTAGTAGCTGGTATAGTGTTATGTCTTGGATTCAGTATGAGAACACCACCGATAACACACTAATGTTTTCAGTTGTTGATCAGTAGTGTTTAGACTAAGTCAAGGATTTTTCAGCTTCTCACACCCAGCCAGCAAGAAGGCTGGAGAGGGGACACAGCCAGGGCAGTGGACCCAAACCAGTCAGAGGGGTATTCCACACTGTGTAACATCACGTCCAGTATCTAAACTGGGGGGAGCTGGCCTGGGGCGGGGATCACTGCTCGGGGACTAACTGGGCATCGGTCTGCAAGTGGTGAGCAATTGCATTGTGCATCACTTGTATATTCCAATCCTTTAATTATTGTTCTTGTTTTATTGTTATTATTATCATTATTATTTTCTTCCTTTTCTGTTCTATTAAACTGTTTTTATCTCAGCCCACAAGTTTGGGGTTGGTTTTTTTTTTCCCCCGATTCTCTCCCACATCCCACTGGGTGGGGGGGAGGTGAGTGAGCGGCTGCATGCTGCTTAGTTGCTGGCTGGGGTTAAACCACGACATGCTTCTCATCTGTGAGTTTCAAAGGAAATATAGAAGTGGAAAACAATATTGAAACTTTCTAATATCTAAATGTAATTTGTGTGTTAAATTTGGTTCTGGGTTTGGGTTTGTTCGGGTTTTTTTTAATAAAAAAAAAAAAAGGCCCCCAAATTTTATGTGAATACTTAGTCTTTAAAATGTGGGTATCTATACTTTTGGAATGGATAAACCTAAGTGACACCAGTTGTAAATCACAGCTGTTCTCAGACTCTTCACTTGTCACTGCCTGCTTGCTTCTCTTTACTAACATTGAAAAAACACAGATCTTACCAGGGAAGAGCTGTAGCTGAATCCGCCTGGCTGTGTCTGTGTTCACTTATTGAACATCACGTGCGACTTACTCAGTTGATGTTGCCTCCTCCAGGAAATGATACAACTGGATGATATTCCCAATCTTGCGAGCCTTGTGTCCAGTTTTGATCAGCAGCAGCTTGCAAACTTCTGCAGGATCCTTGCTGTCACAATTTCTGAACTTGACACAGGAAGTGATGACAAGCACACGCTTCTTGCCAAAAATGCCCAGCAGAAAAAAAACTTGGGTCCTTCTCGAGCTGAAATTAATCAAGGTAACTGTTACATTGTGAGCAAATGCAGAAGAATCTCAACAGTGTGTGAGGTTTCCCTCCTCTGGATGTCACATCTGTAGCCTGTGTTTCTAGAGGATACTGTAAGCATTCTGTCTTACAAAGCATTTTTCTTTATTCACTTTCCTCAGGCAGTTTACTGGAAACAATCTTTTCTGTTAATAAAACTTACTTTGTAGCTTTCAGTTTCATATGGTGTTGGTAATTAGGTGAGTTAATTTCTGTCATTTCAGCCCTCTTTGATGAACTGAGTAGCTTAAAATAATTGGGTTTTTTTCCTATCCCTCAGTCATTTGCACAGCTTTCCTTTTAGTAACTCTCAGTAATTCTATGTCTTCCTTAAAAAACACGAATTCCTCAACTAAAACGGCATGCAGTGTGGTTGCTGGCGGAGCAGATCCATCTCTGATTTTATCTGACATTGTCCTGAGCAGGATGTCTTTCTTTGATGATAAAGTGTGTTTAATATTAATCATGTTGCCCACTGTTACCACACCAGCCTTGGAAATCTGTGGGTCTAATCTCAACTTAAACTTTGGGCACAGTGCAGATTTCCTTATTTTGCTGAGTACTTCTTAGATGCAGAAGTCTTGCCGAGAAGGACGAGTATGAATTTAAGAGATTTTAATTAAAGTACCCTCAAGTGTAGAATCTGCTTTTACTATGCTGAAAAGCTTTTGGGCCTCTGAAGCAGGTGTTTGCATAGGCCCATGCCAAACAATTTTGGGAAGTGCAGAAAGGGATTTTGGAGCTGGTTCTCTCATCTTCTACCATTTTGTGTTAGCCATGAACAGCAAAGCTCCATTTGTAACTGCTACCACCTCTACAGCATCCAGTGAGAGATAAATAGCATAATACAGCAGGCAGAAGCTGAGAAACTTTGAAGGGGGATGTATTGTCTTCTGCCCTGTGATTGCCAGAGCTTACTTGTAAAGAGCAGTGCACAAGTATGTGTAGGTGTGGGTACAAAGTTTAATTCAGTTGAACTGAATAAGCTTGGATCCTACAGAGCTGAACTTAGCCAAGCAAATGTTTAACTAATCATTTTTTGTTTGTACAATTAGAGCATGTGTCTAGGGCTGTAAAGCATATTCCATTTTAAAGATTTTATCAGGGAGCTTGTTCTTTCAGAGATGGTACTTGTGGGCAGAATCTTGCAACTCTTTCACATAGTGTTCATGGCCAAATTCTTTGTCCTTTTCTACTTGCACCTGCAAGTGTGAAGATTTAGCCATGTATCTATAATAAACAGGTCTTGTAATTAAGTTATTCTGTGAAAACTTTAGGACAAAATGCAGCTCCTAGCACCTACCCAAGTATTTCGCAGACTAGTGACTTCTGTCCTTGAACTGCTGTTTCTAAGGGTACAGTTCCACAACAATTAAAACCCTCTGAGTTGGGGCTGCTGTCGTGTGTTCCCCATCTGTTTTTCTCCATGATGAACTAATTCGGGAAACTAGTACTTAAAAAGCTGAGCTTTCTGCCCAGCTACTGAAGTGAGCTAGTTCAGTTTGCTATGACACACCACAGGAGGTAAACTGAAGGAGGTAGCATTGCACAGAGGAAAGGGGGGGTGGAGCTGCCCCTTCTAAGGACTGCTGCTTTATTTCTGCCAGCTTAATTTTCAGCCAAATCAGTTCCTTGATGTTGACTCACTGTGGACTGGAAAACAGCAGTGCCAGCAAAAGGGAATTGGCCAGAAACAAGCAGTTAGAGCAGGGTAGAACTAATTTTTTTCCAGTGTAAGTCCAACACAAACCAGTTTAACACTGATTGAATTATGCCTAGGATATGTACACTCTCTTCCAGTCCTTAATAGGAGAGTGCACCGACTTCTTCCATCTTTGGATGTTTTTAACCAGATGGAATTTATTTCTATGTAGTCTTCTATATTACTAATGTAGATGTCTTGGTACCTTGTGGTATAGAGGATTTGATGATTGTTGTGTTGGTGATCTTAAATCGTAATAAAATTATTTTTCTTTTTCAGCTACACTTTTGAATATTCCAGGCTTCATTGAGCGATTGTGCAAACTGGCAACAAGGAAGGTGTCTGAAACAACAGGTACTTCCAGCTTCCTCCAGGAGTTAGAAGAATGGTACACCTGGCTGGACAATGCACTAGTACTTGATGCACTGATGAGAGTAGCAAATGAAGAGGCAGAGCAGAGCAGTACAGGTATCTGGCTTGCATTCCTCTAGTCATTATTGGTTGATGTATATCTTAACCTTTGTCAGTGTTTGCCATGTATTGCTTTTCATTTCAACTGGTATTGATTCCCTTTTTCTTACATGAAAAACTGACGTATCAGGATTTAGGTCTGACTCCTGTTTTGTTCTCATGTAGCACTGATTATTTTTTTTCATGAACTAAAGTTAGCAAAAGGAAATGTCCTATGGCAAACTGTGCCCTTTGCACACCTAGATAGCACTGTAATACTGTACATCCACAACACTAATCTCCCCTGGAGTGACAAAAATAACGCACATCTGACGTAAGTGACTTTACCAGCATTTTGCTCTAAAACTCAGGCTGATGGCTTTAGGTCCAAATACTTCATACCAAACAAGTGGTCACTTCTTTAAAAAGGAAAGGTAGTTCCAGAAAAATTAAATAAGTTAATTGGAGGAAAAAAAAAATAAATTGTTCCAGGAGAGTATATGGAAGTGTTAATACAACCTTAGGAAAATGCTTTGAAGCAAGCATGTGGTTTGTTTCTTTCCCCTTCAATATTACAAAAATGTAGTGTATGTCTTGTAGAACTCAAAGTACTTGGTAACGTAATGAGAATTTTTCCAAAATTTTGATATCTAAATCTTTGCTTCTGTGCTTCTTTGGAAAACTTTCTTCCTTCTCCAGCTTCATTAGTTTTGTAGCAATGAATTATTAAAAATCCTGAAATTACACAAAAAAATGAAATAGGTGAATGCTCCAACAGCATCTCAGGCATACCTTTATACACACCAACTTAGTGGAAACTGGAGAACGCTTGGTATTTTGGAACGGAATTCACAAGGCAATTTTGCTGAGGTGAAACATGCCCAGTCAGAGCTCTTGACCCACAATGTCAGTTAGCAAGCAAACCTAGGTGTACTTTCCCAGAATACTGCCTCAGTCTCCAGTGCCTTGTGGCTTAGGGACTTCTGAGTCAGAGGTGTTGTCTATGCTTTTGAGCCTTTGATGGTTTCCTTCCTTTGTGTGTTTGCCTAGTTACTGTTTCTTCACATGGGTTCAAAAAGCATTCACACTATCCTGTGGCAGGGTGGTTCATCGCTTAGTTATGTATTGTGTAAAGAGCTAACTCCTTTCTGAACTGCAGCCTACAAGTTTCACTGTGTCCTTACTTTCTGTGTTTCACTCATGATTTCTGCCATGTTTTCCACTTGCAATCATGGTGTGTTATATCCTGTTTCTGCCCTTAGCAGTATAATTCTAGATAGGGCTGTGAAAATTATTTAACTGTGGCCTAAGTATACTGGTACTGAGGTATGAAATGAAAGTAGACTAATAATAAATGCTTCTGATAATCTCACCCCTGCTTTTATTACCTTTTCTGCTATGTCCTTTCTGGTGCAGTAATCTATTAATTCATGTAGGTGATCCTACTTATTTTAGGTAGATGATGCCATTTAGCTTATTATGGAAAATTTAAATCATTTTTAAAAATCTAATTTTATCTCCTCTAAAGTTCCAGCTGTATTTTTTCTCTTCTGTAGCATTTATTTTAAAATGGTTATTTGTCGTATGCCACTACTTCTAGTTGAGAGTAAGATTCAAGCAGGCATGCTGGTCTTATCTTCAGTGTTTCAGTGTAAAAGTAATAACTGTAACAAATCCTTTCCTGTTGAAGCTGCCTCAGGCTCACATCTTTGCCATCTTGTTCAGAGTCTTCAGATGAAAGTGGATTGGCCAACACCTCAACAAGAACACAGCTTCCACAGTCCATGAAGATCATGCACGAGATTATGTATAAGCTGGAGGTGTTGTATGTTCTCTGTGTGCTGCTCATGGGGAGACAAAGGAATCAGGTGAGTACTTGTAAACAGTCACACATGTGGAAGTTGATGTCTCTTTAAACCTAAGTGCTCATTAATTAGGTCACGGACACAGAAACATGAAGGGCAAAGCTCAAGGCATAAAGCTGGGCAAATCCCATCATTGCAGCGATCCACAAACAAACAGGCAGTGTTTCATTGCTGAGAACCAGAATGAGCCATTGGGCAGGGCTTGTCACAAGTTGTGCTGACCAGTGGGGTGGAGGGGTGGTCAGTCTCTGCAGAGCTGCTGCGCTGGTGGAAGATGGATGCAGGAGGATGCCTCCTGGATGAAGCATCCTGCCTCTGTGTAGGGAAGTGTGTGGGGTACCTGGATGCTGTGGGAGCTGCAGCCAGGCATTCTTCCCCTTCCTGGTGCGCTGGTGACCTGCTTGGACAGAGCCCTTTCAGGTCTTCCCCTTCTTTGACTGCTTTCACTTTTGGAAATCATCTGGGGTGATTTGTGAATGGGTGATTTTTGCAGTAGGTTCCCATGCATCGGCTTGAGTGTGAGCGTGTTGTTAAACTTTCAGCTGGGAGGATACACTTCAGTGCTGTCTGCACTGGGTGCTGCCTAGAAATCCCACTTATCTATTCCTTTGGTATTTCTTGCTTTCAAAATGAAAAATTTGTTCCCTGCCTCACATAGGCTTACGGAGAACCAGTCACTGCAGCTTGGCTGTAGTTTGATTTAAATGGGTCAAAAGCATATTGTGAAGGGAAAAGAAAAGCAATCCATTGGTGCAGTTTTGACAGGTTTCCAACATTAGCAGTCTGCTCAGCTCAGCAGAGCAGCTTGGAATAGCAGGGGCATTTGGATGCCCTAGAGACTGGGAGGATCAAATTGTTTTTGAGTTGTTGAAGGGCTGTTGTATTAGGCGAGAGTAGATGTGTTGGGGGGCTGTTGCTTGAGCACATTTATCTTGAGTATTTTGTTCTTTGCTAGTAACCTCCCACTGTACAGGAGTCACAAACACTCACCACAGGCAGTGTCTTAAATCTCTTAATCTGAATTTAAAATAGAAATGTGTTTGTAGTACAGTCTTGAACATAACTAACCTGCTCACTCTGAACCTACAAATGGACACTCAGCATTAAAAAGTAATAGATTCTGTATAATAGTAACCAGAGGAAACTAGCAATTCTTGCAGAAACCACAATCGCTACCATAAGAAACTCCTAATCCTGTTGTCATTCCTTTTAGAAGTACTGTTTATATTGGGCATAAAACAAAATTTAAAAAAAGTCCAAGACATAACTGGAACTACCAGAACATGGATCTGTTAGGAGGACTTTTTTTTTCCGTTGTATCAAGCCAGATAATTCATCCCTGCCTGATTTCACCACAAGAATGCAGTTTTATAGATACTGCAGAAACTTACTTGCAGCTTGCCCTCATCCTGCTGCCGCCTATTCAGGGAGCTGGAGATGCTGGCTTCCTTAACTCCCTGGGTCAGTTCTTGTGTTTTACTGTCAAATGTGACAAGGTAGAAAGTATGCTGCTGAAATAGCTAGCTTTCAAGCTGACTTTTTTTTTTTTTTTTTTTTTTTTTTAAATTTCCTGGGAAAACAACTTTGTTCTTCCTCTGCTACTTCTGCCCCCATGCAAACAGGGAAACTGTGTAAGGATACAGCTGGCATGCAGTTCACTTCTCCAGGGCTGATTCAGGACTGGAATTGAATTCTTGAAAGATTTGAGTTACTTCATTCCCAAACACTTCTTGTCCAGAGCCAGGTCTTTTTGTAAAGTCCTCTGCCTTTGAAACACATGATATATCCTTCATTCCTTAATCTATGTGAAGTTTTCAAAGACTTGTGTGGCCAGTGCAAATCCATTCTCCTTTCTGAAAGACAGTCAGACTAAGAACTAGAGCTGAATTGTTCTGTGTGGAAAGCTCCAATAAGCAGGGAACGGCAGTGTCTGCCATAGCACTCTCATTGATAAGCATTTCAGCTGCTTGATGGTATCTCTTTTTCTATGAGGGAATAAAAGCACAGGATCTGTGATACCAGTCTTCCAGTCTGAGCAGCCAAAGGTCTTACTGGTTTTATATTGGAATAATTTTGCATAGAATTTCTAAAAGGCATTACAAACCTGCTTCAGTCCACTGTGATAATCAACATAATGGTCTGCATTTGCTTGAAGGATGATGCAGCTTCCCAACAAACTCAACCCATTGCTGAATGTTTACTCTCAGTTCTTGGTTTAAACTTGACTGCTG
The DNA here is from genome assembly GCF_964188355.1 of Buteo buteo. NCBI lineage: Eukaryota > Metazoa > Chordata > Aves > Accipitriformes > Accipitridae > Buteo > Buteo buteo. The sequence goes on from NC_134172.1 coordinate 65,448,642, forward strand.
GCTAACCTGCATAAATTGACAACTGTGCTAGCAGCAACTTGGCTCCTACCTGCTGCCACGTTGTGGATGATCACACCCTTGGGGATAAGTGGTGTTTCATTGCAGATCTGTCCTTTGCTTCCTTCTCATTATGGTCACACCCTAAATTACTCTCCTTATATATTTTTCTAGGCTGTCTTGCATGTCTGTATTGTGGTAAAAGGCAATCAACGGATTTACTTGCTCCTGCTTTAGGGAGCCAAACTGCACACAGCAGAAGCTCATAATAGTTTTAGTAGTAAGAAAGCAATGGAGCAATTCATGAGCAGCAACAGGAAAAAATCAGAGGAGTTTGAAGGATGAATATAGAGCAGGGGTTGTCTTGGCATCCCCAGGCTGAGTAGTTGTAATGAGTTTGGGGTCTGGGAGACTGTGATCCAAAGGCAATGACTGTGACTGAGGAGCTTTGTCATGCAGCTGTCTGTCAGGTGAGAACTTAGAGTTATGCAAACAAAAAGTAAACTGAACACATTTTAAATTAGGGATGAGTCATCTGGAATAAGCAGTTTATGCTCTTTATGGAAAGGAGCAGATTCGTGAGTTAAAATGATGAGTATAGAGAGCTCCTCCTTTAGTGAGGGGCCAAGGCTCTTGCAGGCAGCTCACACGCTTGGTTTCATCCTGTTGTGCTTGTGCCATGCTGGCCACTGAGGGATGGGGGGACTACAGGGAGTGCTTTGTTCAGAGAGATTCCTCAGAGCTGTTTTTGTTGGAGGCTTGTGACTAGATCAAAGTGTCTGAGAGTGTTTTAAAGTAAGGGAGCACCGAAAGACTCCAAGCTTTGCAATCTGTTAGGGTAGTATGCGTGAAGTGGGAAGAAGCTGCATGCTTCCTCAGGTGTGATATTTGGAGATGCCCAGCAGCGGGAATGTTGGTGGCTACAGCCAAGAAGAATGCAAAAAGCCATGAGCTATGCTGCAAACAAGAATAAGAACGAAAACCTGTAAAATAGCATCAGCTTCAAATATTTTTGATTCATTCAGGTATTTGAGGAAACAGAACAAAGTGGAGTGATCTGCTTGAAATACTGCTAGTTATAATTCTGCATCTTGGGGATGACCTCGGTTATTGTTTAGGTGACTTGATTTTAAAGAACATGTCCATTACTGCTTTGGGAACTTAATTTTTACAGCATGTTGGCCTTCCCAATTGTGTGTGGTTTTCATTTGCACCACATCTCAAGGGATACTGCTTGTCATAGGCCTACAGCTGATGAGAGTCGCACTTTGTATTTCTCCTCTTTCTCATCTTCCAAATTGCTTACATCAAAAGTATCAAAGCTTGTACTGAAGGTGTTTAACAGCTGTTCACACCAAAATTATTAGCTGTTTTACATGAGTAACTATAGTCTGTTTCAAACATGTCATGAAGTACCGCATCTTAGCTTGACAGGCAGACTGATAAATAAACCTGAGTAATTTGGCATTTTCTTCCCTTCTGAGCATTCTCTAAAGACGTTCAACTTCCCCTTAACCTGAAGGAGCAGTGCTTGAACTGTGGTGTGGTTGTGGTACTGCTGGACTCTGCTTTGCTCAGAACTCCTGCCACTTGAACAAAAACAAGAGAGTTTGTGCAGTCTTGAGAGGACTACCTTAGCTTCAGCTGTGTGAACTAGAAGAGCAAAGGATGCTCAATAGATGACTGGCAGCAGAATATTCACAGCTTAGTTTTGTGATACGTAGAAGTTGGGTATAGGTGTATTTTTGATGTGCTGGAAGTGATCTCCTGATTTCCAAAGCTGTTTCCAGAGGCACATGGTTAACTGATGTACTGGCTAACAGCTTTCTCCCAAAATGTCTGTTTTCTATCCATGTCCACCAAATGGAAACTACTGTAATGATACACTGTGGTTAGTGTGCATGTTAGCACAAACACGTGCTGTTTGATAAAAGAATTCACTCTTTCTGTTGTCAGAAGATGATGTAATTGTGCCCATCTGTTTACCAGACTATGGTATGTACTTCTCTTGTTTTCCAGGTTCATAAAATGATAGCAGAGTTCAAACTGATTCCTGGCCTCAATAACTTGTTTGACAAACTGATCTGGAGAAAGCATTCGGCATCAGCCCTTGTTCTGCACGGACACAACCAAAATTGTGATTGTAGCCCAGTGAGTAACTTTTTAAATTCTGTATTGGATTTTTATCCTATCATATAGTTCTGAGGAGTTGTATTGAGTAACTAGGTGCTTCTGTAATAAATTAATTGAGACGTGGTAACATTCAGTTTTTTGTGAATTATTGTTTTCACTTAAAGATTTATCTTTGGCTCATGCTAGCAATTTAGCAGAGGGCAATTTAGCCTCTTTCCCTCTCTTCCAGTTTGGGAACTGGGAAAGGGGTAAATTCTGTGGTCCCTGGAGGTCAAAGGTAGAAGATGACCAAAGCTTAAGGAAATGATAGCTAGTAGGTCTAGCAAGGAGTCACAGAACATAAAATGGATCACAGACAGATTTCTTGGGGGGCTGGGGAGGGGTGGTTTCTTTTTTTTTTTTTTTTTCCCCTCCAAACCTAGATATTCTAAATCGATCAGTAGAGTGATGAACTTTTTTGCCTTTGCAGTGAGAAGAAATTGTTCACTGTTACGCGCATAGGGTTGGAGGCAGTCTTCACTTCTGTTCTATTTTGGGAAGCCTGCAAAGTGCAGCCTTCTCCATTTATGCAAGTCACTTGCTCTGGTGTCCAAATGGGTTTGATTTGGATAGGTTTTCAATTCAGCTGTTTCATGTCAGCTTGGTACTTAATGATATCCAAAAATACTAAAGCAAAATTTTTTGACCTTTCTTGTCTCTTTTTAGGACATTACTTTAAAGATACAGTTCTTGAGGCTTCTTCAGAGCTTTAGTGATCACCATGAGTGAGTATGAAAAGCTGTGGTAGGTTGTGGCTCGGTGGTATTGTTTGCTGGGTTGCTGTTACAGCGGGTGTCCTAGGCATGGTGCAGGCTCCCTGTGAATGGAACATTGTACTGTCCTTAAACTCGACTCAGATGTTCACGTGCCTTTCAGCTCCTGCTATGAAAAGGCTAAGGATGTGCTCTCCAATGGGCATGTCTTAGTATGTCTGTTGATGATTAAAAATAGGCCATTTTGCTTCCTGTTGAAACAAACTGAAACATTTATATGATGAGTTAACACTTTCTGGCTGAAGAAATAAGGAGGCAGCTTTCATGATGCTGTTTATCTGTCTTCTCCCTGAGAGTTGGTAGTGAGCCAGTGTGCTTACAAGAGCACATGTGCCCTGTGGAGACATGTTCAGATTTAATTCAGAGTGGAACAAACACGAAACAAAGGCTGTTGGAAGATCAGGGTGAAAGACAGTGTAACTCTGAAGAGGTTAATCAATAGTCTTTTGCCGTTGTAAAAAGGCTGGGAAGACATGATTGCTGTCTAAATGCCAGCAATGGAGAAGACCTGATTAAACTGGATGGGAAAATGTTAGGGGAACAATTATCTGTCAGCTAGCCATTGGGAAGCTATGTTGGAGTTAGGAAGAAAGCTTCTGTTTGCCTTCAAAAGGCATACTTACAAAGCTTGAGTCTGCTGGAGTAGTTGAGGGGTGATGGGGTTTGCTTGGGTTTTGTTTTTTGGTTTTTTTTATTCTCTGCTGATGATACAGAGGTACTTGTTCATCTCTTCTGACTTGTAGAATAGTATCTTGCATTCTGTCAGTCTCCTGTTGCTCTAATTCAGTCCTGCAAGATGGTGTCTTATTCCTTACAAACATCTGCATTTGAGGCATATTGCACTTCTTGCCTACCTGGTCATATCTACAGCCAGGGTGATGTTTTTGTGTAGGTTTTATCTAGTACTGTTAGATACGCATATTGGAAGTATCAGCCTTTTTGATTGCAGAGTATTAGCTTTGAGAATGGGGAGCTGCTGGATGTACTGTAAACATAAGGGGAAGACTGACCTATTGTAAATCCTTCATGCAAGACATTGTTTGCGCAGGAATCACTCCAGGTTTTCCAATAAAATCTCTTTAGATGGTGTTCCTACTTAAGTGGCTACTACAAAGATCTCAGGCTTGTTTAAACACAAAACAGCTTTCAGCTGTAACGTTTGATCAAGTGGAACATGTGGAATCTGGTTAGGGTTTTTAAACAAATAGCTACATGAACTTTCTGTGAAATCACAGATAAGCTGAGCTAGCTGAGGACAAGATGAGAGCAAGTACTTGTATACTAACTTCAGTAAAATTGCGTACAAACCAAAATTGCCTAACTGTTTATTGCATGGAGAGAGAGGCTCTATTTTCATTACAGCAATGTGTTGATCCAGATCAAAAGAAGCTTCAAGTGACAGCCTCAGTGGGCACTAATCTGGAAGATAGTGTTTGAAGCAAGAAGGCATCCACGTCACCTTTCTGGTCTAATAATTTATCTTCTGTGTAGTTGCTATGTTTTGATGAATAGGTTCTCTTTGCACACACTCACACTCAACACTGCATCCTATGCATCCTTAGGTTTCCTGAAAATAAATCTTTGCTGTCTGATTCTGAGCACTTTGAAGTAGGAGGGCTCTAAGGGAGCACGCTGACATTGGACAGGGACTCTGTCAAAGGGAGCCTCTGGACTACATTTCTACTTTGTCAGACTTTTTCTGCATTTAATTTACTTTACAGATAAATTAATTTTTCATTATGAAAAGATCAGTATTTGATAAAGAATTTCATGCAAATTCCTTGGATTTATATCCATTCCTGTTCTGTTTTCTACATTTCATGAACTTTTTAAATATTTCCAGAGTAAACAGTTTGCTCAGAGTAATAAAATGCCAGGATGTTTGAGTACTTTTTTTTGCAGTTTCTGTTTTCTAACTGAGATTTATTACTGGTAAGGAGCGTGGTCACTATAAGGCAGGGAAAAACTGTAGGAAGCTGTGAAAAAGTTTGCTATTTAAGTCTTCTGAAATTCAGCAAAATGTTGCTGAGATTGTAAAAACCCAAGTGTTTCTGGAAACAGATATTTGCAAAACAAGCAATAAGATCTTGAACAGGTCAGCAAAGAGCCACCATCTCAAAGCTGGTCAGTGTTGAAACTTGTGTTTGGTAAATTTTGGAGGAGGCTTGCAAAACAGCAGCTAGCTGGCCTACCTTGGGAGTGTGCTGTGGTGGAGAGCAGTAGAGTGTGAATGGCTGTGAAGAGCTGGCGAGGTGAAAGCTGATTGCCTAGTCCTGCAGCCCTCATAGGCGTGTGGCTTTACTGTTCATGGAGTTGCATGTTTGTCTGCCTCTTGAATTCATCATATGTTTTTCCCCTACTTCCCAACTGTCTTGCTTTAGGAACAAGTATCTCCTTTTAAACAGCCAAGAACTTAATGAGCTGAGTGCAATCTCCCATAAAGCCAACATCCCTGAAGTTGATGCAGTTGTCAACACAGACAGGTGAGTAGGGATACAGGGTTTAGGTCAGCAGCTCCTAGCGTTTTACAAGCACTTATATTGGAGGTTTGATGGTCACCCGTTTTGTTTGAAGTCCTTCTGTCCACCACACTTGCTTCGGTTTCAGTGACATGTTTAAGTGGGAAGTGTCTAGGTTTGTATGATACTTATGGTCATTAGCAAATCCAGAGTGTCCTTGTGCTCAGAGTAAGGCGCTGTAAAAATAAAAGCAACCTAAAATGTGGGGTTTGGGTTCATGGCCCAGACTTCATTGTGATGTGCGAGGTCTGCCTGTTTGTCTGGCTTTTCTCACTGCAGGCATTGTAGACGGACCTGGAAAGTAAACTGGGATGCCTCTAATCCATGAATTGCTGGTAATAATAAATCCTAGTTTTGAGATTCAGGAGCAATCTGTGCACGCATAATGTCCATTTCCAATCTGCGTAAACAGATCTAAGTGTGTCTGCTCAGAGTCTTTATTTGAAGAGCAGCTAATAACTAGAATAAGCTAAATTAGATTAACATGTTAAACCACTTAGAGAATCTCTAGTGTTATATTTGAGTATCTGTTAGATTGACTATTTTGATTTAATAAGCTCTTTAATACATGATTCTGATGTACAAACCTCACAAGATGAAACACTGTTTGCAGAATTTAGTTGTCGGAATGCTCCCACAGTATCAGCAGGGACTTGGTCTACACAGAGCAGATTTGTCTTGCTTCAAAATGGAATTCTCTAAGAGGATTTCTAGATTATAATTATTATCATAATACTGTGCCTAATTGGGAAGAAATGGTGTCTGTATTACTCAGATCCTTTCCTTCTAAGCACAGGTACCTTTCTGGCTTTGTTCAAAAAGGAGTAAGTATTTAGGGGGAAAAATTCACCCTGTTATGAGCGCAGTGAAAGGAAGCAGTGATCAGGGGTGTAAACAGCTTTTTCTGACCTGCAAAGTTTCTCATCTCTCTTGAGTGTTAGTAAGCACAGGCTGTCATGCTGCAAGAAATCCACTTCCCACAAGGGCTTTCTCAGCTGGCTATTGACTGCCCCGCAAAGGTGCTGATACATTAGCTGTTAACCTGGGTGCATCTGCTGAGTATGCATGCTGGGGTGTTTTCTGAGTAGAAGAGTGCCACTTGAAGCATCTTATTCTACCTCTGCAGGATGGTTTGTATAGCCAGACAGGCAGTATTGCTCAGTTTCTAAACTTGGTTTCATTTTCTCCCTTAGCATTTTGTTTCCATGTTGCTTTTCTTGATACATCAGATCAAGGCATTGCTTCTGCAGGAGCTGAGCTTACTGTAGGTAGATATTGCACTGAAGATGCTATTTAATACAAATAGTATTGCAGTTCTACAGCCTCTACTTTCACTAGTACATACAGAAGAAGGCTACCTCATGTAGCAACTAGATTTCTGAACTGTGCTCTGCCTCCTAACCAGAACTTAGAGCTTCCTTTACATTTGTTGAGGGGAAAAAAAGGCATGTGTTTCATTCCTAAGCTCAAATGTGGTATATGTTTTTTTCCTAATCTATTAATTCCTACAAGCTGTGAATCGGTATTTCTGAAATCATTAACATTTTGAGAGAAAATGAATAATTTTTCCGTAGGATTTATTTGGAAGTCACGTTGAAGGTATTGCAGATGTTTACCAAAGGCAAGTGAGAACTCTTCCACTGGTAGAACTAGTAACGAAAGTTAATGAGTATTTGTACTGTACATTTAATACTGGGATTTTGATCATTAAAAGCTCTGGAGAAGAGACAGGATTCAGTGTTCTGCAAGGTACAGTGTTTGCCAGCCTTTCCACTCATGCTGTAATTTCTTCACATGCTCTAGGAGTCTCGTTTGTGATGGGAAAAGAGGTTTGTTGACCAGACTGCTTCAGGTCATGAAGAAGGAACCAGCTGAATCCTCCTTCAGGTGGGTTCACTTTGCACTGTAACATGTTGTTTTGAGTTGACTGGGAAATTGATTTGTTTTCATACAGCTTATAGCAGTTGAAAATGCTGGAAAATCATAAGCTGTGAAAAGTTCTGGCTTTGTTGCACTTGGCTACAGTGGCAGCACAGGTGAGGGAGAATGCCAAAGCTTGCATTGGACCTCGTACCCAGTACAGTCAGTGATTTTCTGTACAATCGGGAGGTCTGACTCCAGCTTCAGATTGGAGTGAAACAGATTAGGAAACTTGATTTAAATTATAGTAAATAAAATACTCCCCTTGCTCCAAAATTTAAAAACTCATTTCTTCTATTTCTCAGGTTTTGGCAAGCAAGGGCAGTTGAAAGTTTTCTGCGAGGCACCACCTCCTATGCAGACCAGATGTTCCTGCTAAAAAGAGGACTCCTGGAGGTAACAAAGTATATGTCAAGCTTCCTCTGTAATGTAACTCCATAGCAAGCAAGAAGGATTCATCTGTAATGAATTCAAAAGAGGGTTAAAATGTAGTGTTAAATATTCACTGGGAATAGGGCAATTCTTGAAAAGTATTCGTGAATTCTGCTTGTGGCAACCAGGTGTGGGGTGGCCAGTTGTGTAACCTGCATCACTGGGAAGTTAATTTAACAGAAGACTCGTGAATTGTCATCTAAGAACTAAACCTGCAGATAAATGTTTTAAATAGTGATGAAATCAGAGTCTATGCTGTACTGCTGGCTTGGGCTAAACTGTGGCAATAACATGTTTTCCTCCCATGCCAGCATATTCTCTACTGCATTGTTGATAGTGAGTGCAAATCACGAGATGTGCTTCAGAGTTACTTTGACCTTCTGGGAGAACTGATGAAATTCAATATTGATGCATTCAAGAGGTTCAACAAGTACATCAACACAGATGAGAAGGTAAATATTTGTAAAAGCTGTCCCCAGTGGGTCAAATTACATGCTCTTATAACCAAACATAGCACTGAGAAACTCAGATTCATTTGCTGATTTTGGTGTGATTGTTGAGCTTGGTGCACAATAAACCCTAAGGAGTGAGCTGCCAAAGTCTCTTCGCAAGCACATATGCTGCTGCATACACTCATGTTTTCAGAAGTGCGCCCAGCTGTTCTGAGTCAGCAAACGCTGAGCTGTTCAGAAAACGTTGCCCTGTTACATGATCAGGCAGGTCTAAGGTCAGGGCTCAAAGATGGTAGATCATTTCCTGTGAAGTCAGTGGGGTTTGGGTTAAGCTGATAGTTGAGGACATTAAGACAGGCTCCAAAAAATCTTTGATTGGAGCTTGGGGGTGGGGATCTTCATGGAGATGACTTAAAGTATTCATTAAAATTTGATACTACAAAAAGACGTATCTTTGATGTTACTTGAACTTGCAGTCACTTTAAGAAGTCATGGCTGATGTAATTACCTATAAAACTTAGTTGCATATGTAGATCAAGAATGGGCAGCTCTCTATGCAAAGTGGTTTCATGCTCTTGTGCACTTCATGCATGTAACATCAGCTGTTTTGTAGGTTTTGAATGACCTCATACTCTTGCTTATGTTATGGTAATTTTTCTGTGGTTGCTGTTAGGTCTGGCAGACCTTGGAGAATAGAAGCAGAGATGTATTTAAAAGAAAGATATATTGAATTTCAGGTTGTTTTCTGGTAAATGAACTCACACATTCTAGAGAATCTCTCTTTATACTTTGTGTGTGCTTCCTATTTATTGATGTATAATTTTTTTTAATTCTCATGCTGTATGAAAACCCTTACTGTATTCCTCCCCAGCACTGTCCAGCACTGTCTGCTTGTACAAAATAAGCGTAGGAAAACATGGAGCTGGAGGAACTACAGAGGCCAGCAGCCATGCTGTCTCGTCTCCCTCTTTCAAAACAAGTAACATATGAAATCTTGGTCTCATTGAACTGACACAGCTTCAAAAGAGTTTTTAGTGGTGCCAGGACTTCGGTATTTTTCTGTTCTCTAGTGTTTTTAAGGTACTTGCTATAGGGATCCTTTGGTCGGCCCTTGGTGCCAGTATTGGCTTGGGCTGGATGAGGCAGGCTCGGGAGTGTGTATCTCCTCTTATTTTTGTTAGAGATAACAAAAAGGTAATGACCCTGAGTATTTTGGCATTCTGAACCTAACTTTAGTTTCTGAAGGAAAGGGAAAATTGTCCACATCTGTGTAGCCTTATTTTGGTGAAGTGCATGTTTGTGCTCAGAAGTCAAGGCGATTTCTCCAGTAACCTTCAAGAACTGCACTCCTTCAGTGTCAAAAATCTGGAGAACACTTACTGTTGCTCTAGTCACCAAACCCTGTTCATAACTCTTCCTACTTGGGTTTGCTGACCTGTTCCCCTTGTGCCAACAGAGTAATTGGTTTAGTACATCTCTTGGCCATATGCATTCTGAAAAGGGTATGAAATGCTGTTCAGTCAGACCTCATCTATGAGTGTGCGTGTAAGATGAATTTTTTTGTTTGTTTTTTTAATGCAACATTTAAAAGTATTTCTCTTTAGTTCCAGGTATTTTTAAATCAGATCAACAGTTCATTGGTTGACTCCAACATGCTTGTTCGCTGCATTACACTGTCCCTGGACCGATTTGAGAATCAGTCTGATGCTAAAGGTAAAGAATAAGAAATGGGGGGTGAGGGGGTGTTTGGTAGTGATAATAGTTATGTTAAGTCTGGGCTTTGAAAATTTTGGGTTTAGACAGAAAAATTGCCACCTTGCAGGTTTGCCGTTATAGTCTGAGCAACAGTTCTTACTGCCATATTGCAATATGTCTGAGCTTTAAGCACCCAGTGATCGTCTCTTTCCTCTTGCCGCAGTTGCAGAAGTCCTGTCAGAGTGCCGCCTGTTATCATATATGTCCCAGATGTCCATGAGAATGTCCTTTCTTTTCCGTCTCATTAATATTATTCATGTACAGACACTTACACAGGTAAAGAGCTGACAGTAACTTTGCAGTTATCTTGCTGATACTGTATGGTGTTGAACTGGGCTGGGAGCAGGGAGGAATCTGGCTTCTCTTGGGGAGACCCATGTCCCTTCTTTCGTGATACATGTAGGAGCACCTCCTCTGCATGCTTACCACGAGCATGTTTTTTAAGGATATGTGTACAACCAATATCTTGATTTGGGGGGAGTGTTGGGGTTTTTTTGTTGTTGTTGTTGTTTGACCTACTGTGTCATTTTTACTTTTAGGAAAATGTCAGTTGTTTGAACACAAGTTTAGTTATCCTAATGCTGGCCCGAAGGAAAGAAAAGCTACCTTTTTATCTGCGCACTTTGCAACAGATGGAATATACAGAAAAATACCCAGGCTTTATCCTGAACAACTTCCACAGTCTCCTGCGATTCTGGCAACAGCATTACCTCAATAAGGATAAAGACAGCACATGCTTAGAAAATGTATGTGTACCTCTTACCATAGCAAGAATCAATCATAGCACTATTTGTCTACTAGTCACCTAGCAAAAATCAGAAGTGAGAGGTTGTGAAGGGAAAGAAGGGAGCAAGTTCTGCCCCACAGTGTAACTTTCTGTAGTGTTTGTCACATCATCTTAGCCAGTCAGGTCCCTTCTGCAAGCAGTCAGACTGCCACAGGGTCGGTGCTGGGTTTCTGTGTAAACAAGACCTTAGGTCTTGGCTCTGGCACACAGAAGTGGGACTTGCCAATGCTGAGCAGGTTTGAGAGGCAGGGCTGGCGAGATGGCCAGCGCTGCACAAGGATGTGGAGGCAGGGCAGAATGCAGCTCCCAGACTAGTTAACACCTTAACCAGACTGTCCCCTCTTCCTGGTGTGGCAAACAGTGCAGGAAAAGTATCTGATGTAGCTGCCAGAAGACAAGGCAGCTGTCCTGTGGAAAGCAGCCCAGACTTGCTGGTGTGGTGGTCACCCTGTGCTGCTCTTAGCAGGGCTATAGTTGCCACAGGTGCAGGGAGTCCCTGCCTGTAGCTGGATAGTGGGAGGCTGGTTGTAGAAGGTGTAGTTGGTTCAGCATCCACCCCTTCTGCTCTACACCCCAGGAAGGATGGGCTGAATGGTGAATCAGAGGTGTTAATCTGTGTGGCTGGGGAAGTCAGGCTGAATAGGAAGTGATTTTCAGTTCTTTCTGCTTAATGCCTTTGGGATGTGTCTTCTGCTGCATGTTGGTGCCTGTGGACCATGCTAACCAGCCTCTTCATCTCTTTCCACAGAGCTCATGTATTAGTTTTACCTACTGGAAAGAGACTGTATCTATACTGCTCAGTCCAGACCGGACATCCCCCTGTGCCATAGTTAGCTACATCGACGAGGCATATATGGACATTGACAGAGACTTTTCTGAGGAGTAGTTCTTCGCTCTGGCTTCTGATGGACAGCGCTTGGAGGGTACCTCGCAGCCCATGGATTTTCAGGGATACGCTGTGTAGTGTGTGTGTGTGTGTGCGGCTTGGAACTGTGGAGCGTTACTGCATTGTTAAAACCCCAGTCCCCTCCTGGTCCCCATCTCTGATCTCTAACGGATGAGACTTTGAAAGCTCTCTGGGCAACACATTCAGGGATGTATCTTCCAGTTGTTCTGGGATAAAAAGTAAATCACCTGCAAAAACCAGCCTCTTTATTTTTTTTTTCTCTCTCTCCCAGTCCAGTGTTGCTGGTCAGAGATTATTTTTTTTTTTTGCTGACAGATGAGGATACTCTGTCTGTGCCAATTTAGTTGTGGCTCTCTTTCATGGCTACCAGAATTAGCAAGTCAAAAAGCACAGAAATTGCCCTCCAAATGTGAGGTCCAAGGAGCCTGTCTGACTGGGACCCCGACACACCAGCCACGTGCAGAGCCACCACATGGACTCCCTTCATGTGTAACTCTTCTGTTGGGGTTTGGAATCAGGGGTTTAGGGTTGGTTAGAGTGTGAGTGTGTGTGCGTGTGTGTGTGCTTTTAATTCCTGAGAGCCCTAGCTCCAGTCACCTCTTTACCATCTACTTTTGGATCATTTGGTACTAAACCTGTCTGTCTGTGCGTTAGGAGAGAACCTCTGTTCCTGCTGTCTTTCCTGCAGATCCTTCCCATCTGAAGGCATTTTACAATGCTGCGGAGAACAGAGACATTTCAGCAGTGGTGGAATTGCAACAGGGGTTGGCTTTTTCACGGAGCACTAGCATTAAAATGTACTAATTTTTTAAACTTGCGGCTTGTCCCTTCTTGGGTAACTAATCTGGTTTTAAAATCCTTTTCAGGACCATTGCTCTTGATGCTAACCTGCTATACCTGGAAGTCTTACGTCAGTTTCTGCTTTCAGTCCTTAATATCAACACACACATTAATCTTGAAGTGCAATATTGACTGGAGGTGTCAGTTTTTTCCTGGATCTATTTTAATCAGAATGTGTTAAATGCTGGGAACAAACACTCCTGGTTGAAAGTAACTTTGTAGGATATGTTGGGGAAGGGGGAATCGGGTTTTGGCAGTCCTGATTGCCAAACCTGCATATGCCTCACCTGCTCACCAGTGTTAACTGTGTTGCTCCAAGACAGTCAGATTCCCAGGAACAAAATACAGTCTGAAGTCCTGAGCTACTGCATTTAAGTCACAAAAAAAACCCACAAAAAACAAAAAAACTGTGTCTTGCAGCTCCAGCTAAAAGAAACCAGTTTTCTTTGAAACATGCATCTGAATTTTTTAAAATTTTCTTAACTTATTTGATGAGATGACTTCAGCTCTCTCCAGGCTCTGGTGAGGGACTGGTGGCGAGGATGTCCCAGAGCTGTAGCATTTTGTCTTTAACTGTTGCCAGCAGAATGAAACCCACTCTGAGGCTCCCTGTGCTGGGGCCTGGATGAGTGAATGAGGCTTCCAGCCCCAGGTGCAGGACTTGCTCTCTAAAAGTCACCCTTCTCCTCTCACTCATCTCGCACTTCCGTGTCCTGCTGTGGACTTGCAGTCAGTACTTTGCTTGCAGGGTGGTCAGAGCTGCTGAGCTTGTGCATAAATCTGGAGCCTTGCAGGAGCTCCTGGGGATCCTTGTGTCCCTTCCTGGGGGGCTGAATCCCCTGGGCAGACTCTGCCCGGCTCCAGTGAGGTTACCCTGGTGGCACCCTTTCTGTGCGGGAGCTCTTTGCTCTGGTAGCTGCAACTCTCTGTTCTTCATCAGGTCACCCCCACCTGGCCCCCTCCCTCCCCTGAGCTGATTTCTTTCTCATCTGTACTTTTTTTGTTCTTGGGTATTTGTGTTTTTGGTGTATCTTTGCTTCTTCTTAACTGTAATAGATGTACACTTCAAATAAATGCTTCAAATTAAAAGGCTTTTAAGTTAAGGGATGCCTTTTCCATAGTCTAGTTAATTGGTGCATCCAATGATTGCTGCTATAAACCTGCAGAGTCTCATTTAAATCTCTGTATTTATGTAACGTACAGTTAGGGGCCAAGCCGTGTCTGTCCTTGGCTATTGACCTGCGTGAGGCTGAGCTGAAATCACGCCAGCCTGCCTTCTGGCTCGTGGGTTGCTCCTCCCCCAGCATTGGGAGCACAGTAACTTTTGGGTGCTCGCCTGCTAGAGGCAGCTTGGCTTTGCTTTCGCCTTCAGGCTGACGCAGGAGGCCAAGTTGGCTGGCTGCAGAGAAGGGCACAGGAAAAAAACCCACAGCAGCCCCTCCAAGGAGGGAGCGCACTGGTCTCCAGAGGAAAGGCTCTGCCTGTGGTGGGCAGGGGCTTGAGCATGCAGAGAGGGTCACAGGCAAATTTTAACTGGGGGCCACATTCCTGTGGGCTCATCTGTCCATGCCAGAGGCCTCAAGAATCTTATTTTGAGAGGGACCAGACAGCTCTCTCCTTCATCCTTGTTTTGTCTTATTTATGGAGAGCACAGGGAGGAAGTGTCCTGCATGGTGCTGGGGAGAGCTCACTGGCTTCAGTGGAGGTTGGAGCAGGCTGTGTGCTGCGACAGGGGTGGAGAGGGGACCCCTGTCACTAACAAATAGTGGAAGTCTGCACTAGCCCCATGGATTGCTGAGGTTCATGCTGCCCAGATTAATGCCAATTTACTAACCGCAAATGAACGTATTAAATGGAAACTATTAAAGAAATCTATTTTAAAGAAATGAGTGGAGATGTCTTTCTTTACAGTCCCTTTGCCAAAGCTGTTAACAACTCTCCCTCAGCCCTGCAGGACTGTAGTGAGGGGTTTTTTTATGTTCTCCCCCAGGGTCTGTGTTTTTTACATTCTGCCCTCCACCCTCACCCCTCAGGTCTGGTCCCCTACAGGGGAGAGAGAGCTGAAGGGGGGGCAGTGGGGAGGGAAGAGGAAAGGGCTCTTACCAAAACCCACCAAAAGCCTGGAGCAAGCCAGGGCAATAGAGCAGGGAGAGGGGAGGCCTGTGCCTGTCTCCTGCCCCTACCTGGCTGTGAAAAATGGCCCCAGCTTGCCCCCCACCTCTCCGGTAGCAGACCCCTGTGACGGAGACAACGGAGCAAGTCCTGGCAGATCTACGTTTATTCATGCGGTGCAAAGCTGGCAGTGACTGTTGCAGCCATTTGCCTCCAACATACAGCAGGCAGCTGAGCTTCTGCTACTCGTGCTGGCAAAAAAAACAAAAAGGGCTTTGATGAGAGCCTGGGCTTGGTGGCAGGGAGCACTCTGCCACCCTTCAGGTCTTGGCAACAGTGGCAGGTGAGGACAGCAGCGCCAGGCACGATGAGGCCGTGGGCTGTACAGCGGCTCCTCTGGCTCCAGGGATGGCAGAAGCCCCTGCCCTGCTTTTCCCTCCCCACGGCTGGCTGGGCTTACCTTGGAGGTGATGACCTCCCTGGTGCGGGCGCGCAGCTTGTTGACCTGCGTCTCGGCGATGTCGGCACGCTCCTCGGCATCATCCAGCTCGTGCTGCACCTTGCGGTACTTGACCAGGTTGGAGTTGGCCTGCTGCTCCTAGATGGGCCGAGGGGAGGTGGATGTTTAGGGCACAGCCAGGACACCAGGCTGCGAGCTCCCCATGCCAATCTCATGGCCCCTTTCCCTTGCAGCCATCCCAGGCAGCCCTGTGGAAGGCCAGCACTTGTCCTCAGCCCCAGGAGAGCAGTGGTGGGGAGAGGCACTTACCGCCTCCTCAAACTGGCGTTTGTAGCTCTTGACCTTGCTTTGCAGCTTGTCGATCAGGTCCTGCATCCGTGTCAGGTTCTTCCGGTCTTCCTCAGCCTACAAGTGCCCTGGCCCCATTAGCAGTGCTCCAGCAGACCCCCCCAACCTTTATCCAGGGGTCCCAGTGGTGCCGGGGCCCTTCACAAATAGAGAGCACCAATCTGCCCCACGGAGCCAGGCACCAGCCCCATATCCCCCCCGGTCTCCCCTCGTCCCCCACTACCTAGCTTAGGAGGTGCCAGCAAAGGGGCAAGACAGAAAGCAGGTGGTGGATGTTGGGACAGGGAGAAGCTTGTCCTGCCCTTGTCGGTCCCAGCACAGCACCCAGAAGGCAGCAGGGCTGGGCTGGGCTGGGCTGGAGTGGGATGTTGGATAACACAAGGATCTGAGCACAGGGAGAGTTGGGCCAAGTCCTGCTGGGCTGGAGCTGCGCCTGGTGCTGCCATACCTGGTAGCTCAGCTCCTTGATCCTCCGCTCATACTTGCGAATGCCTTTCTGGGCTTCAGCCATCTTCTTCTGCTCCATATCCAACTCTCCCTCCAGCTCCCGCACCTGTGGGTGGATAGAGGCCAGCTCAGCACTCTGCTCCCTAGTGCCAGCACCAGCTGAGGTCAAATCACTTTCCCCAGATCACAGTAGCCACAGCCAAGGCTAAGCCACCCCAAGCAAAGGCATGGAGCCAGCCCCAGGCTTGCAAGTCCTCAGGGACTGCCCCTCACTGCCCACAGTCCCCCTGTGGTACAGTCTGGCCCCAGAGGGATGGGACAGCGCCGGTGCCCTGCAAAGCCTGGTGCTACAGGGCCTGGGGCAGTGCCAGGAGCCTGCTCCTAGGTGGCACAGCCAGGGATCTGCCCCTCCCATCTCACCCTGGCCTCCAGCTTCTGGATCTGCTTCTTGCCCCCCTTGAGAGCAATCTGCTCTGCTTCGTCCAGGCGCATCTGCAAGTCCTTGATGGTCTGCTCCATGTTCTTCTTCATCCGCTCCAGGTGTGCACTCGTGTCCTGCTCCTTCTTCAGCTCTTCTGCCATCATGGCAGCCTGCAAGGCCAAGAGCACAGAGGCATCACCACAAGGCCAGGCAGCCCTGCCAGACACAGGGGTCAATGGAGAAGCTCTGAGACCTTCCCTTCTCCTCCCACCCACCAGCCCCACAGCGTGCTGGGCACCCTTGCCAAACCATACAGCACCATCCCCACTGCACTCTTACATCTGTGATAGCCTTCTTCGCCTTCTCCTCAGCGTTGCGGCACTCCTGAACCGCGTCCTCCACCTCGCTGCTCAGCTGTGAGATGTCAGTCTCCAGCTTCTTCTTTTGGTTGATTAAGCCCGTGTTCTGCGGACAGAGCAGGGCAGTGCCACAGGGACCGGCCATTCACCGTGGCTGACGGCCCCACTGCCAGACAGACTCCTGCTGCTTCAGTGACAGCAGAGACCCGGGATCCAGTGGTCCCTCACCTGGGAGTGGAGCAGGTTGACCCTCTCAGTGGCCTCCAGCAGCTCCTGCTCTGCCAGCTTCCTGCTCCTCTCTGCTTGCTCCAGTGCTGCCCGCAGCTCCTCCACCTCCGCCAGCAGCAGGTTGTTGCGGCGCTCCAGGGCAGCTGCCTGCTCCTTCAGGTCGTCGTTGTGGCGTTGAGTGTCATCCAACTCGATTTGCAGGTCCTGCCGGGCAACACGGGGTCAGTGGGGACAGGAGGGAGGCAGGGCTGACAGCAGGGACAGCACTGAATCTGTCCCACCCACAGCCGTCCAACCTTGATCTGGGCCTGGAGCTGGCGGCCCAGTTTCTGGAACTCGGCAGCCTGGCGGTTGGCGTGGCTCAGCTGGATCTCCATCTCGTTCAGGTCTCCCTCCATCTTCTTCCTCAGGCGAACGGCCTCGTTCTTGGCCCGGGCCTCTGCATCCAGCGTGGCCTGCATGGAGTCCATGGCACGCTGGTGGTTGCGCCTGTGGGAGGGATGATGCATCAGCCCCATCCACCCAGGGACACCCAGTCTGTGGCAGCCCTGTCAGGTCCATAGTACCAGCTCTGCCCCTGCCATAAGGGTCCAGCCTGTCCCCTCTCCACACACACCTCAGGTTCTCAAACTCCTCGTCCTTCTCTGCCAGCTTCCTGTCCACATCAGCCTTTATCTGGTTCAGCTCCAGCTGGATGCGCAGTGTCTTGCTCTCCTCATGCTCCAGGGCTCCCTAGAGACAGCAGCAGCCATGAGAAGGTGGTGCCGGGGGGGAATCTCCCCAGCCACCCACCCCAGCTTGGCCTTGCCCCCCAGCCCAGAGCTATGGGGAGCAGGGCAGGTGGAGCCACCCCAATGCCTTGCTGCGGTTGCACAACCCGCATGAGCGGGGTGCCCAGGGGTTGCAGCCTGGTTCAGGACTGTCACCCTGCTAGTGCAGTGTGGGTTGCCGCTCCAGCAGCATCCAACCAGAGCTGCAGGGTGGGCCAGTGGCTCTCGAGGGCAGCGGGCACATGCAAGCTTCAGTGGGAAACAAGGACCCACCTCAGCCTCCTCCAGAGCTGCCTGGATATCGCTCTTCTCACTCTCCAGGGATTTCTTCAGCTTCTCCAGCTCATGGATGGTTTTGCCACTCAGACTGATCTGGTCAGTCAGATCAGCAATTTCCTCTGGCAGGGACAGAAGGGCGTTTGGTCAGGAACGAGTTTGGGGGGCCAGCCCTGTGCAGGTGACTTCCCCATCCCCCTGCCCAGGCTCAACTGATGTCCCCCCAGCCCCGTGGAGAGAGCTGAGGTTGTGCTTGGGGCCATTTCTGCAGTCTGGGTGAAGGAGAGGACAGGGAGAGGCATTAAGGACCCATGGAGACCTGCTTGTCCAAGAGCAACACCTCCAAGCCAGCGTCATGCCACAGCCATGGCACTCTTGGCAGCAAAACACACACCACTTGCAAACAAGTACCAAGTGACACTGCCTGTCTGCCCAGAGTGCCCCCAGCAAGACGGCAGGACACATGCTGGCTTCCTGGCTGGGCTGCTGCATCCCTCCAAGGAGGAAATGGGCCAGGCTTGGCTGAGGAGCAAGGTCTGCTCCCTGCCTACAAGGGACCCCCATCCCACCACATGGATGAGGACAGGGGACCCACAGGCTGCCCGGGAGAGCAGGACACTGGGCAGAGAGTCCAAGGGGAAAGCTTGAGCCCAGTCCTACCCTGCAGGTTCTTGTTCTCCCTCTTGAGGGTCTCCAGGTTGTCCAGGGACTCCTCATAGGCATTCTTGAGCTTGAAGAGCTCTGTGCTCAAGCTGCGTGACTCCTTCTGCGAAGCCTCCAGCTCTGCCTGGGTCTCCTCATACTTCTGCTTCCACTCAGCCAGGATCCTGTCAAAGTTGCGCTGCTTCTTGTCCAGGGCAGCACAGGCCGAGTTGGCGCGCTCCAGGTCCACCGAGAGGTCCTCAATCTCTGTCTGCAGCCGGTGCTTGGTCTTTTCCAGTGAGGAGCACTTGGCATGGGCAGCCTCCACTGCCTCCTCTGCCTCCTGCAGTCGGATGGCCAGCTTCTTCCTGTCAATGGCAGCAAGGGATGAGTGCTCCCAGCCCAAGTGTCATCCCACCCCCTGCTCTAAAGGAGGGGAGGCCACAGCCTGCCCAAACAGCCTCAAGTCCGTGCAGGAGGATGCAGCCTCACTGTGGGGTCTGGGAAAGCTGCATCTTTGAATGAAAGCATGCCACCTGCAAGGAACAGACTCCTGCCATGAGACTCACTTGGCTTCCTCCAGCTCCTCTGTCCTCTGGATGGCATCCGTCTCATACTTGGTTCTCCACTGGGCCACTTCTGCGTTGGCCTTGGACAAGTTCCTCTGGAGCTCACTCTTAGCCTCCACTTCCTCCTCATACTGCTCCCGCAGCAGGTCACAGTCGTGCCGGGAGGCTTGCAGGGCATGGGCCAGCGCGTTCTTGCTCTGAGGAAGGGAGAGCTCATGAGAGGAGCAGCTGGCTCCAGGACATCGGCCATGGCGTGGGATTGGGGGCAGCGGGAGGGAACTTCTATTTTTCCCAGGCTAAGAGCTGCCCTTAGGGCTCCTGTGTGCAGGGTATGTCCCACCTCCCCAGTCCAAGAATCTGGGCCACTGCCACAGTGGGACACACGTCCCATTCCCCGAGATCTGTGTCATTCAGAGATCAGCCATGCCCTAGAAGCCTCACCTTGGTCTCTTCCTCCAGCTGCCTCTTGAGTTCCTCAATGTTCTGTGTGAATGAGGCCTTGCCACGGCTCAGCTGGTTGATGAAGGACTCCTTCTCCTCCAGCAGCCGACTAAGCTCCCCTGGGTTCAAATAGAGCCAAAACAGCTACTTTGGGGCCTAAGGGCTGCAACCTGCATTAGCCCACACCTCCCACAGCCTGTGGCCTTCAGCTGCATGGAGACCTCCAGCAGTCCCAGCTGTATCCCCACCCAGGCAAGCTGGGGCCCATGGGCAGAGTTGCACACCAGCAGCCAAAGGCAAAGTAAGCCAGCTAGGAAACCCCTCCTGGGCACATCCCCCAGCACAACTAGCATCGCCAGAGAGGTCCTCTTCCCTGCCAAGCCATAGGGCACCTCTGCAAGGCCTTAGTGGAGGCACAACACAGACATCCCACAGCCCTCCACTCCAGATGGAGCTCCTGCTATTTTTTTCTTTGTCCATGGGAGAAGCAGGACAGTCTGGCCCGCTGAACCACAGCTCCACCACTCAGATGCCCCAGTGCAAGACCAGCCCCAGAGCAGCCACGTGTCTGTCCCGTCTGCCACCCCCACCTACCATTCTCAGTCTGCAGCCTGCCCCTCTGCGTGCTCACGTCGGTCAGCTGTCGCTGCAGCTCATCCACTTTGGACTTGGCCTCGCTCAGCTGGTCCTCATAGGTGCGGCACAGCTTCTCGGCATTGGCCTGCACGCACCAAGCAAAGCCTGTGTGAGACCCAGCTCTGCCCGGAGAGCACCATTATCCCAGGAGGGGCTCAGCGACTGCATCACCCTGGGACCTCACTGCCCTGCTCAGCTGATCCCACGTGCACACAAGGCAGAGAGCGGGAGCCTGCCAGAGCTCTTGTGTCTCTGCTAAGCTAACAGTGGCTCCCTGCAGTCAGTCTCCCAGGAAATGTCTTCCCAGATCCTCCAGACTTGACTAGGGCAAGCAAAGCATCCTGCAAGCACTGCCACAGTGACATAGGGACAAGCTATACCTAGTGAAAAAGAGGGACTTGGCCATGGCAAATTGCTCCCGACAACATCCCATGGACATGGCTGTGCTGAACACACTGCAACCAGTTGCACTGATGTTCACAGAAGAGATGAATCTGCCCCATACAGAACCAGTGCCCACCTTGTTCTTGGTGAGGTATTCAATGTTGGATGACAGGTCATCCACCTCCATCTTCATCTCACTCTTCTCTTTCTCCAGCTTCTGCTTGACGCGCTGCAGGTTGTCGATCTGCTCGCTCAGCTCCGCCACACTGTCTGCATGCTTTTTCCGCAGGGCAGCCGCTGTGGACTCATGCTGCAGGGTTGCCTCCTCCAGGTCCCGCCGCAGCTTCAGGAATTCTGCTTCCCGCTTCTTGTTCATCTCCAGCTGCGTGGCCGTTGCCCCACCAGCCTCCTCCAGCCGCTCACTCAGCTCCTCCAGCTCCCGTGACACTTCTGCCCGCTGCTTCTCCACCTTGGCTCTGGCAGCACGCTCAGCCTCCAGTTCCTCCTCCAGCTCCTCAATGCGGGCCTGGCAGAGACAGAAAAAGGCAGATGCTTCAAGCACCAGGTGAAGCTCCAGCATCCTTGCTCTCCACAATGGAGCAAGGTGTCTCCTCTGATACTGGGGAGCAACAAGCCACCAGTCTGGAGCAAATGCTTGGGTTGTGTTGGGATTCTTGGAGGCAGGCATGCCTGGTGCTTCTTGGTAGCGTGTTTTGCAGAGCTCCTGCTCTCCTCTGTACCCTGCCATCAGGATCCAGGCTGATACTAGCTTCTTTTCAGTGGGAACCTTCATGTAAACAGCCTGAATCTGGGGGCCTGTCTCTGATGGGAAGAAGCCCAACATAGTAGATTTGGATCTTCAGAGTTTGGGCACTGGACAGAGAACTACATCCTAGAAGCTCTTCCTCATGCTAGTACTAGTATTCACCTCAATAGACCATTCTTTAATTTTTAGTCCACCACATTTTGGCAGAGGGCTTTGCTTCTGCTAACAATACCAGCTTTTTTCATCACTCTTCTGCCAAGGAGATTCCCCCGTGCTCAGAGAGGGACTGGCCCATGCAGATTCCCCAGCACATTACATCTGATGGAAATTTAGGATTCCTAGGTTGTGAGAGCAGTTCTTCCTACCATACCTGGAGCTCCTTGATCTTCTTCTGCAGCTGAGCCTCAGTCACTTGCCCATCTTCAATCCTTGAATTCAGTTGACTGATTTCAAAGTCTTTCCTGTACAGAAGGCAGGCAGAGCCTCTGGTCAGACAAACACTGTCCTGCCAAGTCCCTCTGGCTCCTGAAGCCAGAGGAAGATTGTTCCCTGCACCATAACACCCAGGTCCAGAGGACAAACAAACGCACACAGGAGAGGGACTGCAGGGATAAGAAGCAATGCATGGACTGCTCTGAGGGAGGGTTGGAGTGGCCAAACTAGCAGACAACCTGGCTCTGAAGTTTTCCCTATGAGATCCCTAGGTGTTGTTCCCCAGTTCCCCAACGAGAATAGGACATGGGTGACGAAGTCTGTACTTGTAGCTGAGGTCCCAGCTCTGCGTTAGGATACTGCCAGGCAAGTCTTTCCTCTCCAACTCCATGCACGGAGGAAGGTCTATAGCACCTTGATCTATTAGTCTGTGCAGCTGACAAGCTCCTCAGCATCTCTGCATAGTGCCCAGCAAAACTAAGCCCTCATTTTGCCTGGATTGATCACACCAGCAGTGCTCACATCCCAGCAGCCCCTGCAGAGGCCACATGTCCACTTGATTTAGAGGTGGGCATTGGCCTGGCAGAGTAAGCACACAGCCCAGGCACATATCACACACTTACTTTTTGAGTTTCTCCTCCAGCTGCTGTTTGTCATTCTCCAAATCCATTACAGACTCTTGTGTCAACTTCAGGTCTCCTTCAAGCTTCCTCTTTGCTCTTTCCAGGTCCATGCGGACTTTCTTTTCTTGTTCAAGAGAGCTTTCCAGCTGGAGAATGAAGAAAGACAGGATAGGGAGGGAAAGGAGTTTCTGTAACCCCAACTTTCTCCATGTCCATTGCTGTGGGAACTTCGCCCAGCCCTGAGAGCCAGAGCTATTTCCTACCTGGTCTCCAGTCCCATTCCCTCAGCCCAGGTACTCTAGACCACCCCTTGGTTCAGGGGCAGTTTGTCAATGGGGTTATTCATCAACTGGCCATATTAAATGTGGATCTGATAACAATCCCACCCTCCAGATCCCACTCAGGCACAGCCTTTGGGCTTTCCTGGAGGTGTGACTCTCTCACTTTACTGTCACTGGCCTATGACTCACATCATCCACTTGCTGCTCCAGTTTGACCTTGGCTTTGGTCAGTGTGTTGACCTTGTCTTCCTCAGCCTGCAGGTCATCCAGGGCCTGCTGATGTGCCTCTTGCAGTGCTTTCTTCTCTTTCGTCAGCTTGGCAATGATCTCATCCAGAGCAGCCATCTCTTCAATCAGGTTTTTAACCTAGATCAGTGAGGTCAAAAATTGAACACGTCTTCTCAGAGAGAGAGGATGCAAAGCTACTACAGCAGCCCGACCCACGAAAGGCAGGAGTCCATGATCAACAGCAGTTTAGCACCACAGCAGCAGCCAGCCCCTCTCTCCTTGGCCAGGCTGGTTCCACCAGGTGGTTTGTCAATGCCCCAAATAATTTGCCATTGCACAGAACCATTTGCTCATACCACTCCCGTGCAATGAGGCAGGACACCAGAGGGTTTTGCCCTCTCCCACACCTCTTTGCACTCTGCCCTGCCCCAGCTCCCACACACAAGCAGCCTCATCCCTGACGTTTCTCTTCGGTGCCCCCACATGCACTGAGGCCCCAGAGCAATGAGGCTGTACTCTGCAGGGAGGGTCAGTTACCTTATTCTCTGTGGCATGCTTCTCCTTCTCCACCTTGGCCAGCGTGATCTCTAGGTCATCGATGTCCTTCTTCAGCTCTGCACACTCATCCTCGAGCTTGCGTTTCTTGGCGGTGAGGTCTGAGTTCATCTCCTCCTCATCCTCCAGACGCTCTGTCAGCTCCTTCACCTTGGCTTCCAGCTGGATCTTGGACTTGATCAGCAGGTCACAGCGTTCCTCTGCATCTGCCAGGTTGTCTTGCTCCTGGGATGGGCACAGGAGAGCCTGTGGTCATCCACTGCCCCAAGAACATACCAGCAGGCTCTCAGCCATGCTATACTGGCCTAGAGCTGAAGCTCTCCTTGTGGAAGGGGTAGAGCAATCCTGAGGTGCTCAGGTGCACAAAAACAAGACAGCTCCAGTCACTGCCCATTTTCAAAGTCCATGGGGCAACCACTAACACTAACCCAGGCCAAAGAGCTAACGGCAACTAAATCTTTCCAGAGGAAAGAAACACTGGAATGACACTTCCTGGCATAGAAATGGCACAGATTAGCCAGTTTGGTGAGCGAATGTCGCCATCCCTCCCACCCCCTTGTGAGGAGATCACCCTTTCCAGAGCCAGGGGAGCATGAATCGCCACAGCAGGTCTGAGATGGCAAGTCTATGATGTTGCTTCATGTTTGCACCTGAGTTTAACATTGCATTTCAAACAGATTGCAGCAATGAGGGGGTCTCAGAACTGTAAGAGGCTGAAGGAGGGATCTAGCATGCTCTGCTCCTTCTGTCCAAGGACCCTGCACTATCTTTACACTTCCAGAGAGAGGGTGAGGCACTCACTGCCTGCAGCTGGAGAGCCAGGTCGTTCTTCTCCTGGATCATGGAGACCTGCTTCTCTTCCAGTTCCTTCCTCTTAGCCTCTGACTTCTCCAGAGCCTCCTTCAGCTTCTGGAACTCCTCCTTCAGGTTGGCCATTTCCTTCTCAGTCTGAGCAGACTTGAGTAAAGGCTTAATCTTGAAGAACAGCTTCATCCAGGACCAATTCTTGACAGCATTGAAGGCCCGGATGTTCCACTGGATGGTATAGAGGGCTTCCCTGGAGGGAATGGGTCACAGCATTATCATGGGTGTAGATTCCCTATGTCCCATCCTCACTGCAGCAGAGACCTGGCTTTTGCAGGCCTGGACATGGCTCTATTCTCCACCAGCTGGACAAATGGCAGTATGTTGAATGAATGGCACATTGTCTGCACAGTGTAATGGCCCTAGTGGGATGGGTGGTGTGTCCTGGCTTTCAGGTCTCTTCGCTCCGCATCCCTCCGAATCTTTCAGTGGAAACCAAAGGCTCCCCCCACATAGATACACTGACCCTACCAGGCCCATGTCAGACCTCTTACTGGTCTGCCTCCTTCCCTTCAGGACAGGGCTGTACTCAACCACCACCAGCCATAGTCAAGCCCCACAGGTCAAGCACACTGAAATGTGCAGAAGGAACAAGGAGACACACAAAGTTCTGCCTCTTCCCCCCCCCAACTCTACCTCCTGCTGATGATCTTCTGATACTCAATGCGCATGAGGTGCCCACGGAGTCTGGCCTGCAGCATGGTCAGGATCTTGGCCAGACGCTCATCTCGCATCTCTTCCAGCATGCCCAGCAAACCAGCCTTGAAAAACACCTGCAGG
Organism: Buteo buteo; assembly: GCF_964188355.1. Lineage (NCBI taxonomy): Eukaryota > Metazoa > Chordata > Aves > Accipitriformes > Accipitridae > Buteo > Buteo buteo. Next base: position 65,473,818 of record NC_134172.1, read on the forward strand.
CAAGAGAGGGAGAACAGAGTCAACAGCAGAGAGGACAGAGGGCCCAGGGGTAACATAACCTGTCAGGCAGACCTGGGCTACATGAGGCCCAAAGCAGGGATACACAGAACAGCAAGGGCTACACACTGCAGGTTTAGGTGCCCTCCCTGCACGGACGAACACCCACACTCTGCACTGGCTGGAGGTGCACCCACACAAGGCACAGGCACAGCTGGGCACCAGATCTCCCTGCCCTGAGCAGACTGCATTCCCCAGTGGGGACTAGCTGCTGTGCTGGGTGGTATGAGGTCAGGCAGCCGTGACCTTCTGCTCAGACCTGTTTCTTCCCAGCCTGCATCTTCCTATGCCCTCCTCAATCCCTTCAAGGGCCACATGCAACCGGCAGAGTGCAGGGCTTCAGCAGGGCTGTGGCCAGGCAGAGAGCAAGCTGGGCACAGAGAGCAAACTCGGATTGCAGAGAGACAGGAGGGGCATTGTCTCCCAAGGACCAGCTGCCTGGTCTCACCTTGGTATGACCAAACTTGTACTGCGAGTGGTCCAGTTCAAGGGAGCTCAGCAGCTTCTCTGTGGCCTTCCTGCTGTCCACAAACTTGTCATCTGGAATGGCTGCTGGATTCAGGATACGGTAGCTGCATGGACAAAGTAGAGGGAGGACATGCAAGAGAACCCCAGGTGCACAGAGTTGATGGCTCTATCATCATCCCTGTACCCCAATCATGCCAGTTCCCCAATGGAAGCATGTCACTGCAGCACAAGCTGGAGCCATGTATGAACCAGGAGCTCCAGGCCACAGTGTGGGCTCTTCTGCAGGGCAGACACCAGGGAACCCTACCAGATCTTAGTCCCTGAACACAAGGAAGACTGTGCAGGAGGACACCACTGGCCTTACCATGCCTGGTCAGGCCCAGGCCAAGCAGTGTGGATGGGGCCAGCTGGAGAATGGCAAGGATCCCAAGGGCAGAAAGAAATCTGAGCCAGGATCGGAGGACCTGAGCCTTGTCACCATCCACCTGCACCAGCCCTGCATTCAGCATCTCAAACATCACCAGGCCTGCTGTCTCATCACGTGTGGCACCAAACTATCCATGTTTGGCAACACAGAGCCAGCAGCAGGGCTATCCCAAACTGTACATGCAACTGGGCGTATTGTGGTGGTTCAGATCAGCCCTGCACAAGCTGGGGAGCAGGTCAGAGCCAGGGCAGTCTGTCTCCCCTCGGAACATGTGTGGTTTGCTGGGCAAGGAAGAAGAGGGAGTTACCGTTGCTTGAAGTCTGCATAGAGGATCCTGTTGGGGAATCCCTTACGGCAGATGCGGATACCTTCAAGGACACCGTTACACCGTAGCTGGTGCAGCACCAGGAAGGAATCCATGGCTCCTATGGGTGAGAACAAAGATGGAGCAGACACGCAGCCCAAGAGGACAGGAGAAATGAAGCTGCAGCATGAGCCTGAACTCTGGAAACAGCCCGTGGTTTTGAACATGGGTGTTAACCTGTCCTGTAGGCCTATACTGAGCATCAGTGCTGCAGCCTGGGCCTCGGATGGTGGAAGTCAGCCTGAAAGACTCATCCGTCCCTGCTGCTATACACAAGTGCCAGGCAGTCCAACCATCAATCCACAGCCAAAATGGAAGCCTGGCAAAACTCATTCTCCCCAGCAGAGGAGACTGGCATGGGTGACAGGGGTTTCCACACTGAGATGGGGCCAGGTCTCAGTGGCAGCAGAACTGCTGCAAGAAAAGGGTTGGGGAGAAGATGGGTGCAAGAGTCCCTGCCAGCTCCCACATGTGGATGTCACCCAAGAGAAATACCAGGGTGGTGTCTCAGTCTATGCATACCTGGGGTCTTTGTCTCATTGGGGATGATGCAGCGGACAAAGTGGGGCTGAGTGGAGCGCAGGTTGGTCATCAGCTTGTTGAGATTCTCCTGTAGGGCAGACACGGGATGAGGCATGAGGTGACAGCTCTGCTCCCCTACAACACTTCTCTCCAGCCCCTTCCCCCCACAGGCAGGGAGAGAGCAGACACTGAGAGCCCCTTACCACTCTTCATGAGAAAGAGGGAATTTCCTCCTGCTTGGCTGCTCTCTGTGCTATCCTGCCAACAGGACATCCCCAGCCCTGTAGCAGGACCACTACCTTCTGCCAGGGTGGGAGCAATAGCTGAAGGGACTGGGCTGGCAGACATGCCAAATGGCACCTGCAGGTTTTGCTATGCCAGAGAGGATCCAGATGCTTCCCAAGTATTTGTAGATAAAGTTTTGCTGCAGGGGAGAGCCAGGAACACAGGACTGAGCATATTCCTGGTATACAGCTCCGCTGGTGCCCGTCAGCCCTGTGCTCAGCACCCTGCAAATCTAGTGCTGGCATCCACACTGGCTGCAGTCCTCATCTCATCAGGTTTTCCCTGCACCTCCACAGTGCTGCCCATGCCCTTCGGCCATGACAGAAGGCCCTGCTGATCCAGCCTGGGCCTCCTTTTCTCTCCAAGGCAGGACTCATGCCAAGACATGGCCCTGCCTTTTCTTGTGGGAAAGGCATCTGCACCCTTGATCTTTCCAGGCTGCCTTCCCCTGCTCGTACAGGCTCAGCCTGTCCAGGACCAGCTCAGAGAAGGGAACACCTTCCCACAGCTCCATGTCATCATGGGCAACTTCTTGCCGCAGACACCTTTCCCCAAGGCCTGTGACTTGTCCAGTAGGAAAAAAGTCACATGTCTCCCTTAACGGAGGCTCTGACACAAGTGCTGCCCTCTTTGAGCACCCTGTCACCACAAGGCAGGACACAGCTTTGGGTTCACACACCCTTCTGTGCTGTTTTCCAGTTGCTTAAACTCTGGGGTGGACAAATAACTCCTGTGGTGACCATGGGAACGGGGCAGGAGGGTGTTATCCTGAGCTGTAAAATAGCTCAGGTCACCTCCCTGGACAGGACAGCAGAGAGCTGCCTGCTCAGAGACCTGTAAGATCCTCCTCCATTTTCTTCTGCCCAAAGGCTGTCCTTCCCGCCGACAAGAATGAGGAGAGAAGTAGCACAGACTTAAAGTGATGTTCATGTAATACATTATCTAAACATCACTACAAGTCTTAACTGCCGCTCTCTCAAAGGTGAAGGAGCTGACGGGCAGTGCAAGCATCACGCAGGCAGAAGCAGCACAAATTGCTCCAGCCTGCAGCCTTGTGTCCTTCCCTAGCAGCACGGGGACAGGGCTGGGACTCTGCCAGGTACAGACCCCTTGCCCAGGGACGAGAGGGTGTTAGCTTTTGCTTCATGGTGGTCCTTCAGGCCCCAGAAGCTCATGTGCAAGATACCCCCGAGTCTTGGTAGGGAAGTGGGACTGATACTGGGACCCTCTGAGCATGTTTCCCTTATGGCCTTGGATGAGGGGCTGGCTCTTACCTTGTGCAGCTGTGACACTGTTTGGAAAGAAGCTGCCTTTTTACGTTTCTCCTTGGTCCCTGGCTTGTGAGGTTCCTCTGTTGGGTTGAAATATTGATTAATTACATCAGCAAAGCATCTGCTCGGCTTGGAGGACTCAGGAGCACCCCCAAACACCTCTGAAATGCCCACAGCCCCTGCTCTTTGTAAAGCAGAGATAGTAGTGCCCTGCTGCAGAGCAAAGCTGCAGACCATCAAAAACATCTCCCACAGCACCCAACTCTGGGTGTTGCTCCTCAGCTCTTGGTAATAAGAGACCCCTTCACACATCCCATGTTATGGGGCCACCAGGACAGCTCTACAGCACCACACAAGTTCAGCCTGGTCCTAACCACCCACCTAAAGCCCCTAGGCCAGCACTGCGTGTCCAGAGCACCTAGCTACCCAGGTCAGAGAGGTTTTTAGGGGTCAACGTGGGTCTTGCCTTTGCGCAGGCTACTAGGTGCACCAACAACTGGGCGTGGGGGTGAGGAGGCTTTGCCGCAAAGGGAGGGAGAGATGAAGGTCAAAAAAGGGATGAGGTTGTTCCTCACCTGAAGTAGAGCTCACGTAGTTTTCATAGAGAGAGGCCAGGAGCTTGTTTTGGGATTTTTGGAAGACAGCCACCACTGTCTCATTCAGGGGGTCCTTGTTCTTGTCCAGCCACCCAATGATGTTGTACGGCACCTGTCATCAGGGGAAAGAGGCAAAGGTAAGACAGCCCTGCAAGGGGGAAGGTGCGAATGCTGTGGAAGAGCTGACAAGGGACGTACCACACCAGCATAGTGCACTAGCTCGAAGTGGGCCTCATATTTCCGCTTTTTATCCGGCCGGGGCTTCTGGAAGTTGGGTGACTTCCCAATGTGGTTGTCATAGAGCTTAGCTTTGAATGACATGTCAGAGGCTTTTGGGAACATGCACTCCTCTTCAAGGATGGACAGGATTCCCAGTGGCTGCAGGGAGAAGGTGGTATAAAGAGGTCTGAGCTCAGTGTTGCCATGTCCCATCCCAGAATGGGAGCTTCTCTGTGCCACTGGGCAAGGTGAGGCAAGGCTTGACTCATTCAGGCAAATGGTGCAAGACATTGACCATGGAGCAATCTATCACTGGTGTATTCGAGGCTGCATCTGACCTCCAGCCAGTCAGAGTGGGACTGGCCAGGCCTGCAAGACATGGGGGCTTTGCCCAGGTCCATCAGATTGTTGGGAAGGGGAGATCCTCTCCAGTATCCTGACAGGTTTGCTCCTTTCCAAAAAAAAGGTGAGTTTCCTCCACGCAATGGTGGAAAACTTTTATACAAGCTGCTCTGAATCAGCAAGTACTCAAGTAAGAGGCACAGAGGGGGCAGCAAGTGGGTAGGAAAAAAGGGGCAGAGATCACTGTTCTCTGGAGAAAAAGGCTGCACCAGGTTTTGTGGCTCACTGGTGTGTAGGAACAGAATTTCTGTGGTTTCATAATGTCAAAATTTGTGTCAAAAAGGACTCAGTGGACTGGAGGCTCTGAGCTGTAAGTGCAGGGAAAGCAAAGTTGGTCACTTGCCACTGACTGGGGAGGGAATAATTTAATTTCTGGTAGCAGAGCACTCCTCACTGTTCCAGTCTCGCAAACAAGCTGCCTACCAGAAGTATCATGCCCGACTCATGCTTTACCTTCTCAATCAGGTCGATGCAAGCTTGCAGGTCCAGGCCAAAGTCAATGAAGACCCATTCGATGCCTTCCTTCTTGTACTCTTCTTGCTCGAGGACAAACATGTGGTGGTTGAAGAACTGTTGCAGCTTCTCGTTGGTGAAGTTGATGCACAGCTGCTCAAAGCTGTTGAACTGCAAGAACAAAACAAACCTGTGTCAGAAGGAGGAGCTCCAGATGTGAAGGGATTCACTCTTCTGCTTTGTCTGGGTGTGAAGAATGATCTCTGCTAGGCTCAGCTGGATTGCTATCAGAGCAGGTAGCTAGGAATCATTGGAGATGTTCCCACAGCAGTGTTAGAACAGTCCTTATGAGCAACCTTTTTGCTCCAGATAAATTAATTCAGACAAGAGCTCTTTTTCTTATCAAGGCCAGCAGTTTCTTGGAGGAGATAGACCTGTCAGACACTCGGGGACTGAGCTGTCTAGCTACAACATTCCACCGAAACCATTGCAGAGGGCCTGTAGAACTCACGTCAAAGATCTCGAAGCCTGCAATGTCCAGTACTCCGATGAAGAACTGTCTGGCCAGCTTGGTATCTAGGGTCTTGTTGATCCGAGTCACCAGCCACTTGAACATGCGATCATAGGTGGCTTTAGCCAGAGCTCCCACAGCATAGACAACCTGCCAAAGCAAATCATAGAGCAAATCAGGTCATGAGCACTTATGCTTCTCTCTGCTTTTGTAGGAGCTAGAGGCTGAAGAATAGAGCTCCCCTTAGCACACAAAGGACAGACAGACAGACCCAGGGAATTCATAGCTACCGTGTATGCTCCATGATTAGTTTTCACACGCTCACAAGTGTGTTCTTGTGTCCCTGGCCTGGTCTTACCCTCAAAGGTTTTAGGATACAGATTCAGTCTAAAGTGATCTTTTCAGAAGCCTTGTGCATGGCAGGAGCCTACAGTTCACTTTGGAAAAAACACCAGCTCCTAAGGTTCTCTTGAATTTTATTCGAGGACTGGCTTGCACTATTCAGGCCAGGTTTGGGTTCCTGTGATGTGGCTGGAATCTGACAAGATACATTTTCTGTGCATTTGAGTCCCCCACAAGATCAGTTTAGATGAGTTTTAGATGAGTATTTAGATAAGTTTTCTACTTTCCAGAGCTGAACTCTTCACAGGAGTGTGACTGTGTCTGAAGCAGATCCATAGAAACTGGACCTCTTCTGGCTGTGATCCAACCCACATTTCAAAGATACTGCATTGAACCTCCAGCCTTGGTTAATATCCAAATTTATCTGCCAGCTCTGCCATCAAATTTCCCCGCTGCTAAAAGCCAGTAACTGTGGATACATCTCCTCGTGCTGCTCTGGAGTCTCCTCCTAAACCCAAGAGAGTCAACTGAAGCACCAGTCACCCTGTGCAGAGAATATTTTGCAATGGGCCTCTGTGTAGATGAGTCACATACCAGTATGAGCAGGGAGCCTGTGTCCCAGCACACTCACCTGTTCCACATTCTGACCTTTGGTCACGTATTCATTGCCCACTTTCACACGAGGATGGAGCAACCCCTTGATGAGGTCAGCTGAGCTGATTCCCATGAGGTAGGCAGCTTTGTCAGCACCTGTAAAACAGTACAAAGGCATGAGGAGCCAGCAAGAAAGTCCCAGGATGAAAAAAAAAAAACCAAAAAAACATCACCAGCTCTTCTGCTGATCAGTGCTAACTATACTAGTTTTTCCACCTGCTCCAGAGTATCCTCCAGTGTCTAGTGTGATTTCCCATCTTGGATATTGTATGATGCTTTTAAAGTCTGGACCTCCTGCCTGAGAAGTTACTGTTTGGAGGAGATGGCCATAGCAGACCTGCTGCACCTTATCAGGTGCCCATCAGGTTTTTGAGTCTTCTTGATTTGGGGATCTCTTCGCATTTTCCAGTGGAATCTTGGATTCCCATGCAGTGAATTTGAACTGACCAGAAGAGAGGTGATCTTCTTGCTTATCTTTCATAGACTCCTAATAGCAGATTGTAGCTAGAAAATCACCTTTGTAGGGAAATCACTGCTAGATCAAAATCTTCATTAATTACCAGGTAGCAGCTGAATCCTATGTTGACGTTCCTGAGGCAAGGGGAACTCTTCCTACATGAATGTTAGCATGTCGAGGTCCGATCCAGGTAGTCATTTCTGCTGGATCCCTGCCTAAGCTGATGTATAGTTACTGTTTAAGCCTTCCAATTAAGTGATAGGGCTCCCTCTTCTCATCATTCCACATGCTGGAAAATCACCCTCTCCTTGAAGCTCACTCCATTATGCCTGGGAGCCAGGCATAATGCAGCGGTGCAAAAGTAGTAGAAAATATTTGAGCTCTGACTTTTCTGAATTTTCAGATTTGCTCTGCAGTTTGACTCTTCTCTTAGACCTATGATTTGCACTGGATTTTCCTAAGCAACAAACAAGGAGAAGTATTAGACAGTGACTGTATCCTACTCTAAATGCTCTTCAGGAGGCTGTGACTTGAGCAGGTCCTTGCAATCCTGATCGTGGTCTGGCTCATATTCTGTGGACAATCTGCTCTGGAAGGCTGCCTAATGAAGTGCAAAAGAAGAGGTGATGAAGGGCAGGAGAAGACTGAACTAGGTGAAGCACAGCTAGGGTGTGACAGCCTGTGATGTTGCTGAGGCAAGTCTGATGCAGATGAGACCAGCTAGTGCTTGCAGAAAAGGCTGTCCTAAATACGCCTGCTCAAGGACAAGCCCCTTTGTGCACCTACAGCAGGTCCTAAGACAGTGTGGTTGCTTGGGATCATGGTCACTGACCTTCACAGACCAGGCCAGGGAAGTTATCACAGTCTGCCCTTGGAGGAATTTGCATGCCCAGCCTAGGCTGGGCAGCTCTGGCAGCGTGGAGCCAAACTCACTTTCAGTGCCATCAGCCTCTGCCTGCTCTTCTCGCTGCTTTTGCTTGAACTTCATGTTGCCGAAGTGCATAATAGCGCCCACTATTTTATAGGAGCCGTATTTCTCATCATTGCTGAAGCCCAAGATGTCCATGGCGTGCTGAGGAGAGACAAAGCAGTATAGATAGAACAAAATGACCACTCTGAGGTGAGTCCTCCCACCATCTCCTAAGGCGTTTTCTCTATCCTGGGGCTCTGGACAGAGTGCTCTATCCAGTGGGCACCTAGCCAAGGAATCCTGTCCATGGGATTTTGAATGTGAGTCCAGCTCCCACACAATCTATTTGAAAGCAAAAGGATATCCTAGCATCCACAAGCAGGAGGTTTTCCAAGCTGACGTCTCATCTTCTCATGGGAGCCATGGGAAGTGCTCATGTGCTACAGGCCCTTCCTAATGCAGGGAATTACTCTCCCTTCTGTGCCTGGAGGAGGCTGTTGATGGAGATCAGAGTCACTCTGCTCTTTCTTGTAGGCTCACAGCATGTGTAGAACAACAGCCAATAAACCAGAGGGAACTCACAGCTAATTTAGAGAGGGACACAGAAAAGCCAGGACACATCCCCATATCTGCCCAGAAGGAGGTGGTGCCCTCCCCCAGGCCCCTGCCTCGGGCTGTGGCGTGTGAAGGAAGTACACATACATCTGTCGCCATGAGTTCCTCGCCGTCATCCAGGTTGTCCACAGTTGTTACACCCTGAGAGCAGAAGTGGTAGTCATAGGGGTTGAGGGAGAGCAGCAGCATATCTGTTGGGGGAAAACATGCAGAGGTTGAGCCCAGTCTGACAGAGACAAAGCTGGGGCAGAGGGGCAACCCTGAACACAGATGAAGAGGTAAGGCTTCACCAGCCTCAACTAGAGTGCATCTGCCAGTGGGAGGAACAGCCTCTTCAAGCCCAGGCAGGTCCACACATGGGTCCATCTCTTCTGTGATGTGCCTCCTGCTTGCTATCTTGGGATATGGCTTGGCTGCAGACTGATTTAGAAGTGGCCATCCATGTCCTTGTGACCACCAGATAAGATTACTGCTCTGCACAGCTCTCCAGACCTGCCTAATAAGGTATTGTTCTCGAGCAAGCAACAAGCTCAAGAGCCTGCAGCCAAGAGGTTGACCGCCCCAGGGGCCTGTGCCAGCCATCTTTCTGCAGTGTGGAAAGGTTTCCTGTGCACTCTGTGTGACCTGGCACCTGGAGAGCAGGGCTGCCCAATGCAAATTTGGGTCAGCTGGGACTGTCCTGGGGAACACATCTAGGATATGTCTACACTAGGGCTGCTGCTGCAAGTGAGCTCTGCAGCTGTTTTCAAGCTCACCTGAAACAGGTCATCTCACTAGGGTGGCTGAAGGAGCTCAGAGTAGGCTGCAAAACACTTCTCCCCTACCCCAAAATGAGTAAATATCCAGCCTGCACGTGCTGAGGTCAGTGCTGTATCCGCCACACAACGAGGACTCTATGCAAGGCAGCTTTGCAAAGCATGCTCCCACCCTGCAGATAGACCCTGAATGACCACTTCTCTGCTCCTAGGCAGTTGCAGAAAGGGCTTTACTCTGGTTTCTCAGCCTGTGAGGATAAAGGAAGCTGGATTAGATGGCCTCTTGAAATCCCTTCCACTGGATTATCCACCAATCCTATGATCCTGTGCAGCTAGAAAAGCATTTGAGGGGCAGTACCTGCATGGTGAGCTGGGTTTGCTCAGTCCCTGTGGACCCAAAGCTGACAACAGAGCTCTTTGTGGCTATTTTCAGGCCATCATGCTATAAAGGCTATGCTGCAGCTTCAGCTGCCTTACCTTGCAACTCTGGTTTCTTCCCAGAGAGGATCTGGTAGTAGATGTGGTAGCTTCGCTCTTTGGGTTGCTGGAAAATCACTCTTGATTTTTCCAGAAGATCTAGAATCAAATAGGGTAGAGGGGTTAGAGGAGGGCTTGTTCTTTCCTGGAACTGACCCAGCATTGGCACAAATAGCCAGATGAAATCCCTCCCCACTGCAGCTGGCACATGTTTACTCACAGATATCAATGTCTGCAGAGGCCAGCTTCCCTGAGGGGCCAAAATGGATCCGGATGAACTTGCCCTGAAAACATGTGCAGGAGGTAAGTGCTGGGCTTGGCTACACAGGTACAATTCTAAGCAGCTCCGAGACATCTCAGACAGCTACAAGACACTGGCAATTTCCCACTTCTTAGGCTTCTGCTGATGCCAGGCAAGTTACTGGGCTCTGTGAGGGGTGGGTGGGTGAAGTTCTCTAGTTTGTAATGTGCAGTGGGTCAGACAGCATTGCCTAAGGCTTTAAACTCTAGGCAGGCAGAAATCTCACTCACAGCAGATAAATCCCTGTCCTCAGGCCTGTTCTTAAAGCTAAGCACTTCTGCTGGGGAGTGTGATACTGAGTCTGTCCGCAGCCTCCTGCTTTGTGATGTGCTGAGGAATATCACCCAAGAGTGTCTCCTTTCCCTCAAGGCACAAGAACAGACATCAACACCACCTGTGGCTGATGAGCTCTGCATCCCACAGCAGACCCAGGCTGGGCCTAGCAAAAAAGATGCTGCTCCCTGAAAGGGGCATGCTTGTCTGTCCCAGCTCCAGTGCTCCAGGCTGTGCTTACTGGCCCTCTCAACTCTTGTCCTGCAAGGGACTGCTCTCCAGCCACAGGCTGTGACACCAGGGTGATTCATTCTGACCGGCACACATTTACTGCACCGATGTAACCAGAAGAAGCTTGGCCTCAGCAGTCCAATCCCACTAGGAAGCAAATCTTGCTACATGCCTTTGGCTCACACCGTTCAAAAACACAATACCACAAGCAACGTATTCGGCTTACATAAACACAGGACATTAGCTTTCTGTCTTGCTAAGACACTTACAAAACGCGAGGAGTTGTCATTTCTTATGGTTTTGGCATTGCCAAAAGCTTCCATAGCTGGGTTAGCCTCAATGATTTGATCTTCGAGGGTGCCCTGGAAAACAAAACCAAAGGATGTATCAGCTCCCACCCAGCTGGAGGGGATCTGTTACCAACAACACAGGGAAACAGAGAGTGAGGCTCCTTGCACCATCTGCCTGCTATGCTCGTTAGCTGTCTTTAAGAGCCTGCTGCTCCTGAGGCATCTCCTTGTCTCATGAGGCTATGCAGCCCAGTTTAGGGGTCAGCAGAGCTAGGTTTTGCAGCAGTGCTCTCTGTGGGCTTCTCCTTGCCTAAACTGGTCCCTCTGAAGATCCAGGCTACTGTCCCCTCTGCACACAGGACTCCTTAGCCCCTTTCTTAGGCTGCTACAATATGCAAACCAAGAGCAAGCACGCACTGTCACCACAACAGTCTGAAACATTCCAGGCTCTTTGACTCTGCCAGGCATTTCCTCTTCCACCAAACCAAAGCCTTGGACAGTTGAAGTCACGGCACATTGCAAAAGAAGACATCCAGAAAACAGGCTTGATCTACAACTCCCTACACCAAAAACATGCACAGCAGGGTCATAGTGTGATGGGAACACATCACAGGTCCTAGCTGGCATGATCTGCTGAACTTACTGGAGCTCTCCTGAGCAAGCCCCAAGATTAATCTTCCCCTAACCTTGTTTTTCCATTCGTGTTTCACATGTACAGTTCAAAGATAAAGAGACAGCCCCCACCTAATGCAGGCAAAGCAGGACAAGAATTCAAGGAGAGAAGCAAGAGGCTTGTGCCAAGCCACACAAAGGACAGTGGGGTTTGACAACAGTAGTAGAGTTTGGCGGCACAGGCACGTGCAGAATTTTTCATGAGAGCTTTTGCCCGTGCTCTGACACATTACAGTCCATAGGGCTTTCCTTAGGTGGGAAGCACCAGCTCTGGGTTCTGCCCACCAAGAGCCATGCTGTCTTTTCAGTGTTGGGCCCATGACTGCTCCCCACCTCTACAGCTCCAGGCGCGTGAAGGGCAAAAGAGACAGGGAGCAGCTCTGAATCACAGCTTTACTAACAAACTGTATCTTGTCACTTGGATAGCTTTTGCTCTGTTATCTTTAAATTCAGCCTGATCTAAAATTGCCTGGCCTGTGGGATTCAATGGGGGCTGCCCCATGGGCTGCTCCAGGACCCACAGATTCAGCCCCCCAGCTATCTCACTCTTAGTAAGTTTGCCCAAGTGGTCTGAGACTTGTGTTAATGAGCATCCCCCAACAAAGACTGTGCTTCAGCTAAAGGCTGTCCCTCAGTGCTCAGACAGAGAAACTGAGGTCCAAGGACATACAACTGAGCTGCTGAAATGGCTGAGCCCTTGGGGTGCTGGGAGCACCAGGGAGTGAGCCTTTGCTGGATTTCTGAAGGCACCCAGTTGTTTCCTTGGAGCTAAACAAGCACCTCAGATATGCACCCCAGAGAAGGACATCAGCTGACTGCAATGTGGTGGGCTGAGCCAGATAAGGTCTTTGCAAAGGGTGGCATGTCCAGGCATCGTCAGGGCCCCGGTCTGCAGCCAGAGCACAGTACTGCCCGTGGCAAAGAGGCTCTTCCCCTGCCCCTCAGCACCACTGCCTTCAGCATGGCTTCGAGGCTGGGGGGGACACCAATGTCTCAGAGAGTGGAGGCTTCACCTTATCTTTGGAGGAGCCCATGCCCCCCCCAGGCAAACACTGTACTGGTTAGAAATGAGTGTTTGAAGAGTAATGATCCCTTGAAGGAGAGGTTGGAGTCAGAAAGGTAGAAAGTCACTAAGAGATGAAACACCAAAGCTTCAAACTATGGGAAGGTGGGAGGTGACACAAAGCCAAGCAGAGAACTAACGCTGCCCAGGTGCTGGGGCAGCCCTTGCTCCCAGACCCAAGGCAGAGGCCCCACACAGGCATTCCTCATCATCCCACCATAGCTTTGTAGTGCAGCAGAACTCTGTCCTCAGCATTAAAGATTAGGAGTCTCCAACACTTACCCCAGTTTTAGTGGCAAGAGCTGCCTAGAGAAAGGAAAGAAAATTGTCTTTAGAAATCCAGAAAAGCCAGGCAAGAACCACAAGAAGCATGGTCAGAAAAGCAGGGCATGACCATTTAGTGCCAAAAAACGTCCAAGAAAAAAATGGGAGGATTAAACTTTATAAGAGATGCCAAAAAGTTGTTAAATAGATTAGGTCAAGAAAATAAAGAAATGCATCAAAAAGCAAGAACAGTTAAATCCAAACCCAAAGAAGAGTAAAGAAAATAATGCTGAAGTATTGCTTGTCTGATACCTAAAGCAGCCAGTTTGCTTCTACAGGGAAAAAGCAGGCTGGAGCCTCAACGTATCAAGAAGAAATAAGCAATTGCAAGGGCAGCTCAAAAATAACCAGCACCAAAGAAATGCAAGAATCAAAACAAGAGCAAGAAAAGCACAAGGTAGAAAAGGGTCAAAATGAACAAGAGGAGAAAAAAAGGAGAAAAGGATGAAAAGCAAGGCTTAAAAGAGGCAAGGTGGGAAATGGCAGGTTTACTCCATTGTTTTAATGCTCCTTAGGAAGAAGATCTGTGGGGTGTTGAAGGAGGAAGAGAAAATAAAGACGGTATCTAAAGCACCTCCTCCAAGCTGCACAGATTGAGCAGCCACATAAAAAAAATCCATTTCCCCTTGAGCAGAATAATTTCAAGCCTTGCTTGTTCAAAAGTCAGGGAAAAGCCAAGCCCTGGGTGGGTCAGACCAAAACACGCTTCCAAATGCAAAAAGTTGGGGGAAGAAAAAAAAAAAAGTAAAAAGAAGAAGAAAGGGGAAGGGGGGGGGGAGAAAAAAATAATAAAGAAAGGAGGAAGAAAACAGCAAGAACTTGTTTCAAAAGAGGGTCTTACTAATTTCTTGCCCGGTGTGTCGCCCAAGGCTGCGACAATGGCAAAGTACTGAATGACCCGCTTGGTGTTTACAGTCTTACCAGCACCAGATTCTCCGCTTAGAGTAACAGAAATACACAGATCAAGGACATGAGGCAAAGAACAGGCAAAACTTCAAACAGAGAGACCCTGCTGATCTGCTGCCCCGCTCATCATGCCAGGAGGGAGAAGCAAAGTATTGGAGGGACGGGGAGGCTGGCACTATCAAGCCCCTCCAGTCGGGGGGTGCACATGCTTGACTTTGGAGCGAAACCCAGCTCCATCCTCGCAGTGTCCTCCGGCTGCAAGCCCGGGCTCCACCTGCCTCCTCGAAGGTGCCGTGGGGAGTCAGCTGCCCGCCGCAGATATGGCAGGAGGTGCCAGCACCCACCCAGGCTGTACGGCCCTGGCCTCGGGGCTTCAGCTGTCCGGGATCAGCCAGGAACCGGCCTCCCCTGCTCCCACTCGGGTAGTTTCAGCACGCCCCGCTTTGTTGGGGGTTCTTGGAGATGGCGGGAGCACCGTGCCGGGGTGCATCCTGCCCAGGCGAGCGTGGGGGCCGGCGTGCCCGGCGTGGGGGGCGGGTGGCCAGCGGGCCCCGCTGAGCTCATCCCTATAGTTAGCTGCTCTCCCATTGTAATCCCAGGCCACAAAGAGCCGGGGGGGAGCCGGGGAGCAAAGCCGCCACCGGACACGCGCCAAGCATCTCTCCGCAGCCCCTGCCTTTCCTAATTAGGCTATGGCCGAGGCTAAAAATGTCCGTGGCTCCTGGCAGCGGCATAGGGTCCTTTAGTGTCCTTTATATAGCCCTTATCTATATGTCACTTGAAATCAACCTGGCCTACACCCTCCCACGTCACCCTCCTCCCCCGCCGCCGCCCCTCCGGCCGCCGCCATCTCCCTCTGGCCTTGGCCTCCATCTCTCCTTCCCCCGTCGCTCCTCGGAGGACGCCGGTGGTCGGGGCACCCCACGGCAGCTCCCGCAGCTGTCGGGGTGCGGGGGAGCCTGCCCGCCAGGCCCGCGCGGGGCTTTGTCACCTGGCGCGGCGGCGGCGGCAGGCTGGGCGGGAAGGGACGGGGGGGGCCGACAGCTGCCGGGGCGGGGAGGGGGGGGACACGGCCGGGGGGGCCCTCCTGGGGCACGGGGTGCCTGCCCGCGGCTCCCCCGGGAGCGCAGCGCGGGGGGCCTTGACCGCTCACGCCGGGGCCGGGCAGGGCAAGGGCACGGAGGGGCACTTACGTGATGAGCATGGACTGGTTTTCGCGGTCTGGAAGAGAAGGACGGGCATTAGGCCGGTGCGTCACCCCCTGCCCCGGGATCCCAGACCCCCCAAGATGGGGGACCCCAAGGCGAGGGCTTACTGCGCAGCATGTCATTGTAGGCGTTGTCGGCGATGGCGTAGATGTGCGGGGGTGCCTCGGAGCGCCGCTTGCCCTTGTAGGCTGCCACCACCGGCGCGGTGTAGACGGGCAGCCACTTGTAGGGGTTGATGGTGACACAGAAGAGCCCCGAGTAGGTCTGCAGGGAGAAGGGGGGCGGAGGAGTGCCCCGTCGGGTGCCCCGACGCCCCTTCACCTCCCCACCCCACAGGGTGAAGCCCCGTCGCCCGGGGGCTGTCGGCTTACGTAGATCATCCAGTGGGAGTAGCGGCGCTTCAGGTTGTAGAGCACAGAGGCCTCGTTGAGGTGCGTCAGCATCGCCATGTCCTCAATCATGTCGAACTTGGGGGGGTTCATGAGCTGCAGCTCATCCTCCTTCACCACCCGTGTCTGCCGGAGGAGGGGGACACGTCAGATGGACCCCGGCCCCCACCAAACACCCTCTCCCCCAAAACCCGCCAGGTGGACAGGCATACCGGCAGTCCCATGCTGGGGACGACCCTGGCCCCTTGCCTGCTGTCCTCCCGACAGGGTTGCCCTCATTTTGGGGTAACGGGGCTAGGGCAGCCCCACCAGCACCCTGGCCACAAAGCCCAGCTGGGACAAGCGAGCCCCAGACCCGCTCCCTCCCCAGGGCGACGGGCTGTGGCCGAGCCAGACAGAGGGGGTCCAAGTTGGGGGGCACCAAGATGTCACCCCACAACGTGGTCAACACCCCTGTCCTGCGCTCTTCTTTGCAGCCTAAAACCCTGTGGCGGCATGGTCTTTTGCTCAGAGAGATCTCTGGTTATTTGGGCAAACAGCTGAAGCCTGTACCCCATCACTTATAACTGGATTCACTTAATCCTGAGAAGCCAAGCGCTGGGAAACTATCACATTACGCATCTGGCCTGAATGGAAGAAGCTGGATTTAGCAAATGGTCTCTTTGATAAAGATTAAATGAAACTTTTCAAAGAGGTTTGTCTGGGGTATTTTTACAGGTGAATATCAAGTGCATGGTGTTAAAAGGTGATAAGTATTAAAAGCGGGAGGGTAGGTAGAAGGATAAGGGTGGGGTTACGTCTCTTGAAACTGTTTCTGCCGGAAATGCTGATCCAGTGAAAGCAGATATAGTTTCAGATTTTGTAAATCCATGACAAATTGATAAAAAAGACAGTTTCAAGAGGGATCAGCAAAAAAGGTTTGGAAACTGCTTTGTTCGCAGAAGCTGAAGGTCTTTTAAACATAAGAATAAACTTTAAATTTATACCCCCTGCCCAATAAATTTTATTTTGGAGAGGGCAAATTTCTTTACTTTTTTTCCCAGTTTCAGACAAAAATATTTGCAAAGCCTTGACACTTTTCAAAGACGATTACATATGTTTCTTTTAAATTCGGCAGACATGAACACTTCTCAGTGCCATGCTGGCTAGCCAAGAAATAGAAATAATAAAGTCTACCATTTACTGCCTGGTCAGGTCCTTTTTCTTTCTCCCAGTTTCGCACCAGCGTGACTCTCTGCACTGCAATGAAGTTGCGGGGCTGTACGACTCCCATAGCCAAGAAAGGAATATTAATTAAGCTCATTTGCAGCTATTTGTACTGGATGTTATCTTGACAAGTAGCAGCTCATCCCTGCTTGGTTTTCCTCCCTCCCACTGCTGGAAAGCTGGAGCCTCACCACTAGACAATAGCTGGTCCTACCCCTTTGCCCAGTGCCTGTTCTCCCAACAGCACCGCTCACTCCACTGCAAATCCCAGCTAAAACGAGCAGGAATTGGCCAATTGGCCCCTTACCTCTTGTGTCAACCTTCGAGGTGAACCGGGCAGCGGTTCAGCATTGCAAAGGGCTGCGCTGGGGCAGGCGCTGCCTTCAGGCAGTCCTTCCTCCCATGGCTGGGAGCTGTGCTGGGCCAGCCCGACTGTCCCCCTTCGGTCTGCCTCGCACGGTAAACCGTGTTTGAAAGCAAACACTCAATGGGAGATGCTGAACTGTTGCCACTCTTGGCAAGTAATTGGCCTACGTGTCCTGACACACTGCGGTGTGTCCCTCCTCGGGGCATGACTAATCACCGAATGTGGAAGCGTTATCAGCAAGAGCTCGGCTAGTTTCAGACATGATCTTGTCACACATATCCCCCCCTGTCTGCACACACTTGCTCTCCCTTGGAAAATGAAAGGTATTTTGCTTACTTCCTTATTTTTGGTTTCCACAGTGACTTTGCCACCAGTGCTTTCTTTGATTTCCACTTCAATATAAGCTTCTTTCTCATCCGGGATCCAAACTCGCTTCTTTCCTGGAGAAGGGAAGGGAAGGGAAGGGAAGGGAAGGGAAGGGAAGGGAAGGGAAGAAAAGGAAAGGAAAGGAAAGGAAAGGAAAGGAAAGGAAAGGAAAGGAAAGGAAAGGAAAGGAAAGGAAAGGAAAGGAAAGGAAAGGAAAGGAAAGGAAAGGAAAGGAAAGGAAAGGAAAGGAAAGGAGAAAAGACACAAACCATGTTGAAATGTAGGAAACCATTTGAAATTGTCAACTGAAAGCCACATGAATGCAGTCAGATAACATGGAAGGACAGTGATTATTCCTTCCTACGTTCTTCGTCATAGGAGATTGGATTTCTTTGCCTTCTTCATGTTTGGCACCTGTTTAACTTTGCCGGGGTCAACTTTTAGCCTGACAGAAGTCTGCTGCTTCACGTGTGCTTGCACTCAGACTGTCATGAACAAAGACGGTGAGAGGAAGCAAAACTCTCCTCATTTGCTGAACCAAGAGGAGCAAGTTGGGCCCTGGAGCCTGAGCATGGGGAGCTGCAGTACAGCGCAGTGGCTGGGATGGAGCAGACACCTCCAATATGAAGTGGAGCTGGAGAAGACTTTCACACCAGTCCCTCAGCCCATCTCCCTCAGCCCTCCTTCCCCTCAGGGTTGGAGGAGATGAAAGGCCACCTCCGCCCACACCTCAGCAAACAAGGGGAAAGTAAAAAAACTGCTTTTCCTACTTCTGAGATCATCCTGTCCTCTGGGGTGGTGGGGGCAAGTCTGCAGTGCCTGCAATACCATGAGGAGCAGCACTGGGAAAGGGATGGGGATGGTCTCCAAAGAGAGCCATGGCGAAGGGGCTGGCTTGGGGCACACACACAGGGTTGTGCCGAGAGCTGCCTCGGGGTCTTACCATCGAACGGGATTGTCTGAAGCTTCAGCTGCTCTGTGTAGCTTTTCCGGAGGTATTCAGCAGCCTCCCCAAACACACTCATGTCCAGCATAGACATCTTGCCCGGCTGGAGGAAGACTTGGCAGCAGTGAAGGAAGAGTGAAAGACACCTGAATGCTGAAAGGAGGGAAGGGACAAGGAGTCAGTGCATGGGGAAAGCACTCGCCGCTGGGCTGTGAGAGCAACACGGTCACCAAACGCACTTTTAAATTTAGAGAGTGAGAGAAGATAGTGACAACAATACTAGCTAATAATAACTAACTATAATAACAAGACAATTACTGAACACTTTCCCTTCTGCTGCTATCAGCCCCACACTGCAAGTTCCAGCTGGGAAAGCTGGCATTGCTTTGGTGTCAAAATCCACAGTCACATTTTAGGTGTCACCAGAGATTGTCAACGACACCCCTTTTCTTGATAAACTCAGCTAAAACCTATTCCAGCTCTACAGACCTGTTGGAGCCCTGGTACCCTGCACAAAACCTCTGCAAAGACCCAGGTCTGTTTTGCAGAGCAATATTGCAGGAAGATAAAAGCAAGACTGGAGGTATTATCTCTGGGAAGATCCCTTCTAGAAGACCGCCGTGACAGCTGCTTGGAAAAGCGTTTTTATGATAGTGCTTTCTAAAATCCATCTAATGTGGTATCACACAGCAGAGCTCTGAAACGCCGCAGCAATCACAAACGTAGCCACTGCTGGTAGCCAGCAACTTGGCAAAGCGCGTAGACCTGAGCAAAAATGCTCTCGATCCAGGTCTGTCCCACCCTCCCCTGTACCGCCGGAGTCAGTCCCTGTCCTCCAGGAACATCCACCCTGCAGAGGTGAAGCGGGTTAGTAGCAGAGGACAAGCGTGCACACAGACATGCTCTTTATTACTAACCTTGGTGATAGGACTGAGTGGCTGTGTGCGTGCAGCAAAGCCCCTTTTTATTGTGTCTGTCAAGGTCAGAGTGGGAAAAGATATGTCAGAAATTCCCATGTGTCATGTCCACACAGCTCCATTGGTGCTGCTGTCCCACTGCCCGGAGAGACACAAAAGGCAAACTTCGCTTTTATCTCTCTGCAAATGCAGCCTGGTTATTTTTATTCCTGTATTGTCAGGCGACTACAAAGGCAGAGTGAGAGACTCCAGCTCGGGGAGGCAGCGCAGCTCTCCAAGCCTGCCCGCGCTGCCTGCACTGGCGGGGAGCGGAGGAATGAGAGCTTCACTGTTTCCTCCTGCACCTGAGCAATCCGTCCTCCTGCTTCTTCCCCGCACCCCGCCAGGAGAACTGCTGCCTGGCAGGATGTGTGCGGCCGATGGCTTTCCGAGCTGGAGCATCCCAACCTCTCACTCGGCTCTGGTTCTGCCTCTCCCTGGGCAGACTGCCTGCGAGCTGGGGACCAGGGAAGGACCTCAGGGCTTGGTCTCTACTACCCCATTGTCTTCTTCTCAAAGGGCTTTGCTTGTTTCCCAAGGCACACCAGCCGCTACCCATTTAACACCAACCACCACAAACACCAGAATTTACTTTTCTGGTTATATGCATGAAACTCAACAGTTTTGTCAGAGGGACCTGATGCCCCCCTGAGCTGTAGTGGCCTGTGGGCAGACTCCCAGGGCAGGCACGCTGCTGGGCTGGGTGCCTCAAGCCCCCTGCTCTGCCTCACTGCCATGGATGGGCTCTGCCTTTGGCAAGCTCTGCCCAGCAGTAACCCCCAAGGTCCTGCTCCCAGAGCTCACTCACTTGGTGTGGGAGCTTGGTTCATGGCTAGGCCAGATTCAAAATCTCTCAACAGAGAGGTTGCTGGGTTTCCTCCACACCATTTTACCCCAGCAGCACCCAAAGACACTGTGTACAATGCGGTGATCGCAGCCCGGAGCACACCTCCATCCTGGCAGCACCATCATGGGCTGCCCGACATGGGAACGGGATCCGGCAGGGGCCAGCTGGACCCATGGCCATACCATGGGCATTTTTGTTCCAGGCTCAAGGAAAAGCCATTTTAGTTGCTGGCATCCAAAGTGTAGTGAGGTTTCTACCCTCTGGGCTGGCCATGTTGCTGCCTCCCCGAAGGACCCTCATGCCTGCCATCCAAGCACTCTGCTCCTCTCTTTGCCTTTGCTTTGGTGCATTTAAAAAGCAAAGCAAGGCTGGATGCTTTATGCACCCCATCTCCCTCCTGCCCACACCAGACCAGGAGATGCCGCTGTCAAGGGCAGGGCGAGCATACACCTTCCCCAGGGCAAAGGGCCCCAGGGAACAGCTGGACGATTGCAGCCGGGATGTTCACACTGTGCCAGGGTGGGCTACTGCTGCTCGGCCCCCCAGGGGACATGGCTGGTCCTCTGCAGCACTGCTCTGCTCCTTCCTGGACGCAAAGTCACTCCATGCTCCCTGTGGGAGCAGGGCCACTCGTGCGCTGTTTGGGTTCAACACAGACTTGCGTGAAATGAGCTGCAGCCATCTTGGGAGCTGGAAATCAGCCTAACTAGACCTGGGTGACTTGGGACCCCCAAATGCACGTGCGGGGGGGGGCAGCATCTGGCCCCTGTAGACGGTCTGGATGGCTGCATCCCCCATCCTCAGCTGGGGGGTGCCTTCGTGCCAAATGACCTCTTGCCTCCCCAGTCATGTGGTCACGTCCTGGGGACATAGAAATTAGAAATAACCCCACTGAGGTGATACTGGAGAACCATGGCTGCAGGGTTTTGCTATTCCCCATGCAGCACCCCTCACACCCCAAAGTAACTTGGGGCTGTTGTATCCTCCTGAGAGTAGGGGATACTGCGACACGGGGTGATTAAGGATTAGCTGCCCAGTGCTGTGCCCAGGCTGGATGTGGCGTGGCTTCTGCCATGGCCAGAATAAGCAGCACCAGGAGATGCTTAGGGCATGTGGCTTCAGCCTGGGCACACAGTCCAGGTTGCAGAGAGATTTTTGCAGCCCCAGGACCTGCCCTGAACCTAAGCCAGGCAGTAGAAGGGGTTTCTGCTGAAGCCCCAGCAGTGGTCAGTCCTTCCATCCAGGACACAGACATGGTTTGCTGCTACACCCTGCAAGTCTGGGTTCCAAGTGCTGCCTCCCCCACACACCCCTGACAGGCAGGTCCTCTGCCCTCCCACCCTGCTTTGGAGTGAAGTCTAGGAGATTCATGGGATGGAGGAGGACTCCAGACCTGTCCCCTGTGGCTTGAGCCCCTGCAGAGAAGATGGCTGGGCTCAGTGATGGGTTGATGTTGCCTTCATTGGCTGCGCAGTGTAATGTAAGGGCTTTGCATGGTGCCAGTCTTCCCCATGAATTAAAAATGCTCCCATGGAGGGGAGCCTGTAGCATGAACAAGATGACTTTGAGCACATCAGGATAAAACAAGGTGCAAGCCCCCATCTCTATGTCCCATGTGGGCACTCTCTCACCAGGCTGGTGTTCAGAAGTTCAGGTCCTCACTGGGATTTGGCAGCAGCTGGTGCAAAGTTGGACTCTGCAGATGCATCTACTGCAGCTCCCCTGGGGAGATCATCAGGGGGACACCAGTCCTGAGATCCCTCTTGACCATGGCGTGACAGAGGTGCTCAACCTTGCCGAGGTGGCAAAATGGCAGAGTTTCAGTGTCCTGAAAAGCCACAAGTGCTGGTGGGCCACAGGTCGCTCTGAGGTTACACTGGTGGTCTCCTGCCTCTCTGTCCTGGGCTCGGAGTCAGGTTTC
This sequence comes from Buteo buteo, assembly GCF_964188355.1. NCBI lineage: Eukaryota > Metazoa > Chordata > Aves > Accipitriformes > Accipitridae > Buteo > Buteo buteo. Next base: position 65,495,869 of record NC_134172.1, read on the forward strand.
CACCCACACCCTGGAGGGACCCGAGGCCTTTGGCAGGTCCGGTGCCAAGTACCTTTGCCATGAGTGCCCCGGCAGTGGGACGAGCTCTCGGCCCAGACCTACCAGCTGGCCCAGCCTCACACATTCTTCTCAGGGCATGTACTCGCCCCGTGCTCTGCTCACCCCCTCCCCTGCCTTATCTTTAAAGCGATTTTATTTTCGGAGATTCCTTCTGCAGTTCCTTCTGTTCGCCCTAGTTTCTCTCCCTCTTTGAAGAGGTTCCAGCAGGGTCCATCAAAGGCCAAGCAGATCTGTAGAAGGGGAAATGTGGAATGGTTGCTCCAGCAGCTGCTGAAGTGCACTTCCGCTGGGTTCGGGTGTTTTTGGCGCTGGTGTTTGTGATGTGGTTTTCAGGGTGGTAGGAAGCTCATCCTCATATTGCTGGCAAGGCCTGAGCTGTGCCTCGCTCAGACGTGTGTGACGGGGTATCCTCAGTGGGGCAGTGGCCGCAGAGGGCTCCTATGGACCTCCCACAAAACCCCACAGGCACAACGAGGAGCCCATGGCTTTAGCCTGAGCAGAGGGGAGTTTGCTTTAGGTGGCTATTGCCCAAAGCAAACAGTCTGCCCGAATGTCCCACCAGCCCTGCATGACCATCCTCAGCAGTGGGAGCATCTCCCCTAACCATTGACGCATGCCCATTCTTCCTCCCATAGCTCTGTGCTTGATGTTGGTGTCCCCTGATATGATGGGAGAGGATGGGGCTCCTCAGATGTGCCCCCAAGGGCTGGACAAGCCTCTCCCCATGGGACAGGACACCACCAGCACCAGACTTCAGAGTTGCCCCTTCAATGAGCATTTTGTGGTCAGATCAGCTCCTACACAGCCCTGGAAAGCCAGAAGGGTGCCAGGGGCTCAGCCAACCTCTCCGGAGAAATCCCCCGGCTGGTCCCCAGTCCCTGGGAGGAATGTTTCCCATTAGCAGGCTCTGATAAGTTGCAGGAAGGAGAATTACTCTACCGTGTCGGGCAGTTCACTAGAGGTTTCCACACTTAACATATCACCACTATCAGCTCCCTGAAATGCACTGGAGGGGAGTGCGAAGGTGGCTGATTAGATAAAGACAATCTGCGGAGGGGCTATTTCAGGCATATTTCCATCGAGTGAGAATGTCTGCTTACAGCGAGACAGGCGGAGGTGACAGGCCAGTGCTGCCAGTCCGACAGCGTCCCTCTGGCTCAGCCTGGCCATGCAAGGCTCCCTCCAAAGCAAACCCCCTAAACCTCTACAGCCCTGTCCCACCAGGGCAAGAGAGACAGCAGCCACCACCACAGCACAGCTTTCCATGCACCCCTCGACATCAGCAGGAGATGGGTGCAGCAGCGATGCCGCTGCAGGGACCCCAAAGAGCAGATGCTCCTATGGGGCTTGGGATGGAGTTAGCACTGGATCCCCTCATCTCACAGCTCCCTGGACACTTCCCAGCATGAGCGCCCTGCTGCCTGGACTTCCCACCCTGGGGACAGTGCTTGTCCCCCTGTCCTAAGCTGGCTGTCCTTTGGCCAGAGATGAAGTGCTGCCTCATTAACTCTTTGCGAACGTGCATGAAGCTGCTGCTGCCGTGAGCGCCTCGGTGCAGTGGTACACACCTTGCCATGGCATGAGGCTTGGGCAGCATGGGCACACTGGTGGCTGACCCTCCGGGCACTGTGCTTATGCTGCATGCAGGAAGTCTCCAAAATGAGTATCAGGATTGAGAAAATACCTGGAAGAGACATGATGTGAGAAATTTGTATCCAGAGTTAGCAAGCAAGGTCACATGCGGGCATAGAGACAGTGAGATCACCTGGAGACTGGGAAAATTGGAGAGGCTTTGTTTGTTCCCTTTGAATTTACCAGCTTTGAGGTTCGAGGGGTTTTCTTCTGGGAATTGCCACCATAAAGCATCTGTTTAGGAATGAAGGTTGTACTGAACACTGCAAAAATTACAGGAACGTGTGAGTCTTCAGTGAAGATGCTTGAGATTTTGGCAATGCACTTCAAAGCAGTGAGAGAAAAGAGAATCTTGCCCTGTTCATTTGAATACTTAATAGCACCTTAATTGCAGCTGGCCTGCCAGGACAGACCCTGGCATAGATCAGCTGTTGAAAATCATGACCAAGAGCTGCCTTGGAGGCTGCAAGGGAGGTGCAGAGCCTGATTAGAACCAGAGCTGGGATGTGGTTCTGCCAGTCCGTGTGCAGGATCTGCCCCTGCAGTGCCCTAGCTGTTCTGGTTTTGCATCAGTTTTCATCTGCTTTGAGATCTGGGAGCACGGGGTTAGGTGGTGTCCTGCACACACACCAATCCCACAAAACCAGCTGCTCACAGAGCATTGGTCCCTGGGATGATCCCATCACAGTCCCCTGCTCTCTCCATTCCTCATGCACATTTTCCTTCATTCCATGGGAAACTAGACTAGGGTGGTGTTGAGGACATAAGCTGATAGAGGTGGCCGTGCTGGGCTGGGACCTGCTTGGCTTCAGCAGTTTTTTCCTTGGCCAGATGAAGGCCATGGCTCTGCTCTCCTGGCCCATTGACCCAGCATTCTGCTCACTGCGGGCTCAGACACTGCTCAGCTTGTCCTCCCCACTGTGCTTGGTTATCAAGCCTCACACTAGATCGAGCTCAGTCTATCTCATTGCAAGGGACAATTGTTCAAGATGGAGTGGCAACAGACATGGGAGTTCTTCATGAGGTCTGGTAGTCTTGGACCTTTCTCAAGACTGGCTGTCACCTACGAGGGAGCAATATTCCTGCATGTCCTTATATCACAACAGGAGACCTTCTCACCTCACTACGGGCCACCAGACAAGATGGGCTTTTCTTTCTCCAGACTGCAGCGAACGTCTGATTCCAGGTTTCCAGTCTCTAGTCTGAATACGGCCTGGTGCGATGCTGTCTTGCAAACAGCAGCTTTCCCCTACAAGATGTCCCCTGTCCCTAAGCAAGCCTCTGTCCCATGGCATTTGGGCTCAAGGGTTACCTTGAGCACCCCAGCACAGCAGCTGAGCTGGACACACACACGCAGCCCATGCTACCACCTGTTTGTTGGCCGGTGGGTGAAATAAACCTCCCTAAAAGCTCCCCTAGGAAGCAAGTCCTGGTGGGACTCTGGCCCTGGGGACCAGCTGTTGGGTCTATGCATGGCCAGCGAGGTGGCTGCTGGGGCTGTGCCTGTAGGGACCTGCTCCCTGCTGGCAGAAGGGAATCAGCATCCACGGCTGGTCCCCACCTCGGTGCTGCAGAAGCTTGGGCACAGCTCGGGGAAGCGAAGGTAGAGCCAAACGCAGGTTCAGCACGGCAGCTTCGTTTTCCACCAGCCGGTCCTGCTGCTTCTCTCACAGCCTGGCTCGGTGCTATTTATACCTCGCTCCACGGCCACTTCACGGCACAGAAAGGCCTGGTCGAAAAGCTAAGGAAGTGAAATTACTTTGGGGAAGAAATGACACTACCCGTTTATAAATAACCCGGGTTTCATTGATCTTTTAGATGCTCTCTTGGCAGAGAGTCCAATGTCATCGCTCCAGCAATGCACACAATACTTGGGCATTGTTTTATTCTCAGTTACAGGGAAAAGGACAGCACCAGCTGCCTTTCTATCTTTAGCCCATGAGAGCACCCTTCAATTGTTCTGCACTTCAAACAATAGGCACACGTGTGGGGGGTTTAAGATTGCTGGCCTTACCAGAGCATTTCGCATTGAAATACGGCCTTAGAGACAATAGATTTCTTTCATGCCCTGGCTGAAGCTGGTATTTATACGACAGAGAAACCAGGGTGCAAGAGCTCTGTCTTGTTTTTCTTGTGCATGACGGGCCAGCGAGAGGTTCGGCTCCCCAGGGAGCCCTCTGAACTCTCTTCCACAAAAATAGCCCTATTGTTCTCTCTTTATTTGGCTGGTGCCGAACATCATATCATCCTCTCTGCTTGAAGGGTCAAGTTAACGGCTTTAGTACTACTCTGTTGCAAAAACGAGTTTCTGCATTAATGCACAAATATCCTGAGATACAACAGAGTTGGCCAAAACCTCAGACTTGGCTAAGTTGGTTTCTTTGCAGCTGGAAGAGCAAAGGAGAATTGAGGGATTTATTTTTTTTGCCACTGTTACAGGGTACCAGGGAAAGCGAGTGTGCCCGCGTGCAGTTGACGAGCGATTCTTTGAAGGCACGGATGGGCAGCCAGGCACCCAGCTCTGCAACCGGCCCGTCAGCTGCAGTGTATCAAATGCCCGTGCATAACTCAGCAGCGTCGTGGACAAACGATCTGCTCGCTCAGCGCGCTCGGTACCGGGCTGCCTCTGCCCTGCATGGCTGGGGGACCTGGGCCGTGCCATGGGCATTGCAGGTGCAGGATGTGGCTGTGTGGGGGACGTACCTGCCACAAAGCTCCCGTTCACACGTCAGTTGCTGACGAGTGAGAAAAGCACGGTCATGTCAGAACTACTTATTCCCCCCATCGTGGCTGACATTGTATTGAGTTTCAATTGTCTAAGCCCTGGGTAGCCTTTGAAAGGGGACGTGACATCGCAAAGCCACAAAGCCCAACTTTGAAGGCTCTTTAACAGCAAGAGGAGAGGTTTACAAGTATAAAGTGCTTTTCTTTAAACTTTGTGGGAGTCTATTTTTAGCAAATAAAGATAATGTCCCAGTTGCTGTTGTTCATCTTTTGTTGCATGTAACATGCCAAATACTTACCATGTCTGCCATATTTTTTAATCATTTAACCTTCTCTGAGCTGCATTGTGGCTCCCTTATGCTGTAGCAGAGATTATGGTCTATCTGCATGTACAAATCCTCCCTGGGCTACTGGATTACTTTGAAAAGATCTCCTTCTCCAGACTGAATTTGGAAGAGAGAAAGGAAAGGCAAGTCACAGCTCTCTATAAAAAGACTTTTCCCAGTCTGAACAGGGTGCATTCATCCTGGGAACTCCCAAGGACAGGGTAGCAGCTTTTCCCAACTTTTTGCAATGAAACTGGACCATTTTTTGCAATGTTTTGCTTAGAAACTCAAGCTTTTTATGCCCTTTCTCAGACTCTCAGAGCAAACAGAGAGGAGGGGGGACTCAGGATCCTTCCAGGGCTGAGGACTGAGAGGAGAAATGCTTCTGTTTGAGTAAACTCTGTCCTTCTGCATAGTCATTAAAACTCTCGGACTTTGTTCCTTGCTTCCACCCCTCGACCAACACGCAGGCAAACAGCCAGTGCCCCATGGAGGGGTCAAAGCAGGCTCCCGGCACAGAGCAGTTTTTCAGCAAGACAGGACTGGATCACCAGTCCCCTTCCAAATTCACAGCCTTGGATGTGTATTAATTAAGATGTGAATCCACAGTTACTGATCAAAGGGATGGCAGAGAGGAAAAAGAGAGTAGAACTCTCGAGTCCAGAAAAGAGACAAGGTGGGTGCACTGAAGACCTATAATCACAGAGCTTTATTTCAGAGATAGATCTCTAAAAGCAGAGCTAAGAGGCTTGCAATGACCTGGACAACTCCTGGCACTGGTAATAGGATAAAGAGCTGGCCGTGTCGCGGCTTGGCCTGGCCACCAGTGATGATCCGTCTGTGGAGGGCAAGCGAGTGTAACAACAGGCGTTGCCCAGATCTTGCTGGAGAAATCCCTCTGCCGTGCGCAGGCATGTCCCAGGGTGGGATGCTGCCTTTGCACCCACTTTTTAATGCATCCCACTGCAGGGTGCCCCTTCCTGGGGCTTTCCCTTGCTGCCCCAGGGTGTAGGCATGGGTGAGGGCCTGAGCAGCACACGTGAGAGCACAGCATGCCCGTGTGAGCCTGGCACCCTCCTCAGCTGTCATGCTCTAGGTTCATATATATGTATGTATGTATATACAGTCTTAATCCACCCACAGCATCTCTGCAGGTTAGATGGCTTGGAGACTCTCCTGAACAGACAGGCTCTGGGGTGAAGGGCTTGCTGCAGAGCTTGGTACTTGGTGTAGTTCCAGACTTGGTGCTGCTTTTGCTGCTGGATAACAGTAGCTCTTAGGGCAGATGGGAAACAAGGCAAAGGATGAAGTCACTTGCAAAAAGTCGTCAAGTCAGTGGCCAAGTGAGGAAAGGATCTGGTCTTCCTCCCAGGCAGTCCAGTGACACATTTTACAGCCCTGAGACAGGTCACCAAGGTGATGGGGAGGTCTCCATCCTGGGAGGTTTTTAAGGCTTGGCTAAGTAAACCCGCAGTCACTCTGATCTCATGCTAGAGACAGTCCCACTGTGAGCAGGTTGGGTGAGAGACCAGCCCCTTCCCTCTCTCATTCCCTGACATGAGGCAATGTCTGAGCTAATACCCAGCGGTACAGCAGACAGAAAAAATTAGTATCCACAGGCAGCATGCTGGAGTCAATGAAATAATTCACAATTTCCTGGTTTTCTGATTGCAGGATCTGAGCATCATAACATGGATTTACTCATTCCCCTCCCAAAGCTGCATTAGTGAAAAATGAAGTCCAAATAAAGATGCAGATCTGAGGCTGGTGTTCAGCCATTGTTCTGCTGGCTACACACAAGCATCACACAACCCTCTCTTCACCAGCAATCAACAATTTCAAACGTTTGTAATGCAGGTTGCAAACCAAGTCCAGTGCCACTGCTTTTGTTGGAGCCTCACAGTTATACCATAAATGCGATGTGAAAATGCTTTAAGTCATTATATTACTCCAGTAGGTACACAAATGATTGCCTTATGATGACAATAAATCTTTTTTCTAGTTACGCTGTTGTGTTGACGGTACCTTACTAGCAAACGTCAGGGTTGTTGCATTTTATTACACTTATTGTAAGGGCAGAGCGAGTTAGGACTGAGAGTTCCATTGTATAGTTAAACAAAAAAGTAGGAAGGACCTGGTTTAGTTTGGATTTATTTACACATAAACAAATTTTATCTGTTCCTAATACAGACACGTTCCTGCAGAAATGAACCCCTTGATTTGTCACACTGCCATTTCAAGCTCTATTGCTGGGAAACGAATGTCCTGCAAGTATATGAAACTGTTCTGAAATCTGAGATTTACCAGATGTACTCGACTGAAGAGGCACAGAACAGCCCCCAGCCTCGGATCTGTCCGAAACGAGAGCAGAGAGCAACCCTATCTCCTGATGAACTAAGACAAAGTGAGTGTAAATACACATCTAAAGTGGGAGAAAAATATCAGCTTGCATTATGCCGCAGGGCGTCCCAGAGACCGCCAAGGACTCAGGAGTGCCTCCCTACTGCGGCATGGCACATGGTCAGGGATGTCGCCCTGGGGACACCCGGGTGCACTCAACAGCCCCTCTGGGAACAACGGGGGGACATCTGCAATGGGGGCTGCCAATGGGCTCGGGTGCATCGAGGTAGCCCCAGCCACTCCCTTTCCAGGTCCTGTCGGTGCAGCACAGCAAAGGGACGTGGGCAACGAAGATGTTGAAGAAATGGAAAACATGAAGATGTGTCCAGTATCAGTTCAGTTTGGGTTCTTTAATTTCCAAAGCCAGGCTTGCAGTTCCACTGTCTTCCCCCGCCTGCAAAGGGCAAATTTCAGCTCCTGCAAAGGCAATAGATGATGCAGCTCCAGTACAGGAGAAAGTGCCAACGAGCTGACATGCAAACCACCACGCTGCACTGCCTGCACTCTGCCGGTCCTGCCACAAGCTGCCTCCAAGGGACAACACAAATTCAAATCCACTAGTTCACCTGCTGAGGTCTTGTGACTGCAAATACCTTCGGGTTTACGAAACACGGGTGCCACCTTCTAGTTCAGTTTCCTGAGAGTGACTCCGCAATGTGCGGCTTGACACAGGCATTCACAGAGAAGACGCTCGCTGGGATCCCCTCTCTGCACATACGAGCAGCAGAACCCGGCGCTGTGCAGCAGAAGAAAAATCGGTGGACCACTGATTTTTCCATCTGGGTGGGGTTTGACCAATGGAGGACAGTCTCTTGGATGGGACAGCTGGGGGCTTTTGCCACCAGAGGACAAAACCTTTCCTGGGGTGAACGCCTTGGCCAAGCAACCCCAAAATGACCAAAAGTCTTCAGATGTTGGCCAAATCCTGGAGCCACAACAGCTTTTGGAGACATCTCTTTTGGATTTTGTGATTGATTCATCAGCAGCAGGAGGTGGTCATCGCCACTTGTACTTTTGTCAGGCTGTTCCCGGAGAGCAGCACCACCCCAGCCGAGTCACAGGGTCCTGGGCCTTTCTCCCACTGCCCTTCCCATGAGGATGCCAATCCTCAGGTCGACACCAGTGGGAAGATCACTGGTATCGCAGCAGGCAGGGAAACGTGCTCAGCATTTACACTGGAGACTATTTCTATCCAGCAAAAGAAGATCTACCCCAGTAAATCCATAAAATCATCGCTCCCCGATATTCAGGCAAGGCATGATCTCATCAAGCATTGGTGATGGATCCATTCTGGAGAACGTCCCTAGCAAGCCCCTAACTGCTCCTTAGGCTGCGGGCGTAGGCGAGCCCGGCGCCCACCTCACCTTTGTGACCGCAGGGATGGCATGCAGCCCTTGCTTTCCAGCCGGAGCAACCAAACCCAGTGCCGATTCCCGAGCCGTGCGGCACTGTGTCCCCACTGGACAGAGCACCTACGATACCAGGGGAGAGGGGGGAACCCTGCTCCACTCTGCAGGAGCGGTCCTTCCCCAGGGGTCCCGCAGCCCACCACGCACCACAGGGCACCCTGGGCACCTCCGCCAGGACTCTCCTGGAGCCTGCGCAGTGCTACGGACATCCCTTCTGCAGGCCACGACGTCATTATTGCTGACAATGACGTGGAAGGGCCGAGAATTTTTCTCTCTGTGGGTTAGCAGCGTCGCTCCTGGAAGCAGGGGACGCTGTTCATCAGCCTGAGCCCCCCGCTGCGGGCCAGCACCCCCAGCGCCCGAGCCCCACAGCACGCCTCCCGCCCCAAAAGCGCTGCTGCCGCCCGCCTGACATCACGTCACACGACGTCACACGACGCCACACGCCCCCGTGACGCACCCCCGCGCCGGGGTACCACGCCCCCCCTCCCTTGCTTCAGGCACGCACGCGCGCTCCCAACTCCTCCCCCCCTCCCCCTCCCCCTCCCCCAGTCGGCTGCATTGGCACGCGGAGGCGTCGCTCCCCGCGCTGGTAGGTCGCCTGCGCTGCCAATCGGTTCCCGGGGCGGGGCGAAGGTGGGCGGTCTGTCCAATCGCCTGGTGGCGGGCGGAGCGGCGGGCGGAGCGGCGGGCCGGAGCGGCCGGGAGCAGGTAGGGGGGCGGCGGGGGCTGCTTCGGGTCCGGCGTTCGCCTCGGGGGCCGCGGCCTAGCGAGGGGCCGGGGGCCGGGCCGTGCCGTGCCGTGCCGTGCCGTGCCGTGCCGTGCCGTGCCGTGCCGTGCCGGCGAAGGGGTGTCGCGGCGCGGCCCTGCGCAGGCCCGTGCCCTGCAGCGCCCCGAGGGTCCCGCACCGGCCTTCCTGCGGCGAGCGGCGGCCTCGGGCCGTGGCAGTGCGCGGTGCCGGCTCCCGAGGCAGGGCTCGGCTCGGCTCGGGGGCTCGGCCCTGGCCGGCCGGGTCTGGCCACGGTCTCGGGTGGGGGTGTGGATGGAGGTGCCTTCGTCCGGCGCGGGGCCCCTGCGCGGCCGCAGCGCCCGAGGTGGGCAGCGAGGGCGGTGCTGAGCTCTGTGCTGCCCGGCCCTCCCGGGCTGCCCGCCGCCGGCCCCCCGAGAGGGCAGGGCCAGGCTGCCTCTTGGGAAAGAAGGTGAGGCGCTGGGGGCCAGGTGGGTGACCTCTGCTCTGCCTCCTCAGCGCTGGCCATGGCCGCGCCCTGGGAAGACGTCCTGCGGGACGAGGCGGCCATCCGGGAGGCAGCGGCGGTGGCCGTGGACGCGGCGCTCCTGGAAGGTGTGCTGATGCGGACCGAGCGGGAGCCCAACGCGTCGGATGTAAGTGCCGGAGCGGAGTCACGGGACGTGTTCGATCGTGGCCGGGGTGTGAGTCAGCAACGCGAGAGGAGCGCGGGGAGGAGCCGGCTGCCGTCCCCGGGTTTGCTGCGCCCTGGTCAGCGCGCATCGCTCTGCGGCGAGCAGCCGGCCGCCTGGCTGAAGGGCGGCTGAAGCACGACCGGCCTGGGGGCTGTAACTCGCACCCCATCCTGCTCGTGACTGCGCCTCCCCTAGAGACTGCCCTGCGATACAGTTCCCCTTTTCCAAGGAGAGGGATAGACCTGGAAAGGTTTGGGAAATTGCCAGGAGCCCTGCCTGCGTGTGGTGGTGGACTTCATCCCTCTCCCAGCCTCTCAACACCCGTACGATCCTTTGAACCAGGGGAGCATCCCTCGGAGGGGCCTCCGTGTTTGGCCTGCTCCCGGCTACAAGTCGACCTTCCCCCCATACCTGGGACCAGGGGATGGGGGTGGCTGATGCATGAGATTATCTCTGGTGAATTTGTGGCAGCTGGCTGGGGCAGGGGTGCTGATGGGGGGCTCGGCCTGTTGGAGGGGGTTACTGTGAGGGATCTCAGAGGACGAAGTACCCCTGTGCAAGAAGAGTGGGACACCATCGGGGATGGGTCCCCAGGGAGCCTGGGGGCAAGCAGGCAGCTGTGCTGGGAGCTGGCAGAGGTATGAGAAGGGAGGTCTCCACCACGGGGTCTGCTCCTTGATGTCAACGCCATGGTCAGGTCAGGGGTATGAGGGAACCTCGAAGGATGAGAGGAAGAGGGAGGCTGGGAGGAGAGGCCAAACATGATGCCAGTGTCCCTTGTCTCATGTAAAATCAAGGTGAATTGGGAACTTCTTTCTGGTGTAATGTTTTGTCTTTGAGGGTGGCCCTGTGCCTGAGCTGTGGGGTTAACCAGGAGTCCAGAGTCACCCCTGGGACTCAGGGAGCAGGGATCAAAGGAAGCAACTCTGATGGCCAAAACCCAGGACTGGCAAATTCACCTTTTCTCTGAAACAGAGGTGTTCTGGAGACAGTGCTCTCCAGTTAAGGTGGAAACAAAGCATCCTTCAGAGGGAAGCACTCAGCCCAGCCTGAGCTCTGGAGCACCTGCTTCTGCCTCCACAGTGCCCTGTGGACAGCTTGTAAAGCAAAGCCCTCAAAAGTCAGGGGTCAGCAGGGTTGAGGCCATGTGTCTGTTCAGAGTGCACTGAGGAGGGCTGGGGGTGACTTCAGACAAGCAGAGGAAGCACCTCTTTAGCCCAACTTAAACTGCACAGACCTGACTGCTCTGCTGCTCCATCCTTGTTTGCAGGTGGTGAATTATGCTCCCTTCACACTGCTTCCGTCTGCAGTACCAAGTGCCCTGTTTGAACAAGCATATGCTGTTCAGCAAGATTTTAACCTGCTGGTGGATGCTATTAGTCAAAACAAAGAATTCCTGGAGCATACTCTGGCCAGGTAACGTTCTTGCATGGTGCATTTTAATGAAATATTTTAAATGCAAAGCATTTATCATCTTTCAGGCATTACTACCTTCCATTCGTTCATGTCCTTCAAGCTGAGGCGGGCACTCCTGTCCTCTGCAGAAGTTGTCTCCTTTGCTATGTTATTTGTCCTAAGATTAATTTCCATCAAGTCTTGGTGTTCTGGGGTCTCCTTGGGCCTCAGAAGATGGGATATCTGGCCAAGAGTTGACTCCCTGCAATGATCTTAAATTTTGCCAGTGTTTGAAGCTTATGAATTCTTATTTGTGAGTTTGTTGGCTCCTGGACCTTAAATTCAAATTGCTGGAGGCTTCTTTGAGTCCTAGATTTAGTAGTCTGTTTTGGTCTTGTTTTGTATCTGCCTGTGGCTATCCGATAACCACCAGCTCTGCTGCCTGCCTGCAGTTATGAAGAGGTGTTTGTTCCTTCCCCCTACCGCTGATCAGTCACTCTGTGTCCCCTGCTTTCCCAGCCGTGCTGGGGAGGTGACCTGCAAGCTCTGGGTGCTGGAGGACTGCTCAGCTCTGGGTTGTGAACTCTGCTGGCTTTACCTGTGGCTGTTGCCCTGTGCTGGAGCGACCATCCCTGACTGTGGCCCCCATAGTCTGATCAATAGCGCTGATGCTTCCACAAAACCCATTTCCCTTCCTGCTGCCTGTCTGTGCAGGTGCTGCTGGCTCATTGGCACTGGGACAGAGCAAAGTAGACTGTCTTCCAGTGTCCTTCTTGTTTTGCTAAAGCCTGACCCCTCAGAGCTGCTTTAATGCTCGTGCTTGCTCCAGAGCTGGCTGCAACCAGAGCTTGTGGCTGGGGACATGTTTATACTTGTGGTTAAAGAACGCAGCGCCTGGGGCTTCTGTGCGCTCAGATGCCTGCCTTGTACCAACTCCCGCTCAGTGTCTCGGTGCAGCTCCTTGGAGGTGCTGCTTACAGTTGGCTCAGGAATTTGGGACCCTGAAGAAAAGCTGGACCTGCTCTCCTGTGGCCGCTGGAGCACTTGGCACCACAACGTGCAGGATTTGGAGCTCGACAGGACGGGGAATTTGATGAAGCTCCTGCAGCTTGTTGTATGAACTCTGTGTGCAGGCACAGAGACTTCTGATTTCTTTTCTGTTTCTGCAGAATTCTGCATTTCTTTGCTTTTGCTTGTCCCATCTCTCTATGCTGCAAATGAAAGTCACCTCTTACAGCAGCACTTTTTGTAGAATGGCTGTGCTGAGCGAACTAGATTTGCATTATGGTTATGAACTGTGGCCCTTGATGAGGAGTACATTCATGGTGAGATGCTTAACAGTGCTGTAGGACTTGATCTAACTACAGCCCTGCCATTGGTGCCGGAGAATGTCATAGAATCATGGAATGGTTTGGGTTGGAAGAGACCTTAAAGGCCATCTAGTTCCAACCACCCTGCCATGGGCAGGGACATCTTCCACTAGACCAGGTTGCTCAAAGCCCCATCCAACCTGGCCTTGAACGCTTCCAGGGATGGGGCATCCACAATCTCTCAGGTCAGCCTGCTCCAGTGTCTCGCCATCCTCACAGTAAAGAACTTCTTCCTCACATCTAATCTAAGTCTACCCTCTTTCAGTTTAAAACCATCCATGCTAAGGTTTTTTCCTAGAGAGCAATTAATTTTCTTGTTCCCCTGTGATGGTGTAAGGGGGCTGATCTGGTCTTTCTTTCTCTCTAGCACCATCAAGGTAGATGACTTCACAGCTCAACTCTTCAGAATCCACATGCAAGTTTTGGAGGAAGGCTTGGCTCAGGTACCTTGGCAGGAGACCCCAGCTGTCAACAGCCGTGCCCCTTTGCATTGTGGTGGGATTGCCTGGTCTCTGTCTGCAAGCTTGCTGCTGTGGGCTTTGAACTGTCCTGTAGTCAGGCTGGTCACTCTCTGCACTATGGTGTCTTGGTTACAGCCTGCGAGCTCAGGACCTTGCCCTGTTTGACGAGTCATGCCCTTTGGTTAGTGATCCTGGAGACAGTCAGTCTTGACTGGGAGGATTTAACATGATTTGTCTTTGTCCTCTGGGAGTCGGGAGAGCGCAAGGACGTGTGCCATGTTGGGACCTGTGCTGGACAGGCTGTCCGTGCAGAAGCTCCTTTACTCTCACTAGTGTTGTTAACTCCTCTGGAGTACTGAGGAGGGCTGTGGGCCCTGAGCAAGGGCCAAAGCACTCACAGGCATGTCTTGCAGAGGTTTTTATCAAAATGACGGTGGCAGGATCTGCCCCAGGAGGATTCTGAAGTGAGATCATCAAAGGGATTTGCAATTAAAGGCAACAGGAGAACCCACTTCACCTCCCCTCTGTTTCAGTCTGTGTTTTTAGGCATAAACCGCTCTGATTACATGTTTGACTGTGGGGTGGATGGGACGCCAGCTCTGAAGCAGATAGAAATAAACACCATTGCTGCCAGCTTTGGAGGCCTCACCTCCCGCACTGCAGCAGTCCACGGGTAAGGGAGCATCTCTGGCTCATGCTGCCTGGAGCTGCAGCAGCTGCACCACATGGCCTGCTGCACTCCATGTCGTTGTGTGTGCTTCAAACTCCTACTCCGTAGGTCTGGTCAGAGCATTTATAACTTTTTTTTGTTCCATAGGCGGGTGTTGAAAGTGCTGGGAAAGTCTGAGGAGGCATCACGCCTGCTGCCCAACAACCCATCGAAAGGGCTTGCCTTGGGTATTGCAAAAGCCTGGGAGCTCTACGGTTCCCAAAGGTAAGGACAGAGGAAGTGCTGGAGGCCGGGTTATCTTGTCTCCCCTGGGGATGCATGTGTTAAGTTTTGAAATTGTGCTTTCTGAAAGACGCCTGTTTGCAAGACAAGGTGCTCTTGAAAAGCCTGTGGCACCCTGGGAAGAGCAATGTGGTTGTCTTAGCGCACGAGGCTGCTGTGTCACAAAGGCAGAGAGGTGCAGAGGGACCCTGGAGAAGTTGTGTGGTTTAACAACCCTGCGCAGAGCTTGCTTTTCCTCCTGCCCTTGTGCTTGTGCCCCCCACTGGTTTGGTAATTATGCAGGATCGGTACTGCTCTCCATTTGCATGCTGACCCTTAGAAATACTGGAGAAAATGAGCAGGAGCAGTGCAGGAAGCCTGAATCACAGAGATCAAAAGTTAGTGGTCCTGGGTGTATGTGGAGTGATTCTGGGTTTAATGATGTCCTTGGTATCTCTTCCAGTGCTGTGGTGATGTTTCTAGTGGAAGAAGTCCAGAGGAACATTTTTGATCAGCGATGTGTAGAAAATGAGCTTTGGAACAGGTAAAGGTTGAATTTTCCTGGGATGGGAAAGAAAGGAGATGGTAGTTTTGGAAAAGGGAAGCAGAGCGAACTGCTGCCAGATCACAGTCTCTACCTCAAGGCAGCTTGTGGGGCATCTCCAGGCTCTCCACCAGGCACAGCGTGTCGGTGGGAGCGTAGGAGCAGGCCAGGGAAAGATGGAGGTGTGCAGAATCCGTTTGCTTTTTACTTTGTCACCTACTCAAGGATAAAGTAAAAACACTTTATCATTTCTGGGACTGTGAGAGGTCATGTCTTGGTATGTAATAGGGCAGCCTTTATCTTGGACTTCTCTGGATTCTGTTATGCAGCTCTCTTCAGCGTTCCTTTGGTGGCCTCCTGCCTAGCCTCAGCACCCACCCTTGTCTTCTCACCAGCCTCTCAAAGCCTGTCACCAGCTCTTTGCTGGAAATACCAGCAGCCATCAAAGCATCTGGTCTCCAGGGCTGATTCCTTGCTGATTTTTGTGCCTGTGTAGTCCTCAGAGCTGCACCAGTGGTAGCTTTTCTGTGGGCCATGTCTCTTAGGCAGGACAATAAGGAGCAGAGTGGGGTTAATGAGGGTCCTGCTTGCTCTCTGACTTGGGATTGGGCACAGGGTATTTAACAAAACCTAAATTAACGAAGTTTCAAAACCATCGTGAAAGATCTGGGCAAAGTAAGCAACGGTGGCAGTGGAGTAAAAAACTCGGGAGAAAGTGCTTTGATGAGATCTAGCCCAGGACCTGTGCTAGAGCAGTGGGAGGTGTATGGCACGGTCTCCAAATCAGCAAGTCCACACTGCCGCTGTGTGGAGGGAAGACTGTAAAGCTTAAAGGAGATAAAATGTGCAGCAAGTCACTTGTCTGTCTGCAGCTCTTGGCTTTGAAGCCAACAGTGAGTGAATCTGTTGTGTAGGGATTAAAAGAAACCAAAATATTGACATCTCTTAGAAACTTAGGAGGTGAAAGGTGAGTATGGAAAAATCCAGAGTGTTTAGGCATGTGTTCTGTTTCCTGCAGTGTTCTGTCAGCCTGGTGACTCTCCTACTCTTCTCTTAACAGGAATATTCGGGTCATCAGGAAGCGCTTCAGAGATGTGTTTGAAAAGGGGTTTCTGGATGATGCCAAGAGGCTGTATATGTGAGTATGAGCCAAGGTGCGCGTTCCTGGCTGTGTGTTGGGCACACAGGGCTGTAAATGGGAATTTTCAAACAGAGCTGGTGGTATGTTTTGAGTGTAAATAGTGACTTTCTGAGAAAGTAGTTCTCTTCCATGCTCCAGGCTGCTGCTTCCCCTTAGAGCTGAAATGATTTTGTTTTCACAGTGGTGAGATTTTGCATACACACATCAGTCCCTTACAGCTGGAAACATAATTTCCCTCCTTCAAGCTGCAGCCTTCAGAGCTTTGTGGGATCTTCACTTCCTCCACATACATCTGCTACGAAAAATCCTGGCTATTTCAGAGGCTTCCACAAAGACATTTCCTGTTTACCGTTCACGTGATGCTCTGCCAGTGGGAGCTGGGCTGGGTTATTAGTGCTACAGGAGGAAGCCTTACGTGTCCTTATGGTATCTGTTGGTTTTGAATGCACTCAGCGTCTTGCCCGCTCCCTGTGGAGGCCAGGACGTGCAGGTCGTAGACTCCAAGTGCTGGTAGTTGGTCCCAAGCGTGACATTTGTCCTATTTCCAGGGTAATGTGCTTGGAGCTGTACAAGCCTAAAGGAAGATATGGTTTCATGCCAATGTTTTTTTTTTTCTGTAGTTAGGCTAGTTTTTCCATGGTTTGACCTTTGGTGCCTCTGCTGTGTTTAATTAGTGAATAACATTTGTCATCGTCAGACAGTTAAGGGGAAAGTGTATCCACTGTACTTCCTCCAGAACATCCTCTCCTCTTATTGATGAATGCCTTTACAATTAATTACACTGCCTGGCTGCCAGCAGTTTCTGTGCTGCTTTCCTTGGCTGTGCACACAGTTTGCGTGGCCAAAGCGTGGGGGTGTGGTGCTACATGTATGCTGACGGCCCTGCCCTGGCAGGATGTTTTGGTGCCTGGGTAGGTTGTTGAGTTGATGTTCTGCCTTGAATTGCCACCAGAGAAGGACCCTGTTCCTTCCCAGCTTCAAGAATCTCCCAGGCCTGGCTCCTGGTGGCAAAAGCTATTAAAAAATTTAGGTTCTTACTGTCCTGCTGGGCTAGGTGCCTGAACTAATTGAGACTTTGGCTAGTCAGAGCAGAGGCCAGGTGTCAGCTCCCTGTGTCTCAGGACAGGGCAAGCCAGCTGGGGCTCAGTGGAGAGGAGCCAGGGCTTGCAGTCCTCGACTTTCTCTGGCAGAGCCAGCCAGGAGCAGAACAGCCCAGGAGGCCAAAGAGAAGGGGCAAATGCTGCAACGTGTTGTCTGCCTGACTCTGTTGCAGCCCCCCAGTCCTGGGGGGTTCAGGCAGAGGTGGGCAAGGACTGGCCTGGTTCTGTGAATGCTTCTGGTTTCTGTTCCAGTGACGGCCAGGAGGTAGCAGTGGTGTACTACAGAGAGGGCTACGTGCCAAAGAACTACGACCAGCAGGTCAGTACTGACCGCTCTTCCTGCCCACGTTGTGGCCTTGCCAGCGAGTTTGAAATGCCCTGTGATCCCAGGGGCCTCTGTCCTGTCCTGAGTGGGGTTAGTCCTGTCCAGCGTGGCTGATAGCATCAGGAAGCTGTGACTCTGCAGTGCATGTGGGTGTCCCTGGCACTCACGCGATAAGAAAAATGAGTGGCTTTCTTCTCCAATAACCAGTAATGTGGTGATGTCTTACCAAAGCACTGAATTGCTTCTGTACAATGTGCATTAACACAGGTATTGGCACCTGCTTAAAGGGTTTAGACTTGATTGCAGATCACACTCTGTCCTCCGCTAGGACCATTAGGCTGCAAGTAATAATAATACAGACCAGATCTTACTGTTGTCTGGAGGTGGCAGCACTGAACAAGCTGGGGAGGGGGTGGAGGCAAAGGCAGTGGACTAACCTGGCTGTGCTGTTTCCAGAGGTGGTGGGAAATCCATGTATGCATGTCTGCTTGTCTCTGGAGTGCTATTCTCGCCCCACATCCCTGCCAGGGAGGGAGGGAGGAGGCAAATCATATGTCAATAACTGAACAGAAAAGAGTATAGAAAACCTACTTTTTTTTTTTTCTTTTGTCCTGATGGGATGGTTTCTCTCTTTCTGTCTCAGAACTGGGAGGCACGGTTGCTGCTGGAGAGATCAAGGGCAGTGAAGTGCCCTGACATTGCTACCCAACTTGCAGGCACCAAGAAGGTCCAGCAGGAGCTGAGCCGGCCAGGGACGCTGGAGAGGTTACTGCCCGGCCGCACCGAGGCTATTGCTCGAATAAGAGCAACGTTTGCTGGACTTTATTCCCTGGACGTGGTGAGTGTGAGTAGGGCTGGAGCAGGAACAAACGTGCAGACGT
Source organism: Buteo buteo (assembly GCF_964188355.1). Lineage (NCBI taxonomy): Eukaryota > Metazoa > Chordata > Aves > Accipitriformes > Accipitridae > Buteo > Buteo buteo. The sequence goes on from NC_134172.1 coordinate 65,513,990, forward strand.
GTGTTTGGCCTGTGTGATGCTTCTCTTTGGTTAAGAAGATGAGAGGGCTTTGTTGTGGTCCCTGGGAGACCCTGTTGATCCTGACCCCTGACAGAGGGGTCTGTCAAGGAGCCCCTGCTCCTGCCTGATGCTTTGCTGTTGCCATTCTTTCCTACCAGGGCGAAGAGGGTGACAAGATAGCTGCTACAGCTATCGCTGACCCTGACCGGTTTGTGCTGAAGCCGCAGCGAGAAGGTGGAGGTATGAGTTGGACTGGGTCCGTGTGGGTTTTTATTGCGGTTTGTGCTGTATCCAGGAGAGGCAGTAGCTCTGTGATGGTACCTGGTCCTGTGCTGAGGGATAAAAGGTGGGGTGGGGTGGCTTGTAGCTACTTGTAGCCATGGGGACTAGTCATGGCTGTAGGTAGTGCTGCTCCTGAAGGAGCTCCCTAAGGCCCCAGAGCTGGGGTGTGGGGAGCCCAGGCAGCATGTGGGGAGGCAAAGGCTGGGTCTCTTTGAGCTGCCAAGGCTGCATAGCTGGGCCCAGCAGCTTCTGCTGTGCTGGGAATTGTTTGACTTGCTGGTTTTGTTGTCAGGGAACAACCTCTATGGTGAAGAGCTCAGGCAGGTTCTGGAGAAGATCAGAGACAGCCCTGAGAGAACTTCCTACGTCTTGATGGATAAGATCAAACCACAGCCAGCAATGAATTACTTGCTGAGGGCTCACAGTCCCCTACAAGTGTCTGAGTGCATCTCAGAGCTCGGTATTTTTGGTGTCTATGTCAGGTGAGAAACGTGCTTGTGTTACAGGGTGGTTACCTGCTCCAGCTCGCACTTGGGTTGGGAGCATTTTCCCCTCTGTGCTGTCTGAGCATAGCAGCAGGGCAGATGTCTCTGGGGAGGTGGAGGTACAGGTGACAGATGTGACCGTTCAGTCTCTGCCCCTGTCAGCAGTTCTCTGAGCACTGTGTTCAGACACTGAACTGCTGCTCTGTACCTGCTACCAAACGAGTTGTTGAAAAACCATAGAGCTGGTGCTGGCAGTTACTGGTGTAACAAACAGCCATGTGGAACTGGTGTGTCTCATCCTGATTTCTGGGAGCGCTTTTTGGGTTCTGGATGCAGCCACATGCTTTTCTGAAGCCCTGGCGGTCTCAGAAATACCTGAAGGCTTAATGCGGTCGTGTTCAACCCTAAATAGCTGCTGGTTTTGTTTAAAACACTCATAGGCCCATAGAAATGTTTCCATAGCTTATAAATTAAAGTCCTTCTCGTACAATTTTAGAAACAAATGTACTCTGGCAGCATTCAGAACCTGACACTGCCTATGTGCAGAGCAATCAGACCAAAATGGCCCAGCTGAAAAAGGGCACTGTTGCTGGCAGGCACAAAACAGGCGCAACTGTTGTCTGGAGAGACCTCTGCATTAGCCTCAGGGCTTTTACGTGCTGGTTACTTGCCCTGTGCTGTGGCAGGGAACATGAATCAAGTTGTCCAAGATGAAATGCCATATGCTTTCTGCTCTGCAGGTGCTCAGTTGCCCTTTTCTTTGCAGACAGGATAAGGAGATGGTGATGAACAAGGCTGCCGGCCACCTCCTGCGGACGAAGGCAATCGAGCACGCAGATGGTGGGGTAGCAGCTGGGGTAGCAGTGCTGGACAGTCCTTACTTGGTGTGAGGAGGTGATGCCCCATCCTGCCCGCCTCACTCTGCTGCCTGAAGAGCTGATCTGCCACAGGGATGTTCTCCTTAGGGTGTGCTTACCAAGGTCTGATGTGTTGGGGAATGTGATGAGGGACTGCGATGAGTGACTGCGTGGACAAAACTGCTCAAACGTCCTGTGTGCCAGCCCCAGCTTCTCTGCAATTCCTCCTGCAGGAAGAAGGGACTCCCTTGCTCTGCCTGCTCAGGGGGCCCTGCCCCATGTGTGTCCCAGCTGTTACCTCTCAGCACTGCACTGGTCTGGGTGTTCCCTTGGGGTCTAGGTTGTGGGCAGGGGTAGGTACAGCAAAGCTGAAGGGTGAACGTGCCACAACAGGCACTCATGCTATTCCCAGTTTTGTGCTCCTTGGTGCTGGGTTATTTCTGGAGACACACAACCCCAAAGCTTAGGGAATGGGAGAAAAAAGGTGTATGTGTAAGTAACAGCCTTCATCTGTGGGATTTGTGGCCCAGTGCCTCAGTGCTTTCCAGGTTAAAGAGAGGAGCCTAGCTCCACATGCCCATGGCCCGTCCAGCCCCGATTTCTACTCTTCCCTGTGCCTGAGGATCCTCAGGGTTCCTGCACAAGGGACAGCTGCCCTTGTGTAATTTGCCCAAAGGCCTCTTGCTGGCTTTGTTGGACTCGGTACTCAGCCCAAATAGTGCCTCTGTGCTAGACAAGGCTGCATCTGGTCTTGTTGCCTCCTGCAACCTTGTCCAACAGATCCCCACGACATGGCACAAGAATCCCTCAATGATGGTGGCAGATCCCAGTGTGATGCTAAATTGGAGCCTTCTGTCACAGCTAGTATGTTGATAAACCCTGAATCCCCAAAGGTTTGTGCCAGTGCATCTCACTGCAAGTCATGCATTGAGCATCTCCCAGCTAGTCTGCTGCAGCAGGTACAGCCCAGCCCAAAAGCAGTGTCAGGGAGCCCCAGCCTCAGTAACGGTCCTGCTGGGACATGGGATGGGCTGAGTCTGGGGGCTGTGGCAAGGAAGCAAAGGAATGGTAGGAGAGGCTGAGCGGGCACAGCCCCAGCTGCCAAGCACTTCACTCTGGGACCAGCACCTGTGGATGGTGAGACATGTCTCCCTCCAGGTTTCATGAATCAGTGGGAACAGTGCAGCAGCAGAGAGACAGAGGGGTGCAGGCTCTCTATCCATGGGCTTTTGCCTCTTTCTTCTCAGCCACGCAGTTCAAGGGGAAACATAAAAGATGCAGCTTGCTGGCAGTGCCCTGGTAAAGCGCCCAGGCAGCCTCAGCTCTACCCTTCTAGTGACACCAGAGAGAAGCAGCATAAAACCAGTGTTCCTGAAGAATGAACATGCTGATTGACAGACCTGCACCTTGCTGGGTGTATTGCAGCAGTGCTGTGTGCTTCAATCATCAGTCTTTCACCTTGGAAACAGTTCAGTTCTATAAGTGTGACTGATTCTACAATCCCTGGGTGGTGGTTTTGTTGGGGGGGTTGATTACTCCCAGCCAGAGATTAAAACATATGCTGTTCTTATGCCAGTTTCGGCTTGAGACTAGATGTGAAGGAGAGGTATTTGCCTCCTCCCTGGCCAGGTGTACACCTGTGCATGGCCCTTTCATGTACCTTCACACCAGGGATAGCTAAAGCCAACCCACCAGTTTCTGCTGTGGTTGCTGTAGGGCTGCACAGCACCATGTTGGAGATGTGTCCTGGCACTTGGCTCCACAGCGCTGGCCCAGCACCACTGGATGGAGAGCTGCTGCAGTGAGGGGTGCCAGGAAGACTGTCTCCAGGAGGAAACACTCCCAGCCTGGAGCTGTGACTGTGCAGTTTGTTGGAGCAGCAAGGGCACAAGGTTAGATGGCAGCTGTGAGGAGCAGGAGAGCACTGTAGCAGTGCCCCTGAGCTGCTGGAGGCAGCTGCTAGTGAGGCCTGAGCCCAAGGTGACACGGGGAACCACAGAGTGGAGGCAGAGGCTGGTATCCATTGCTGTGCCTGGGTGAGGACCAGGCCTGGTGTGGAGGTGAGACAGCTATCAACAGCCTTGAGCTTCCTTGGCTGCTCACAGTGGGTGCTTGTCCATCTCCCTGGCACTGGTCCTATGCAGGGGGAGGGGGGGTTGATGACAGATGGCTATTGCACTGTTTTGTGTTTTCCATGAGCCTTAGTGGAACAATGTTGGCTGGAGACAAGGGAAAAACTGAAGTACAGGCTCCAGCCCTGGAGGCAGAGCTTCTGCCCTTGCCCCAGTGCAGAGCAGCAGCATGAACTGTATCACAGCCTGTAAATCCCAGTCCATGAAAAAGCATCACAGTGGCAGTAACCTACCTCTCCACATCCCCCAAAGCATACCCCAGTTAGGGGCAGGCATGGCAGGTCCAACAGCAATGTCTGAGCACCCCCATCTCCCCGAGGCTCAACAGCAGACAACCCATGCACACACTCTAAGCCTGTTTCCATTTTGTTTCCTTGAACTTTATTCCATTTGGGATAAAATTCTAGCTGTTTCCAGCCAAAATTACATAGCGGACAAAGAGTAACAGAGGAGAGATAATGTAGGAATCGTCAATAAGGTGGCACCATCCAGTGGTACAGAGCTGTGGGGGACACTGGCACTCAGTGAGGTTATAGATCACAGACAAGTGCTGTGCCAGTGAGAGCAGCAGGTAAGAAGTGAGACTTGGGACTTGGACAACAGAGAACCTGCAACACTTGCCCTGAGCAGCCAGCCTCAGAGGCAGTTGCCTCATCCTTTCTAGCCCAGCCAAAAGTCAGCTCCGTTTGCAGGTGAAGCCTGTACATTGGCACTTGCCAAAACAGCTGTTGCAACAAGTTTTAAAGCCCATTTCTCCTTTGGTTTAAGTGCAAAATCAAACAGTTCACATGCAATTTTCATACAGATATTACAAAGGAGGTATCTCTCCCAGCTCAACCCAGGGCTGGAGTTAAGTATAATTCATTTGAAGAAGAATGGCTTTGGCAGTACCCGTGTGATGCTTAGGCTCTTGGGCTAGAGGTTTGGGGGTTTTTTCCTCTCATCATCATAAAGCTATGTCAGAGTTAAGCAAAAGCTAACTCTCCACCATTTTTTTTTCCTGATGAGAAAACATTATCTAGAACTAACACAGCCCTGCCTGCCTTGGTTGGTTTGCTGCAGCAATGGTTGTGCACTATAACCCAGCGCCCGGTTTGCCTGCAATGGGTAAGGTGCCTCTGCATGGCTTTGTTTCCCCTCCATTCTTTGGAATCAACAGCACCCACTCCTACCCCAGGACACCAAAGGAGCATCCAGCTGCGCAACCTGAGTTCAGCTGTAGCTGGTGGCAGCAGAGCAGGAGGAAGGGGTGCTCTGTGGAACATGTCAGACCAAGACTTTTCCTCCAAGACCATACGTGGCTTCTGATCATGTCCATGGCCAGTGAAGGACCCTGGATTGGAAAAACATACCAGCTGGCACCAGGCAGTTAGGAAGTAGCAGATCTTGGTATCAAATTGCTCTAAAAAAACCTGTTTAAAGCACAGAGCTCCCTTGAGCCTTGCCTCACTCCATTTCAGGCTAGGGGACCTCTGCTAGCAACAGGCTTGGACAGTGGATGCAAGACTAAAACTCAGCTACAGTTATGATGTGAGAGTGTTTTTAAGTTCTCCTGCTGCTTGCAGCACTCCTAGTAGAAAAGGAAGCTTAGCTGGCATGTGAGCAGTGGCAGATGCACCTCCCTTGCCTGCCTGCATTGAGTAACTCCAGCACCACTTCCCCTCCAACCCCCAAAGGTCCTTCCCACAGTGCACAAGGTGCCAGGGCCCCTCAATTACATAAAATTAATTAACACCCCCCCCCCAAAACAAAAACAAAAAACTCAAGAACGAGGTGCTGAAAAGGGAGGAGGACAAGTCCCTCTGTGCACAAGGCTGAACCTCAGATGTACAATACCCATCTGGAACACAGTGCACACACTCCTCCAATGCATGGACACACCAGTGAGACACAGCCTCTCCAGAGCCAGCCTTTCCCTCGTTCATAACGTTTGTACATTCAACAGGTGAAGGTTTCCTTTCCAGGGCAGACAGCGGTTATTCAAGGGACCTGCTCATCAGGACACTGCTGCTGCTACAGTTCCGCTCAGCAGGGACAGGTCATGCTGCTACTGTTTAGTGTCACATCTGCTGTTGAAAAGATGTTTTATGATGCCTGGGTTTGCCAAAGTGGAGATGTCCCCCAGATCTTGGTCATTTTTGGCAATCTTTCTTAATATCCGTCTGGTAATCTTTCCTGTAATGACAGCCATGAAAGGAAAGCAGGAGTCAGGATCTCTTCAGCATCCTTAGCAGGAGTGGGGAGTGCCCAGACCTGTGGCATCCTGCTTGCCCTGAGGTTGCTCCCCCCCTGAATTTGAGTGGCCCTGGACAAGCAATTTAGGGCTGATTTCCTTCCACGGGCGGGAACTACTCAATTCTCCCCAGAACTGTCACTAGGCCCCTTACCTGAGCGGGTTTTGGGCAGGCTAGGGGCATACTGGATGTAATCAGGCGTTGCTATCGGTCCAATTTTTTCTCTGACTGCAAAAAAAAAAAAAACAAAACAATTTTCATTGTAGGTACTAGGAGATACCACACACATCCTTTTCAGGCAGGACGACCAAGGTAAGACATGCAGAGCCCAGCTCCTGGGGAACATGGTAGGGCAGTGCTTCGGGCTGCTGCACCCAAGCCTCCGGGCTGTGGGAGGGGGCAGCAAGACCTGCAATGCCAATGGGGCTATAAGCACATTTTCCCAAAGGCAAGAGCACTCATTTTTTCATTCTTTCCATCTTCAAGAGACCTTTATAATGGCTAGAGCAATCACCATTACCATATTGATAGAGCAAGGGCTGATTTGCTGTTGGGTCCCTACGGAGAAGAAACTGCCACAGGTCCGTTTCATGTATTAAATGCTGCATATAGCAACAGAAGATCTCTCTTGAGATCAGAGCACAGATGCCCAGAGCACTACCCCAAAGCAACCAAATGATCCTTGCAGCAAGTCAAAATGTACCAGCAAGAGCTGTGCCCACACAGGAGAGCACTGCTGCAAATGAAAGCCTGCTGGGTACCCCAGCCCTTCATGTGGCTGCCAGCTCCCTAGAGGCAGAGATGGCATCACATGAGCAGCCAAAGGCCGGGAGAACTAATTTTAGTCTTCACCAGCCGTGCTCTCTAATCAGAGGGGGCACCTTGTCGCAGTTGTCCACGCTGCATTCCCCAGACTACACGCACCCTCATCAAGCACCCAAGCCTTTAACCCCTCCATCACCTGCCCAACATTGTCCTCCCTCTCCCTGCTACGTAGCCTCCCAAATATTTGGCTGTTGTTACCTTGTTTTTTCAGCTCATCCATCAGGTTTTTGGTGAACTCATGGCCATCTCTCAGGGTCACAAAGCAGTAGATGCACTCGCCTTTCAGGGGGTGTGGGTGACTGACCACCGCAGCCTCTGAGACGGCGGCATGCTCGAGCAAGGCTGACTCCACCTCTGCAGTGCTCAGCAAGTGGCCTGGAAGCAAGGAGAGGCAATGCTTTACAGACTCACAAAGGGCTGGGGTCCTGCAGCCTCCTGGCAGCTGAGAAGAAGAGGTCTGCAGGTGTAAAAGGCCCTGAACTATAGGTTTGAGAGCATCAATTTCATTTGCTTGAGGAAAGACAACAGTTGGAGAGAGAAACTCCTTTCAGCAGTGCAGGGGCTGGGCTGCCCAAAAGGCTGACAGGTTATCACTCACCTGCAGGCGAGGCCACCTCCCCTGGCTGTTCTCCCTCCCAACTTTAGGCTTCTTTCTTTAACAGATCATGAACTGTTCACACCCACGGGATTAAACAAAGCACAGGCTGAGGAGGAGCTGGATTTGGTAAGAGGAGACCTGCCCACATGGTCAGCTGGAAGGTGCAGAGGAGGAAGAGGCTGGATCTGCAGAGCCCAGGAACCAGCCCTGCCATGCACTGCTCCAGCTCATCGCCGTGGGGAGATGAGACGATGCTCCACATCTCGGGGCAGGGGCACAACTCACTCCTGTACACCTCTGCTCCTGTACCTGCGCTCTGACTGGGACTGCTGTCACAGAAAACCACGGGAAGGTGGTCAACTCCCAGAATGATCAGTTGGTGGAGGATCAAGCACTGCTGATCAGATGAAAGGATCTAGTTTGATCCAGGGGCAAGTACAGCAGCATCTCACAGCCACCAGTAAGTACCTGTAGGCTACAGCCTCCAGGAAAGGAGGAAGGGAGCTATTAAATGCAGTATACGGAAAATGATGGGCTAAGAAGCAGCTGAATCTCAAAGACTCAGTTGAGAGGTGGGAGAATCTCCACCTCTGTAGACAGCTCCGAGCAGCCTGATCCAGCTTCCAGGTTAGCCCTACATGGATCAGCAGGTTAGATTAGGGACCACATGGTCCTGCCCAACCTCTATGATTCCCTGTAGCCCTAAATCCTTCAGCACAGAGGCACCTTGGCTGGTTAAGGATCTCCTCTAAGAGTTTACAGAAGGTTCCTTCCCTCCAGTGCATTGTCTCCAGAGGAAATGATGCAGAAAGTCACCAAGTCACAGACTCGTCTGTCTTGGAAATAACCCTGACCCAGCAATTAGATTCACTTTGAGGACAGGTTGCTAGGCAGAGTCACAGATGCAGAACCATCCCCCATAAAGCAAGGTGCCTTTTTTAACTAGTGTCAGAAACAGATGCAGAAGTGTCCCCCATAAAGCAACATGTCTCTCTTAACTAGTGTCAGAAAGCACATTGGTCCCCACTAAAGACAAAACTCGTTCTTACCAGAAACATTCAACATGTCATCAATTCGCCCTGTGATCCAGTAATAACCATCTTTATCTCTCCTGCAACCTAAAAATAGCCAGAAATGATAGCGTGAGGAAGCACTGCCAGCCGCTGGAGCAACTGATACGGAATTCTGAGGCCAGAACATGGCAAGATTTAAATTGCTGTCCCCAAGCCTCTGCAGCCACGCACTTCCCAGACAACCTTACCATCGCCTGTCACATAGTACCCAGGGAACTTCTTGAAGTATGTGGTTTCAAATTGCTGGTGGTTTCCATACAGTGTGCGCATTATTCCTGGCCAGGGCTGCTTAAATACCTGATAGTGAAAAATGCAGACCTGAGTCAGTGAGAGCAAAACCAGGCTTTGCACCACAGCGATAGAGATGCTAGAGAGTGATGTGAGTGATGACACCCAGACACTTGCTGCCCAGTGCTGATCTACTGGGAAAGTCTCACCAGGCTTGGCATGGGGGAAGGAGCTTGGCTGAAAAGTTGTTCCCATCCTCCTGCCCCACCCATGTGTGCAAGTGCATTTAATGATCAGTTGAACAGCTTGTTCACAGCATAAAGCTCCCAGCGAGTTATGGCAGTGAAGGGAGTTTCTACCACCCAAGAGTGTCCTTTGTGTGGACCCAGAGTAAGCGGAGATGTGTGTATGCTGTCAGGAAGGTCCCAGAGCTCACGGGGAACGGACAAGGAGAAGGTGGGGAAGATCAGCCCTTCTTTACCAGGTAGCCTTCTGCTTCTCCTTCCAGCTCTTCCCCCGACTCGTTCAAGATGGCAGGGACCACACCGAAGAAGGGGAACGTCTGCCATGGGGACCAGAGAGCAAGGAGACATGGAGTTGAGCCCACACATTAAAACCCCACGAACCAGAATATGTGGGGAGGCAGAGCAAGGGCAGCTTTGGAGAGGCTGCAGCACATGGGGCCTGTAAGCGCAGCTGCACAGGGTAGGCCTGGGATTTTGGGTGGTGGCCATGTCCCCACATGCACCACTATCCCACAACCACCCTGGGCAGGCTGGTAACCACCATGCCATGGTACAGACAGTGCCAGCTGCTGCTGCGGTGCCTTGCCTTGTCCCCTGGGGAGCCCTCTCTGCCCCTGGGGAGGAGAACAGAAGTACTCACAGCAGAGCCTGGCTTCATGGGGGTGGCAGCAGGGAGGGGTGTCAGCATGTGGCCACCCTGCAAAGAGAGGCAAAACCAAATGAGTTTGGGCCATGCCAGCCCATCCCACAGCTGTTTGCATTGGCTCTGGTCACATCACATCCCAGTCAGATGCAGGCTGCTTGGGGCAGTGGTGGAGATGGGGCCTTGGGAAGGATACGGCAGGGAACAGGGAACCTGTGTTTGGGCACAAAGCTTTGGAGCTGCTGGGGGAGAGAAAGACAGGGAGGAGAGCAGGGTCCAGAGCAGACCTTGGCAGGGACCCTTTGGAGTGGAAGGTCTCCCCTTGAAGCCTGCCTGAGGTCCAGGAAAGAAAGAAGGGGAACCAACACTTGCGGGCCACACTGGAGTCTCTTGGGCAAGCAAAACAACTAGTTCACATAGAACCAAAGAAACACTATGGCAAACCTGCAAAGACACCCTGCAGGGAGCACAAGGGAAAGAGAGGTCCCAGGGACACCCAGGCGAGGACTCACTGTCTCTGTCTGCCAGAATGTGTCCACAATGGAACACCTCTCTTCTCCCACCACACGGTAGTACCACAGCCAGGCTTCTGGGTTGATGGGCTCACCGACACTCCCCAGCACCTTCAGAGACTTCCTGCTGTGCCTGCAGAGAGGAGGGGGCTGGCAGGGGCTCAGCAGGCCATGGAGAGAAGCAGCTGTGAGCCTGCTGCACAGCAGAGCCTGCAGGAACCCCTGGGCTACCCAAAGTGTACTTGGGGCTTCCAGGCATGGTTCAGACCCTTCTCAGTCCTCTTCCATGGAGGAAGAAAGGAGACCTCTGTGATTTTGGTGTCTCCATTCCAATCTCCCACTTGGTTCTGCTCCTTCCCTTCCTTGGGCCAAGCAGCAGCACACAGAGGGGCTCTCTGCCCAGCACCCCTCTGTGAGCTTTGGGTCAGAGGCAGGGAGAACCTGCAATCTCTGAGCTTAGCTGCAGCTTATGGTGAAAGAGGAAGACCTGCTCAGAAGTGCCATAATGAATTTAGTGCTGGGACTGCAGAAGCATGGCCTGCGTATTGCTGTGTAGAAGGCAGAAGATCCTGGTCTGTTCAGAAAATACACTGGGCAAGCTGCTGCTCAGAGAGGAAGCTAGGGCCCCTGGTCCCCATTTGGGAGCCTCTGGCTGTGCCAGAGCCAGGGATCCCCATGCCACTGGGGACTGGCACTCACTTTTTGACAGGCTCCTCCCCGTGCTTCATCAGCAGCCGGATAGCTGTGGGTGCTGTGTAGAACTTGGTCACCTTGTACTTGTCAACAATACTCCACATTCGCCCAACATCTGGGTAGGTGGGGACACCTTCAAACTAAGCAGGAGAGAGGGCGTTGACACAGTCGTTCCTTACTGCTAGCGACTTGCAGCACCCTCCCAAGCAGGAGGAGCTGAGAGCAATGGGGAACAGCAGTTGGACCTTAGCATGTCCTTACAGGAATGCCAGGGGCACCATGCAGCGAAACCAGCCCAGTCCAGAGACCTCTGTTACTGCTTCTTTGGGATGGATTTGGCATCAACCCACCCCAGCTGTCCTAACAAATGTCCCTTGAAACACCCTAGCAGCAGGGGCACTTGGGTGGCTACCACAGTGACGCAATCCCTCCCACCAGCCCAAATGACCCTGCCCACATGGTAAAGGGCGAGAGGTCCAAACACAGTGACAGAACCACAACCAAAAGTACCAAGAACTCCAAAAAGGACTCTCTCAATGTGACAGTGATTTTCCTGCTTGCATTACCCCAGAGAGTCTTGAGCACAGGCCTCTGACTCCCTGACCTGTATACAAGTTACAGCTGTACACTGCCAAGGGAGATACAGGCACAGGAGGTAAATGCAGGTTGTCAAATCAGTATCAGCAGTGCAAACATCACTTCCTGCTCCTGATCTAGCTTTCGCATTACCCTGCAGCAGCCCTGGCTCCCCTGGTACACAAGGCTTGTACTTCTAAGGGAAAGAAACAGGGGAGCATTTGAAAACTTAACGACCCAAAAGCCACATACAAACTAGCCACCCTGTCTGCCACCAAGCAGCCACACATGCCCTCCTTGGGGACCACCACCCTTCCTTGCAGAGCCCAGGGCACTGCACCCAAGTGAGAAGCACGCTCATCACAGAGCAATGCAGGGATGCAGCTCAGCACCACGATCTCCACCTTCTTGGAGTAAAAGCATCCAGCTGCCATCCAGCACTTACTAGCACACTAGTTGCCCCGTTTGCCAAGGGTCCGTAAGTGAGATAGGAATGGCCCGTTATCCATCCAATGTCAGCTGTGCACCAGTAGACATCCTCAGGCTGGTAATCAAACACGTATTTAAACGAGGTGGCAGCAAAAAGCATGTATCCACCCACTGTATGCAGCACACCCTACAAGGAGAAGGCACGCAACTGTCAGGGCAAGCTTTCACCAGGGCCCTCACCCTCCCAGGCCAAGCTGAGCATCACTAGTCCACTGAGCTCGAACTGCAGCTGAGCAGGAATGAGCAGCACAGCCCCCTTCCCAAGACCTCCATGGCTCCTCTTCTTACTGGCGACTCCCAACATGACCCTCACCAGTTCCCACAGCTGAGGTGTTACTGCAGGTCAGACCAGCTCCATGGGCGGTGAGCTGGGAAGCATACCTTGGGTTTCCCAGTTGAGCCACTCGTGTAGAGGATGAAGAGTTCGTCCTCCGAATCACACCACTCAGGCTCGCACTCTGTGTTGGCAGTGCTCATCAGCTCATGCCACCACATGTCCATGGCTGGGTTCCAGGCGGTCTGAAAAAAGCAGATTAGAAACAGGCCTGCCCAGAAGCAAGAGAGTGGGGGATGAGGGGTGCAGCCCCAAACTCGCCCCCCTCATGGACCATCGAGGCAGATGTCCACAGCACAGCTGCTGCCCCAGAGCTGTTTCCTGCAAACCATGCACCAGAGCTGCAGCTCCCACTCCAGAAGCTCCTTTTCTTAGCCCACAGCTACGAGGAAAACCTTTAAACACGGTCTGGCTGAAAGACCTGAAGCATTTTGTCCAAACCACTGGTAACACTGAAAAATCCCTCTCAGCAGCAGCAGCCAGGAGAGGGCCTGCAGCAGCAGCTGCTCTGCCTCTCACAGCAAACAGGTTCCTCCTGCCCTCCTGGCCTGCCTCGAGCTGCAGTCGAGCAGCAAGGCAGCAAGCCTCACTTAGCACAGCCACGCACCCACAGGTCCCGCACACCTTGCAGGTACCCCTGCAGCAGCATGGCCTGAGACAAACAGGAACATGTTGAGCTCACAATGCTTGGCCCTGCAGAGCTGAAAAAAATCCTTTATCTGGATTTTAAGGTAATTACCCTGACAAGAAGTGACTGCTCCAACGCAGAACCACCCAGCGTTGGCCGCCCGAAGGAACTGCTTGAGGATGCCAGAGCTGTAACAGAGCCACCAATGCTTGTGGCTGATGAGCAGAGGTCACCCCGAGAGTTGTGCTGGCTGGCTACCTCTCCGGGCTGGCACAGTTCAGTGCAAGACCCAACTCCACCTGACCTTCTTGCCTTTCCTCAGAGGAGCTTGGGGGCAACTGAGTGGGCAACACTCCCCAGCCTCAGCACGGACCTCCACTTTCCACATCTCTGCGAGGGCAGGCACGCTGACCCGGAGCCTTGCAGCTCCCAGCTGGGGCACATCTCCTTGCAGAGCTAGAGCCCAGTGCCTGCGCAGTCCCCAGAGCTCCCTCGGCTGGGGTGCGTGGAGAGCAGCCACAGGGTCACACGGTGACTCTCTGCAGCCCAAAAGAAGTTCGCGTGCCACCTGGACGCACCAGGACCCCACAGCCCAGCACGCAGCTCCCGCACATGTGGTGCAGGGGACACTAGCTGCTTGACAGCGTGGCATAACCAAGCCCACCTGGAAAGCTCTCACAGATCTCCAGGGCTCCTGGCTTTACCTGGGAAAGCAGTTTCCACAAGTCTGTCCCACCAGCAAGATCCCAGCAAGACACCAGGTCAAACAAGCCCAAGGCAGGCTCACACCAGCCCATCCAATACTTGCTTTCTTGCATCCCTCCTTCAAGGATCCCTCCATTTTAGCACCCAACTTCCACTGCCCCATGCAGAAGGTCAGACCCATGGCACGGCACGCAGCCCTTGAGGCCAGGCCTGCCTCTGCCTGCCTGCTCACGGGGTCCTGAGGCTGCAGCTCCTTGGATGAGGTGGGCAGAGTCCACACATTTGGTCTGGAGCTCCAGGTTTGCTGCCTGTGGCATGCCACCACAGCCAGGAAGCTGCGGGCGATCCCTGCCAGCCTCACCGCAAAGGGAAGTGCATTGCGAGAGCTGCTTTTAAAAGCCAGAGATGAATCGTCATCCAAATGCTGACAGCGCATCCCAGTGGTTCTGCATTTCCCCCCATCAGCACACTGATGCGCACTCAGGGGTTTTTATGGATGCAGATTTGTTTCTGGCAGCAAAGTTGGTGGTACTGCATTTACCCTGAAACCGTGGGCAGCTCCGGCCAAGCGGCGAGTGGTATCTATCGCTAACATGCAACTGCTGGTAACTCAGTTAGGAAGGCATGTGTGGCTGTGCAGAGTTGGAGCGGTTAGGAAGGTGGAGCGCCGGAGGGGAAAGCGGAGGGGAGGTGCCATGAGGAGGAAGGCAGTGCTGTGTGTAAATACCTTGGGATGGAGTCTCTGTGAGCCCTCAGTCTTTTTCTCCTGTTAAAAATCCACAAAGAGGGTGTGAAAATTGAGAAGCAGAGGATCCACACTGGGCTTTGCAGGCAGGGAGCTGGAAGCCCACAGGCCCAGATGCTGGGAAACTGTCCCGACAGGCTGGAAAGTGCTCGGATCCGGGGCCAGGCCAGGAGACATCCTCTGAGCAAAAGCCTGCCTGTTTCCATCACGTTCCCTGGGTACCCACTGCCTCCAGAGCCGGTCACAGAGGCCACCCCCTGCACACAGCCAGGTGGGTACCGAAGCACCAAGCCAGCATACAGCCCACGGACACCCCGATAGCATTACACAAACCAACGGCATGGTAAAAATGCACTCACAAGGGAAAGCAATCTTTAATATAAAGTGTCTGAACAAGCAAGAGCCAAAGGGTAAGAGACCCCTCTAGCCTCCTCCCAGGACATTCTGCACAATAACCTCACCTCACCAACAGCGACCAGCACAGGGACAGGCTTCTCTGCCACCACCTGACCAGGGAAACCTTGCACAGGAAGGCTGGTCTGCTCCCGTTTTCCTACCCCTTGCAGTTACCCTGCCCTCGCAAGAGAAGGAGACCAGTGTAACACGGCCAGGCTGGCAAACACTGAGCAACACCCCAATAAAATTAACACAGCTGAACGAGGAAAATTAACTCAAATATATAGAATCTGCTGGACTTCTTGTTCCAGGGACGTGCACAGACCATCCCTTCTGAAAGCAGAGCTCAAAGCTCAAATGCGCTCCCCAGATACAACCTATTTCTGAGCAAGCAGCAGCCTGGGGATAACCCAATGCAAATAATCACCCAACACATAGGGACAGAAGACACTATCGCAAGACACGGAGCTGTTAGGTAGTTGAAAACAGCCTGCCTTTTAAGAGGATGAAGGCAGCAGGTAGCCACTGAGTGCAGCAAGGCTGCACACCAGCCTCAGGAGCTCAGCAGGCAGCCACGGCTCCAAGACACCTTCTCCTCCTTCCACCCCCATCTTGCCACATGCCTCTGGTCCGCATCCTTTCATCTGGTTTCAGTTGCAAGGGAAAGCCCCAGCCCCAACAGCTGACACAGTTACTGTGCCAGCTACACAGAGACTGCACTATTCTCAGTGTATGATTGTTGTCATGTTGGGGGGCTGTGTTGAACCCACGCCACAAGCACAAATCTGTTTTTCCTCTCCTGCTTCCACTGTCACAGCTACAGTGCAGGATAGCACTGGTCTTTCCACAAAAGGGGAGACAGATACAGCGTTAGGAAGGAAAAGTCCTTCACTGGGCAGAGGAAAATGGGCATCTTGTTCTTGTCCTAGTGGCTCTCGAAGATATACCCCGCTGTGCTCTCAGGGGTCCTGTGGGCTGGAAGCTAGTGATGGTGTTAAAGGAAGCAGCAGGGAGAGGATCTTGGTAAGGCAAAGGAACCATTTTTCAGACCACTCACAATGCAACAACAGCAAGGAGGGG
Source organism: Buteo buteo (assembly GCF_964188355.1). Classification (NCBI taxonomy): domain Eukaryota; kingdom Metazoa; phylum Chordata; class Aves; order Accipitriformes; family Accipitridae; genus Buteo; species Buteo buteo. The sequence continues at coordinate 65,529,750 of NC_134172.1, forward strand.
AGAAAACAGGAACAGGAGTCAGAGAACAAGAGCATCCAGGGAAGCACTGCAGTGGTTTGCACTAATTGATTTGCTGGGCTCAGGCCCATAGCAACAAAATCCCCCCTCTCATCCCCCAGGAGCATACCTGTATGTCCTGGCACAGCCTTTTGAGAGGAGGAGACTTGCTGCACGTCCCATCCACTGCTACCTCTTCCCTCCCCAGGTGCTTCACCACGATGCACTTTTTCAAAGGGGAGCCCCTATAAAAGGCAGGAGCTGTCAGATCAGGCTGTTCAGGCAAGAGCTAAGCCTGCCCTTCATGGGCTTTACAGGCAGCACTGGAGGCAGAGCAGGGGCCCCAAGCTGCTTTCGTTGAGCTAGAGCGTATGCCACCGTGCAAACTCCAGGTGCACCATGAATTGCCAAGGGACACCAGCCACAGGAACAGAGCTTGGAGAATAGGAAAGGTCTGTGCACAGCTTACTGGGGGTTTATCAGGTGCGATTTCCTATGGAGGAAGCAGGGATGCCACAAGCATCTCTCACTGGTCACTGCTGGGGAGATTTCCTTACAAATCCCAAGTTTGCCCACCTGTGACCACGAACAAGACTTCCCATGGCACCCAGGAGGTATTAGGTGGCTGCTCCCGATCCTAGGCATGACCGACTGATTCAGAAGGAGGAAAGGCTTCCAAAGCCAGATTATACATCAAGGAAAAGAGTGGGCTTTTTTTCCCTCCTGAGGGCCAACACAGCCTACCTATAATGCAAACAAAATGATCTTATCTCCCTTCAGCCCTGTCAGGGTACCAAAACACTGTCTCCATCAGTTAAGTCCCAACTTTAGGATCACTTCTGTCCTCCCAGGTACCTACTTTTACAGACATAAAAACTTACGTTTTCAAGTTTTAGAGTTTTAAATGCTTTTAAAGAGTTTGAATTTCTAACACGCAGACTATCTGCCCTAAATGTTTAATTTTCATCTAACTTACAAGACCACATTCAGTCTCATACAAGCTATGCAAACATTGTGTCTGTAAGTTTGTCAAAGTCACTTCACCATGATTATTTCCCTTTCCGTAAAATCTGATGATAGATCTGTCTATTTACAGTATCTCAGTGAAGATGTGTAAAAAAATAAAGCAGCTTCATCATATGCTTGTGTGCAGTCAGGCCCTGATCCTATGCACATGTCGCTGCACGTCAAATGGAGCGCCTGTTCCTGTTTACACAGCCATTTCCCAAACTTGAATCATTTCTGCTTTATTTAATTATTGTTGAATTAGCGACTTTGGAGCAAGACTTAAGCCTCATCTTGACATGCCCCATGGCACTGTGTCCAATTGTTCACAACTGATATGGCAGTGCCTTATTGCCTCCCACTCCAACAGCTGCTGCTGCAGAACTGGGAGATCTGCCATTGGCCATAATGATGGTGGATCAGTCTGTCTCCAGCAAATCCTCTCATCCAGTATGTTGGCCTTCAAGTCAGAATGGACAAGAGGAAAGTTAAAAAAAAAATATTTTTAAGATGAGGGAGTTGAAGCGTGTATTACTTCTGAAAGGCTCATGAATGTAGTGCAGCTTGTGTGTGACCAGCTGCAGAGTCTGCCCACCCATGAAAACTTCCATCTCCATTTGTGCAGAAGCAGATTCCAGCAGCAAAGCCCTTCTTACAAGGGAATCCAAACTTACTTGTCTTTACATTTCTGGAGGGCTTCATCTGCAATCTGCTTCAGGTTGATCAGCTTGTCTCCTCGATAAAAGGCATCTGCAAAATGGTACGGAAAACATTAGACGGGCTTCACAGCCAAGGCAGCCTGGGACAGCTGGAAGCAACAAGCAGTTTTCAGGAGGGCAGACGAGAGCTCATGCACTGGAGTGAGGGAAAGCAGACAGGCAGCTGATGGGAAAGGTTTCCTAATACAGCCTTTTAGCCTAGAGAAACAGATGCCAAGAGAAATGGTGAAATTCCTTCCCTGGGAGAGGTTCCAATTTGACCCAACAAGTGTCTTGGGAATATTTTGTGGGAAATAATCCAACATGGCCAGAACACAGATTGCAGTTTAGTGGGTCCTTTCCCTGCCAAGGACCTATTAATAAAACCATTATTTTTTGCACTATTGCAAAAAAACAGTTGGGGAAATGCAGTGGGCTTACATGCAAACACTACCACTTTCTCGATCCCTTACTCTACAAGGCTGAGAGTTGCAGCAGCAATGTCCTTGAAATTGGAAAGAGAGGGAATTCTCATATTAGGACTGCCTCATAAATGATACATCTTGCAAACATCTGGCTGATTTTGAAGAGAAACATGGATAAGAAGCATTCGGAAACATGTTATTAGCAGCTGGTGACATCATGCTTTACAGGACAAAGTGGGCGGACCGCTTAGATGCTTCACTGTAGGTTCAAAGTGGAAAACAGTACTCAATGCAGCTACAAGCAGTGCATCCGCCTTGCGGCAGCTCAGCTGAAGCACTGCTCCTTCCTCTTCCATTTCCAAGTGCATCTGGCTTTTAAAATAAAGATCCTTCAGATGGGCAACAGTAATGGCTCAGGGGCTGAAACCAGGACGGGGGCACAGATGCATGTTTTACCTGCCGTGATGAGGAGAGAACAACCGCAGTCGAGAATCCGCTCACAAAGAGACTCTGCCGAGAAACCTGCAAACTGACAGAGATTACACAACCAAGTGAGCAAGGACATAAAAAAACCCCAAGCCAGAAAACCCAACGGCAGCTGTGCAATTCACCCATGGTAAACAATACCACCAGGCATTGATGGAGAGAGTTAAAGGAGCTCATTCCACAGTTAATGCAGAAAAGGGCTAGGAAACAGCAGCACCTTAATTTAGTTTCCATCCATCTCATGGTCAGCACCCATCTTTCCAGCTCCTCTCCCGAAAACAAGAGCGGCTTACCCCAAAGACCTCAGCACCAAGAGCAACGCAAAGGGCTTATTCCTACCACAATGGAGTGCAGAGCTCCAATCCTGGCGCAGGCAAGCATGGCTACAACCAGCTCCAGGATCATTGGCATGTAGATGGAAATTCGGTCGCCTTTTTTCACACCTGTGGAGGGAAAATTAGCATGGTGTTTCTCAAAATGAACAGGTCACATGTCAAAAGAACAGGATACAGAAACTAATGATTTTAAATCAGCATGTATATGCACACAATAAAGCATCAGCTAGAGTTAGAGCTGAACCAGCCTTGGATTTTGCGTTTCAAGCCCTATGGCTCTTCTAAGATGACTACAATGAACACTCTGTGTTCTCATTGGACACAGCCCTTGAATGAGGCAGAAATGTAACCAGTGCCCACTGCTCCTTGGAAAGCCCCAGAGCAGGAAGTTTTGAGCACAGATTTCTTCCTTGTACAGCTGACATGACCAGCACTGATTAGTTTTCACAGACAGAGCCAGAGATGAATCTCCAAAAGTGCATTGCAGCGCAAATCTGTATCCACCCTGCTTTACAACTGTGGAAGCAGAGACAAGTGAAGCATTTTGCACAGAATTACACAACAGACTGGCAACCACACAAAAACTGAACCCAATCTCCAAAACCCTGGTCTAATGCCTTCCCAGTATCCAAATGCTCCTATTGCTTCAGCAGCGTACCTTGGCCACGGAGGACATTGGCAAACTGACAAACTTTGTGCAGCAACTCGCTGTATGTGATTTTCGCAGAATCCCCGGGTTCATTCCCTTCCCTGGAAAAGCAAGGTAATATTTGTTACTGTAAAAGCATTACAAGGTAAGAGTGATGCCGCAAATTGAGAGGTACTTACTGCTTTCAACAACACGTATTTCCTCACCTGCCCTTCCAAGCACAGAGTAACCAAACCCCAGAAATCCAATCCTGGACTAAACTTCTCCAATAGCATGAAAATTTAGTCCAAAGTCCCCACCCCCGTGTAGATCACTACACCTGAAAGCAACTGAATGCATGCAGTAGAAATACATGGTACTTTCAAAGAGGCAAGAAGGGTCCAACAGAACCAAAGCTAAGAGTGCACATACTCAAGAGCAAGCCAGGATTTATGGCATGGCACCCTTGTTCACATGCACTTATGCGTGCAGCCATGTCTGCATGAAACATTGGCCAATGTTGTTGTGCAGCAACACCCAGCCCTTAAATACCTACCATCTGATGGACTGGTATGGGATGCCAAGGACTGTCTTATTTTCCAAGGTCATGTATAAATATACTTATGTGTATTTGTTCAGTGCCATGCCTGCTCTGCATTATTCTCTCTGTGGTCCTCTATGAACCAACTCTGGGCTCCTGCAGCCCAGGTGCCAGTTCAGAGGGACCTTACCATTAGACACACCGATAGGAAGAAGAGCCAAGAGCTGCACCCGGAGATGGAACAGGAACGTCGCATCCCCAGGGAACCAGTTTCCTACCAAAGTAAAAACCAGCTAATTTTCATGTGACACAATGCTTCAGCCATGCAAATGAGGTGACACTCCCAATGGATCAGATTAACAAAGAATTTGAAATGACTTCACATTCGGCAGAGCAGACGTCTCCCACACCCAGGAAGGAGGGATACACTTTCCCAACTCTCTCCCCAGGGCAGCCAGCACAGAAACATTAGTGATCCATGAAAGAACAGGGGTATCACTCTCAGCTGATAGTCCCCCTGGAAAAGTGTCCCCGTGAGCATGTGCAGCCAAATGAAAACCAACACCCGTGCTGGGGAGAAGCCAGGAAGCACCTCCATGACGTGTCCTCCCTTCAGACTGCAGCCAGGCTCCGTCTAACTCGGGAACAGAAACCTCACTTCTTTAACATCTCAAACAGTCCAGAGCATACAAAAAATATGTACTGAATTCTAGCTAAAACTAACCACTGGTCTCCCTTCCCCCAGCAACGCAAACAGAAGGAAGGCTCCTGTGATGCAGAAATGCATAAAGGAACACCCTCATTTCTCATGTAATTCTGTGTCATTCTGTGTCAGCACAACAGTGACCTCATGCTCCAGTGGCAGATGCAGTCCTGCTGGAAACAGCGGAAGAGCTGGAGAGCCCCACTGATACAAGCTCTGCGCCTCCTGCCCCGTGTAGGACAGAGTTTCCAAACTGGTCATTACACTTGGATCATCCCATTTAAAAGCTACTCATGGATCTGTTGCTTACAAACCTGACTCACCCCTCCTGATACCTAGTTATACTACTGGCTTCCATGGTGCTCTGCAGCAATTGCGTCCATCGATACCTGCACCGACATGCACAGGGCAGCGTATCTTCCCACCAGTAGCTCCTGAAAGGGGATTCTCTGCTTGATCCTTTATGCAAGTTTGCCCCTTTTAAATGGAAAGAGGAGAGAAACAAGAATACAAAGAAAAAGAAAAGCTTGGGAATGAAAACCAGTGCCCAGAGCAGTCAGCTCAGCCCTAGCATCCAGGCAGTTTCCTCTCCTTTCCCCATCATAACCAAGAGCATTGCTTTGAGCTAAATGACATGTGAAACCATTAGACGAGGTCCCTTACAGCAGGGCTCTCGGCTAGTAAAGAGAAACCAGGAAATCAGAGAATTTCCGTTTTGACTTCATTACTTGAGGGTGAAAGATCCAAGAGCTGATTTCAGTGCTGGACTGAGCAGCTGTAACTGATCTGGCTCAAAGGAAGAGCATCTGCTCCTGTTGCGTCTGGCTGCACGCTGAGTGCCTTCCCTCACTGTGCAGAGGTTTTCCTTGCTCCTTCTACACCACAGGTGTGGCAACATCTAGGCTAGCGCCGTGCAAACCTGCCTGGGTCCAGATGTGCAGTATCACTGCGAGTACAGCTCTACCCCTCAGCGATGAGCCTGGCTGCGAAAGACTTCTTAAAGACAACTGTAACGCTTCCAAATGCAAGCCGGAGGATCCCAGCCCACTAATCCCTCACCTGAAGATCTCTGCACCGGGGTCTGCTGAGTGCTGTGGGCAGGCCCTCTGCAACCCACCTCCCAGCCTAGGGTAAACCTGCCGAACAGGGCAGGGGGGAGGGACGTCCCTTTGCCTGTGCTCTGCTGCAGCGTAGGATCTAATTACAACCTTTACTAAGTTAGGAGGACAGACTAGCACAGGCTGTCCCAGCTGGAAGACTTCCCATGTAAGGCAGGTAGGCGGCCCACGGCCGTGTGTGCTATTTGGGGGCTCAGCTGGGCGCTGTAGGTGAAGTGCTGGTTTGGCTGGTGGCAGACTTAGCCAAGGACGCTGCAGAAAGCACGTTGGTTCCCAGTGCCATCAACTCGGCGGTGTAATACCTGCCTGAGAAGGTCCAAAACCTGCGAGTCCTCTGACACAAGCTCTGCAATCCTGCACTCCGGGAAGGCTCAGCTCCCCGCCTTGAACGAGCCTTCACTGGCTGCATTTCTAATATGTCTCCTTAAGAGATTGCAACAGAGCCTGGCCATGCCCCACTCTGCAAAGAGGTGTCTGCAGGTGCTGATTTGCTTCAGGCTGGGGTGGTCGCGCTGCTGCAAGATGGACTGATGGTGGGATGGAGATAGAGCCTATGTAAAAGGCTGCGCTGAGCACCCTATACTTGCCTGGCAGCCAAGGGGAGACAGCAGCCAGGCCACACCAAACTGCAGCTTCTGGGGTGAGCAGCCCAGGCAGAGCTACGCTGTCTCCCACACGTGGTACCCACAAGGGACAGGGACCTGCCCTGCCCTGAGCCACCCGGGTGCGAGGCACCGCTCGGACATCCCTGCTCTCCCTGCACACAAGCAGCGCATCTCAAATATGCCAGGTCCTCCTCCTTGCCGGGCTTCAGGAGGGAAATTCAGGCCAGGGAATGCACCCAGGCTTCTCCTCAAAGTCAGCATGCACGGGGCACGGCAGGAGAAATGCAAGGTCAAAGAGAAGTTAAAACTTTTGCAAGGATTTTCAGAGGGCTTTCAAGTCCTTTCCATTGATTTGTATGACCAAGAAAGAGCTCCTCTAGCATCAGCAGGGGAAACCTCAGGCTTCAGATTTTAAGACTATCTTATGTTTAATGGGAAATGAGTCACATCCACACTTCTACAGAACAAGATGCCTCCTTTCACCGCATCTCCGGCAAAGGCCTCTGAGCAGTCTCTCAAGAGCAGGCAATTGCTTTAAGTCTCCCCACGTCTGAAAATAGTTTGGAGTGCCCACAGCTACACTCAGCAGGCTACAGCAGCACTCAGAGATTGCTCTGTCCTCTTCTCTGGCACAAAAGCCCAGAGAATTATGTATTTTAGATGGGGCATTTAAAGGAATGCCCACTTGCATGCTAGCAAATACTCTGTGCATCAAAAGCAAGCCTGTAAATTCCTGGCAGCAAAGTTCTGTGAGCAGCATCTTCCCTTCGGCACCCATTGGATATAAGCAAGAGCTGTCAGTCCTGAGCCTCTCATACAGACGTGCTTGTCCAAATTAAATTGAAAAACCAAATAAAAATAAAATAAAAAAGTCATACTTCTGAAAACATTACCGCAGTGCTCACCTCCATACCTACAGCATGCAGCCCAAGCCCCACAGAATTCAACATCCCCCAAATATATCCTTTTTTAAGAACTGGTGATGAAAATAGTTGGCAGCAGCTCTGCTGTGATTGCTTGCGTGCAATCTTTGATCTAACAGCAAGCCTTCTTCTGAAAGGAAAAAACAATTTTCATCCTCCCAAACTTCTCAGATACATCACTAGATGAAATACATGGTGAAACACAGTTTGAGTCTGACGTTTTTCTCATCTCCCTCAAACTGAGCCCTGCATTTAGCAACTAGTAATCCAAAATTTTACAGTATCATCTGGGTCACAGCACGAATGTATTTGACTTTTTTAGTACTTGAGAAGCCCATGTTTTACATACTGCATGTTGTGTGCACGCTCAGCTGGAGAAAGGCATTTTTTGGCCATATGGTCTCAGCTGAACCACCCATCAACTAAGTGAATGCAAGTCCTTTAAACCAAACACATAGATGCACAACTGGGGACCTTCTGAGGCAGGCTGTCTCTTAAACATGGGTGCTTTGTTGAAAAAGTCAGGTTTCATGCAAAGATGATAGCTTTCTATCTGCCTGCAGCCAGGACCAAATAGCCCAAGGGCATCAGGGACCATCACCACAGCAGTGTGCAGGACGGTAGTGCCCAGCTCTGCACAAAATAGATCCCTGTCAACCTATTAAAGGAAGCACAGGCTCTGCAGAGCACTTATCATACTGCTCCCTTCTGCCAGCAGTTAAAATAACAGGCTCTCCACTTCTGAACAGGTAGCGTGATGCACACAAGCCCCACAGCACACGCCTGCAGTGGCCCTACCAGTGTCTCAGCAAGAAATGATCACATGGAGAAGTCACCCTGGGCAGGGGAGGAAGAAAACTTCAGGTGGGAAACCTGAACACTTGTCACCTCTGTGGCACAAGCACTCTTACAGGAGGCTCACAGACTGACTGCCTGCTCTGCTGGGAGTTTGGCCTTGGAGATGCAGAGCCACGGAACTATTTCACCTGGTACCCATGTAGCTAAATCAAGGTTAAGCTTCCCTGTTAGAGTGACCACATAGGCTAGCAAAAGATTTAGTGTTGTACATACATTGTGTAGTTGGGAAAATGGTTTGTAAGAGCAGGCGAGCATTTCTTTAGAGCCGCATTAACTCAAGCATTGACACTGTGGAGCAGTCAGGGACGCAGAGCAGCAGCATGGGAGAGGGAAGCTGTAGCCGGATGCACTCCTGGATATTTGCACCAAAGCAGGTTAAGAAGTTACTGTGCTCTGCCAAGCACCAGGGCTCACTACAGGACTTTTCAAAGCACTGGACTGCTTCAACCACTCATCATGTAACCACGCGAGCCTTACACTGCCCATCCAAGCAAGCTGAGCCCATCTCAGCTGTAGGATAACAAGCAGTAAGGAGGGGCAGTAACTTCTTAACCTGCTCGGTGGCCAAGGGGATGCACGCTTCCCAGAGCACCCAAACGGGCCAAGCAAAGCTGACCCCAAAACAAATCAGCAATTCTGTTTGGTTTCTTTCTTTCACCAGATTTCTAAATAAAAATTATTTGCATAACCTGTTTGAGTAACAGATGAATAGAGCTTCCCCGTGCAATGCTGCCTCAGTGTTTGCATGGAGCAGCAGGAAGCACAGGTTGCATCAGTGGGAATTATGGTTTTCAAGGTAATTGCCAATGATAATTGTGGTTTAGAAGGGTTGTAACACCAATAAGAGAAGCTGGTGTACAGGAGAAAATTATGAAGCCCAGCAAGTGAAGTGTTAGAAGTTCTCAAGATCTGCCAGACCATCTGCAGATCCACAGTCAGTCAGAAACAGAAAAATCACAGACCAAAGCAAACTAGGACAGAGAGCCAAAGCCTATCTGACCCCTGTAAATACTCCCACTGAGGACCAAAGGGGCTGAAGATCATTTAAGTTTCTCCTCTAAGCTCCTGTGACCACATCACCCTCAAATAAAAGCATTAACCCAAAGTTAGGGTGTGGGGCACCTGGAAGGTAAGTTTTCAGAGCAAAGCAAACCACCTCAAAGCCACCAGGTTTCACTCCCCAACTACTAGAGAGGCAATGGCAGCACACAGAGCAGTTCTGTTTAATGCAGGAAAAAGGCTCTGCATTTTAGCTACTGGAAAGCACCTTTAAGAAAACACGGATTCCCAGTTTGAAAAAGGTGTTGAAAGAGGGAGAGGACCCCTTCCCAGATGATGCAACATCATAGGAAGAACTTGTGCAGTGGGGAACTGTGCAAAGCCTCCAGTACAGCAGAGATGGGGACTGTGGGAATGTCTGCCCTAAAACATCTCTGGTGCTATCTACTCTAAAACACGCTCAGACCCCAAAATCCCCCCTAAGCCTGGGACCAAGTTGGTGCCTGAGAGGCACAGTATGGAGACATCAAGTTCTCCAGCTCCTGCTCCACCAGCAGCCTGTCCCCAGAGCACTGTACGAGGCAAAGGCAGGAGCTTTCCTCTACCACAGGCTCCTGCACAGTGGCACCTCCTCACGTGCAAGGTCGCTGGGGGCAGCTGGACGGGCTCATGGCTTCCCAATCCGCCCTGTGTCCAGAATTAGAGCAGCCGAAATGCCAGGCAGAGCTTGGCTGGGCCAAGCTCCTGCCATCTGGGGAATGGGCTCGCGTGCACGCCGCATGGGCAGCGAGAGCCCTGGTCCTTTCCGACACCTGCACTAGCATGCACGGGCTGCGTGCTCAGCTACCGCGGCCATCAGCTGCTCACAAACCTCCTGCTGCCATTTGGCCCTGGCTGTTCTCAGGAGACCCAGGAAACCTGCAGCTTGAAGAAGGGTCTGCCTGGAGGCGGCTTGGTAGTTTGGGAACAACAGCCACCAAAACTGAAAAAAAATATAATTTCTCCCTCTAGCCCCAGCCTTGCTTATCCCATCTGACACAGGAATGGCACACAAGTAGAGAAAGCCCTTTAAAAATCTGTCCTTGAGAAACAAGATTACATTGAAATGTGAAATTTGGAGAGACCAACTGTGCAAGATAATCAGAAAAAGACACCGATTCATTGGAAAAAAATGCTTGTATTTGCAAGGATTGTTCAATATGGAAATGATCCTAGACAGACTGCCCAAAGCAGAAGGGTCTCCAGCAGGGTCTGCACCGCTGACTCCAGGAGGGAGCCGGAGGGGGGCTGAAATGGGTTTGCAAAAAACCTTCACGAGAACATTTCATAATAACAGGACAGACTTCCCAGCCCTGCCCATGCTTAACGTCACCTATCTCCCACCAGAGTAACGCATGGCAGCAAATACCCAAAGGAATTCTGGGAAGGCTGAGAGGTTTTTTGAGTAAAAGGTTTACCAGAAAAGTTCAGCCTCTATGGTCCCTGCAGTCATGCTCGAATCCCATTGCATGACAAGGATCAAGAAAGAAAAAGTTGTGTAATGGTGGAGCATAGCCTGGGAGGGGCTGGTGAAAAGGTTTTCCCAGTATGTTCAGAAATATTTGGCAGCACTGAGAGAACACTGTTGAGTAAACCTGGCAACAGAAATCCCAGGGAAAAGAAAAATCTTACCAATTGAACAGCATCACCTTCTAAAACCATACAGTTAACCCTGAGACCTGCATTAAAACCACCCTATGATTTTCCCCTCCAGTGCCCCCCCATACACATAGGTAGAAGGGCCTAACAAAGCTCCACTGTCAAATCCATCTCTGAGCCACACCATCTCAACTAAAAGTTGATCATGTACCTAGGATGAAGAGGTTCCTATCGCTGTAAAGAAACCCAAACCAGGTGGGCAAACAGCGCTGCGCCGTGCCAAAGCAGGAGCCCTGTGCTCTGCAGAGCATGATGTGCTGTGTCCATATGCTGGTTTTGGCTGGGGTCGGGTTCATTTTCTTCATGACAGCTAGTATGGGGCTATGGTTTGGATTTGTGCTGGAAACAGTGTTGATAACACAAGAATATTTGGGTTACTGCTGAGCAGTGCTTACACAGAGTCAAGGCCTTTTCTGCCTCTCACCCCACCCCACCAGTGAGGAGGCTGGGGGGCACAAGAAGTTGGGAGGGGACACAGCTGGGACAGCTGACCCCAAATGACCCAAGGGATCAGGCATTCCAGACCACAGGACGTCATGCTCAGCATATAAAGCTGGGGGAAGAAGAAGGAAGGGGGGACATTCGGAGTGATGGCGTTTGTCTTCCCAAGTAACTGTTAAGCATGATGGAGCCCTGCTTTCCTGGAGATGGCTGAACACCTGCCTGCCCATGGGAAGTGGGGAATGAATTCCTTGTTTTGCTTTGCTTGCGTGCGCGGCTTTCACTTTCCCTATTAAACTGTCTTTATCTCAACCCACAAGTTTTCTCACTTTACTCTTCCGATTCTCTCCCCCATTCCACTGGAGGGAGGGAGCGAGCAGCTGTGTGGGGCTGAGCTGCTGGCTGGGGTTAAACCACGACAGTCCAGCCCCCAATGCCCTTTCTCTCCAGCCCAACAGACTCAAATGCAGGCATTACCATACCTGTATTTTACAAAACAGTTAAAACAGAGTGTATTTCTAAAGGGACACTGGGCCACCATCTCTATGCTCTATGATACGATCAGGGAATCAGTCTTCTAATCACCTTTAAAAATAGCCATATGGAAATGCACCCAACACCCTGCATGGCTGCTAGTGTCCCATAGGAAAAACCACATCAATCTTTCTGTCCTTCCTTCTCATTAAATATATTCTCAGCTACTCTATTTGCAGCCTTTCAGAACCTGAACAAGTACCAGAGGCACCTAAAGAAATAAAATTTATCTTGTGCAGTCCAACCACTGTTCACTTCACCATACCCTGAGCAATGCCTGCAGCACAGCGCCCAGATGGAGGTGGACACTGCTTCAAAATAACTCATTTATTTATTGACCCTCCAGAATTCCCTCCAATTTTCCCACTCACCTGCCAGGCTACACCCTAAAACCTACTTCAAGCCCCTTTTTCTAGGCTGTGGGGTGCTCAGACACCTCTAAAGTAACCAACACCTCCCAGTTTACGCTGCTGCTGGTTGGTTCATCAGCCAAGGTGAGTGAGTGAGTAAACTCAACGTGATGGGGTTTGTACAGCCTGTGTTCACATCTGAGAGCCAGAACACTCAAGGGTAACAGTTTTAGAGAAGATAGGATCAACAGCAGTCAGCAAGCTCCTCTTCAAGGGAAATCTACTATTACTTTGCCACATTTGGCAAAATACAGCAGTATACAAGTAATACAGAACACATGTAAATACCCTGGTGATAGTGTCAGCAGCCATTCTGCTCTGATGGGTATCTGCTCAGTGGCAAGGGAAATTCTGCTCCTATGTGGCTTCCCATTTTTCCTACTTGCTTGATATTGAGTAACCAGCAAGTTAGGAGGATATGCATTAACTCTAATTATGTTCTTACTTTCTTAAGTATTTTACAGTGCAGGAGAACAGCCAATGAAGAAAAATGATAGCTTTTTACCTATTTTATTTAGAGGAAAGTTTAAGATGTTTAAACAAAATAATTTTAAGGTTTATTTTAAACAAAATGATTATGTAGTGTTGCAACAGAGCTCATACGCAAGACTTATGCAGTAGGTCACTGAGTTTGACAGACCTCAGCCAGCACTTCTAACCCGGCAAGCCAAATCCACAGAATGCTGTAGAAGAACGTGAGATTTTGACACGAGAGGAAACATTTTAGATGTTTACCATAAGTAATATTTTCAGAGGAGCACGGACTATTTTTACCAGTCCAATGAGAGGAGAGCTTATTTCCAGCACAACACAGCTGATTGCTTGTTTAAACAATTTGCAGCCAGGCCACGAAACATACCCTGGATGAGGCTTCTGTAGGTAAAATAGTCAACAAGCCACCTGCAGCTGGGAAATACCCCATTTTGGGAAATACTGCATCTCTCAGTGGAGCATACTGCCAAATTTTCAAGACCTTCTAGAAACACTGAAAGCCAGGCAAGGTGATTTCAACAGAGGCTCAAACAATATCCATCAAGGCCATGATTAGAAATTAAACTTTTAATCAGATTTTTGGTGGACATTTCAACTTCATGCCTCAGAAGCCTTGACAGGTGATGGCCAGATGTCACCTGCTGGACTGTCATCTCATTCTATACATCAAACATCTCTTAGAAGATGGCCAGTGGCAACAGGAATGCAAAACATGTTTCACTATCAGGTAGCCAGGTGTGAGAAAGTAACCAGGAAGGCCATCAATTTCCTTGAGGGATTCCCCTGAAGAAGGGAGGTGACATCTGCGAAAATTATGGGCTTTGAATTTACAGAGAACTGCCAGGGCTCGCGATTTCATATCTTACCACATTTCGACATTTACAACAAGTGATGTGCAGAAACGTAAACAGAGAACTGAAACCCTGCTCCAACCACACATAACAGCTCTGACGCAGGGCCGAGCACAGGAGGAAAATGCAAGCTCATTGTGTTGGTGAGAGTCAAGAGGTCTTGTCAAAGCACTGGCAATCAATGCTACAGCTTGGGGCACAGAAAGCCCACCAGGCACAACAAATGCAACTACCCATAGGAAAAACGCCATGCTTGGAACAAGCACCCACTTGCACGTCTTCTGGCAAAGCCTGATCACTTTGTCCCCTGTAAACACTACTACTCAGAGCAAATCTCATCCACATCGAGCCTGAGTCCTTGTCCACTTCTGCTCCATTCACACCAGGGTGCCAGGGGAGAACACACAAGGCATTCACACAGTTAAAATAAAATAATCAGGTTTTCTAGTCCAATGAGCAAACTGAAGGCTCTGATCTTCCATGTCCTGAATCCATACAGGGGCTCACCATCCTCTCTGTCCATGAACTCCACTTACCCACCCCAAGTTTCAACTCTTCTGCCAATATCCACAATATGGCATCATTGCATAACTGTGGTGCCCCTCCCAACAGTAAGCAAACTACTCTTAAAACACATCAAGGTACCTGTAATATCTGCCAGCGTTACAAGTTTCACAGACGTGAGAAAATCCGGGACCTATTGTCTGTGCACGCATGCCCCTCGCTACTCCCACAGGTAGTTATTGTGCAACCACACACCCAGAATCATGCAGAAAGGTGGCTTTGGACAGGGTATAAGCCAACATTTTAAGACAGAGGTGTAAGAAGCAATTAGTGAAAAATTATTAAGTCTCTTATGCAGAATCAACAGAGCCAGACCTTTGTCAAAGCAATGAGCAGCATGAGGAAAAAATACTAAATAAGAACATAAAAGCCACCACAGGTCTCTTTTACACAGCAGTATTGCCCTTCAGCACTGGGATATTCACAGCAGCTCAGCCAAGAGCCCTTTAGACTGAAACAAAATACCATGCTGGGTCAGAACCAGGGTTCGGTGTTTTGTCTCCAGGAGCAGCAGCGGGAGATGCTGTTTATGGAGGGCACATGAGCCTGGCCACCATCAGCAGTTCAGTTGCAACATTGGTCCTTGAGCGACCTGCTGCTGGTCCTGAAAATTGACCATTAAAAGCAAAGAAGCAAAGGGTAAGGCTAAACCAGCTCCACAGAAAGACCTTTTTTTCCATTCATGGTTAAATTACTTTCCTGAACAACCTTTGTGGGAAACCTCACGTAGGCGGACTGAAAACAGCCAGATCGGTGCGCTCAGCACCACCCGCCTTGCACTCCAGCAGGTCTGCCAGCAGGACTTCACTTCACAGCAGCTCCATCACCTTTCCCAGCAGACTGCACTGGTCCATGCACACAGTGACCCAATTCCACTGTACCACTGGGGATGCAAGTCAGATTTATTGGTTTCCAGGACCCCCTTTCTATTGCCCTCTCTAGAGAGACAGAGGCTGGCAACCTTCCAGTCCTTGGTACAGCAGCCCTTTGCAATAATACAGCATACCCTGGCCAGCAGCTCCGCAATTTCACATTCAAGTTCCTGCAGTCCTCTGGCGTGCATGCCATCTAATCCTGGCCACTTACTGACATCCAACTTGTTTATCTGGTCAAATACTTCCTCGATATTCCTTGTATTTATATAGACAGATGCTGTATCCCTGCCAGCAGCAGCTACCACAAGTTTCAGAGCAAAAGGCTGGGAGCAAACAGCTCCAACAAAACCCAAATGAAAGCTGCTCCCCTGATTCGAGGCTGCTGCTGCTGTGTGTTCCCAAGCAAGAAAGCTTACATGACCCCTTTCCTCACTGCTCAGCCACGGAGCAACCACACAAGTGCTGCCCGAGTGCCTTCTTTCTTTACAGACTTGATTTAATAGAGGAGAAAAGTACCATTCTGCCTACAGGAGCAGGATTACAGGTTATTTGAGCTCAGTAAAAGCTACTTCCAGTGAAAATCTTCAATAATGCTGAACACCCTCCCACGGAGGCACAAGTTCAGGGGTGCTTCTGAATGGACAAAACCACAGGAGACCACAGGCACTGTGTAGTCAAGTGATCACCAACCTTTAATACTTGTCTCCTTCCTTCACTGCACTGCAGAGCAGAACAGCACAAGGCTAAGAGCACTTCCTGGCTCCCCGCTCCTGCCCTGCCCTGCATCCTATGACAGAAAAGGCTCTGCAGAGCAGGAATGGGACTTGAGATCTCCAAAACATCAAACCAAACACCCTTCCGAGCATCTCCCTGCTAACCAGCATGTGTACCTGACAGGGATGACTCAAGCTCTGCTTTCCAGCCAGCCCTCAGAAAGGAAAAACAATTTCAAGTGATTCTGTGCCTGCCAGCTGTCTGAGTAACATGGCACTCAAAAACCCTGACTCACAGCATCCAGGAAAGCACACACACCCCCCACACTGGAAGCCCACAGGATAGTACCTGCCTAAGGAAGGTAGGTATTTTGCTGCTTTCACATATTTAGTTCATTCCTTTGGCACAATCACTCACCTGGTAGCTATCTTGGAGATTTCCACTAGTAATAAAGAGGATATAGGATGCAGCACACAAGTACAAGCCATTTACAGAAACACTTGGGACAGAAGAACCTGGAGATATGACAGGAGAAAACTGGCAGATGCCGGGTCTTAGCACACACATATATAGCCTTTGGAAACAAGCTTAAGACCATGATCCCTGTGTTTTCCAGCCCCTCAGGCCAAACCAAGAATCTCCAAGCCCTTAAGCAGGCATCACCATGCTGCTCTGGGGCAGCACCATCTTTGTATCTCATCTGCAGCCAAAGCCACAGTAGGACAATCAGAGTGATCATATGAAATCAGTTAATTTTGAGTCCAGCACAGCCTTGCTCTAAACAGCCCACAGCTGAAGATGGAGACTCAATCCATCAATGGAGAAAAGCCAGGGAGCTACACCTGAGGACAAGCTATGAGCCCCTCCTGTCCCAGTTTGCACTTACATACGAGCATCTGAACACAGCGGCTGTTTGCACTACTACCACAGCACTAACCATACTGGTTGGTGACTGTCCAAGAACTGGGAGAGGAAGAATTCCACCAAAGAAATCAGGAAAGCACATGACCTGGGTGTGTCTGAGCTACAACAGCTACTTCTTTTACTCCTTGTTCTAATACTAGGTTTCTATTGATGCTCCCACCATTCCCAGTCTTGCACTACCCACGCAGCTCAGAGTCAGAAAGGGGCCCACAAAGCAGAGGTGTTCTCATTTGGAAGTGCGAGAAACACCACTCTAAAGCATTCAAGCAGATGCAGCCTGTTTTGTAAACCCCCTCCCTGGCTGGAAGATTTCATAAAACCCACCAGAAGACAGTTACACTTTCTGTGATGGAAAGCTACAACTATCATTGCCCTTGAAGGAGGGTACAAGATCTCTAGCTTAATAAAATACAAGTACAGTCAATGTATTTTATTACCTACTTTAGGTGCACCTAATCTGCCCAATTTTCAGAAGCATTGTACTGCCCAGCAATGCTTCCAAAATAATTAGTATCTGCCAAGACCACCAATATATCACTCCACTCTCAGCACACGCAATGGGGAGATGACATGGATGGCTGAGGATGCACCCTAGAAAGCCTCCCTGATTTTCAGGGCTGAGTGGGGCCACCCCTTTTCCCATGGATAATCCCTATCAAGGAAAGGAGCTGTGCTGACCCTGGGTAGTGCTGCGAGCATAAACCAAACATATGGGAACTTTTCTGTAATGCTTCTCACTGCTGTAGAGCTTACTCAGATTACCCTATGGAAGTAATGCCTCCACAGTAAGAATAGGGGAAGAGCAGCATTGGGCATGGCTATTTGGTAGCACCTGCAATATAGCTTTGACTGCTCTCAGCAGCCTGCAGGTACACACCTGCAAATGTGTATCAGTAAAAGCAACCTTCCCAGTGGTGAATTTTTGTTCTTTAAACAAACTGTGTGATTTAGGGACATGATTTCACTACCAGAACAGTGTTGAAAGAGGGTGCATCACTGGAAGTATGACAAGTCATCCAGGAAGTTACCAAAGAAATGAAGAGTCAGTTTGGCACAGGACACTCAAAAGTCCTGAAGCCAGTGGGAGTGGCAGAGCCAAGAGCATTGTGTAGAAGCTGGCTACAGTCAACCACTTCTGAAAGTCTGGCTGTTAACAGCAAGCATCCTCAGTCACAGCATCTGTGCATATGACAGTAGTGGAAGACTGATACCTGCAAAGGTATCTAAAGAGAACTGGTCTGGATTATGGAGACCAAGCACTTCATTCTCAGCTGTTTAAGGCAAGATTATTTCTGCAAAAAGAAGAGGTCCAGACCTTTACAGCAGAAATGCAACTGAAACACAGCTTCATCTGGCTTCAGTTTTGACTCTGGGATGGCACATCCTAGAATGAAGCACTCCATGGTGAGGAACAGCCACCAGATCAAGGTGCAGCAGCAGTTCACAGGGGCCCCAGGAACCAGCAGCTATAGTCTTGTCCCATTAGGCCCCAGCAGCACATTTAGACCAAACCAGGGTCTGACAATCTGTATCCTCTCTGGAAGGCTGCTGTCCAAAAACTAGTTCCAGTTTCCTAATAAAAACTTCCAGAAGTGCTCTGGACCATTTGTTGTTGTTGTTTTGGGGGATTGGTTTGTTTGTTTTTTAAACATGCTCTACAGTTGTTGGTTTTTTTCCTTTATTGGAAGAAATCTCACAGCTACAAGCCACTAAATCCTTTATTACATTTAAAAAAATAACAACCAACCTTCTCCATTTGCATGTCATGTTTGTTCTAGGCCCAGAATGGTAACCATAGGCAGTTACTCCTTTGTTTAAACAAAGCTCCAGTAAGCTCTGGCAGCCTTTTCTATCTTTGTTTCCCCTCTCTAGATGTGTTATTTCATATACAAGCATAAGAAAGCAGAAAATTGATATGCTCTCCCAAAGATGACAGAAGCCAGCAGCACCCTGCTAAGCCCATGCACCTAGGCTACAGGGAGGCTAAAAATAATGTGCAAAGCACTACCTCCTGCCCCTGGCCCCTGATCCCACCAGGCACCACCAGTGCTGCAGCTGGGGTGACTGATTTGAGAAACAAAGGCAAGAACTTAGTGCTTCAGCTATGCATAGGTTACATAGAGAATAGGCTGCCAAGTATCTTCGCACCCCGGGGTCTAATTAGAGAGAGTTTTGTAATAAGTGATGTTCTTTTTGAATTCCCACCTGGTTACATTTTTACCTCCACAAGCTGCCCAGGCTGATGTTTATGAGAGATTATTAACAGGCTCTTCAGCACAGAACTAAGGTTTTGTTTTGTTTGTCCATGTGATGCAGGTATGCCCACAGCATGGTGAAGGCACACTGTGCTCCTGCTCTAATTAACACTACTCACCACAAAGTCCTCAGCATGGCTTCAGGTCCCCTGCAAATGCCATCAAGCATCCAAGCTAGTCTGCCCAGTGCATTTTGCCTGCCATGCAAAAGCCATCAGAGGTATCTACATGCACAGTAACCGGTGTTATTGACTTCAGCCTTTCCATGCTATTATGAAAGAGATTTAACTTCTGAGAGCAGCACTTTATCAGAAACATTTCCTGGAGCTTCTGTTCCTTTTTAGGCCACATCAGCAGTACCAGAGAAAGAGGAATCAAAAGTAGCAGAAAGAGAAATACTTGTAACGTTCAAAAGCAGCAAGAGATATCATAGTGAAGCAGGCAACAGGGTAAATGCAAGTGTTTCCTACCAACTCAGGATGGTCATTTTGAACTACGTAGTCCTAACAGCACCAAGAGGATGATACCACAATAGTGAATGTCACCTATGTACAAGTTCTGCAGCATGAAGCAATCCCATGTACTGCCCTTTGCACTGAAAGAGCAATTCCATGTGGTTGGGATTAGACCTTCTGAGTGGAGCGAATTTGGGCAGTCCTAGACTGCTGGTGGTGCAGGAACCTTCAGAGCAGCTTGACCATAACAGATCCAGATAAACCACCCACTCCTTCCAGTCCATGCAAAACTTGAGACAGCCACAGTCAGCAGCGCACAGCAGCTCTGAGTTTTGTCAGGACACATCTCTTCTCAGAGACACTCAGCAATGCCTCGAAACATCATTCACTTTTTCCCTAACTTCTCTTCTGTGAAAGCAAAGACCATGGTCTTGTATCTTTTCAAAGCTGTCACAGAGCTGACAGTCACCAATACCTTGGTACCTTTTCCCATCTAGCAGGCTACAGACTTTCTTAGAAGCAAGCAAGCAAGGGGCCAAGGTATTTAAAAAAAAATTCAAGTTTTTCTCAGGAATCCTCTCTGGCTTTCAGAGGGTCTCATTTCTTTTTTGACCTTTCATGGAGTGTGACAAGTCTCAAGTGTTTTAGGAAAGTGGGCTCATTCAATAGAGTGTTAAACACAAAACGTGAAAGGACAAGATGACAGCAATTACATTTTGTTATTGAAGAAAAGCATGTGTCCAGAGAGGCATGCACATGCTCCTAGAAGAGTAATTTTACAAGTCTCAACCCTTAGCCCCACTTCCTCAAGACCTCAGTACCACAAGTTTGCAGGTGAGCACCACACACATCATGTTCAGTGTGCCTCTTCCATCCCTCCCACCACCATTCCCAGCTGACAGCTGCAGACACCCCAGTGCCAGGTTACTTGTGACAGAGCCACACTAGGAGAGTTTATCCCCAAATAGTCAGGGAAAACTGTCTACTAAGGAGGAAGAGAGACCTTATTTTTCAGCACTGTAAGCACCATGACTGACAGACACCCACCATTTTAATATCCACTCCAAGTTTTGCTTAGCATCACAAATACCCCCACAAAGGCTGCCAGAATAACTAACAAGAAAAATCTTCAAAACCAAATTAAAGCTGTAGGCTGCTGCCTAGCTGTCACCCAAAGATTTATGTGCAAGAAGAACAACGCACTCACTTCCTCCATAAACCCCAGCACAGCAGCCAGCACTGGCCTGCCAAATGGCTTCAATTGCTGGCACACCTTCACCTGAATGAGTTTACAGAGTTTTCATTCAGGACCTGCAACCATTTTACATCTGAGTAAGTTAGAGAATGTATTTGACTAGCAAGAAAATAAATACCTTCCATCATTTCACCGGTGTCTTATCAATATGATTATTTGCTAGGCAGTATGTGTAATTCTTTTACTGGAACAGTAGCTCTATGGACAGAAACTCTAGTATGAACCTAATTTTACAGTCACAGCCAGAACTACACTGGTATAAACATGTTCCTTTTTGTAGCAGGATAGCCCCTAGTCACCTTTATGCCAGGTGACTGGGGGGGAGCCTTCAGCTGCACAAAATCACTTAGAGCAGCACAGCTGTTTATCATTGGAGGATCTGGTATTTTTGTTGCATTGTCAGTAAGACTTCTCCAGCTGCTCCACTGGAGGGACTCACCATAACCCAACAAGTTACTGCATCCCTAACAAGTAGTACATTTAATTGTGCTTCTGCGCTGCCACATACAGTCATACCAATGCAACATAAATGCATGCTACTTCAAGGGAAACAGCAAAATACATGGGCAGGCAAGGCCCTGTTCTCAGTCTGGGGACTCAGCTCTGGTGCAGCTGAGCTAGTTTAGTAGGGGAGCATTAATTCTGGATCTCGGACATCACCAGTGAAACCTATTTTGCATCAATATGAAAATTTCAAGTTTCACATGACTTTTAACACTAGTAACTACTCTGGTAAAAAAAAACCAAAACACAAACATACTTCAGATAGGGCTGGAAGTTAACTTTTCTTCCCAAAGATAGCATAGAGAAGCCAGACTTTTTGAAAGCATCAGTGTTACACACATTCAAGTGCAAGGAATCAATATACAAGCTCAGGTTTTAGAAGAACCTTTCTGCCACAGGATTGGAAACTTGCCAGACCCACAAAACACAAATACAGGAAATATGGGTTTTATTAGCTTTTTGCTGTTGGATGCTAGCTGTTCCTCATCCCATGGCTCTACCTACATCTACCTACTTCGCTAGAGAATTGTGGCACCTGCCTCGTACTATCTAACTGCTCTCAGCTTTTAGCAGGTACAACTGCAAAGGCAGCACTGGGAGTCAGGACCTCCCCACTGCTATGCTGGGCTGCTTCAGTGTATCCTAGGACAGGCAGAGAAGCTTCACTGCACAGCTCTTCTCAAACACACAGAAAGCGAACACCTGCTGTACCTGTGTAAAGATTAAAGCCTCTCAGGTTTTACCACATTTTAATTCACCTTGGTAAAAATCAGCACTGTTTGTACACTTCAGCATGCTATTTACACACTTTTGACACCATAATAAAACCAGAAATTTACCAGTAAAAAGCAATTTTGTCCCCAAGTTTCTTCTCATTGACATTTCTGTCCAGGAGGTTGTAGCAGATGTTGGTGGTCGCCCCTTTCATCCACTCGATGAAGATCTTCCCCTTCGTCACATCGAAGTTGTACTTCAGAAAGGGTCCCGCGTGCTGACTCTTCCAGTAAAACTCTTTAGCGATGTCACCCCAAAATTCTGCGAAGGCAACGGCCAGAGCTCGTCACCCAGAAACAGGCAGGATAAGGAAGACGACGCTTCAAGGGGCGAGCCCCCCCGCTCCCGCACCCCGCGCGTGGGGGGCTCGCTGCGGCCCCAACGCCCCCGCAGCCCGGCACCCCCAGCCCCGCTCCCCCCCACCGGCCCCGCGAGCAGCCCCCGCCGGAACCGGCGACGCCTTGCGGGGACCGCTCCCCGCCGGCCGGCCTCCCGCGCCCCGCCGCGGCCCTCCCCCGGCCTGGGGGGAGCTCCCGCCGGCGGCGCTCACCGTGCGGCTCCTCCACGGAGCGCTGGTAGAGGCGCTCGTAGTGGGGCAGCGAGGGGACGTGCGCCGCCGGCAGCAGCTCGGGCCGCGGCCGGTACAGCCGGGCCTGCTCCTCGGGCAGCACCATGGCGGGGCGCCGGCGGCTCTGGGCGTGCGAGCGGCCGCCGAGCCCGCTTCAAAGCGGCGCGGAGCCGGGGGCGGGGACGGCGGAGGCGGCGGCCCGCCCTCACGGCGGGCGCTGGGGGCGGCGGCGGCAGCGCCGCCCCGGAGCGCCACAGGCGGCCGGCCCGCCCGCCGCGGCGGGGCCTGCGGAGGCCGGCGGGCCGCCCCGGGGCCGGAGCAGGCCCGGGTAGGCAGGGGCTCGCCGTCGGCGGGCGGCGTGTTCCTGTCAGCGGTGCGGTCCTGTCAGCCATGTCACCCTGTCAGCCATGTCACCCTGTCAGCCATGTCACCCTGTCAGCCATGACCCCCCCCCCCGCCCCGTCAGCCATGTTTCCTCCCACCCGCCATGTGCCTCCTGTCAGCCGTGTCCCCTCTGTCACTGGTGTCTCCTCCCGCCAGCCATGCTGCCTCCATTAGTGGTGTCTCCCCCTGTCAGTGGTGTCCTGCTGTCAGCCGTGTCCCCTCCTTCAGTGGTGTCCCCCGGTCAGCCCATGTCCCCCCATCATCAGCCAAGTTCCCCCATGCCAGCAGTGTTCCCCCATTAACAGTGCTGCCCCATCAGCCATGTCTCTCTGGTGAGTGGTGTCCCCTGTGAGCCATGTCCCCTCAGGGCCTGTCCCTGCCACTTTGCCAGGCGCAGGGGAACAGCCCAGGGCGCCATCGATGAGATACTCCTTCACCAGCCCTGAAACAAGCCCAGAGGCCATGGCCATGCCCGGTGCCCAGCCCCCTGCAGAAAACGACCTTCGTTTCAACCCACGACGCTCCACTTCCCTGCCACTGACTGGCTGAGTGAGTACAGTGAGCCACGTCAGTTCACTGAGCACCTTTGCCCCTGCAAAAAATTGTACAGATCTTGTGTAGTTAGTGAGAAATTAAACAATTTTTTCACCATGAAGGCAGTCAAGTGC
Organism: Buteo buteo; assembly: GCF_964188355.1. Lineage (NCBI taxonomy): Eukaryota > Metazoa > Chordata > Aves > Accipitriformes > Accipitridae > Buteo > Buteo buteo. Next base: position 65,553,437 of record NC_134172.1, read on the forward strand.
TGGAACAGGGGCCTAGCGAGGTGGTAGGGTCTCAGCCCTTGGAGATAGTCAAAACTCAACCAGACAAGCCCCCGAGCAACCAGCCCTGCAGGAGGAGTAGGTTGGACCTGGGGTCTCCCAAGGGACCAACGTGATTCCGTGAGTCTCTGGCCTTAGAGGCAGGAGCTCGCAGCAGACCCATTGTCAGCTCTGTCCTTAACATCTCCCGTGTTGAGCTGGGCTGCCCTGATGGCATTGCCTAGGTAGGCTGCTGAAACCTTGAATGCCTCTTCTGCACTGGGGAATATCACCCCTTTAAGCAAAGCTCTGCTGTGCCCAGGGAGCCTTAGACAATTTTTGTGGTGGTTTGGGCTAGGGCCAAGGAGCACTCAAAAGATAAAAGGCCATAACCTTGAATTTGGCACAGGAGTCCTCAGGCTGGAGAGCAGTGGTCAGGTGTCAGTGAGCAGGTACAGCCCACTCCAGGATCCTTGGTGTTTTCCATGGTTCAGTGCACTCCCTGGGAGCATTGCTCTGCTGTACACTGCAAGAGATGCAAACCTGTGGACTGGTGAGCATCATCTGCCACTCCATGCGATGTTCTCATGAGCAAAGAGGCCAGAAACAGTTCTACAGATAAAAGTGGCTGGTGCTGGTGCGTATTGTCTATTAAGGATGCTCCCTAGTTTTGAAGGGCATATCTGTGCTGCAGCTCCCTGCCCTGGTGTTAGTGTGCTGGCTGCACTGCTTGAGGGCAAAGCTGCTTCTGTGACTCCATTTGGGAGTACATAGCTGGTTTCCTCCAAGATGAAACACAGGAACGGTTCAGATGATGCTCCCTCGATGGGCTGTATCTTGTAGGCAGCATCACTCCAGACATGCTCTACACCTCCCCAACATGACCTCAGCAGGCTTTACACCCCAAATCGGCCAGCTGCCCCCACACCACATTGTAGCACATGTAACAAAGCTTCCTTAGCCATATGGTATAAAATTACTGTCCTGGAAAGCTGCAGCATGGCCTCATATTATTCATTTCATTGTTATTAACAAAAAAATCACAGGAAGGAATAGTTAGATCTTAGAGTGCAGGGGCTCAGTCTCTACTAGTAAATCACATGGATGAAGGCGAAGTCTCCAGCACAAGTCCACATCCATCCAGATGCCCAGTTTTAGCACATTCCCTGTTGGAGTTTTAGCCTGGGACCACCAGTCTGCACGCACAGGCTCGCTCCATGGACAGACATAGTACAGATACAGCCAAACCTTCCAAAGTATTTCCCTCCACCAGCCAGCACTATCATTACCTCCAAGTTCTCTGTTACAAAAAGAGTTTTTTGAAGAAAAAGTCAATTTGGCCATGCAGCCTGGGCCCTCTGGCATGGAATTTTTTTAAGCTCTCCAGGAGCTACAGGATTTACACTCCTCCAGCACTCCCCTTGGAGTCACGGTCTAGGCGCAGCCCCATGAGTTTTGGGGTACACATGGCACATCATTTAACAACGCCAACTGGAAATCACACAGATCCTCTCCTGAGAAGCGGGACAAGCCCAGCACTTCTAAAGTCCTTCAGAAGCCACCTCATACTGAAAATTTTCTATTACAAGTTGCCAACCATTAGTTTTAGCAGCCTCCATCTCAAGGATTTTGCATTTACCAGCCAGCAGGGCTTAACAGCTTACTAACAAACCTTCTGTTCCCCTACATGCCAGGCAGGGGCCTGTAGTTCACCCCACTGCTGAGAAAGGGTTTTGTCACTCTCACTGTCACAGGACAGGTCCCCCAGAGCCAACAAAGAAGTGGTTTGCAGATCTGGGAGATACCCTCTGGTTTCCTTCTCATTGCCTTTTGCTTTCAGTGATTTGTCCAGCTGGAATTCTCCACCAGGCTCAGTGACAGCATGATTTCTCTCCAGCAACTGTTGCCTGCTGTGGGCAGGATGTATCGAGCCACAAGGCCAAGGCAGCACCATGTCCCACCAGCCCATCAGCTGTCCTCTGTCCAGCATTGCCCAGTATGGGCTGCTGCAGCCAGGGGATTTTGTTGTTGTGCTTCAGCTCTCCACAGCTGTGGCCCAGGAAGCTGCCTGATGGGGAGCAGTTGCATCATCTCTCACAATGCACCTGCAAAGAGGAAGACTCAGAATAGCCTCCTCAACACCTTTTCCCATGCTCTCTCCTCTTGCAGGAGTCTGATAACCCTCCAAGCGCCTGTGTACAGAGCCACGAACCACATAGTTGGTACCATCAGTCAGCCCCTTGTGTTGTGGCACAAACACAGCCCTTCTCAAAATTTCATTTCAGTGGTCCACAGCTGAAATATGGACATGTCCAGGCCACCCTTCAGTGATTTTATAGGGTCTAGAGAAAGGGCTCCTGCTGCATGACCATGCTTTGCTACTCCAGCTCCCTCCATGTCAGGGCAGCTTGCATCCAGCTGGGCTCCTGTCCTGAAAGCTGGTGTGTGGTGGGGCTGGATGCCACAGGGTTTGCTCCGAGCTTGGCTCCCAGCTCTCCTCCTGACTCACCAGGCAGCCCTGGAAAAGCAGCTGCATTTTGGGCCCTTCATTTCTTCTTCCTGTAAAGGAGTAAAAGTACATAAAGGGTACACATTAATGGATATTAAGGTCTTTTGCAGAAACTCAGAGGGTCAAAAAAAGATACTGGCCAGGATACATGGTGCCTTGCTCACATTGTCTGCTTGGGGTACTCTGGAAAAAGCCTTTCTAGTGCAGCACCCGCAGCAGCTCAGCGGCTGTGGTGGGACTCTTCACTGTACCTTCCCTCACAGGTAAGACCTCAGTCTTAGAGATGCTGGGGGTGGGGGAAAGAAACTGGAAAAATCAGAAATGGTCCATGCATCTCAGGCCGCCTGTACGGTGGGGTAAGTGGGAGGCAGCCTTGCATGGGAAACTTGCATTAATTTGGGCAAAGCACTGCGGTAGAGCAGTTGACTCACCTGGGTGGCTCTATCTGGGGTCGCAGGGCATTCACTTCTGACTGGCATTATTGCCAAAAAGTGTGTGTGAATCACATCCCTGTTCATGCAAATAAATAAGCATATCAGATATGTGGTAGCTTGAAACAAGCAGACTTCTCGTCCCTCTACCTGCCCCACCCCCTGCCCCTGCTCACTTGATCCAAACTCCCTTCCACTCTAAAATCCATTTGCTGATAAATCCATGTGAGTTACGAGTGGTTAAAACCTCCATGCCCCACTGAGTGCATGCTGCCAAGGCACCTCAGAGGGTCTCCCCATGCTTCTCACCATCTCTGCCACCACAGGGATCCTACTGAGACACATCCCAGGAGTGCTGTGGCACAGCCCTCCCATGGGAACACACATCTGTGTCACTGGGATGTGCACTGGGTGAGGATATCCAGTTTGCCTGGGATGAGGCTCTGCTGAGCATGGGCTCTGTGTAGAGGATGATTTGGGTCAGATCTGGGGTGCTGTCAATGTGAGCTACTTTGGGGACCAGCTTTGAGCAAAACCTGTGGAAAGGCCTCTTCTGCAGCTGAATGTCTTTTTTTCTTTGCCAAAATCTGGAAGTGCAGGATGCAGAACAGCAGGAAGGATGCAACCCACAGCAGTGGAGGAAGCAACCCAGGAAGGCAGAGGTCTCTGAGCAACATCAAGGTCAGCGTGATGGCTGAAGCCCATGGGCTTGCATGGAGGAAGAGGACAGCAAGCCATGTCCTCTCCCACTGTCCACTCATCCTGGAGCATCTCCTGGACAGGGCAGCCTGGACCAGGGCCTGGCAAGGCCATAACAGGTCTGGCCAGGCAGGTTCAGCAGCTTGGTGATACAGCTGCCAGTGATAGTAATCAGAGAAGACATCTTTTTAGCATGGACCCAACCCCTGGTGAACATGTCATAGCACAAACAAACTTACGTCTTGCATGGACATGCCAGAGGCAGTGGCAGGCCTTATCAGAATATCCTCCAGTGGGAAGGGAAATTTTTCTTGAACTATAGGTGACTGCAAGGGCAGGGAATTGAGGGGCAGAAAAAAAGAGCAAAGAATCTGGAAGGAATCCCAAGTGACACCAACAAATGCTCCTGGGACCTGCAGAGCCGGCATGAGAGAGGGAGCAGGGTGGATATCTGACAGCAAGGGTCAGCTTATGGCCTGGCTGGTGCTGGCAAAGGGATGTACTCAAGGTTAGCTACATTAAAATGGGTCTGTGGTGCTCATGCTCCCGGCAGATACCTGTGCTGACCCTTGTGTGGGAGACGACACACAAGCAAGCAGCAGAACTGCTAGCAAGAAGCTCAAGACTGGCATGGCTGGTGCTGCAGGCTCAAATGTGCCTTGCAGGGACAGAAGGGAAAGCACTGTGCGGCACCATGATCACTCTTGGATTATGCTGCTGGCATCCCCCTTCTCCCACACATGACAGTACTCTGTGGACTCAAGCAGTGTGGATCCCCAGAGCAGTATCCTAGGAACAGTGAAGCCACAGTGAGCCAGAGGAGATGGGGTGGGAGGATGTGACCGGGCTGTGGATCTTCCTGCTGGGGTTTTCTATGTTAATTTTCAGCACGTGGCCAGGCTGGGCAGCCCTTCACTTGTGATGAATGAATCAGCACATAGCGGCAACGGCAATGAGGTTAAACACCAGATCGCACAGGTTTCCCCACTGATGACACTCCTCCTCTGCATTGGCTGCAGAGGAAATTTTAATCAGCACTGTGATAACAGCCTTTCAGTCCTGCTGGGAGTTATCAGCTCCTTTGTTTGTAAATGTAACTGCTAAATACCAATATGGCTCTGGGTTTTGGCACATGCCGGCTCCACAGCCCTATGGCTCATGCAGCCTCCCTCCCCTCCAGCCGCCTGCCCCCAGCTATCGGGGTATCGGGGTGTTAAAACAGGCCGGGTTGTGCTGAACACAAAGATCAAGTCCAAGCTGTTTCCTTCCTGCCTCTGCTGTCACTGGGAGAGAGACCTCTGAATTTCAGGCTGGTTTAAGCTTCCAAGAGTAGCTGATGAATATCAGAGCCTGGTAATTTAGCCCTCTGCAGAGTACAGACAATATATTCATAATCATTTTACATGTAGATGAACTAGTAATGCAATCAGGGTTATAAATCAAACCCAGGAGACATGTTAGTGCTGTTTGCCTGAGCTTTTTGAGCGATCTAGCCACAAAAAATGCCTGTCTGTCTCCTAGATGGGACCAATTAACCTTATAAAGATGCACTCTCCTCTCACAGCAGCTCATTTGTTTACTTGGGCTCTGCCAGCTGCTGCTATTTTCATTCTGGAAGAGGGGGCCAGGTCGGTAAGAGATTGGGCGGAGGGCCGGGCTGCAGAGGAGGGGAAACCGGACTCAGGAGAGATGGAGCCTTCATCCGTGGCACATTAGAGGAGATCGGGGTTTAATAACTGGCTTCCCCATGTGGCTTTATAGCTGTCCCCAGGCTTCAGAGAGTGTCCTTGCACACCCATAAACGCAGCCGCCTTCTTTTGACCTTGCTTTATTGAGCAGTAAGAGATAGCTGGAGCTCTGGGGTGCTCAGTGACCGTGGCCCGTGGAGCAGCCGTGTCCTGCAGGCTCCTGCCTGCACCTTGTGTATGTAGCACAGGCCCACACAGCCTGGGCGGGCAGGCGGCAGCGGCGTGCCCTCTGCTGATAAGCTGTCAGCCATGCAGGTCTGCTGCGCCAGGGCCAGCAATGCCAGCCGTGCAGGGTCCTCAGCACCAGCAGTGCAGGATCCCCAGCAGCGCCAGTGGTGCAGGGTCTGTAGTGGCAGCAATGCAGGGTATGCAGTGGCAGCCACGCGGAGTCCGGAGTGGCAGTGATGTGGGGTTTGCGATGCCGGCAATGCAGGGCCCACAATGCCAGCAACGCAGGTCACAAGGTGCCAGCGAAGTGGGGGCTGAGGCGCCAGCAGTGCAGGCTGCAGAGTGCCAGTGATGCGGTTTCCAGGCATGAATTCACTTCAGCCAGGTCTCATGGTGCAGCACATGGGCTGGCCGTGATGGGTCTCATCCCAGCCGTGGGGTCTGGGCACACACGTCCCCACACTGTCCCCTGGCACCATCTGCTTCTGCCCTGCCCAGAGCCTGCAGCAGCCAGGAGCTGAGCTTCACCAGGATGCTTCTCCGGTACCCAGCAGCAAGAAAGCCATTACCTACCTGCACAGGATAGGTGAAGCTGTTGCCCAGTCCTGCACCCCACCACCTTGCTCGGACATGAAGCTCGGGCTTGTATGAGGGCGCAGGAGCATGTCCCACACTCAGGCAGCTTGGGGGGTGGCAGGGCTGCGCTGCATCAGTGGTTGGTGGGACCGCGAAGGCTGATGACAGCACCCAGCAAAGTGGGTCTGCTTTGCTCTTGCTTTGCTTCCTTCTGGCTGGGCCATGTCCTGCCCCACACCATGTGGGCATGTCTGTGTGCTGGGAGCAGGATGGGGCCTGCTTCGAGTGAGCAGGATTTGGGGGGGTGCAAGGATGCGCTGGCAGCCAGGCAGACCTGGGAGCAAAGGGACATGGCTGCAGCAGGGCCGGCAGGGAGCTGAGGTCGGTGGTGCTGACACCAGAGGGTGGTGTGGTCTCATGCATCCCCAGCGCAAAGCCCTCGGAGCTGCTCAGGCCTCGGGGCTGCGATTTGGCCCAGGGAATGGCTGTTTGCTGCGAAAACCTGTTGGACCTTGCAGCACCACGCACCAGGGTGAACGGCTGTGGGTGACTTGTCTGGGGGCTGCCTCCAGATTCAGTGGGGACAGGCAGCAGCTTGTCCCACCCCAGCAATGTCTTCAGTATCCAGGACCCCAAAATGGGGCTCCAGGCATTGCTCACCCGTGGCCTCGACTGTGCCCTGCCCCTGTGGTGGGAACACAGCTTTTGGGGACCCAAGGGGGCCACTGACAAACACCCCATGCAGCCTCACGCTGGGGGCTCAGGCTCTCCACAGTCAGGCAGATGCTGCGAGATGGGGGCTGTTTCCTTCATCACCCAGGACATGACAAAACCACAGGAGCTGCATCTTCACCATAGTTGGTGTCCCCAGGGGCTGGGACAGGCAGGGCTGGGAACAGGAAAGCCACTGCTGGAGACGCATCACTGCTCTGACACTTTTGTAAGAAAAGGACTTGAAGACAGGTTTTATTTATTTTTTCATAGAGATTTTTAATGTTTGTTTTTTTTAACAGACTTGGTTGGTTTAATTTTTTGTTTTCTACAATAATTCAGTGTAAAAATCCCAGTACAATATACAACAGTTTGAACATTTGGAATAAGAAATCTAGCCTGGACACACACGTAAGTTCAGCTAGTTTCTAACACAGGTAGCAAGTTCCCTCCACCCTCCCCCAGATTTACCAGCCAGGAAGGCATGTGGACAGGAATGCTTTACAAATGTCACCCCCACCCCATCGAGACACTGGCTGCCCTGTCCCTGCCCGTATTGCAGTGGGATGGTCCCTCAGACACATCCCCTTGGAAAGGGCAGGGTCCCCTCCATGGGATGGCTGGGAGCCTCCAACATTGCAAGGCAAGGTCTGCAGTCAAACTGGGATGGCTGGGAGCCTCCAACATTGCAAGGCAAGGTCTGCAGTCAAACGAGGCTGGCTGGCTCTTGTGCATGAGTGATGTGGGATGCTCTGAATAGGCCCTGCATGCAGGTCCCTCAGAGCATGGGGCTCCCTTGGAATGGAGAGGAGACCTGTCCTCCCCTTGGCAGCAGTGCCAGCAGCCTTGTGCCCTAGTACAGCCATAAGGTCATTGGAAGGGCATGGCCATGTCCCTGCATGGCCCAGCCAGAGGGAAGGAAAACAAAGATGATGCAAGGGTCCTTGGCTCTACGGTCTGAGGGGTCATCTCAGGGATAGCTCACTGGCCTGGGATCTGGCAGTCTTTCAGGAAGCCACTTTGGCCTGGCCCATGGTACTCAAGCAGCCTGGGATGATCCTGCTTGAACAGCCTGTAGTGGTCCAGGTCAGGCTACATGGGGTGGTCCTGCTTGAGCAACACAGGAAGGTTCTGCTCAAGCTACATTGGATGATCCTGCTCAAGCAGCCTGAAGATATCCTGCTCGAGCAGCATGGGGTGTTGCTGCTGAAGCAGCATGGGATGGTTCTGCTGGAGGAGTATTAGGGTGATCTGCTCAAGCAATCTGGAGTGGTTCTGCTTAAGCAGTATGGAATGGTCCTGCTGGAGTAGCATGCGGTGGTCCTGCTCAAGCGGTATGAGATGGTCCTGCTCAAGCAGGCTGTTGTGATCCTGATCAAGATGCCTGCTTGAGCAGTGTGGGGTGGTCCTGCTCAGGCAGCATGGGATGGTTCTGCTTGAGCAGCATAGGGTAGTCTTGCTTGAGCACCATGGAGCAGCTGCAAGTGGCAGGGATAGTTCCTCATGTCCTGCAGCATTCCAAGCACTGCATTCAAAGCCATGTCTGGCCTTCCTTGCCCCTCTTGGACATCTTCTACTGCTTGGAGAAGTCTCCCAAAGATGTGTGTGCTTGAAGGGATCCCAAGGGGGTCTGGTCAAGCTCCATATTCCAAAATAGTTATGGCTAATGCTAAATCAGGACATTGGTGACTTTATCTAGCTGAGTTGTGAAACCTTCCAAGGGCAGAGATCCTCCCATTTCCCCAGTGACCAGTTCCAGCTGCATCAGCCCTAGGGAAAAGTGTTTCCTGTAGTCCAGCATGAATCTCCCTGCCTGCAAGCTGTGGCCATTACCTCTACTATGAAAGTACCTTGAGTAGTGGGGGTGGGGTGGGAGGCTGGTTCTCCATCTAACCTAGCCCCACATCCCATCCCCAACAGTAAGGGCCCTTCCTGCTTGCATCAGGGATGGCTGTGCTGGTGGTGGCTTTCCTGGATTGGTAAGGGATGGGATACAAGGCAGGGGAAAGAGGAAGAGGAGAAAATAACAGCAGGAGTCAGATGTGTATGGAATAAAAGAGTGCAGGGAGGATGGAGGAGAGTATGAATGGGAGAGGTCACGCTGGGAGAAGATGGAAGGTCAGGATGGAGTTGGGAGGTGAAGGAGAATGAAAGGACAGTGAGAAAGGAAGGTGTGAGGTAAGGGAGGATGGTTGGAGGTCAGGAAGGGGTGGAGGGGAAATCTATGAAGTAGGTGGGACACTTGGAGGATAAGGAGGGATGGGGAGATGGGGAGAGGTGGAAGAGTATGAGGAGAAACAGGGAGACTGTGGGAGGTGAATGACAAGGGGTGGTGAGATAGCCAGAGGTCGAGTATGAGGAGGGACAGGGCAAGAGGTGAAAGAGCATGAAAAAGAATGGGGAACAACGGGAAGTGGAGGTTCACAGGAAGGATAGAGAGACTGAGGTGGCGGAAGAAGAAGTATGAGATGGAGCATGAAGGAGAAGGTATGGGAGATGGTGGGAAGTGGAGGACAATGAGGTATGGGCAATGGTGAAGGACAATGAAGAGGAAAAGAGAGGTTGGAGGAGGATGAGGAGGACTGGGCAGATGGCAGGAAGTGGAGGATGAGGAAGAGCAGGAAAATAGTGGGTGGTGTTGGGGCATGGGGAAGGATGGGGGACAGTGGGAGGTGGAGGAGTATGAAGAAGGTGGGCAAAATGGAAGAGGAAAACAAGGAAAGATGAGATGGCAGGTGGTGGAGGACAAGGACAGAGGGGGAGATGGAGATGAAGGAAGAAGAAGAGGGATGAAGAGACAGTGGGAGATGGATGAGGATGACAGGAGGGATGGAGAGACATTTAGGGGGCAATGGAGGAGGATGGATGAGGAGATGGTGGGAAATGGAGAAACACAAGGAGGGGATTGGAAATGTGGGGGTGGAGGAGGAGGAGGCAGGATTGGGCAATGTTGGGAGCTGGAGGGATGGGGCAATGGTGGGAGGTTAGGGTGGATTTTGGGATGGGGAAGTGGAGGAGGGTGAGGGGGATAAGGAGACAGGAGGAGGTAGAAGAGGAATAAAGATGGGGTGAAGATAAGAAGTGAAGGATGTTGAAACAGATTGGGGTAATGGTGGGAACTAATGCAGGATAAGCAGGGATAAGAAGATGGTAAGATGTACAGGAGGACAGAACGATGGTGGGACCTGATGGAGGATCAGAAGGGATGGTGAGATTTTGACACGAGGAATATGAAAGGAAAAGAGCAACTGGAGGCAAAGCTGGATGAGGATGGATGGGACAGGGTGGAGGTGGAGAAAGAAGACGTGGAGATGGTGGGAGGAGGATGAGGTTAACAACGAATGGGATGTGGTGGACGAAGGAGGAGCAGGTGAGAGGGATGGGATGCAAGTGTGACAGGAAGACAGGAAGGTGGGATATGAAGGGCAATGGAGGAGCACAGGAAGGAGGGATGGGAGGTGGTGATGGAAGAGCACAGGAAGAAGGGATGGGGTGTGGTGGGTGATGGAGGAGAACAATAAGGAGGGATAGGATGTAATATAGGATGCAGGAGCACAGGAGGGCGGGAGGGGACATGATGGGTAATGGAGGAGCATGGCATGGCAGGGAGGGATGGGACACAGTGGATGACAGCACATTCTGGAAGGAGTGTGGAAGGAGGGGTGGGATGTGAAGGGGTGGAACAGAACAGGGAGGGATGAGAGGTGGTGGGTAACAGTGGAGCTCAAGAAGGGATAGGACATGATGGAGGATGCAGGAGCACAGGAAGGAAGGATGGGACCTGGTGGGTGATGGAAGAGGATAGCAGGCATGGATGGGACACAGTGGGTGACAGGAGCATAGGAAGGAGGGATGGGATGGGTAGAGAATGGAGGAGCAGCAGAAGGAGGGGTGGGACATGCAAGATGGAAGTACACAGGAAAAGGGATGGGATATGGTGGGTGATGGAGCAAGGGAAGGAAGAATGGGATGGGTAGGTTGATGGAGGAGCACAGAAAGGAGGTCTGGGTTGGGTTAGGTGGATGATGAACAAGGAGAATAAAGAGGGATGGAACATAGTGGGCAAGGGAAGAGCACATGAAGGCAGAAAGGAATGTAACTGAGGATGGAGGATAACAAGAAGGAAGGATGGGACACGGGGGATCTAAGAGTAGGGATGAAAGGGATGGGACATGAAGGATGATGGAGGAGCAAAAGAAGGAGGGGTTGGTGATGGTGCGCAGTGGAGGACCTCAGTGAGGAACAGTTTAATGCAGTGAGCCTGGAGGAGGCTGGGACCTGCTGGTCACGATGGGCACAAGGGCAAGAAGCCAAGGGCAGTGGTGGGAATGGGGATGTGGGGTCTGCGTGCAGGCTGGAGTAAGCTGATGGGCAGGATAGGATGGGACAGGGGAGGCATAAGAAACACCAGCATCACAAGAACAACACAGAGCCGAGAGGAGCCTGGCATGAGGTGACAGCCCTGGCAGTGAGGCCATGGAGGACCCATGGGTAATGACAAGCAGTCCTGGTGGCGTGGCACAGTCAGGGTCAGCACATGGGGATGGCATCGGGCAGAGACAGGCAGGTGTGGAGAGGATGGGACACCATGTGTGGGCTGGGCAGCTGGCAGGATGGCGGGGACAGAGGGACAGGATCTAGATGTATCTCCCCACCCATGGGTGCCCCAACCACCCCACACTCCCCTCCGCAGCAGCACCGGTTCCCCAGACAGGACAGGCATCACGGTCCCCCCACCACAGCACGGGAAGGTAGCACCGAGGGCGTGGGTGAGGGATTGCAGGGCCTTTATTCATCACACGACAAGCAGGCATGGTACAGGGGTGCAGGACAGGCGGGCAGGGGGCCCGTCATCGGGGCAGAAAGTGCCCTTCATGCGACCTTGGCATGGGCTGACAAGAGGAAGCAGGAGGACAGGGCAGGGGCAAGCGTGGCTTTGCCCGAAGCACCTCAGGATTCGCGCTGGGCTGGGCACTGGCACGTGGAGAGGACAGGGGAAGAGGCTGAGTGGGGGCCAGGGCTGAATCAGCCACCTCCACACCTCAAGCAAATTTTCCCCCTTGCCTTTGCAAATCCCTTGCTGGCCTTGGCTCAGCCCCCGGCTCCACAGGAAACGCCCAGCACCACTATTTACAGAGTAAGACAGAACTGACCAATATTACAAATAATTAAAAGGCAGTTGTAAAAATGAGAAACCACATTCCAAAAGTAGAGAGTCTTTTAAAAAAAAAAAACCAAACAAAACCAAAACCCCTGTTATCAATGCAAATGCTAAAAACCACCCGAAAGGATCTATGTACAGCAGGACATTGCCCGTGGCAGCGCTGCGCTTGCCGGGGTGCAGGGACCCGACTTCTCCGAGGCAGGCAGGGATGCTGCCTGGCCCCGGCTGCTGGTGAGGGTGGGCAGCACCTGCGCCGTGCGTCCTGCACCCAGGTGATGAGGGTCCCTGTGGGGCCGGACAGGCGCTGCAGGAGCAAAAGGCCATCGGTGCTGGGCCTGCTGGGCCCTGGCTGATGCTGGTGTGTCCGGAGACACAGGCAGTGAGTGGCCGTCGCGGAGATGCTGACGGAGGCTGCGACGTGGCAGTGATGCAGCCTGCCTGCTGCAGGCAGCATGAGGCTGGACGGGAGGGGGCAGCAGCTTCGGCAGCAGGAGCATTTTTTAAGCGAAGCTGCAAGATGACAGCAATGCGCAGAGGCCCTGGAGCAGTGTACACAGCCCCAGAGCAATGCGCAGAGCCCCTGGAGCAGCCTACAGAGCCCCAGAGCAACGTGCAGAGCCCCTGGAGCAGTGTACGTGGACTCCGAGCAATACACAGAGCCCCTGGAGCAACGTACACACCCCCAGAGCAATGCACAGAGCCCCTGGAGCTATGTATAGAGCCCCCAGAGCAAGGTACATAGCCCCTGGGCAATGCACAGAGCCCCAGGAAGCGTGGGCACCTGCAGGCAGCTCTATCTGGGTGAATCCCTGCCTGGCCCCTGGCAGGCAGCTCAAAAATAGGTCAGGCAGCCGCCTCTGAAATTGCTGTTCTCTCCTGGGGCTGCACAGAGGCACCAACACTGCTTTGCGCGGGGCTGGGATGCAGCACCCCAGCCTCGGAAACTCTGCACCGCTGTGGGGGCTGTGGCCGCTGTCCCCCTCCCTCCCTGGATAAGGCTTTTTCTGGTGGTGACCAAGGGACGCACAGCACAGACCGCAGGCCACGCTGCAGCCTCCCAGCCCACAATCTCTTAATCCAATTGATGCATCTCCAATGTAGCTCATTTCGGTAATTTTAAAATGCACTTGGTTTTACATTGCAGGCTGTCCGGAGTTGGGCAGAGCCAAAAGTGGAGAGAAAAAAAAAAAAAAAAAAAAAAGGAAAAATAAAAGAGAAATATGTATATTCAGCACTTGGAGGAGCAAATAACTACAAGCGGCCCCAGGCAGGGAGGTGGGTGCAATGCAGGGGGGCACCACAGCTGTGGCCCCTCGGGATGGTGGCAGGAGATAGGCACACACACGAGTGTGCACGCACACATGCAGGCACACTGTCTCTCCCCACACTGTGCACCCAGCGACCCCGTCTCTGCAGCTGGAGGAGCCAGGGAGACCGCACGGACCCTTCCCAGCAGTGAAGGACCTCAGCAGCCCCCCCAGAGCAGAAAGGCGGCCAGGGAGGGCCCCCACACCCAGCCCAGCATGGGTGACCGCAGGGACCCTCCCCGCCTCCTTCCTGCCCAGGGAAGCACGCGCGGCCCAGCGGCTGATGCAACCGCGCCGCAATCGGGGTTGGCAGGGATGCGCTGGAGCTCGGGCAGGGCGGGCAGCACTGGCAGCGGCCGTGGGGGCCGGAGCCAGCACCCTCCGCTCGCGGGGGCCGACACGGCATCGCGCCTCCATCCACTGCATCCATACGGCATCCCTGCCTCGCTTTGCCCCAGCCCTGCCCTATCTACACGAGCAGCCTCCCGTGGCTGCTCTCCCCTTCTCGGGGCCCCGGCGAGCCCTCGGCATGGTGGGGGTCTCAGCTGACATTCCCGGGGCAGTAGGCACCGGCGAGGACCCCCAAGTGCCGGCAGTGGCTCCGAGGGAGCGGGTCTCTGCACAGGCGGGAGGTGAAGCAACCACCCTGGCGGGATGTCCCCACGCACCCCGGGGCTGCCGGCAGCCTCCACCGACGGCTCCACATCTGCTTCTTAAGCGTCCCCAGGGACGAGGGGACGGTTAGGAGACAGATGCGCCCGCGCCGCCTCTGAGAGGGGCCCCCGTGGGGCGTCAGCGCGGGCGCTCTTCCGGCAGGAGAGTGGATAGCAGGCACGCTGCGTCCCCTGGCCCCCCGTCCTCACTCACTCGAGGCCCCCGGCTTCTCCTCCGCCCTGGGGGGGTCCACGGGGTGCAGTTTGCACTTGGAGGGGGAATGGCGGATGGCGGAGCGGGACGGCCGGGCGAAGCAGGAGGTGAGGGACTGGGAGCTGCAGTCACACGCCGTGTCCTGCAAAGACAGACAGGGCACAGCGGGGTTAGAATGGTCGGGCACTCCATCCCCTGCCACGACAGGACACCCCGGGGGGCACCCTGCCTCGTTACCTCGCTGGCTATGGCCGAGATGAGGTCGGGGTCCCGCAGGGCTGCGTCCTTACTCCCCTGGCCGGGGGATGAGGGCTTGGGGTCCTCGCAGCTGCTCTGCTTGAGGACTTTCTTGTTCAAGATGCGGGAGATGTTTTCGGCCGGGTGGTGGGTGGCTGGGCTAGGGTGCTCGGCCCTCTTGCTGCCCTCCTCGCCGGTGGCCTCCTTCTTCTCTGGGGGGGCGGTGGGGCTCTGCGCCCGCCCGCAGACGTTCCTGAAGAACTCCTGCACAAGGCCGTACTTGGGTGCTTCGGGCTTGGCCCGGCTGCTCTCAGGGCAGCCCGGCTTCCAGATGGACTCGGTGCTGCCCGCGTGCTCCACCACGCTGAACAAGCTGGACAAGCCGTCATTGATATTGCTGAGGACGGGGCTGTCGCGGGTGGTGGTGGAGCGGGCCCAGGCAGAGCCGTTCTGCTTGCTCTGGTGCAGGTTCCAGAGGCTCCTGTCCTTGGAGGCATCCAGCTTGGAGGAAGACCTCCTCTGGAGCTTTGGAGAGCCGTATTTTGGGGAGCAGCATGGCCGCTCGATCCTGGAGTGGACCTTATCCAGGGAGGAGGAGATCTGCTTGCTGCGCACAGACACAAGCGAGGAGCTGCGTGGGGACCAGCTCTTGCCGTGCACGCCACTGCCGCGCGGCAGGTCAGTCTGCAGGCCAACGCTCACCGTCTGGATGGTCTGCGTCCCCACGTGGGCCAGCCCCACCGTCTGGCTGGAGGCGCTTTTCACCTTCCTCTCCAGCGAGCTGGAGCGGATGGCCTGCCGCACGCAGTTGGTGATCTCCTTCATGTCGTCGCTCATGTTGCCGGAGATCTCCAGGTCGTGCAGCGATGGGGGGAAGTGGGGCACCGGTGGCACCGCACTCTCCACCGTGCTGCCGTCCAGCAGCTCTCGCTGCTGCTTGGAGAAGTTGCACAGCCACTGGCTGTAGGTGCTCTCAGCGCTGGCTGACTCCTCCAGCTCCTTCGGCTTGGCCATGGTGAACAAGAAACCAGGTTCGATCATGATCTTCCCCTCCTTGTTGTGCACCAGAGGTGTCTCCAGCCGCCGCACCACTGGCGGGCTGTAGTAGATGCGGATCCCTGTCTTGTCGGGCGCCGTGTAGCTCCTCTGCATTTGCTTCTGGGCTGGGTCATGCCCGGAGAGGCTGCTTGCCCGCGAGTAGTCCCAGGAGGAGATGCCCAGCTTCTCCTCGGCCAGGCTGTCGGGGGCAGGTTGCTCAATATTCACATATGTACAGTTTGAGGGAGGAACGCCGGCGCTGTCCCGGATCGCATTGGGCAGCAGCGGGGCAGCTGTGGATGCCTTTTTGCCTCGGGAATGGTCGCCCAGCCCCGGCGCGGTCTTTCCAGGGAGGTAGGGAGAACAGTCAAGCAAGCTTTCAAACTCTGACATGGAGGAAACAGACTTGGTCCTGTAGGAGGAGAGAGAACGGGGCTTACAACAGGACAGGGCAGTGGGTTGGGGGGCAGCTGGAAGGACCCCGCTCCCACCCCGACGGGACCCTCCTGGGCACCCAGTCCTGCTCCTCATGGGAGCCCTTTGCCTCCAGGACAACCCTGGACCACGGCTGCATCTCCTCCTGGCTGCCCAGGCTACCAAGCCTGGGGACAGCCCCGCACAGCCTCCTCTGTGCCCCGGGGACCATGCAGGCACCAGTGCACTCACCTTTTGAGGTTGGTTCCCTTGGCTTCTGCTTCAGAGATTGTCTCTTTGTCTGTGATTTTTTCATTGAGAGCCTAGGAGAACAAAGAAAGCTCTGGTATCAGCAAGCACAGGACCAAAGTAAACAGATGGGCTGGAGCAGGGGTTGCACCCTGCTCCTCTCCAGCACTACCACCGTCACCCATGGACCCAGGCCCGGCATCCCATTCCCAGGGCTACATGGGGCTCACTGTGCCCACATCTATTTTAAATCAACTTTTTATAACCCCACTGAAGCCCTTGGGGTTCAGCCACGCTCTCCACCCCCTCATTCTCCCCAGTCCCTGGTGTTCCCCCTTGCAGCCTCATTTGGTGTTCAAGGGGGCATTATCTGGGGTTCGCACAACCTCCCATCTAACCCTTAGCATAGACCTGAGCCCAGTGAGCACCCTGAGAACCCTACACCTTCTCTTGCCCACCTCTTTCCAGTTGCTGCCATGCTTCTCCATTTCAGAGTGCTTCAATGCCCATGGGTTGGCTCCTTTCTGCAACTGGAGAACGTGCTGGTCACTCAACGTGTGCAACATATGCCCCTCTGGGCAAGCAAAAGCATTTGCCCCTTGTCCCCGGTGCACGCATGCAAACTCTCTTGGGGCATGCATGGGGGGCAAGTGGCAGAGGCTGGAGGACACGTTCACGATGGGGGACACACCATACCTGGTTGATTTTGTTTTGCAGGTCCTTCGCTTGCTGCTCTGCCTGCTGCTGCTCTTCCTTGAAGCGGGCCAGCAGCTCCACCTTCTCCTGGTTCCAGTTCTTCTCACTGATCTGCAGCTGCTTGGTGAGGTCCATGACGGCGCTGTACGACTCGGCCAAGAGATGCTGGTGCTCCTCACGCTCCCTCTTCAATGCCACCTTCCAGTCCGGCAGCGCGCGCTCCGCGATCCCTTTGCCTGCCTTCGACTCCAGCTGCGGGGACATGTTGGTGGCTCTGGGGGACCCATGGCTCCAGCATGGTGCTGGACACCCCCAGCAAAGGGGCAAGACTTTGGGCATCCCAGTTCCCAGTGCAAGTCCCATGCTGCCCAGGTCAGGCAGTAAGTGCGTCCCCAAGGCTGTGTTGCACAGCACGGCTTGCCCAGGGGGCATGGCCAAGCCGCAGCCGGCCATGGCTTGCAGCCACGTCATGCCAGACGGCCCAGCAGACGGTCACCCAGTGGGACGCAGGCTGAATGTCCTGCCTGCTCAGCTGTGCTCTGCCTGCAATCCTGCCTGCTGGACCCAGCTCCTGGAGAGGGGCAGCATCACCTGCAGGGCTGGCAGAGCGGACCCCAAGGATGCTGCTGCCACTGGCAGCCAGGAAGGCACCTGAAACTGGGGTGCTGCCACCACTGCTCTCTTTTGGCAGGGAGAGAGGGGAATTGGGGACCACCGCTGAGCTCTGCCTTGAGACATCCCGCCTGGGAAGCGCTGGCACCTGCTCTGGGGAGCGGAGCTGATGTATGGCCATGGGCTGCTGCCAGCACAGTGCAAGGGAGCGGAAAACTCTCATCACTGTGAGGGCAGGGCTGCAGGACCGATGGGACTGCTTCTGCAGGCAGGAGCTTCCCCCAGTGCCGAGGCTGCCCTCCTTCCATCTCCTGCCCTTGCCACAGCCGTACATCCCTCTTGCAGCATCCATGGGGGTGCAGAGCTCCCACCTGCACCGTGACCCGGGGGAGGAGAGGAGTACTCTGATGCTGCTCCCAGATGCCTGTCCTGGAGACGGATGCTGAGCCCCGGTACCATCCTGCCCACCCCAGACAAACCCAGCAGAGGAATAAAAAGCATCCTCTGCTGCTCTACAGTCAGATTTTCGTGCCAGCTCCGTTGCCATAGAAACTCGCCTGCCAGAGTGGCTGCTAATTGAGATTCCCACAGTGCCACCCTGCCTCCCAGCCCTGCACAACTGCCAGCGCTTGGCACATGGCGCAAGCAGCCCCCCAACCCCAAGTCCCCACCAGGCAAGGGGGAGCTCCACTAGCCCGTGGGGTGCCCGGGGCTCCCACCTGGGCGATGTGGCACTTGAGCTCAGCGCGCTCCATCTCCCAGGAAGCCTTGGCCTTGGTGAACTGCTGCTGCAGCTCGCTGGCACCGCGCCGCTCCTCCCGCAGCTCTGTGCACAGCTCCTTCAGGGTCACCTTCATGTCCGCCAGCGTCTTGATGCACTCATTGGGCTGCCAGGGGATCGGGGGTGAGCAGAGGGAGTTGGGGCCCCGCACCAGAGGGAACCCAATGGGGTGGGACCCCATGGGAGCTGCCCTTTCTGCATCCCAGCCCCGCAGACTGCGCACCCCTGGGGTGAGGGACAGGGAGTGCCACCAGGACAGGGGACCACCCCCGGGGGTGACATGCCAGCAGGGACCATCCCCTCCCAGCCATGCACCCCGAGAAGAGCCACCACCCCATGCCACGCAGCCGCAGCACCCCCACCCCCTGGGCTCGTGGGGGACCCTGCTCACCGTGTTGGGGGTCCAGGCATCCCCGGCACATGTCTTGTTGTCTGACTGCTGCTGCGGGGTGAGCTCCTCCTCCTCCAGCAGCAGGTACAGCTCCTTCATGCTGTTCACCTGTGGGAGACACCACAGCTGAGGCGATGAGGGGACCCACAGCCAACGGCCAGGGATGGGGGACACCCAAGAAGCCCTGAGTGGGGCATGTAGGCACGAGGGACAGCCCCGGGGATGCACAACAGCGTGGTCCCCCATCCACAGCAGCTGAGGTGAGAGCCCCTCAGCCCACAGTACCTCCAAAAAGTCCTCGCTCTCGCTGTGCACCATCTTGCCCTGGCGCCAGCGCTTGAGGAACCACTTGAGCTTCATGAAGAGCAGGAGGAAGCTCTGCCTGAACTGCTGCGACTCCTGCACCAGCAGGTTCTTCTCCTGGCTCCAGAACTTCTGCTCCAGCCGCCTCTGCAGGTTCAGGCTCTGCAGCTCAAACTCCCGCCGCAGCAGAGCTTTCTGGTGGTCCTCCTTCAGCTGCGGAGAGATGCGGGGGCTCAGAGACAGGGGCTGGCAGCAGCGGTGTGGCACCTCCGCCCCAGGTCTGGACTGGGCCTGATGCTGGCCCCATATTTAACACCCCTGGGGAGCTGCAATGCCCTGGCGGAGTGCTGGGGACAGCAGGGCCATCGAGGCCTTGCCATGGGTGGAAGCCCTGCCTGGCTGCGTGCCCCTGTGTAAGGAGGAGTGTGCTCAGCCCCTGTGCCTCCTGAAGATAGGACGTGCTGCATGCAGTCGCAGGTGACGCCCGGGACCCCAAGTGGGTCATCAGCCTGGGGCTGGAGGTGGCACGGCCATGGGCGTGAGGACATATGTCTCCCAGGGATCGGGGCTGCTGCCTACTCACCTGGCAGATCTTCTGCGAGAAGTTGTCCACCTCATCCTTCCTCAGCTGCCTCTCCTGCGAGAGCTGCTCCTGCAGTCCCCGCAGGCTCTCGTTGGCCTCTGACAGCACCAGCTGCAGCTCCTTCATCTGCAACAGCCCGGGGAGGGGATGGGGACGGTGGGCTGCACCCGGCCGCGCCTCCCCACGTCCCACCCCGATGGGGGTCTGCAGCTTCCCTTGTCCCCGGCTCTAAAGAGGGACAGCCTTGTCCCCAACCCCACTGGCCGAGGGGACACGGCTCCCTGCCTGCGTCGTACCTCGGTGGCGTAGGAGTCGTTCTCCTCAGGCCGGCAGGTTTTGTAGCTCCGGGGATGCGCGGGGTCCATGTCCTTGGCGTGGGGGATGCGGTAAGGGTCGGCGTCCCTAAAATCAGGCTGCTGCATGCGTGGGCAAGTTAATGAGAACAAACCAAAAGAGCGGGAAGAAAAAAAAGCCAGAAAACAAAACAATGGGTCTCCGAAACAGTAAAGAACTACAAGACAACAAAAAGGATGAGGAGGAGAAGGAGCTTCATCACCATGGCGGGAGACAATGCAGAAACCAAAACGAAACACAGGATGAGGAGACACGTGGCCTGGATTGTTTGGGGAAAGGGGAAAAAAGAGAGAAAGAGGGAAAAAATGTGCAAACACCGGTTACGGTGCCATGCAGTGACTGGGGGAGGCTGGGACCTGGGGCTGGTGGGACCACATGCAGAAAAATAGGACTCTGAACAAGCGAGTGTGCTCCAGAAAGGGACTTGTGCCCACGGCCCTGACCACCATTGACATCCCTGGCCCCCAGCATGAGCTGGGCCCCCCAGAGAGGAGGGGAATGGCAGGGCATGAGCTGCTCTGCACTGCTCCGAAGGTGGTCCCCATTGGATGCAGATTTGCCCTGGAGCCTTTGCTCTCCAAATTACCCTGCCTGGGTACCACTGGGGGCTGAGGCTTCTTGCAACCGGGGTCCCCACAATTTGGGCTGCTTTCAGGAGGCTGCAGGCTGCTCTCCTCTCACCCAGCTCATCCCCAATAAGCAAAGAGCTTCCACGCTGGGGATGGTGGGTTGAGCCGGGAGAGAGCTGCCAAAACGCTGGCCCCTGCTAAGGTGGGATAGCACCCAAGAGCCCCATCGGCAGGGCAGCCTCAGCACAACCAGCCCGTGCTGGGATGCACCAGGATGCCCACCGCCTCCTGCCCTGGGCACACTCTGTTGGAGCAGAGTCCTACCTTGTCCCCGGTGCCACTGGCATGCAGCAAGGTGTTAGTCTGGATTTTGCTCTGGAGAGGCAGGAGGGAGGTTACGTTGGGGATTGGGGTTTGCTCCGTTAAAGCGGGAGGAAACGGGGCGGCAAATAAAGCGGCGGCTGCTGTGGGGGACGTGGGAAGAAGCCCATACCTGGAAATCGGAGGCATGCTCCTTCTGCAGTCCCTCTTTGGTGATGTCGTGGCTGCCGGGGCCGGAGAAGGGGAAAGAGTCCGTGTGTTCCTTGAGGCCACCGGTGAGGTGGTCCACCTTCCTTGCGAAGCAGCCCAGGTCCTGCTGGAGCACGCCCAGCCGCATGAGGAGCACGTTCATCAGCTTGGCATCGCTGGGGCTCTCGCTGCCGCTACCCACCGCCTCACCCAGCAGCCCCCCCGTGCACTCGTTGTCCAAGCAAGCCTTCAGCCCGGAGGTGAAGCCGTTGGCATCCGAAATCAAGATATCGATCGCTTTGCTGACGAGCGCTGCCTGGTCCCGGATGCCCAGCAAGGTCTCCAGGTCCTTGGGCTTCAGCAGCTTGGCAGCACCATCGGGCACCTTCCCGCCGCCAGGCACCCTGTCCTGCCCGTCGGCTTCACTGCTGCCCACCCCATCCCTCCAGCCGGCGGTGGGGATGCACTGCGCCGAGTCGCCGGCCTCGGCGTCGGTCTCCAGCATGGGCCGGGTGGTCTGGCAGGAGGCCAGGTCACAGCGCTGGAGGTTGGAGAGCAGCACGCGGTTCTCGTACTGCAGCTTCTTTACCTTGCCGCTCAGCTCACTGATCTGCACCTTGGCCGTGGCCAGCTCCTCCTGCGAGGGCTCGCTGACCACCGAGCAGCTGTCCTCCGACAGCGTCACGTCCAGCTCATGGTCCGACTTGTACTTGGTCAGCTCGTTCAGAAGGAGCTTGTTCTGGTCCTCCAGCTCCAGCAGCGAGCGCCTCAGCAGCTCGGCCTCCTCCTCCACGAACTGCAGGTGCCGGCGCAGCTCCGCCACCGTGTCCCCTGCGTCCCCGCAGCCCGAGACGCCTGCCAGGAACCGCATGTCCTGCCCCGGCAGCTCTTTGTCCCCCTGGCCCTTCATGTCGTCCATCTCCGCCCGCAGCCCGCGGTTTTCCACCTCCAGCTCTACTATCCTCCGGCTGAGGATGTTGGCTTCCTCCTCCACCAGCTTGAGGTGGACCTTCAGCTCGGCCTCCCGGGAATGGGGAGAGTCGGCCAGCTCCTCCACGGAGAGAGAGCTGTCGAGGTCCCCGTACAGGGACCTGTACTTCAGCAGCTCCTCCTTCATGCCATCGTTCTCCTTGGCCAGCTTGGTCAGCTTCTTGCACATCAGGGCCGACTCCTCCTTGGCAAAATGTAGCTGGCACTTGAGGTCCGCGCTGTCTTCCTGGGGACCGAGAGGGTGTGGGCGTTAGAAAAGCACTCCTGGGTCATGGTGGCTCCGAGCAAGCCCTGGGGACGTGCTGCCCTCCCACCCCGGTGATCCTGGGGAAGCTGCAGCCCCTGCTCGTGGGAGTGAAAAAACTTTGAGATCCATCCTGGAGGCTTTCAGGGAGGGCCTGGACACAGGGCAAGATGCCTGGGTGAGGAGACCCGTAGGTCCAGCCCCAGGAAGGACGTTAAGCCACTGCTGGGGATGCGGGGACTGAGCCCAGCCCTGCTGCAGCCCGATCCGCTGATCCACCATGGGGAGGAGGGGAGGGAAAGCTGTCAGACTCCGCAGAGCAAAATAAAAGCCACCAACAAGGTTTCCTCCCGAAAGCTGCCAAGCGCTGAAACAACTGGCGCTGCTGCCACTGCAACCCCCCCACTAGGGCTCTGCTCCTCCTGCTCAGCCCCAAATGCTCCGTCACAGGGCGGAGAAGCAGCAGTTTTGGCTAGAAACCTCCCAGAGTCCCAGCCCTCGCCCAGCATTCATCCTTGCCGCCACCACCTTGCCAGGGGACAGAAAACCCAGGCGACCCCCCTGCATCAGCTCGCTGGTCCCTTCCCAAACCCCTTTGCTTCTTGGGACAGTCTCTCCACGTGTTTGTTTTTAAATTTAGCAGTTAGGATCTCGGCTATTTGCCCAGGCAGACCGTTTCTCTGCTTTGGAAAGCTTTTTGGATGGAGGATCAGGATTTCCTGACGTCCAGCTAGCGGCTTCCCGTGCCGTGGGGTCATTTGAGTGCTCCAAGCTCCGGCGCAGCGACTGCCAGGAGGGGACCTGCCAGGCTGCGACCCTCGCCCCGTGGCACCTGCTGGAGCCCTGGGCGAGTGCTGGAGGTGGCTGAGCCCTTTGGCCGGGTGGCTGCTGGCCCTGGCAGCCCTCTGCCTGGCTGAACTCATCCCTTTCCTGTTTCCTTGGCTGGCAGAAACAAGCTGTCCCCCTCTTTGGATGCTCCTGACCCCCCAGTCCTCCCCAGCCATGCCCATGCTCACATCCCCCAAACCCCACAGCAGCTATTTACTCTGCAAACTTCCCCGGCTGCTTATATCAAGGCCAGGGGTGATGTGGGGAGTCCCATGAGTTTGGGGTACTGTTTTATTCCCCAAACACCTTGCTGTGACCACAGGAACCACCCTGCTGCTCTTCCGTGCTTGCACAAGGAGACGTGGCCTCGCTAAGGCGCATTAAAGCTATGCTCCCCCTAATTAGCTGCAGAGATTAGGGGAGGGCCAGCGCGGCCCACGGGGCAGACATGACCTCAGTTCCTGTTTTTCCGGGGGGGGGAAGCAGCAGCCCAGTGCATCCCTCTGTCCCTTGACATCATTGGAGGGACACACATGTCCCCAAGACCACCTCAAGTGTTCCTGGGGTCCAGGGCAGACCTCAGCATTGAGTCTGGCCCCCCCAGCTCCATTTTTGGTGAGCGCCGATGCTCGGCCAGTGCAGCCAGGCAGGAAAGGGGCCCAGGAAGCCACCGATGAGTCACGAGCATCTGTGCCCGCAGGGCCACCGGGCCACGGCTGCATGGGAGGAGGAGTGGCCAGGGGGGCCACGTCCAGGGCTGTTTGCACCCAGGGAAGCTCAGGGTTTGCTTTCCAGCACTGGTTTCTTCCTGGAGCATCGGTCCCACCACAGAGCTGGGGCTGCATCCAGCCCCATGTCCCCAGGCTGAGGGGGGGGTGGGAAGCAGAGGGGGGCGTTTATTGCAGCCCAGAGCTGGGGTTTGTTTCCTGCCCCGGGAGGAGGCAGAGGAGGGGCTGGGATTTCAGCCTGGGAAGGGAGGTGGAGGGGCTCCCAGACAGCCCCCTCGGCTCGGGACACAGCCGGGTATAGGTGCAAAGCCAGGGTCTGATGTCTGGGGAAAGGGAAGGGGGGACTCTGGGACCACCAGCTGGCCTGAAAGGGCTCTCAAGAATGGAGTTAAAGGGAGATGATAAATAAAAGACAGAAGCGGAAAGTCTTTGAGGGCCTGGGGATCCCCGTCCCGTGGGTGGGTTGTGCCAGCAATGACACAGGTCACCCAGAAACCCTCGGGGTCCCCACCATGAGATGTTCTCAGCGGTCACAGCAGGAGTGCCTTTATGCATGTCTTCCTCCCTGCCCTGGCTTTGGGGGAGCAGATCTACTCCCCAGAATAAACCTTTCAGGTCTTTTGCCTTTGAAAGAGGATTTTTCCAGTATTAAAACACTTGCATTTCTATTCCTGCAACAGCAGCTCTGCCCCTCCGAGCCCCAGTAACAGCATTAGTGAGTCACAGCAGCTCAGCCCAACAGCAAGTGACAGCTGAAATCCTGCTGCTGCTGGCAAATCCCCCCTCTGCTGTGCTGCCCCAGCAGCCTGGTGCAGGGCAGGGACAGCTCAGCCTCAAGCCATTCCCCACGGGGACCCTCGGCTCCCCCAAACCCCACAGGGCTCCCGGGCCACGGCTGCTGGCGCAGGCAGGAGGGACCCAGGCTGCAACAGCCACAACCCAAGAGCAGAAGCAGCTTTGTAATGTAAAAGCCAAAGTCCTTGAGCTCCTTACTGCAGTCCCGACACACGGAAAGGGTTAAAGCCACCGGCTGGCCACTGATGCTCCATTGATAAATGAGACAAGGGAGCAGTTGAGGACAATGAAGATGGCCCAGCACATCAATCCCTCCCTTATGCAGGGTCTCTGAAAGGCAGGAAAGCCCTTTGAGGGGATGGCGCTGCCATGCCCAGGATTTACTGGATTTACTTCTGGGCCAGGCATATTCTCTGGCTGGCACCACGACCTGGGGTGCCAATGGGCCACTGTGGCATGACCCGAATGCACCAACACTGATACCTGCACTGATGGCTTCTTCTCAGTCTTCCCAATGGAGCGAGACCCCCGTTTCTTCAGGGAATTCTGCAGAGAGAAGAGAGCTGTTACCCGCAGCAATGGCATGGCACCTCGGTGCAGAGAGACAGACCCAGCACAGACAGACATCGATGCCAATTTCTCCAGCCCAGGAGAAATGCCAGAGCTCCAGTGGGCTGAGGCCCCTTGCTTTGGGGGACTGGCAAACATCATATCATGGGGTTTGGCCAGAAATTTCCCCTGCAGGCAAGTGAGCAGTGAGTGAGCAGGAAATGAGCCCAATGAGCGGTGGAGAGGCTGAGTCATGGTCCTGTCAGGGCTGGATGGAGCGGGGAATCCAACCCCCAGGCTAAGGGATGGCTCTTGGGGCATCCTAGTGTGGGAGCAGCAGACGATGAGGTTCCCCATCGCCTCTTCCCTCAGCAAGGAACATGTCCCAGTTGCTCAGCTATGGGGAGGGCTCCTCAGCACTATGCTGACTCTGCCCTCGGGGTCTCTGGGGACACAAGGGACGATCTCCAGGCTAGCGAGGACAGCTGGGAGATGGGGAGACCAGATAGAGCAACAAGGGAGACTTGAAAAGGGGAAAAAAGTGGATGCCCAGAGCAGGGCCAGTTATCTGGGGAGGGGATCTGGGGGAAAACCCTCAAGAGCATCCACACAGCCTCCCATGAGCACCGGCTGATACATGCGGCCGCCCTGGACCTATTTCCAAGCTGGCGCTGAGGCCCAGCAGCCAAAGAAAGCAGCTGTGAAATGTAAGCTGCTGCCTGTGCCAAGGTGCTGGGCTCCAGGCTTTCCTATTAAGGCCACGACCATCGCTGGAGCTGCTGCCGCTGCAGAGCCTCTCCCGGGGGCTGGCTGTGCCACGTCGGCATCCCTCGCCCCCACCGCGCTGGGGAGCAGGGCTGGCAAAGGGCATTGCCTGGCCCCGAGCAGCCCCAAGCACAGCACCCTAGGTCAGACATGTGCTGTCATTGCTCCACCTTGGGTGCATCCCTTGGGGTGGCCGTGCCTAAGAATCCCATCACAGCTGAGCTCAACACAGCAGGCTTGGCAAGGGATACATGGACCGGTCCGCTTTTCTCCTGCTCCCCAGTAGATGCAGCTATGGGGTAGAACTGGAGGGGCAAATGCACATGCCTTTGGGGATGATCTGCCCATCCCGACAATTATCCAATTATGGGAGAAACCTCTTGGAAGGGAGAAATAATCAGCCCTGAGGGGTGAGCCCAGCCCTGTGCAGCCTCAGCTCCATGTTGGCTTGGCTGCTAACAAGCTCTGCCATGCTCTGCGCCCTCTGGCAGGAGGGAGGAGGCGGAGGAGGGCTGTTAACTCACTCATCTAATTAGCACTCTGCAATCAGCGAGTAACCCCAATGCCCTAGCTAGCCTGGGGACACGACATCCCCAGGCTCAGGGAGCTGTGCTCCAAGCTGTGCCATGTCTCGTGCCAGCCAGCAGCGTCCCCTTTGGGCTCATGCAGCTGCAGAGAAGGGCCATATCCTGTCCCACGCTCTTTTGCCAGGGCAAGGCAGCAGCTGGTTCTCAGGTCTCCCTGCACACTGACCACGCAACCATTTTCTCTGCCTGTTTTTCAAGTGCGAGAGTCCTCCAGCCCAGCTCCCACTGCTGCCATTTGTTATTCAGCCCGCACTTGCCGGCTGCAGGGAAACCCATTTCACGCCTGTTAGTGCAGGCTGTGCAGCAGAGGGACAAGACACCCCGTCTGGGGTGAGCTGTTCTGTGCCACCCCACGAGAAGGTGGCTGCAGAGGGGATGGGTGCGACTGTGGCCGAGTCCTGTGGCTTGCCAGAAGCTGGCCATGCCATTAACTGGAGCTGGCCCCAGAGATCTCAAGCCATGTGCTGGCTCCCTGCCCTGCCACATGGGAGCATGCCTGGGGGCAGAGAGAGCCCTCCCTGCATCGTGTCCCCGTCCTCGGTGGGAGCAGAGCCAGAGCTCTGCTGTGGTACATCTCCTCTCACGTGCTGCCCTGACGGCTCAGCCAGCGATGCTTCCCAAGGTTCCCTGGGGACCA
Source organism: Buteo buteo (assembly GCF_964188355.1). Lineage (NCBI taxonomy): Eukaryota > Metazoa > Chordata > Aves > Accipitriformes > Accipitridae > Buteo > Buteo buteo. Next base: position 65,580,474 of record NC_134172.1, read on the forward strand.
AAGGCATCCCGGGCAGTAGGGAAGTGGGTTACAAGTGCTGCGATGGATCACAAGCCCATGCCGTCACCGGGATACCTTTCCTGTCACTAAGGATGACATCGCTCCTAGCCGGGAGCGGGTCCCAAACCCAGTATGGCACGGAGCGCCCTGGACCCGTGGGTATGGGTACATGCGTGGCACATGGCTTCCCAGGACACAGATGGGATTGTGCACCCACCCAGCTCCACAGCACTGCCGGGACACTGCTGGGATATTGCTGCTGTGCAGCCCCGTGGCTCAGCCCAATTTGAACCAGCAGCATGCGGTCAGGATACGGCCAGCACCGGGCACTGTGCCAGGGACACGGCAGGCTCCACACATCGTGCAGAGCTTTGGCCAGAGGGAGTTGGGCACAGCCCAGGTGGCCAGGCTGAGCAAGTGGCCGAGGATACATAAAGCGGCATTAGTGCAGGGGCGAAGTCCCACAGCCCCCCTGGGACAGGGCAGAGCCACCCCCATGGTGGGATGAAGCACGCCTCACTGAGGGCAGGCACTGCTCGGGTTTCACAAGCATCTGCAGCATGGTTTGGGTTTCAGCGATGCGAGCAGGGATGGGGGATCCCGCGGTGCAGGGCCAGGACACCTGCCACAGGCAGAGCCTTGGGGATGCCTCCCAGTCCCCCCTCCCGTGTCCCCCTCACCTCTCGGAGCTTGTCCATCTCGTTCTGCACCACCTGCTTGGCCAGCTCCGTCTCGATGAGCCGCTGGCGCAGGTCCTCGTTCTCCTCCTCCAGCCTGATCCTCTTCTTCTCCACCGCCTCCAGCTCATTGTGGAGCCGCACAGAGACGTCCTTGGCCACCTGGGGACACAACGGGGCTGTCATCAGGCTGGGCGCAGTGTGTGTGGGGCCGGGACCACAATGTCTGGGCACCTACGATCTTCATGCAGAGATCATCAGGCTGTTACTGAGACCCTCTGGAGCAGACACCGTGCAGGGTGACACCCTGACCCCTGTGCGTGTCCCCCCATTTGCATGCTGTGACCACTGTTCCCCCTTCATCAGCTGCAAGGCTGCCCCGCGTCCCCATCCCCCAGCCAAACCCTGCCTTCCCCAGCCCTAGCATGATGCTGCGGGATGCTCATCACCTTTTTGTACTTTTTTCCCACACCGTGAGGCTCGAAAAGCCGGCAGGCAGCACCAGAGCAGGCAGCCTCTCACTGCAGGCAGCAGCTGTGCTGGCTGGAAGAAAGGCGAGCCGCTGCATCGTGTTACGGAAAAAAACAGCAGCTGCCCCCGGGGTGAAGGTGCCTCGGTCCATCTCGGCCATGGGCCCAGAGCCCCCCTCTCCAGATCCCTGCAAGGGAGCAGCCCTCAGCAAAAAGGGAGCTTAATAGCATGAAACGTTCCCTCCTGCATCTGCAGGAAAGGAAAAATTGTCCTGTCTGCCTGGTCACCTGCCCAGCCTGGGGTACCAGCGATGTGGAGGCAGCAGCAAACCCCACTGCGGGGCCGGGGGGCCTCAGGCCATGGGGTCGGGCTCCTGTCCCCCTCATGAAGGATAAGCTGCGCTTTCTTTCCCAGAAAGGGAGAAGCTGGAGCAGGGCATTTTTGGCAGCAGCACCCCAAGCTGGGGCCTGCTGGGTAGTTTTGGGAGGGGATCGGGCCCCCAGCAGGGATGGGCAGTGCAAGGCAGGTTTGCAGCTCCACACTTGTGGCAAGTCTTGGCTCCAGGACTGGCTGTTTTCCACTCAAAACACTAAGTTACTCCTTGAGCTGTTGCCTGTCCACCCCGAGCCGTCTCTGGCTGCCACCACACCCCCCTCCTGGCAGCGGCCGTGTCGGCAAGAGCCCTCAGCAAACACTCACTGGCACCAGTGGCTCCTCAAGGGCCAGCGGCTGGCGAGGGTGAGGCAATGTCACTCCGTAGAAATCCCCTTGTCCCTGCCCCAGCCTGCCTGCCACAATGCCCGGGGCTCTGCAAGGTTTCCCCGATGGCCGAGAGGAGCAGCTCCCAGGTCCTCAGGGTCTTGGTCCCCACATTCCCACCCTGCACACTCGTGCTGCTCCAGCTCGCAGCGGTGGCCCCATTGCATCCCCATCGCTACAGGATAAGGGAGCTCGACCCTGGGGCACACAGCCAGGCTGGGCTCCAGCCTGCACCGGATGAACTTCACATATGGCACTGCAAGACCCCCATCCTCGGGCAACGCTGGCCCTTTCCACCCCTCAGGCCCCCTGAAACACCCCCATGCCCAGACCACCCATGAGCCGAAAGCACTGCTTCCTACTTCTCGCATCATCACCACTACTGGGGAATCACGATGCTCCCATTAAGAGCATCCCATTATGCACCCCATAAACAGCACAGCCCTGTGGAGCTCCCTGCACCCCAACATCCCCTGCGCTCGTGCCTCACCAGCCACCATGTCCACATCTCACCAAAAACCACTTTGGGGGACCTGGGGACTCCCCGGATGGGGACATCGCCCTCCTGGCCTCACCTTGACGTCCTGCTCGAGGCTGTGGATGAGCTCGCCGTCCACCTGGCCTGTCTGTGCCACGCGCAGGCTGCGGCGCTCGGCCTTACGCAGCCGGTACTGCAGGATGCGACAGGTCTTGCTGGCCTGGTCCAGCTGCTGCCGAAGCTCCTGCAGCTGGTAGACATCCTCCTCCATGTAGACATCCCTCATCTCCAGCATCTCGGCGCGCAGCTCCTCGATCTCATCCTGCAGGGAGGTGTGTGTTAGAGGGTCAGACCCCGCAGCTTGCTCTCCCCTCTTTTCCCCCTGGGACACCTCCCCACCATGGCTCCCCTACCGTCCTCCATCCCATGAGCCATTTTCAAAGACCTTCAACCTCTCAGGTCAAGCCCCATCTTTGCAGGAAAAAGGCTGAGAGCCAGCTGGGCATCAGCACCCACTGGTGAGCCAACCACTCGGTGGGGGACAGCCAACATGGGCACCTATAAATATTTGCGGTAAAAGAAAGAGGAAGGTGGGGGAGGGAGAGGAGCTGCAGGAGCAGCACAGGCAGCAGCCGCAGCAAGCAAAATGTAGGTCGTTTTTGGAAAAGATGTGTCAGGGAGGCAGGCGAGGGAAGGAGGAGACAGCAGGCGAGGACAGGGGAGGCAATGTGGGGACACGAGCAACACACCGCCAGCACTAGGGACCAGAGATTGCCCCTTGTTTTCTCACCAAGCAGCAATCACCAGGCTGGGTCCCCCTTCCACTCTTCCCAGTCTCATCAGCTCTCACGGTGACAAACCTCTCCCAGCCCAGCAAAGCCTCCAGCACCGGGCCACGGCATCACTGTCACAGCAGGGCCAGGGGTGACATCCTGCTGGCGCCAGCGCTGACCCAAACCCCCCTCCAGGTCTGCAGCACACGACCACCGCGGGACCCCCTACAACAGCTGCAGCCCCACTGCCACCTCCCTGTCTAGCAGAAAGCTGCGGTCACCAGGGATGCTTACGGACTGTCCCCTCCGGTCCCTGGGGACCCACACAGGCTGCACTGCCCAAAGCTCTTTTCATGTCCCCACGAGCACGATCTCAACCCAATCTTCCAGGCAAACACTCCAGCCGTTGCACCGGCTGTTCTCCTCCTCAACAAGACCCGGTGGACCCAGCACGCTTCTGGGAAGGGATCAAGCGTCCGCTTTCCTGCCAAAACCCCCCTGCCACTAAACACCTCCCATCGCTGCCAAATGCAATTGCCACTTGAGAGGTGAGGGGCTCACGCTGCCACCTTGCACTGCGGCACAGCCTGGGAAGGGACAAGATGAGGACCGGGGGGGCACATCCCCAATTCATGCCAGGCAGAGGGGGACAGGACTTTGCTGCTCCTGACACCACCCGTGACAGTGACCTACAGCCTAAGAGAGCAGCACCGTGCCGGCTCTGCCAGGCGCTGGCACGCTCACTGCCACGCTCGCCCGGCCCGCACAAAGCCCCAGCTGCAAGAATTCCCCCAAAAGGCGAAGCTGAGCCCAGGGAGGGGAGGCGGCAGCTGCGTGGACAAGTCACAGTCGCTCACTGTTGGCTTTAAACACTACGTGACAAATAAGGAACGTCAATTAGACAATCCCGGATTATCTCCCAGCCCAGGCTGCCGGAGCCTGGCGGCACCGCAGCCACCAGCGTCCTGCTGCCCTCCGCTGCTCTGCTTCTTGCCAGGGGGGTCTGGAGCACAAAAGCAGGGCAGAAACAGCCCCAGCATACTGACATGGGCAGTGGGGTGTCCTGGGGACACCCAGCTGGGCTGCTCCAGGGACAGCCAGAGACTCTCCTATGACAGGGACATCACTGCAGACATGTTTCAGAAGCACCCCCGGACAGCTCAGTCATGAAACCCCCCAGGGATGAACAGCCCTGTGACGGCTGCAATGCACCCCAGGGCAACGAACCCGATGGAAACCCACCGCCAGCACTGCCCACCCCACACAGCAGTGCCACAGCCCTGGGGACACCAGCAAAACCCCCGTAAGCCAAACCAGCCCAGGGAGCTTGTTTATGGGATCTATTCCTAGGGAGCTTGTTTATGGGATCTATTCCTTGGGAGCTTTCATGGGAAAAAATGTATTATCCATCGCAGGTGCAACAGGGTGGTGGAAAACAACCTTTCACCACCAGAGTCACGTGAATCGTGGCTTGAATACGATTGCAGAGGCATGCGGGGCTGCCTGCGTCCTGCTCCAGCGCTGACCGTACCACCTCCCGTTTGCCATGCAGCTTCCCCAAACAGCAGCCGAGCAGACCAGGGAGTAGGGACCTTGGAAAAAAACCAACCAAACCTTACATTTGCTGGAAGGAAGCCTGGGCTTGCTGTGCTAAGAGCTCCTGCTTGTTTATACCTCGGGTTGTAGCAACCATTATTTTAGTGGGAGGCCGTGTCCGGCGTGAGCGGCTGCCTGGGCAAAGCCCGGCAGCACAGCCCTGAGCTGCTCCTTCGCAGGGTGCTCCCCCAGGGAGCGGGGCTGGGGGGGTTTGCAGCAGGGCTGATACTTTCTGGGGTTTGCAGTGGTGCCTCCCTTTGCTCCCAAATTCCTGCCCGCACCCCATAACATCAATAAACCCTTTGAGCAGCCACAGCCCGGCAACCACACAGCCCGCCCCAAGCTTGCCCCTTGGAGGCAAGCCGTGCCACTAAACCATAGTAACTGGATTAGGACCGGAGAGCAAAAAAATGCCAGCAAACTGGAAGAGAGCTTAGGACGGCAAAGCTGCCCCCCTCCACGGTGGGCAGAAGAGCCCCACGGTGCCCGGAGGCAGCGCACAGGGTGCACAGAGGTCCCCTGATGGCTTCGGGGGTCCGTGACAGCCACTGAGCCTTACCCTTTGCATCTGCACATTTTCTGGAGTTGATGCCCATCTTTGCAAAATCAAAGCAAAAAAGATCCCATTAGATAAAGGTGAGAGCAGAGCCAGGAGCGGAGAGAAACACCCTAGAAAAATCCCAAATTCAGGGCTGGCGTTGTGAGCATGAGGCACCATAAGTGATGCTAAATAAAGTGTGAAATGGAGATGAGGTGGGCAACACTGAGGATGAGATAAATGGCTTTTTTCCAACATGACCACACCCGCAGGCTGTTCACCACCTCCATCCTCTGGGATTATCTGTTCATCCACTGCTGCACCCCTGCTCACCCCATTTCTGCAGCAGCAAAGGTTTCATGGTTTTTTATGCCAGAAGTCACCTGTCTTGGAAAAGATGCTGGGGATCTGCAGTCGAGGGAGACTTTTTTCAGTGCCCAAGAGATGACAGTGTGCAGAAGCAAACACCCCACTTGTGTTTGCAGGAGCCAGGCTACACCTGATGGAGGAACCCAAGAGACAACATACATCTTCAACCTTCTCCTAGCATACCTCAGAGACTCTCCCTGGGGAGATTATTAAGGAAACTAAGAAGCAGCAAGGTGGGATGCAAACTGCCTGGTTCCAGTTCAGAAAAAACCCATGCATTTTCAGAGCAGGAGAAGGAAACGGCTACAGCCGTGTCCATACACCCATCTGCAGGACATCAGCTCCTCCAGGAAGGGCAAGACCTGGAAGGGGCTGAGCTTTAGGGTGATGGCCCTGAACGGTGGCATGGCAGGAGGGGGACCAGCGGAGATGGCAGAGCACACCTCAAAACGCAGATCAGACCCATCACGTGTTGCAGCAAAAGAGTAAAACCCCTGGATCTCCTGCCCAAGGGGAGTTACACGCTGGCTTAGGTGCCTGCAAGAATGCAGCAAGCTCAGACCAGACAAGGGGACCCACGCTGTGCAACTCTCACAGCTCCTCAGCAGGATCCACTATCTTTTAGAAGCAAAAAGCAGCAATGGATACAAAACAGGATCATGCAAATAACGACATGGCTGGCTGTTGTGCTGCTCACAGCACATACACCCTCAGCTTTGGCAGCCTCAGGCTCTGGGGCGCAGCCAAGCAGCAGCTGCCTGCCCGTGGGGGACAGGCAGCCCTTCAGGGAGCACAGCCCTGCCTGCATTCACACCCTCCACCCGCACCCCCAAACCTCAGCGCAAGATGCAAAGGAGGAGAAAGGGTGGAAGCTGCCTGTATGTTTTGCTTCGATGCCTTTGTGCGGAGCTCAGGGCTGCGCTGGCAGCGGCTGCGCCTGTGGGAGAGCCTGCGATCTCTCGTGCAAAGACGGGGATTACCGTCCAGGAGCAACAAGCACCGCTTCCTCCGAGATTACAGGACAAAAGCAGCAGCTTTCAATTAACTCTGAGCCCCCAGCAGACAGAAGAGGGAATTATGCTAGAATTTTCTAGGGAAAAAATGAAATCAGAGGGAATTTCTAAAGGCAATTGCCCAGGGTGCCCAGGAGTGTCCCCTACCAGCGAGGGGATCCCAGCAAATGCAGCTCACCCCAAGCCCATGCCAGGGTGCAATGGGTCGAAGGATGGGTAAGGCACATGCATGCGTCACACACAGGGGTTTCTTTAGGTGCATTAACAGCAGCTCTAGCCCAGCTCTGACAGTAAACATCAGCCATCCTTCCCTCCACGTCATGCGGGAGCTCGGTGCAGCAGCCTGTGTGTTGAGCCCTGCCCCTGGCTGGAACGCCAGCTCCCACTCAGCAGAGAGCACAGCACGTCAGCGAGGGAAAAATCAACATTTCTCAGCTTTACACCTGCCCCCATAAATTAACAGGCAAACAGCTGGGGGCTCTCTGCAGCCCATACTGTGTCATGCAGCATCTGAAAAGGCAAGAGGCTGCAAAGGCCCTTCCAGGGTGCCTGCTGGTGGGGTGACACATGGCAGAGCCCTGCGCCCCAGCTCTGCCTGTGGTTACCGGGACCCTTGGACATGGTCCCTGCCCCTGTAGCCGGGTGGGATCTGAGCCGCATCAGCAGAGCCAGGACCCAGTGTCAACCAGACTGCCCAGATGCAACCTCCGGGTCCCCCACGCAGCCCCCAGTGTCCCTGCGGGATGCTCTCAGCAAGCCCTCGCTGGTGGCATGCACCGGCTCCTGGCTGCGTTGGGAAAACAAGGCACCCACCCTACATGTTTCTCCATGGAGCTGGGAAACGCACGCAAATCCCGAGGGACGTGGGGCAATGCAGGGCAGGGAGCAGGAGCGGGGCACGCAGCAGGAGGGGACAGGCAGGACTGCGCTCCTGGTGTTACGTGGCTCTCGCCTAAGCCCCTTCTCACGGAGAGGAGAGGAAAGCGTTTGCAGGCATCCCCTCCCCTCGCTCCAAACCCTCTCCCGTGCCCACTCTTTGTCTGCCTGTCCCTCTGCAGCTGCTGCTGTATCGCATCTCACATTTTCCAGCCCGCTGAGCAGGGCTGGGAGCTGCTCTCCATCGCACGGCTCAGCAACAGCAAGACAGGGCAAGGACACCCGAGACGCCTCCTCCCTCGCCAGACTGCCAACCTGCACAGGAGGAACGGCCCTTTTTGGGGAAATGCTTGAAACAACCCATTTACGGCAGGTCACAGCAGGTGCACACACCCAAGACAGGGGCAAGAGCAGACAACAGCCCAGCCAGTACACCCAGAGTGGGAGGAGGAAGGCAAAGGTTTGCAAAAATCTAGGTTGCAAAGAGAAATGGGTGAAGTGTGCTTAAATACGTACATTTTATTATGGCAGCCGAGGAAAGATGCAACATGAGCTGGCACCACTATGGAGGGCTGTGATGGGCTCTGCTGAAAAGCTCCAAAACCCAGCGTGCATCACACAGGCGTAGTAGCACCACGCACGTCTGGCCCGTGCCAAAACATTGCCAAAACCTGCCCACCCCCCAAAATCCTTGTTTCTCTTTAAAAACGCACCGGGTTTTAGCTTGCTCTGATGAATAAATTAAAAAAAAAAAAAAATCATTTGCAGCTCTTTGGGTGAGTCCTAGGAAATAAATCACCTCTGATAAGTCTGATTCATCCATACCCGAGGGCAGGGGAGCTGCCGAGGCCAGAGGCCATCTCTGCAGGGTCCCTGCATGCTGCTCTCCAACCTGGGCTGCACGGCAAGGCAGGTGATGCTGATCACTTGGGTTAGGGCTTTATTTTTGCCATAAGGCCCCAAATCCCCAAATTTTTAGCAGAGATGGCAGAAACCTGCACCCTGCTGCAGCCCAGCAGAGTTTTCTGCTCCTTGCTGGAGAAACTAGGCAAATCTTCCGTCTTTTCCTTGGAGCACAAGGGGTGTGTGTGTCTGGCTGTGGCTTCTGCCCAGTGGGAGCCAGGGTACAACCATGGCGGTCTCCTGCTCAAGTGCCAGGAAAAGCGAGCTACAAATCCGAAACATGGTTTTAAGCAGGATGCACATGTCAGGGAGGAGACCCACACGCTGGCGTGAGTGCACATAGGAGATGTCGCGGTGAAGAAGGGAGGGTGCTATCAGCATCCCCACGGCGCTTCTTGGGGCACACCTCCAGCAGCTCTCCACTCTCCCCACTGCTCCTGGCTGGGGGGATTTCAGTTGCCACCCTTCACGGCAAGTAAAATACTCGCACCCTGCACGCCTGCAGCTTGCTGGGAAGAAGATCACGTGGAAATGGAGGAAGCAATTGCTCGGGCTGCAGGAACGGCAGCGTTTGCATGCGCGTTCTTGGAAACCAGAGGGGCCTCATCTGTATTTTTCCAGCTCTCAGTAAATCAAAGCCCTTAAGCTCTTGCTGCTAATTCTGGCAGGAGATGGGACACCAGCTGTGAAGCAGGGCTTTGCTAATGGACAAAAGGCCTGATTGAGCATCTTCAAGCACATCACCCAACGCCTATCTCCCACCTCGTAGCTATAATCCCGACACATTTACAAACTTTGGCACCAGTGGCTGAGAGCTGGCCTGACTGCCAACCTGCGACATCTGAAGAGCAGCCAGCGAGACACAGTACCTATCCCTGAGCCCCCAAGCAGGTGACTTGCACAAGCATCTCATCCACAGCTCTACCCTGAAGAAGAGCAGAGGGTGCAAAATGTCTGCAGCCCACCGGCCCGTGGCACCTGGTGGGTGTTTGTGCCCACCCCGCAGCAGGCAGCATGTCCCAAGTTGCATCAATCAGGTCGATGTATGACCAGAGGAGGAACGGCTCTGTGCCCCTGTCCCCATGCAGCACATCTGCCCTGGCTTCACCACATGCCCATGAACCAGGCAGCCATGCCGCACGCCTGGAAAAAGGCCTCGGGGAGTACAGAAACTGGTGGAAAGAAGTGAGCTGGAAAATCTCCCCAGGGTCTGGCAGCATCAGCAGGCAGGGAGCTCAGCAGTGAGCATCCCACCCAATGCCGGGCCGAGCTGTGCCCAACCGCGCGGGGTCAGGTCGTGCCATGCTGTGTCCCAGGATGCCAAACAGGGCTGAGCCAAACCGTGCCATGCTCAGCCATGCCAAGCTGGGCTGAGCACAGCCATGCCATGCTGAGCTGTGCCTTGCTAAGCTGTGCCAGCCCAGGCTGTGCTGAGCCTAGCCATGCCAAGCTGGGGCCACGCTAGGCCTGGCCATGCTGAGCCATGCTGTGCTGAGCCGAGCTGCACCCATCTATGCCATGCCAGGGCAGGGCATGCCCAGCTGGGTCATGCCAGGCTAAGCTGGCCCATGTTGTGCCAATGCGTGCCCTGTGCCAAAGCATGCTGGGCCATGCTGTGCCAAGCTCAGCTTTGCCCTATGTCCAGTTGGGCCCTGCCAGGCTTAGGCAAGCCATGCCACACTATGCCAAGCTGAGCCAAGCCCAGCCATAGCATGCCAGGCCATCCCCAGCTGTGCCATGCTGAGCTGAGCCCAGGTATACCATGCCAGGCCGTGTCCAGTGATGCCATACAGGGCTAAGCCGAGCTGTGCCCTGTGTCCAGCCATGCCCAGGGATGCTGCACTGTACCATGCCCTACCTGGGGATGCTGTGCCATGCTGAGCCATGCTTTGGGATGCCATGCCATGCCATTCCCAGGGATGCTGAGCCACGCTTTGGGATGTCATGCCATGCCATTCCCAGGGATGCTGTACCATGCTGAGCCATGCCCTGGGATGCCGTGTTGTGCCCAGGGATGCTGAGCCACGGTGACCCATGCCTTGGGATGCCACGCTGTGTCATGCTATTGCCTGGAGATGCTGAGCCATGGTGACCCACGCCCAGGGATGCTGCGCTGTGATGACCCTTGCCCTGGGATGCTGTGTTGTGCCCAGGGATGCTAAGCCATGCTGACCCTTGCCCTGGGATGCCACACCGTGCCACGCTACAGCCAGGGATGCTGTGCCATGCTGAGCCATGCCCTCAGATGCTGAACCACGCTACGGCCGGGGATGCCGAGCCCCGCTGACCCATGGCCTGGGATGCCACGCTACCACCCAGGGATGCCGTGCCACGCCACGCCGTGCCACGCCACGCCGCCGTGCCCACCTTGAGATAGTCGTTCTCGGAGCGCAGGTCCTCCAGCTCGCGGAGCAGCCCGTCGGTGCCGGCGTCCAGCAGCTCCTCGGTGAGGTCGGAGAAGGCGAGCGAGGTGCTGAGCTGCAGGCGGCTGCTGGCCATGGAGGCGGCCGAGGGCTCCTCGGGCAGCGGCGAGGCCTCGCCGGCCGAGGGCGGCGGCGGCGGGGCGCTGCCCGGGGACTCGCCGTCGCTGCCGCTGAGCCCCAGCTCCAGCGAGAGCAGCTTCGCCTCCTCCGAGGCGCTGCAGTCCGACACCTCCGAGCTGCTGTCGGTCAGGCTGGCCCCCGGCACCGGCCCGGGCGCCGCTCCGGGTCCGGGTCCGGGTCCGGGCCCCGGTCCCGGTCCCGGTCCGGGTCCCGGTCCCGGTCCCGGCCGCCGCGCCCCGGCCGCCGCCGTCTCCGCCCCGCGGCACCGCCCCTTCGCCCGCGCCGCGCCGCGCCCCGCCGGCCCCTTGCCGCCGGCCCGGGCCGCCGCCGCCGCGGCCGCCGCTCGTTTCTCCGGGCGCCCCTCTTTGCCGCCGCCCGCCCGCCGCGGGTGCGGGTGCGCGCCGCCCGCCGCCAGCCGCGGGGCCGCGCCCGGGTGCCCCCCGCCGCCGCGCCGGCTCTTGGCCAGCGACCAGCCGGGCACCTCCTTGGGGCGGGCGGGAGACGGCGCCCGCTGCGGCTTCTTCTTCTTCTCCGGGAGCGGGAGCGGGAGCGGCGGCGGCGGCGGCGGCGCGGGGGGGCCCTGCTCCGCCGGCGCGGCCTCCATGTCCCGCTGCGCTGCGCTGGGCTCGGCCCCGGCTGCGGCTGCGGCTGCGGCCCCGGCTCCGCCCGCCCCGCCGCCGGGCGGGGACGCGCGCGGGCGGCGAACAAAAGGCGGCGGGGGGGTGAGGGGGGGGAGCGGGGGCGGGGGGGGGGCGGCCGTGCTGGCGGCAACAGCGACCCCTCCGCCCGCCCAGCGCCGCGCCGCCCGCTCCCACCCGCCCCCCCGGCGACTGCGGGAGCCCGGGGCATCCCTGATGGGTGAGGGGCGTCCCGGGGTGGGTCGGGCACCCCCGGGGGGTAAGGGGTCCCCCGGGCATCCTCAGCAGCGCGGGTCCTTGGGGGGTAGCCTTGCGAGTGCAGGTCCCCCCCAGCGCGCCCCTGTGGGTGAGGGTCCCTGAGGCATCCCTGGGGACAGGGGGGTCTCCTCGTGTGTCCCCGGTAGAGCAGGTCGCTGGGGCGCCCCTGGGGGGGAGGGCCACCCACCCCGGGGCATCCCGGTGGGTGGGGGTCCCTGGGACACCCCTGAGGGCAAGGGTCCCCCAGGGCAGGTCTGGGGAAGGGGGTCCCCAGGGCATCCTCAGCAGCGCAAGTGCCCTGGGAGTCCCCGTAAGCGCAGGTTCCCCCGGGGCAGCCGCGGAGGTGAGGGTCCCCAAGGTACCCTGTAGGTGAGGGTCCCTGGGGCACCCCGGTGGGTGGGGGTCCCCCAGGGCACCACTGGAAGTGCAGGGCATCCTCAGAGGCAGAGGTACCCCATGGGCCAGACATCCCCGGGGCCCCTCTTGGTGTGGATCCCGAGAGACGCCCCCACGGGTGGGGGTCCGCTGGAGCCCACCGCCACGCTGCCCAGGGCCGGCTCCAGCTGCCTGCCAAGCTGTCGGGGCGCGCACAGCCCCGCACGGTGCCTCTCCGGGGCGAAGCCGTCAGCGAGGAGTGCCTGCGTGAGCCTGCTCCCACCCACCAGCCCGCGTCTCTCATACGTTAGCAACCCGGCCCCAAACCGAATGCGAGCATCCGAAGCCTGGGTTTGAAAAATGCTCCTCCGTGCCTGCCGGCCTCGCAGCGGGAAGCACTGCTCTGCCGCCTCGTACAGACCCCCTCCATATCTCCCCCCCTCCCCTCTGCTCGGATTCGGCTTTTCATGCTGGGCAACACAACCCCAAGGCAACAGCTGCTTTTTTCCAGGGGCAAACCAGAGCCTGGCCGAGGTGCAGAGCCCACCACGCGCCTCGGTCGGCTTCTGCCCGAGGTAAACACACGCAGGGTTTGTTAGGGCATTGCTCAACACCCCTCCCTGCTCGACACGCGGCCCCCTGTCCTCCCTGGGGAGCCTCCCCAAGCACCAGGCACCCTCCGGGACACAGGGTGGGATTGCACACCCGCGCTGCCCTAAACCAGCCAGCATCCGGCACAGGAACATCAGGATTCTACAACAAACCCAGGCTTCTATTGAAGGAATAGCTGCGTGCTGCTCCTGGCCTGAGCAAGCCCTGTAAATCGGGTGGGTGCCTCTAGGCATGGCTTGCTGAGCCCCTCCTGCAGCTCTGTGAATCCGTAGGTGGTGGCTCCAGCCGGTCAACAGCTGGTGACCAAGACAAGGGGGATGTGGGTCGAATAAGGGACCCCAGGAAGGTGAGGGAGGCTCGGTGCCCTGGCCCCACATTGCAGCACAGCCACTGCACTGGAGGAAGGTCCCTGGGCACTCCTGCCCCTTCTAGGCTGAATCGCAGCCACAGACGCTGTTTTCCAGGCTCTGGCATGTTGCCTGATCCCACACCTTGCAGGAAAGCGGGCTGAGCTGTCGCAGGTCCCATCCCACAGCCCAGGGCACGAGGGATGGGCCGAGGGCAGCGTGGAACTGCCTTTCGGTACGTGCTGCAGAGCTACGCGTGCCCAGAGGTAACGGGAAGACTGGTCTCCCCTCAGGCCTTGCAGCATCATTAGCAGAGTTATGATTCAGTCCTGCTGCATGACTGCACATGCCCCTGCACGGGACGTCAAACCCTGACCGACGAGTGCTGCGCTCATTAATGAAGATCATTATTTTTCCTCTGAGCAGTGGTTAATTGTGTAACGCAAGGCACACCGTGGGCTGCCCTCGTGGAGCCACACAGCAGCGGGGGAGCGAGGGATGAAGGCAGCCCGTCCCCAGCCTTGTCCCTGGGGACAGCCCCTGGGATGCCATAAGGATGGGGCCCATAATGTGCCCCCAAAACTACTCAGGGTTGAGCACAGAGTAAAACGACTTTCCCCAAGAGCAGCCTCCTTCAGGGAAGCCCATCTCCCAGGATCTGGCTGGTCTTGTCACCCCACCACCCGCTTGCTGGAGCTGCAGCCTCATCCCTGCACTCCCAGCCTGGCTCTGGCTTGTCTCCACTCCTGTCCAGGCAGCCTCACGTTGTTGCACCCAGATGATGGACAGGAATCTCATCACAGCAGGGTGTGCATCCAGCAGTGCATGTGCACCCCATGACAGGCATATTGCATCTCACCACCTTTGCAGCACAGCGAGCTGGCAACAGGCTTTGGAGGCAGGTGAGGGCTGAGCCAGCCCTGTTCTGGGACTGCTGCCTGGGGGACAACTGCTCAAAGGCAGAAACAGGTTTGGGGTGGAAGTGGGAGGGATACTAACAGACATCAAAATATCCCCTGAGGCTGGAGGCAATGCAGGCAGGCAGCTTTAGAGCTGAGCCACCATTGCCCTGGCGCGAGGAACCTGGTCCTGTGCTCATCATCCCCTTGGCATGGCCACGGAGATGCGCTGGAAGACAGAGAGACCCGCATGGCCGGGGCCGTGCCAACTGATCTCATTGATGGTCTATTGTAGTGGCTGGTCTTGAACTAGCTGCTCCCAGGAGAATTATTCAATAAATTTGAATTAAATGCAGGCGGGCGGCTTTCTGAAGCCTCTGAAAGGAAAGCAATGAGCTTAACCAGCCCCTTGGGCCCTCGGGAGGTCTGGCCAGCAGCCAGCCAGAGCCAGGATTCAGCGCATCCCTGAGCAGCGCAGAGGGGAAGGTCTGCTCATCAGCGTCTGCGCTGCTGGAGACAGGCCTTGGGCAAGGCAGGAGTCCCCCTGACGCTCCCAGGGGGCACCAGGGCCTGGGAGAGGGGACACAGGCAAGGTGGCCAGAGGGAACATCACCCCACCACACCGCACAGGGTCCCTGGTGGGTGCTGGCTCCTGGCACAGGGACACCAACCCTGCAGATCCCAGCCACCACCTCCTGGGCCACCACCTCATAGAGGTTACTCTGGAGTTGATCCCACCCACCCCATGCTCGGTGTGGACAAGGGCAGAAGTACCCCAGGGGTTCAGGGGGATGTATGCAAAAAATACATGTCCCGAGTGCAAAGGGCAGAGCCCAGGTGAGCACCGGGAAGCAGCAGCAGGTCTTCACACCTGAACACCTTTCTGGATCAGGCGCTGGGCTCTGCGCACTGTTTGCTCCTTCTCCTCTAGCTCTCAGTGGCAGCACTGGCTTCACTCCAGACCTCTGATGAGGCTGTCAGGTGCATTTTGGGTTAAGATGCTAAGAGCCTTGTAGCAAACATCTATAAAGCAAAGAGAGTGGCAGGAGGCAGAGCCTGAGCCCTCAGCTTCCAAGGGTGCAGTAGGACGCAGTGAACCTACATGCTGGCCCAAACCTTATCGATCAAAGCTGAGAAAACCCCATAAATTGATGATCCTATAATTTCCTAGGGAAAAAAGAGTATTTGTCATTCAAATAGTGTGTGTGTATATATATAAAGTACTTAATATCAGATTCAAATGTTGTTTGAACAAGGGGAATGCTGAATATTGGCTAAGCATTACAACCATTTCTAAACCTTGTGTTATTTTTAAACACCTGCATGCATTGCTTAGTCTAAGCACCATGCTTCCCCTGTCCCCAGCGCTGCTTTCACTGATGGGGGTTTCGCTGCCAGGGAGGGTCCTAGATAGGGACAGGGATGGAGACACATAGCCAAGGGCACAGCCAGCATCCCAGGGGAGGCTATGGGACAGTGTGCATGGCCTGCCATGCCATGCTCACACCTGGGGGGAATCGCTTTGCTTTCCAGCTGCAGCACATCTGCTTGAAGAGCTGCTTGACATGACACTGCATTGAAGACAGTCTGCGGCAACCATAGCAACAGGGCTGCCTTGGTTTTCCACCTTTCCCAGCAGAAACAACACTGTTTTCTCCCAAATTTGCTGCTGCCTGAGAGACGCCAGCAAAAACCTCTGGCTAGGCAGGAGAGAGGGGCTGGGGCTGATCTGCCCCTGGGGAAGGTACCGCAATTGGGGCTCTGCTGTTGGGCCCCAATAGCAGCTCTGCAGGCTCCAGGCACTCCCACCTCCACCAGCCCGAGCCTCTGCAGAGCCCTGAGCCACATCCCAAACCCTGGCTCTCTCCATCCATCATCAGCAGGGTGGGAAGCACTGCCTACCTGCACCAACAGCTTGGATCTCACAAGAGAGAGGAGGAAGAGCCAAATATCCAAACATCTCTGGGGTTAGCAGCAACCTGTAAGCAAACAGCAGTGCCAGCACAGCACTGAATGACAGAGCACAATGGTGTTGCCCACCAAAACTGCAACTGGGGTTTGGAGATGAGGGCCCTGGGTACAGGAATGGTCATGAGGATTTAGGGTGTCAGAGCGGCCCTCCCAGATGCTGAGGGCACCCTGGGATCAGAGCAGCACCCAGTTTCCACACCACACCACCAGCATCTCACCAACCTGCACTAAGGCATTAAAAAAAATGTGAGGATGAATAACAAAGACCCAACCTGGACTGCCCTTCCCTGGTCCCACGCTGCTCCCACTCCCACACCAGCTGGTGTTGGGCTTGCTGCAACTGTGGCACATGTTGGCCCTGTGCTGGTTGAGCCTGGCCATGAGGCCCACAGCTTCTCCCTGAGCCAATCCCAGCTTCCAGCAGTGTGGACTTTGCAGCTCATGCTCTCCTATCATCACTGGTGATGCCTGTGGTTCCTCACCCTGCCCTCAGTGCAGGTCCCAGAGCTGTGCAGAGCCCCCCCAGCCTGCCCTCCCCTTAAGGCATGGTCCAGTGGGGTTCTGGGCTGTTTTGCTGCTGCTCAGTGCTCCCCCTCTCTCTGCAGCAGCGGTCTGGGGAGCTGCTTTTTGCAGGGGGCTCTTGCTCCTGGGGTACGAAGCCACTGCACTTGGGTCCCGGCTGCAGCCCCCTTGCACAGCTTCCCTCTCCCACACGCTGAGCATCTGACTCTGCAACAGCAGCAGCGTAGGAGTGTAAGGTCAGGTCCTGGGCTGGATACAGGTAGCAGCACACTAAGCCCCCCAGCCTGGCTGTCCCCAATACTGGTGACACTGCAGTGTGACAGGATGGGGGTGTTTGTGAGGAGCAACGGGGAGAAATTTGCTCCAGAGGCCCAACACAGCATTCAACATATCTCACCCACGTTTATCCTGTGGGCACCAGGGGAAGTGCCACTGCACTGTGACCCAGGACCCCAGCAGACAGCCTGGCTCTCCCAGGCTGGAGATGGGTGCCTTGGTCCAGGGATGGTCAGGGGCATTTAGGGCATCAGGGGGTCCCTCCAAGAAGCCGAGGACACCTCTCAAGCTGCATGCTCCCACAACTCAACTTCACGGGATCTGCTGTTTGGGACAGGGGCAAGGACCTCACCATGGGCCAGGTGGGTCCTCCCACCCATGAGTCTTCTCCTGGCCCCGCACCCCAAAAGCCCAAAGCAAACCAAGGTCCTTAGCAAGCACAGAGTTCTGCAACAAACCTCCAAATCGGTGTTTTCTGCCCCGTTTTCTGGCCGACGGAGCTGCGGGGCTGCATTGCCATCTGGTGACCGTGCGAGACAGCGCAGGTGGCTTTGAGCTGCTGCTAGGAGGGCTCCAAGGAAAGCAGCTTCCCGGCTGCGAAAGGAGTTCCTTAAAAACAGGTTGCTGAAACGCTTCTCAGTACTCTGCAGAGACAGGAGTACTTATGCATCATTATACATATAAACGTTATTATGTTTGCATTTATACATAAATGCGATACAAAGTTGCTTCAGTCTTCATCCAGGTTTTTTTATTTGTATTTTACATCCCCATGCCTGAAACCTTCAGTGCTTTTGCGCCTTTCCCCTGGGAGCAGTGAGGGGCAGAGACCAGAGCTCTGCTTAAGCACTGCCCAGAGCACTAGCATCCCATTTTGGGCACTGCCGGCAACATGTTAACAAGACAAAAGGTCTTCCTTTTGCTCCCATCTCACTCGTGGGATGTGGTAGGGAAACTGTGACACTGCAAAGACTAGGCTGATATTTAAAGGATGCCAATTATTTATTATTTTTTTCTGGATACCCAGCAGAACATTTTAACAATATTGTGAGTATAAAACCCAGTCAGGGCAGCCCAAAGGCTGAGCTGAGAGCACAGCTGTGTGCACTGGTTCATCTCACCTACAGCCACCAAAGACAACTGAGGATGTTCAACCACGGGTCCAAGCTGGGGAGGAAGGACAGCAACTCTGTGGTTCAACCGAAGGTTCAAGAATGCATAAGGAAAAACCTAACCAAGTTCTTCCCTTTTGTTAACTTGGCCACTGAGAAACTATCACCTCCTACTATATGAAAGTTTTCAGGGTTGGACAGTTACATTGATGTGCTGACCACAAATTGGCTTTTAAGAAGTCTCCAGTATGTATATCTAGCTTTTAAAAAATTTGCCTAGTAGAAAGGAAAAGAAACCCAGCAAAGCCAAAAGCCATAACAGTATTCAGAGCTTGGAGCTTTGACCCTGATACAAGTCCAGTTATATTTGCACTCACCCTTCAGAGAAGGCTTTGTAGCTGGAAGCCCAAGGCAGGCCTTGAACAGTGAGAAGGAAGAGAGTTACAGAAGCCATCAACACTTTTCCCAGGGAAGGTCTCCCAAGAAAGGCAGAAACTACATTTTGTAGCTCTAAAAATAGGTAACATCAGGCCAACATTTAGTAGCAGGATAGAGATAGTAAGTGAAAACAAAGGAAAAAAGCCACCCATATTTAATCTTCTCTATTGTACCTCTGAATATACCTTAGACCAATATTCTCTATCAGCTGAGCCAGAAGGAGCTCATCATGTGGGCTCAACTCACCCAAGCAACACCTCTGTACAATCAGCCACTACCAGGGTGCTCTGAGTGCACTAATAAGCCTCAACTCCAATGAGCCTCACCCTGGGACCCCACTCACACCCTCCACCTGTGGTCCTCAAGCTCCATTTGAGCACAGGCCCAGGCCCCCCCTCTCACTTTTTAGCTGTAGTGTTTTGTGGGATAGTTTTTCTCTTGTAGCTTCTCAAAATGATGCTGTTAGGAATTTTTGCTGCAGTTGTGATCAAATTCTGCTGCCCTCCTAGAAAGTGGTAAGTGTAAGGTCTGTTGTAATGGCTCTGCAATCTGGTAGCTGCCTTACAAACAGTCATCTTTACATACAGAAGAGACGTTTGCAGCTGCTAAACGTGGATGCTAGCCCTAAGAAGGTGCGTGCCTGTATTATTTCTGTTAGGGGTGGAAAACCACAGAGAAGAGCTGCACTGCAAGGAGCATTTTCCTAGTAGGAGGTATAGCCCTTGATGGGAAATTTTCAGTGCTTGCTGTGCTGTTGCTCCCCTGTTTAGTGAGCCCCATGACATGCTGGGGTCTGTACCCTGTGGCTCTGGCACGTGGCTGTGATGCATATAGACTTGGGCAGCTCATCCTGGTGGTTTTGACTTGGTGTTAGCTTGTGTGACCAGAAATCTTGCTCAGCACGACCTTCCTCTAGGGCAATTCTGGATACATACTCTGAGGGTTTGGAAGAAGCAGCAAATGGTTCTGCATGTTCTTCTGTGCCTAGGGCCTGCTGTGTTAGTGTTGGCTGATTGCTCATACCTTCCTGTGTGAAGCTGTTTGCTCAGGCAGCTGTTGCTGATCAGGCTCAATGAAAAAACTTTCTGTCCCCTTGTGGGAAGGGAAAAGGGCTGGGAATGAAGACTGGGGTAGCAGGTTCCTGCAAGGAAAAAGAGGATTGAGGGTGTCCGCATGTGAGGAAGAAGACTGGCTATATATGAAAAGCAAGCCAATAACTTTAACTGAGTTTTAACTTTTAAATATGGTAAGAAGACCCCTTTGATCAAGTGAGGGAGCCTTTCACCCCTCCATCTCCTGTGCCCTAGATTTACCATTTCTCCTCATCTTTCAAATCTCTTTCATGTGCTCTTTAAAGACTACTTTTAATTAGCAGAGCGGAGCTCAGGCTGCAAAATCCAGAGGAGAACCAGTATGGGAGACCAAGACCTCAAAGTTCAAGGGCATTTACTTCAGCCAAAAGAGAATGGCCCACTTACAAAATCCCCCTGAAGTCAAGTTTTGAACAGCCTCAGTGTCCAAAAGTACTTGCATTCAGAGTGTGAGGAAGGCTCCATCTTTAGCAATTTGAGTTGTGCCTCTTCTCCCTCTCCTCTGTGGTAGGTGGGTGCTGCAGCCTGTAGGAGCAGTGCTAGAAACGCTGTCGTCCCTGCGGCTACATCTCTTTGGCCCATGGTCTTGGCTTCTCTCTCCCAAGCTTAGCAACTTTGTCTCAGGTCAGTATTAGATAGGGGAGTTAGGATTTTATTTTTTTTAGAGGAGTGCCTCTTCAGAAATAAAACTTACACAGGCATTACTTTTTCTTGAGAGCTTGAACAATTATTTTTTTTTAAGATTTAGGCATTGTAAAGCCTTCAGAGCATGCAATGTCAGTAAAATCAAACTACCTTAAGTAGTGGATGCAGTGAAAAAGAATCATATTGAATAAGAAACAAATACTTAATAGAAGGTAGATTCCCAGTTCACTTATAGCCTAAAACCTAGGTTGCCAGTCTCAGCTATGTTTCTCTATCCTGTCCACCCAGCATGATTTCTGTGCAGTGTGGGAATGTTATGGTGATGTTGGTGATAGAGGAGGGTATGAGGTAAGGTGCCTTCAATGCTGTCTGCACTGAAGATGGTAAATAAAGCCCCTGTAATGAGTTGGCCAGTGCACAAGAGCACAGCTACCACCTTTGGATTGAATTGGAGTTGCTTGGCTCTGAGCAGCAGCCCTAATTACTGCTCATTAATGGACAACCTATTTCAGTTTAATTGCTGAGAGTCTGTACTTCTGAAATAGAGGGTCTGATCTCTAATCTTGCCTCTGCTATAAAGCTCTAAACAAGTGTTACAGTCTAGATAGAAAGTTTAGTCTCCCACCTGATCACAGCAGACTTTGAAACGTGATCGAAGCTTTTCCATGTTGGGCTTGAATTCCCAGAGGTCTGGATGCTGATAGCAAATCCTTTCTGTCTTTGCCTCTTAGCCACTTTTCCCAAAAAACAAAGCGTGAGCCACGCTTGATTGTACTATAAGTTTGAGGTGTGGAAGCATGGGGGAGCTGATGGGCTGATAGTATGATAAGTTAAATGTTGGAGAAAGCCCATGAGAGTGAACTCTCAGGATGTTTTGGGAGGTTTAAGCTTGCATCTGGCTCCCTGTACAGGCAGGTCAGCCTTTCCTGGGTGGGAGGGAGCACAAAATGCTCATGGCTGAGAAGAAGATCAAGCTCCAGGACATGAAATGATAGAACTTTACTGCAAGGGCTGGTTCATTCAGGGGATGGATAAAGCAGCAGCGTGAACCTTGGTTTCTGCCCTGCCGAGCTCCACAGGGCTGGACTTGCATGGATTGTGAGTCACTGCAGTGCAAAGAGCATCTAGTGAAGAAGGTGAGGATGGATAAAACCACTGCAAACTCCTCTGTCTGCTGGCTCCCTCCTCAGAGAGGTCTAAATGGGCAGACAGAGGTGTTTGCTAGCTGTGTCTGGTACTGGCTGTGGGACCAGCATGCACAGTGCTTTCCCCATCACCAAGATCCCACTTGCTCCATTTGGAAAAAGAAACCAGCCTGGATGTTACCTCAGCAGGATACCCGAAAGCTTAATGGGTGCCTGACACACCACACTTCCAATGTGTTGGCATGAATTGAGCACAATAATAACCCTTTGGGGCTGGTATCTAAAGGAATTGGAAGGACCGAGCTCCTACAGTTGCAAGCCAGCAACTAAATTCTAGTTTTGGGTATGCATGTGGGAGGTGTGGCCAAACATCTGGGTCTCCTGCCTTTGCATACAGACTGCTGCTTATCAAAGGGGATTCCCAGCACATGGCTGAGGGTGATGTGCTGCTGAGTTGTGTAGGTATGAGGCATTAGCTACTGAGCGGTAGAGCTAACTTGATACGCCTTATGTCAAATGTTTGTAGCAGATAGCAGCTGTTTGCTACTACTGTTTTCTCACTGAAGTGCTGGCTAAGAAGACTGATATTTTAATTAAAAAGGCAGCAGAAGATGTTTCTATGGGCAGAAGAGTTGGTGTGGATGCCCATCAGTAAAAGCAGTGCCATTGAAATGGCCTCAGGTGATGCTTTTCTGGAAGATGGAAAGCACTGGGTGTCTCTGCCCCATGGTGGGACCCAGATGGTGGCCTGCAGCACCCAAGCTTTGGAGCACTGTTTCCTCTGGTTTTCCCTGTATTCCAGCAAATTGTCTGCAGCTGCAGGCAGGCTCCTAAGACAGAAGTCATGCTTTTTCCATAAACCTAGACAGAAAATAAGTCAAATGTAATTAAAAACCTGTTTTAACATTTTTCTGTTTCTCTGAGGGGTGGTAATTCAACCCTCCAACATGCTTTCCAGGAAACCTTGGGAGGAAGGAGGGACCCTGAGTCTGAGCCTGGCAGAACTTCCAGGCAGGAGCCTTGCCTGCATCTGCTGAGTCTGAAATCACTCAAGCAATAGCTGGTCCACTTCATTCATGACCTCCGAACAACAGAACCACGAATATAAACCTTTTTTTGGAGATTATGAAAACTTTCTCTGGTTTAGAATTCTCTTACATATTCTTGAGACTTATGTCTTTGGGTCCACTCTAAGTTCTCCCAGACTGTCGAAAGAGGTTTTAGGAAACCTCTTTATGGCTTTGTCTGGGGAGACTTGTCAGGGATATTTGACTGGAGCTTGAGGAAGGTAGCTGCAGCTGAGGAGTTGGGGGCTTTGCAGATTGTTGGACATGACCACATGACATGGGAGCTTGCATGGGCTCTTCCTCCCACTGATCGTGTCCTGAGAGCTGAGCAGGCAGCACTTGAAGTCCTTCTGTGAAGGACAGAATTGCAGTAGGGCACTTTATAGATGGGCTGAATAGTTGTTGCACTTCTGCTGAGCCTTGGCCTTTCCCAGCATGTTAAAGGGCATGGCTTTTGCAACGTGGTGCAGGATGCTTTGCTTCCTCCTGGGAAAAATAAACTCATGGTGAGGCTGTGCCATGGTGGGAGGCTCCCTGTCACTCCTTGCTGTTTTAGTTGCACTCAGGAGGCAGCGCAAGTCCTGCAAAGCTGCAGTACTTGTCCTGCTGTGCCATGGCAGGTTCTTGCAGGGATCTGAAGCTGTGGGAAGAGTGACAGGGCTCTCGGAAGTGGATTTAATCCAAGTTGCCGATTTTGCTGGTGGGTTTTTTTACACTGCAGTCTCCCACGAGATGGTGCTGTGGGATAGGGAACACTGCCACTGAGATGTGACTGCAGGGCCCTTGCTGCAGCTTTATGGCACTGGGTGTAACAGAAAATTAATTTGTTGCTTCAGAGGAACTGATGATTTCTTGAAGTGTCTTTGCAAAGGTCTCTTCAGGGAGAACAGATGGGGAGTGAGCAACATCAGCTGCAGCTGGGAGACTCCCCTCCACAGGAAAACCTAATCATAAGGAAAGGAGTCACCAAATCCCATTATACAATACATAAATGACAACTTGTGCTGAGCCCCTTTTCACTCAGAAATTAATGCTGTTACTGTTATGTGCAAAATCTTTATGGGCTAAAGGGAAGCATGCCTTATGTGTAAGTAAAGCCAAGAACATACTGGTAGTATATAGAGTATTTTAATAGTTTAATAATTATTAGACAAGATGGGTTGTTACAGAAAGAAATAATGCAATTAAAATGTTTATACATGCACTTGACTTCTACCCCTTTTTGCAGGGGGTTATGCTCATCCCTGCCTTTTTGCCCTGGCTCTTGAAGTTGGTGGTTTCATTATGGTAGCAATGAGGGGTGTTGCAGCAAGTTGTCAGCTTCTGAGTCCTTTGGTAAGAATTTTGGCTTGCTTGCTCTAGGGTCCTCTTGGGGTCATTTCTTTGTATTTGCTAACATGCCTTTATACCTTCGCTCTTTCTTCATTGAGCAAAGAAGCCTTTATGCCATTGCTTCTTTCTTCATGGTCTGCAGCTGTGTTATGTCTAAATTTATCATATGCAGTGGCCTTTTCCTATGTTAGATTCTGCTTCTGTGTTCCCTGTCACACCTAAAACCAACTTTGCCAGCTCCATCCAAGTCTGCATTTCTTTAACTGACCATCAGTGAGTTGTTTATAGCTGTGGGGTCCCCAGTGCCAGCCTGTGCCCCAGCTCTTATCACCCCATGCTTGCACACCTCTGTGCTGCATGCCATGTCTCTAATTCAGTCCTGAGGTTTTGCAAGCTTGGTACAAAGCTCACGGGCCTGCTACTGGTGATGGCAGTACTGTATTACAGGGTATGTGGTTACCCTGGCCATGTAGGCACTGGAGAGCAGGCATGGGATTTCTGTCCCACAGCCCTCTCTGTGCCTTTCCCCTCCAGTTATCATGCTTCATGCACAGGAAGGCTGTTTGGGGCATTTTTGATGCCGAGCTCCTGATCTCTGAGACTTTTGTTAGGGGGAAAAATGGTTTTTTCTGAACATGTTCTGTCAACTGATGTTCTTCATTAATAATGATACCTTTGATCAGTGTCATGGAAAATGTGGATGCTTCTTAGAAGATTTGGTATTTCACAAAGAAACTGAAAGAAAGCAAATGAATGAACAAATATTTGCCACAGGGATCATTCTTTCTTTTCAAGCAAACACCTGGGTTATTCCAATTGAAAAATAGATATTATAGAAAATACAAAAAGATCCAGGAATCACATGTCAACCTGTGTTTTTATTTTTCATTTCAGAGCCTCTCCATCTAGAAATAAAAGTATTACTGGAGTTTGATCTGGAGTCCTCTGAAGTCAAAGGAAGATTTTTCCTCAAAGTGATTCAGTAACAGTTAATACTGGTTTGAGAGAGGCTAAATTTAGTCAAATTCCCACTGCTGTGTGTTTGCTGTCCAGATGTGTTATGAACCAAAGGGTGCACTGAGATGTCCACGAATACAGAGATCCCCTCAACTTCCAATACCCAGGCTGGGTCCAGCAGCAGCTGAGCCACTGCCAGTTTGCCCGGGTCCTTAAAACCTTCAGTTGTGGCAGCTGCCAAGTTTTGTCCCTGTTCCCACCATGGAAGTAGTGTGGGATTTGTCCCAGCTGGGTGTAGATAGGTGATGAACAGAGGTGTTTACTCTCACCCAGAGATGCTTGTGTCTCTGTACCCCAGGAGAGCTATCAGGCACTGCCAGAGGCAATGTGGTTTCATTGGGTTGCATTGGTGCAATTGGTTAATTCAGTTAGTTGAATTTGTCTTTTTCTGTTTGTTGTTATTCTGAGGAATAGGTTGGCCAGGTAACAAGCATAACACAAGTTGCAACCTATTTCTGTAACATGCCAAAGCCAAAATAATCACAGTTTGGGGCTTTTCTCATGCTAGTTGATCAGCAGGGCCCTTTGTTACTGTCCAAACAATGATTTTAAGCTTCACTTCTATAGTAGTAAGAAATTTGATCATTTGTATTTTTCTCTAAAGTATTATTTCATCTTATTCATTTATGTAGCCCAGTCACTCAGGTGTGGTCATCCACCAGATCTTTCTTTAATGAATTTTTTTGTGATATTATGCATGTCTGCTCTTGGAGTACAGGGATGTGCTACTTGCTGTTGGTGCAGTGATGTGGTAATGCTGGCCTCTTGTCCTTGGCTTGGGGTTATTTGGCAACAGCAAGACCTAGGGCCAAGGCTGCAATGTGATATTGCCTGCTCTGACTTTTTGTGGCGATGACACCCACCCTGGCTCATGTGTTCTTTTCCTTAGGCCTTACCTGGGAACAACCTCTTCTGCAAAGAAATAGTCAGCTCCTGATTTTGTGCTGATGACTTGTATCTCTGCCTGATCACTCCAGTCCTTTCTCCTTCTGTCCATTACGAAAATCTCAGCCTGCGTCTTCAATGTCTTCTGGAGATGCAACCATCAGCTCAATCTCCATGTGGCTGAGAGACCTCAGTCTCTTCCCCTCTTCCCCATGCACTTCCCTCCATCTTCCTCCTTGATCTGCCACCAATACCATGACTATCATTAAGGTCAGCTCCCTGTTGCTGTCTTTGACTCAGATTTCCCTCTGGGTCCTGATGTTGAAGCTAGTCCTAAATTTTGCAGACTTTCTGCCTAACATTTCCTTAATTCAACCCTTCTGATCTATCTATGCATGTTAGGGTGTCTGTGCCTGTTAGCTTATCTAGGGTTCATGTTTCTTCTGGTGCTACCAGGTATACACAGTGCAGGAGAAGGTATTGAAGACTTTGATAGCCACAGTGGGTCTGGAGCTTGACCAACTTATTGCAGGTTTGCTGGAGATTTTCTTTGTGCATAGGCAGCTCTGTAGCTACACTTAAGCCAACCCCAATTACTTCTCTTACTGGGCTTCCAGTAATAGAAAACCTGAAAAAGTGCCATGAATCCTCTTTTCTTCTCACCAAGATTTTTCCATTCAGATGGAAAAAAACCCCACCACTAGGTAAACTCAGGTGTGCCAGAAACTTGGGAATGTGACTTCATCTCTGCTACTGCCCTGTCCTTGCCTCAGCAAATGCAGTCCTGCCTCAATACACTCAGTTAAAACATTTCTCTGGGAATCTTGTTTTTACCAATTTTCTGTGATCACCTCTCCTCTGCCTGCTCCCCTGCTGCTCCCATTCCCTATCACAGCACTGACGTGCCAGCAAAGCTGTTGTCTTCACTTTTCAAAGCTCTTCAAGTGTATTCCTTCCTTGATGCCCATCTACCCTCTTGACAAGCATCTTTATGGCTTCCCCTATGCAGTCTCCCACAGCTGGACAAAGTGCCTGTAACAACTTGCTAGATTCCTCATGATGGTCCTTTATTTTCTTCCTTTAACACTGTTCTGCACCTTCAAATCTTGACACCAGGTAGACCACTGACATGGGATTTTTGCCCATGGAGTGGCTCAGTATAGTCTGCCCAATTCCTTACTGTTGCTCTTGTCTTACTGAAGGCAGCAGTAGATCACAGGGGGAATGAGTGATGTGCAAGAGGTCAAACTAGCTCCCTGCCCTTTGCCTCTTGCTGCTCCCAGCCCAGGGCCTGGAGATCTGCTCCCAATTCTCTCTGCCATCCTATCAGCTTTGCATGTGATACTTTCTCTGGTATGATTGGCAATAAATTAATTTTCCCCAAGTCAGGTCTGTTTTGCCCATGATGGTTATTGGTTGAGTGATCTTCCCCTGTCCTTATCTCAACCCACAAGCCTTTTGTTATATTTTCTCTCCCTGTCCAGTTGAGGAGGGGGAGTGATAGAGCAGCTGTGTGGTGCTTAGCTGCTGGCTGGGGTTAAACCATGACAATAATCTAAGGAAGAGACTTTGTTCTGTACACTGTGTGTCTAGAACAACTGAATCATAGGCCAGCTTTCAGACATTAGTGCAAATAATTGCTAATTGCATCCCAGAGGAAAGTGTCTGTCTCCTGTTTTTCTGCAGGCAAAAGTCTCAGATCGGTATGCAGAGAAAAATTAGGTGTGCTGGACAGGGGCAATGGTGGCCCAGATCTCTCTGGCATACTTTATCTGTGCATCTAATGGGCTTTGTTTATTAGTGCTGAGTCATGATGCCTTTGGTCACCACAAATGCAAAGTGGAACAGTTTGGACTATGGAAACTGGGTCAAATTACTAAGGAGGAATACAAAAGACTAGTGTGTGAGCCTGGGAGGACAGAACCAAAAGGCCAAGGCACAAAATGAGGGAACCGGGAAGGATATAAAGGATGAGAAGAACCACTGTACAAACATACTAGATCCAAGAAGAGGATGGGGAAGTGTTGGTCTGGTCCCCAGTGGAGAGGGAATGTTGTGGATGAGCAGTGCCCAGCACATTAGAGTGTTTCATGTTGAATTGCTTCAGCTTCAACTAAAACCTGTAGCTGCTACCGGGCAGCTAACACAGAAGAAAGCAAGAAAAAGTACGTGGATTGCTGTTCTCGAATCAGCTAGGTGCAGTGAAAAATTACTGTAGGGTATGTAGAGAAAAGCCTGGAGCAAACTCAGAGCTGTTCACCACTATTTTTGAGACCTTATGAAGAATGGGTGATGTCTCCTGGCAAAGATAAAAAAATAATTCTCTTTCAAATGGTGTTAAGGAAGCTCCATGTACAGACCAGCAGTTTAATTTTATCTGCCAGGAAAATACTGGAAGAAATAATGAAACTGTTAGCACATAATGAGGATGTCGGCAGCATCCCGTGGGCTTTGTCTAGAACAAATGGCTTTCAAAACATTTTGATTTTTCTCCTGTGACAGTATAATCCAGTTTTATGGTCAAAAGAAAAGCAGTGGATATCATATAACTTGACATTAATAAAGCTTTTGATTTTCTCCAATTATATTTTCATAATCAAGGTAGAGAAACCTCATTAGAAGAAAATTTTTATTTGGTGGTTGCAAAACTGTTTGGAAAGCCATGCTAGAAAGTTGTTTCTTAATCAAAACAGAAGACTTAGCGAAGTGGGGTTCTGCAAAGGTTTATCCTGCGTTTACTGTCAATCAGTATTTTCATTAATGATCTTGAGGATGAGATAGAGATTGTTCTTATTAAATTTGCAAATGAGGTCAAACAAAAGGTCTCAGCTGCAAATATGTCAGAAGGATTAGGATTTTAAACTATTTTGAACAAAGAGGTGAGGAATAAAATGTTCTTCATGCCTGCTATTCATGGGAGAAGTCGTCATGGTTTTAGGTTTCATCTATTTAGACCATTGAGGGCAACTTTCCAACAGGAAGGATAATCAAGTACTGGCATCGTTTGCCTCAGGGTAGTGTGAAAGCTTCAGCACAAGTGTGATGTAAGAAAAGGATGTTAAGATATGGTTTGTGTAAAGGTGATCCTTCCCCAGTGTAGAGGGCTGGCCTGTTGAGGTCTCTTCCCTCCTTGTTTCTGGTCTGTATGTAAGGCAGGAGAGGGTGGTTTGGTTGATGTCTCTAATCGCTACAAGCAGTCACAAACCAGCCCTGTATATGGGTGCTAGAAGGCAATAACGTGCATGTTCCCCTGCCACTGACTTTCATATCTTTTCTTCTTTCATAAAGCATCTTCTACTGACTTGCAGACCACCAGCGTATTCAAAACACTCCTTTTGCTGTTTCTCCAAATTTCTTTGAGGGGTGAATGTGAGAATTCATAATGTCTTATCAGCCACACAAGTTAATAATGTGAATCTTGTGTAATGTGGACCACTACCAAAGAATGAATCAATGATGCATAGATCTTCTAAGTTCACTAAATTCCCCGAAGTAAAACTCCTTCAAAATTTATCTGTATCTGGAACAGCATTGTCTTATTTACACTTGTGTTTCTATTTCTGGGCTGATACAGCTTATAACATTTTTTTTTTTTAATTTCCAGTTTTGAACTTGAAAAAGGCATCAAAATGAAAAACTGAATTTGATAAACAGGGATTTTCATTTTGGATTCTATAGAGAGAACAAAATTTGCTATGCATGTAAACTCTTGCTGGTCTGAAGTGGTTAATTTGCCTTTGCAGGACACATGACATCAAATTGCATTGAAGTGTGTTCTTAAGTAGAGATGGATCAAGACCCAACAACCCCCAACTTTGGGTTCCCTCAGTAGTTGGGTTAGACTTCTTCAGTAAGAAGCACTCCTTCCTAGACCAAGGAAGACCTGTGGGGCTTTCCCAAAACCTTGGGTTAAGTGGTTTTTTTGAACCTGGACCTGATGTGGACCCTCATTTTGCATCTCAGCCTTTTTGTAAGGAGAAAACTCTGTGTAAAGGGAATCTATAGGCAAGGAACATATTGTGCTACATTGTAAGAAGATTTGAGTTTCATCAATATTCAGTACTAGTACATGCTGGGTGGTGGTAGGGTCTGAGCAGATATTGCTAGCACCAGCTGTTTCTTTATGGCAGTTTTTCATGCTTAACAGTAGGAGACTAAACTATAGCATCATGCAAAATAGAAAGCTATCATGAACTGCAGGCAGCACAGTAAAATTCATGCAAATCCCCACTTGCTCATTAATGGGCATTTGTGATTGTACCAAGGAAGAGCAGCTTGGTGGTTCTGGGACTGTAAGGAATACGGTTGTTTCGCCACGCTGTCAGAGTTTCTGTGCAACCTTGGGCAAGTCTCTAAGGTATAATTATTTTAAGGTACTGAGGTCCACAGAAACCTTTGCTTTAAGGTTGACTAATGCATTATAATGTCTTTTAAAACTCTGGCCCCTAGGCTTCTTGAAGATGAGTCATCTGTCTAAAAGGATCTGTCCATGTCTTATTCCCTCATACTGTGGGAGGATCTTTAGTTCTCTGGGCTTTTAGCTGGTGGCCCATGGTTCCTGAGGGCCCTGTCACAGTATCTACCAGTTGCACCAAGGTAAAGTGTCCTCAGGGTAGGTACAAGCAACCTGTCCAACTTGCCTTCTATGCCTCTGCATGCATTCATTTATTTTTCTTAATTGTCAATCCTCTCATTTGTAAAATGACCATGTAGGTCATTTTGCCCTTTTTGCAGGTGCTTTGAAAAAAGGTCTTGAGGACTCCTTGACTTACAAGACCCCAAAACACGCCAACAAGGTCTTCAGGGATGAAAAGTGCTGAAGGCGGAGCCTTTTCTTTCTTCTGCAGTGAAGCCCAGCCAAAAACCTTGTGGCTGGCACACAGGCTGTCCTGGGGCCACCACCAGCACACCACAGCCAGCACCAGGTCCAATGCCACTAGGATATTTCGTAATTGTTCTGACGATTTCTTGAATGACCTTGGCCAAGCTGTCCAGCTCCTCCAGGTCTCAGTATCTTATGTAAAGTAGCAGTTCTCATTTTTCCACTCGCTGTCTGCCTTGAGTAGTCAAATTGGGATGTCCAGTGCTGGGATGTTCTTTACTTCTTTCTGTGATTCATCTGTTAGGTGGGGAAACTTAAAGCTTGGTGGTAGTCAGTGCAATTTTAGAGCAACGGGGAGTAAAGTGGTGGGACTAATGTCTGGAGAAAAGGGGTTTTTTGTCCTTTAAAGTCCAAACACAACTGGTAATCCTCTTTCAGATTTGTATTTACAAAGCACATGGTAACCTTATGTCCTGGTTTTGGCTAAGATAGAGTTACTTGTCTTCCTAGTAGCTGGAATGGTGCTACGGTTTGGGTTCAGTATGAGAAGAATGTTGATAACACCCTGATGTTTTCAGTTGTTGCAAAGTAGTGTTTAGACTAAGTCAAGGATTTTTCAGCTTCTCATGCCCAGCCAGCAAGAAGGCTGGAAGGGGGGTACAAGGAGTTGGGAGGGGACACAGTCAGGACAGCTGATCCCAACTGGCCAAGGGGGTATTCCATACCATGTGATGTCATGTCTAGTATATAAACTGGAGGGAGTTGGCTGGAGTAAGGAGGGGTAGATTGCCGCTTGGGGACTAACTGGGCATCAGTTGGTGAGTGGTGAGCAATGGCATTGTGCATCACTTGTTTTGTATATTCCAATCCTTTTATTATTGTCATCATTAATTTCTTCCTTTTCTGGTCTATTAAACTGTCTTCATCTCAACCCAAAAGTTTTAATTCCCCCCCCCCCCCCCCGCCCCCTGATTCTCTCTCCTATCCCACTGGGTGGGGGGAAGTGAGTGGCTGAGTGGTGCTAAGTTGCTGGCTGGGGTTAAACCATGACACCTTATGAAATATTCTTTTGACTGAGAAGATGATGCTCTGAGGTTAGAACCTGCTTTGGTTATAAGTCTGTAGTGTGTGGTCAGAAATCTCATTCTTGAATGATTAAGACATGTTCCCCCAAACACCCTTTTGTTGCTGTTAATGGCAGCTTCTTGCCATGATACAGAAGTTCAATTTATGGAAACATTTTTCTGAGAGCAGGTATCCATATTGAATGGCTTTAGGCTAACTGAACTGAAGCATCAAAGTACAATTAAATCAGAGCTCAAAAATGGTTGTAATTAGGACTCTTTAAGGGTTACTATTACTACTTTTTGTAAATCAAGATATAAGAGTATACTTCTAGTATAAATTTAAATTTTACTTTTTGTTGATTTTTTGTTTACCAAAAGACTAACTTGAAAATTGTTGGATTTTATTTCTGATTTGCGAAGGTGATGGAAGTGGCATCAAACAGCAATTTACATACTCTCTGGTCAAATGACAAGATGGTGCATCTGCAGGAATGGGAACATACTGGGTTATGTGCCATTTGCCAGGGGAGGAAGCAATTTCCTGTGGTGACTAAAGGCTTCCATTCCCCTACCAAGGTCAGCAGAAGCATTTGCTGCCTTTGGCTACATCATAATTGCATTAATAAAGACTGCAGCTCCCAGGGGTAAAGGCTGCAATTAGAAGCAGTATCAGAGATTTCATCACTGTCTCTGCAGTGTTCCCCTGCAAGCAGATAGGCTCTGTCTGAATTTATTGATGCCATTCCCTGCCTTTGAATAAGGGGCTCCCACTGTGCTTTTACCACCTGGCAAATCTCTCTACAGTTGGAAATAGGTGCTGAGGGTGCTACTGTGGAAATCAAATCTGCTCCCTACAGCCCTCAGCTGAGGGGAGATGGCAGGAGCTACCCCCAGTCCAGCAATGAAAACCAAATTATTTGGAGGATCAGCTGGTTCTTATCAGGAAGGGGGTGATCACAATCACTGTGTTTTAGTTGGCTGACTATGTGGGGTGTCTTGGTGTAACTTCTGACTGCTCTGCTTACCTTGGCTGCTCTTTCAAGTTTAAGATTGGCCAGGAATGACAATATCTGCACAGGCTATCCTGCAGGGGACTTCTGTGCCTCCACAGCACCTGCTTAGGTGACAATGACTTGGTGAACCTTTGCTGGGTTGACTGCAACTGGCTCTTCATTTTATTGCAAAATTGTTGAACACAATGTTTGAAGACCCATTGTTGTGGTTTAAGCCCAGCCAGCAAGAAAGCACCATGAAGCCAGTTGCTCGCTCCTTGCCCTGCGCCCCCCCCCCCCCGACACCCCCCCCCCGGTGGGATGGGGAGGAGACAATATAAGGAAAAGCTCGTGGGTTGAGACAAGGACAGGGAGGGATCACTCACCACTTATGGTCATGGGCAAAACAGACTCGACTTGGGGAGGAAACAAAATCAATTTAATTTACTACAAATCAAATCAAAACAGGATAATGAGAAGTAAAACCAAACCTTAGAACACCTCCCCTCACCCCTCCCTCCTTCACAGCTCA
Organism: Buteo buteo; assembly: GCF_964188355.1. Classification (NCBI taxonomy): domain Eukaryota; kingdom Metazoa; phylum Chordata; class Aves; order Accipitriformes; family Accipitridae; genus Buteo; species Buteo buteo. The sequence goes on from NC_134172.1 coordinate 65,613,513, forward strand.
ACCCACTCCCGGTTGGACGGGGAACGGGGGTTGGGGTCAGTTCCTCACACGTTGTCTCTGCCGCTCCTTCCTCCTCAGGGGGAGGACTCCTCACTCGTCCCCTGCTTCACCATGGGGTCCCTCCCACAGGAGACAGCTCTCCATGAACTTCTCTGGCGTGGGTCCTTCCCACGGGCTGCAGTCCTTCAGGAACAGATTGCTCCAGTGTGGGCTTTCCCATGGTGTCCCGGCCATCTTGGGGGGCATCCCCCTGCTCTGGTGTGGGCTCCTCTCTCCCCGGGCTGCAGGTGGGCTTCTGCTCCCCTGCTCCCCTCCATGGGCTGGGGGGGACAGCCTGCCGCCTCACCACGGGCTGCAGGGGCATCCCCTCCTCCGGCGCACCTCCTCTGCTCCTTCTGCACTGACCTCGGTATCTGCAGAGGGGTTCCTCTCACATTCCAATCTCCTCCCCGCTGCAGGTTCCCCTTCTTAACTCTGTTCTCCCAGAGGTGCTACCACCATCGCTGATGGGCTCGGCCTTGGCCAGAGGTAGGTCCAACTTGGAGCTGGGGGAGCTTCTAGCAGCTTCTCACAGGAGCCACCCCCATAGTCCCCTCCCCTGCTGCTGAAACGCTGCCACACAAACGCAAACCACTTATGTTCCACAATATTGACGGAGATTTTATAAATGTGTCTGTGTATATGCACACACGTATAGCTGCATATACACATATGGAAAAGAAAGGCACAAGCCCAAGTGAGGGCTCACGCTGGGACTGTCGGTGACCTGCCAGCCGCTCTGCCAAGGCTCCTGCCATCCATCTAGCAGGCAAGCTCTCCAGGGGAGCTTCTGCCTGGCAGAGCAAAGCAGAGCTGCTGCTGAGCTTTTCTCTTCTGAAAAGTCACTGCTATGTGCTACTGCCTGCTTAGTAGCTTATTAATTTTCTCCAAAAGGTGAAGGTACTGGGAAGGTCTTAAATAGATTCTTGGCCTTCTCATTGCACTTTGTGGAGTTGCTGCTCTTCAACATTTCAACTTAAGTAAAACTCCTTTTAAAGAAAAAGGATAGGAGTAAAGTAGTGTGGTAGTTTACTTACTCTTTCCATGTGGGAAGTGTGGGTAAAGGTTTGAGTGGAGCAACATGCAGCAGAGCCAATGGGCTCTCATGTTTGTTAGCAGTATCTTTGTAGCTTCCAATGAGAAGGGGCATAGGATGGATGTGTAGGAGACTTAGACTTGACCCACAGCTGGAGTAAACCAGCCAGGTCCCATGTTGGTTTCAGTGGAACAGAAGATGGTAAAGCTTCTATCCAATAATAGGAATATATATTCAAGAGTATCAAGCACTTTGGTTAGTCTGTAATGCTGTTTCATTCTATGTCATATTCCACGAAGCTAGGAAAATGCTACTGTTTTCTCCCCCTTCCACATCACCACCCACCAACCTGCTGCAACAGACTACTCCTCTCTCCCTTTTCCTCTTGCCAGTCTGAGGAAATTTAAATGAAAAAAAAACCCCAACCAACAACCCCCAAACACCACCCCACCCCCCCCCCCAAAAAAATCATAAACCACCATCTGGTTCCCACAAACATGATCAGATCTTGGGCCATTTCCTCAGCATAAGCTGGCATGGTTCCATCCTCCACAGCAGATCAACTCATCTTGCTCTAGCTTTGGGTTTGGTCCCATATGGTCAGTGCCCAAATTATTTTATTTACGCTACTGTTGTGCCTCAGGTCCAGGACCTTTTTTGTGCTAGCTACTCTGCAGAATCAAACAAAACCAGTCCCTGCACTGGAGACTAATACATGTTAGTACCAATTACGCTCAATACCCAGCTCTATTTTTTAAGTAATGTCTCAGGAGCTTCATAACACTTTCTGTAGTCCATCACTGTGGCTCATAGCTTCTGCAGCATTTGACCATTTTCTTCAAGTCCCATGCGCTTATATGAAAATCATTGCTTTTAAAAAAAAGAAATTAAAGTTTATGTCACCACATTTTTTGTTATGAAAACTTAACCTCTTAAAGACTCAGACCTCAATGGGTCCAGCAAACTGAATGGATTTCTTATAAGATTAAGGGTAAGAACACATTGACTTTGTCAGCCTTGGGCTGAGATAAGAATTGGGACTAATAATCACAATTCTATTTCCAGAAGGTCTGGTAATTCATAATGGAGTTATACACAATTTTTAAACTGTCTGTTTTCTTATTTACCTGGTAATTGAAAAAAAGGATTAAACGGTGTTCATCAAATGAAATATCTGGAGCTTTCTTCCCTGCAATAGTCAATGAATAAGCAATTGGAAATGATTTCTCACTAACCCACTTGGGCACTTAGGCTGTGGTGTGTGTCTGTTCTTTCAAGATGTCAGCAATAAAGTCATCTGGACCAGTGGAAATGGAATGTGAAAGAGTTTCTACCCTTTTGATAGAAGCCTGGGACCTTCTGGTGGCTACTGCCACAACCCATGATTGCATCTCGCAGGTCAATATAACTGAACACAGAAAGCACAAAAGGAGCTGTTTTACCTCTAGTGACCATGTTAGGAAAAGATTGATGTTTTCAGTTCAGCTACTTCTGAAGAGTCTTGCTGACTATATCCAGAACTCACAACCAGGGTTGTCTTCTACATTTGGAAGCTGGAAGATATTAATCGGTAGCACTTATAATGATGAACAAGCCAAAGCCAAGTAGAAGCTGCTCTAGAGCTAAGCAAAGTCTTCACAGGCAGTTGGGTATGGAAATGTTAAGTCTGGAGTGAGGGGAAGAAGAGAGCGTTGCTGGAAGAAAAGCTTCTTGAAAGTTTCTTGGTTTGGTGGAACAACCAAATGTAGTGGAGTCAAACTGAGGGTTTACGGCCTCTGAAAGCAGCAAAATTACTTCAAATCAAATAACCTCTGATTTTTAAAGAAATGCTATTAGTAATGTATCAATGTTTGAAAGTCAATTACAGTTCAGTTAAGCTGTGACCTTTAAAACCTCCCAGAATTGCTCTGTTGTTTTCTCCAGTGACACATCAGAGCTCCCAGGTCTACTCGGAGTAGGAAGCTATCTTCATTTCCAAAATCTGCACTTATGTCTTTAAAACCAGAAAAATACCGTCTAAGTGTCTTTTTTTTTTTTTTTCCTGAAAGGGGAAAGAATTCCTTAACATCTGCAGAATCGTCAAGGAAAGAAACAATGAAAAATACACATGCCCATCTGAAACTGAACATTTTGACTACCTCTTCTACCATTTCCCACAGCTAGTTACTTCTTAAGTGACAGCACTTATGCCTTTAGAAATGAAACGCAGCCACCTACAGTGTACAGAATACAGTAATCCAGAAGGACTCTTAAAAAGAAAGAAAATCAGTAACTTTATGACCATAGCTCTGCTGTATAATTTCAGATTCTACTTTTTTACCCCCATTAGATTTCTTTAACTCCATGTTTCAAGCCATATTTTACAGGTCGTTATTAAAGCTTTTCAGTGAGGGCCACATCTTTCCTTCCTGATGGAAGGCAAAAGTACCTCCTGGGGAAGCCACCGAGTCTGTGGAGTTTGAAGGGGCATCAAAAGGTTGATAACAGGATATCCCCAACAAACTCAGAAAGCAGTAGCATGAAACAGTCTTTGTAGACCTTCTAGGCAATTCTTTTCCTGTTTAAGTCTATTAGAAATCAGTCTTATAACTTACATACCAAGGAGCCAAAATTCGAAGGGGAGAACTGAGTGAAGCCCCCAAATTAAAAAGTGGCAATGACTTTGTGGGTACCTTGAATTTACCTAGCACGTGTTGAAGTGTTTTAATGGTGCAAGAGAAAGCACAAAACTTAGATTTACTTTCTGCTAGATTTTTGTTGCATGAACCACATGTAGGACAGCTTAGGGGGTGGTGGGAGGACTGGGGCACCTGCAGCTGCCCCCAGCACTCCTGGTGCCAGCCTGAAGTGCACTGCTCACATCAGCTCCATCCTGGTGAACTATCAACCTCCTTTATCTCTCCAAGTTTTGAGTCTTAAGAAAGAATTTTGTGACTGTTTTAGAAGACATCAGGGTTGGGGGTTTGTGAACCTTGGGGAGGACTAATGTGTATGGCACTTCTGTAGGGAGCTGCATTTACAATTACCATGAGCCAGCAAGTGCAACAACGTTTTTGCTACTCCAGATGCTGAATTCTAGGTACTAGTTAGGGGTAGATACAGATGTGGAAAAGTAGTAGCATATTACAGTGGGATGACTTTGTGTTTAGGCTCAGTAAACAATTATTTCTCAGCCTGTAAGTGTTCCAAGCTTGAGTTGCTGGGAGTGATGAAGTCTTCCTCCCTGCAGGCTGCTTTAGCTAAGATGGAGGCATCGTTTCATGTGTAGGTAGGACTGGTCTTGCTGACTATCTCTGATACCTTTCATGCTAAAGGGAGGAGAAGAAAGGTGTGTCTCTAAGTCAGAAAGAGTTAATCCATTAACATCCTTTTAATTATGCTGCTGCCAAACAGGATGTGAGTGAGCACGTCTGTGCACCTTGACCACACTGATGTACTAATGAACCTGGGATGCTTTTTATGTAGCAGAAAAAGAAGCTTCTGGAAAATGTATCTACTGAGGCTTTCCAATTACTGCTGCCCTTTTTGTGCTTTGTTCATTTTGCATTAATTTAGATGAGTTCAGAGATATCAGGTTAGCCAGGATGATAAATAAATTAACCTTTATTAATTAGACTATTTAGGACTGATTCATTTATTTTGTTTCAGTATTTGTGATTCACCAGTACTATTTTCTGATCTCTCTGCCTCACAATCTGTTTGTCTTGAATTTCAGTTTATTGTTGGATCTGTTTGGGATCTTTTAGTCCGGGAGAGAGCTATGATTTAAAGATTATAAACATATATAAACAATGTAGGAATAAACTGAGAGGCTTGGCATATTACCTTGGGCTCCATGCCATGCTAACATGACTATTAGGATTATCTGGTCTAGAGTTGTCTCATATCTGTCTGCTTTGGAGAGCAGATGGTGATAACAGGCAGCTGTCTGTGTCTGTCCATGCTGTTACGCTTTGAGCATGAGAGCATCCTTGACAGCATCCTTGACACCATTTTGGGTCCTGAAGAACCAGGCTGAATGATTCCTCCTTGCCAAAACTAGAGAGTACTCCCTGCTGAAGCACCAATAGTGTAGGATGTAACAGACAGTTACCTTTCAGTGACCAGATTTTGAAAATGGTTTTAGTTTGATAGGTGCAAATCCTGCAGTTTGTTTGTTGGACACACCTGACACTGAGCAGAACATTCCTCCCTCTCAATTTTGCGGAATTGAACTAAGGATGGTCTGAACTATATTTCTACTCTGATAAGAAGACTACAGATCTGATGTCCTCTGTCTGGACACCATCCAAACACCCTAGTAGATGGAAACAAGCATGAAGTTACCATTACAGCTTTTACCTCACCTTACCCAGTCTTGGTGGCCAGTAGAAGCAAGACAAGTCTTTGATAATTATATTTGCATTTCTTTCAGCTCTAAGTTTGTGCTCTTTTAATTTTCCCTTTTTGATGAGTCAGAAGAACAGCAGAAGGTGACGTGTTTCTAGGACAGCTCTTGCCCATGCCCTGAAATGCTTCATTTAATTGTAGAAAAGCTACTCAGGAGAGGAATTAATGGAAGGATAAGGAAGCAGTTCTGGGAAGTGCAGCTTGCTTTCTGCAGGGCAGTGGTGTTTCCAGGGGTTTTTGCGTACACTTCCCCTCTGAAGTAAAGAGGTTCCTGGCTGACACAGAGACTCGTTTATTGTCAGGAGTCTGCCTTAGTGCTGGCCATGTTCCTGAGTACACCGCGGTGGAATCCTGCAGATGCTCGCTCCAATCTCCCTGGAGGAATTGCCTGCATCACCCGAGTGAGGACGGCTCAGTGAGTGCACCTCTCCCATATGCTGAAGTGGCCAGGAGATGCTGCATGCAAGCAAGTCAGGTGAGACTTGGTGTTGGTGTATAAAGGGAAAATTCATGCTGTAGGAGTCCGCAGAAGCTTAAAACCCCAGCTGAGCTGCTGCTTTGAGAGCTGAAACTACTATGTCCCCTGCAGTGGCTCCCCAATGAGGACACATCCAGTGCAAACTGACAGCAGTGTGCACCCAGACAGGGTCTGCCACCTATTTATCTTACTGCAGGGGTTGAACCTATCATTACACAGAGGTTCTTTATCACAGACAGTGAAGTAGTGTCTTCAGCATGGGATCAGGCTTATGCTTTGACAGACCCTAATAAAGCCATTTTTCTTTTGCAACCTCGCCCAGGCAGGTCTGCTCTGGATGCTGATCAACAATTTAGCTTTACTTGGATGACTTGGAACAATCCTGACTCTTTCAAGGCTGAGTGGAAAAATGTTCCCAGCATGTCTAAGTGAAGAGCTCGAAGATTTGTCTACAGTTCTTATGGCTGGTGCATCCCACTGTGCATTTGACTCCCACATTTAAATTCTGAGCAGATAGCAGTTAGCCTTCACCAGAATACTTTTTTGCAACCCCATCAGCATATCAGAGAGCAATATTAATGCTTTAAAGCATAGGTCCCAGACACCCCAGCTCTGCTAGGAGCAAGCAGCAGGCTAAAGCATCCAGTGGTAAATAAGCTTAGCAGATTCTTTGTAAAAAGTAAGAAAAGGGCCATGTTGGAATAAAATAAAATGTTTGTGCATCCATTTGCCTTTGTAAATTTGCTAGAAAAGGACATACATGGTTTGCACGTAGCACTTTTTGTTTGTAATTTGCATGTGTCTGGTTTTCTGGTTTGCTTATATCAGTGTTTGTTTGTCTAACAGAAGATGTACTATACCTCCCTGCAAAACTTGCCTTATTCTTTAGGCAGCAACAAGTGCCATCATATCACCGCAACCCAATGGACATTCAGACTTTGTACGTGGTTTCTCTTTCCTAGTGGCTGTCTTTAGACATTCCTCTAAATAAACAGGAATAAAATATCACAAGCTACCTTTATGTAGGGAGCAACTGGTCATACAATGCAAATGTCATAATAAGCTACTGGGATGGGCATACCTATTTCCTCTGAAATTGGATGGAATTAATTCCTTTTTGGTAGTGATAGCTGCTGGGCTTTAGCTTAAACAGTGACTATCTCAAGCTTTGAAGTGTCCATTTCTTATTTAAAAATATCATTAGGTTACAGCTGGAGTGAAGTTCTCAGAAACGTAACCTTGGAAATGGATAGCTTTCTTTCCTGGAGAACACAATGAATTCACAGTTGTTTTTTAAATGGTTAATCTAAAAATAAATAAAAATTCCCAATGTTGACTCTAAACAATTTTTGAAATTACTTGTAGGATGTCAAGGTTGCCTATCATCAACACAGGCTGGTGAGACATGAACTCGTATCAGTCACATTTCATAGTTTTGTGTGTTGAGTAGGTGAGAGGGTAAAAAATACATATAACAGAGGTAGTTCTAGCAGATTAGTTAATAGGACCAATAACTTCACCCACTCAACCTCTCCCTTCAGGCTCTTGCAGGCAGAAGTCACAAAAGCAAGAATTTTTCTCTTTCTGCCTCTCTGTTACAACTTACCTTGAGCTGTGAAGCCATCTGGATTCATAAGACAAAGAGCAAATCCTCATCAGAGTTCCTTTGCTTCTGTACACGTCATTTTTATGGGCAAATAATTAATGGCACATGGGATTTGAAAACAAAGGTGATAGTTACAAAATTATTTGCGGGCAGGTTTGGTTCATTTCCAGCAGCCTTTGCTCTATGCCACAGGACTGAAATAGCAGAGATTGCTTCTCTCCTGAAACAGCCACAGTGAAACATGCCTAAAGTGTTTTAGCAGTAATGTTGAGGAGGAATTGCTTATATATTTTTCCATCTTGGCAGCGAGTGGCCTCTGCTGTGTATACCTTGCAATTAAAAGGGAAAGGAGAGACCTTGTATGAAGTTTGCATCCTCAAACCTAAAGCACTGCCACATGTCCCTGTTAACCATTCTTCCGCTGCAGCTACTTATGGATTCAAATAAAGTGTTCTGATGAAAAACTTCAACCGGCTGAACAGAGACACAAACATATGTTACAATGCGAAAGAGCCCTCTGTTTTGCAGCTTTTTCCTCCTTCTCCAGAAATACGGGCTATGGAAAGAAAGAACAAGATTTTGATATGCTAATTTCTAGTATCATTATAATATAATGTTTGCTTGTCCTTTATCAACAAGCTTGTTCATCTCTGAGGTTCAGCTTGTCATGCCTAATCATGTGCTGTATCAGCTGTCCTCTGAGGCCACTGAATGAGGGTGAATATTAAGACCAGACAGTGTTAGCTAACCACATTCACTTGGACCTCTCGTATCTCTGCCTGTGCCAGAAAGGACGCTACTGCAGTGCTTTTGAGGCTAATGCTGGGGAGGAGCTTCAGAGACGACGTGAAATGTCCTCTAGGGACGCTTTCTGGACTTGCTGCTCTCTGACTTGCTAATCTGATTTCCTAGCTTGGCTGGAGCTGCTCTGATTTTTATCTGTTAAAGTCAGATCAAACTTGAGCACCGCTTTTGCCTCCCTCATTTGATTTATCTTCCCCAAAGTTTCAGAAGAACCAGCTCCATTCTTGCAGACAGGCATAGATATGTAATTGCAGAGAAATTTCCATCAGTGTAACTGGATTTAGCACTGCAAGAGGAGACCAGGGTAGATAATACTAGTCTCCGAGTTTGTAAAGATTCCAGATTTCTAAAGTTACTTGTTATCTGTAGGTACACGAGAGCAATGTGATAACATTTTTATTTCTTATTTCATCCTTTTTCAAAGAGGTCACAATTGCCTTATTCCTACCAAAAACATTTCATGTCTCGTGCTGTTTGGGGTCAGGTCCAGCCTGGCATTCAGGAACTTGTCTGCCAATTTGCAAAACTGAAGCTGGTGTCAGCAGCACTAAGTGACCCCTGTGCTGGAGCTGCCAGGTGCTGCATCACTTCCATGCCCAGCACTTGTCCGCGTAACCTCCATCCAGGTGGGCTGAGCATATTCTGTTCAGTATCAAATATGTTTACAGGATTTCACCAATAGCAAAGGCCTTGAATTGAGTGCCTGCTACAAAATGCTCTGAGTTCACTCCTGACCTGACCATTCTGAAGCTCAGGGAGTTCCCTTAGCATGAATCTGGACCAAAAACATTTCATGTGCACATGGATATCTCACCATAAAATGAATCAGAGGCAAATGACCCAGAAAAATAAGGTGAATGGCAATGTCTGTATGTCAGTTTTGCATCCTATAAAAATGAGTGGAGACTGGACGGAGATCCAGCCCTTCTTTGTTTCAAAGTGGGTAGACCCCAGTTACTTTATCTCTGCCATACAGATGTCAGTGATTAAAAATATCTGCTAACCACATTAGCGCTGCACCAAATCTCATATATTTCTGACCATGACATCTTGCAGAAGGATCTGTCATCTAAGAAATTCCTCTAAAAAGATTTTTCGGTGTTGATCTCTCTCTGGCATGTAACAGCTTCCAGTCTCCAACACAACATACCTTAGGGAAGACTACATTTCAGATTATTCTCCTACCATAACCATTACTTATACTTTCCTCTGTCCTCTGCTGAGATGCAGCATCTGTATCACGTGATGGCATAGGAGTAATTTGTTTTACTAAACTCATCCATTTGTGGCTACACAAAGCAAATAAAAAACTTAAACTTTTCAAACCACAGGCAGATGCAATTTGCAAAGCACCACATTCATCTGCCATTGGCGCTCCAGAGAGAAAATCTGGAGAGCACCACATAGATGCTTCTTGCCTGATTTTATCTACCAGGCTGGATTATTGGAACAGCAAGATAAAGGGAAAGAAAGGGTTCAAAACATACTCACTGTCACATAGATATACATTGTGAATTTGCAATGAGTCCGTAGTAGTGGGATAATTGTAGTTTATATACAGCAAGATTTCCAGCTCCACGTTTTCTCCATGCACTCGATACTGATATATCCAGCAGGCTCACGTCCTCTCTCTCTCCTATTTATCTCCATCCAGGCAACAGGCCGCATGAGCTATGGTGAGTTGGTGGCATCACTGCACAAATGCCTGGCTGGACACCAGGAGCTACACTCAGGCAAGGAGCCATGAGCCCTATCCTTCACTTCTTCACTGGCGGGTGGGTCAAACAAAAAGCCCTGACTAGCAAAACAATTGCTTGCTGGGCAGTAGCACGTCGTGCAGGTCTGGCTCAGTACAAAGTGATATTGATCCCGCGTTAAGGCATTTAAGAATGGCTGCAATACAAAGAAATAAATGTCACACTCATAAATAAGAGTTGAACTAATTTAAATTACCCCTGCAAGATAATTGGAAGCTATTACAGCTTGAAGTATATAATTTGGCAAGCAGATAGCCCCTTTCTTCTCAATTTGTATATTTTTGCAGCCTTTCAAGGGGCATAGCAGTAATATTGGATGGAAATGAGAAATATGCTTATAGCATGAATTGTACTTTCCTAAAATGCACCCAGAAAAAGCTCCTTCCTCATTCCATATCAATAAAACAAGCTGTAGAGAGAGGGCAGAGAAACAGAGCCTTAAGCTTTTAGGAGCAATCTTTCTAAACTTGCTATCCCATACTGCTTTTTTAATTAAAAATTTATCCTCAAATTACTTCTGGTTTCTGTCCGAATTTGGCTTTCATTTACCTTTCAGACTGGCATCTATTTTAGCAAGTACAGCAGCATGGGGCGGGGGGGGTCGGTCTCGCAATCAGCACGCATCTTCCCTGTTTACCTACATCCTTTCATCTTAATCCTCTGCTGCATATGCTTGGCATCTGGCTGCTAACCAAACACGTTTGACTACTGTCTACAAATAACATGCTTCCAAATATAAAATATTCTGTGACTCACGTTAATTACAAAAAGAAAAAGAACAAAAAAAGGAGGGTTTTAATGGACTGCAAGTTTTCCTGGGAAGATGAAGTGATCTATCTGATTGCCATGAGCCAACTAAAGAAAAAAATAAGTCCACAGAGGAAAAGAGAAGTCTCAATTATAGTATAAAAGACAGTGCACTATGTATTTTAGATAATAGATTTAAAATTATACTGAGTCAGCCTCAGTGATGGCAAAACAGCTGGGGTCATAGCCTCAGCCACTGCAGAGCTGTAATCAGAGGGGTTTAAGAAAGAGATGGGAAGATGCTTTTCTGACAGTCATGTGCTGCTGAGGCATCCTCAGCCCACCTTGATGCGGGGAAGCATTACAGCATCCCCGTTGCGTTTGCTGTTGGGGATCGCTGAGCACCGTTGCAAGGGCCCAGGGTTTACAGTAGTCTCTGATCACATCCCACCTTGCCTCCCTCTGTGCCCTTTACCAAAGCTGAGAATAAGCTCAATTTATTTGCTGGCATTTGGCAATCTAGATATTAACCCGTTTTAAATTTATTTTGTGCACCCACATTTCTTAAAGGTTGGCATATCATGTCAAATCACTGCAGCTGCCCTTTCTTCTGCACTCCCAGGTTAGAAATGGTGCCTTTTCTCTGGCACCCAAAAACATGACCTCTCCCAAGACTGGCTGGGCTACTTGTTCACAGGGAAGTCTGAAACTCCTGTAGAAAACTGCTCAGTGTTTGGCACATGGAGAAGGTCACACCTGATGAGATAAGAGATGTTATTTTCAAGCTTATAGTCAAGTATTGCAAATAATTACAAAATAGAGCTCTATATTTATGTAGCTTAGTGTTACTTTAACTTGCACTGATCAATGCTTGCTTCCAATCTAATGCATGAAAAATTCTATCAAGGATAATGCTTATTCACTGCAAATCTCAGTTAGAAATAGATTCTCAGGTGATACATCCGTGATGAGCCATTTTGAAGAGGGTATTATGTGTCTCAAAGCCTTTTGGGAGGGAGGAGGAAAAAAGTACTTTGAGACAATAGCAAGCTGATTCAATAGCTGCACATGAGAAAGGCAGGCTCATGGTGCAGCCTTTGCAATAACAAGCCAATCTTTGCAGTGCTTTTATGGAGTGCAAACAATTTAGATGAAATGAGAAGAAGAACTGAGAGAAACCAAGGACAGGCCCAGCTAAGGCCAATTAAAATGAGATGGATGCAAATCTTTGCGGGAATTTAGAGGGAAACTAGGATTGAACTGTTCCACTACTGCTGCTGCTTGCAGAGTTGTTTGCTTTCAGATTGACAGCTGGGACAGGTAGCTGGAATGTTGATCTCTTCTAAAAAAATGCATGTTTTTGTGGTCTCTCTGGGACCGTTTAACAGACCTGTGAGGCTGGATGGAGCAGACACATGTCTTCTAAATCAGGTACTTGATCAGGCTTCCTCTGCAAACACTGGCAGTCCTCAGTTAACTGTTTTTATCCAAGCAGGTAACAGCTGAAAGGCATCTTTCACTCTTCTCTTAAAAACTACAGTCAAAATACAGCACAGGTAAGTGGTTCGCTTTAAAAGGTCACACTAGTTTGTCTTATCTGTATCATAGTACGTGAGCCTCTCTGCTTAAGCTAGGAGTTACTTTTGCGAGTGAAAGCAATGAAATCTGCATCCAAATGCTACACCGCCCAAAATACCACCTGCAAATGACAGTGCTACACAGAGCAGTGGCACAGCTGACATGCAGAAAACGTGAAGACTTTTTGGGGGCTCAGTCCAGCCTGTCTCCACCTCAACCCTGCACAACATCTGCCCTGGACACTATGACCATCCCCCAAGAACAAACCAGTTGTGGAAGCCCTCTGTTGGGTTAATTGGATGAAACCATTTTTTTCCTGAATGCCCTTTGCTATCAAAGTAGTTCACAACTAGGAGGGGGTGAGACAGCGAGGATATAATTAGAAGTGCATTCATCACTCCTGCTGGTAATTGTTTTCTAAGAACACATAAAAAGAGAAGCAATTGCTTTCTGGAGTGCCTCATCGCGCTGCAGGTACCGGTCACAAATCACACGAAGATGGGGAGCCCAGCCTGGTCCCTAGCGATGTTCATCTCCATGATGGACCCCACTGCTCTGTGTCCATGGGGGATGTGGGGGCAATGACAGGAGAAATGAGAGCCCATTGAGAGAGATTTATGGGGCTGGGAGGAAAATGCCTGCGGTCACAGCCTGGCCCCAACACTTACAGCCGCTTTCTGAACTGCTGAAACTTGGGACATATGCAAAGTGGGAAAGAAAAGAACAGAAAATGAAACAAATCAGTTTCTTCAGATTTGGGATTCAGCCTCCACCTTCATTGTGACAGCATGCATCAAAACAAATTTATTTTAGATACCTGTGACTGCAAATGATGCACTTCTTGATCTGGCAGGGAAGGGTTTAAAAGTCTCCCTATAAAAATGAGGCCAGTTGATCTGTGCCTTGGCTGTTTATTGCACAGAATCAAAGTGGGTATAAAATGCTACTGAACCAAAATGACAACATGCTACCAGCTGCAGAGTGCCTCTTATCAGTGCCCTGATGCTCAGGTCTGCACTGAAGTTTATCTTCTACTCGGTGGCCTAAAATGGGGTGCAGATGTCATCTAATGATGACTGCGAAAGGGCTAAGTTCTTCCTTTGATTTGCTCGTGTTCCTGTGGCCACAGCAGGGACTCTCAGCCAGGGCTGTTACAGGGGTTTTTCAGGTCAATAATAAAGATATTAAATGGAGGAGGATGTTGCCCCACCCATCCCCTGTCCATCCTCCCCTGTCCGATGGGGTTGCACTGGCACTCTTCTGCCTGCTGGCTGCAAAAGCCACTATGAGCCACTAGAAATAATTAAAAGTACCAATCTGGATTTAAGGACAACCCCCCCCCACCCCAAGTGTTAACAAATGCACAAGCACCCACTCCATAAATAAATAAATAGCATACTACCTCCCAAGCAAATCAGAGCAAAAAATCAAACCAGAACAAACAAATAGCTAAACACCACCCTCCCCCCAAAAATGCTAGGAATCCCCCACCCTGCAAAGCCTATGTCATACATTAAAGACCTGTAAATAAACTGTCAAAATAGTGAAATGGCTGTCAAAAGTAATCAAAAGTCATTGCTCATAGATTTGAAGGCAAGGAAAGATTTTGCTCCCGAATGAGGGGTTGCACACTGCAGGGTTTCAGAATGACTCTGCTTGCTGTCACTTTGGCCCCATGCAGCACCCTGGGTGTCGGTGGGGGATAGGGGACCCTGCTTGGCGTGGGTGGCTGTGGTCGCTGGCTGGGGTAGGGGGGAATGAACAGCCATCCTGATGATGACTATCCTGCACCCCCCTCCCTGCCTGGCCAGCAGCATGGACCACAACCTCCTAAGTTGTTCTTGCCTTCGTCCTGCTCCTGTGCTCTGGAGAAAGATCAGCTTTTCTGGGGAATTGGGATATCTGTGGAAAACCGCCTGGGGAGGAGCAGCTACAGAAAGCAAGTGCTTCTGCTCACAAGCTGAGAGCAGGTCACTCTGTACAGCCTGGCAACGTCGGACCCAGCCCTCAGGCCATGCAATTTGTATGCTATTTTTATAAAAGATCGTTTGTACGGAGCTGACATAGTACAGGTTAACATGTTCTTTCTGCTGCTGTTCAAACCTGTTACTTCCACTGAAAAATGCAAGATAGTGTTTTGTTTTATGGTCCTTGTAATCAGCTGCACAGTCCATAATGTGTACCCTGGAACTTATCTTTATTGTGGTATTCCACTGCATGCAATTAGGAGGGGCTCACTGTATCCCTGTAAATGCTGAGTTTCGCACGCAGTGTAAGTGCTGAATAGAAAAATCCATTCCTCCGTGAGGTTTCCTTATTAGTAAACTCTAATAAGCTATTGAACAACGTTCAGTGCAACAGTCAGGAAACCTGACTGTAATAACAGCCCCTTCATTGAACCCCATATATGTCAATAACAGATAATCCTGCAATGCACGACAGTAGATGGTGCTCTTGGTTTGCATTAGCTGCCTGCAGACACAGCACAAGGAGATCGTCCACTCTTAAGACTGTGTCTAGTGAAACAGTCCTTCAGAAAGCAAAGCTGGAGATACCCGAGCATTTTATTAGCCTTGCTAAGTCTCCTGATGGCCACAGCCCCCAAATCGCCACGTACACAGTCCACTGGCACGTCCTTCAAGAAGGTGCCGAGGCTAAGTATGCATATAGGCAACGAACCAGCTTTCCCATGGCTCCTTGCAACCCTAGCAAGCACCAGCTCCTGGAGAGGTCCCTCTGCAAAAGAAAGCTGGAGCCTCAAGAAAACACATCCCATGCTTGGCTGTGTCTGGGGGCTGGCGTTGCAGCCCGCTGCGGGTGAAGGCATGCTCTGCAGGAGCACCAGCTCCTCCAGTCAGCCAGCGCGACGTTTACAGCTCTGCAAAACCCTCCTCAGCTTGAGCCAGTTCATACTCTTGACAGGAGGAATAAAGCAAGATTTCTGTTTTATGGTGTCCTCTTTGTAGGAAGTGGCAAGCCAGCCGAGGTGGGGCTGGGGAAGTCTGCTGTGGTGTTAAACACGCACCCGCTGCTGGGGCAGCGCATCCCTGGCACAGGCAGCTGGTACAGGGACAGGGCTCTCCCATCAGTTCTGGGTAAGGTGGCTGCTCTACCACTTTGCTTTGTCCAGCTACACATTTTAAATCATAGCAATTACAGTTTCCATGTTTAGGTTTCACTTCCACGAGGGGCTGCGTGGGAGCTGATGACACTGTACCTGAGACGATATAGCAGCAGGTAGACCACGTAAAGCCTCAGAAATACTTTCCAAAAGGATAAACACCCATGTGAAGTCCTCCCTGGGGATTGTTACAATTCAGGGTGAGAATTCGGTAAGGCCTTAAACAGCAAGGCATGCTGTAAAAGGCTTGGGTGCCCAGCACTCATATAAACAACTCCTTTTCAGTCTGAACATGTACTTCAAACCAAAATGTGCTCTGTGAGAGTTATTGATTTATATAAACTATATGCACACACTATAGCCCATGGTTGAGTACCACCAGTTTAAGATTATACATAATCTATAAAAATATTTCTACTTAAGCAGGTGGTGCTCCATCATAAAATAGAACAACTGTGAGTGGATATAAAGGAAAAGAACAGCAACAATTATACACATGCAGATGTATGTTGCCTATAAGTGCCTGCACACTTGTGCACAGGCACAACTGACATCTTTTAAATATGCCCTGTTGCCTGGACATTAAAAGGCTTGAAAAAAAGAAAGAAAAAATGAATACTTCTGCAGCTTCCTCTGCACTAATTGAATTTCTGTCCATAACATTTACAGACTTTAAGAAGAGCCTGCATAATTACCTTTTCTCTTGAATTTTTTTTCTCCTCTCCATTTAAAACTCATTGTATTGTGTCATTTTATAGGCGCCAGGAATAAATCTTTTGTCAACTCTATTGCATTATTATGCAAAGTACACAAAAACTATAGGAATAAAACAGCGTGAGAGAAGCCGAATCCTGTTCCTTTCAGTCCTCCCATTCTGCCCCAGCAGCAAGCCTCCAAGTTTGCTAACACAATCTTTTTCTCAGAGAAACTTCCTCACCCTTGGCCATTGATTGCAAAGAGTTCACTTGACCATGCTAATGCCGGCTATGAGGAAGTGTAGTTACTGAGAGAAGAAAGACTTGATGAAGGAGCCATTAATTATCTGCAGAGCTGATCCTGGGGGTGTGAAGGAGCTGCTGGGCACCAGGAGGGTTTCTTGGCAGGAGGAGAGAGGTCAGCTGCAATAAACTCCCTTCTCCCCCAGGGATGGATACGCGTCCCAAGAAGAACCTTTTCGGGAAAAAAACGAATCATTGACGTTCAAAAATATTCTGAAGGGCAAAGCTCAAGAGGTATGTGGGAAGTTTGCAGCTCCTTCAGGTGGTCTTGGCAGGCTGTGATTAATCTGAGGAGCTCCGAGAGAGAGCTGAGGGGTGGGAAGAGGGACCTTAACCTGCGGCTGACCCTGCCCCGGCCCGCCGCCACCGAAAGTACAAGCCAGGCGTCTTGAGATGATTTTCAAGCTCTGAGTAAGAGCTCATTTAAACACATTAGTGGGTGCTTTAACTTCTAACCCAGGCTCGTTAACATTGTTGGAACAGAGCTTTGCTCCCACAATGTATCCACGAAATGGAATTAAGCAACTTAATTAGGCTGGGTAAAACACAAAGAGGGATTTAAGAGCAAGGGGACTTGGCGGCTCTGCAAGGTGACGTCAGGGGTCCCTGGAAAAGCTCATCTACCCAGCTCCCACCCTGGAAATTTCCTCCGCCAGAGGAGCGGTGGAGTTGGATGTTTGCTCATGATTTGTTTGTTTTGTTTGGGGTTTTTCTGTCCTGCCATAAAACACTGCAGAGAGCTAGACTCAGAGTACGAGAAAGTCCTGGCACTCCTGCCACCCATTTCTCTTCCCCTTCTTGTTTCACCTTATATAAATAATGGTCCTTTGCTTAGGAGGCGAAAAGTACAGTGACAGACTGTGCTGGTGAAAAAAAGAAAAATTAAGGGAGAAAAGAGTCAGAAGTTTACAACAGTAAACTTGTACTTTCTTGGAGGTAAATTATTAATCTATCATCACTTGGGAAGCTGGCTCCAGGGTGTTACTCAAATTTATCCACCCGCATATAGCTACTATTGTCAATTTTTTTCAGTTGACAACACAGAGATTGCAATACAGTGCGAGAAACCACTAGCCCCCATGTCAAACTGAAAAGTCTAAAATACTTTATTCTTCGTTGTTCATTTACTCAAGTACGTCTTTAAATGAAAGGTTGAGTGCTCTGCCCATGCCTCTTGCAGCCATCTGCTGGCATGGGCCAGTGTGGAGCACCTTTTTGGTGGACCACTGGCACCAACGTTAGAAGATCCTGCTTTGTGCCTGGAGGCTGGATCTGAGCAGCCAGGTGTGAGGTTCTACGAGCCTGGAACAGCCAGTGTTGTGCTGGTCAGCTGTGCAATGACTTATTTCTGCTTCAGAGGCACCAAAGCACCGTGGGAAAGGTGGAGGAGTTGCCAAGAGAAATGTCTGGCTTTATTTCTTGGACAAATTCAATGCTTCTGGAAATTCAGATGGAGACATGCATCCCTGGGAAATGTTTACCATTGTTGCTGGCATTAATCTCCCAGAGCTGTTGTGTTGGAGAGTGTGATGGTTGGGTTGACTCACCCTTCCTTGGCACAAGTTAGCCATTTCTCCTGGTCCTGCAGGGACCCTTGCCATGCGTCCAGCATGCTTCTCCCCTGCCCCACACACTGGAGAGCCACAACTGTCCACAGCCCCAGCCCGCTCCACTCCTTCTGCAAAGCTTCTTGCCCTGAGGAGCTGTTTTATGCACTCTCTTCTTAAACACCGTAATGCTTCAATGGATATTTTTTCGACCTCTATGGCTTACCTGAAGATTTTTCATTATTTTCTTTCATCATCTCAGGCTAATATTTTACCTTCAGTCAAGCCCCTTATAAATAATGTCATCCTCACCACACCTTTGGCTCAGCTATCCTGGCATCCCAAATTGTGCTAATAAAACACACATCCCACCTGCAGATCTGAAAAAAGAAAAAAAACCCTAAACTTTTAAGAAAGATGATTAATTTAGCCTCATTACCTTAAGATGTGCGACTTTAACAGGCAGATCACCACATTGCAAGTCCTGAGCCCTCACACAAAGCTGAACTCTATATCATACAAAATACTAATGAGATCGGACTAATCATACTTCTTTGTGATGGGAAAATATTTGTTGCTGTGCCTTATCTTGCCCCTTTCAGTACAACTGGTTGCAACTATTTGCTCCACTTCCAGGCTGCTGTTTGCAAATAGTGACGGAAAAGGGGATGCGAGCATCATTGCACAAACAGCTTTCTGTTTGCGTAGCTGTTTGAGAACGGTTGTGCCATGCACGAATGCCAGGATGAGCAGAAACAAGTATTTATGAATTATTTACATTTCTTTAGTTACTGCTCATCATTTGTTATTTTTCTGTTTAAACAGTTTGTCCTCTGTTCCAGGAGCAGAAGGAAAGCCAAAATGACTTCAGTGACAGCTCAAATATCCCACAGAATGACTAGTAAGTAGTCAAAGTAAACAACTTAGGATGAAAATACAGCCTGAAAAATTATTCATCCCATCCACACAACAAATTGGTCAGAAAAAGAAATTTCTGTTCTACAGAAAACCCTCAAATTAAAAACCAAAGAGAAGAAAAATTGTTTACCTTTTCCACAGAATAAGAATGTTACAAAAAAAATAGAATAAAATATTTGATATTATCATGGTTCTTTGTTTCTAAAATATGAGAACATCAGAATCGCGCAAAAAGTAAAGAATTGAACTGAGTCACCTCAGGAGATGATGTGATGTTTTTTGCTTATCAAAATGAGAGAGAAGCACTTTATTTTGACTTTTCCCCATCAAAAATGTTGTGGAAATGAGCAGTTTCCTGTGCAACATTTTGAAGAAAATGAAAACCACATTTGCTAATGAAACACCACTCCAGTGACAGGTCTAGTGCCTGCTTGCAAGTTATGGGCCTGATTCTGCTACCAGTTTCCCCTCAGCAGAAGTCCGTTGAGTCAACTGGAGCTACTCTTGATCTACACAAGGCTGCATCAGCTCAGAGATACCTCACAGAGGCTTCCTGAGCCAGGAAGGGACTGTGCTCGTTGCTAATTTATTCTCCATGAATAATTCAACCACTTCTTGTCATTGCTTTGCTGCACGTGTTTCTGTCATATGCTGCATTTGATTTCACCACCAAAACCTCAAAACTGGAGATGGAAAGAGAGTAACATGGGTTCCCACCTCTCTGGCTGGAAATATTCCCCACACTGGGTCGGTGTGGGGTGCAGCACTGCTGGGGATGGAAATGAGCTTGGCCCCACTGGCAGCACTACAGCAACTCAGGGTTTATGTCTGCAATATATCCTCCAAAACCAAGAAGGTAAACATCAGTTATGGACAACTATAAAATTATTGGGTTTGAATATTTGTATTTTAGTTGAGGGGTTTGCTGCAAAAAAACCCCAAAATTGTTTCTAAGCATAGGTGAGATACAGATAAAATTGCATTTTTATGTAAATAAAAGATACAGAGAAAAAATCTGTTCTTCCTCTGCCAAGCTTAAATATGAGAACATACTGTAGGGTTTATTTTCCAGGTGAATTGTTGGAGCTTTAACTCTATAAATAAGCCTAGCTCCATTGATCTCAATGGCACGATGCTGATTGACACCTACCGAGCATACATGCATAAGTATTTTTCATAATGAGCTCCTTCTAAGCCCACGATTGCCAAATGATGTGGCAATTACATATTAATATGTGTGACTGTGCACAATCAAACTGGGCTAGAAGGGATGCAACCTTTTGTTTTTAAAAATTAATAAAATATTTATTGCAATCAGCTTATATCTCCCAATTTGTTGCCAATTAACTAAAGTCTTTAGTGTGCAGCTGATTGAGGTTGCAGCCACAGGGCTGTACTAGGGGAACAAATTGGAGGCTTCTTGCACTGAATTTCTCTCTGTTTTGTTCTCTCCAGGTAGGAGCAGAGCAGCAGGAGCCAGGAAATGGTAAGGACTTTCCTCTCCAGGGAAAGACATCTCCAGTCATCAAGCTAGCAGACAGCTAAAACACCCCACAGATTAAAACTCAAAAGTGCATTAGGCTAAACTTCTGTTGATGAAGACCAGAGATTTGGGCCAACAAGTTGAAGCAGACATTTAAAATATGTTTATTTTTTTTCCAGGAATATTGATTAAATGGGAAGAAGGTGAAGAGAGTTGCAACGCAGAATGACACCAAGTTTTGAAATATGTTTGCCATGGAAATGCAAATCTTGATTCTTAGCTGGTCTGGTATATCGTGTATGTTAATCTAATGTTAGGCGAGCCCAGTATTATGGGACCTCAAGGCATGGCAGAGTATATACATATTTATACGGTGACCAAGAAAGGACAGGAAAAGTATCAGAGACGATGCCTTTGACTAGTAGAGAGCCTTCCCAGCTGCTGTAGGCTACACAAATGCTGCTGGAAAGATGACTTAGCTGCTTGGCCACCAAGTGCAGGCTTCAGCAGTGATGCAGCAGCTCCTCTAGAAGTCAGTGACATCAGGATTGCCTTGAATAGGAGCCTTTAATGAACACCTACCGCTGTCTGATGCTTTTCTCCCAGTCCTTTCTGAGTGTGCCTTTCTCCTGGGTGTTAGCAGGAACAGCACAGCTGATGGCCCTGTGTGCAAGCCAAAAAGAGCCCCCCAAACCTCAAAGCCTAAGTTCTTCCAGCACTTGAATTCTCACTTACATCCCATAGAAGTTGGTTATTTAAATTATATTCACAGCCTTAATGCCTTGATGACTTCTTTTCAGAGTGGTTTTTTTCCCACTTGTTTATTTTTAATTTAAACTAATGAGCTATTCCTGCATTCCTTTCTCCATGTCAGAGAGCAGGACAGACTCGTTAGAACTCTGGTGAATTCCTGCCAGAGGAAGAGCCAGGTTCTGTGCTGAGAGAAAGAGCAGCCCCTGGGTTTTTTTACGGTTTTTGTTCAGCTTGTTCAAAGTCTATAATGAGGGACTGTCTCTTCATCAAATCTGCCTAATGGGATCTTTGATCTCCATTAGGAACTGGAGCTCAGCGAGGAGAGAGTCAGCATCAGTAACGCATTTCATTTGAACCTCCCCGCTCTGATACAAAAATGGTGATTCATTCCCCAACTAGGCCATTTTTTTCAATGAGCTTGCTGTTCATGGGAATTAGGTCTAGTCCATGCTGCTGTAGCTCACATAATTACTAATAAACTGAATGTCTGCATCTAAAATAAAATCAAATCACACCTTCTTTTCTAAGAATGTCTGGGCAGAGCAAAGCTGACTTCATTCTCGCTAAGGGATAATGAGAGCAGCTAAGCCCCAGCAGTGTGAACGTTTAATGTGGGCTCATACAAGCAGAGTATGAGATGCCAGGGACATGGGAGGTGTCAGCACTGTCACAGTTTCTCCACTTGCACCCTTGTCAGAGCTGAACTGCGCTGCCTTGAACTGAGCTGGACCCACCTTTTGTAGCATCCTCCAGGGTCAAGGCATCTTCTTGGAGATACACAAGTGTTTACTATGAACATGGAAAGAGGGGTGATAGCTAGAGAACTGGAAGAGGACAGAGAATGATGTCTGTAAATCTCCCCTTTTCTTCTCACAGTGATCCGAATTAATCAGCCCTGTGATGGAGCCTCTCTCTTTTATGGGAGATTAGCACCACATCATCTCTATACAGAAACTATTGTCAACAGCCACGAGTACCCCCTTAGCACAGGCCCAAGATCTTTTTAGGTGTTTCAGGCTCAGGTGAAGCTAACCAGTTTCAGCCCTACCCCTGACAGTGCTTCCAGCCTTCCTAAGGCTGCTGCGGATGTCGGAGCCTGGACCACCGCCTGCGGCACAGCTGGTGAGTTCACCCAACCCAGAGTTTGACAGGCTCTAAATCCATGCAAGCAGCCCTGCTCTCCCTGGAAATGGGCACAGATTGGGTTTGCAACAGCAAAATTTATTGCAACATGAACAGTGGGGTAGGGTGGAGAAAGAACCTCGGGAAAGAAACCTCTGGCTGAATATCTTGATCTGCCTTTTCCTATTATTTCATTGCAGCGTGTGTACTGCTGAGGCAAACAATTCTTGCAGAAAAACAAGGAATAAAAAGAGTATTTCTGTCATTTCACAACTGTTAGTGAAAATTCAGGGAGTAAACAAAATCCTGCCCTAGTGCAGGCTTCATTTAAATGAAGTCACTGCTGAAGTTTTGACTGATTGCTGGTTCAGAGCCAAGGAGTTTCATTATCAGGTATGGATGACTATGCAGCACTGAGCACTAGGGAAACCATCCCTCTAGAGCTATAAATGGGGCAAATATGATAAAGGACAGCAACCATGGAATTCCTTGGTGCTATTTTTTACAAAGTCACGTTTCAGAGTAGAAATGTATTTCCGATGATCTTTATAGTTTGGAAGAGCTACACTGCTTGCATGATAGCTCTGCCAGTAAATGCACTGAGGAATGCAATATGAGTATTTAATGTTCAGCAAACTATCACCAGGTGTATGCTTTTACAGTCCATTGCAATTGAAAGTAGAAGAGTGGGTTTTTTTCACCTAGGGGTAAAAATAAGTAAATCTGGTACAAACTATAGTGTAAGAGAAAGGAGCTCAGGGTTTGTTTAAGGAAAGAAAGAGGTAGCACGTAAAAATAGTCACTTGCAAACATGGTATTGAAGCAGGTACTTGCTGCTTTACTCCATCAGTGTGCAACCCTTTGTATACTTCCCACTGCAACATTATTTCTGATAAATTATTGAGATAGGAAAGATATTTTACCCTCCCAACCAGCTCAGGCGAATCATTAAGTGCATCAAATCCTCTACTATTTTATCGAACCTGAAAACATTTTTTAAAATGAGAGAGGCATGTCTGCTTTTAACACAGATTTTATCCTTTTTACATTCTTCCCAAAGCCCTCTCAGGACTTGGGGAATTTTCTCCATTGTTCATGGGGCTTTGGGTTGGGATTTTTTTTAAGACAATGTTGAATTATTGAAAAATAGTAAAATATTTATTATCCAATCAATAATACATTGGATGCTCTGCTACTTATTTTTATTATTGACAGAAGCAACTTGGCCGCCTGAGATAAGAATACACTAAGATGAGGCAGATGTTGCTGTAATCAAGGCAACAGGGAATTGGATATGAGGTGGCCACGGGCTGGGCTACGGACATCCTTCCGCACTGGTGAATATTCAATCTCTCTGGAAAGAGATAGTTCGACTCCTGCGGAGGAAGTGTTACAACATGGGATACGTACATCCTAGGATCAGACTATATGTTACAGCTAAAACAGTCTCTTGTCAGGCAATAAGAGGCTATCATGGAGTGACATTCCCGATGATACACATCTTTCTGAGAGCGCTGTTTTGAGATGGAGATGTCCTGGCTAGCTCAGAGAATTCGATCTTGCAGGTGGCACAGCACAAGGGACATCATTTTTTGCTGAACAAAACTGCACTTGCATTTTGATGAATGCCTCTGTGCAAGTACATGGGTTTGCGCAGGGACACATGGTAGAATATATGATGTGTATGTCTGTGTAGTGGATCCAGATTCGGTTTAGAGCTGGTTTTAAATATAAATGAAAAGAGAGAGGGAAAAAAAATAGAAAAAGAGATAAGGCAAATTAAGGAAAACCTTGGACAATTTACGATGCACAGAGACCAACTGAGGGAAGTGATATGCATCCCAGGATGATAAAGGAACTACGAGATGGAGTCACTTACTTGCCTTGACTTATTTCTGAGGAACTATAGGTAGATATCTGAGGAGCACCAGAAGAAGGAGAAATGCAAATATTGTCCTACTCATCAGAAAATCAGAGAAAGAATGACACAGTCAGTTACCATACATTGAATTTCTAAATCTGAAATGAATATTAGTAGATAAATATTTCTTTGAGGGTGGGTTTGTACAGAAGAAATAATAATCTTGCAGACAAATTCAATATCTTATTAAAATAGAATTACAGTTACTAGCTGAAGGCAATGTGGTGGGCGTAGTCTATTTGAATTTTAGAAAAGCATCTGATGCAATCTCTCATAAAATTTTAATCTCAAAATAAATTAAAACTGGCTTTGATATAAGCACAGCTACATGGATCCATAACTGGCTAAAGAATCATAAAAGTAAGAATGAAAAGTGGCATTTACATTGCACTGGAGGAAGTAGTCTTTCTTACTGCAACTCCGATAAGAATAATTGGCCTTATTTATTATCTCCCTAGCAATAGAGAATAGGAAGCATAACGGCACATTGCCAGACTAAACAGGAAGGCATATAATGGACATGAACATTGGAGAAGAATTAATATAGCATTTTTCTGCCCATGGTGGACAGTTACAGCAGGCAGATAAGGTGCTTTAAATTCATGGCTTTGCTTACTCAGAGGTACCTTGGGCAGGCAGAGACAAGTGTTGCAGTCAGCTCTCCTATTTTAAACCAAAAGGCATGCAGGGAAGTTAAACGCTTGTCTTTCATGAGCAGTAATGTACGTGATATTCATGATATTAACATAGTTATTGGTGTTTTCCCTTAATTTGATATAGCCTGCAAGAAGGCACCTGCTGCGACTTATTAAGTGATCCTGGGGGACTGGTGCCCGGTTGTGGCTTGGGGCTCCACTGCCTTTCCACCATCTGCTTTTTGGGGAAAGCTAAACTGTTCTTCCCTTTCGATGAGTCCAAACCCGATGGGACCAGAGCTGTCAGTAACCTGCCTCATAAAGAAGATGTATGGACCAAGGTGTGAAAAGGTATTGGCAAGCTATTTTATAATGCAGTACTGTGATTCTGGGGTTTGGGACTTGTTTTAAACCTCCTTGCTCTAATTAATCTATGTGCACAAGAGAGGGAACCCTTGCTAGTTTGCCTAGGAAAAAAATCCCCCAAACTTCAGAAAGTTCTGGGGAGAGCAAAAATTGAGCTGGAGAGTCCAGATGAGACAGAAGTAGGTATCATCTCTGCACAGTGGTAACTGACTTTGAAGACACTATTCATCTGAATTACTCAGTTAGCAAGGATTCCCATCCTTTCCATCTTCACAGAAGAATTCAATATATTCAAGAGTAAAGATGTGCAAAGAACTGATTTTTCTGTCTGTTGCACAACCTGAATAAGTAAATGTAAAAAGAAATAATTTCACATCAACCTGAATCAATTTATAAAATTCATTTAATGAAATTAAAGTAAAAAATCTTTCTCATGAAACCAAAGACTTTCATTATCCATTTTTAATTCTTTTAAAAACAAAATAGATGTCTTGTTGTTATGTAGCTTAAAAATGCTTTGTTCAAAGACACCAAGAAAAAATACCCTGGTTTAGATTTTTTTCCCCAAGGATTTCTTTTTCCAAAACAATTTCTCAAACCAAAATATATTAGGAAAATCTTTTCTTCAACTAGTATCTTCATATTTCTGATGGGAAATGTTCAGAGGAAACTCTTTCCCAGCTTCAGCTCAATCTGGAGGCTCCCTGGTGCTTATTTTACTTTGTACAACATGATGTACATGGATGGGCACTGCCTTCTCATAGCTATTTCTTATGTAAAGCCTCACCTCCCCCAGTGCCATGGAGGGAGCAGGATCTCAGAGGCAGGCGGTGCTGAGCCCCAGCGCTCTCCACGGCAGCATGTCC
Organism: Buteo buteo; assembly: GCF_964188355.1. Lineage (NCBI taxonomy): Eukaryota > Metazoa > Chordata > Aves > Accipitriformes > Accipitridae > Buteo > Buteo buteo. Next base: position 65,639,677 of record NC_134172.1, read on the forward strand.
CCTAGAAGCAAGGGCTTGCAGTGCTGCCACTGCATGACGGGAGCTAATCCTGCACCCGGTGCTTGCCTGCGCTGGCTGGTACCATCACTGACCCTCCTTCCACATGGCTTTTGGGGATCATTTCTCACTTTGGGTGAGCTGCATGGTGCAGAGAGAGTTTGGAGATTCAATCATGGAAAAGACGTCCACGGTGGAGATGTTTCAGAGCCTGGCTATAGCTGTGGAAATCTACTGCAAATTCATAGAGATCTTCACAGACGTCCTATCTCTTCCCTCTCGTCCTCTTAAGCCTTCTATGCTGAAGCTTCCATTGCAACTTGGACAAAAGCCGAGCTCATTAGCACCCACAGGAAGCAAGTTCGTTAGCTCATGTTCAGCTCAATGGAAAGCAGGGCTCTGGGTTCCTGCGAGCAAGCCCGTATCTGGTGTGACACCGCAGCCACGTGTCTGGTGCTCCATCTTCCTGCACCATAAAGCACTGCTTGTCACATCTGGAGCTCCCTGCTCCAGCAGCCTTTACTGCATTCTTCATTTTGATGCCTTGTTCCAGGTTTTAAATGGCTGCGAGTCCCCTATTGCTCATTAGCAGGCTCAGAGAAACAGCTTTTATAGACCCATGTATTAAACAAATAAAAGACGTCAAGGAAACTTAAAAACACATCCAGCTGCTCACAAATTTACTGTGTGAACATTAAACTCTCATTAAATGTACTTTTATAAAGGGTGGCTTTATTTTTTAAATCTGAATACCTGTGACAGCGGGAAGTGGGGTTATCGAAATATACTGGCTAAATGAGAACATTTACCGGCATAAAGTTTATTGGCCACATCTCAGTGACAATGCAGAGCACGCTGGGTGTTTTGTGGGCTGTCACACAGGAAGGTGCTCTCGGCCTTGCTAACAGAGTTTATGAAGCAAATAAACATTTTCTTGCTGTCTGGCTTCCTTGCTTCCCCCACCCTCTTTTTGTCTCCTAGGAAGGGACGCTAAAAAAGTCACTATTTTATCAAGAGGATGTCTCCACATGTCATGAAATAACCTTGTCTCAAATCCCACATTTTGAACCCTGAAGCGGTTGAAATAGTGATTCGACAACCCACGGCATGCAGGGGCACCGCACTGGAGTGGGGGTATTGCCGCTGTGGTGGGAGCAGCAGGACCACCAGCAGCTCCCACCAGTCCTGCACAGAAATGCCTCGAAACCAGATGTTTCTGCCTCTGGTCCTTATTACAGCCAAGGCCAAAGGTGCCCCACAAGAAGGTCTGCAGAAGGGCGGGCTGTTACCGGGCTCAGACAGCCTGGTGTGCTGGCAGAGGTCTTTGTGGACACACAGTGTGAGACACAGCAGTGACACACGGGTTCGCACCCCTCCTTCGCCTCTGCAAAGGCAGAAAAGGGAATCTGCTCACTGTGGCATATTCACTCATCAGATGCTATATTGATATGGACAAATGCGAGCAAACGGAATTGGTTTATTCCATATTTGAATTTTTATCTGCAAGAATAATCCATTTATTAGTGAATAATCCAGGCTATTAAATACTAAAGTCCCTTCTTTGACTCTGAAAGTCGCTGAGCCATGGAGTACAGGTGGCCGGGAGAGGACACTGGGCAAGCCCTGGGACGTGCTGGTCATCTTTGTCCCTCCAACTGGGAGAGATGTGGTGAGAGTGGGGACAGACCTGTACTCTGACCTGATGTGGCCATACTAATTTTCTGATAATAATATTTTTTCTAATATGACTCATATATATTCCATTTCTTGTTACAGGAGTAGAAAGTGATTTGATAGCAGAAGAAAGGGTTTATGTCTTTGGGGCCCAATTTTCTGAATATTGCACAAAAATGTATATGCAATTCTTGGCAATAATCTAGATTTTGTATGCAAATTGGGTCACTGTGTGTATAATTGCCCTTTCAATGCATAATTGCCCATGGGCAGGTTTTGCAGAAGATCACATCAACTGCATGTGCAGATAAGTCCCACATTTCTATTCACTTCAGGAAATGTGCACAAGCAGGAATTTAAAACCAAACACGCAAGAGGGATGAGGACTTCTGAGAGGTCTGGAAACAATGAACGTTCAGGCTGTAATCAGCAGGCAGGATTTTGTGAAGATTATGAACCTGAGAAACAGAGAAAATATTTGTGATGCACGTTCAGGATATCCTGTAGCAGAGACAGGCACCTGGAAGGGGACAGCACAAGCATTCCACAACCTCAGATAGTGATTGCTGTGCTTGGACAGCATGGCTCATATTAACTCTTCCCTCTTCTGCTCAGCACAAGCCAAGTGATGTGCAGAAGATGAGGAAAAGTCAAGTACTCCTTGGGTTCTCATTCTTTGTGTGAATACTGAGATGGGGAGGGGCTGAAGCAGCTTCCTTCAAGCGGCATGGATTTCTGAGAGCTCAATGTGTTCAGGGCTGCAGGACATCATTGCAGCACCCTGCCCTTTCTGGGACAGATCCGAATTTCAGACTACCCTGTGCAGAGCCCTTTATTAATGAACACCCCTTAATCACTTTGCAGGGAGGATGACATTCAGACAAGTGCATCCCATTTCTCAGCTCTCACAGAAATCTGCTTCACGGCAGAAGTCTCATTCACGGCAGACACCAGAACCTGCAGAGAATTAAGCCCCTGCTTAACTTTAAGCACGTTTGTTTTCTGTTCCATTAATACAAATGCTCATTACTTAAGAGCTTTGCTGAAATGGATCCAAAGCACCAGAATGACAAGGCTGGGAGAGGCATTTTGATATCACAATTAGAGAAAACCTGCTCCAGTGCCTTTAAGGAATTTTCACAAAACTTTTGTGAGTTTTTTACCAAAACCTCAAGCCATTTTCCCTTCCACAATCTTTCTACCTAACTTTTAAAGGCACTTTTACCGAAGATTTACTGATAGAAACCTTCTGCTGAGTGCATTTGATCGCTCCATATTTCAGAAACAATGTGGGAATGGAAAAACCTCTCTCTTTAGGCTCCATTATCTTAGACTCCTATTGTCAGCATAGAGTTATAAAGAACCAATACTATCCTTAAAACACTGAATAGCTTAACTGCTCAAAACGTAAAATGAAAGCACTAAACATATCAGTTTTGTGTAAAAAACATGCACCTTTTCCCTTGTAATAAACAAATAGATATATAACAGCAACCAAAATAAAACAGGTAAATGCTTTGGCTCCTCTCCTCAGAGTGCTGGGCTGTAACTGCCTGCTGTATGAAAATACATCACTCGCGTTGACTTTAGCCTCTGTACCGGGAACGAGAGTCACCATCTATTCACAGCCTCCAGTGGCATAGTGGGTCATTTCAAGGGGTAGCAGTGCAGGAAATATTGTCTCTGAAATTAGGGTCCCCTCAACGAGTGTGCGTGTCCAGCAGAGCTGCCGGGGAGCACAGCCCGCTCTCCAATTTTCTGTTTCAGTCACAATCATCCTGTCAACAATTAAATTCTTCTGGGAAAACCATGTCCATTTGTGATAAAATTGATAAGATAAATGATTTTTCTAGACAAAAGAAATGCAAGATATCTCATCTATCTGGACGGAAGATATCATTTGATATAGTGTCACATGGGAAATTATCAGCTTAACTGAAAGTGCTGAGAATTTATACAGAAACTCTAAAGTGGGTACAGCGTTGGCTAAAGGGGAGCCAATGACAGGGAACACCGAAAGGCAAATTATCACTCTGAAGTGAGGTTACCAGTAAACATCCCTGAGGACCAGGAGTGGGACCGAACATGTTTCATTTCTGTATTGACCTTGGAAGGGAACTTATGAGTGTGCCAATGACACTTACAGCTGATGCGATGGTAGGAGCACTGTCAATGCAAACCAGGATGGGGCTATTAACTGAGGACTGACCTTGAAAACTGAAGTAATAGAAAAGGGATAAAATACAATAATATATAAAGTATGGACAAGTACTTATGGAGCAGTAGCGAGAATTTGTTAGAAATGACTGAGGATTAGAAAGACCCGAGTGTACTTGGATGTCACAGGTTAACTATTAAGTGCCAATTATATGGTCTCAAGAAAAAAATGATCAGATATACCCAAGTCGGATTTCCAGTTAAGGCTAGAAGTCTAGGGAAGCACTAATTCAATTTTACAAAGGTTGGTCTGACCTCATCAGAATAGTGTGCACAGTTCTCTTCCCCCAAGTGTGAGAGTGAAGAATTCAAACAGTAAATGGTCCAGTAAGGGGATTTAAGACAATCCGAGGAATGCAAGGACTATTCATCTGAGAGAGGAAAAAAGCACTTAGTATAGTTAGGTAAAGACTGGGAGTGGAACATACAGAGAGGCAAACACCCAAAGGAGAAAATTACTACTGAGAAGAAATAACAGTGACGGGTATGAGGACAAATGCTTTAAACAAGCCAGGAGTTAATTTAGGCTTGAAATTAGAGGAAAGTCTATATAGCAAGAAGTGGCGGCAAAACCCTTTAGCAGCCACATAAGGTGAAGCGTGAATGGTGTATTACAAAGTTTTTTAATGGAGCTGCAAGAGGCCAACAACACCTGGGTGTCAGGACCAGGGAACCTGTTCCTATGTCATGTTTGTTGGGAAGGACTGGGCACCCTGAGCGTTGTGGGCTGGAATATGCTGTGTAAAGGCAGTCCAGGTGCATGTAAAGAAGATTTTTATCTATAGGGAAGTTTGAAGAAGAGGTGCAGCTCATAAAACACACACCTTTAAAGGTAAACAAGGGAATTCATGCCTGAAGAAAATTACTATTTAGCATTATAGTTTTACAGCTGGTTTTAGTTAAGCTATCCAGTGGAGGAGGCAAAAATCAGATCACGAGAGTTACCTGCCCGATTGCAGGCTGTGTGTAGCAAACAGCTCTAATGGGCAGCCTGTGCACACTCGCAAGCTCAGCACTCCTCAAAGGATTCAGAAGATACAGAAAATTCACACTTTTGCCAAAACTGGACTCAGGTCATGAATGATTCATGAACAGAAAACAAGGCTACATTCATCAGATAATTTATATGGAAACCACTAGTTCCACCAGCTACAGAAATAAGCCCAGATCCCCATAGGTCAGAGCCATAATGAGCTGCTAGCAGTGGGAAGGATGCCCTTATATTTATGCCCTGTGATATTTTCCCATTAGCCTGTCACCAGCTCCTCGGTCGCCGGTGCAGGGGATGGTTATGCTGTTTATCAGCGTGGACCATCCTGGCTGCCAGCAGCTGATGTACAGACTTTGCTGGGGTTTGCTCCCCACAGTGCAGCAGTGTCGGGCCAGGCTGGGGATGCCGAGCTCATTGTGGGAGCTTTGATTTGAGCAGCGGTGGCAGTGCTCACTGAAAGCCAAAAGCACAAATCCTTGTTTCCACCCTAACTGGGCTGTGCTGGGTGGATGGGGACCGTGGGCATGCTGGCTGAGCTTACTTCTATTGCAGTTTCCTGGGACAGAAAGAGGCTTTGAAGGCTTCCCCTGTCTGCAAACCTGCTCTATGGCAGAGATCAAGGACAGTGGCACTCAAACACACTGCACATGTAAAAGCAGAGTATTTTCACAGAGGTTTAAGGCTGGGGCTTTAAGCCACAGCCTGCATGCTGGAGGGTGCCGGGGGCTCTGTGGGTAGACAACACTAATTGCTGTGCTCACATTAGTCTCGCTAATGTCCATTCCTCGTTATAAGTGCAGTCCAGGGTCACCAAAAACTTTGCACGAATTCCACACCACTGCAATGGGTAATCAACTGCACCTAGAGAAAGAGGGGATAAGAGACCTCAGCCATCTGTTGGAGTTTGCCATTGCCCTGGCTAAGACAACCCCAGTCTTATGGTGCTACATAGTTCCTCCAAAGTTAGTCATCTTTCTCATCCTTCCTGAGGGCCATTTGTTAGAGTCCTGGCTCTTTCTGTTCACTTACCATGTGATGCAAGCATTTGCCCAGTGGCCGGTTGACTAGCAAACAAAAAAAATGCTATTTAAAAATACATTTTTAATAACATTCACTGGTATTGATCTGACAGTTTAGTTGCAGAATAGTCCTGAACCTGCTGCAGAACATAATAGACAGCAGAAATATATTTCGCCCTCAAGTAAATGGCTCGAAACCTATGAAATTTAACTGAATGTGTTCACCCACCTCCAAGCACCTCTACCAATTAGCTTTTTTAAACCTCTTTCTTTATAGGAAATTAGGCCAGATGGACAGTTGGTCTGACCCAGGAGTGCTGCTGTTAGTTTTTTATTAGAAATAGGCTGAATTAATAGAAAATTTATACTAACTTGTAGCTGGAGCTGCTCCAAGGCTGTGCAGCTGCAGAGCAGTAAGACCAGAGGGGAATACATGTTCCCTGCGAGGACAGGCTGCGAGAGAGTCTGGCATCCCTTCTGCATTGCTTGACCTCCAGGAGGATGTCGCAGGAGAGGCAAAAAATCTTGTAATATCAACGGGCAAACCAGAAAAACCTGTCACTCAGATCTACTTGTAGATCATCCATCTTGGATCCAGGAAGCCAGCCAAAAGGCTTTATGGGCATTAATAATGGGAATGTGATCTAACACTCTGCTTCCTCCTGACCTTGAGGAAAAATGCGTGAGGTGACCCCGCTGCGCAAGCTGAGCCATGCTGTGAAGCCAGAACTACCGCCCTCAGCATTTTGTCTAGATTGTCCTGCTAGAATTATCAAAATCAAAATCAGTTTTGATCCATTTGCTTACCTGTAGGATTCACTGCTCTGACTCCAGCCTGTGCTGTGCTGTGCACTGTACATCCCGTGCAGTGCCCCATGGCTGCCCACAGAGCAGCACCGTTCATCTACCACAGCCGCCTCCTTTTCTGCAGGGTATCAGTACTGTTCTATTCTCTTTGTCCTCTTTCTCTTGTGTGTGCATACAGACACCTTTCAAACTTTTCAGCTGATGGGTTTCCTACTTAGCTGGTTATCATGGTTTAACCCCAGCCAACAACTTAACACCATACAGCCACTCACTCACTTCCCCCCCACCCAGCAGGATGGGGGAGAGAATCAGAAAAAAAGTAAACCTTGTGGGTTGAGATAAGGACAGTTTAATAGAACAGAAAGGAAGAAACTGATAATGATAATAATAACAATAAGAAAATTACAATAATAATAAAAGGATTGGAATATACAAAACAAGTGATACACAATGCAATTGCTCACCACTTGCTGACCAATGCCCAGTCAGTTCCTGAGCAGCGACCACCCCAGGCCAACTCCCCCCAGCTTATATACTAGACATGACGTCACATGGTATGGAATACCCCTTTGGCCAGTTTGGGTCAGCTGTCCTGGCTGTGTTCCCTCCCAACTCCTTGTGCCCCTCCAGCCTTCTTGCTGGCTGGGCGTGAGAAGCTGAAAAATCCTTGACTTAGTCTAAACACTACTTCGCGACAACCAAAAACATCAGTGTGTTATCAACATTCTTCTCATACTGAACACAAAACATAACACTATTCCAGCTACTAGAAGGAAAATGAACTCTATCCCAGCCGAAACCAGGACACTGGTTTTCCTGGTATTGCTTTCCAGATTGCTTCCCTTTGCATTTGCCCTTCCTCGGGCCTTTTGTTATCATCAGCTTTCCCTTCTTTAGGCTTCTTTCATGGACCGTTTCCTTCCTCCTTTGTTACTTCTAGATGCTCCCTGCTCTATCCATCCCTCCTACTCATCCATTTATTTTTAAGCTCACTGCAACAGTTTTTTTCTCACACCACTGCATTGATTCCAGGCCTCCCCAGCAATTTTTAAAAGGCATCCTATATCCAGATGTCGTGGTTTAACCCCAGCCAGCAATTAAGTGCCACGCAGCTGCTCGCTTGCTCCCCCAGTCCCAGTGGGATGGGGGAGAGAATCGGAAAAAAAAAAAGTAAAACTCATGGATTGAGATAAAGACAGTTTAATAGGACAGAAAAGGAAGGGAAAATATAATAATAACAACAACAACAACAACAATAATAATAGAATATACAAAACAAGTGATGCACAATGCTATTGCTCACCACCTGCTGACCAATTCTCAGCCAATCCCTGAGCCGTGGTATCCTCCGGCCAACTCCCCCCAGTTTATATACTGGGCATGATGTCGTATGGTATGGAATATCCTTTTGGCTCATTTGGGTCAACTGTCCTTGCGGTCCCCTCCCCGCTTCTTGTGCACTCCCAGCCTCCACTGGCAGGGCAGTATGAGAAGCTGAAAAGTCCCTGACTTAGTATAAACACTGCTTAGCAACAACTAAAACAGCAGTGTGTTATCAACATTCTTCTCATCCTAAATCCAAAACACAGCACTACATCAGCTACTAGGAAGAAAATTAGCTATATTCCAACCAAAACCAGGCTACCTTTGCATGTAGCTTATACTGTTAAATGTATTAATTTTTCTTCTCTGGATAGAAGGTGAGTAGAGTTAGGAAGGGACCTTTTAGGCAGATCCCTCACATGTTCTTTCTGCTGTCCAGATGTGGGCAGATGTGCTGACCTTCTCCTTAGCAGATACATCAGACTGTCGCTCTTGGATAACTTCAGAGAGCATGATTGCTGAGACCTGATAATTCCCTGATTCTTTAGAATGAATTTTATTTGCTATCAAGAGTTTCCTATGGCATTTGCTTTCAAAGGCATTTCATATCTGCCTGTATCTGCTATGTATTTTCAGTTTTCACATCCATATGTTAAGATGGAAATGAAAAAAGAAAAAAATGCCCTTATTGATACTAAGCTGCAGAGTTTCAATAACCAAATATTTTTTAAGGTAGTACAGGCAGTGGCCATCTTCTAATTCACAGCATTATTTCCTTTCTGAAATCTCCATGGCACAGGAGATTGTTGCTGCCAACTTATGTAAAGAAGTTTGTTGACTGTCATTCTTACCTTCCAAAGCTGTTCTTGAGTTTGAAACTACTGCAGTGATTGCTAAGCTTGTTTTCAACATGAATATTATCAGTATTTTCCCCACAGTTCTGCATAGCCTTCTGGTCCTCACTTCAATGTTGGTTAAGCTGTCATTTACAAGAGCGATGCTGTCATTACAATATTTGATTTTTTTTTTAGTACAGCTATCATTGAAAGCACATTGTATATTTCATAAGGAAACTTGTTATTTATTTCTTGCAGTGAAGTTGGTGGCAATGCCAAGTAGTAGGTGTGGGAGGATTCACCTTTGACTTCAGCATTGCTGTAGCATCAGGCAAACAAACTGTTGCTGATTTCACCCTGACTTTGGGACAGAACCTGACAGAGGGCACATCTTTGTTTGTATTGTATTACACCTCCAGACATCCCAGATGCACTTGCAATGGACATTGCCACGTGCTTTTTGCAATCTAGAAGTTCTGCGATGATGCTTCCCTGAGCCTAGGGACTGGTCAGTGGATTGTTGGGTTTCTTTTTATTACGACCAATGCTGTTTTGATTTGTTCATGTGGTAAACATATGGTCTGCTGGGTCAAATTATGGTACTCCTCCCACAGGGCTTACCATAAGAAACTCTTCTATTTTGCTGAGAAAGACACTGCAGAAGACCTTCCCAGTTTACCAGACATGTTTCTTTCCTACTGTGACCATAAAGCCATTTTGCTGTTTCCTTGCAGAGCTTTGCTGGCCCCAGGTTTTGCAGAGCAGTCACATGGTTTTCTCCTTGCTTCCATCCCAGCAAATAGTCAATATTTCAGTAGCACTGGTTGTCTTCAACTTCAAGAAAACAGCTGTTGAGTTTTCTGTATAGTGCTTCACTGTTGTTTTTCTTAATGCTGGAAGTTTATTTGCCAAAGTCAATAGTTTAATGTAGTTTCTGCCTGCTTGGTGCTTTTTAAAAGTGGTTTGGCCACTTCACCTTTTGCTTTTTACTGTTAAAAATCTTTCTTTGTTAATCCCTAAGAGGGGCTCCAGCTGCTGTACCCTGACAGTAAGGACCTTAGCAAGCACATGAATTGTTTTCCTGTCACTTCTCTGAGAAGCCACTTACTTTGGCTTCATGATCCATCTCCTTCCTCTTGTCTTGACTCATGTGGCATTTTCCAGCATTGCTCTTTGTTTTATGAAGAACTTCTTCCGCTGCTTTTGTGAGGATATTTTGGAGAGGCTGATGTTGCTGTTACAACTCTTTCACACATACTTTAGCTGACCTCACCTACCCTGACTTTAGGGTTACTTGCCTGTAAACTGGCAGTGGTTGTTTCTGGTTGATAGCATCCTGCAGGAGGATATGTGACCTGTAAATCAAAGCCTTGTAGTGCCTGATTTATTCTTCGGTTCAAATTGAAATTGATTCTGTGCTTGTCTTACAGCCTTTCATTGTCGATTTTGTTAATGAATTAGGATTTTATTTCTTTTTTAGTTTAATTCTAAACCTTTCCATGCAAATTATGATTCCTTCTAGCCTCATTCAGTCTGTACCAGTGGTCATTCTGCAACTGCAGCTGTGATAGCAGGGTAAATGTCACCAATCTTTCACCATTTTGATTTTCATAATCAGGACTGCTGTTTGATTGCTTTTCCTCACAGTGGTTGATTTTTCCCAGCTGAAACCTCCCATTGTTTAGAGGAAGTCATGCCTGGATTTTCATTAGAGTCTGGAGGCAACTACAGACCTGACCCTTCCTCTCATCCCTGTAGCTCTTTGTAGATGTGTGATATTAGATAAATTACAGTCAGCTAACTGGATACCAGTGTATAAGCAATTCTTCTGACACACAAATTACTGAAAATTATTAGTTGTGTAGACACTGTACTAAAACCTAAATCTTCCATATAACCTAAAGATTTCAAACTCAATGCGAACTTGTACCAAAGTATTGCTGCTCCCAGCAGGACTGTGCTACTAGAAGTAAGTACAGCTCTGGAGAAGCACACCAGCTGATGTTTTATTGTTTTATGGATCCTAGGGCTCATCACAGATCCTATAGGTTTATCCAGTGGAGCATCCTTGGTATTTGCTTGCTTACTGGGATGATAGGGTTGCTGCATCTCTCTGGATATGTCTCAGCCAAGGCTATAAGCAGAGCAACCTGTTCTCCTTGATGGTGTCTCCAATGCTTGGGCAGCCCCACAGCCCTGCAGCTGGGAGGTGTAGTTTGTCTCCTGCAAGGGTCTCAAGAGCTGAACCCATAGCCTCTTGACATAAACCTATGAAATTCTCTGAAATCAAATGCAACCTTTTTATGACTTCACAAATTCTCAGGAAGAGTTACTGCCTAAAATAATCCAGTGGCATCCAGTCAGGAGCAAGTAGCCCAAATCAAGTCTCATTGTCTCAAATGAGAGGCATGCACAGAAACTCTCGGTCATGTAAAGAAACTCTTACAAGCAGAAGCAATGTGCTAAAATAGTTATAAAAAAGGGTGAAAGCTAAAATATATGTTGGGGGTGGTACTGAAACTTGCTGATTTCTGTTTTGCTGTAAGGTTGAAGTTCAACAATCCACTGATGACAATGTTGGATTTCCTGTATCCAGTAAATATCCATATGGGAGAACAGCATCACAATCAGTCTCCTCCTTCAGATCACTGGATGAAAGACTAAGAGTGAATCAACTGCTGAACCTCAATGCTAGGTGCTTTAAATTACAGTTCGAGTAGTAGAGGAAACGCTATACCTAGCTGCCTCTGCTGTATCTATTCTGTTGATAATTTTCTTTCCCAGCGTTTTGAAAGTGCCCCCTTCCCCCATCCCTAACTGAGCGTTAAAGCATGACATTGCAGTTGAAGCTATGTGTGCAGCATCTGCTCTTCTCCCCCTTGTATCACATGCGCAGACTCTATTTATAGCAGGAACGAATTTTTGTTCTTATGCATCACTCCATCCAGCAGAAAGCAAAACAGAAGAGGAAGCCAGTGCAGGAAAATGCTCCCTCAAGTCAGATTTTCAACAGAGAAAGGAGGAACAACCTCCTCCCCCTTGCAGTGCTCTCAAACCCCACAGCCTAGGTCCGGAACCATACGCTGGCCAATGTGTAATGCCGAAGTACCTCTTGGAGGCCACCATACCACAGTAATGAGCACATTCAAATTGAGCCAAGTGTATTTAGTTTTTAGAAGACTGGCATAAGTCATCTTTATTGAATATAATTTAGTTTTAACATATTGCTCTGTGCTTGAGTTATTATCTTCACTGTGCTTGGAGAAATAAATTACATTGAAGCCTTTATTTTTGACCTGTGACATCAATACACGCCATGGACAGATTCCAAAATCTTATCAGCTTTGGCATGGCTATTAAATTACAGTGGTGAACAAACCTCTTTAGAAATGAAAAATGCTTTTGGAGCTTTGACCTTTTACATTTCAATTCGTAAAGAGCCCAGTGCAAATGGGAAATGCTGATCAAAATCCAGTTACTTTAATTTTGCAGGGTGTCCTTTCTGCAGAAGAAAAGAACAAAATGTATCTTCTTGCTCTGTAGCCCTTCAGATTCTGACACCAAAGTTTGCCTGGAACTATGAGATTTGGTGCTAGAAAGAGTGTTTGTAAGTACACAACATGGCAAATTAGCCAGAGTCACAGAATTTCCAAAAAGAAACCTACTCCAAGGTAAAGATATGAATTAAAATTGGGCAAAGGCACACAGCTATTCTTCTGGCACATGGTCTATCTTAATTGATGTGTAGAGAGGATGTGTGAGGGTACTGCAATATTTTAACCTCCACTCCAGCTCTTCCCTCAGAGTGTACCAAGGCTTCATCTCTTTGAAAGGTGGGGAATTGAACCTAAATTGGCATTTTATGTATTCTTAAGCCAGTTAGCAGTATGCCAAGATTTGGATCGTTTTCTCACTTCTCCCACTGTGGCTTCTGTCTTCACAAAACCATTTTGCCTTTTCCAAAAATTCTGCATTATTCCTTGTGCAGTACATGGTGATGTGAAGCTTGTAAAGCCAGATGGGGAATTGGTCTGGGATCAAAGGACAGAGTTTAGAAACTGTATTGCAGAGGTCTATGTATCAGCTTGCATGGAGTAAGCTGTAGGTCTCTGTAGCAAAATTGACCGGTCTACCGAAAATGTTATTCAACATTACTCATGTTTTTTACCTTTCTCTTCTCTTTTCAACTATGCAAAGCAAAATGGTTTAGCTGTTTATACTCACGGAGGTAGGACAAAGGTGTCTCCAAATCTGTACAGGAAGCCGAAGACATCACATGCTACACAGCTTCTATAGCACTTTTAGAGTGGTGCTGAAAATTAATTCCTTTCTCATCAGTTCTCCTGGCTAAGCTTGCCTTCAACATTATTTAATAGTGCTTTATGTATTTCTGACAATTTTTGGAGAGAGACAATTTTTCTACTGCTGATGAGAACAAAAAGCACAAGTTACACATAAATTAATGAATACAACTGGACAAAGACCCGTACACATTTATTATTCCTTATTAAGCTTTAATTAAACTGTAGCACTACAGAGATGCAGAGGAATTTCTGGATTGTTTGTGATGTTTCAAGAGAGTAATTCCACCCTAGGACATCCATCAGCAATGCTCATTTATATTCCACTTTAATCCCATATTACCTTTCCATAGCCAGTGAAGAATCTTGTCATTCAAAAGAAGGGACTAGCTAGTTTCTTTTGCTGAATCAGAAAAAAGGGGTGGACACAACTGTCTGGGACACAGAAAGGTCCACACGGTTGTGAATGCAGAGAAGATAATTGAGTATATTGACACACCGAATGGGACTTACACTTCTAAATTGGTAATTACAGGCCAATAAATTCACCAAGAACAGGTTTGCAATTAATTTTTATTTTTTTTTATTACAGGTACAATATTGGATCTAAAATTATGGACAGCAAGTAGTTAACAAGTATGCAAGCCTGGTCTGTTAGCCAGATGATAGCTAAAATAAAGCACCGTGCTGCAGGAAAAGCCTAATGTATGTTAATTGAATGCCAATTGATTAAACATATTCATTGAGGTTTCACATCTAGGTCATAAGTAATCTATCTATTACATACTTGTTAAACCTCATTAAATAATTGCCTAGTGGTATTTAACATGCAATAAGTATCCCCTGAAATTCAACTAAAATGTATTCTTGCATCTGCTTAGGAATTCGCCTAAGTGAATCAATTGAAGAATGTTAGAAAAAATGAATGTTAAATGCTCCATCTGAAGTTTTTAAATAAAAGAGATCTTCTGTATGGTAGTGCAAGATATTCCAGTAAGTCTGCTAAAAGACATATAGTATCCGCACAATTATCCATGTAATACTGCGCATAGGGAAAGGATTAGTCACTACAAAGCTGTGCTCAGGACTGGGAAGCTGGAGTCTGCACGACAGAAGCAGAACTTGTAAAGCCTGGGTAGGGAGAGACCCCGGAAGACTTTTCCGAGGTTAAAAGGACCTGAAATTTCAAACTTGACTTTTATTTTTATAGGTGAAAAACATTTGCTACCAATCTAAATGTTTATCCACATGTACAAGGCTCATTCATGCCACTTGTTGCTTTTGAATTATTAATAACATCTTGCAGTTACAGAGCGAAACAGCTCAAGTCGCCTTACAAACATAAATTAAAGACTCGTGGGGTCTGTGGGAGGCAGTCACTTTATATCACACATTGCTCATCGAAGGCATGAGTAAACTTAGGCATCGAGTTTAAACGATTGGCCTAGGCTGTCTCAGAAAAATCAATGGAGAACATCAGGGAGAAAATTCAGAAACATACCTTTCACTTATGGCTGTGTCAGGTAACTTGCAGCATGCACTTTAGCCTGAATTTGTAAACTCTTTCTGTTCCTCCAGAGCAGACACTACACCAGAACTTGAAAACTTTCCACTCCTGTTATCCAACTGCATGTGGCTCCCCTGAAGCCATCATTAATAATGAGCAGCAAACAAAAAACCCAGAAAGTTTATCAGCTACAGCTTAATTTTTGATGGATTACTGAGACGTCTGGTTGTGGCACAAATGACCAGCGTGTGCAATTTATGATGCTTTCTTCGCGGCTCAGCATGTTGGACCAGGCTCTTGGCAGGAAGAGGCATGGATTTCATTCTTCACAGGGTCTTCCTGGAGAGCATCTCCGAGCCCCAAGACAAGACGAACATACTCCCTTGCCTCCCGCTGGGCTATTTCCAGTCCCCAGGAAGTCCTGGGGGCATCTGAGCTGGAGATGACAACCCCATAGCACCTCTCCCATCTCACACAGCCCTGATCTTGCAATTAAACTGCTTCAGTCAACCCATGGAGCAATTCAGAGACTGATTCCTAAAAGACCAGAGAGACAGGAGTGTGACCATGAGTAAGAACCCTAAATATCAAAATTTTTTTCTGTATGACATTTGGTATTTCACAGAGACGAGCTAGAAATTTTGCTGAAAATATGAGTAATTCTAGCCAAAATTATAGCAAGAGGATAAGAGCAAACACACGGGGGAGCACTTAGACTGTAATAGCCCGTAACCAAGTACTCAATACAGCCAGCTAGTGTACCTGAAATTTCCATTTCAAAGGAAAATCTGGCTTTTCAAAACTCCATTTTGTTCTAAATAGTTCACCATTTCCCAGAAATCAAAAAAATCACATGGAGTTTCCTAAGTGCCAGGACCACAGGGTTACATGTTCTGTGTCTCAGTGCTTGAAAAGAGAAGAGAAGGAAACTTTCAGAAAGTCTCAGTATCATTAAAAACAAAGAAATTATGAATTTTTCCACTAACTACCATTTTTATTTTACAGCCAGCTCTAGAGGTGGAAATATATTTCCACAAGCTGTTGCATTTATTTTAGCTTGCCTGTTTGCCTAATTATTGGCATGCAGCTCAGCAAAGATGCTTTGTTTGGAAAGGTATATGCTAAAACACAGCTTTGAGACTTAAGTGGATATTTAGCATGTCCACCATCCAAGTAAAGCACATGGCCCTCATAACAAATTTCCTGTACTTGCAGACTTTTTGTCATGTTTTCACAGTAAATATTTGTGAAATAGATTTAATGATTTAATTTTTTCAGTGCTTGCAAAGATAGGTAATTCAGGAACATTATTTAATACACAACCGAAATATAAAAACAGCTATTAAACAGTATTATATAATTAAGTTTCCATTTAATGGTGTTTACTCTTCTATTTTTAAGCTGGAAATGTGATATATGTGCATGCTTCCTATAAGGTATGTTGTAAGGTTATTAGTAGGCAATGACGATAATACTTTGATTTTCTTTAATTTTTATATTATTAAAGAATCCCTTCCTCATTCTCACATAAAAAATTCCAGAATTACCTTCACAGAGGTAAATACCATAATGTTTCCTTCCCTCTGCTGTTCCAGGAATAACTATTGCCTTTTTTGCAGCCATCAACTCTGCCACAAACCTCTTTGCTAGACCCACGTGGAGCACCTGCTCCATCCTCACCAGCCTTGCACGCAGCAAGGGACTGGAGAGTGCTGCATTTAATAAGACCCAAGAGAGAACGGAGAAGGAGAAAAAGGTTTCTTATGCACATACACATACACATAGTAGGGAAATAACATGGGAGATAGCATTCCTCTGCCACTTTGCTGGAACAAAGAAGTGATTCATAACTGATGCTGAGGAAAAGTATGGGTGAAGGGAGAAGGTGGCAGGCATTTTTATTACCTATTTAAGTGAGGAGTTAATTTTGTCATTGAAATTAGTAAAGAATTTGTCCTGTTTACGTACCTGGTTATTTTTTTAATGTTAATATGTTCGGTAACACTCCAGAAATGAGATGAAGGTCTTACAGCAAGCCGCCTGAGATACCAGGTACCTAGCTAGAACTTTTACCATGTACTGGCTTATGCAGGCAGTGAGTGCTGTGGTCCTTGGAAGTCTACAGGCAGGCTCTTGTGCCTACATGGCCTCCCTGGATGCTCATAAGGCTGTGTTTACAAATGTTTTCAAATGGCAAATAAAAATATGTGTCCTTCTATCACTGATGTTTATTTACAATCAGTAGGGTTAATGCAAAATTGGTATTATGATGATTTAAGAGTGGATTTTATGGAAAAATAGAAAGATGTGGTAGCACTTGCATGCATCACGTGATTAGAGGAGAATATCTTTACATTGTAGTTGCTGTGAATGGATTCTATGTTCTCAACAAAAAAAGGTTGATATCATGATCTGCATTACCCAAATATGGGAATGGAGCCAAAGTGTACTACTTCTCTGAGGTTAGACCATAAGTTAGTGGCAAACACACAAGCTTACTTATGCAGTGTCAGGTGTATAGTATGCTGAAGGAGTGTCAGGCACATAACATGTGCGAATTTCTCATATTAGGAAACACCTGGAAAGCAAAGAGAAACTATACTCACTTTAATCAAATAAATGGGCTAAAAATATGGTAGTTATAAAATGCTGCTTAATGTTATCTCATGGACAAAACTGTACTGTTCTGCAAAAAAAAAAAAAATTCTCTCCAGTCTATTACACTTCTTCATATTCCTGCAGCAGACCGGAGAAGGCAGTAACTTTCAAAAATTTCCATCTGCAATGAGGTTTTAAATAGTCTCCTACAAACATTTCTTGGGAGAGTAAGCGGCTGCATGGGCATTGGTTCTTTTATGAAGGGAAGAGTAATAACCATGTCAGGATAAGGCTAGTGGTGTGATGTTCCAGGACCAGCCCTACCGTTGAGCCAAAATAACAAATTAGATTGCTAAAAGCATCAATAAGACTGTAAATCATTTTAGGAGTCTCTTAAAGAGCTAGGTGGACTACATTTCAGGGATCAGCTCAGTTTAAGTAAGCATAAGGTGAAGCATACCAAAAGGAAAAAGAAAACAATTTAAACTACTCATATGTGGAGCTGGTGTTACATTAACTGTAGGTAGTCAGAAGAGGAACAAGGCATCATTGCCAATAAGATGTCTATTCAATAAGAAATGGTGGCCAGAAAAGCAAACAAAATGGTTTTTTGCATTTAGAAAAAGCTAGATGAAAGCACAAAATTATTACGTAGTTTTTATATAAAATGACACCTCAGCATGGATACTTCGCTCAGCTTTGCTCTCCAGTCTTACAGAAGGATAGAGTAGAAATAAAAAAGGTCTAGGGAAGGCAGTGAAAATGATTAAGGGAATAGAAAGCTGCAGTGTGTGGAGAGATTAAAAGATTAGAACTATATATCTTAGACGTTAGAGGAATAAGGGGTGATGATAGAGAGATATAAAAAATAGCAAAGTGTTTAAAGAAGGTAAGTCAAGAACTCCTATTCCTTGAGCAGAAGGCACATAAAATGAAATTAAAAGCAACTAGTTTAGACCTTTTATGTATGCTTAGCACTGGGGTTGCAATGCTCAACAGAAGACTGGCATCTGTGTAAATGGTGTTCAAGTGTACATTGGGAGTACTAACCTATAATGGGCAAAAAAAATCACGGTCCTGAGTTCAGCCCAACCATGAGTTCTTGAAGACTGAATGATTATAAGGCATCTTAGTTCATTAATGGATTTACTGCCTCCAATCCTGAAGCAGCAGACAGCATGACTTTCAGAGAAAAATACAATTTTATGTATCTCTGTACTGAGATAGACATCAGGGGGTTTTTTTTTTTCCCCTTTATTACTTTGGAACTAATGAAGTAGAAACTTTTCTGTGTGAAATCTACAGCAATAGGAATTACCCTCCATGCGTGTTTCAGTAGATATCTTCGATACATTCAAGTAAGACACTGCAGCTTTGCTAGGAGACTGTTGCAATTGCTACAAGATGATGAAGAACAGCTTTCTAAAACACACCTCATCTTCAGCTGACTGACTGAGCACTCCCGGCCCTGTCCGGAGCAAAATCAAAGGGCTCAGTGTACACCAGCTTCAGCTAGTGCTGGGAGAGGCGAGCTGCGATCACGCTGGGGACGATAGCCTAGCTCCAAGGAGGTGAGTCAAGGGAAAGCTGGGCTCCACAGGCACAAAGTAAGAAATCATGTGCTCAGGCTCATAATGAGGGCCCTGGGCAGCTCCCCTGACTCTTTTTCATGTAGACTGGGAGACTGATGGGAGGCACTGCCATTGGCTCACAGTTGAAATGTAAAGCTGGTCCTACTCTTTGGCATTTATTAAATTATATTTCACTGCAGCAACAGCACTCTGGGCTGGGCATTTCCAGGGAATTGTTACACTTCTCAGATGGTTAATCACTTGGCCTTCGGCCTCCTGCCTTATAACTCTGTTTGATATGTCCTATAATTACTACTTGGAAAGTTTTATTACTTAATTATGTTATCAGCTATTGCAATGTAACATAGCATCAATCTCTCCCAACCAGCCCCCCCATATACCCCCAAACCCATCTCCCCTTTCAATCACACTTCTCTGTAAATTTTTACAAAGCAAGGAACTGCAGAATTTGTCTTTTGATCAGTAAGTTGTAACATTTTCTATCGTACAAAATACTTGCCCATTTTCTACGCCTCTCCCACTCCTCCACTTCCAAGCCCTTTGATTTCAGACTTTCATAATACATATAGTCACATTTACCAGTGATGGCATAAAGCAGCCAAATCGCCTCATCCTTTTTACTGTGTCTCCTAAAAATAAATTAAGACTCCACCAGACAAGCTGTTGGCTCGTGTGAACACCCACCCAGCACTTCGTGGGCTGCTCACAGAGCACACTGAGCCCCTGAATTGTGTCCTCCCACCGACCGCTGGCCCAGCCCTTTCCAGCCAGTGCATGTTTGCTCAAGTCATGAAACTTTTCAGCACACTTTAAAGACCAGCTTTACTGTTGTCGTGTCGCTGGAGGAAGATGGTGAAAGAATTGCTATGCCATTTGGGAGAGTTTGGTTTTGGGGAAGAGCTTTCAGCTACCTGCTATTTCTTATCCTGTGGCCCTTCCATTAGGCGAAGCATGAGGCTGAGGTTCTGTAGTGGTTTCCTGAAGGCAAAACACAATGAAAGATAATTTTAAACCAACTTGACTCTCATCAACAGTCCCCAATGCAAGGGTGTGCTGATTTATGACAACCTCCCAAAGCTGCCTACAGACTGTTTGACAGCCCAGACAGACACAGATTCTTAATAGTGTGCAGTGCAGACCCATCCCCTTCCACCTCCAACATCTCCCCTGCACCAGGACCAGAGCTCAACATAAATCTGCTGTGACTGTGCCAGAGGAATTGTCTCCCGGCCTCCTGCAGCTTGTAAGGGATGTTTCAGGAGATAGAATTAGTACCTTGATTCTTAGTATTGATCTCTGTTTGATTTATATACCCTTGATCTGATTTTCTTCACGGCATCATGAGTATAAATCAAAAGTAACACCCACAAGAGTCAGAAGTTACACTGTCTTTAAACTTGCCTAAGTGAAATCGAGGTTCCTCAACTCCAGCCTCTCCTGGTGCGTAGGGATAGCAGGTTTTAAAAAGATCAGCTTTCTGACTCACAGGAGTACAAAATAGCCAGGCATTGTAGGATACAGTCTTCAGCCATTCTTTTAAATTATTTCTTGAACCTGGATTTCAGGAGAATGAATTCCTGGATTGTCTCTCCTAGAGTTGGTTTTTCCCCTTGGAACATCCCTATCTGCAATAACCAGCAATCCTCCCTTTTGGACTTCCATGTGGGTGCTGAATTAAGTTTTCCTTGTGGGATGTGAGGAGGGAAGTTAGTAGGGGTACAAAAAATACCTTTGCAGTGTGATTTCCAATGAGTGACCATTTTGTGTTGAGTCATTTGGATAAGAGCCCATAAAGACATCAAAACTGTAATTGGTTTTCATTTCCAAGGGAGTCCAACAACTAATATTTCTCCTCCAACTTTAGTGGCCATTCATAGCTGTATCCAAGAGATTAATAGGGCCTTGAGAGTCTCCTTACAAAATTCGGTGCATCTTTCTAAGACCACTCTTAGGATGTCCTAAAATATCCATTAATTTGTCCTGAAACTCTCTTTTATGTGCTGAAGAGCTGCTGGGTAATGAAAAAAGGAGGAAGAGTGGTCTACATGCACTACTTTTCTTCATTGTGGCATGTGCACCGAGGGTTGATAAAGGTCTGGGGGGATCAGGCTGTATTCTTAGGGAGTGGAAGTCTACTCCAGGTAATAGAATCAGTGTGAAAAATTTATAGAGGAGAAAGCTTCCTGGGGGTCCCCTGGCGACGCTCTGCAGCAACCCAGAGGTACTGATGTGACTGATGGAAAAAGTAAGTGTATCTGAGTAAAGGCCATGGAGCATAAAAGGCTTTGTAGACAAAATGGGCCCTCTTAATTAAGTTTTGTGGTTTTTCGCATTGCCAGGAGGGAGGACTGTTTGACTGTCAGGAGTAAACATACAGCCTGCTCCTCTTTATTTCTCCTTCATGCCCAGGTATTCTTCACCACCTCCCTCTTGGCACTCTCTGACAAGGCAGAGAGAGCTTTTAGTAAAAGCATTGCAAAATTTTTAAAAATTTTATTTATTTTTAAAACAAGCATTTTAAAAGCAGGCACCTGTGGTTGTAGAGCCAGTTAGTCATACAGTATTAGAATTACCATAACTTGTTTAAATTTTATCTTAAATATAAATGGTCTACATTTACAACACTTGCTTGGGGAATAACCCCTGCCTCTTTAAGTCCTTTACCTTAAATTATTGACTGTCTTGCTTAGCTCTCAGGTAGGGGAATAAGGCTGTTAAAGAAATGTATTTGCATGCCAATGGTCTGAAACCATGTAAAACTCAGCTCATTAGATTATTTTGAAGTTTTGTCTGATTTTCTATTTTTTACACCAAGCTTTGAGAGCCCTGCTGTTGGTATTAAACATGCCCCAGGGGAAGGCTCTCCATACTCAAAGACCAACTTGGGGCAGGCGACAGCACGACAGACAGCATGTGCATGAGATTTTTGCAATATAATACGCTAAGTATCATCTCATAGCCTTGCAGGAAGGATAAGAGAATCAATGCAGGCAAAGCAATGCCTATTCAATTTGTTTTCAACACATTGTCAGCTCTTTCTTGTATTCACTGTCTTCTGTTAATGACAAAGGGAAAAGGAACTGATGAGAGATTGGTTTCTCTGGTTTAAGCCTTGGTGCATCTCATGTGAGCAGCACATTATACACACTGCATTGTGCTAGGTACATGAAAGCAATGGGATGTTTCATTTTGACGCTGCCTCGTTTCTTAGAGTAAATAATAAGCACATTTGGTGAAATTCCAAAGCGCATCTCTGATTAGTTATAGTCTCTGCTGAGAAACCAATTACTCTAAAGTTCGAATGCTCTTTAAGATTGCGACACTTGCTAAATTGGGTTCAGAGAGCACCGGGTGGACAAAAAGGTGCATGTTTTTATTATTCTATATCAGAGCATTCGTCTGTGTTCAAACAAAGAGGGGAGGATTGAAAAAGCCATTTCCCTCCAAATACCAGCCTCCATTTCCAAGTCACATCAGACAGAACAGAAAGAGATACAGGGACAAGAAGAGATTTGAGATGAGTTTTGCTCATCGCTCCAGGATACAGGATGGAAATATGAACGGCTCCCTTTGATTAATGTATGCCCAAGGTCACACATGCAACTGTAACAGTCAATAGCAATCAGATTAGTGTAATGTATTATTCAGTGTTTATGATGGTGAATTTGTATAGCGCCCGTGAGGCAGCTTTGATCCCCTTGAAATGTTTTCTGAATGCCATTTGGGATTGCCACAGAGCCAAGGCAGTTGTGCAGCACCTCTAGCTCATGCTCCTCCTGTCAGCAATGTATAATTACCCACTCCTATTGTTTCTGCGTGGACACATAGTTGCATGTAATTGTTCTGCAATTGGTTACCAGACTGGCTTTTTTTTGCCCCTAAGTGTTACAATATGGAAAATAATAAAAAGTAATACTTTTAATTGAAGGTCCCAAGTGCTTTACAAATACTGCTTCATTAGGCTTTGCTATAAATTGGTGATAGCTGTATCTATACGCAGTTCTTGACCCATCAATGAGCATGCAGTACCCTGGAGGATGCAGCACCGCTCTGTGCGATAGGTAGATAATAGTGCATAATTTATATTTTATTTAACAATCTTGCTTTATAGAGCTTTTAAGTAATTTCCAGCTCTCTTCATATTTTAAAAGGATTTTGCTAAATAATCCTACAAATAATTTCTGGGTGTGTTTTTTTAGTCCTTTGCAGAAGGACCAAGGAACTAAGGGGCATTTATTCACATATAGGGCAATCCTTTGAAAATAAAACAGTATTAGATAATGCAATATGTGCAATGGAGAGGTTTTAGGCATGGTTCTGTATAGGTAACTTTTAAATTTTGAAAAAATGTCTTGTTAATGAGCAATTTGTTGGGAGGAGGATGTAAGGTTCATTCTGTGTTTAGTTTTATTGAACACAGTCACATGCCTGAACCCAATTTGCCCGAGGGGAGGCTGGTGTGAATGTTCGAGGGACCGTCAGGGCAGTTAGCATACGATGTCCTGTGCTCACGGGTACTAGAGGCTAGCAGTGGTGGCTCTGAAGGAGAAACCCATCACTGCCCTTTAGCCAAAACTGCTGTTGCTCCCAGACAGGACCTGACAGGACAGGATGCTGACAGGAATGCAAAATCTTGAATAGCCCAGTAGGAAGCTAACATTCAGGTTAACAATGCACGATAGATAAGTGGGCCTGCATAAATCTCAGGGCAGAGAAGTGATATAGAAGGGAGAATGGGTGTTGTTTCTTACTAAAAGGAACTTGCTGGGTTTGTTGTTTATATTAAATTTGAAAATGCAGACACACCAAACCTTTACAGTATTTGGTCACCTTGTACTCTAGCAAATAATTTTATACAATTGTTCACAAACCCTCACTTGAAAACTGGCTCACTTTAATTGCTTTGGAGGTAAGCCATTTCACACGGATTGAGAAGTATCTTGAAAGCTGTTAGCTGTGCACAGCAGGCATCAGTGTGCAATGTCTAGTGAGAGGAAGCTGTACTAGGAT
Organism: Buteo buteo; assembly: GCF_964188355.1. Classification (NCBI taxonomy): domain Eukaryota; kingdom Metazoa; phylum Chordata; class Aves; order Accipitriformes; family Accipitridae; genus Buteo; species Buteo buteo. The sequence goes on from NC_134172.1 coordinate 65,663,549, forward strand.
TACCTCAGGGACTTTTATTGTGTCCAGCCTTGCTCAAAAGCACTGTTAATGTCCTGGAAAAGCAGGTAAAAAGCACATTAATTAAATTCCCAGATGATACCTAAATTGGAAGACATAGCAAACAACAATGGGAAAACCATCCTGGAAAAAACAGTGATGGACCAAGAGAGAAAAGAGATGAGGCAAGATATAATTAGATTAAACCAATAGATGGGTTGATTGGTAGGTGGTATTGATTGGTATTGGTAGGTGGGATACACTCAGCAGGAAGAGGCAATATGGAAAGACCAAAATAGCTGATATTTGAGAATATGTTTTTTGGAAATGCAGCATGGCTGCAAGTAAGTCTATCATACAGTTAGGTCTGAATGAGTGGAGGCATGGCAAGGGAGAATGGGTGTGAATATTGTCCATAAAACAGCAGCTGGATACGTGTAGAAAATTGCATTCAGTTATGACCATTTCAACACCAGAAAGAAACTAACAAATGAGAAGCAATTAAGAAGGAGTGACAGAGAGTTATCTGATTAAAAAAAAGCTATTTTATGGCAGTTTTGCTGAGCTAAAATTTGAATGGGGGAGGGAGAAATATAGTGAGCATCGACAAGTATTTAAGATGTAGATAGATGCATTAACATGTAGATAGAAAAAGAGGCAGGGATTCCTGGTGGCAGCCAGAAAGTGCTCACTAGGGAGGATAGGAAAATATTGGCTGAACATCAGCATCAGTTTCCTATTATCAGAGCAATTAGTCCTGTTGAATGAGCTCTCACGAAAAGTGCTGAGTGGTTTTAAACTGGTACAGACTAAGAACTGGGAAACAAACCATACAGCAGAAAACAGCCTTCCACTGGCACAAGGCTTCAAAAAAATCCTTCTTTTCTAGCAGTTTTGTTTATAGCTCTTGACAGTTAAGTCATCCTGACATTCAATACTGTGACTGTTAGAAAGACTTTGCTGTTTACTGCTTTTATTTTTACACATAGGAGGGCAGCAGTTAATAAGAAAAAGCTTACCAGAATGGATGAAGGACCTTACTTATTCATTCCTTGGAAAAATTGTGAGCAGAAGAAGACTCCACCAACTTTCCCCAAACTTTATGGTGCTCTGAGCTGGTGGGAACATTTCTGCAGCTCCCTGGTGTCCCGCTGCCCTCCCATGTGGCCCAGGCACCCTCGTGCTTGCTTGTGGAAAGCTGTAGGAGAGAGTGAGATGTATTTCAGCTAAATCTTGGTTAGCCTTTGGTTGGAATAACATAAAAGTGTTGCCTAGTTGCTAGGCAGGGCAAAACCCATGGTATAAGACATTCCTTTGTGAAAAGGGAGAAAGCAGGCAAGGTAGCCTTTTGGTTTCTCTAGCTCTCCTTTTTGTAAAAGGCTGGGCATTCAAAGCAAGCCCTATGTCCTTTTTTTGCAGAAGCAGACATCAGGTACCGAAAATGGGGACTTCAAACAGTGATATATTTGTGTGGAAAGAGTCACCTACTGAATGTAATACCCATTTCTATGGCTGCAGGACAGAAAAGAGTGGTTAGATATAGGAATGGCTTTCTTATAGTCTGAGACATAACAAAGCCAGATAATAAGCTCCTGAAGCTCATGCAAATTTGCTTCCTTTTTTATTTTATGCTACTTCAAAGTGAGCCTGGTTCTGACCAGTGGGTTGGACTAGATGACCTCCAAAGGCTCTTCCAACCTGAATTGTTCTGGTTTTTGATTGTTATTCTGCCCTTTCATTTTGCAAACACACGTGTAGTTGCCCAAGGAAGAGCAGGACTGCTCCCAAAAACATGTACTGCTGACCACCTAGTCCTGAGGGAAAGGACATACCTGCTCCTGAGACTTCCAGACCTTTTCAGGAAACTCATTTCATTCTAGATAAATCCACAGCAGTTGGCATTCATCTGTCTGCAACCTGTAAGTTTGAATCAGAAGGAGAATTTGGCCTTCCAGGACTGCATCAAAACAAAACTGAGCGCTAAGGTCTGATCTGATGCATGCAAGGGTCAGACTCCCCAGCACGAATCCTGACGCGGTGTCTGGATCAGGATGCATGTGCCTTCATCGACCTGCAAGCCACAAAAAACAGCCTCTGGCCATCCTCTCCTTCCCCACCCGGTCTCACCCCATTTACCACGATGCGCCATGTACTGTCACCATCCAGTGCTCCTTGATCCCTTCCCTGGGGAGAATACACAGCCCCAGGGGTGTATGCTGGTACTGGACTTCAGCTGAGTGTAAGTGGGCAGGCAGCAGGTATAAGTGCTCCTGCAATCATATTATTGCTTACACAATGATTGTACTGCACTGCAGGATAAAAAGGTTCTTTCATATCAAGTGCAGGAGCCAGACTCAATCCCTATTGTACCTTCTCACTCACTTTATTAAGTTTACTTCATTTCTGCTCTGTCTCTGTACCTCTGTGCCCTCTGCTATGTGTACCAAATCTTATTGACATTTTAATATTAAATTATTATGACAAGAAGATATTCCACTTGCTAAGTAATTTGTTTTATTCTGAGGAAAATTGGAAGCTGCAGAAAAACCATTATGAAAGATTAAGACAATGGAGTGATACTGACTGGTACAATATAAATTATTATTTTGTCAGCAGCACACCCAAATCCTCTACTAAAATTTTAAGCGATAAAGCCAACAAGTTAGAAAATTAAATTTGGGAGGATGAAAAGAATATTATGCACACAGGAAAAAAATAACATCAGACATAGATGTTACAGAAGAGCAAATCCCAAAGAAATCTGCAGAAACAAAAGGGAGGAATCACTAGAGCACCTGGTCCCAACTGTGCTCGTTCAGAGTGGTTTTGATGAAATTGTCATTGACTTTGGGACACAATTAATTCTCGCAAAACCAGATTAATAAGGATAAGGAATTTCTTCAAGTGTGTGTTGAGAGGTGCTGCCTTATTCTGTTATCTCACCTCCTTGGGAAGGCCCGAGGATCAGCCCTTGAGGAGGAACACGCAGTTCCTGCCCGTTACCTCCCTCTGCTGTCCCTCTCCAAAAGCTCCTCAGAGCTAGAATAAGCTTCTGCATCCTGTACTGGGACAATCAAACCTCAAATACTGAAAAGGAGGTGACTTGACAACTGACATTTCATCGATCAAAGGCAGTCTGGGGAATGCAGCACGTGCCTTTGCTGTTCCTGTCGCCCCTCCTCGGCAAGGGAAGCAGTTGGTAGAGATAATGCTCTGGCAATAAGTAAAGATCATGGGTTTTGCTACTGCCTTCCTGCTTCTAGGGTAAACCCAAGCTTATAGCTTTCTAAGAAATAAGGAGCTAGTGAACATGGCTGTTAAAGAAAGGATTATTTTACATACAACTTATGGTCCTGGAGGATCACTGCCAGTACTTGTAGCTGGGATTTCATTTAAGATGTTCTACCTTTTGTGTAAAGAACAATTAGCCAAAATATTGCTCCAGCCTGGCAATTAACCTAGAAAACAGTAGAACCATAATTTAAACAAATGTAACTCACTCTTTGTCATGATAATACTTTTAAGAGTAAGGTTGCTGTTGGCTTTCTGGACAGAGCCAAGCATCAGAGTCACTCCTGATATGAAAGTGCTATTGTGAGCTTAACTTAGAATTTTCTTTGCTCAAACAACCTTGATAACATGCGAGGGAAGCAGCTGTTTTATACTGCTGTATTAGAAAGACTGTGCATCGCAGATACACTCAGGAATGAAATGTCAGGGTTCTTCCCATCTCTCAGTGGTCTGAACTGGGCAAAACTGGCAAATACCTCTGTCCAACTCTGACCTTGTATGGAAGCCAGGGACTCACATCTTCATGGTCTAGCTTTGATCAAGTATGGTTAAATGCTGTAGGTTGCCATGAGAGTCAGTGGAGCAGGCTGGGGGGAGACAAACATCAATTATCGAAATCCAGTCAGGCTTATACTGAAAATCGGAGTAAGCTGCAAAGCTCAGTGACTGCTGTGGGTATGACTCTGTCCCACATAGGCTTCTGTTCTACACCTCCAGAGAAACCTGAGGATTACCTGTATGTACCTGCTCAAATAACATCCTAAGAAAAGCCTTCCCAGAAGGCACAAGTTAAGGCACATACATTTTTGTGGACCTAATAGATCACGGGGATGAAAATGCTCACATGGATGCACTCTATTCAAGGAAGGTGAGTTGATACATGCACCATGACCTGACTCTTGACTCTGCTGGGATTTATTTTTTTTAGATGATTGCAGCAGGTCTGTGACTACAAGTCAGTGTATAAGCAGCTTTATCCTCTACTACCTGGATTTGTTCATAATCTCACTCTAGATTAGAAATGAGCCCTCAATACTAACACTAGCTATCTACAAGGTTTATTTATTCAAAAGTGATAGAAATATTCCTACTGTAAATCTAAGCAAGATGGGGCTTTTCAGAATTGTTGGGTTCCTGCAATGTCTCATCTCAGGAGTGAGTAATGGGTTTACTTGCCAGTAAGGGAAGAGTAACTACTGTTAAGAAAGTAATCAAGTCTTTATCTAGGAAACATGAGCTGATGCCAAACCGGATTTGTGACCAGTATCTTGTCCTTTAGGCAGTTCTTCACAGTTTGTGGGGCAAGATTTTAACTTGCATTATGTCGAGAGACCAGAAAGGAGGCTGTAGATGGAGCGTTCTCAACCCTAGACCTATCACCATCACTGAGAGCGGTACTTGCTGTTGCCTTTCTCTAGGAGAGAAGAACTAGCCAACATCTGGACCTGGCTTCGTCCCACCTGTGCTTCCCAAGAGGACTGTTGCACCAGGGGTAATGTGAAATTTTCACAGTAAGTCAAATTAGCATTTTGTCCTTTTTTTCTCTGGGCAGACTGGAGCAGTCATGTTCTCCCTTCCTTCACAGATAAAGGCGGGCAGGAGAAAAAGCAAACTTGTGTTTTGTGGGGAAATATAAATTACAGCAGCTGTAGAGCACAGGGGAAAATCCAGTCCATGGACACCTGCCTTTCCCTGTTTTATGTAATTCTTAGACACTGAGCATATGAAGTATTTGGCTGACATTTAAAAAAAAAAAAGTAAAAAAAAAGATTCATTAACCAATGGGAAAGGTGATATATTTCTTGATGATCTTCCCAAAATTCCTGTTACAAGGACATCCAAAGCATTCTCCTGTATTCAACGTGAAGTCCCAAGACCCCTAACAGATGGAATTAGATCACAGTCTCCTTTTAATTTTGGGATGATGACCTCAGTTGCAAAGGTATTACTTGTCATCTTTTTCTGGCACTGATCTAGCTCCTCATAGCATTTCACACTTGAAGCTCAACAGTACTGAATATAAGTTGAATAGATAATAGACAATTAAAAGTGTTAGCTCACTTTTTAAGACTCACAGGAACACCATCATTGCCTGTAGGAGACGGATAGGGAATTCGGGAATCACTGTGTTCATAAAGTATTGTTATCATACTGAAGTCTAACTTTTGTAGGTCTGTGATGATAAAGTTTGAAGATGAAAGATTGGCCTGTAGAAATTACATTATAGAACAGCCGTTAAATATTAATCCTTGGTTACCTGAGAGATTTCAGATTAAAATTTATGATCTAGGAGCATATCCGTGCTCCCTTCACATAAAAGCACCAATTGTCTTGGTAAATGCAACTACATTTGAGCAGAGAAAACAATCCAGGTGGAGGGCCAAGCGCAAACAATCTTCTTATAAAAATAGAGGGATTTTTGGCAAAGTACCAGAGCGACTGACTGGTTGTGGCATGGCCACAGGAGGGCAGCAAGGAAACATTGTCATCTCCTGCTTGGGTGTTCACCCGTCCCCCATGGCACCCTGGTGGCTCCGAAATTCGGGGGCCGTTACCCCCTCCCTGTGCTGGGACAGTAGGCTGAGGAGCAGGGAGGGAAAAAAACGGCGGGGCTGGCTTTGCTCTTTGATGGTCTCAGACCTTGGAAGAAACGAAGGCTGTATAAATAGCTGATACCTTGGCCAAGTTTGCAAAGTGGCAAAGAATGAGCATCTGGGGTGAAACTAATAAAAGGTGTGTCGACGTTTTCAGTGAATGAGAGTAGAGAAAAAGCCATCACTTTGGGCTGCAAGATTCATGTGAATGCCACATTTCCCATCACATTTTGAAAAAAAAATTGAAATAAATCTGGAGATTAAAGGTTGCTTTGAGTGTATGTTAAAAAAAAGCTAAACTTGCCACTACAAACGTCTAACTGAACTAGTATTTTCAGATTGGTTTATCCTGCTTTTGGTTCATTTCTATGATGGCCATTTTTCCAAAGAAAAAAACCAAAATTCATGGAAGGTTTCAGGGCATCTGAAGGAGCATCTGTAAGCAACAACCCCCACCCCAGCCCTTGGCGGTATCTGTCTCAAAGCCTTGCTTGGTTCAGTACTTGCCCATGGTACAATCATCCCCCATTCCCAGGGGCTGTGGGTCCCCTCCTGCAGCAAACAGCCCTATGCAAACCCTACCCCTGTGTCCTGGGAAGGCATGTGCTGCAGCCACCTTACTGCTAACCAGCATGCTGATCTCATGTGATAAGTGTCAGACAGACTCTTCCAGTTAACAATGTTAAGGACAAATTAAATAGGATAAAAGGGTTTCAAGAAATGACGTGCTTGGGCGGACGGCAATTAGGCACAAGGGCTGAGTGAAGAGCAGATGTTTAATAGGGCTCCAGTGTAACTGAAATGATGTGCTGTATTAATATTTTTTTCATTTTCTATTGATCTCAAAAGCTTCAACCCAGCAAAAGAAAAAAAGTCCATTGCAGAATGAACAATATACTAAGCCTTATCTTAATTGAACATTAGGGGATGTTCATGTGGACAGCTCAGGGCTTTTGCTAGTTCAGCATTCAGGATGGTATCTTCCAATTACTGTGATTAGCAGTATACTTAGGGGAAACATTTTATTCTTTTACAAGGAGGCTGAGCACCTGGAGGTGTCACTGTGGATGAGCAAGGGTGCCGACCTGCAATTTGTTAGCTACTCTGTTGTAAGTGCCCTTGTACCTGCTTTTAACCTCCTGATAAATGCAATGTAGCTCGCTTTTTTTTTTTACTGTTGAGTAAGATGTCTGAAATTACTTCAGACAAAACTGTGGGATTAGAGCATGTGTGCAGGCAGACTCTTAAGTTACTATGGAGAAGACAGCGTGCTGTAAATTCACGTCCCAGTGTATACTGAAGTAACTTCTTTACACACATAACCCTTCCCACCCCTCACCTCCAGTATTGCAGATTGGAAGCTGCTATGGTGACTGGACTACTAAGAAAACCAGCACATCCAAGAGTGGTTTTCTGTACACAATTTCTGGCTATTCACACACAGGAGTTTTGCTAGTTTATTGGTTTACCCGTTTCTTCCAGTCAGATTCATTCCAATAACAGAAATCCAGTTTGTCACATTGTAATTTCCCCTTTGGAAATGATTTCTGACTAGAGCACTACAAAAATATACACTGGCTGCAGTGTTATTGGAAAAATCTATTTTAAAATATGTATTTTTTCACCATCCAAAGCTTAGGGAGATGATTTTTCATTCATTCACTCTTTTTCCTGCTGGGTGGAAGTGCTGTGATATTGTAGATGTTTTACATTATACCCAGACTTGAAGAAAGCAAAACAGATATTTTCCTGGTAACTACACTCTTTTTCTGTGTTTTGGGGATATTCCAGCGTATAGTAACTCTCCCCAGATTTGTTTTCAGAATGCAGGCTTCTCCAGATGAAGCTTGGAGTCTGGTATACCGAGTTTCTGCTGCCAGGTTACACTGCGTGCAGCCTCAGAGATTTTGTTTATCGTGGTTTCTTTACCAAAACACCGAAGATCATGTTTTTCTCAGTTCTTTCCTGAAGACACGCACAAAGTGATAGATGGTTGTCATTTCGCATAGCTGATTGCTATCCAAGAGCCATAAGTGGATGCTCGCAGGCAGCTACATGATGCGCAGCTTTAGAGAGAGGTTTGCCATGCGTTGCTGCCTGGGTGAGCAGAAGTTATATGTTTTGGATGTAGGTTGCATATGATAGAGAAGACAACGCTCCCATGATCTGGCCAGGAAGGAGGTGAAGATGTAGGGAGCAAAAATAGTGCATTTTGGGGGGCTTCTACAACAACCTGGGGAACCAGGAACAGGCAGTGCAGGCTTTGGCTAGGAAAAGAGATCACAGGGAGAGAGCTCTTTTCTCCATCTGTCAAATGTTCTAAGGAGCGTTGCCAACTTGATGCTAATTATATAGTATTCACCTACTACCAGGGCTAGAAGTGATTGAAAGAGACTTTTTATCCTGTTGTGCAGTTTTAATTGTCTGTGCCTAACTGAAATTTGTCTTTGGAAGTCTCTCCATACTTCTAGTATTTTGGAAACTGCACCTCTTCAAGGAAGCAGCCTACTAATGTATCTTCCTTTTCCAAGACAGAACATAGCTTAACAAACAGAAATTATTAAACTCAAAGTTCCAAGTATTATAACCAATCAAGACATGGAAGCTCTTTCAACAGTAAGAGTTTTGTGTGCCTTTCTATGCTTCTACAAATTCCCTCTCTTCTCTTTCCAGACTTTAAAGCTTTAAACATTCAAGTTCCCTGTTTCCTCTTAATGATCTGCATTTTAGCAATCAGTAAGTCTGGATCAGGGTTTCCAAGCAAATATGTCCAATAATACAAATGTATGTAATTTTCATTCATTTACCAAAAAAAAAAAAAAGGCTGCATTGTTTAAGGAAAAGGAATGGAAGTAATCTGTCCTGTGTTACAGGCTGACATGGTCCATCCATACGGAGTGTAGGACAAGTCTTGAGTTCCTTTACAGCTTTTCTGGTTCTCCTTTTAGTTATAATTTACAGCTGAAAACAGCTGGCAGGAGAAAACGGGAAACTCCTACATTTAGAGTTTGTAAGAACCCACTCCTGTCAGAAATGTATCTACTCTGTCTTCCTTCCATTTACAGCATTGCTTACACTTATGAAGTGCTGCATAAATCCCTTCTAGTTGTCTTCAATATTTTCAGATCATTTCAGCTCTGCTGGAACTTTTCTGCTGCTCCTGTCTTCCATATGGGATATTTTCTTTAATTTTTCTTCACACCTAGTAGTGTGCAGTCTTCAGTAATCTCTCAGGGTCCAAACCACTTGAAATGTACTGTCTATATGCAGTCTCAGGCTTGCAACTGCCTCTGTTTAAATGAGCATGAATTTCTTCAGCATGTCATGCTCAAAATCCCTGTTTCTGAGAACCCTTTCTTAGTTACAGTCCCCAATACTGTAGTTATCACCTTTATTAATTTTCTTTCTCCAATTTTTATGTTGGGGAGTTCTTTTTAAAGGGCTCCTGGGGAGACCAAAAGGCCATAAAATTCTTTAGTCTCAAGGTCATATCAGAGCAGGTACAAATTTAGCAGGCACAAGACTGGTAGGTACCTCATTCTTCCATCTATAGATGTTCACTGAGGCTCAGAATAGCTCCATCTATCCTACATAGGTCAGCTGTATGTCATGCAAAATTGTGTGTGACACTTCAGGAGGAGCTGGACAGAAGATGTTGGCCATGGCGGGGGGGCAAAGCTGGTGAAGGTCCATTGCAATAATTCCCTTCTGAGCTGCCTTGGTCCAGATGAGCTGCAGGTACAGTCTTAGCAGCTTCCCTGGGGTTTTCTGTGATTCCCATGACAAGTCAGATAGCTGTAACAGATAACAAGCAGTGAGAAGTTCTAGTCACCACCTGACTGCACTGGAAGAGGGTTCTGGCACAGCTCCCTTGTGCCTCCCCCCGCTGTAGTTTCCAGAAAAGCATGGTTTTGCTTTGCTCCCTGCAACCTCTCTGCAGAGCTGCATTGCTCTGCAAGAGCAAATATGGACAATCGTTGTGAATTTGGCTATGCCAGTTGATCTAATTTGAGATCCCGGGATGAAACCCAACTTCTTTACACTGTCATTTCAATACCTGTGCACTGGAAGCGAGCAGCACGTAGACGTCACAGGGTAGGTGAATCCAGGTAGAGGCTAGGAGGGAGCAGAGAGACTTACCATTCATTCCATTTCAGCTGCCGCCTTTGTGTCTTTACGAAGCTTCATCCTTGGCAATAGCTTCCTCTCTGAATCCTCACAAAGCTCTGGTGCAACACGGCATTTTATCCAGCAGAGCCATAGAGCTAGACAGTCTCTTGTCTTGCTCTGCATGGGCTTGGGAGTAATAGAATGAGTCATCAGCTGAGAGCTTAAAATTACAGTGTGTGCCACTGCTTTTGAAACGCTGAAGAGATTAATATTTAAAAAAAACAGATACAGTTCACTCACTGGTGTAATGAAGAGGTATTATACACACCAGGCACCTGTTGGTGAAGGTATACATTTAACAATCTATTACCATTTGAATGTAGAGAGATTAAATACACATTAGAAACTAAGCATGGGGGAAGTTATACCATTGTTTCTCCAGGACGGCACTATGAAAAAAAGAAGCAGAAAGGAGAATTGTTAAACACCCCCCACCCGCCCAAAGACTTAAAAGGATATTGCTGCTCTATATTTTGGGTCTCCTTGCTGCTCTCAGCACTAGGTGGTTTTGTGTAAAGACACAAAGTCAAGGATAAAATGCAATATGCAGTAGGAGAGTTAGGTCCACCATCTTCCTTGCACATGCAGGGACTGGTTCTAATAAGCCTTACTGGAGATGCTCCCAAATGAGTTTCTGAAGTCTCAGCTTTCCAGCACCCATATGTATGTCACTGATGGTCATGTTTTGTTGGAAATAGCAACCAGAAGAAGGCAGTCTGCAATAAATTCTTGCCAAACTCCAAGAAATTAACATGTTACACACAATGTGATCACACTTACAAGCAAGCACCTCTCTTGCATTTTCCTTCCCATTATTACTGATAAATAAAATAATCTTACTTTTATCTTTGTGCCTTTGTGAAGTGCTATAAATGTTATTTGTGCAATAAGAATGCCAATGAATGCATTCTTTTTTCCTTTACTTACACAAGAATAAAGCCCAATTTCTCAGCAGAGGTAGTACCAGATCTCTAATATCTAAATGGGACAAGCCAGATATTATTTTTCTACTTTTAACTTGAAATTTAGCAGTGCTGAGTTTTCTAACACCAAAACTACAAAGCTTTTGGAGTAGATCACTGACATAAAAAAGCACTACAAAGTCATCAGGTGCCCTGCAAATCCCATACAGTCCCAATACAACCTAATGCGTGGATGGCTAGCTAAGTATTCTGCACCTCAGGATAGGTTTTATAGGTGGTCCTTTTATTGCTGCTTTCATTGATGATGTGCCTGACCTGCTAGAAAGTATTTAAAAGTAAGCTCTTGGTGTCTTCAACGTTTGTGCCATTTGATGCTCCTCTGACTGCCAGTTATGTAGGAGTGGTCTTTGGATCAGAAAAGCTAGATAATATTACCACATCTCTCGGTCTTTGTTTCTCTTAGGAATGGTTGATGTCAGTGCAAGCCAAACGGTGGCACTAGATAAGGCATAATCTTGGGATCATAGCCATGTCCAAATTTCCTTACACTTTTTATACATATACTTTATTCTATACCACACCATTGTCCTGAGTTCTCTTTGTACAGTAGAGTTTTATCGGGATATCCCCAAGCTATCCTGCAGAATTTGATTTGTTGTTTTATTTCCATTGAGAAAGATGGGTGGGTGAGGAGGAAGGATGTTGATTTTTCCTGTATTAAAGCTGGCAAAGAAAAGAAAGCAGCTGAAACCTAAGAAAATTGCACTACTAATCATATTTTCATAAGCAGTCCTCTGTAGCATTACAGTCACAGAGTATATTTATAATTTGGTTTATATGAGCAACAGTTTAAGTTGAGGAAAATTGGTTTCCTTTTCAAAATGTCATGTTTCTCATTTCCTTGCAGAATCTTGGGCTGCTTCAAGCTCTTATCAGCCTTTAAATCATTCAAAAACACACTCGGTAATTAAAATGCTGTAAATCCTCATTAATCAATTTAGGGGTTTTGATTTGTTCTAAACCACATTTAAATACAGTTGAAAGCTTACTAAAATATCAAATACAAGTGCAAAGAAAAGGAAAGATAAACCCACCTTAGTGTAGCTGCACAGTGTTAAGATTAGACTTGAGATGAGAACCGTGACTTCTTCTGGACACAAGGTACAAGGTTTTGGGCTCCCCAGAACAGGAACAAGCTAACTTTCTTTTCAGGTATGGGTGCTCTGAAGGCTTTTTTAATTTGTTACTGTTTTGGCTTTGGCTTCTGCTCCTGTGAGTAACACAGTTGTTTTGCTCTACTGACGGATCAGTGGATCTATTTGTCTCTAGACCCTCCTTACCTGTGCCAATGGAGTAACAGGATTGTAAACTGTTCCCAACTACTTATTTTCTACTTCTTACTACACTCATATAAAGGAAATGAATTAGACATAAGTATCTGCAGGCCTCATATCTTGCTTCAGTAGCAGTTTCTTTACCTGGCTTGCATTTTCTCTGTGCTTTGTCATGGCTCTATGTCCTGGGTTAAAGGCTTTAATTTTCAACTTTGTGGGTTTTGTTTTGCTTTGGAATTTTTTTTCCTTCACCTCTTCTTTCTGGGGTATTTAATGCTCTCTATAGCACCCTCAGTATCCAAGCACTCTCTTGGCTCCACAAACTCCCCTCTGGACCATATTTCATCCCATATTCCAATCAAGATCTGATTCTTGTAGGGTGAGTGTGGGGGGTTCACCCTGGCTGGACACCAGGTGCCCACCAAAGCTGCTCTATCACTCCTTGCCTCAGCTGGACAGGGAGAGAAAACATAACAGGCTCTTGGGTCGAGATAAGGACAGGGAGAGATCACTCACCAATTACTGTCATGGGCAAAACAGACTCGACTCGGGGAAATTAATTTAATTTATTGCCAATCAAATCAGAGTAGGATAATGAGAAATAAAACCAAATATTAAACAACCACATTCCCCCCACCCCTCCCTTCTTCTCTGGGTTTAACTTTACTCCTGATTTTCTCTCCCTCCTCCCTCTCAGCGGTGCAGGGGGACAGGGAATGGGGGTTGGGGTCAGTTCATCACACATTGTCTCTGCTGCTCCTTCCTCCTCAGAGGGAGGACTCCTCACTCTTCCCCTGCTCCACCGTGGGGTCCCTCCCACAGGAGACAGCTCTCCATGAACTTCTCCAATCTGGGTCCTTCCCATGGGCTGCAATTCTTCACTAACTGCTCCAGCATGGGTCCCTTCCACAGGCTGCAGTCCTTCAGGCACAGACTGCTCCAGCGTGGGTGCCCCACGGGGTCACAAGTCCTGCCAGCAAACTTGCTCCAGCGTGGGCTCCTCTCTCCATGTCACCACAGGTCCTGCCAGGAGCCTGCCCCAGTGTGGGCTTCCCACAGTGTCACAGCCTCCTTCAGGCATCCCCCTGCTCCGGTGTGGGGTCCTCCACAGGCTGCCGGTGGAGATCTGCTCCACCGTAGACCACCATGGGCTGCAGGGGGACAGCCTGCCTCACCATGGTCTTCACCACGGGCTGCAGGGGAATCTCTGCTCTGGTGCCTGGAGCACCTCCTCCCCCTCCTTCTTCACTGGCCTGAGGGTCTGCAGAGTTGTTGCTCTCACATGTTCTCACTCCTCTCTCCAGCTGCAATTGCTGTTGCACAGTAACTTTTTTCCCCTTCTTAAATATGTTCTCCCAGAGGTGCTACCACCGTCGCTGATGGTGTCAGCCTTGGCCAGCAGTGGGTCCAACTTGGAGCCAGCTGGCATGGGCTCCGTCAGACATAGGGGAAGCTTCTAGCAGCTTCTCACAGAAGCCACCCCTGTAGCCCCCCCTACTAAAACCTTGCCATGCAAACTCAATACAGTGAGGGCTCTGAGATGCTTTGTTGGGGTGGAAAAGGATACAGTTCTGCCACAGTTCACAGATGTTAAATAGATATTTTTGACATTTATCACCATGAGGCTTAGAAACAAATCACTGATTAACACAAGAATCTGCTTCTAAAGTCTTGCATAGTCTCATGGCATTTGGTCTGGGGTTTGGACTTGTCCCGTTAGTAATTATAAGAATGTGATAAAATCACAGCATATGAAAAAACATGGAGACAAGATCTGTTGATTCATAGGAAAAAAATTCTGAGCATCACAATGCCATGTTGATAAGCTGCCCCTTTCTTAAGCCTACTTATGTAGCATGAAAATAGGTGGGCTTATAGTGTTACAGAAGTCCATGCTAAGGCTATATCCAATTATTGGTAATGGTATTTAGATTTATTCAACCTGAGTAGTTGCCTTCAGATCTCCATAAGTGATAGAATAAGGGAAAATAAATTAAAATTAAACCAAAGAGAAATGAAATAGAAAACAACTGACCCTTGGGCCCCAAGAACAGCTTTCCTTCCTGCAATCCTGGTTGCAGAGGCAGATACAGTAACAAACTGGTTGCATAAGAAACAGCAAATAAAGATGCCACCCTAGAGGGAACAAAACATTAATATTTCAGAAAGGATATCTCCAGAAAAAAGATATTGGGCCTTCTTTGTTCAGACTTTTCATGTCTGTTGTTTGGGCAGGTAGAGCCAAAGCCAATAATTAAACCTTATGAAAAGATTTAATCCTTCTTCTAGAAATTTACCTTGAAGAAAATGTGGCAAGGGAAAAGCAGGTTGTTGAGGATAAGGACTACTAATGCAACACTTCATGAAAAAGAAAAATGAAGTTTTCTTGGAAAGGCAGGGAGATCAGGATCCTTATATGTTTCTATTAAACTGTGATGAAGCCCTGTTCTCCCAGGTTACGGGACGCTGACAGACTCTCTGCATATAGATTTCTCTTTTCCTGCCAGCACTAGGCTGGATGAAAGCCCAGCGGTGCATTCTGTTAAGGAGCTTATTCATACAATTAAGTTTAATTGTCAGCAGTTTTGATACTTCAAACTAAAATGAAGCCTGGCTCCATTTCTGCAGCTTAGATTCACCTGCAGCCTGGGAGAATTCTGATGGTATTAAAATTAGTCTTGTATTGCTAAAATACCAGCCAGTTGCAAGGATAAACTCTGCATAAACAGGTTGTTTCCTCCTAGGTCTGGGTAACTGAGCAGCAGGACTTGAATAGAGTCTATTTATTTTTTTAAGCAATAGTTTCTCAAATACTGGAGTGTAGGGAGAGTGTCTTCCCCTTTCATGTTGGCAGCGTGGTCCATCCACAGCTCAGTAGGCTTCAGGACAGATTTTTGAAGGAAAGACGTACATACCATACTTCATATTTACATTAGGCTGAAGTATATGGCATTTTGCAAATATCACCAGACTCATATGCAATGTGTTAATGAGCCTTAACCTTATTGTTTCCCCCAGTATTAGAACTGAAAATTAGAGGAATACTCTACTTTTGCTATTGCTTCCTCTGACACCTAACCTTCATGCTCTCCAACTCGAGAATTTCTATGCTTTGTTTCTCTTTCATTTTAAAACAGGATCATAACAAATCAAAGTCTGCTCTCCTCCAGTATCAGTTTTTGCGTAAGGAATCTTGGTGCTCGTGCACATTCTTGGCTGTCTGGAATGAGGATTTTACATAGTTAATAATAATGCTTGCTCCAATGCCATAACAGGTAGGTCTGTTATACATCATGTAAGCTTTCCTTTAAGGACAATATCAGGGTAGGGAGTAGGGAATTCATCATTTGTCTCGGTCTATGTCTTAGGGTGAGGTTATGACTATGACTGGACACTTTGGCCTGGAGGATAATAGCTGAGTTAGATGTTCTTGATTTGGAGAGCGATCGAACCGAAGTGTATTCCTGTGTACGTGGGTGCCTAGCCACCGGGCTGGAAGGCCTGACGCAAGAGGCACAGAGCTGCAGCAGAAGATTCGCAAGTCTCGTGACAGGGATGCTCTCATAAAATGCAGGAGCATTTGGGTCAAATTGCTGCCCTAAGTCAGTGCAATGGAGGATCTGAACCTGATTTTCCATCATTTCGGGTGAGTCCTTTAACCCATGGTATGTAAGACCAGAAGACTTGGATCCTACTTGCTCTACTGTTTTGTAAATGGTGGCAAAGTCCTTTTCTAGATCCACCACTCTAGTTCCATTTATTCTTCACTTTTTAAAGTACCCAACATCAAAACAATGTATTTTGTTTAATTTAAACCATGGTTTCACATATTCATATATTTTGTTTTAAAAGCTGTTTCCAGATGATCTTAATGGACTGTTCCTTTTTTCCCAGACCTCTCATTATAGTCACCTTGCTCACACATTAGTCATCATTTATTTATGCTACAGTCAACATCAACAGAAGTATTTTCAGGAACAAGAGTTTAGTGCACAGTCCAACTCACATTTCTGTGACATGAGCAGTGATTTGCAGAAGCAGGATAGCCACAACTAATCACATTTTGGAAATCATGGAAATTGTGACATTACTTTATCATGTGCTGCTGTAAACACTGAAACCTTTGTCCTCCTTTAGAAACCAAATTACAAGAGAAAGACAATTTCATCAGAGCTTTACCTGTCCATTATAGTACTGCTGGCTCATTAGGTAGAGCAATTAAACATCAAGCAGAAATAATTATTATAATTATAGGACATTTGAGATTTCATTTGCCTTCATGAAATATGAGTTACATAAACTAGTTCCTTTTGTAAGGTCCACTCATAATAGCAATGAATGTCTAAACAGCTATGCTCTGCCTACTTATTTTTGCAGCATTATTGGACCAACCTTACAGAAGCCATTAAGAACTCAACAATTACCAACTATTATGACACTAGGATATCCAAACGGCCTCTGTATCTAGAAGATAGGAAATTACGATCGTAATTGTATTCATTCATTCTGTTCCTGCTTCCGGAATGAATACGAGGGGGGAAAATTGTAGGGGAATAGTTCAGTATTTTCTCTACCATGCTGATTACTACTAGAAAATGTTTAGCTCCTGATGGCAACAGCCACTGCTTTCATTTATATTTTATTTTATATTTTGCACATAGCTGGATTTTGGTGCTGTGACTCCTTTGTCATGGTACTGAGCTAATTCGGCATCTAAGTCCTGCGATATCTTCTCCTCCACCTCCCCAGGAGCGGAATGTTCTCTGACTCTACCTGAGCTGTGCTTGCTCAAGGATCCTTGCCAGCATGTCTGAGGCAATCTAAAGTGATCCAAATTCAGGCAGCAAAATGCAGCACCACTGAAATATTTCATAGTAAAATATTCTTTCCTAGTGAAGTCGTTAAGAGAAGTAAGCCATCTCATATTGAAATGCAGGGCAGTTTCCCAAGGGACACTAATGACTGTGTTCTTCTGCAGCTAATCATAAGACTGCTTTGTCATGTGTATAAAAAAATATAGATGTTGCCAAAAGAGTGCATTAAGTTTGGACACTCAGACTTATGCAAACTACTTACCTCTGTATTTACCTCAACAGACCAGATGACAAATGTACTGTATAAGGTAATCTCATTCACAGAGGCTTGCAGCAAGGCGGCACTGGTCATGCAATAGCAAAGTGCATTTGTAGTAAGAGAAAGTGAAAGAAATAACAGGAATATCAAAAGCACCATTATAATACTATCTTATAATTGAATTTCTCCAAAAAAGGGAAGGTGTCAGACTAGTGGGGATGCAAGGCAATGTAAAAGATAGAAGTGAAACCAGAGAGATTGCATTTATGTAAAAAGCTTAAAATAGTTACTGTGGCATGGCTAAACAAATGCTGTAGACCTAAATTTAGAGCACTGATGCACAGATATTGTTACTGTTGCCTTTAAACACCCCTGGATCAGTTTGCGGTTGGCAAATGCTTTACATGCAGGGTACAGGGAGAAATATACAGGCTTGAAAATATGTCCAGAAAAAGTTGCCAGCAACAGGGCAAAGTGACTTTATATTGCCTAATTTCTACTAAAGGCATTAGCAGCAAATGTCCCTAAACTCAGCAGGATTTCCCTCCTAATATTGAAGCAGCAAAGCAGGGCTCCAGGGCAGCGGTAAAGGTTTCTCCCTGTGAGCCATCGCAAACTGGGCAGGGCTAAGCAGTGACAGCAGGCAAAACTCAGGTGGGAGGAGGTTATCTCTTAACTCTCTCCTGAATCATGAGTCTGGATACCTGGTATGCATTTTTAGTTTCACACAAGCCTTCCTATGTCTTTCCATTCTGCCCTTTCATGATTGCAGCTCGAAGCATCTATGGCCACCCTACTGAGCTGCTCCAGCCATGATTTGCACCAGCTGCCCTTTCAAATGGAAATAAGTACAGACTGGTCTGTGAATACAGACTTCTTGAAAGGTTTCCAGGATTACATTAAAGCAGGTGATTTGGGCACAGAAGATCAAAAAGGAAGTCACAGTCAAAGTTTACCTAGGTTTCCAGGGAGCAACCTAATAAAGAAGCGTGAATAATACCCAACGAGAGGCTAAGACTTCTATTAATTCATTTGTTTACTTGGCTCCCAGAGAAGCTCCTGCTACATTATTCTGCAAAGGAGGCTCAGGTGGCTTTTTATTTGCTTACTGAAATACCTTCCCCACCTTATGTTGAGTCCTGGTGGGTTTGTGAGTATGTTAGGCTAACACTGCTACTGTTACTCTATTGAAAGTCTGAGTTCATTCAATTCTCCATGGGATTATCAGGCAAGGAAGAAGATAACAAAGAGATCCATCGTCTACAGGTAGGAGAATAGACACATTTAAAATGAGTCTAGCATCTCCACAAAAGTATTAGCTCTGGCAAAATACATCTCTTCTCCTCATGTAATGAAAAAGGAATTAGAAAGCATCATTGAGAAACCAAATTAATGCAACAAGCTACTGTTAATGTACAAGCTCAGCAACCTTATTTTTTATGTTTTTATCCTATTCAATTTCAAATGAACATAATTAATTATTGTATTTAATCTCTGTTCTCCTTCAAGTCTGTAGCATGCAGACCAGCACTTAATGGTGTCAAAGCTCATGTCAACATAAGACAAAAAATTGTTGTACAATTTCTAGGCCTCTTTGGCGTAGCCAGAGTAGTAATTAAAATGCAATTGGAAAGAAATTAATTGATATAAGTAAGTTATTAGCATCCCCATTGATTAAGTATAATCAAAATCAGTGTCTACATGAGATATTGATTGCCACTTGCTTTTTGTAAGTGTAATTGTAATTGTAGCATAAATTGTCTGTGCATGACTGGGCCTTTTATTGTTGTAAATATCCAGCTGAAGCAAGAGATTAAATTCTGTACAAGTTCTAAAATGTCTGAAATCATTGTGACACCCTTGCTTTCATTTCTTGTAGTGAAGATTTAAATAGAGTATGAAGGAATATTTTTCTGTTTCCTCGATTAGATTACAGTCTTTGTCATATTTGTATGAGGATAACAATCTCTAGACTGTGAGGCAGATTTATAACTAGACTAAAAATGGGTCTGCATTCTCTCAGGTCGTATCTGGCAATGTCCACAAAAGCCTAGCCTGGTACTGAAGAAGCTAATTCTGCTAGAGAGATGGGCAACTCCACATGCACATTTTAACTTCTTGCATAAATTCTCCAACTTGACCATAGGATTTATCCAATGCCTAACACAGAAGGATTTCAGTCCCAGCAAATCTGAAAGTGCTACAAGTGTAAAATCACAGCATCTGATTTTTTCTTATGGCACATTTTGGCAGTTGTGAGCAGTATAGGGCATTTTCATAGTCCCTTTACTTGAAAATTTGACTACATGTATTTCTGGGGTATTTATGCCATAAGAAAAATAAAGACCTGATTGTGATGATTCATCCTTTTGAAGAAAATACAAAAAATTACAATATAAATGGAAAAATACAGTAGATGATCATGATGGTTAATTAGAAAACTTGCCTAAGTAAACTATTTTTTTTAATACTTGTTATTTAAAATCTGCTTATGCTTTTTCCACTTTGCACACAATATGGGGCCTTGCTTTACTCTCCCTTTGCAAACTCAATGCAGAGCAGTGGGAAGGAAGGAGTGGGGGCTGGCAATCTCAGAGGGTCAGCATCAGACTATAATCTGGAATTCTTGCAGTGTTGGTGGAGTTTGGCCAAAGTCTCCGTAATCCCGTGCCTGAGCTGTTCCACTTCATCCAGCCAGTGAGTCGTGTTTTGTGGGTGGAAAATTAGGAACAAATATCAGCACTGAAGACAGCTAATATTGCCCTCAGATGGTTTATTAGCCATGAGAAAATAACTTTGGAACCTTTTAGCTTCAGTGTTGTTTTTCCAAACCAAACATGAAGCATGCTGATAGAGGCAAGGCGAGAAAATCTGCACAGCTACTGTGGGTGCTGCCTGTTCTGTGCATCAGAGATGTCATCCTCCAGCTCCACCACTGCTCAGTTCTACTTAATTTAACTTCTTTTAATTAAACAAAATATAGATATTTATTTTTCTTGATGGTGTCGCTGTTATCCATAGCTAGTATCAGAGATGTAATCAGTTAAACTGGAATGCAATGGACACTTGTGCTTAACCTGTTTAGGGTGTTGGGTCCCATCAATCCAAGCTGGACTGAGCTCTAGATGCAAAGAACAAATGTAGGTTGTCTGAGAAGGGTTTCCAAAGCTGTTTCTTCACCCTCATCAGCAAATTTAGAAAGAAATTTGAACCGAATGCATTCAGCTCTGGGAGTTGCCATGGTTGCAACACAGACGATCTAAATGTGGGAGATTATATAATCAGACAGAATGACTATTTATACAAAGAGTTTAATTTAAACAAAAAGGGAGAGAAAAGCAAATGTGCTGTACAATACATGACTTTGTCACTTTCCACTCCTGCGCGGCACAGCTGCTGTAGCACCGATGGTGTTAAGTCACAGTACTCGCACATCCGTTTTTTGCAAGGTGTTTATAATGTGCACTAAATCTAAAATAAAAAAAGCATTAAGTAAAAAGTAACGGACCAGGTCCAGCCAGGCAAGAAAGAGGCTGTTTTATTATACCTGGATCAGCAGCACTATCTTCTTTATGGAAGATATACAAGCTCTTCTATAATTTTTGTTGTTGTTTTACAATTCTATAAACTTTTAAAATGCAATAGTGTGGATCTTGTTCTTTAGAAGGATCATCCTATGTAATACTATCACAGGGACTAATTTATCTTTCCTTGAAGCAATTAAACTTATGGGAGCAGATGCTATGGCCCATATGATGTTACCTATACATGGTAATTTCATTCTTTCTATGTAATCTCCCAAACAACTTAAATGCCTTCTAGAAAGGAAAGTCTGTTGAAAGGCTTTCATTGTATTTTGCACTGGGCTTTCAGGAGATGCAGCGCTGAGTTGGACTATGGAGTTAAAGGTGGTTTATTTCTATTTTTTGACAACCTGGTGGGAGGGTCACTCTGAGGCCTCACTGGGCTGCCTAAGGTTTGCAGTGCAGGCAGAAAGGCCAAAACAGAGTTTGGCATGTCTTTGGCCCCCTGTTAAGCCAAGCTTGTGAGGAGCATGCTTTTCTCCAAGCAAGACAATTCCTTTCTGCTCCCATTTTCATCAACACAGGTGGGGCTGATCCAGCAAAGCCAGCCACCTCTTAAACTGCTCCCTCAAGGCTGGTTCACTGCATTTCCCCCTCTTGCACATATGGGGCCATCCGCAGCATCAGTTGGAGGCCGGCTGGAGTGGGATGTCTCCCCTATAGACTTCCCTTCTAATAGGCAATGGGGTTCTATAAAAATGATTCAGCTTGGTAGGGATTTTCCCACAAGGTGCCATTAGCTGATAGTGTGGCAAGGAGCAATAATAATAATAAACATTAGCTACAGGCAATGCAGGCAAATAGATGTGGCCCAAATGTAATGAGCATTGTTTTCCCGAAGCTTGGTCTCACCTTTGGTGGTCGCAGAGTAGACAGACGTGAACAGATTGCCTTCATACTTTAACATTATATGACTAGTGTTCCCACAAGGACCCCCTAATGACCGCTGACTAGAAGGTGGAAGGAATTTGTATTTATTAGGCATCTTTTTGGAGTGGGGGGACTTTCTGCCCAGTGGCAGCAACCATTGGGGCAACCAAACTAAGCTGATGCTGCATTCTGGCATCAATCAACTAAGCCATTAGTTTGAACAGTGGGTGTTTCTCCTCCCTGCCTTTCACTTTCTGTGATGATAAACTTACCATGGAGGTATGGTTCTGCTCAAGTGACAGAGAGAAATGGGCTGTGTAACTGTAGGGAGCAAGGACAGAAGAAAATCTCTATTGCAGACACAAAAACAATATTAAAAATGTTAAGGTTGCACAAGTAAATCCAGTTAGAAGAGATATATACACAGCAGAATACCTCTATCCAACAGGCCATGGAGAAAAGTGCATGCCTTGTTTCATCCTTTACTGATTTTCCAGGTTTTTTTATTGCCTTGTAGCATAGTGTGAATACATCAAGACTGTGGTTTGAGTACAAATGAGCTTTTCTTTTTAGAGGAGCTTGGCCCAAGAGCTGGTGGTTGACACCCGACACCAAGAGCTAGTGATGGCCCTGCCATAACTTCCCATAATGGGGACGTGAGCCAGTGCTGACCTCTGATTTGCAAGGGAAGTGTTGTGCTCCCTATGGCTACAGGGAAGATCACAACTGCTGTCATTGCAGGGCTGTCTGGTGAGGTGGCTGCAAGGGGAAAACTTGGTCCTGCAAGGAAAATGAAATTGATGTCAAGCAGTTTTCTCTTCTGACTTGGGCTGTTCTGGGAGTTAGATCCTGTCTCACAGCTGAGAGAGAGGTCTTGGATGGTTGCAGACTGTAGAACATAGAGAGTGTCTTTGGTAGGCCACCCTGTTTTTTTCTGTTCACTTCAAATCCTGTAACTTGTGTCTTTTGCCAAGGTAAGGTTCACCTCCTCTATCTTGTGGAGTGAAAAAAACTTGCAAATGTTGGCTCTCTTCTGTGAAGTTAATTTTCTTTTTAAGGGAGTACAGAGAGAAAGCTTATAATTCAAGCAGGGAAGGCAGATTTTGTTCTGGTTTTCTAAACTAAAAGCACTGTGTGAGAGAGGCCTTGCAGCAGCCCAAAGCAAGTTCCTGCTGCTCTGCTATAAATCTCAGAAAACAGGGATGATGCAGTCTCAGCTCTGGTTTTGTACAGACTGTTGTCACTAGAACATAAGAGGGTTTTTTTAAAGGTGATTAATGTTGCTCTCCCATACTCCATGCAGCCACACACTCGCTGTCTGCAAGGCTTGTTTCAAAGGAAGAGAGATGTGAGAGCTGGAGAAGAGTCTCCCGAGAGAGAAGAGTACGAGCATCTTGCTGGTGGTCAGAGCGCTGGAGCAGCTGTGCTACCACAGCCTTGCAGAGAGCTAAGAGGTGTGCAGCGTGTGTGTCTGAGTTAAATATCTGGTGGTTTCTCCTCCTGTTGAGACTATTAGCTAAGCGCTTTAAATGCTACTGCTGCAGGCATACCACTTTGTCTACCCTTCTGCCACATCATTCTCGGTAGATAGTGATCGGTCAAAATGAATATGAGAAGTGATCCTTAAGTGAGGTTACTGGATGTGGGAAGCGTTTCCCGTACACTTCTGGTCTGCCAGACTCTGTTGGGCTTCCTTAAATGTCAGTCTGGACACAGTCAAAGAAGATGGTCCTAACTGCATGTGCTTTCTAATCAAGGTCTAAATGGAGCTAGTTTTCCATTATTATATCTGCTGCACATCCTGAAGCACATCTCAGGCAGGACCTGCTTCCTTCAAACCCTGTTTTACTCCAGGATGACTCTAGTACTGCTCCTCTGTCCTTGCAACCTCCCTTTAGCAACAGCTGTGGATCTAGAAAGATGAAAACTAAAATACAGGCAAGACAGTTTTAAAAATCAGAGAGGCTTATTAAATATCTCCCACCTCTTGTTCAATCTCCCATGAACTAGCCTTTGGCAAAGAGTGGGATGGTCATTTGAAGGGGATTCACCGCTCTGAGCTTTAGAGGTCCATGTTGCAGACATGTTACTGGACTGAGTGACCCTTGGCTCACTAGAGAGGAGCAGATGCTTTTATGGGGTGATTCACCTGACTGCTGTGCTAAAACAAGTGAGAAGCACACCCTAAAAATACTTATTTCTCTCCTTTGACTTCAAAGGTAGTCCACGATGACTCATTGAAATGGAGACGTTTACTTCTAGGCAAAGAGTCCTACTCTGCTGGGTCATCAGATCCATGAGTCTGCTGTAGGAGTGTCAGAAATTTACATGGTGAAAACATTAATTGAGGTTTTTTGAAGGTGTTTTGTCACGGTTTTTTATTGAGATCTAAGGCAGTATGCTTTACACTGATTTAATTTCAGACTTTCCTTTTAATCGGGAATCTTCCCTACAAGCTCTCATGTTTATTTTACCATCTCCCAAATCCTATTCACTTATACCTGTTTCCTTAGTGGCATTTCTGTGATGACATGGGATTGTACTCAGGTCTTAAGAGGTCCTTTTTCATCTAGCCATTTATCTTTCTAAAGCTTTGTGTTACCTGAGAAGTACTTCAAACTGAAGTTTCATTGTCCTCTCATGTCTTCTAAATAAAAAGCATGAAATAAGCTTAGTCCAAATCTCTGGAGGAGTTTTTTCTGATTGACAAGTCCTTGCAAATATTGGTCCTGGGACCTGTCTGTTCTGCCTAATAAATCATCATTAACTCTCACCAGATAGAGAGAGATTCTCTTCATCTGACAGGGTATCAATTCAGTTGCCTTAATGTATATAAGGTTTTAGGTCTCTCCGCCAGCAGGCTCCAAGAGAGGCTTTTTGTCAAGTGAAAAAATGGAATTCAGGCAGCAGAACTCAGCTGCCAGGTCTGCCAGTGATGGACGATGCAGATGGGAACGTGGCTCTTTCCTCCTCTGCTTTATTGATCCTAGGGTTCTGACCAGTGTAGCAATGTTTCTCTATCAGTAAAACCAAGCAGAAATGAATAACGGGGGACATGATGGCTTAAAGTCAGCATCAAAGCCAGAGTACTCTTGGGGAGAGCTTTTGGGAGGTGACAATGACAGCTCTAATGTGGGTCAGTGCTTGACCTCACAGGACAGTAAGTTGCAATGTGGTACCAACTCACTGCACAGGAATACTAAGTGGAAGGTATTCTTCCATTTTCTTTGTCACCTTATTTAGGTACATCAACAAAGAGCTCATCATGAGCAAATCAAGAAACCAATATATGACACGCAAGCCACAGTTTCAATGTTCATTACTGGACAGAACCATCCCATGCCAGACTTGAGAGGTTTGCTCTGGTTGTTGGGATGTGCTTCATGTTATTTGCCCTTCTGTTCTGTAGTTGCTATACTTCTGTTGTCCAAAGTTTTAAATAAAAAAAAACAAACCAAAAAACCAACACCCCCCCCCCCCCCCCCGGCCCCACCATATTGTCCTACTCTGCCTAGGCTATGATTCTGAGGAAGGTTTTCTTACATGCTAATAAATTAAAAGTAATCCCAAAACTCTGCTGGTAGAATAAAGCAACTTCTAAAATAATAAAAACCACAATTGTAATATAGTGCATGAATTCTTGCTAACGTTAAATACAATCCAGATATTTCACTAACTCCTTAGTTTTCTTTAGTTGTCTTTCTCATTTTTAAGCTTTTAAAAAATGTACTTGTAGAATTAACAAAAAAATACTCCTATGTATAACTGCAAGTTATGTCCTTTTGCATTTTTTCCCCATAAACCATAAGATTAAAAAAAAAAAAAAGGATTTAAGGATTTTTTTACTTAATCCTTTCCCTGCAAGAGCTGAGCTATTAAGAAATGCACCAGACAGAAGTCTTTTAATGCACTCACAGAAATGGCAATACTGAAATCGCTGCAGTATTTTAGTCATTGTGCTTAAGTATCAGGATTGTGCTTAGAAAAAATAGAATTGATGATACCCAAAGTTGTTTATTGTCTATTTGTTAGCTTAGTTGCTATGGCAGAGAGTTTAACATGAGTGAACCTGTGGGGAGGCAAATGCCACTTTACATTTGAAATTGGGCTGTGGTCTTTGAGGAACATTACAACAGAATTTGTGCTGCCCATCAAAGGAGACATAGAGGGAAAAGACTGACTGCGTGTGGCCTTTGAACAGTCCGGGACTTTTCTGAGATGCTGATGTCCCAGCAGGAGGTTAGTGTTTCCAGATCCACAGTGACAATAACAGTGCCAGGGGAAGTCAGACAAACATGCTGAGCTGGTTGTAAAAATTGTCTTGAATCAGAGACAGGGGTATCTTTGCCCAGTTGGGGCAAATTCTGAAGGAGGAAGTTGGCACATGGAGCAAAACACCAGAGAAACATGTATGGCCACCAACCAGCAGAAGAAAAGACAAAGAAAGGAAAACTCATGTGGTCATGGCTGTGTTATAAACACAGTCTGGGTGCCCAGATAAAGGTGTCATCTACTGGAAAGTAAAAATAAGTAGTTTTGTTCTGTTAGCATTGGTAAAGTTTGTGTCATGGAGTGCAAACAAGAATAAAAGGTCTAGTCACATATTTCCTTCCTGAATGTGCAAAGATTTTAATAGTCATCCTCTTACAACTGTACTAGAGATACACTAGGTCTTTTTTAATATATCTACACAACTTGCTTTTCAGCCCTCCCTGAATGCTAGCCCCATTCCTCAGGTAAGCTGACTGTTTGAGTCTGTTTTCCTTTGCAGCCTTGGCTCTATAAATAAATGAAGATTATTTCTATTGTATGGTCCAATTCTTCAAGCTTTTGATAGTGCTTTTAAAGGAAGCTACTTGAAATCTATGTTAACACAGAAAATAAAAATAAAACACCTATATCACTCAAGACTTTGCCTAGTACTTAGACTGTAAGAGTATAGCAATGCAGCTGGGATGCAAACGTGGCATTCAGGGAGCAGGGCTGCTACTCGTGGTGCCTTTGGGGCTTGAAAGAAAAACGGCGGCTGGGGCATGGAGCAAAACAACAAAGAAACATGTAGCGGATGGCCACCAACCAGTAGAAGACAAGATGAAGAAAGGAAAATTCAGCAACTCATGTGGTTAAGGCTGTGTTATAAACACAGTCTGGGTGCCCAGGTAAAGGTACCATCTACTGGAAAGTAAAAATAAGTAGTTAGCATCAGTAAAGCATCAATGTCAACAGTCATCAAATAACAGAGTCATCCTTTTGTTTCTCAGGCCCAGCAAATGAAGGAAGCATTGGCTTACAATAAAAATAAAATTTCTTAGAGTGCCTTCCAGCACTCAGCCCCAAACCTCTCTGTGCTTGGCACTTCTGCAGTGCCTCTCATATGGGAAAACATTGCAGTGAGAGACACCGTAACACTTCTGTGGTGCAAGGTAAATCATGTCATCCTGAATATCATGAACACAGTCATCTTGCTGGATGGACTCAGAGCTGCTGGAGTGCCAGAGGATTGTGACTTATCCGATTCCTCAGTCAGACAAAGCGGAGAGAAACAACCTTGTGGAACTGGAGGTCATGAGTTCTGGGTTTGGGGTTTTTTTTTTGTTGTTGTTTTTTGTTTTGTTTTGTTTTGTTTTTTTTTTTTGTTTTTTTGGTTTTTTTTGTTTTTTTTTTTGTTTAAGAAGGCATTTATCATAAACTTACAAAGGGTTCCCAACAGCACAAACACTGTCAGGCTTGTTACAGCATCACCGCCTGTTTTTAGCTGGGTTAACAGCACATGCACACGCACACACAAAAAGTCCACCAAAATTGAGTGCAATTCATAACAGAAACCAACATTAGTTACTTAGTAAACGTTAGTCTATCATGATCACTAAATTAAGCCTCCTTTTGTAGCTTAACTAATATTTTGTAATTTTCAGTGTTCTGAAAGATGTTAAACAAGGGTTTGTGTCTTACTGTATGCTCTGGCTGTATTTTCTCATGGCCTGTTACTGAAATGCTGCATCTGTTACTTTTCTGTTGATAGCAGCTTCAGAAAAACTGGCCAATTTCCAGAGCAGTACCTTTTCTTCGTCACTGTCAGCTTCTGTCACTTCATCTCTCAGTCATAAAAATTATAAAACAAAGTCTACTGTCTGTTGTCTAATATTCCTTCCATTAGACATGCCCTGCACTTTCATTGAGGGCATCTGACATTAACTTTTGGCACAGATAGTGTTTTACAAATCTAAAATACCTTGCTGACACTACCTGACCCTCCCTTCACGCTTAGGAAATTGCCATAACTATCTCTATTTTACAGAAAAGCTTGAAAGGAGACTCAGACGGAAGTGATACCCCAATTTTTGTTTGAGGCTGGTAATTTAGGTGTCTTATTAGTTCTGCTCCCAACACTTCAGCCTGAATTTCACCACTGTTAAATAATCAACTCTAACAGGATATGGGTGTGCTTTATTCTTCTGGAAACAAGACATTGCTAACAGGATGCTCCCAAAATATGTGCACACAATAGCAATTTTAGCCCATCTAAAACCTGAAGTTTTGGTCTTGAATGATAGACAAGGATCTTAAGGATCCTTGCAGATCCTCTGCAAGAATTTTGATGTGCTTACAACTTTTTTATTATCTGGCCTTCATTTGTACTTTGTCTATATCTGTGCTGTTTTCCTTCGGTAGTTTCCTGACCTTCTGCTGAGGTATGCTGTGTCCCAGCTAGTGGAGGTCTTGTTCCTCAGTATTGCCTGTGCTGCATTATTAGAACCTGTGGTTTAGTTTATAACCCATCGTATTTTCCCTGACTCTCTCCAGAGGAAAGTGCTTCTGATTAATTTTATTAGGGGGTTTATTTCAGTTCAAAATGAGGCGTGGGTTTCCAAGTGACAGAAAATAGTCCTTTTCTTAGAGTATAACAATTTGGTTCAGAGATATATTATCCAAAGAAAATGAGAAGATTTTAAAGGCTTCTTTTAAGGAGGAAAATTTCAAGCTTGATTAAAAACAGAACTAAAGGGAAAAAAAAAGGTTCAGCAGTAATTCCAAAACAGGAGTTGCAAAGATTGCTTCCATGGCTTACTGCTGTAGTCTGTCATCCTCACAGCAAAACAGTTCTGAACACTGGGTGGTAAAAAATTCTTCATACCAGGAGCTAGCACACAAAATTTAGAAATTTCCAGATAGAATAGGGAACTTGAGGAACTAAATCTTAGTACAAGAAGGAAAGGAAGGAACCACAAACTCCATGGCAGTGTCTTGATCCAAGGGCTGTTCCACCAAATGGAGTGTTTTTCATCATCACATCCTCTGCCTTGAGTAAGACTATTCATCTTAATTTCTTACTTTTGCCTTGCAAATATCTGATGCAATTGGCCATCTAATGAACAATACTTGAATTCTTTCCTATTCTCCCGAGAGAGGTAGTATTCTGAGGATCATGTTCCTCACAAAACTTTTGCTCATTCTTATTCCAGCTTCCTATCTTCACAGCTGAGCTCCGTTCTCATCTTTGAATCATGTGCCTTGCCTCTTGATACCAGAAGTGATGTGACTGCTATATTTTGCTTAAATTCAACGATCTTCTTTTCCAGCCCATCTCTTTTTAAAGCATTCATTGAGCAAATTATGGAGTCTCAAGAGCAACCAAGACTTTCTGTTCAACCATTTACTTCAGTTTAGTTAAAGTTGTGAAGACGGAGAGCAGAACTCATTTACAGAGAACTGAATGTAACTTTTGTCTCTGCCTTGGCTCTAGAGAGCTGTTAATACAGAGCAATTTCCTCTCATCAAAAGCTTTCTCCAAGGTGGTGCTCGCTTTACTCAGAGTGAGCTTATGTGCATTCATCTTCCTCAATACTTCATTAATCACACAGGGGAGGTCTGTTGTGGAGGATCTTGACTGAAATTCTGCCTATTCTCTTGTTTGGTTTAAAATGGGAGTTAATGGCTTAATACCTTTGTAGAAAAACCCTCTACGGAGCAGGGAGCACTGTGGGGAGGCTGGAAGGACTGGAAGCTCAGCCCAGCTCACAGTTGTCGACTCTCCTGATTCATTTAAACTGGGAGTTTCCATTAAGTCGATCAATGTTACGAAGTTCAGCATTGCTTGATTCTAGTATCCTTATTGCGCCTTACAGAAGTGACTTACTTTTCTGTGGTTGACATTTATAGTAATTTTCTAAATGAAAGATTGCATTGCTTTGTTCATGGTTATGCAGTTGGTGACAGCTACATGTATTTAACTTCATTTTCATGAGTTATTTACAAGGGCAGAGTTAACTATAATTGTTTGCTACACAGTTTGCATACAGTATACGTATACACACAGTTCATATGAAATATTTATATTTGTGAATTTTTCTAAATGGCAAAGGTTGAACTACTGCAGAAAATTAAACCAAGCAAGTAACCCCTTTCCCCAAGAGCTCTAATTTAGACTTTAGAATAAGCTTCCAAGGCAACAGTTACAAATCAAATAAAGACTTATACTAAAAGTATTTTGCACTTCCATGTGCCTATATATCCCTGGTATGCACATCTACCATGTATAAGATGTTCAAATTTTCATCCTTTACCTAAAGGCAGTTTGTTTTCATGTCACTTGTGGTGAGTAGATCTACACAGGTAGATTGTTTTTAGCATGAGTAAAGTACAGTTAGAATACAAGATTGAATTTATCTACCATCTGACAGTTTATCAAATTTATTTATTATTTAAGTCTCTTCAACAGATCGTTGGTGAGTCCAACATATCAAGGCATACCTTGAAAAGGTAGAAGCAGTCATTCAAAAGAGGAAAGGAAATTAAACATGTTCAGAGTCGGTCATAGTTTAAGAAAGGTTTGAAAGCATTTTAAGTAAGAAGGAAATTATGATGGAACTCCAGACCTAGCACAAACATAAGCCTTGCTTCACCTTATCCCACTACCCATGGAAAGGAATAATGTCCGTCTTCAACGTTAAAAAAATACCTTGAATCCAGCCCCAAATTAGCAGAAGTCTGACCTAATCATGAAACATACTGTTTTCTCATGTCTCTTTGATTTAAAATTTTTAGGATTCAGAATGCCAACCTCCTTGATACAGGTAATAGACAGAAATTTGACTTGTGAACTTCAGCTTAAATTTAATTATAAAAGTCATCAGGAGTAGCCCAATCATTTTACTTGAAAAGAGAGCTGAAATAAGGATGTCAGCAAGACCCTGCTAGTGTTGCACACTAACTAGTTAAACAAACTGTTGGGAGTTGAATTAATAGACTCCAGGCTGCTTAATCCCATGGCAACAATCAGCTTTAAAGATCTTTTTAACCTTTCATTAGAGATATAGGAAAAGGAAAAATAGTTAAAGAATTGAAGATGTTAGGTATTAAGCAGGGCTTTCATTTTAACAATATCCCTTAATCCTTTTTCCTTTGGCTATTGAGAGAGCTTTTTCTAAGGAAAACCCAGGTTTGGAGACTTTCAGGTGGTGCAAAAACCCTGTATTTGGGAGAAAAGAGCAGTTAGTAGAGATAATGGAGCTGATGTTACTGCTGCTGTTATTGTTCCTGTTGAAATCTAATTCTAATTCCTGGGGAAAAAAAGAAAAAAAAAAAAAGAAGAAGAAAAAACCCAAGACACTCACAATAGGAGCAAGAAAAGATTAGCAAAGAAAAGATGCAACCTCTGTCTTTTGTGGGATAGATTTTTCCTGGCAGTCATACCAGTAGAGAAACAGAGATAGCCTGTGATCTGATCAGCTTCTCCAGCACTGATGTGGTGATACCAAAGACTTTGCTTTTAGGTTCATTTCCAGTAGCAAACACAGCAGAACTGCAAAAGAGATAGTGAAGTCTTGCCTGGCTGACACTGTCTTTTTTGTTCTAATAGAAGAAGAAAACAGAAAAGGAGAACAGAAAATACAAGTAGATCTGTGAGGACTGAAAATTAACAAAGCCTTCTTTTCTATTCATACGTGGCCAGTGGCTGACTGAATTTTCTGCCCAAGAAGGTTACAGTGGAAACTCTTGCATGTTTAAGACCCTTATCTTACAATTACTACCTTATGTCCAGGAGCATTATCTTATAATACAGCCCTTCACCACATGCTGGGCATTTATAGGGAACATTAATATGTTTCTATTTATCTTTCCCTTTCTCCCAGCTGCCTATGCTCACAAGACATTTGAGGATCCAATTCTCTTTGAGCTTTCTACTGTTCTGTCAAATTTGAACAAGACAGACCTATAGGCTTAGAAGTTGTGTGTGAGGTGAAAGGAATGAGAAAGACAGTGGGATCACACAAGCCTTGTTACCATAGTAAATGAGGCTAAGAAGGTGGAGGAAGAAAAAGGAGACATATGGCAAGTGGTGGTAGCAGGAACCAGAGCTCTCCCGAGGGTGCCTTCAGGTTTTAGTCATATATAGAAGACAGAGATGTAATTTCTCTGAATCAGCCAAGATGCTCTTCAGGATCACATGAAGTTGCAAGAGTATCAGTGATCCAGGAAATAATAAGATTTGCTGTTATGGTATACACAGTTCTTCCTCTTGATATCTTTCTATTCAATGTCACAATACTTGATCACCTTCCCTTTAGTTTTATTTTTTTATTTATTTTGTTTTAAAAGGTCTCCAAATGCTGATGGCTTACACAGTTTTTTGGGACCATTTTTTTCCTGTTTTTGTTGTTTAACACACTAGATGTTGACAAATATTTGTTTACCTTTTCATCCAGTTGTATTTAAGAGTAAATAGCATTTATTATTATTCTTAGAGCATAGACCTCTGCATAACATGTTTTAAAGAATTGTGACCAAATATCAAGAATTCATGGTGTTAAGGGAATGGCCAGGGTGTACGTGTCTGCATTTCTAGTAGAAGAAACCTAATAATATTGCGACGTTACATAGATGGGGTTTACTACTTGCTGTGTAGTACTAATAATCTGTTTTATAATGTGTTCTTAATTATCTTCATTAAAAAGAGCTCAGAAAAATCTTGTTTACAGCAGCAATGCACTTATTGCCAAAAAAGCAAAGTGTTTTCCACACATTCTCAAGAGAAATTAGGTTTTAGATACACAGCTAAATGATTTGGATCACACACTGGAAGCAGCTAGGAAGAGATAAATGTTGTAAAGAACACAGGAATTTTCAGTCCTGCTAATACAGAAGAAAAGAGGCGACTGTACATCCTGACACATGCTATGCGGTTAGAGAAGGGCTGTTTTAGTCACAGCCTCCTGTTGATGCGACGTCAATAATTTGATGGACCCATGGGGTTGGGTTTCTTCCACCCAGTACTGGCAGGAGCCCCTGTTGGAGGCTCAGCCCCCCAGTGCCTCCCCCAGACCCCACCACATTTCTTGGAGGTGGCAGTTGTCATCTGATCTGTATTTTCTGATTCTTTCTCTGCATCCAGCCCCAGCGTAGGGTTAGACTGTGATCCACGTGGAGGTAGTCCTGGGGTGGAAGAGTTAAACTGTAATGGTAGATGACATACATCTTCCCCACGTGCTTGGAAGAGGATCAGCTAGAGAGGTGCATTTCTTGACATGGCAGGCAATATCATCAGCGGTGACAGGAAAAGCAGTGCGGGTCCTTCAAAGCAGGTGCATGTGATCCTTGTGCTGGGAATCACGCCACGGAATCTGAATGCTTGATTGAATGCAACTTGTTTGACTCTGCCTGCCTCGTTACCTCATGCTTTGAATGATTCATTGTCAGAGTAAAGATAAAAGAAATCAGAGCATAAATGTATCTTTATCTGCAAGCCCTGGTCTCGGTGGATTACGGCTGCAGAAAGACCCAGCTCTGTGCTCCAGCCGCACACAGTGAGCAAGGATGCTGCTATGGGGAGGTGCTGGAAATAGAAGCCACTTGTATACCTTGTGCCGTGTTAAATCAAAACTAACCTTGTCCCCTTTGCCTGTGTTCAAACCGTGGGCTGCAGGGCAGCGAGAGGGAGGACTATCTTTTGCCAAGTGGCAAAGAGTGAATTAACACAGCAGGTAAAATTTTCTTGCGTTTAAGAAATTGTAAAACATAACGGCAGTTACCTGCCTGTTTTCTTGAGGGATTTGTACTGAACAAGGGGAAGAGCTGCTAACAGGATCCCAGGGTCGAGGAGAGATTTGAGAGGAAGGATCAGAAGAATTAAATATGTGGCATGTAGTGAGGGAAGATGAAAATGAATGGGTATATCTGCTTGGCCCGGCACTGTGCCACTCAGTGCCAGCTGCTTGAATGAATTTATTTAGGGAACAGAAGCAAAAAAGCTGAGTTACCATGATGCTCCATCCAGAAACATACCTTTTTTTGTAAAAAATGTCAGTTACCCTAAGGAAAGCCTTCCTTCCAGTCCCATGGGGCTGAATTGTTCCCATAGGTACACTTTTGGGATGATCCAATAGTCATTCAAATCAGTGGAAACCCTTCCTTTGACCAATATGTTAGATCCAACTGTTTGAGGCAGAAGGGACATGATAGAGCTCTGTATATTTTGGAGGCTGTAAATCCTAAGGTGAGAGGAAGGGGTTATTTCATGTAGTACAAAGAGATCTATTTAAGCACAGAGTAACACTAAAATAGGAATTTTTATATGAGCCATAAGAGTGTCAGATGGCTCAGATATTAATAAAGTTACATAAAATAAAGTAATTGTATTGTATAAAGGTTGTCAGTTTATTTGCAACACATCCAGTCATAAAGCTGATCATTTTCTGTTAAATTAAAGTTGCACAATTTGCCTCTGAGCAAGAAATAAAGGGCCTGGTACTTTTTATTTTGTATTTGTAATTTGAGTTGCTCTGTTTATTGGATTTTTTAAGTCATTAACTGAAAGACAGAGGGCCAGACATCTACTCGCTCAAAACCAGTCCATTTCAACTGAAAAAGTTAAGTCAGCCTTAGAAAGGTGCTTTTAAAAAAGCATTTGGATGATGGGAGAGTGTCTCAAGGAAGGCAGAAGGAGCATTGGTGTGGTTAAACCAGTCAGGACAAGGCAGCAGTAGCCTTGTTGGATTGACTGCGCTCAAGGGCATGGACCAGATATCTAATGGGGGTCTTTCTGACACTGGGAACAACTTGCAGCAGAAAACTCTCTGTTGCAGAAAAGCACAAGCTAGGAAAAATTAAGTGACTGATCCAGTGTTGTATAAGAGAAAATTCATCCACAGCCCTTAGTAGTGGCTTGACATTAACCTTAAGCAACTTGGCCTGTATGCCAAAAAGTGTCTCAAACCTGGGAGTGAAAATGCGTATTTGGGGAAAAGAGAGAGTTCTCCTTTTCAGCACCTAACTATGAAATGTCCCTGGGAAGGGGGATGCCTCAACAAAACTGTAACTATTAGAAGTGTGCAATTTCAGCTGCCTGATAATTGCAGCTGGAAACTCTTGTTTTCATGATGAGTGACAAACTGTTTCCAGTTCTGTATACTCAGCAGCAAGTCTTGTACATCTTCCATCGCAGGTCATCAGTTTGGTGGCCTGCATTTAGTGGCACAGCAAATAGGCACTCACATTTTATTTACTTTCTGGATCAGGACATATATAATTGTCAAAACTTATAATAAAATCCTTTTTTTTGTCCTTGCTAAGTGAGCTTAAAACTCCGACCCTTCAGATCAGAGAGTAAAGAAGATGAAGTAGTAAAGCAGAGAAGATACGTGTTGCCAAATGCATTAGGAATTTGAGAACTCCCTCTCTATAGGCTATAAGTCCCAAATCGGATTTGATAAATCAAGTGATATTAGAAGAGGAGATCTGCAGGGCTCAATAGACTTAAATATTGCAAGGAACTATTACTCTCATATCCATCTCAACACACAAAATGTATTGCTGTATATTAAATGGTGATGGATCAGTCTCCCTACGCTTGTTACATTTTTGAAAGACAATAGATCAGTAACTTAATAAAAAAAAAAAAGCAGTCCAAATTTCTATTCAACTGGAACTGCATGAAGGATGATTTTTAGCTATTCATTTATTTACCGATTACTTCTGTGTAGCAAAATTTGCTTCCCCTCCGTGGCTGCAATACAGCCACAGCTGGATATAGCAGAATGGCGCTGCAGCATGGTTAAGTCTCTGAGACTTGCATGTAATTTTCTATATTTTATTGAAATTATTCCAGCTAGAAATGAAAGCAGCATTAGAGCATGGTCTCCACCTGTAACATGTTTGGACAGCACAGTCAGGGAATCTGCACTAGACCTTTAATCCTTTCTGCTCCAAAACCACCGGTCAGTTCTACATGGAGTTAGAGTGAAAATCTGGCTTGTACTTAAACTCCTTTTGCTTGTGGAGACTTACTTCAGGTTCATACCAATTCATGCAGTGGCATAGATGATATGTAAAGAAACACTGCATGTGTGACATGCTATACTAAAAGGACACGCCACAGGGAAATTATTCAGTTAAGATGCAAAGATGCGGCTTCAGCATGCACAGTGTTTACAACATACAAAGTTAGATGTTTAGCATGCTCTGGTAAGATGTTAAAGGAGTAGGGAATGCATCTTCATTCTTAATTTTTTTTGTGTCTACTACTTCATCAAAATATAATACCTGGCATAAATCTGTTGTGCTTTCTGTCAGCCTGTCACCTCCACCACTGTGCAGGGCTGAAAGCAGTAGGTGATGGCTTCAGTCTGGTCTCAGGGAAACAAAACCTGCCTTGCAGAGAGCGCACCTCTGAGAACAATGCATTCACGTCTTTGCATTTCTCCTGCCTGCAGTTCCTATATGCCCTAATTCCCGGTGATCTCCTGAAGAGTCAAGAGGTGTCATCCAGCTGTTTGGTTAGAGATTAACTAGAAAGGTGTTGGGGATTGCATGGGCCAGCGCAGGCAGAGCTGCTGCACGGGAGAGCTGGGGTCAGCCAGGCAGCAACCGAGCTGCTGAGTACCTGCAACATGCCATGCGTTCCCCTTCCATGGGAGCACTTCCATAGGGTTAAGGTTCCTTTCCAGCCACCAGATTTCTTCCAGGTTTCCTAGAAAATTTTCAGTCAAATGCAAAAGTTATTTAGGCCAAGTATGGTGAACTGGAAAATTTTGAGGATATTCATGGCTTTTTAGGTTTGTAATGCAGCTGCTCTGAACAGTCCTCTGCGGATGTCCATAGTTCTTGGTAGACAATTTTATCTTCTAAATGTAGGTGCTCTAAATTTCAACTTGGATACCTGTAGTGCACCGAAGTAGAGGCCACTAACACCATTCAAACTGCCTATGTCTTCACAGCCAGTTCAGTTTTTACTTTAATTGGGGTCTGACAGCTCCAGTCCTGTTACCTCCTATACAGTTATCAGAATAACAGTACTTATCCCTGATAAACCAAGGATTATTTCAAGTCCACTTTTTTTTTCTTCCAGTCACCCATGAAGTGTAAAAGTGGCTGCTAGAGAATCTGCTCAAAAAAGAAAGGTAAAAATACCTTTGTCAACTTGTCTATAACCTACCTTAAAAGCCTGGGTTGAATTTCACAGGCAGACTATTTCTCCCTGGTAATTATGATCATTTTTCATTATCACAACCAGGATCCATTTAACTGAAGATATTTTCTTTAGTAATTTTTTTTTTATGCCATTCACCAGTGCATATACATTGCCAACACCTATTTTTGTGTGTCCAGGTTATGGAATGACATGCAGAGATTGGCCAGGTGCAAAGTATGTGTATGTGCAAATATGTGAATTACTCAATCTTGGAAATGAACCCCCATAAGACCATCTAATACAGGGAAATGTTTGTGTAGTGTCCAATATAATCAAGCAATAGGGCTGGAAGGACTTGTCAAAGAACTCCCATTAGGCTCCTGAGGAAGGGAATGCTGCCCAATTGGATGTGCACCCTTGGCTCTGAAAATCAAGCCCTAGACACGTACAAATGTGTACACATGATGAGCCTATTTAAAGGGAAACCAATTAGAAGTATAGACAATCCACCCTTCTTCAAATGAAATTATTGTAGTCTCTGATCCATAAATCTGACATTTATACATATTTATATGCTATTGCTTAGTGAATACCTGATTAAAGAATACAGCTGCCAAGTGAATAAATTTGTTGTTAATCAAATGGTACTATAAAGACAGATCATCAGACCTATTAGAATATATTCATTCAGCAGATAAATCTGCACGCTGCAGCCTGTTAGTGCAATGTGTAATGCAAATCAAATTGTTCTTTAGAGCTAAACCTTGAGCTTTGCCAGAATAAAAAAGACTTTGCATGGAGGCAGATGAGATGAAATCCTGTATTTTTACTGAGGGCGTGAGAGCCCTTGGCATTATGTCTTGTATTGAAAGTAAATTTCACCCTAATTGAACACTAAAGACTGAGGAATGCTTAAGTCTGTGCACTGAAGATTTTACTGTGGTATATAATTGCCTCTCTCTTTTGTTAGTGTATCTAATTCAACAGTATAAATTACCAGCTTAGTTTTTTTTCTTATTGTGTGATGTACTAATACTATTATTTTGTACTAGCAAGAATTAGCAACTGGCATTTACGTTTATAGATCCTTTCATCCAGGGAAAACCTAATAACAACATTGGTCTAAATATTACATTAAAGGGCTGAAAAGATAGCCTGAGGTAACTGTGAAATGGCCGCAGTGTTTACAGTGATCTGTCAAAACACTACAGTGACTTTCATGAGCTTTGAAATGTTGGTACATTTTGGAATTCAGATTTGAAGTGCTGTTTGCAGCATTGTATTTCATTCTGAACCATGAAAAGTATGTTTGTGCTTCAGATGTTAATGAAGGGCAGATACAGGACTTCTAAAGCAGTCTGTGATGTGAACTGCCCGCTCTTCTCCAACAGGCACTGATTCTGCCAGCGTAAGCACATGTAGCTTAAGTTCACAAAATCCCCTGGTGAGGAACCCGCCTATGCCTTTACTTCAGTCCCT
This sequence comes from Buteo buteo, assembly GCF_964188355.1. Classification (NCBI taxonomy): domain Eukaryota; kingdom Metazoa; phylum Chordata; class Aves; order Accipitriformes; family Accipitridae; genus Buteo; species Buteo buteo. Next base: position 65,702,270 of record NC_134172.1, read on the forward strand.
TGCCAAATCTGGGAAATATTTTGATGAGAAATGCTACATCTGCACATAGCTGAAGTGTTCAGGGCAGTTTTGTATTCAGCACAACCCTTTTTACACTAATCATGTACAACACATGCAAAACTCCTGGTTACCTTGCAAAAATTATGAAATTGAGCAGACAGCCCATTTTTTTCACCTGCGGCCTAGTTTTACTCTTACTCCCCCACCTACTCTTCCTCCTCAGCCTGCTTTTCACCTGATGAGTATTTGCTGATGGTAGTAAATATAATATAGTAGTAGTAGTAAATATAATAGTCCTGCTTTAGGTTGTGTTCAGTTGAAATTATTCCTACTAGGTTTATTAGTATCTGTGAAGAAAAAAATGATGTGAGGAAAAAGTCCAAGAAGAAGGGAAAAGCTTTTGAGAGGTTCAGGTTTGTGACTGCTTGGCCCAGAGTGTGGGTGGGAAGAACAGGTATTTCCCTGTGTTGTTTTGCTTCCTCTAGCTGTGGAGGACTTGTTGGGAAAGTGGAAAAGGCTTGGAGAAAAGCAGAGTAGGCTGGATCACAGTTTCCTCCCAAGCCACTGCCAAGGGAGCTGGGCTGGTGCAAGGCAGAGTCAAGAGACAACAGTATACCTGGGGAAGGATTGTAGCCCTTGGCTTATCTCCAGGAGGAAGGTGAAGGAAAGCATTGCCACTGCCCCTTGTTTGCTGGTCTGCTCCTGGCACAGAAGAGCAGTTTCCCACTTTATCTGCTGTCCAGGATTGAATGGGAAAATCTAATCTAGTGCCTTATGAATTGCATTTATCATGTACTTTGACCATCTCGTGAAGTTTACCCATTAATTTGTCTCTGATGTCTTGCTCTTAAGAAACCTTTGGAGTTGCTTCAGAAAACGTTTTTCAAGCCAGACATTCTGGGTAATTTCTCCTTAAATCCCAATTAAATCCCCTCAGTCTACTCCACTCATTGCCCACAGAATTAAGGTGACAAGTGCACCAAATGCACGTCAATCTGTTTTTTTGTGCTGTGAATGTACCCTTCATCATTGACTATCCAGTGGGCAAACAACAGCAGTCAGCACTTTAGAGCTTAAGCCAAATAATCCAATAAATGCAATGGAGAAAATTGACTCAAGTGGACAGGAAATTTCTTTGTCTTCCATTGAACCTTGGCATTCTTATATATGTATGCAGATGTGTACAGATGTGTATGTGCACACACACACACACACACTGCAATGCTTCTTGAGCACTTGGAGCTGGTCCTGGTGGTTTCCCAGCTTTGGTAGAGATCTGTTCTACACCCAAGCAAACTCTATGCCCATAACCAAGCAGCTTTCCAGTACGATTAATGGGCTAGATGAAGGCTTTAGATACTCTCTTTTTTCTGAGTATACAGTATATTATTCCTTCCTCTAGCATGTCTTCAGACAGAGTCTTGATGGTCTTTATTCCAGAATTTGTACAGAAACTTTTCTTCACTGTGAGAAGTTTCAGCTGAGATTCATTTTGCACTCATCAGCATTTCTCAGGTTTGCAATGAATAACTGAAATTTTGCTTAGGACAAGAAATATTAGTTTTGACAGAGTCCCATAAGTTTTGCAAACAGTGGAGTCCACCCTCATGCCTCAGTTGTGTCAAAAGGTCTTTTTTTTTTTATTTTTTGTTTTTGAAGTTGACAAAACAAAACTGAGCAGCACTATTTTGTTTGAGAATACAAAGGCTCAGTGGTAAGAGATTTGGAAACCTGTATTCAGAAGCATCAAATGTGTATAACCTCGGAAAAAACAAGGCTTCTCCTGAAAGCAGTGAGTGACAATGGGAACAGAGGACGAGTGAGAATTTTTTTTTTTCTTTTTTGGAGGTTGCATATCAAAAGGGAGAAATTGGTAAAGAATACTTATAAAATTCAGAACAGACATAAGAGAAAAGATTAAGCAATGATTATAAGCATGCTGTCTGAAGAATCGGGTCGTGCATATGCTTAGGTTATGCATAGCTCTGTGATCTCACATCACTCCCATCCATCTCCCTTCCTGTTTGTTCTGTTCCTTTGTGTCATTCAAAGCTAAATGGCAGGAAATCTGTGAAAAGACCTGTCTGCTGCCTTGCATTTATATATCATCTAATGCAAAGGGTTTCAATACCAACTGGAGTTTCTGAATATTGTTGTAATACAAGTTCAACCCTCCTTTTCTATGTACCCAAGTTAATATGCATATAGATTAGTGTTCTAGTTTTTCACTAAAGTACATACAATTTGAGTGGTTTAATACCTTCAGTTCAATTTTCGGTTTCATTTCGGCGCAAGCAGTCCTTATCAGTGGTCCCATTGTGCTGAATTGTTACAACCGCCAGATTATGAGATGGGCGCAGATTTCTAATAGCTCTCGTGTGGCCAGGCTGAGCAGAGCGGGTGCCCTGTTTCATTTAGCTGAGGTCCTCATCCCCCATCAATCCCACCTGAAGGCCACAGTGTATGTTTTCCCTTGCTGTCTCTCATGGAGAAGAAAGATGTGTGGAAAGGCCTACGAAACTGCATTGGCAGCAAGTTTGAGAAAATTTTTGAATCCACAGTGATGATAATCATAGCCTTAGCAAACTGACTGAAATTAATGCACCATCTGAACAGTTCTGTGTGCTCTGCCTTGATGTTCCTCATTTAAAATGAATCTCTCTAGACCTGAAGGCTGTTTGGAAACAGCTGATGGTGCCCATAATGAGGATTCCAATCTTCAAGTCTCCAAACTGAAATTAGACATATGTCCTGACATGTTGACATTAATTTGAGCTGTTATAGCTGTAATGGGTTTATTTTGCTAGCATTTTTAATAGAATTTCAGGGGACACAGGCTTCACTCCATGAGTCAAGTTGGGGAAAGGCTGTGAGCAGCCATAATTTCAAAGGTTAATTTGAAAATGCTTTTTTTGACAGAACTTTTCTGAATTGCCAGGTTACTTGAAAACATGGTATTGTAATAGCTGACACTACACCCGGAAAAGCAGGCTGGATGTTGCAGTGGGAATACGCTAGCCTTTCATTTCCACGTATCAGTATTCGACTCCAGCTTGACTCCAAGTAAAATGCAATAAAAAATAAAAGCAATAAAGTAAAAGTGATAGATTCATTCTACTCCCTATATACAACATCAATATATAGGCCAAAAGCCTAGGTCCAGCCTGCAGTTTTCTACTAAAAAGACTTTTAAGTATTGGCTAGAATAAACTGCCTGAGTATGTTAACCCTGCACAGAGTGGGTTCAGTGCCTGGTTTATATGATTTTGAACTCATGGAGTAACAGGCTGTGGCGAACCTTGCCTCCTGCAGTCAGCCAGCAGCGATGGTAGAGGGCTGCAAAGGGCAGGGAGGCCGGGCAGCGGCCTGCAGCCCCGCGGGGACGGCCGTCCCCTGGGCACCTCAGTAACATGGCTCTGTCAAAAGTCACTTCGGCTTCCCCAGGCCTGCGTCTTCAAGATACCGGCTGTTTACGGCAAAACTGCAAATGGGAAGCAAGTCCGGGCACAAGCGCGGCCGAGTTAAAATTCTGTGTTTGGATCGAGGTGAATTTGTGGCATTTTCCGGATTGCTATGCTCTGGGGATGGTAAATAATTGGTCATTTAAGACATAGTGTTTTAGTAATTTACCGTGTAGCATCAGAGGAGTAAAAAAAGACCCACAAGGGAGAGAAAGCCCTTGTCCTGACATTTTCCTTTGAGCAGAACCTACCTGGTTCCTCCAAAAAACCCACACCTGCTCCAGGGACCACTGACACTGATGGAGAGCCTGTCTGCTGCCCCCCACCCCCACAGAAAGTCCCAAGATGAGCCAAAGTTAAGCCAAAACTATTCATCTGGCTTATTAGATATCATTTAAATCCCACAGTCTTTCTAGGGAGATTCTGTGGAGGAGTTGACTGTCACCATTAGAAGTAACTCAATTTAGGACAATGGGATGTAGCAACTAGCTGTTGGTTTTGAAGGGTAAAATGTCACTGATGGCAGATATTTATCCCAGTGCAATTTAGCAGATATTTGATACTTTTATTTCCTTCTGCTGACTTTATACAGTGTAACAGGAGGCAGTTTGCAGAGTTTAAACAATATTCTGTCCACAAATTAAAATCAATAATTTATTTATAGGGCTGCTGATGCTCCTACAACAAAACAGGCCTGCCAAGTGGCTGTAAAAGTCCTGAATCAAATGAGATGTATCTCCAGCCCGTCTATGCAGTCGGCTGTCTGTGACCACAGATACAACACAATCTATCCAGTAATTGTATCAGTTGATAATAGTAGTACATAAATATATATATGATTCCTGAACCAAGTAGTGGTGATGGATGTTTTCAGAGCTATATGCTGCATGGTTGTTTCCTGCATACATCATTGTTAAACCTAATACTGCTCATCAGAATTTTTCAGGGATCCATTTCTTTTCATGAAAGGGGGTTGGCCAGACACTGCACTGCACTTTTAAGCTTCTGTAGATGCTCAAAAGAGCAAATCACACAGCAGTATTGGAAGCATGACAAAAGATGGAAGCCAAATAATTGTTTTTTTCTTATTCTTTTCGACAACCCCCTTCCCACTATGGCAGCAGTGGTATTTTGAGAAGACACATAGCAATGTTCAGTGTAAGTGCAGTTCTGCACTGTTGGGATGCTGTGCCATTATGTTCCTCTGGTGGCTAAAAGGCTTCCAAGATGTCAGCAGTGAGATCATTAGCTGGATAGGAGGCCTGGCAGCAGCTTCTTCCAATGAGAGAACACCTCCATGTACTCCATCCTTCCAGTAGCTGCATCTCCTCACTGGGTGCAAGACAGCCTGAGAATGATGTTTGTTAAATCCTAAATATCTTTTTTCATCTGGTACCCAGCATTGAGAGTGGATATTTCAAAGTGCATCATACATGTGGCTATGTTGCCCACAGCAACTTAGGGATCACATAACCATCTACTGACAGACAGCCATTTTGAGAACAACAGTGCCTGAAAACACTGGATAGCAATGCCAGAAGGACTGTTAAATCCTTGAGTCTGACCTCCTGCCTAACACAGGCCATAGATTTCATTAAGTGACTGAAAGTAAAGAAATTCCTATCCATCTATCTCTATGTGGGAAGCTTCTGGTGGTAGGACATAGCTAGCCAAGGTACAATACAGGCAGGACAGCGGGTTTGATGCCTCTTAATTTTAGAGCACATCCAGGTGGCTCGACTCTGAGTTAAGTCCCTAGGTTCATTTCTTTTGTACAATCTTCTGGTCACTGTTACTCTCCTTGAGGTCTTTTGGCTCAGATTGACCTTTGTTGGGTCACCAGCACCTCCTGGAATCTTCACCACAAGTCTCAGTGCACAGCATTTTCACATGGAGCTCCAGTATCTGAAGACAAGTCATTACCTGAGAATTGTTTTGAACAGTTTTATCTCTCAGAGTTGTGAAATGAACATTTTGGAAAGGTGAGCTGTGTTTTCAGAGAAGTTGTTTAAAATATGAATCATATATTTAGGTAATGCTTTTGGTGGGCTTGATGAGATTTTTATACTTCGGACTGCATGAAACTTGTATTTCTTAAAGACTGTCCATTCAGGTATTTGGCCTGAAGAACCAGTAAGTGCTTGAGTGTACAGACCTTGGTGCTGGTGGTGTCTAAAAGGCCCAGATTTTAGACTCTTCCTGTCTCTTTCGGGCTGGGACCACTGTATCCAACACTTTCTCTGAGTTGTAGCTGAAGCAGATACATATTCAGGTTCTTGTGCATTGGGGTTTTGACTTTCATTCTCTTTGCCTATGAATATATGTGATCTGTATGTTTACATATCTGCTCTGAGAGTGGTAAAATAGAGTAACTTTCCCATCCTGCTTTCTTCACAGTCTTCTCAGAGCCCTACCACTTTCTGCACTTTCCTTTTCTTCGCTCTGTGTTAGTGTACTGGGCAGCCATAGTGCCTCCTTCATTAGCAGTGGCTCGCAGCAGCAGAGCAGTGATAGAGAAATATCCCTATTCCTGCCGAGAAAATCGAGTGAACAGGGATGGGTGGAGAGATGAAAATAGATGCAACACAAATTGTCATTTTGCAAAATGACTTTTTACCGGAGTACTGCTTTGAATACATAGTGACACTGTACAGATGATTCTTGGCCTGTTAAATAACAGTTTTCCTTATATTTATTGCTCTTGAGTTGTGCCTGACAGTTTTATTGCATGCAGACTGGCACATTATGAAAAGAAAAGTAAATAGGTCTGTGGAATCATGGCCACAGTATTCCTGTTTAAGGGGAAAACAACTCTTTGGTTTTACCACATGTTTGAAAAGAGAAGACAATTCTCCCTCAGTGTTTTATGGCAGTTCTCCCTCCCACCTCCCCCTTCCACCTTAAACAGTCTGGATTTGTTTTGCTTGTATAATTAGGCAATAGCAGCTGATCGGATTTGAATCAATGGCATTATATCATTGCAAAAGCTGCCTCAATTGATGGACAAAAGAGGCAACAGTCTGTTTATTTGCAAAAGCTATAAAATGGCCTGCCTGTGCCATGCACACAGAAAAGTGCATTAGCTTCAGCTTTTTTATAATTCTTTGAGAGTAGATATACTGCTAAGGCACTTGAACTCTATTATGATGTCAAGCTTCTGCTATTTTCTATTATTCTTGGGACAAAGCAAAAGAAATCCTGTATATGGTCTCATGAAAGAGAATCTATTCTTTGAAAATTATTGTGGCCATAGCCCTTAGTGCACCGTCGAACCTATACAAATTAAAAGAACAATTATCAAAGTTAGTACAGTATTTATTTAGGCTAAACCACCTCTTTGCTAAATAATTGCAATGATGGTGCACAGCAGCAGAGCTGAAAATGTCTTTTACTGACTTATTTCCCTCCTCACAAATCCTGCAAGAAAAGATACAGCTATCTTCTTCTATCAGCCAAGATTTGGATTTAATGACTTGCCCTCTTTCCTCCCAGCCTTTTCTGTCTGGTCAGTTAAGAGCAGAAGTAACTCTTTTTTTCCATGTATACCTCCCTAGTTTTGCCCTCAATTGCTCACTATTATCTCCAGCTGTGAACATCTTCGGATAGCATTCCTTGGTACGTCTGTGAGTGCAACAGCACCCCAAGGATGGCTGTACGTAAGGATGCTAACAAGCCCAAGGAGGTAAAATCCCACAAAGCCAGGAGTTTTTCACTGATTTAGCTGGTTGGGTATAAAGTTGTGCTTACTAGTTCAACCATTACCACTCCCAGCAAAAGAGTTGAAATTGTCTGCAGGAACTCCTGGAGGATTAGAGCTGAATTACTTGCAAGGCAAGACGTGTATCTAATGTATGCAGGGACCTGCTGCTTGTTCACAACCAGTTTCATTTACCACCTGAATTATTGTTAATATTTTGAATTTTTTTTTTCTTTTTGAAGTTGAAAGCAAGATGGGTTTTCCTCAGTGCCTAACCAATCACACAGATGTTTCAGTGTCCCTGCACCCCCTGGCCCCTTCAGTCCCTGCGTTGGCAAGTGGTTTTGTGAGCAGGGGAATGATGGCAGCCTGGCCTCCTACCAGCTTTGGTGGTTCAGAAGGGGCAGGCTCAGGCTCTCTTGATGTGGATTCTGTGGTGCCTGATAGGAATTGAACTCAAGATTCTTCAACCTCAGTGGAGCTACTGGCAGGATGCGTTTCCTAAACCTGACTCACTGTTTTAATGAATGCTTTAGGAACTAATATCTTGGAAGCTTGTCACATTAGGATGAAATGGTCAAAGGTCTTGAAAGGTTGGGTGTAGGGAAGAACAATGACTCACTGTTGGACAAAAGGATCACAGGAGCTTGTTTGCTTACCTTAAGAAACTGCTGAAACCAAGCTTTTCTCCCTTTCATTCTCATTGCTCTTCTATCTATAATATAGCTATAATAGTCTCCAGAGCTCAAATGAGTGGAAAGAATGATATGCATCTTTGAAATGAAATTTCTTTAGCCACAGTAGTTCCATGGGTCAACGTGGTTCTCTGCTGTCCCCACATCCCAGCTTCAATTGCTGCTCAGGGCACTATTAAAAAGAAGTTTATTTGTCTCTCACAGGATACTTACTCATAACACCGAATGCGCCAGCATAATTGTGGCAGGCTGTGCTAGGGAAGGGTCTGCAGGGCTTTGCTGGCTGCTGCTTGTCTCAAATCAGCGACAGAGTGCACCGGCTGAGATATATGTGCAGGAAGATTACATTTCATTGGGAGAGGCTGTGCCTGGCCTGGCTGGGGCTCTAGGTCTCATTTTCATAGATACCAGATTTATTGTGACATTAGAGTGAGTATTTTTCTCTTGTCTGAGAAGGGGGAGAACAAGCCAAACAACAGCACTCAGCTAAACAGGCTCTTTCCATTCAGCTATATAAAAGGTACCCTGCCATACTTGTAAATGTGAGAGAGAAAATGGTGTCATCAGCCTGTAATAAAGTATTCGAGCCTCAGATTGCCATCTGTCAATGATATTTTAGCTTATTTTCTTTCAGGAAAGAAAGTGAGCTTATTTTCTTTAATCTCCTGAGAAATTACTCCAGTTACTTACAGCATTGGATTTCCTTAAAAAAGATTGTGCTGCAGCCAAGGGGATTATTTGACCAAATAGGGTTTTTTTTGCCTTTGTTTCACTGCATTAGCTTATTTTAAAGCAGTAAAGAAAACCTTAGCTAGTGCTTTGTGGAGCATGCTACAAGTTTATCTACTTGTCATTTCTTCTTTCTCTGCAAAAAACCCATGATGCAGTACTACCAACTACACACCCTTTAGAAGTTATGAAACCCAGACTACCCAGGACTGATTTTTTAAAAAGTCAATTTTTACACTAATAATTTCATGCTTTTATTTGCTTTCTGTTTTGAGTCTCAGCTTATTGAATATGCCCTATCATTTGGATGCTATCAAGCTAGAAATGTTTTGAGTGAAAGCAGGACTTTACAATCACCTTAAAGAACTGAGACTCCAAATAAAATGCCCCCAAAACCAGAGCTGGCAACATGCAGTCGGCACTGGTTACAGTCCCAGTTTTGGTGCAGATGTACAGTAGCAGGAGTAGAGAAAGAACAAGTAGTTAACGGTAAAGGAAAATACTCCCATTTGCCTTCAGATGGTCAGGGATGTATCACCAAGTGATAAGTGGTGTGTGAGTCAATAAAACGACATGATGTGGGCATATTCCCTTTCATCATTTCTAAGTCTCCTTGAGGAATGTGTTTCTCACTCCAGATATATAACCTGCATTTAGTGAGCTGAAGCAGGATCAGGAATTCAGAATTTTAATTACACTCAAGGGACTCTGGTGAGATCAAATCCCATATCCTGATAGAAGGAGGCAGGGAATACACCTGGAGGCAGCTGCATGCTGCTACTGATGTGCAGATTTGAAAACTGGGAAACATTTCCCAACAGAATTATTGTTCCCTAAATATTGCAACTTCCATTTATTAAAGCCGCTGATGTTGGAAAAAGCCTAAAGAATCAGCTCCAAACCCCATTATTCTTTTTGCTACCAGCTAATGAATTTTCCCTCTGCCCTTCTACATCAGTTTTCTTTTAGCAAGAGACTTCTTTTTTCATATTACTTTCAGCTATCTCTGCTGTTGGAGCTTTGATATCTAGTTAGTACAATCTGTAAATATGACTCTGCAGACATTGCTTAAGGGCAAATTTTGACCCTGAGCACTCCAGCAGTTTCTTCTTTAGAAAACATATCTACAAAGAGCTGTTTAAAGATAGGGGCTGATACTGCAGGCTGGTACTTCAGCAAAGAGTTAACGTGAGAAGCGGGAAGTGGAATGTGATGGTGGCCGAGCTTATCCCTGTCACACACAGTTGTTTTGGTATAAAAATACTCTATTATGACAAAGTGTTGCCAACTCTCACAGTTTTAATACAGTTCACATCTTATATTTGTTTGGGCTTTTTCCCTTAAAGTTCTGGTTCCTGGACTGATGCCAGTGTGAGAAATTCATCTTCCTCCTGCCCCATCTCCCACCAAAAGTAAGTTTCTACTTCATGATTAAGAACAAAGGCTTGAAAATATGATTTAAATGCATTTTAAAGATTCAGAAAAGCAGAAGATAAATAACATGTATTATTTTTCTGAAAGAGAATACCTCATGTTTTTGTGAGGGCTGACTTGTGACTTTTAAATGCTGGTGGTTGGCAACACTGTTGTTATAATTAATGACTAAGTTTGATTTTTTTGTTGTTGTTGTTATCAGTCATATCTACATCTATATATTTATATAAGTTCAGAAAGAAATGCATGTAACTCGCATGCTTGTACTGCAGGAACTGGTTTCTATATATCTGTATAGATAGCTGTCTAGGTATAGTGTTAGTCTAAAGAGGGAAGAGAAGCAGTAGACAAGAGGTATGGTGTAAATTTGTGTGATATCTCTGTGTCGGTGTGTAAAAAAGGTGGTGAACTTAGACCCAGAAAACATCTTCCTCCTCCCCACATCAAGCTTATCTATTTCAAATTTGCTCAGGAGGAATTGTTAGTCCTCCTCATACTAATTTAAAGATCGCTTTACCTCCTTTGAAGATGGAGATGTTGCTTGCGCAGAATGGATGCCATCTCCGGTGGTACTTCAAGAGCTGATGAGCAACTCTGGAAAAAGCAAACAGAGCTCCTCACTCCCAGCACCTGCCTCCAGGACTGGGTCTTTTTACACTTTTTTTTTAATGAGTTAACCTCGTATGAGCCGGGTTTATATGGAATGAGGTGCCATCCATCATAAAATGTAAATCTTGGTATGATCTGCTTTGACTGATCTGATAGACGTGTAGCTATGTGCCTACACCTGATGCAGGCTGATGAGCAATCCAGCAGCACAGGGATGCCAAACTAGTGAAGACCATGCTCTGGTCTCAGCGTGTACATGTCAGTGTGAATTATCTCTGCCACAGAGCTATGTCTCAACTTGTGTACTGGTAAACGCACTCATTACAGGGCTCAAATAGCCTTAACTCAATCCATTCACAACTGGCCATTTTTGAGCGATAATGGTGTGGGGGTGGCAGTTTGGCAAGCCCTCCCTGCTTGAGGGCTGCTTGAGTTGTCAGGCTCTGGTCCCGGTGCCACCCTGGCAAAAGGGCACCCACAGGAGGGTGTTGGCAGAAGAGAAGTAGGATTCACTGTTTGCTTTTCTTTTCACGTCTCCTCCTTCCTTCAGCCCCAGAAACCTCCCTCCACCCCATAAAAAGCAAACAAATGCCCTGTATCATAGACATATGTATTTATTGAGGCTACTGCAAAGCAGAACATTTTATTATGAAGTATATTTCAGAAAATTGCAGCATACTGAGCAGTACTTTTTCTGTAGATTCTCTACCATATTGAAAATACAGGATTTCATGTGTGCGGGAATCTCTTGCTCAGTACAAAACTTAGCGAGGGGTTTTATTTCAGTAAAGCCTTGACATTGCAACAGTGAGCAAAATCTATTCAGGAAGCACATGAAAATGTATAGAAATAGTAACAAGGAATCAGTCATCTTAACCCCAAATACGCTGAACAATCACTGCAAAGCAGCACTTACTTCACTGAGAACATTTTGTGCATGTCCACAGGGAGAATAAAACGGATCTGTAGATAGGGAAAGTGCTGTGCTGCAGTTCTGGCACTGCGGAGCAGCGTTGCCTGCTTGTTTGGCCCAGGATATTTAGCTCTGCCAGTCCCAGCAGTCCCAGTGTCAGAGGAGACCAGGCTGGAGAATAGCCTTAGAGCATGTCTTGCTGAACTACCCTTAGCTTTTGCAATTAGCCACTTGTTTTATTTTCTAATCGCATGGTTCACAGCTACATCTTCCAGTTTTAGGACTGCTTTCTGAAGCCCAGACTTCAGTATTTGCCTGGCTTCCAGGTCTCCCAAAAGTCCCTCCCTGCCAATCCACCCCTGTAGCACGCGATCTGTCAGCTCGCCACGTGCTCCTTGAACTAGCAACCAGGGCAGCTAGTCCACTGCTAATAAACACTCTGCAAGAGCCAAGAGAGTTTGTTTGAATGCCTGCAGAAATAATACTGGAAATTTGATTTACAGTTCTTGGAGCCTCCTAAGGATTGCATCTCAAAATTGCGAAGGGAAGACTTACTTTTAACATCTTGGAGGATGAATAGAAACCAGTAACTGCTTGCTTTTCCTGCTTAACTTACACTTTTGCTCCTCTCTGTCTAAACATAATTTTGATACTTCATTATTTCAGCCTGGAAAATTCCTGAAGGTTGACTAGCTGGAAAATCTGGGGTAACATTTAGTTTAAGCTTTTAGACTGAAAAGTATTTGAACTAATTTCATCCTGCATGATTTACCCACTTTTCACTGATGCTCTGTCTTTGTTTTGGTAAAATTCCACAATCTAATCTGTCTGTATGTATACTTCTGGGCCAATAAATAATTATTTCAATTAAATAATTTCTTCAATTTTCATTATAGGTATTTGATTTTTTTCAAGGATTTATCTTTATATAAACATCTTGATAAAAAATGTTACATATTTTCAGTCCTGAAAAGTAAAATAAGGACCAAGAAGACAGTTAAGATCAAGGCAGTCCCTCATCCTGTGGAAGCACAGCCTCTGCTCTTTAAAAATTTTATAAAGTTACAGAAACCATGACCAAGTGAAAACAAATTCCTGCTAGTCAAGGTACCCATTAAATTCTCAAGCACACAGCTAGATGCCTCCCATAAATTCAAAGTACATGAAGGAAATCATGAAAAGATTCACACAGCATAACAAGTTATCCTCAAAGGAGGAGCACAAGGCATCCTCCTAACACACCCCTGGTGACTGTCATTTTGAAGAGAGCATCCTCCTGGCTTTTCAAAGAGTTGCAATCGTCTCTGAACTTCAACTCTCGGTGCTTGGTGAGGCTCTCTCGCTTGCCTTGTCAAGACTTTGTGAGGCAGTTAGCACTTAGATAAAATTTGCAGTGGGTGTAGATCAGCAGGCTCTTGTCCCTCTGTGAGCCACCACCATCTGCCTGTCGGTCTCACAAATGGGCACTCTGCTGGCACTTGGCAGCTGTTGAGGGGCAAGCAAAAACCACCTTTTCCTGGGATCAGATGTCCAGGAAAAAGGCTTGTGAGCCAGACCAGCAGAGGAGAAGCCAGGTCTCCCCGAACAGTGAGAAAATTGGCACTTCTAGTGATGGCTTTTTTTTTTTTAACTGTAAGTAAGAAAAAACTTTTTCTAGTCTTCTACAGTTCTGGTAGCAGCACCTTTTCCAAATCATACTGCAGTAGCATTGGAAGTCTGCCACATTGGTTTAGCAGGATTTGGAGCATGACAGAGAAGTATGTTTATCTTATTTTTCAGTTCAGAAGACCCCGGTGCATGGACACTGAATACCAAGAGGGGGTTCCTAACACAGCAAATACCCAAGCAACAGCCAAGGAGCTTGAAAATCAAAGCACAGGCTACATAACAAAAATACTTGCACTTTAGGTGTTTTGTGTTGTTTTGGTGGGTTTTTTTTTTAAGAAATGTTAAAATTTTGAAGAGTTCTAAGGATTGTTGTTCTCTTGAGGTCGGTTATTCTGTAATAGTATAAAAAAGAGACTCAAGCCCTTGTTCATATGATAGGATCTCTAATACACATGTAAATACTGAAGGTAACTTTGTCCAACTCCATTGGGAGACAAATTCATTGCTGCAGCAAAGGTTTTCCATCACATTGCTGTAATTTGATAATTTCAGTGCTGCTGGTAAGGGAGTCTACAGCAAAAGCTTAGAGAATTATCAGCTAATAGCTCCTGAAGGCCTGCAGCTGATGTTAAACTTGAACTTTCATGAAACCAGATTTTCTTCTACAAAGCGGTAAAAAGCATATTGAATCTCTGCTAAATGAGAAAACATTTCCTCCATTTGCATGGGGAGTAGGTTATCCACTTCTTCAACACTCGCCCTGCCAGACCTTTGTCTAGCAACTAGCAATATTTGGCCAATGCTGTTTGCAGAGCTATTGCTGACATGGCTGTATAACTGCCCACTGTGAGAAGCAGGGTGACTTTTGCACTTGGCTTCTTAACTGCATGGATGCAACCACACCCCACTTAGTGTTGATGGCTGGGCAGCTGAATATAAAATGTTTTGGAGCAAATGTGACAGCTACCTGTCCTGTGGGTAAGAGTTAAAATTGGTAATAGTGTACCCATAAAGGCTGAGGGGCCAATAAATTCTTGCAACACAGAACCTTGATTCAAGGCTTGTGGATATGAATGGAAGGCTTATCACTTCTTTCAGTAGGCTCAAGTGCAGCAGTTGTAATAATAAACAGTTTAATAAAGAAGCCATAATCTAACAAGCCTGAGGAAATAAAGAGCATAAGGAGAAAATCAAGAACTAAAAACCTGGTGGTATATACCCTGCACTGGCACATTCTTGCACTTAGCTAACATACTGAGTAGACAGCATTGTTAGAAACAGTAAGATACTTCAGTCACTATCTTGCTGGATACACCTGATATTGAGACAAAGAAAGAAGTGACATTCTTGCTATCTGGTAGACAAATAGAAAATAATGCTTAATTACTGTCTGAAAATCCCCCCAAACTAGCTGAGAAAGGCCTTTGAGAGAATAACATGTATTTTGACTGACCTTCTCTTTTAATGTATCTGTGGAATATAGAAAGTTGCCTTCATAAAAGTATCATACTGCAAAATCGATTATTTCAGTGCCTAGTGTGTCAGCTGGCATTTGTGTGCTACTTTTGTGACTTGCATGATGAGAATAAATCACATACCACACCATATTTTAATCACACACACTTTATAGAAGAGCTCTTAGTAAGCTAAATGAAGCATGGTGAATAGCCTTTTAGCTACCAATTAATACCTAAATTCTCTGAGTAAAGTTGGTCCAGTCTGCAGGTAGGTGCTGGAGCAAGAGAATTTTAATAGAGAATGAGTAAATCTGGGCCAGCTGCTTGCAGCACCTGCACTTCACCCTGTGGCTGGTAATGGGGAGTGACCCAGAGTTTGCAGGCACTACAGGTATTCTGCTCCAGGAGGCAAGACTTCACGAAATAAATTTAGACTGCAAAACATGGGGAGTCTGGTGGCTGTGATCAATCCTCTTTTTTTACAAATGATAATGTGTTTGTCCACTCCGTTCAGAAGACAATTAAAAGTACAGTCAGGATAACCCCATAGTGGCATGAAGCTGACCAGGGAGGCAACTGAGGACTGGAAGACACCTGGCTTGTCAGGCTCCAGAGCAAGCAGAGGAGGAGAAGACCTTGCAGGCTTGCCATCTTCTGGAAGATCTGTCTGTGTAAGAATGGACAAGCTGTGAGTGAGGACAAAGCTTTGTAGACAAAAGTAATCTCTTCTATTATCTATTTATGGACCAATTAATATAGTCGTGGGAAAAAGCCTGGTGAGATGGTAATTAAGTACAGAGGTTTTCAGTGTAAGGCATTGTTCCAGGATGAAACTGGGAGAACACTCTCATAGGGATTCCATTATCCAATGAGCATTTTGGATGTTTTCTGTCAATGTTAAAAATCTGAGTTTCACCAAAGTAGTTTGATAGAGGTCTGGTTGCTGCAATCTCATAGTACATGTTTCTTATGGTTTACAGTTAATCTAATTGATCCTAGTTGAAGTAGAGAAGGTAAGAAACTTTCAGTTGTGGTTACAAAAACATGGGGCTATATAAAAGACAAAATCTGCTCATACTTCTTCTGGGTTTTCACTAAGTTTCTCTGACAACTGTAAAAAAACCCCCATCACCTAGTTTGCTTGCTTGTGTTGTTTAAAGGAATGACTAGGTCAGGTGAGTCCATGTGTCGGGTGCGATACAGGAGCCAGCTGTGCAGGGGGGCAGTTTGCAGAGTACAAAAAAGGGGAGGGGAGAAGAGAGGCAATCAGATCCAGGTGTAAGCAGGGGAGCCAGCTGTTTGTAATCATGGAAAGAATAAATTGCCAGAGATGCAGAGGGGCTGTGCTGACTCTGTTGCAGCACAGAAGGTCCCTGAGAGCTGAAGCCAAAGCCTGTGGAGGAGGACTTACCTAGATGAATAAGGTAGGCTGGGGGAGAAAGATTTAAAACTTCTTAAATTTCTGTTTTGTCTTTGGTGTTTTGTGCTTTTGCTGTTGTGGAAAAATTAATTAGGCTAGCTTACATTCTGCTAAAATCCGACTCTCAGCTCAAAAGCTCTTTTAGTCTTTTGTGGTGGCCTGCAGTAAGGGAAAGGTCTAGGCAAGTTTGCCTCAAAGCCCTCTGATTCATGATCTTGTATAGCCTACCCTACCTTTGATGCAGACTTGTGGGCTAGTACCCAGTGGTATTTGCACTTATATGTATTTGATTTTAGCAAAAAAAAAAAAAAAATGCTGGCAGGAAATTAAGTAGAAGTCCGACTTATTCCAGGTTGCCTTGGTTAATTAAAGAGAAAATTTAGCCTGCAGCAAAGTCCAGTAGGGTCTAAAGAGTAGAGAACAAGTAGAGATAAAAATATGTTTTAAAATAACATGCTTTTGATCATCACAGAGTTCCCATTCTTAAAGTCAAATCCCTCTCCATCCAACACTATTAACAAATCCTGTTAGCTTCTGTGGAAGTTCAGTTGTTTGAAGCCTGCAGTGACAGACAGCGTTTCTTTTACTGCCTTGTTTTGTGGTGCTGTGAGGTGGGTGGTGGTGTTGTGGAGAAAGGGTGTGGGGTGTTTTTTTTTAATGAAGAGGAAAGCTCTTCTGGAGAAAGGGAGGTCATGCTTTGCCCAGGGAGGTGGGTGGAGAAGGCTCCAGGCTGGGGGGACCTGAGCAGAGGGAGAGAGTGGTCTAAGGGACATGGCTGGCTGGGGAGCTGCTGAGATGAGGCTCAAAAAAGGCTTCCCCAGGAGATATGGAGACTGCATAGAGTTGGCAGCAGTGCAGAAATTTGTTAAACTGGATTAAAAGTAAACCAGAAAAGACCTTCTGTGCATGGATATAGTGGTAGGGAGCAGGGTTCTTTTAAAAACACCCCTTAGTTCTACTGTGTTTGTTTCCTCTGTTATAGAACTGTACCCATTTAATGCCTGTTCAAAGAAAAAGTGTTTTTTAAACTGCAGCGCTCTCAGGAGATCTAGACACATCTACCTGAAAGTTGTGGCTCACCCTGAATCCTGCCATGTCTATCTAGTTGGGAAGGTGATTCTGCCCCTTGTTTGCTGTGACAAAATGGAGAGTTAGTTTAAGAAAAAATAAAAAAATTATCCTGGGATCTGATGTTCTGACTTGACGGATTTTATCTTGCTTCTAAGTGTAGTTGTTTTTTCTTTTCTTTCTGATGATCTTTCTAGTAATGAGAATGCTGGTTATTCAAAAGAGTTTATAAATGTTGACAGTGAATTATTATTGGTCTATTGGGTGTTTAAATTGCAAATATTATACCCAAAATCATGCTTTACAAGGCAAGCTCTTCTTGAAAGATTTATGGCTATAGTCACATAGGGTATAGTAAATTTAACATTGACTATGAAGCTGTATCAATCATGGCTTTCCTTACTGGATTACTCTTTGTATTAGTTGTGATAGCTGCTACCTGTTCTTGAGTCTTCAGCAAGTATATTTGAGTGCATGACACTGGAAGTAAAAGCCTTCTGGAAACTGTAGAAGTCATCACCTGATGGACACACACATCATTTTTCAGTCCTTATATGTCCAGGGGCCTGCTAGTGGAAGCAAGTCTCCTCTGTGCCTACCTGAAGGGAAAGAAAAAGGAGATTAATTCAGAAGCGAGTCCCAGCCTTTAGAAATTATGCCCTTTACACATGCTTCCAGATAACCTTATGGTAGCAAAAGCGGAGACAAAACTAAAAAGATTTCTAAATAATGTAAGATCCATTATCAGCTGTATGGCAGATATTTTGTTTTTATTCTTTTTGGGTGTTTTCTTCAGAAGTAGATTGAGTTTACTTATAATTTGTCACTTGAAATTTACTTTCTCATTTTAGTTCTCTTCTTGATACTGTAATGGCAGTGGCTGATCAGCTGCAAACAGAAACAATGTCCCCCCTCCCACACAAATGACTTGCTGAGCTAAGCACCACTGCATGGACAGTGACCTTAAAATCCCATCTACTTTGAATGAGTTGTGTAGTAGAGGTATGTCTCTCACCTTCCCATATTCATGCATACTAAAAGTAACCAAAGTTGCCTTTCTGTTAATTTTGTTTTGTACGTTAGCCTAGAAGAGTTTTGAGGTGTAATTTACGGAGTAGCTCCTGGGCTATGCTCCATTCTGAAATAATTAGGAGATTATTTTGGTCAATATGACTGAACTATGATTTAATGCTTTTCAATGGCTAGTTGCATTAGTGACTCTTTAAGGATTAGAAGCTTAATGAAATGCACACATTGGGGCAGTGATTTAATCTTTTCCTCATAAAAATCTTCACAACAAGATAGTAAACCATAGGAATAAAAATCATTTTGACAAACCTGTCTAGCTTTCAGGCTGTGTGAAGTCTGAGATAATTACCTGTGGGCCATTTCTGTTATACCGGGGATTGTTGAAAGGGCAACTTTCAGTTAAGGTGTAAAGTTCCTGTGTAGGCAATTGCAGTTTAAGGCTAGGAATGAAGAACAAGAAATCTGCCTTTCTTGCATACCAAGGGATGTATCCTCAAACATATCAAAGTGTGTGTTTGCCAACAAGTCACTTTAAATTTTCCAGTTTTTATTTTTCAAAAAAATTCTCAAATATTGTACTGGAAGGAATCACTCTTATAAATCAACTAGGTTTCACCTGGTTCTCAAAATGTAATAGAACAGCTAAGCATTAGCAACTTGACTGGTCTGGTAACTTTTTTGTCTTTTGAAACAGTATTGTCTCATTCCTATCAGTCAGAGTCTCTCTCTTTAGGTTATCAAGCTAAACTTCTCCAAGGTTGATAGAGAAGTGGAAGGCTTAATTTGGTAGCTGTGCAATGGCCTGTGTGAAACGTGTTTGGTGTCTTAGTCCAGTTTGCAGTAGGCAGGTCTTGCATCCTGTGTATGTGTTGTCTTCTACTTCACACCTGTACCGGGAGCCCTTTTTTCATCTCCCCACTAACTGGGCAATACAGGTAACAGATAGAGAACAGTCCTCTTGTAACCAGTGCTATTCTGTGCAGCCTGTTAAACTCATGGCACTTCTTGAAAGTAATTAACTTCTGAATGCTGCTAGAGAAGGGATTTATGCCATAAATATAGAAATAAAAAAATAACTTTAGAATTACTCATATTTATCACTTGTCTGAGTTTAGAAATGTTTTTGCTAGAGTTCTAGTGCTGATCTATTGCAAGACGTGCTGTCCCACTCTTTTTCCTTCCCTCTCAGCCCCTCTTTAGTTGGTGCAGGTGGCATCAGGTGCCACTAGACTTGGTCTTCCATCTCCATAGAAAAAGATACCACATCCCCAGACTGTCCTGATAAGATAAGGAAATAAAGGGAGATGTTACATTGGAGACATTGCATGTATGCAGAGATGTGCTTACTCCTGGGCTTGGAAGCCTAGAAGAAAAACATATTCAAATGGAAAGGCAAATGCTACATTGTGAACAGCATACTCAAATGTAACAAATTTTTCATTTAAAAAGAAAAACAAACACTTTAAAAATAGATGGAATAGAAAAATAAGGTGGCTGAAGTTTTTCTCATTAAACCTTACTCTGGAGTTTGCATATTGTTTGCTCCTTCCTTTGAGAGCTTTCTGTAGACAGAATTGAATTGCTTTGTAAATGGTTATAAAATGGAAAGTGCCCCTTAAATGGTGTGGTTTTGCCAGAAATAATACAGACCAACAGTTTAGGGTGAGCATAGTAAGTTTTTATATTTTAATATCTTTATGCAGTCTTTTGTTCCTCTTTTTCTTGTGCAGCTCTCAAACATTGGGAAAGCTGGGGATGGAAGGGGGGGGCAGCGTCTCTTTCTTGTTAGATTGATATAATTGTTTGGGGAGGAGTAGAACTTGCATAGGGGAAATCTCATTTATCATTGGCACTACTTCTAAACTTGCGCTTCTAAGACAGATGTGAGGAGGATGAATAAGACTCCAGGGAGGCTGAAATGTATTTTTTTAGGGATAATGGCAAGACTTCCTAGAGAACTCTCTCTTGTTTCTGTAGACTGGATGCCCTTAAGTTGCTACTCTGACACCTCTTTCCATATTTCTGTCTTCCTGGTAATCAAAGCTGAAATGATTCTCAGAATTACTACATTTAAATGAGCTGCTTTCTGGTACTGTGGTTCAGTGATGGATTTTTAGATAGCAATTTTGAGGTTGAAGTCTATTCTGAACTTGAGTGTAATACAGAACGTACAATACTCTACTGGTTATCCAAGCAAACTCATTCATTATTTGAACATTTTTTTTGTACATTTATTTGACTTTGTGATACTGTGGTTAAAACTAAAATAGTCAGTTTTTCAAAACTGATTTAGAAAAGGCAAAATAGCTTTTGGTATCATTTGAAAGCAGATAGGATATGAATAGGTGCCTTTTATTAGGGAACTGTACCAAAGGCACAAAAAAAGGTGTGTTTTTGACTCTGCTACCATAAAAGGGAAATGCCACTCTTTGTTTAATCTCTTCTTACTAATGAACTAATTGACTGAGCCCAAATGTTGTGATCTGGGTCTGTGAATGTGCTTGATTTATAATCAACTTAGACTGAGCTGTACAACTGCTACCTTTTTTGTTGCTTACTTTTGAGGTGATGTGATGCTTGAAATGGTTCTTTTCATCTTTGAGGTGCTACTAGCAACTATGCATGCTTTGCTAACTAGATTACCCAGCAACACTGCCCCTTCCTTCATGTTTGCTCACTGGCAGTCCTTCCAGTTTTATTTATATATAAAATAAAGTGGCTACTTGCAAGCAGTATTTTGAGGACAAAGTCCTGACTTGGTTGGGGATTGAAAGGTTGTATGGACAAGATCTGAAGGACAGGCAGGGTACTTAAGTGATGCCACATGGTCTGGAAAGTGTTGGGAGGAGAGAAAAGGGGAACATGGTCTTGTTCACCTTCATAAAACAGGGCCTCTAGTACAATAAATAGCTGAGTGAACCCACTGGTAATGAGGAAAATACAGCTATGGGAGAATCATGAGCTTAATAATCCAAGCTGGAATGGTTACTAGGAACAGGCAATAGCCTCATTCTCAAGTTTCTTGAGAAGGAAATAATGACAAACAGAAATCAATTTTTCTTCAGTATGTCTGGCAATAAAAGCTATTCCCTCTTCAGAAGTCTAGCAACCCCAGAAATTGGGAGATGAAAGTACAGACCTGTGAAGGATCTTAAGAGAGTAGTACCTGCCACAGACAGACTGCACTGGAAATCATTTCAAGTTTAGTAATGGCTGAGGAGGCAAACTGTAGCTGTGTATGTAGGAGAGGGGTTTTTTGTGGGTTTTTTGTTTTAAGAGAGCAGCAGCAGCATGTAGCTCATTAAGGTGTGTGCTGCAGGAGAGACCACTCTGTAGCATTAATAATGAGAATTCACAGGTCATTGCTGGCAGAAAGCAACTTCATATGGCTCAGAACTGCAGGAATTCATAGCAGCAGAAGCCAAAACATGTGTGCAAGGCTTATGCATAGACAGCAAGTATTTAATAAGCTAAATGTGCCCCTTAAGGTGCTCAAGTTCCTAAAGGGAGTTTCCAGTGTGTTAAGATTTTAATTCTCATTTTCCACCCACCTGGTGAAATTATAAGTGGCCCAGTGCTATAAATACCTCAAAATTGGACACTTGAAAATACAAAGAATTTTGGCTTTTACAAACTTGGGCAAATAACCTGGAAGCAAGAAGAAAACAAAAGAATTTTGCCTTGAAAGAAGACTTGACTCCTGTGAAACAATGGGGAGTGTTAGTCATGTAATATTGATATGTGGACTTCCCTTGTTGAAATAAAGCAATACGCTTTTCAGCAGTGCAGAGCAAAATTAAATATCCTGGTGAATGTAGAACTGGCTATGCATGCCAATGGAGAATAAGCCATGAGGTGGTCCCGGTTGAAAGGATATTGGAATGACCAAAGAAACAAATTGCTGAGTCTAATGGTACTGGGCCAAAGACAAAGGCTGATTGCAAGAAACTAAAACTGCATTTGGGGAAAGCTTTACAAATAGGTTGTAGCCAAATGCTGGGGCTCTAGAAAGACTTGACTTTCAGCCAGCCATTTATAAAGGTGGTTTACTGTATTTAGCAAACTTTGTGGTTGAGATACATATCCACGTGGGAGGGTTCAGTCCAAAATACTAAAAAGCAGGACTACCGTGTATCTTCAGAGAGCACGCTAAGAGACTTAAACATGTCTGAAAATGAGGACAGCATCTTAGCAGAACAATTTTCTGAATGTATCGGCATAGATGATTGATAGACATGCCTGTTGGTGTGTAGAGATTATAAAATTATTATGAAGTCTTCAGTTTATAGGTTGTTACTCTGTTCTGTACACACATGATGTGCTGCTTGTGCTATGCATTAGTGTCTGTGTGATTGGAAGAAGAAAACTGATAGTTAGGTGAACACCTTGCATGTGAACAGCTGGCCAAGGTATAATCAAGGTTACATATTATAAATAAGAAGGCTTGTCCCAGGGGAAGCCTGGAGTTTTCCGAGATGAGGAAAATTTGTTGAAAGACACACTTTGTAGTGAGGATTGACAGGCTTTCCATACCAAAAGAAATGAATCTGAACATTTGTCAGTGTTGAAAAAGGTGTTTTTAAAGATGACAACAAACATGGTTTTTCTCTTTATCTTCCTCCTGGAGCCAGATGTGAAATACTTGAGATGGGTGGGGGGGGAAGGATGTGCTTGGTAGGAGAGAGTGATGCCTACTAGTCACGTTGTTCTCTGAATGCAAATGCCCTACAGGCTAATTAGATGAGCTATGCTACTATTGCAGCTTTCTACCCTGTTTTCAATATGTTCAATAGCCATCACCTGCTGGGAGGTGCCATATGCATTGAGCAAAGGGAGGGCTTTCCAAAAGCCTCAAATTCTTAAGGTCCCTAGAACTGTTGGAGTTGTTCTTTGCCAGCATCAAAATTGTGCCAGCCAACATCTCATGTGAACCAGCTGCCTTTTTTTCCCAGAAAGTGTAGGTTATTGGCAAACAGTCTTCCGCATATCCATCAAGGTCACCACCCACAGAGGAACAGGGTTTCTCCTGGTTCTAGAAAGAAATCTATTTTTCTTTATTTTGTTTTAATTTGTGTTGGTAGTATTTGTTTGGAAAGCTTTTTAATCTTCTGACAGATCTCAAGTCCAGCTGCAGGCCTTTTAAATGAATGCAAAGGTAGGAACACTATTCTCTGCCAACAATGGACCACATTTTCCCTGTGGAATGCAGAGACTTGAGCAAGTGTCAAACCTTTGAATTGACTTCTACTGAAGGAAAAATGTAGGTTGGAAGAGACCTCTGGAGGTAATCTGGTATAAACCCTGTTGCCTAAAACAGGGCCACCTTTGGAGTTAGTGTGTTGCTGAGGGCCTTATTCCAGTTAAGTTTAGAAAATCTGCATGGATGGAGATCTCATAACTGCCCTTTGCTCCTCTGGGAATTTTTTACTGTCCTCACTGTGAAATATAAATATGTATGTATTTATATATCCCCAAAATCTAACTGGACTTTCCCTTATTGCAGCTTGTGTCCATGGCAACTGTCATGGTTTCAGCCCAGCCGGTAACAAAGGACCACGCAGCTGCTCCCTCACTCCTCCCGCCCCCTCCGGTGGGATGGGGAGGAGAATCAGAAGAGGAAAAAAAACCCACTCCACCCCCCCCCCCCCCCCAAAAAAAATTAAAAAAAAAATAATCATGGAACCTCGAGGGCTGAGATAAGGGCAATTTACTGGGACAACACACACACAAAAAAGTTACAACAACAACAACAGTAGTAATAAAAGAATATACAAAACAAGTGATGCACAGTGCAACTGCTCACCACCTGGAACCTGATGCTCTGCCACTTCCCCCACAGAAAGTCGAGAGAGCTCCCCCCAGCCCGCTCCCCATTTATATACTGAGCACGATGGCACATGGTATGGAGTAGCTCCTTGGCTAGTTCAGGTCAGCTGTCCTAGCTGTGCCCCGCCACCTCCCAGGTTCCTGTAAAAATTATCCCAGCTGAACCCAGGACAGCTTCTTTTCCTATCACTATGCACCTTCAAAGAGTCTGGCTTTATCTTCCCTATGGTCTCCAGCTGTTAAAGTTTCAGCTGTAAGGCTTGTTAGTTTGGGGTGGGGTTTTATTGTTTGCCTTCCCAAGTAAGGCTTGAATAAGATGATTATTGGCAGTTGAAATCAAAGCTGAATCAATGTGGTTTTGTTTTGTTTGTTTGTTTTTAAACAGACTATAGAGACCTAACTTTTGATAGTAATTTCCAAATTAATTCAGACCAAGATGGGGAGACTCAGAACAAGGAGATGACTTTTTGACAAGCAAACCTGCAAGTATCTTGCTAAACACGGAGCACGTGCTCAGAGTTTCAGTACCTGTAAGTGAATGAGGCTTTTGGTACTCTTCTTGAGGAAAAAGAACTTCTGTCCTAGTGTATAAGTGATGACAGTCATAAGACGTCATCCAGATCATGTCATCCTGCGGAGAGATAAACCAGTTCTAAACCTTTTTCCTTGAGGTAGTGACTTGTGTGAAAGAGTAGAGGATGTTGTCTTTGCTGCAAGGATTTGGAGTAGTAGCAGGTCTGCTCTACCTGAGGAGAGACTTTGTAGCTGTGAAGAGGTACTATTTTGCAAGAAAAGGACTCTGTTTAATTTCAACACTGCATATAATTGCAGTAAAATGGGTGAGGGAGGGAGGTTGACAGTTCTCAGGAGCTTTACATACAGTGGGAGCTGTTTCTATTTCATCTTTTCTTTAAGTGAATAGAAGTTTCTCTTTGTTTATCACTCAAATAAATGAAGTGGAAAGCTGTGACCTAAAGAGCTGAGATCGTACTTCCCTCCTTCCATGGCCTATCATCAGATCTTTTCCTTCAAGGGGGGGGGGGGGGGGGGTGAAGGAATTTCTAAGCAGCATATGATTATGTTACAGTACTGTTTTTTTGATTGTTTTAACACATTCCTCTTCAAATAGAAAGCAGCCTCATTTTGTGTTCTTTTCTGGTTATATTGTGAATACCTGCTTACCTGCTTTTCCTTGAGTGTGCTTTGGGGTGGTGGGGAGAAAATATGCAGATAACAAAGATCAGCTTCAGAAAATTCATTTTTTAAAAAGTTTTAAAACTTTTAAATGCATGAAAAATCAAAGGGGTGTTTTTTGAAAAACAAAACAAAAAAACAAACTAACAACAAACCAGGATTGAAAAATCAAATGGCCTGTGAAATGAAATAAATGAGATTACAAAACCTAAGCAGTGCAAAGGGACCTGAAACTTTAAGACAGCAGCTGCAACTCTCCCAGCAAGTGCAGGGCTGCCACTAACAAGTGTTGTGACCTGCCTTGCATGGGCTGAGGAGTAGGAGAAAGTATGAGATGAGAAGGTGTGTGGCTGAAGAGCATAGCCAAGTATAGTATATCTTGATATTTTTAATATGCTTGGCACAGTGTCCCCACAGAACTGACTTGCAGGACATGTTATTCGGGTTTTTCTGTCACCCCACTATTTGAAATATGGCTGTACTAGGAAGTTACATGTTATAGTTTGTGGAGTGTTACAGTGTCCTTCACATGGCTTCACATTTATTCTGTGTACTCATTGGGGCACACCGTGATTTCAGAGTGCAGCTCTGAGCAAGTGAAGGCTTTCTCCTGTGGTTTTCTCTTCCTTTAGCACAATGACTGAAAAAGTTTTGTGCATTGATTGATGTCTCTACTCTGAGAGACTTATTGGGTTTTTTGAAAATGGCCAAATAAAATGAAGTAGCATTTGGTTTAGTGCACACTGAAAAATTCATCTTTTGCAGGCTCTTGGTGATTAGATCACACCGGGCTTTTTTTCTTTGCACATCTTTGCCTCAGCCTGGCACTAAAAGCCCTTGTGACATCTTAGCTGAAAGACCACAGTAAATGGCTTAGCTGTTTTTCTGAGGGTCTTTAAAACAAACAAAAGAACATCTCCCTGTGCAACAAATAAGGACTGATACAGTGACCTGACCCCTTCTTGATCCCACCCAAAAGAAGTGAGACTTTTTTAGGCGAAAGTCACTTCCAGTGTTCTGGATATAAATGGTTGTGAATTTATTTTTGCCTTTTACAAAAAAAACCAAAACACCCAAACAACGACAGCAACAAAAAACCAACCCAGACCCCTATATTTTGCTTTTACCTGTGAAGCTAATATCATCAGTGGAGACTAGGGTTTTGATAAGAATTGCTGAACAGTCAGCTGAATGATATTAATACCTTTCAGTTTATTAAATCCAATTTGGTAATTTGAAAGAACTCGACAAAACATGAAGAATTCTGTCTCCTGACATCTCTGAGGACTACAAGCATTTTAAATGCAGGGATGGAAAAATTGTTTCTTGCCCAGCCCAGTTAGCAGGAAAGTGGACATACCTCTTTGTCAGGAAAGATCTTCTATAGAGTTAGCCTTTTTGGACCAGAATTCTGGGGTTTGTAACCTCCAAGAGAAGCTGGGCGGCATACACACAACTCTGGAAAAAAGGGCTGGCAATTCAGGGCTATGCATGCGCAGCAGCAAGGCATTCAGAGGATATTTGCAGAAAGCATCAGGTTAAGATTGAAGAAGCTCTTGGTTCCTGAAGGGCACTGCAGGAAAAGGGAGAAATGCAGAATAACTTTTCAGCCTGCGGAGAGTTGCACAGTGGTCCAAGCACTGAGATGAGCTAGAGTTCACACTGGAGAACACTTGCCTCTGAAGGGTGGGGGAGTAGATTTAAATAACTTTGCTTGTTAATAGTAGCCAGCTGTGACTTACTGTGCTGGATGAAATTTTCCCATAGCAGAACATATGTAGTGCACTAAGCAGTCCTTGAACCCTGGTATTCACCAGCTTAAAGGCTTTGGAGTGTGTATGATCCATGTTAATACAGTTATATTTACAACTGCATGTGGGAATCTTCAATAGTGAGCACTCTTAACCTTGTGTCACCTGATAGTTGCACATGATGTTCCTGTAACTACAGTTCCATTTATTTTGTGCCTGCCCATTTGGAACAAAAAGTTATAGTCATTGTGTAAGAAACAAATGGTGGTTGTTCTGCACTGACAGCTAAATGACTGGATCTGCATTGCTTGTTTGCTTCAACATACTGCTATCAAAATAGAATGTTTTCAGTGGATTAAAGATTTGTTTTAAAAACAGTTGCTTTGGCCTTCACTATAGCATTAAATTCTCTTATTCTGTTTTCTGTGAAATAATTTTTCTTCTTTTGTTGTCTCTGCAAGCAGTATTTCAACCACTTGGCAGAAGAATAAACCAGACATAGCTTCAAAATAACTTCTTCGAAGTAGCAAGAAGCCTCTTAAAATGAAAAGAGGCAAACCAGGTGTGGGGGAAGCTTATTGTTTAACACTTTGCTAAAATAATAAATTGCCCAGTTCCAATGCTTTTATTGCTCTGTTAATGGCATAAGTTCATTTTTTGAAGTCATCAGATGAAAGAAAAATCATGGCTTCCTGAGACTCCCATTATAATCTCTGCTTCATAGTATTTCTTAAGGAACTTTGATTTAATATATTAGCATAAGAAAAACTAATAGATTTAAGGCAAGGATATGTTTGATTTAGAAGTTTCTTAATCCTGAAGTCTTTTCTGTAAAATACAGCTATTTCTCAGTTGTAAGCATAAATGTCAGTGTTCTGTTGTGTGGGTTAGCAGCACATCATGCAGCCTCAACTTTGTTTTTCAGAAAACAGTCATTTTATTCATCAGTATTGTGCATATGCTTGAGCTCCTGTGGGTAAGAGGTGGGGGAATGTTGATGTAATCCAGATCAAGAGATTTCTTGTTAAATGTAGTTGCTTGTCTTTGCTATAACGATAGAAAAACTGGTAAATGCTAGTGTCCTTGGTGCTTCAATCACTCTTTAGGTTCAAGAAGCTCGTGGAAAGAAAAAAATGAGTTATTACATCAGACAGAGATATACACCAGAAAAATATTGATACTGGTGAGAAGGCCCTGGTGAGCTATTGGGCTGGATGGACTGGGAAATAGCTGTGTGTTCCCCTCTTATGCTCCACCAAGTCATAAAGGAGTGTAGGGCTAGCAGTGTGATCAACTGGTTTTTCCCATCTCCCCAGCTTGCAATGTTCCCTTACCAAAATGTCAACTATGAACATCCATAAATGCTGAGATGTTTCCTGGGCTAGTTGGTTGTTGGCCTTCTCTCTACAGTCACACTTTGATCCTCTCCTGGATGAGGTGCGGTGTATTGGTGTATTAGTCCAGATTTTTAAACGCTACCATTCTGTGGTTTTGGGTTTTGTCTTTTTTTCAAGTCTGTGTCTGCAGGAACAGGACTATGATGTTGTCACAGCAGCCTATGGGTCAACTAAACCATGTTTGCAGAGCTTGCTTAGTATGAATTTTCAACTTAATTTTTTTAATTATTAAGATAGCTTTCATAAGGCAGTGTGCAAGGTACATGAGTTAGTTCATGCATGGTTTAAGGTACCTTGGGTGCTACAGGTTTGGACAGAACTCCTCATTACATTTTGGCATCTGCTGCTACTTTGCATTTCTGATGTGCAAGATGCAGGTACTGTGTTGGTAGTGTGTAAGGAAGTCCTATGGCAAATACAATTGATTGCCTTAGCTCTTGAGTGCCTTAGTAACTTTATGTTGTCTGATAACCCATTTTCTCCTGAGTTGTTTGCTTCATTCCAGATTGTGTAATTAAATGGATTGGTGGGTGCCAACAGATAGGACGGCAAACTCTGCATGTGCTGTCTATACCTGTGTTAAAGAAAAAAAAAAAGTGGTGGTGGGGAGTATGTCTTCTGAAAAATCTAGGTTGGAGAGCACTAAATAAGCAATGTGAGTGCCTGTGGTATTCAGGGCTGTTTGAAATAAAATTGTACTTTGTGCAAGTGTCTCTTGGTGTATTTTTCTCATCGTAGGGCTCTTCTAAGTATTGCTAAAGTGGTGTTTCTATGCTATAAATTCCTAGAGTTAAAACCAGAGAAGCAGGTGGAGCCATCTTTCCAAGAGACCCTGTAATTACATTTTTGATGACTCAAGGCTGGTGTTTGTCTTTTTGTTTGATGCTGGCAGGTAACATGTAGCAAAAAGGCTTTTGAAGTTAACACCTAATTAAGATGGATGGAGAAGGTCACAGCCCTGGTAGTGCTATTGGTTCAGGCTGTCGACTGCCTCACTAAGACATCAGTGAGAAGATTTACAGGGAATGGTTTTGTGCATCCAGGATGGGAAGTGTTATTTAAAAATCAATTGGTAAACAAAAGTCCTGAGTTCTGCACATGGAGATAGCTGTCTGCCAAATGTGAAAGCCAAGCTACTTAGCTTACTTTCCTGTTAAGAATATCCTTCTCTCTGTTGTTCTCCTCTGATTAAACACAACATAAGAGGGGTTAAAGTCGTGTGGAGGGGACTGGAAATGCAGCTGCTACATTCACAGGTGTGTAACATAGGTGCACCCACAGCTTGGTTATCAGGCCCCATCTAGATGGGGCAGCCAAGAGCTTTGGCCGATGTACCCCACTCCTCAGTGTGTCTTGTAGCCTGTAGTGTGATCTCTGCCACTATAGCTAGACTACTGCTAGAGCCCATGGCAGCACAACACTGGCTCTAAGCATGGGACACAAGCACCAAAATAAGGATAGGGACACATTCTTAAGTGTACACCTAATCCTGAGCTGATGCTAGTCTTCCAATGCAAGCTATGTATGAGCTTTAAGTGAACCCTAGACCGTATGGCACAGGAGAAAGGGAAGCACAAGGCAAAGGTTTAGATAACACTAAATTAGTTAACACTTTTCAGACCCCAGCTCTGTCCATTGTGCAGTGTGGATCAGAGATACTGAGACAAAGGTCGAACAGTCTTATGATAACATCAAGCGGACAAGATAGCCAGACCATTGCCTAAAGGGATAATGTGGTTTATGTGCCTAAAGCAGGCATGGACTAATGAGTACCTGAGCTACGGGATTTCACACTGCTGTTAGACTGGATATAGAAAAACAAACTAAAATACATAGACTACTTTAGTCTGCTCTGTGACCCTATGAGTTTATGGACAGCGAAAGTCTAACCTGTCGTCTTTCTGTTCAGAGTCCCTGCTTGCTTACGTTTGCAACCTTACTGCTCTTTGCTTGCTGCTTTTGCTCAGCTAGCTGAAATCTTCTCAGCCTTAGATGAGGCATTAGTGCTAAACTCCAGAAATCTGGCCTTGAGGTGTAGAGCTAGAATGTGGTGCCATTGGATAAGCCATACTTGAATTCATTTCTGCAGGCACCAGTAAATGTTTTGCACCACTTCAAAATTCAGGATAACTCGTGAGAAAATGCTGTTGGATAATGACAATACAGAAACTAGTTTCATCCTGGATAATTCCTTTCAGATGAAAGTGAGGTCTTGCTGGTGCTTTCTGAAGAGTAAAAGCACTTTTCAGAAGAGCATTGGTAACCCAGATACAAGCTTTCTTTGCGCAGGATGGCTCGGTCATGTCAGAGGGATATAACACATATCTATGTCTAGTGGTAGATGGGATGGCATGTTAGAGAGAAACCCCCCTAACTTTTCCACATAACTCCGTTTGTGCTAACTACAATCTTGTTTCTTCATGTCAGTTTGTTATTGCTGCCTCCTACGTGTTCCTTAGCACGTTGGCCTTGTCATGGTCTCTCCTGCTGCTTCACGTAGTTAGAAAAATATATACTCGTGCCTGCAATAAAAGTATGTGTTTAAACAGGGAAACTTTGGAGGTGTATTTATGAAGATGCGGAAAGATAGGATGACTGGTTTAGCTGTTAGTTCTTGTGTCAAGGTGTGTGGGTATTATAACTGGGCTTTACAGTGGCTCAGCTAGCTGAGAATGGTTGTATTCTGTAGATATTTTCAGTTAAATTTTATTATTGATGCCTATGAAAATAGTTACTACAGCAAAATGCCAAGATTTGTTTATACTATAATTTCTCTTTAAAAGCTAGTAAATAAGTTCTTCAGTAGTATTAAACAGAAAAAAAAAACTTGGAAAAAAGCAATAATATATGTTCAACATTGTTGTAAGTATTTTAGTGCTGGTTTTGGAGAAATTTCAGCTAGGATTAAATTAGTCCCTTTGTCTTTGTCCAGCAGCACCTTAGATTAATTATGTGGAGAGAAATTGCAATTTTGCCATGCTAGAAGAGATTGCTAAATATCTAGATCAGTAGACCACCAGAGCAGAGAGAAAAGTGGAGAATTAAAATTTGAGCATTTGGACATCCATTAGTAAAGCATCTTTAGTTAGTTTTTAGAGGCCCTATTCAAGAGTGGATACTCAGTCCTGAATAACATGGAATAAAAATCCTTGATCTGAAGGTGTTAACGGTTTGGTGTGTTTAAAAGTCTATAGGGCAGTGGCAGTTTGTAAACAGGTATTGTAATGTAAGTATTTACAGTAGATCTTAGGATTTCCTCCTATATAAAGATCTGAAAAGTAGCAATGAATATTTCTGTGTGTTTACATGACTGATTTTACTGAGCAGACCACCTTTGTTTACATCAATATTGCAGCTGAGTGGGGGAGGGTACGTGTAGGGACTTATGTAGTATATTGCCCTGTGTATTCAGAATGGGTATGTTGCTAGGAGGATAGAGAGGGAGGAGGAGGAGGACCTTTGGGATCGTCAACCAGAGAATATGTTGGTTTTCTGATGGTGGTTATGGGGAATGGATCATTGTTCTCTCCATCTGCTGCACTGAGTGCCCAGCTATTGCCCCATTTTTTTCCTTCCTTTGTGAGTGCTGCTGATCCATCTGAAGAAGAGAGTGCAACAACAAATATGTAAGCATTCAGAAAAGGCACTAGGAGTGCTTGCACTGAGATTTGCATTGGACGTTGAGTCTTCCATGTGAAGCTGCTGGCAACTTGCAGAAGAGTGAAAGCATCCTCTCTGGCCAGTCATCCTGCTCCTCCTTTTCCACTCTTCGTGGCACGCATACTACCTCTGTGTATATTCACCTAGTGTGTTTCTTAGGTTCCTGAATTAATTCCTCTCACCCTCCTGTATTAATTCATATGGGAAATTAATCTCAGATGAATGATGGTTAATGGAGGTGGGTATTAAATATTTGGTGATGAACTCTGAAATACTGCAGAGAAGTGATGTCCGTCAGGGTGTTGCTGTACTGTAAACTTCACATGATGTACATATGAGTGAATGCTGAGGTGGTGGACAGATTTGTTTATTCTGACGTGAGTCAGGATGTGGTAGGGTCAGGCCACCGCAGTAACGTCTGGGGGTGACTGAGAACGTGTACAGATAAAATAGGCTGTAAAGAAGAAAAAGAACAAGAGGAACAGATTTTCAAGAGCTCAGAAACAGGAGAATTTAAGGGAGAAGATAGAATGGGAGTTTAAAAGTGTGTGAGGAAGAAGAGTGGAGGGAAGGTGTGTGTTTTGGAGAAAAAAAAGTCAGACATTGCTAAAGAACTAAAAGTAAAGTGGGTTGACTAAAGGAGTTGCTACAAAATAAAGCAGTTGTGAGACTGAGGAAGCAGTTTCTATAAACATCACACAAAGACAAGATCTAGCAAGGATGGTTTAGGACCAAGGAAGTTGTTATTTGGCAATAATTTTAGGAAACTTTTAATCATATGTGTAATATTCCCAGTGAGTGAAGAAACTTGTGTGTTCCCAGGCTGATGAGTTTCTTGGGGACCTAGGGGGACCTAGGCATCACAGTCCCTGGCGAGCGATAACGCAGAGCTTTGCATCAAGGCTCCGGGATGCCTCGCTGTATGTCAAAGCTTTCTGGGGAAGCCCCAATATTGGGGAACTTGGGTTTGGGGGCACAAGGGCCTGTATGGCTGAGACTGCTTATGTCCTTTCCTGCTATCATGGACTTCAGAGCTCCTGGAGGAGAGTGCCTGAGGTTTTTGGACTACTTAAAAGAAAATGCCCTTTTTTTTTTTTTTTTTTTTTTTTCCCCAGTTTGCCCAGAGCAGTTGTCCAATGGCCTTGTGTTGAGCAGTGGGACAGCATGGGTTTGGGGTCATTATTCTTGAGACGCTAGCCCTGGTTTTTAGATACCTTCCTCTGGTTGTTCAGTCAATATTGTAAACTGCTATTATTAATTAGGTTATTCCCTGGGGGGAGATGACATTTGCCACTTGTGTGTAGTCCTTTGCTTTCCAGTTATTTTATATTTTAAGCAAAAATGTTCCTTCTCCATTAGGTCAGAGGGCACCACGTTGTTGCTAGCCACTTCCTAACACCCTTGCAACCAGGTGTAAATGAGATCTCCATTGTTAATACTGGTGTGCTATGCTACAAAGTACTTTATAGCCTTTCTAGCATATATGTTTCAAATTATTCTACTTCAGCCAAACAAATTGTCCAGGCTTAATTTCCAAGAAATCATTGTCAAAATTGCTGAACCAGTTTAATTCTAAAGCACATATTTATACTGAGCTCTACAAATCACACCGCCAAGTGAGATTACAAATGGGAGAGAGAAAAGTTTAATCAGAAATGAGATTAAATTTGAAAACGTAGAGTGTTAGTGATTGCTGCTGAGGCTCAGACAGGGTGTAAAGTCATAGATTTTTCTTAGCAGGGCTCAGAATAGCTTGCTTGAGGAAGCTGAAGAGCACATATGCCCTTGTGCTGACAGCGGAAGAGTGCGGTGGTGGCCTGAAAATGGGGAGGCTGTTATTTGTAGCAGGCTGCTGCAATGTTGTGTTGTGGAACGAAGTTAAAGTGGGAGGAAGAAAATAATTTAAAAGGCGTGTCCTGGTGCCAAGTGGAGATGGAGGGCAGGGAAGAAATGAATCTGTGCTCGTGCTTTGGGAGGTCTGACCCCCACACCCCCCAGCACCACTGAGGTGACTGGCAAGGGCTGTTGGCTTGTCTTGAGCAGTTGGGCAACCTCTGTGAATCTGAGCAGAAGGACTTGCAAGCTGAAGTTAGAGAAGTGGTTAGTAAAATGGCATTTCTCAGTGGATGCTAGTGTCTCTGCCATGCTCTGGCAGTAAAATAATGACAAAGTGCTTACTGATACCGAGAGTCAATTTTAAACATTGCCCTTGCCCAGTCTGATCTGAGAGTTGCTTTTTTGTATCATTCCTTATGTCATTTCAGTTGGATGGAGTGTCCTTGTTCTTAACTGTTAATAAACAGTTGTATAAATACAGTGTGTTTGTATCCATAGAGCTCTTGTACTGCGCATGTGAGCACCTGGTTACTCTGTGCAAAGGAGCATTGGTCTGATGCATGGAGGAGCAGGAAGAGACAGTACTGCAGACGAGGTGTTGTCTGAATCTATTTTTCAGTGAAAATGTATACTTGCCAGTGCTTCACTGTTTCTTGGGTATAGCTGTTGATGGTTTCAGCTGCAGGAAGAATTCTGAACCTTGAAATGGGATGTTTTGTCTTTGGGGAAACTTTTTTTTTAAATTTAAACACTTTTTTGTTGTCATTCCAAGTCACCTCTTAAACATCTCTAGGTAAGAAAAATGGGTACAAACCTGCTGTCACTGCCATATCCTCTAAGTTTCATGATGAACTATGGAAAGCTGCAAAAAATCCCCTAATTGAGAATTGAGCTGATCCCTGCCCCCAACACTTACAAAGATTATGTGCTGGCTTATAATCACTACAGGGAGAAGCGAGACATAGCAGCAGCTTCTTTTATTACAGATGAGCCAGGATGTGCTCAGTAATCTCTCAGCCCTGTATTAAATCTGGGACACCTCTCTTCAAATTGCAGGCTGATTAGAAGTGCAACCCAGGAACAGCATTACCATGAGTCTGACATGTAACATAGATTATACCAGCCACTGGTAAACTGCTAGTGTTGACTGCACACTGAAATGCACACCTTCTGGCCAACATGAGGGTCCTGATTCTCTTTTTATATATAAATTTTTTTTTATTAAACATCAGTAAGAATTCCTTTTTTAGTCTTGCACTTCTCTGTCACCAGTTATTTCTCAGCTCTGTTGGTACTACCTTCTCTTCTGTCTTGCAGCTTTTTTGGTTTTGCCTTTCCTCCTAAAATTTGTTCATTGGGTAGTTCTTTCTTGCTGATGGGTATTTTCAGCATACGGTGGGGTGTAAATTAGAGATGGTATCTGGGTTTAAAGGTCGTGACCCTCATTTAAGGGATCTTCCAAGTAACACTGCCACTTCTCTCCTTGGTGCATATTTGCTGTGAGCGTGGAATGAAGAGCTATTCCTTGGTGGATAATATCTACATGGAAAGTTAACACATAAGACAGTTGATAGTTGGGACCAATATAGAAATGGCATAAACCATAGAAGAGGGACTGACCACTTAGCTGGATTAATACAGCAGACAATGACAGATGCTGGCCATCTAAATAACCCTGCTGTAGGCAGGT
Source organism: Buteo buteo (assembly GCF_964188355.1). NCBI lineage: Eukaryota > Metazoa > Chordata > Aves > Accipitriformes > Accipitridae > Buteo > Buteo buteo. Next base: position 65,737,744 of record NC_134172.1, read on the forward strand.
GACTAATGGTGACTAATCCAGTCTCAGGAAAGCCTCCTGCCTTGTTTAAATTTTGGCACTCAAAGTTGTGCTGCTTTTGAATTATCTGTAAAGCTGCCTGAAGTTACATTGGGCAAATGTATTTGTCCTGGGAATGGGGTGGAACATCCTAGGAACTGGAAAAAATGCTTTTGTTCCTTTTCATACTTGTATTTGATATCTTGAAGTATATGGTGTAATTGTTAATGATGCTGGATTTGGAGCTGTAGACTGAATTTCACATTCAGTTACTGTGGCTGTGTTTAAAGAACTAGAAAACTGCAGAATGCAGCGGCCAGGTGCTTAGCAGGCCTGGCTGCTTCATACAGAAGTGAAGCCTGCAATGGTGTGTGCTTAATTGGTTAAGAAAAGATCATTGCATATAGGTAGACAGGTCGTCTTCTGAAATGTCTCTCCTTTTGTAAGTATTAGGTAAGCTGATATTCATAATGTGTATTATAAAAAAAAAAAAAAGCGCACACAACCACACCACCCCCAAGACTTCCTGACATGCAAACACCTGACTGCCTAACTAATTTCATATTCTGACTTTATTTAATTTAGTAAAATGCCAGTTAGCCATAAACTAGGTTGTAGAGCTGCTATTAAGAGCAAGAATTGCATTTGGTCTTTGAAACACTGGACAAGCTTTAAAATAAAAAAAACCCACACACCTTTTCTGACTTTCAATATAGTAATGGTAAAATCAGCCCAAGGATTATATTGTCACTTCTACCTAATGTAGAATTATTAAAGCATATGAGGAGAGGAGCAGAACTGAAGGCCAATTCATCATGCAATAGACTTTGTGTCAGGCTGCTGAAGGAATGATGCTCATGGAGACCAGGGCAAAAGTGTTCCTTCACAAGTGAACAAATTGGACGAAGTGGCAGAGAACTGTGCAAATGTTAAACAGCGGCCTCCGATTAGGGAGGAGAAATGGCACTTCCGAGGAGAAGTGGAAGCTGGCAGTCACAGCATAGCATAAGCCATGGGAAGGAAGGGCTGTGTTGATGAGAGAAAAAACTTGGTGCTGTGGAGAAATCTGTAAGCATCCCAGAGGGACCCATTAGACAGTAAACACTGTATGTGGTCTTGCACTGGAATGGTTGTGAGAAGCGGAGGATGATAACATGCAGGATATTAAGTTGCTTGATAGTATGCCCTTAAGTGTAATGATTGCTACAGTGCTAAAGTGCCATGCATAAAATAGACTCTGATGTACTGTATATATTTTCTCTGTAGCCCTAAAGAGGTGGCATTGTCTGCATATAACAAGAAAATGAAAATGTCAAGGAAAATCTGAAGTGCTATTACTTCTTAGGAAAACTATTAGCTTTGCATTGATGAAAGGAGAGTTCCTCACCTGCGTGAGCATGGATCTTCTCCTTGGTTATGTATGCTGTTGTGGTGGCTTCCAGAAGTTATAGTGTAGAAAAGTACAAATTAGTTTGTAACTTAAATCTGAGCTTTTTATACCAGGAGTGAACCTGACTTCTAATTGTGTAGTGCCAGTACAAATTGGATGGGTTTGAAACAGCTGGCCTGCATGTGGGTTAACCAAGCCATTAAAAGCATGGCTTTTTGTTGTGCTGCTAGCATCCTATGAAGGACACTTATTCAACTATTTTCTTTTCCTCTGCTGTCCCTAGGAACATAGATACAAAAGGAGACAAAGACTGAAGAGCAAGACAGTAATTCCATGGCATTACAAGGACTCTTAACTTCATTCAGTTCTTTCCTTCTTTCCCCTCGATATTTTGTTTCATGTCGTCTTTTATTTCAAGTCAGTGCTATAGCTCCTTGCAGAGGACACCACTGAAATGAGGTGACCTGTGTGAGTTAAGTGTAGCAATTGGCATGTAGCAAACTGCGTAAAGGGATGAAAAACTTTGGCTATGGGCAGCAAGTTTATGAAATGTCTTTACGAGAATAAAATAACACTCAGATCTCAAGAGCTTTATCAAGTATTGAAGAAATTATTATCCTTACTCCATGCATGAGGGAGCTGGTAGCAGAGACAACAGCAGTCTGACAGCTGTAAGGGAGGTTGTGTGTGACCAGTCCAACCCAGTACTGTATCCAGAAAACCAAATATGGGGGCGCTCATTTGAAGACCCCAGAGGAACTCTGTTACAATTTTAGACTATAAAATGGTATGACATTTTGTTATTCTGCCTTAAAAGGAAATGGTGCCAAGCAGATCCTGTTGAGATTTGAACTTGTAGCTCCACCAAGGCTAGCTATTTAAAAATTGGACCATTTGATCAAGCAGCTAATAGAAGGGTAGGCAATTTGGTGTGTGAGTCACCACCAGTATCCTATAAAGGGATGTGCTTTTGTGATGCAAGATTCTCACTTGGTTCTGTCAGCCAGCCAGAAATGGATTATTCTGGAGAAACAAGAGATGGACCCTGGGCTTTTGTCAGCTGCAGAGCTGTTTTTCTCTGGATGGCAGCCAGCAACTTGCTGTGCTACTATCCTGTTTTTCAGCTGGGGTTCCTCAGACAAATTAAACAGCAGTGATGATGGAGAAAGAAGTGGCAGCAGCACTAGAAGATGCCCCTCAGATTCACATTTGCTTAGTGAACCAGAAGATCCTGCAGAGTCTTATGGGGATGGAAGTGGCAGTGCTTAGCTCTGCTATGACATGAGATTCCCCCCACCCCTTTTTCTGATTTGACTAAAATGGGAACTGGGCTATGTTCCAGACCAGCCTGTGGCATTGGGCTGAAGAGATAAGAATTCACAGAAACATAGAGCACCACAAAGTGTACAGGAAAAATTGAAATGACAAAGTTCTTAAACTAGAACTTCCATAATTGGAAACGTTTCAAACTGTTTCATCCTTTCAGATAAATGCAGTCAGCTTTCATGCTCTTTCAGTATCTTCTCCTGCCATGTATGCAAATATCAAAAATGTTTGTTTAAAAACTTCACTTACTTGGGTTTTCTGTTCTGAGGGAAATCCTTAGAGTCAAACTGAATGTGCACACAGGTGCTACCTCCCAGAGATCTGAGCAGTGTGCTGATGCCTTCTGTCTCTGTATCTCAAAAACTAGTTGTATACAGTGGAGCAAGACTTGGTATTTACAGGCACTCACAGCACAGGTAACCCATGGTCATTGTGTATGCACAAAAAATACACAGTTGTTTGCACTGAAAAACAAGATATTGCTTGTTTGCAAATAGTAGATGCAGAATTTTGCATATGTAAACTATTTTGTGGGCGCATTAGTCTGCTAAGAGCTACTTGGATGCTGAAACATGGCTACTATTTCATTGGTGTAGTTTTCTGATATGTGGGGAAAATGAAGATGAGCTGGGCAAACATCTTTATCACTCTGCTGTGATCTTCCCTCTGCCAACCCCCATGTTTGCTTTTCATTGAGTTGTTCTGTCTTGTAGTAACTTGACAGCATTTGAGGGAAGGAAGTGGCGCTTGGCTCAGAGGAGCCCTTAATCCTTCAGCGGGGCCCTTGCAACTTCAGTAGCAATGAAAATTTCACTGCTCCCTTGTCTGAGAGAAGGTGCCGATTCCATTGTATTACAGGTATATGTATGGTACTGTGGTATTCCCGGGGTCATAAGCCAGAATCTGTAGGTTTTTACATTCTTTTAAACTCATTAGTTGCCTTCCCTTTGCCAATGGATAAGTTATTTGACTTCTTGTGCCCTTAAAAATGGTTTGTTTTATAGTGTCATTTATCATAGTTTCAAAATAGCATTACTAATCAACAGATCTTTCCTTCTTAATGAACCTGGCCAAACAGCAGGAGGAAGGAGGGATGAGTAAGGCGTGATCTCGGCCCCATTGCGATGTATTATGACTCTCATTCCTTCCTCCCCTACCCAGAAAGCAAGATTCTTGTCCAAGACCAGCATTTGGGGATGCCTCACTGGAATGTGCTCAAATTTCTACTGTATTCCTTTTACTATTGTTTTCCTTGCTCTTGATCCTGTGGTGTTGGGTAGGGTTAGAGGATTGTTGACAGAGGAGTTCAGGAGTAAGTGTGCCCATCTGTGCATGAGTATGGTCTCCATCCCAAGTAATGTTCCTTTGCTAGCAGAAGAAAAGGGAAAGGATAATGTATAAATTTGCTAGATCAGGCTGATCTGATGAATGTCATCAGTCTGACAGAGCTCTTTATGACAATTCAATAGCTGGAATAGATTCAGTAAATTTTCAAAGCCCTGTATCTCAGAATACATTACATACTTATCTATTGCTGGACTCCTGGCATTGTAGCTATTGACAGTTGGGTAAAGCAAGAGACCCTGTGCAGTTCTGTAATGTCATTCCATGGTAGTGTGATTTACATTACCGGGTGTAAGTGGTGCTATCTGTTAGAAATACAATGCAATTTTTTGCTTTTATATTGTAATAGGAATAAATCTAACATCCCATAAAGACTTCTTTATTACACATATTCTGTTTTATATAATATATGCATACATACTAGCATACACTTTTCCATTGCACTGCAGGACTCTACAGGGCTCTGTCTTATTTAAGTTTCCAGCATTAGAAAAATCATACAACCAGGTTCATTAGGTGAGGCAACATATTTATTTTTTTTTGGTGGGGGAGGGTAAAGGGAGGGAGGAGGAAATGGGAGGGTGAAATAACATTGACATTTATGAGTGAATAGATGGTAATAAATGAATGTTGTAACAAGAGCCACAGTGATACTTTTCTCCTTTTACTGACATTCAGTGATGCTTTGAAGACAGCAGGAGGCTTTGCTTTGAATCCCGAGCATATCAAAATTAGATAATTTAAATTTTTTTTTGCCTCCAAATATACCTTATCCTCAAGCAGTTTTTACTAAGGATGCTAATTGCCCAGACCCTGACTAATGCAGGCTGTACTGTGCTGCTGGATTATTCTCCTTTGTATCTTCTGAAGTCAGGCAAGGCAAAAATTAAAGCAAAAGTTGTAAGTACTCCTTTAGTGCTTTAATATTGCAAATGCCATTGCAAGTGTAATTTAGCCTGAAGCCATGGCACTGATGGACAGCTTGCATAGTTCCCGTGGCTGTATTCCCTATTAGTACATATGAACCAACAGTGTTGTGGACATAATATCTTGCATATTGAGGAGCTGACTACAAGTGTCTTTGTTCTATATCTTTAATGTAAACAGATATGCACAATGAATATATGCTTGTATAGCTATATATCTGAATTGGGTCACAGTTTTCATGTATCACTTGATATATCAACTTCATTAGTTACATAATTAAATTGCATAGAATAAAGTAGAATAGCCATCCTGCAGTTGATGCCCGTGTATGCATGCCCTTCAAATGTGCGGGGGATGCCTCCATTCATATTCCACAGCAAACAGCTGCTTGGCTGTGTTAGCGTGTGCGTCTCGGATAAAAGGGACTCTAAAGTACAAGTGACAGTCTGCTGCATGCTTTCTTCCTCTGTCGCTTGAAGGCAGCCTTCAGTTTTTCCTTTTAATTTTCTTTCATTACTAAATCTAATCTCTTAAAACATCAATGCTTTCTAATGATTTTTTTCTCAAATCAAGACTTATTTCCCTATAACCTTTTAAAAATCCTCACATTTATTGGGTTTATCTGTTTCAAGTAATTCAGTGCCTCTTTAAATAATGAATTAAATGTTTGACCGTTTTCTTCTGTATTACCTTCATTGGTAAGGAAAGAGACTATATATGTTTTCAGGCAAAAATAGTCTATAGGGTAGCGCTGTTTATGCTGGATAAGAGCCTGGAAATCTTAATTGCTTTCTTCACAGACTGTAAGCACAACTAACTTAACGTCTGTTTATGGATTGTATCGAGTTCTAGCTCTTCAGTGTTCTTGATGCTTATTTAGATGATTTTTTTTTTTTAAGGATGCAGGATGATTCCATAGCACGCACTATATATTTTCATTGTCCTTTATAATTTACATTTCAATCTACTCTTGCTCTTGTAAGCTCTGCCAATTTAACCGGTGACTTATCTTGCTGCTTTTTATATGGAGAAGAAACTAATTAAAGATACAGCAGCAATCCGATTCGTCGGCTGATGATACACAGCAACTCTGCTGGGTACCCACAGGATCTTGTCTGGATTCCACTAGCAGTTTTGTCTCCCTGCTCCTTGGATTCACTCCAGCATTGCTGTTTTTCTGCTGCACCCCTCAAAGGCACAAATCTTGTACTGCTGACTGTTTCTTTGTTAGCATAAATGTGACCTGGGAGAAGAAAATTCTTGTGTGCAATGCCTGTTACTGGGTTTACCAGAAGGAACAACTTGATCTGAGAATTAAGACCTGGAAGGTCTTTATTTGCCCTTGTCAGAAGGACTGCGTGAATCCATCGTTGCAGGGTGTATCAGATTAGTTTCATCTCAAGTGGAAGTTTGGGAAGTCAGCACAAGTTAGGGTGCCTGTTTATCGAAGAATAATTGCCCACCTTATCCTTAGCAAATTCAATAGCCTACAGAGCATCTTTCAACTTTCAGGACAAGATATGCTCTTTTAAAGAAGCATCCCTCTTACTTGCTTACCTTGGGTACAGCTGTGGATACAAAAAGGTTTGAAGTTAGTGCTTTGATTCAAAGAGCAGTTTTGCCCTGTGTGTAGGGAGTGATAATTGTGTCTGAAATGCAAGCTTTCAGAGGAACTGGGATCAGCCATGTACTGACCAAGGTCTAGGTTTACTCCCAGATTCTAATCCAACTAGTCTTAATTTGAGTGGCTTAAATACCTAATGGCAAGCAGAACCTCTTGTATACCTGGTGAGGTGTGGGAGGTGAGTAGCTGTTGAGAAAGTAGTGAATTTTTATGGGGGACTAAAAAGACTTCAGAAATACTTCTGGTTTTGTTGTTCTTGACTATCCACTCAAGCATATCATGTTCAAGTCTGTAAGTGGGTGAGCTGCCACAAGGAGAATTCTCATCTATTTGTCACTAATTTGCCATTTATTTTGACTTGTATGTTCTGGAAACTCTTGCAGTAGCAATGCTTGTGATAACAGGCATGTTAAGTTGTGTTTTAGAGGTGCATTAGAAATACTCTTTGGATCTAGAGAGCTCTACAAACCACCAGCTGGAAACTGCTGTATGTGATACCTTATAGATTCTGTTCATCACTGGTGGATTCCAGCTCCAGTGAAGGCATGTGCCTCACAGGTCCAGGCTGAGGTGTTTTACTCTGTGGTTAGAGTGCCTTTAGAAATTAGAAAAGTCTTGCAGGCCAGTACTGGCTGTAAACTATTTCTTTAGCAATGTGAACTGTAGGATCTTGCCCCACTATTGATGATTTGCTTATGCCTGGAACTCAGCTTGTGCAATATCACAGTTGAAGGCTGAGACAGGGGAAGGAATGATTGATCAAGACTAAATTCTGGCAAGGCTACTTTGTAGCCTACTGAAACATATTCCTAAAATATCTTCTTCCTCAGTCCTGTTTTGAATAGAGAGGGAGAATGAAGGTACAAGGTTAAGCACATCCAGAGATGTCCAATCAGTGCTTGCAACTTACCTTGAGCTTTTCAGCTAAAAGATGCTATGGAAGAGTCAAAATACCATGTAAAATAAAGACCTGTTTGGAAGATATAGCATATGTAATTGAGCTAAATATCTGGTCTATGTACTTAGTTGAAGCCTTTAGGACAGATCCTCAGCTCCCAGAAAACTGACTTGACTGGGGCTTTTGTGGGTGGGGGGAGATGGGCAATGGGAAAGCAGAGCTCTGCAGGCACTTTGCAATGAGTGTAGGTGAACTTTGAAGTTGAGGAGTGAGCTTTTATGTTCTGATTGCTCTTTTTATTTGTCATTTCTATTGAGTCTTCCCACTGGGCTGGTATTAGCTGTATAAAATATGCCTTCATGAAGGTGTAGAAATGTGTCATAGGCTCCTTTTTGTTTTGCTTGCTAAAAAGCACAGCATGCTGGGCAAAGTAAGACAAAGTAGTGTGTGTTTACCAACTGCAGGCAGAGAAGAGAATAACAGGATCATTGTGTGTTATTCTGTATATAGTTTTAGTCTTTTAATAGAGAAGCTTATCTGGAAAGCAGTTGTCCTGGTTTTGGTTGGGACAGAGTTAACTTTCTTCTTAGTAACTGTTACAGCGTATTTTGGATTTAGTGTGAGAATAATGTTGATAACACACTGTTTTAGTTGTTGCTATGTAGTGCTTATCCTAAGTTAAGGATTTTCCAGTTTCTGTGCTCTGCCAGCAAGCAGGTACACAAGAAGCTGGGAGGGAGCATGGCCAGGACAGCTGACCAGAACTAGCCAAAGGGATATTCCATACCATAGAACGTTATGCTCTGTATATAAACTGGGGGGTGTTGGCCAGGAGGGGTGGATCACTGGTTGGGCATCGGTCAGCGGGTGGTAAGCATGTGCATCACTTCTTGTTGTCTTGGGGTTAATTTTTTTATTATTTTATTTTTATTATATTCCTTTTCATTACAAATGTTATTTTATTATTATTGTTGTTGTTGTTAGTATTACACTTTATTTTACTTTAGTTATTAAACTTTTCTTATTTCAACCCATGAGTTTTACTCCTTCCCCACCCCCAATTCTCCTCCCCATCCCACTGGGAGTGCAGAGGAGTGAGCGAGTGGCTGTGTGGTGCCTGGTTGCTGGCTGGTCTTAAACCACACCACCAGTTTTGTTCATCAAGGTGATGCCATGCTGTCATTTTTGTGGCAGAGTTTCAGTAGACCTAAGATTGCTAACTTTAGAGAGATACCCATTTCTGTTTCAATGTGCCATATTTAAGAGTTAAATCGTCCGTTTGGTCTTCAGCTACTAACTTCAGCATCCTTAATTACCATTTCCCACTGCTTCACAAGGTATAATTTCTTTATTAAGGATGGGCAGTGGTAGTGGAAATAATGTTGCTGGGGCTTGGTGGATTGTTTCAGGTTTTTTTCCCCATGGTGGTTGGGCAGGGGGAAAAAAATCTTGCCAAGTCTTTAAACTTGTCTGATTTGGCCTTGCAGATGTTTCTGCTTGTTATGTGGTTCTCCATTACATTAAGAAGCTCTTTAGTAGCTGGTATCTTATCCCCAAGGACACGCTTGTAATCAAGTCTCTTTCAATCTTTTTGATAAAATAAACAGACTGATCTCTCTCTCACTATCCATTATAAGACACTTTCTCCTCTGGTCCTAAAGCAAATATTCTGATGCTGTCCACAGCTTTTCCATCTTGATTTTTTCTTTTTTCAACATCATCTCTGAACTTGAGTTTTAACGATTTCAGTAACATTCTCTGTTCTGCTATATGCAGTGGTGGGAATAACTGCTGTTCTTGTGTTTCATACATCCTGGAAAGCCTTCTTGCTTTAAAATTGTTTGAGTAATTAGTGTTTTTATTACTGGTTTTGTTCCTGAGCAGTATGTCCCATTAATCCCTCTTGATTTCTTTCCTTACTAGAATCTCCCATTCCCAAAGTACTCACACCCTTTCTGGAAACAGCACTTAGCACAAAGTTGTACTGAAATACTTTTTGTGGGAGTGGATGCGTGCATGTCAAAGCCCTCCAGACTGCTGGATGTGACTGACCTTCCTGATCATCATTTACCAGTTCTCTAAATGCTTGTAGTCAATGTGTTTAGGTTTACCCCAGATTACTGATAAGCATGATGCGATCTGATATACTTATTGTCCCTTGCTGAAGAACTCATGTCAAAACTGTCTGACTATAGCTCCTGAATGACAACCACTGTTGTGGAGCAATCTGCTTCCTACTGCTTACCCTAAATGTTATATTTTCCTTATAGCTTATAGTATCAATTAGGGAATTGATATTAGGGAATGATGTGCATCATTAAATCAAACACCTTAAAACACTCAAAATACCTCTCATCTGTCAAGGCTAATTTTACAAATGGGAATCAACCCAACCTTCTATAAACTCCTGTCCCATAACTCTCCCTCAGTTAAATAGTTGGGCCTGTTTTTCCTTTTTGCCCAAGACTTAGCCAAGATCTAATCAGCTTTTGTGAAACTGAGTCATTTGACTTGCCTTACTTGGATATTGGTATGACGTTATCAGTCTTCAGAGATGTATTAACATTAGTACCAGCATGTCAAACATGTCCCAGGCTGTTTTCAGTGGGTTCCTATTGTTATCCTTTCTGAGTTGCTCTTGATTGCAGCTGTAGTAGGAAGTACTTCATTTTTCTCAAGTGATACACGTATATCCTCCTGCTTCTTTCAAAATGTAAACCAGAAATATTTATTCAACTTCTCTGTCACTATTAACAATTTTACCCTTCTTATGCACTAATGGGCCTATGCCAATGATAAAAATCTCATTATGATTTAAAACAACTCCTCTTTATCATACTTAGCCCTTCTGCCATGGATTTTCCCTAGTGTCTTTTGATTCTTCTATCAGTTATTCTATCCTTGCCGAGAGGAATGTTGGCTCCATGTTAACCATATCAGAGGTGATAATGATAAAGCTGCTTAGGTGGGAATGAAAGAAGACAATCGGGCATACGTGCAATGCGATGTACAATTGACCTGTTGCATGTGATAGCTAAGTGTTATGTAGGCATTAAAGTCTGATGCTGAATAGTGCTTAAGATATTATTTTAGAACAAATCAACTTTTAAGAAACTTCTTTTTTAATGTCACTTAAGGGAATTAATTTTAACTTCCATGGGATTTATTGAAAGCTTAATGCTACCTTTGAGTCTCTCTAAACTCCCAGCCTAATTTCTTTTTTCTGAATGTCATGAATATATGCTTAAGTGCTGTTGACTTTATATGAGAAACTGGCTCTGGTATCGTTTTCAAAATTGTAACAACCCATTTATGCAAATTGTTGCTTTTTGGTGTCAAACAGACAATTGTGTATCACTTAACAACACGGAGCACAAAATGTGTGCAAGATGGAACTGGATCATGCTCTAGGCTTGATGTTATGTGCATCTCGTTTTCAGGGGTATGTATATTTGGGATTTGGGGGGAAGAGATACTAGATATCACAGAGAACCAAAGTTGCAGCAGATTGTGATCACTGGAAGTACTTAATCTGATGTTATTACTGAGTAAACTGGATTTTTATAAACTTTGTGCTGTGGTTGTGCCCTCAGTTCAGAGGAAATCTTGTCTGTTTATCTGCAGAGGGAAGCAGAACTGAAGACTTCTGCCATCTATGAGCTGTTTTGTTGCTGTTACTGTAAGACATGAACAGTGAAATTTAATTTTTGGCTTGCCTAGCCTTAAGGCTAAAAATAGTTCACCTGTCATGCAAGGAAAAGTTCAAATATTATTAACTAGTACTTTGGGAAGGCTTTGAGATAATGTAATGGGGGGGTGTCATGTAGGTGAAAGTGCTGGACTAAATAAAACTGCCTTTTTTCTTTTTTTCTTTTTTTTTTTTTGGGGGGGGTGGTGGTGGTGGTGGTTTTTTTCCCCCTTTCCCCAGTGGCAGGCCTCTTAAGAGGGCTGAAAAGGGGGAAATCCGTTTCTGCTGGCCAAAGCAGTAAGAGAGGTGAAACACTTCTGAACTGGAAGCCACTTGTACATGTATTACAATTAGTTAGCAAAATGTTCCCATGTGAGATTTCTCTGATTGTATAGATTTCGGAAGTTTTGCTTTTACAATTTCACTTGTTTAAGGTATTGCTTTTACTGCAGACTTAACAGGTTTATTTCTGGCTCCAGCAGAAAGCAATTACTGGAGCTACCAAAATATTGAGTATTGAACTAGAATGTTCAGCTTCAGAATTTCTGGACTTTTTTTTTTCTTCCTGTCGAAGCAGAATTTGGTGGTGTTATACCAAGATGAATTTGAGTTGTGGTAATTTGATTTTAAAACAAAACCCAAACAAACCCAAACCATGGTTTGAGGCTTAATGCATGTCAGGGTGGGTTTTGTTGGTATGTTGTGGGGGAGTTGGTTGGTTTTAGTGGGTTGTTTGATGTAGGTTTTTTGTTGTTGTTGTTTGGTTGGGCTTTTTGAGATCTTTGATTTTGGTACAGCAGTGTCTTATTTTCATTTTTATGTATGATGGCTAGCTAGAGAGTTGGTGGTAGACTAGTTCCTCTTAAATCAAAGGTGAGATGAAATATCAGCTGAAGATAATGTCTTCCATTTAGGTGTCCAATTTGAATTAATTCTTGTATTCACCAAAATTGATGGCAATACTCCTATTAGCTTCCTGGGCACACAACTCTTGGTGGTTTCAACTGCAGCATAGCCTATGGTTACTTACAGGAATAGAAATAGTGCAACAAACACTGGATGAGTTCTCAAATATTTCTGCAAACACTAACTTCTAAATGCATTTGTGAGGAGTTCTTGCCTCTGTTTAGCTCATTTATGTAACTCTTGCTCCATGGGGTTTTCATGAATTTTCTTGGTTTGTGAGATATTTAAATTGGGCATGCCTATTTCAGCAGATATACCTGGATGAAATAGCTATTTTAATGAAATTCTTGCCAAGTGTTAATAGAAACCAAATTTTGGCATCCCAACCTGTTATGCAGCCAGACTCTACCAACTGCAGGCACTGGGTGGGTCTCTGGTTTCAAGCCAGCCAACAGTAGCAGAAGGAACTCCAAGTACCAAATCCTTGCAACAAGCTGCTTTCAGAAAGTGGTAGGACTGCTGCATGCATCTGTTGCTCTATCAAATGAGTCAAGCATTTGGGAAGTCTATCTGCAGCTGGTTTAATCAAATAATTGAAACATTTCCATATATTTTTACTGAAAGCTGGGCTTTTGGAAAGAAACTGATTGTTTGCGGTGTTTTCAATCCTTGTTTTTTGTTTTACTGCTGTGGACCATAAGGATCCAGATAACAACACTGTAATAATTACAGGTTTTAATCCTAGTTCTGCTATGTACCTCTTTAGTGTGTTGGAAGAACTTGACTTCTCTGTCTGGTTTCCATCTGTAAAATGGAGATAATGATGCTACTCTGTTCAGCAGGTTTATTATAAGGGTAGGTGCTTGAATGTGTATAAAAGGATGTTAGCTGAAAAGAAAGCTTAAAAAAGTTTAGGTATGCCTATATGTCATGTACATAACCAGAAGAATTTGTGTTCTTAGCTTAAGAGTGGGAGTATGATAGCCATACAGTCTCATAGCAGGAGGCCTGAAAATGAGCTTAGATGCCTTTGTACAGAACTCTATAAAATTCTCTCTTCTGTTAGGTGGTAAAGCTGATGCTTTTGGATACAGAGATCCTTGCCATGTTCCCAGTAGGGGACTGATTCTTCACGTGTCTCTCTGAGTGCATAGCCACTTAGTAACTTCCTAGGCTAAAATGTTTTCTCCAGTCAAAAGCTTAGAGCTTTTCTGGTGTTGGTTGTTGGGGGTTTTTTTTGGTGTGGGTTGTTTTGGGTTTTTTTCTATGTGGTTTGTTTGTGGGTTTTTTGGTTTTGTTTTGTTTTTTCCTAAGATACCTATGTAAGTGAGCTGGAAATATCACTAGTAGTTGTGATTCAAGTGAAGTTCCTGCTGCTAATTACACAGGCTTTTTGCTAAAGGTAGTAAATAGAAATCATTCATAGGTCCTTAGAGGCCTCAATCATTCAGCATTCATGGTAAATATATTAGGGAGCTTCATAAGAGAATCATTTTAAAACAAAGCCTGGTCAGCTGTTTAATAATCTACTGATAGTGATAGCAAGGAGAATATCTAATAACTAGCAAGATTGGCTTTCAAGTAGAAAATAAATTGGTATTAGAGGAGTGTTTTTTCAAAGAATCATAATTACTATTAGAGAAACATTTGGTTATCATGTCAGTTCTTGATTGCTTTACATGCACTTACCAAGGCAAAGACACTTTATTTGATTATTTAGGAAGCTGCAGAGCCAAATGTATTCACGTGACACTTATCTGAAATGGGCAGCTCTCAACAGTTTTATAAAGTCTAGTCTCAAAATATGAAAATCTTTTATTGGACTGGGTGCAATATCTGATGCCAGTCCATATTCACTGGTCTGCCATGTGAAGTGACACTCCTTGACTTTGGCCAATTGTATACAGCTATTTAGTTTTATATTTAAAAACTAAGTTTAGAATAGCTACAGGAATTCAGTGGGAACTACAGACTTGCACAGAAAGGCAAGTCCTCCCTGTAGGATAACTTGCATCTGCTGAGGGTGGTGACTATGGGAAACCCAGATTACAGCCTGCAGAAGAACATTAAGGAGAACAAAAAAAAAAAGGTGAGCAGTCCTTGCCTGCATCCTTCAGGCCTTGGGTCTGTTTTGCTCCAAGTGGCCAAAGTGAGTCAGCTACTGAAATGGCAAGATCAGGTTTTTTTGGTAAATTTGGTTGTTACAGAGGTTTTCAGACCCTCAGATAGGGGAGATCAAGAACCATAATGTGGAAAATGTGGGGAGGTGGGGGCTTGTGCCCTTGTGCTAGTCTTGAGGGTTCATCTACAATGCTTGGTTGTGTTCAGCTAAACAGCTTTAGATGGATTGTGCCAAGGGGTGGGATGGTCAAAGGAGGAGGTAAAGTTGAACTAATTAGTAAAAGAAAGGGTGGGTGGGGTTTTTGAGTCTCCTACAGGTCCTTTGTCTCTAGCACTGTATAGGCACGAGGCAGAAATTGTTCCTGTGTTTCCAAAGCTAATAAAGCTCTGTTATGTGATACTGTGTTCCTGCCTCTTCTACTAATGACTGCTAATGACACAGTGCTGTAGCATTGAGAGGAAAATATGGCCTTAATGAACCCTGATGAATACTTGTGTCTTATAGAGGGATTAAGTGATATTTTTTTCTGAGGGAAGAATAATGAAGATACAGTAAATCTGATTATCTCTTTATGGTGCTCTGTTTTCCAAATCCTTGATAAAGTTTATGCTTAGCTGTGGTGCTGTAGTAAATTCCTAACAAAAAATATTTTCTATCCTTATGTTAGCTTATAAATTTCTCTGTAGATTTATTATATGAGCTTCATGAGCAATCCATTAAAAATGGGTGCTCTAGAATTTGCAAGTTGTCTGTGTACTTTTCTGTACACTTCTATGCTTTCCTGAATGAGAGCATAACAGATGTGACTCTTTTTAGTCACAATTCATGGGCATATTGCTGGGGCTGGTGTTTAGCATGCTGTGCAGGAGGAAAGGCTTACAACTCCTGTGAGTACTCAGCTGCTTTCTTTACATACGCTCAAATCCCTCAGGTACAACTCATGAGAGTAAGTGAACAATTTATGGTTAACTGTGAGCTAATGCACATCGTCATAAATTTTAACATAACTGTTTTACTATTAAAATAATTTCTGCCTTTCACTAATGTTCTAGGCCTCTTTTTCCTCCTAGAGAACTTCTTATATTGATCACTTCTGGGGTACATCCATGTAGTGACAGAGATGCTCCCTTTATCTGCAAAATGGAAGTGAAAAACCTGCTGTAGGTTCACATGCGTGAAGTGCTGAAGGTTTCTTGCTTTTCTGTTCTGACAAACTGTGCTTTTGTAAATTTGACGAGTTGGAGCTGTTGAGAGTGCTCTTCATTGACCTCCATTTTTCACTGATTAACTTAAATGGCCTTTACTGATTTTTTTGTTGTTGTTGTTTTGTTGGGGTTTTTTTTGAGTTGGGAATTTGTGAAATGTGCCTTGTGGAACCTTAACTTTCAAATTAGGATACTGCAATTTCTTGGAGGAAGACAGAGTGAGGCAGTGAAAGAACTGGCTGTGATTTGTCAAACTGAGTTTGATGTATTGGGGGTAAAAATGACTTTCATATATGCTAGCTAGGGTTAAACTTGCTGTAGTTGTTGATTCTTCCTTCTACCCCTAAAAAATCAAGGAAAGACAAGGAGGAAAAGATACCATAGTAGAATTTTTATGTCAAGGTAACTGGAAAACATACATGTACACTGAAGAACAATAATTACTGTAGTAGTCATAAATTAAACAGATTTGCCTCCGTGTGTTTGGTGTGATGCAGTTATGTCAGATATTCTTATGATCATGCTTCGTACTTCTGCTTGAGCCTCTCTCGTTTCTGAATAAGCTTTGGCTGCAAAAGCACATAATAATCTTACTAATCGATTACTTGGCTTGTAAGGAGGAGCTGTTTGGCTTTACTGGTGCAGCAGGGTGTGATTTAGAACTGCTAAAGTGAATGCTCGGTAAATTAGGGAGATAGTATTGGTTATGCTGCCCTGTCACCTTCTGACAGGCCTCACTGTTTAATTATTAATCACATTTATTGTAGTCATTTCTGATGGTCCCATTGCTCTAGGCATTGTATACGCAGGGTCTCTGTACCCGAGACGTTTGCATTTCCAGGGCAGGTATGTGATGAGGTGTAACGGGCGTTGTGACTAGGTTTAACCCAGTGCATCTCCCCATGCTGAACTCGGATGTCATTAGCAGACTGAAACTCAATGTGCAGTTGGTGGAGAGAGGGAGAGGCTCTTCCATGAGACAAGTGGTTTTGGTCTAAGATCAAAATCATCCTACATGGGTACTTTTTGTTTTCACCAACTCTCCAGTTAGTATGGGTTAACAAGGCTTGAACTGGAATGGGAACTACTTGCTTGAACTGGATCGAGCCCTAGTAAGAGTGAACTATAAGATGGCAGTTTGTAGTGTGCAAGTTCCCTTATTTTTAATGAATTTGCTTGAGAGAGGAAAAAAAATGAAAAGGAGGGGGAGAAGGCAGAAGACAGTGTATTTAAATGGCATAGAGGAGCAAAGGAAGAGGGAAATTAAGGTAAAGGAACAGGGCTGGGGAAAAACAAAATCAGGTTGAAATTCTAGAAAGGCTTCCAAATACTTGGGAGTTTTGTTTCTGTTTTCTGAGGTACCTCTGGTGGCTTCTCTTCTCTTTGCTGAATTGGGTATTTATGGTCTCCAACAGCTGAGTATCTGAGCATGTTTTTACTCTTTCCCTTATTTATAAGCAGAACACACTTTGGTAGGGGGATGACTTATTCCCATATTTAGATGTGAAGCTGAAGCACAAGGTCTAAGTTGAGTTTCTACTTTCCTCGAAGAAAAAGATTAGTGACAAAGGATAAATGCTATATTGTGTAGAAGAGGAAAAAAAGACTTTCATCCAGAGGTGCTAATGCAGTCACCCTTGTTCTGTCACTTCCTTCTGTTTACAGTAGTGAGCGTGCCCCATCATTACAGCTAGAGATGGGGTAAGGCTCCTAAAAGGTGGAAAGTTGCATTTGAAATTCTGTGTGTGATTGTTTTCCTGAATGTAAGTGACCCTGAAGTGCCTTGGCCACAAATTTTTAGAAATATTCATTAAAGCAGAGTTCATACTACTGCCTGCTCCAGAAACTGGGCTTGGAGTAGTCTTTAACTGGAATGCAGCTCTTTTAGTCTCCCTTCTTTACAGCTGACAGATTTGATTGCTATTTCTGAATGCTAATAGATTGAATCTACAATGATATAATACCACTTTCAGATGTTTTTCTGAGATCTCCTATTGCAATTGGAATCTGTGAAGTTGTCTGAGGTAGCAACAAATTTATGTCCCTTACCTGGAGGAGCTGTTCCTGTTTCTTGTGACCAATGAAAAGGCACCTGCTTCCCCATTTAATGGCAGCGTCCTCTGGCAAGTTGAGCAGAACACATGCAATCACCTGCTTGATAATACATATGTAATCCAGATCCCCATTTCATAGTGTTAATTCAAGAAAATTTTATGTTGAGCAAAACTTGCATGGAACCACTTAATGAGAAAAGTGAGCAGTGTCAAGGACTAGTGCTTGGAATGTATCAAGGTACATGAAAGTGATGAAACCCAGGTAAAACATGCATTATACCTGTTCAGTGCTTTGGAAACAGCTAAAACTAATAGAATTGGTGGAAAAAGATTCCACCCAGAGAAATATGCTCAAGGTACTACTGAGTCAGAAGATGGCAGTAATGACACAACATCCCTTGGCTTTGTTCCTTACCTTAAAGATAAGTTACAGCTAGCACTGTTAGAATTGTGAACTTTCTAAAATAGTAAAAGCTCAGAGTGTCTGGAAAATATTGACTAAAAATAAAAGGTTGGCTAAGCAAGTCTCCCCCTGCCCACTCTGCCCTTCAGGGTCAGCCTTGTCCTTCAGGTTTCCTTTCATCAAACAACGCAGTGGCTTCCTGCAAGTGCTGCAGCATCTATTCTGGGTGCTTAGGAAAAAAACTCTCTTTTTTCCCTCCAAGGCCTGGCTGTGTATCTGCTCTTCTTTGCAGTCTCCCTAGCCACACCACTGATGCAGGCTCCCTTTTGGCTGGGTCTGATTTTTCTGTCCCTATCATCTCAACTTGTACATGAGGAGCTTTCTCCACTGAGCATGTTCAGGTGTTTTCCAAAGGGAATATTTCCTCTCCCAGTAGTACAGTGTTTCATCCACCTTGAGTCAGCAGCCAGCATGAAGAGCCAGGTGCTGCCTCTTCTGCTGTTCAACCTTTTAAAAGCAACACAATGTATATTAAAGTACAGACAGGCAAACTAAATATTGTGTATTACAGCTGTCTCTGCAGTTTCATTAATTTTTATCTATAAATTGAGCTACAACCATGAAAAATTGTGTTTTGTTTTAGAAAGACTCTTATCAGAGTACTCAGACCCTTATTCTGTTATATAGGAAGATGAAGAGTTTAAGTTCAAAATTCACTGCTAATGGAGAAGAAGTGTTGGGCTGTTTGACATTTGCAGACTATTTCAATGTTGCTGCCTTGCTGTACCTTTCTACTTGCTTGTGTCTGCCTACGGTATTTAATATATTGCTTTTCCATGATACAGCATTGTCAAGAGAGACTTCTAGATCCAGGCCTTTTTGGCATTTCCCGGAAAGTGTCATTGTGTTCATGTATAAAGGTGAACTTGTATTTCTAAATAATTGATGGCTGATAGTCAGTTCTTTTTACCTTCAGAAAGGAAGAAACTTATTAATGAGGATGATGCATAAGAGATCAATGCCAATGTGTCTGACATCGATTAATGATTTCATTCTGTAATCAGAGTTTAAAAAGCAGCTGGTATCTGTATTTCTGCACATAGTTATCTGCAAATGTGCTGATAACTTGGCGGCGGGAGTGGAAAAATGGACAAGGTACCCCTTAAAGGGTACAGGGAACTGGGTGGAGGTCTTCTCCCTGATACTCACAGAGTTGGCCTACTATTAACTCCTCAATATTTAAAGTGATGTGCAGCTGCGGTACGGGTTTCTCTTTTCTGTAAGGGTGGAGTGTCTGTATATGCATGTGTACGTATGTAAATATGGGTAAGCCCATATGGAGAATTGAAGCCAATGCTGGAGACGCAGTTTAGTTTTTAATAATAAAAATTGAAATCGGGAGGACAGATGGGTGAAGTCACAAGTGGTTTCAGGAGAACGGCACATGGAGTTAAGTTTCCTTTCTTTAACCCCTCTCTGTGCAGCTGTGACAACAAAAACTGAACAGATCACATTCTAGACCCAAATTTACAGTCCACAATGTGAGAAAGTGGAAACTTTAATCTGCCCTTTGAACTTTACCTACAACTTTCACCCATGAATCCTGCTGACTAATTTGTAAGGAAGTTACTGCATAATGGGTAGTTCTGTAATGAAGGCTGCAAATTGTGTGTGTGTTTATTTGTAAGTATATATATACTGCTTGCCCTAGGGGAGAAAAAATAGTTTACCATATATTGGATTAGACTGATCTTGATGTGTACCCAACTTCCCAAAAAAAAGGTGAGGTTCTCTTTCTGCACCCATTGAGTGGGTGATGCTGTGTACATGGAACAAAGGTTCTCCTGTATCTCTAGGAATCTGCCTATACCCAGGTAGTTGAGTGGCAGTCATGTTTTGATGACCTGTGCCCCACAAAAGAAGCCCATAGAACTGCAAAAAGATGTTCTCCTATGCTTTTAAAAAGCACATGGGTTGTGGAGTACTCCTGTTATTTTTAGGAAGAGGAACTGTGTTGTCTGTAGGGGCAGAGGTAGCCTGGCTACTGTCTGTGAGCTGGCTTTCTGCTGGAGGTACAAGAGGTGTTGTACATGCTATAGGGGACTGGATGAGTTCCTCCACGTTTCTGTTCTAGCCTGGTAGCAGGCTTAGATACTTACAGACTAACCTGTTTGTTAAATACTTCAAAAACATACATATTGATTCAAGTCCATGAGCTGATTCTTTTTTTATAGGTTTTCTTGGTTAAATGCATTTAGTGTCCTAATGGGGCAGTACCTTCAGTTGTTTAGTGCTTTTTTTTCCAGGGGCAAGTTGTACCATTTGCGCGTGAGTACAACTAAGAATTAAATTTTCTTCTCTTGTCTGACACAATGAGGGAATGGTTTTATGGAGTCAAGAAGCCTCGAGCAACAGGATCAAGAAAACTTTGGAACTTATGTTAATATTTGCTTTTTTAAGCCACTTTAGACCTTGCTTGAGTTATTGGTAATAGCAAAATAAGTTATGATGATATACACTAGGATGGGATCAGACTTAAAACTTTTCTTTTGCCATTTTATAAAATAATGTTGTATAGGACACAGTAGCCCAGAAAGGTAGAGATCTAGCAAGATCATTTTGTAGGAGGTTTAGTTCTTTATGCTAGCTGGAAGGCCACAGATTATATAAAAGCATATACAGTCATGTATGTTATTTCTTGGTTAGTGTCAGAGTTTTGGAGCACAGTTTGTCTCTGTCTTGCTTGATGGTTTATCGCCAAACCAATATTACGGACCTGTTTGAATTTCAGGGGTTTCCTTGGCTGTAAATGAGTTATGCTGATGGTATATCTGCTTGTTTTTAAAATATACATTCCTGATCTGCACCGTGTTTTCTCATTGCCCTTCTCCAGTGATACAACTTTTTTAATAGTTGGATTTCATCCCACCACTATACATCTAGTCCTCAAAGATGCTGTCATTGTCTGGCAGACTATTTCAATCTTCTTGTGTTACAAATATCTATTGACTTAGTCATCAGTATATTCCATAAGAAGCCAATCAGTAGTATTAATGCAAAAATTAAACTTTAACAAGACTCTAAAACTGACTGTTAACCTCATGTCCCTGTGATCTCTGCTTGCAGCCCAGTCTTGTTGCCTTTCTCTTTTAGGGAAGTTCCTTGCTGCATGTGTTTTCTGTAATGTTGTATATTTTCCCATGTGCTGTTCAATTGGATGTTCTGGTAAAACATTGGTAGATGTGACCTGATCATATTTGTTTCACTTACAAAATTACCTGTGTGTTGTGAGGTTTTTGTTTTGGTTTTGTCCTGTGGTTTTGGGGGGGGGGTTGGGGTTGGGGGGGGGGGGCTGGGGGGTGTTTGATTGTTTGTTTTTGGTTTTTTTGGGTTTTTTTTTAAAGGCTGGATCTACCTAATTTTCATTTGAATATACATGTCGTAGACCTAAACAAAAAATAGTTTAAAATACAGCTTTATTCCTTCATAGTTTCTTCTACCAAAGACCTTGTATACTGTGGGGAAGATAAGTGGCTCCAGAGTTGATACTGTGCTTGTTCAGCAGTTAAATTATTACTAGCTCAGTGTTGTCATTAACCAAAATACTCACTTCAGGGTTTGGGGTTTCTGTGTTAATATTTACCTAACTTTAGTTTATCCTGTCCTTATTGCAGTCATCCTGCATCTTATCTTACTGTCTTCCTTTCTCAGAAGAAAGTGTTTTGGGATTCAGACAGTCCTTTATAAGGTTTGAGCCTGATTTAGTCCAGCCTAATGTTTGGCTTTATGCTGTTTGGATGTCTAAGATACAGTTGTTTCTTCTGACCAGTCCTTTTTCCAGATTCTTGCAGATCACTTGTTTCTAACCTCTTTCTGCTTTATCCAATTAGAGGTAAGGATCCTTCTCTTCTACCCTTCTTCACCTTGCTTACAATGCAGATTATTTTTTTTCTTAGGTTGACACCAAGCTTCTCTGCTTTCCACTCCCTAAGCTCCTTGGACCTCAGTAAATCACTTAGTTTATCAAGTTTTTGTCATTCTTAGTTTATCAAATTTTTGTCATTCTCAACATGAATTCCAGACTTGGTTTTGTTTCCTCCCTTTTATTTAGTTTATATGGAAACAACTGGTGATCGCTTGATTTAGGGTTGGTTTTTCACAGCTTGTTCTTTGCTACTGTTTTCTTCACTTTTTGCCAGCACCATCTCTGTGTTTCAAGGCTCTTTGTTGTTATGGTCCAAGCAATCTGCATTGATATGGAATTATTCCAGCAGTTTCTGACCGTGTCTACTGTGCTGGCTGGATCCTTTCTACTACCTAGCACACTACTTAGTGGTGTTTTCTTTCTCCTTGACATTCTGCTCTCTGCTTTCCCTTTATCTCTAATTGTATACTTATTTGTGATTTGTCCTTTTACTCAACAAAAGATAGTGGCATGCCATAATTTTTAAGTGATGCTGACACCTGAAGAAAGGACCATGTTTCATTGGTTGGAGGGCTTTTTTGGACTGGGGGGGGATTTGGTTTTGAGTGAGATGTGTGGACCTCAAACTCAGCTCTGAATAGGGATGCAGAATACTACTGGGGGGAGGTATTAGTTCCAAACTGATGTCTCCATTGACTAGCAGGGTAGTGTTCTCCCTTGACAGGACAAGGGTTGCAATGTGAAATTCTTCAATGGTGACTTCAAAATGTCAAGCTTGGCCCTTCACTGCTAAAACCACAAGCCTTCTCACCTGATGACCACCGCAGCCGTTTTGGTCTCTTCTACTCATTGAACACAAGCTGGCTGGGGAGCAGCTAGACCTGTGCTTTGTGCTGGCAAGCAAACACCCTCCCTCTGCGCTCAGCTGATTGCCCTCTCCCTGCTGCTGCCCTCAGGGTGGCACGGCCTTTGCAGGGGCGGGGGGCTGCTGCACTCCCACCCGAGGTGCCTTCGCAGGGGCAGGAACCTGTCTCGGGTAAGACAGCGTGTCAGGATGGGTCCTGAAGACATCCAGAGCCCTAAAAGCAAACCATCTTCATACTTTTAAGTCTGTGGGGCTCTCAAGCGTTTCACGTGAAATGCGAACGAGTAGTTTTAAATGCAAATTAGCGTTACCGGTTCCTCTCCTGGTTTGGGACAGGGCCAAACCGTAAACCCGAGGACCGGCCTCTGCCGCCGCCCCGAGCCCCGCAGCCCCCTTGGTTCGGGGAGGCACCTCCCTCCCCGGCAGCCGAAGGGGGGGCGCGGGGGGCCGGGCAGCCACCGCCGGTCCAACACCCCCCCCTGCGGGCCGCTGCCCTCCTCGGCCGGCGCTGGGCTGGGGGGGGGCACACGGGACTGGGAAGAACCCCAGGGAGGGGAGGTTAAATGACGCCAAGAGCGGTGCTGGATTTACTGAGGGAACAGCGCTCCCTTAAATCTAAAGTGCTGTGGGTTAAAAGCGTGCCCAGCACCGCTGGAATGTCTTCGCAAAGTTGAGTTCCTGTCTAAAATAATTCCCCGTTGTGCTGATGATTAAACAGGTGCTTTATCCGGGTGGTCAGCGCTTTCCTTCTCCTGTGCAGCAGAGTTGAGCTCAGGTGGTTGATCGATATTGATATGTCTCCTCTTTTGTGCCCCCCCCCCCCCAAGAGAAACGTGTTTTTTTGGTAAAGAAGTTGCCAGTGGAATTTTGTTCAAGATTGTGTCTCTGCCTGTGTATAAAGCCTAGGAGTGCAGCAGTACACGGTGTGATTAGGAATTTAGCAGTTAACTCTCTCGAAAGTAAAGTGAATAATCATGAAAATTACTATTTTCAGCTGCAAATGCCTGTAAGCTGTTCGTAACAGCCGCTCTAACAAAGGACCCCCTGAAACCTGCAGTTTCTCCCCCGCCTGGCTCTAGCAGAGGGTCGCTTCTTCCCTTCCCATCCCCGCGCCGCGCTCAGCCACGATTCCAGTCCTCCGGTTCATGCGAGAACGCTGCATTCACTCTCCATCCCCGCTGGAAACAGGGCAGGAGCAGGAAGCCTAGATTTGCTGGCGAGATGCTGTACTTCAGCCGCTGCCGATAGGAGATTTTTGTGTGTGCAGCTGGGCTTGAATAGGGATATTAAAAAAAAAAAAAAAAAGCCAAACCAACCCAAGAAAGCCCAAACCAACCCCCAGCGCAGGCACGGAGGAAGCCTCTCAATCCGTGGGAGGGGGGGGACCCGGGGTTGCTGCCCCTCGCCGCGGCGGGGCAGCGGGGCCGGCTCTGCGCGGGCGCGGCCGGCGCTGGGCTCGGGGGGGCCTCCCGCCCGCCTCCCGCCCGCTCCCCCCGCGCCGCCCGCCGCCACTTCGGCGGCTCCTCCGAGCAGCACCGCGGCTCCGGCTGCCGGGGCCGCCGCCGCGCCCGAGCCACCAATGCGGGGGATATTGGCAGGGAGGCAGCGGCACCGCGGCAGCGGGGAGGGCAGGTGAACTCCCGGGGAAGGATGACCGGCGTCGCCGCGATCGTCTTTCTCCTGCAGCTCTTGCCCAAGGCGGAGGGACAGGTCTTCGCAGGTGAGTGCCGCCCAGCCCGCCCGCGGCCCCGCCGGGGTTGCCCGTTCCCCCGCGGCGCGGCTCTCCCCGCCGGCGGCTCCCCCGCCCGGCTCCCCCGGGGCATCCCCCCGGCCGCGGGGCAGGCGGCTCTCCCCGGCAGCCTAAACTCTTCACCTCATCCCTTCCTCCGGCCCCTCGGCCTGGCAGGGAGCTCCCCGTGCAGAGCCCCGGAGCGGAGCAGGGCAGGGCTGGGAGCGTCCCTCGGAAGGCGGCTGGTGGGCGAGGGAAGGTGCGGTCTAGGTTAAAAGTCGGTTTCGCCAGCGCGGCGAGTGCCCGGCCGAAGCCCCGGCAGTGCCCGGGCACCAGCGCGGGGCTCTGGCGGGGTTTGCCGCGGGCGCCCGGCTCGGCGGGGGAGCCTGCTTGGTGAGGGCTGGCAGCAGCGGGGTCTGCGTTTCGGACCGGGGAGGCTCGCCCCTCGGAAAGTTGCGTGTGGTGGGAGATGAAAGCATCGCCCTTAGCCTGGGATTCGCGACACGGGAGTCCTTTTTGTAGTCAACGGTGTTTCCGAGCCCAAGGCAGGAGTTCGCTGCTGGAGGATGCGCAGCTCGCCAGCAGCCGCTGCCTCTCTCCTCCAGCCAGGCGAAGAAGGGCTTGGGGTTGCTCTCAGAAGTTTAGCGGCGGCTTTTTCTCCCCTTGTATCTCACGGCTCGAGTAACTTTCTCGGGGGCCTCTGCTACCCGGACGGACTCCGTCCCAGTTGTCACTTTCTCTGCCACTCTGATGTTAAGGAATACTTTGCTCCCTGGTATGTGTACATTAATAGTGGCCAGCTATTTCCCCCCTTCTACAAGTTCCTTTAGGCATAGTTTGAATTACTTGAAGATGACAGGTGCTATAGAGCTAGTTTTCTTCTCTTGTGCTGTTTTGTAGGCAAACCAGATACGTGTGGTCTTGGTTTTTTTTCTCTTGGATCTTGTGTTATGACATTTTCTCACTGCAGTTTTTCTTAAAAAATAAACAGTTGTAACTTTCTTCTCTCTTGACTTCATGTATCTAGCTTTCTAAGTTTTGGGGTGTTTTTAAATCATCTTTTTCCCCCATCTGTATATTTAAGATGAGTGAAAATTCCCAGTGCAACATTGCTTAGCGTAGGGATAAATCTCAGTGCTTGCAACTTGAAGGCATGAAACCACAAAGCCTACGTTTAGTTTATCTCAAACAGTGGAAGATTTTTCGTAGTTAAAACTGAGAGCTCGAATGACTTTGTCTCGCTTCTTTAAAACAGGAGTAGTGCAGGGTGTAGGAGCTGCTGCAGCCAGAGGACTGTGTATACCTGCCTTCCAGGGATCTCTTCAGGGCAGCGTGGCTCAAAAGAAAGTTTGGGGTGAGAGGGGCCAGGCAGGCAGAGGAGCCCCCCGGTCAGCCCGGTGAAGTAGATGTTGTAATCAATCCCGCATGGTTTGACACCACCGTGGTATCTTGTTTACATTGCTAGGCAACTGCACAGATCCACAGATTTATTAGAAAAGCTGGGAAATCTAACCTAGTTAAATAGCTTCTTCATTGAGTAAGCAATATATGGAGCTATTTTTTTTCTCTTTTCTCTCTCTTCCAACTGTGTGTTCATGTTCTTGATACATGTCATATTAATTGAGATGAGATCCTCGGCTTTTGATGAATCATTTAGCCAGATGCTTGGAAAGAAGAGTGTTCTGTGAAAATGGCAAACTTTTAAGGGGACAGAAAACACTTTGTATTTGAGGGAACTAACAATATAATATGAGTTAAACACATGCAAATTTAGGGATTAGGCAGATGCTTTCATTATTTTCAGAAAGCCATGAAGTATTTTGTTTTAATCATCAGTTCAGTGGGAATAGTGACTGTGAGGTTTTGTAATCATTAGTATCACCTTCCGCCTCCTATTTTAGTGCCCTTCTTGCCATTCAAAGTAAGAGGAGCTGATTTTTAACAATGTTTTTGGAGCTGCTTCTATTATTGAAGTTAAAAGGAAGTTTTCTCCTCTTGGACTTCATATCTGGTGTGAAGTGTAATGGTCTGGACTCTGTTCATATAGCTGATATTTTTATGGTAAAAAGCAAAGTTTTTCGGATGCACTTTATCTCTAAAATTTCTGTGAAGTTTGGAGAGAGTCCAGTTAATGCCATCGGTGCATTTTCGCATCTTCCATCAGGTGGTGCTGTCTCCATAACTATTAGGATGCAAATACCTCCTGTCTCTGATTGAGTTATTTTTCAAAGCCTAATGCGTTTATTCAGCAGCCTTTTGTTAAACATCCCGAAAAATCACTGTGCAAGAAGTTGGCTCGGTTTTTTTGTGGTTTTTTTTTTTATTATTATTATATGGTAGTTGGGCTAAGAAGTAGGAAGGACACAAGTCAAGACAAAATGGTATTCAATTCCTACCCAACTTGCACAGCCGCTGCTGCTTTTTATTATCCACAACATAAAATTAGGAATACCACTAAACGACGGCAGAAGGCTGATGGCTTCTTGCTGGAATACCTCGTTTCATATTGAGGGAGCTGGTTAACACTTGTTTCTTTATGTAATTTCTGTATTGCTCTATTTATAACTCTTCTCCCCAGCAATTGCTTTCAGTTGCCTGCAGTCTCTGTATTTATTTATAACTGGAGGTATGCTTTTGAGGTTCTAAACTTTTTGTTAGCTTTAGGGTCAGCTACTAATTTAATTCCTCTACTTTCCCATGGAAGAGACAGAAGTAACACCAGGTAATTCCAGAATTTGCCAGTTCTTTCAGGATTTCAGAAATTAAGGAACTTTGCTTATGGGGAAGTTTTTTTCCTTAAAGCACGTGTGCAATTTTTCTCCCACCAAATATGTGGCGTATTCTTGCAGTTGCTGTGCTCTTTGCACACAAAACAGACCGTAGCATTTTTAGCACAACAGAGTGGAGAACAGAGCTGTGAAAAAGCATTCAGGGGGAAAGTGGGACAGTGGGTTTACATTGGAACTGTTCACCTGAACACCTACTTTGACACTTGTTTTTCTTCTGATGTCAGTGTTTGCTTTAATTTTCTCCCTATACTGCTCCTTGTTCCACTCTGGCAGAGCTCCTGAATGTTTGGACGTGTAGCTGGCTGCTTTCAAAGACCGCTGCCACATCATAAAGTTACAGCAACTGATAGTTCATTACACGTGGCTTGTCCAAGGAAGATGAAAGGGGAGCAAGGGAGCAAACTGCGAGGAAATTTTGGGGGAAGATTAATTCATTTACTAGGAGTTCATTTACTCACAGGTTTTGCTGTCAGTAAATTGGCAATGAAAAACGGATCTTTCTGAGCAAGCTACTCTGTGTGGCAATTGTTAACAATGCAGCCATTTAACTCAATAATCACTTTTCATTCCCTCTGGGGAGCTGTTAGCACTACAATTCAACTTTATTTTTCATTCCTGGCTGGCTTGATTTGTTTTCTAATACATAAACAACTAATATTAAAAAGGTGATGTTGTAAAACTGCCTATTTCGACAGTGGCAACAAAAGGTCACTGTGTGTATAAAGGCCTTTGTGAATCTCTGAGAGATAATCCTTCTCTTTTACAAACGCAGAGCCCTTTCTTACCATCCACCCTTCTGAAAGTCCCTCAGCTCTCTTTTCTTGTTTAATTGTACTTTTTTATTCTGTTATGCTCTATGTGCAGGCCCACGTGCTCTAGTTTTCATTAATATTATGGGAATGATTTGGGACACTTACTGTGGAATATTATGGTATTTTTTTAGAAGGTACCATCATCTGTTACCATGGAAACTTGAACAGTGGTAAAGATGTAGGTCTGAGGCTTTGTGAACCTCAAAAGATATGGACAAGGGTTGTATCTTATAGGAACAATTACTTTTGTATAAAAAATCCAGTTACGTGGAGAGAAGAAAGTGAAATGAACTGATCTGTTCAGCATTGCACTGGCAATCCTTCTTCTGAATAACATTCAGCATAGAAAGATCAGGATCTCTCTGATTCTCTCTCTGCATGTGTATGGGTTTTTTTTTTTAAGCTCCTTATTTATCATAATAGCTGTTTTATGTCTCTGGTAATTTTCACTGTAATTTTATAAATGAGGTAAACGAATGTGTATTGGCAGGTATTGTTCTTTGCTTGAATGAAAAGTGTTGAATGGAGAGGTGTGCATTGTTAGCACCGGAGCTTAAATATTTTGGCAAGGAGCAAATTTGAGACTTACTTAACAGGTCCTTAATTTAAAAAAAAAAAACAAAACACAACAAAACAAAAAACATACATCCCCCCCCCCCCAAACCCCAAACAAAAAAAAAAACCAAAACACCACACAAAAAAAGCCAGAAAACCCCAGATGTCATCTGAAATCCACATACCAAAATCTGACTGAGGTATATACTGGTTTGCTCACTAATGTGAGCAGTAAGAGCAATAATACTTATCTGTTTAGCTCTAGAAATACTGAAGCCTAGTTAACATTCATAAAAACTCATATGATGTTTGGGTGACGAGCAGCAGGAGTGCGGGTGTGTATTGCTATATAAAGCATATGTCCTTTAGAGAGAGATTTCTTTAATTTTTTATGGAAAGTGCTTCAGTCTGTTTCCTTGGTGTCTTGCAATGCGTAGATAAAATATGTAATGGAGCTTCTAAAATGTGCTTGTAGGTACATTCGTAGATGAGGCTTTCCTTGCAGATATTTTAAACAGCAGCAGCATATAGAGGTCACTTGCTGTTATAAACTGACCCAGGTTGTAATCCAGATTTCCCACTGCGATGCAAGAAATGTCCTGTGCCTCCCATTGCCTTGGTAGCCGAGGGTTCCGCTTCCACAAAGAACAGCTTGTGGGTTGATGTTTCTTGGCTCTGTGTTGTCATTCTTGAGAAGAATACGGTATACTTGGCTTTTATGGTATTTCTTGAACGTTTTATGGAGCAGTATTACTTGGCTCATTGAAGCAAGCATATCTGGCCAAGAGTCACTTTTTTATTCTGGTACCACTCATGTTTCCTAGTTCTCTAATTTTTCTTCTGATGGTGCTCTCCCTGTTTGTGCTGGCTAGCACTACTTGGATATAATTTAATTTTGATGTTATCTGCTTTTTTGGGGAAATCCTTACCCATCTCTTGACCTATCGCCCTCCTGGCCCTGTGTTGCCTTGCTTTTGAATGCCACTTGCCTCCCGCCACCCTGTTCTTTCCAGGCAAACCCAGAGGAAAAGAGCAACCCTACGCACCCCAAAGCAGACATGCAAAGAAGGTGAATACTGTTGATGGCATTGGTGAGAACTTGTTACAACCTGGCCCTATCTTTCTGTACACTCATAATTACATAACAAGCAATTGCTTCTAGTGTTCATTATTGCAAGCTCTAAAGATCATATATCTTCATGGTAGAGGAGACAATTACTATGTCTTAATCAGACTATACATCATTTAATCAGACCCACTTGGTTTTTTAATATCTGATAAATACATCCCATCTATCATACCACGGTTCAGAGATGTTGGATACTTTGCAAGCTGGATGGCAGGGCATTGCATGTTCCAGAAGAAAGTCAGCTCAAGAAAATGAGGACCTTTGGAGAAAGAAAACTGGAAGTGTTTAATGCCACAGTTAAAGATGATGTAATTCTGGGGAGCACAAACGTATCCACCTGTGAACAAGACCTGGTAAATAGGACAAGAAATGCCAGGAAGAGTGAACCTACTTAGTGCTCGGTCTCCTCTGGCTTTCTTGTTTTCTTTTAACTAGTGCTTGTAAATCAATCCAAGGCCAGGTGCTTGATTTCTTCTTTTCCTCCAGCTAGATCCCTCTGGGACTATGGACTTGGGAATTCAAGCCAACTTGGTGAATTCTGCTGCAGTTTGAAGTGGTGCAGCTCATGTAGTTAAAGAATGATTGAGCTGCTTATGAATTTTGGGAGGATGGGACCTGGCTCTTGTTCCTTGATATTTTTGAGTTCATCTCGCAGAAAGGCTGTGGGGTTTGACAGCTGATGTTGTGTGGGCACAGAGCAGTGCTGCAGCCTGAGCAACCTACGCTTATGCAAACCTCTTTATTCAGCTGTGCTTTTTCCTTTGTTCTGGAAATGCTCAAAGTATCCCATATCTCATGTTTTGTTAGCTGAAATGTCTTCAGAGCTGACAGAACAGAGGAAACAGTTTACCACATTTTTTTCACGTACATCCTTGTTGTAATCTCAGCTTCATTCCTGGGTAGTGACTATATTAAATCACTGGGAAGCAGCTCTTGGCTGCTAATTCAGCTGTACATTGAGCAAAGGAAGGCTGTTTCACTACTTGTCCTCTGCAGTGTTGTAAAGAACAACAATATCGAGTATTACAACTTAATCCAGAGTTGATCCATTTTTATGTTGGGGATCAATCCTTCTGTCTTTGAATTTGAAGAAAATATCATTACCTGCTTGAGCAGAAGTAGGGCTTCGTGCTGTACTGGGGATGATATTCTTGAAATGTTGTGCTTTTGACTCCAGTACTGCTGAATTTGTCACTGTTCCTAGAATGACCTTAATCTGTGTGAGTGTGACTCTTCATTCCCTTACTATCAACTCAAAGGTCAGCCCCTCAGTAACAGAGGTGGGGGTAAAAAAAGGCCTAAATAGACAAATACAGCAATTTTGTGCAGTGTGCTTTCAGTTTCTTTTTTTAGTGAAAAAGCATGGAGTTGAGGGGTATTGGTGGCATGTGGTTTTGTTTAAGAAGGTAATGAAGTTTGGTAAAAATATTGCTTGGCAGAAAGCATGTATGGTTGTGACCACCTAGTAGAAGTAGGTCATGAAGATGAAGTGGGGGAGGAAGAAGGGAATTAAAGCAATTTGACTGCTATATAGATGGGTCTGTCTTCCTTTAGAAATACACTTACTGGAATTGCAGCAGTATTTGCTGGATAAGCAGAAGAGCACTTCTGTCAGCAAGATGGGAAGCTGCTGTGCTTGATGGTTTATTTCTCCAGAACAGGGATTTTTCTGTCAATGTGCACCCATTTATGTGCTGGCAGCTCCAGTCTTATTCCACATTTTCTAAGTGTGAATTCAGTGCTCTAATAGAAACAGTTGTTGATGAAGCTGTAAAGTGTAATGCATTTCCACCACAATCAGTTGTTTCTCGGTGAAATATTTCACATTTTGACTTCCCCCCCGATGTGTGTGGCTGGAAGAGGTATCTTAAAAAACAAACCCCCCCCCCCCACCCCCCCAAAAAAAAAACCAAAAACCGCCCCCAAAAAAACTAAGCCAAGAGGCTGTGCATATGTAACTCCACATTTGACTGCATTGGGCTGGTGTCAAGAATTTTTACTAATTTGTTCTTTCTTTGGTGCTTTTCAGTTCTTAGGAACAATATAAACATTCATGGGTGATTTCTAGTGTTTTCCATGCAAGTCCATGTGTTTGCAAGAGGTACAGGTACCTGCATTTCTATTCTAGCAGGGGAACCTGCTTTCTCTAGCCTTTAGCTTGGGTGTGTTTGTAAGCTGGCTAAGCAGAAGAGCTTGTTATCTTCCTTCTCATTCTGGACTTGATAGGCAATTGTTGGTTTGTAACGGTATCAAGTAATCTCTCCTAAGTGAGCATCTTTAATAGAAAGTCCCTTTTTTCCTCTTTATTGTTTGTTAAACCTAATATGGTTGCTTTATTGTATAGTCACTTTGAAACATCTGAAGAGCCAACTGTGTTAAATGCTTCAGAGGCACAAATGACTCATTTTTGTACCCTGAAGAACGTTTTCATCTTGCAGTTGTACAAGAGAGAAACAACAGAAGAAACGGGAGCAATGTTGCAGCCAAGCAGCAAGGGTGGCAGCTGATGAGATGCTGGTGTGTTTGGGTGGGGGCTTAGTTATGGAGAAGGTGATGAGAAGGCAAGTATGATGAGATTACAGCAGTAGGAAGAGGAAGGGAGTGAGTATGAAAAGAAACATGAAAGGTAAGAGGAGCCTGACAGGATAGAAACAGCGAGGAAGCAGACGTAAAATAAAGCTCGGGAATTGGCTGCTGTTCCTGATGCTCACAGACTGGGAGGATGGCTGGCACTGCTATCATCTCTGTCATCTCCCTTACTGTAAGTTAACTGTCAGCCAAAGTTATTGCTAGATAGCTTGTTGCTGCAAATTTTGGTTCTTAGGCTGAAACGTGGGCTGTAGTTCCTAGTTTTAATTGTCCTTACTTAATTTCACAGTGACCTTTTCTTAAACTGGTTGAACATATTTCTTCATAAACCAAACTGATATGAATATTTTGAATTTACTAGTAGCCAATTCTAGGTTCGCTTAGAAAAGTGTGTAAGATTTATATGTTAAATTTGCCAGTCACTAGTATTTTAAGGGCCTAAAACATGATAGAAGCAGTTTTCCCTATTGTTAATCTACATCAGCTGGTATTTCGGAGATCTGTTCCTGTGTTCACGCTATAGTTGCACACTGTTTATGTCAGTAATGAAAAAGAATAAGCGTGCACAAGGAAAAGACTTTGATATATTTACCCTCTGAAAAACACTGCTATCTGTCCCTGTCTGTACCAGAGTAGCTCATCAGGATAGCAGCTATGTCAGGGTACCTCAGTGCATCGCTGGACTTGGTAGGGAGCCTGTGTCAGGCAGCCCAGATGTGACGCACAGTTTTGCACAGCAGCTAAACAAAACTAAACGTCCAGAAGTTGTTACATCCATCAGCGAGCTAAAGCCGATTGCTCATCTTTGCTCCTTCCCTTCAAAAAAATTTTGTTTGAATGTCAGTGTTGGTTTGAGGCAGACCTTTTTGTTGCCTTGTTGGCTCTGACTAAACAGGATGAATCTTCTGATACATTTGACTTTTAGATTGGTGGCTTCCAGCTTTCGGTGCTCCTGTGGTCTGGCTGTTCGTTGCCAGCACAGACTCATTCCTTTTAGGGCAAATGGATCTCTGGGAGGCATCCTGCAGCGCTCTGCTTTTGTCCTGCCTGCAGAAGGCAGGTAAAGAGGCAGCGATGGCTGGTTTTCTTTCCAGTGACCCAGACAGTTACTTCATGTTACTCCTGCGTACAAACACGTGCATATAGTTATTGCCAGGGATGCTGCTGACTGTTTGGATGCTGCCTAGTTGAATTGGACCTGCTATTTAATTTTGGGGGTATGGGGGGTATAAGATTCATTAAATTTAGGACCAGTTGCAAAGTTCCCGCAAATGTGATCTGAAAATCAATTTGCAGGAAAACAGCTGTTCTAAAACAAGCAGTTGCCCTGCAGTTCTTAAGATTCAAATATTCCAGCATGAACTGGAAAAAAAAAATTCCATATAATCTAGTGCAAAATAATAGATTTCAATAAATCTTGTAGGGAGTCTTATGTGTACTTTTTAAAGGGATTTCTACTATGAAAATCGTAGTCAAAACACTGCTCCAGCTCCTGACTAAATTATTTTTGTTAGCAATAGGGTCTCCTAGACAAACAGTAAATATATTTTTATGATTAAAAAATGGGAGATGATGTATGTACTAACAGATAGCAGCACATGGTAGCAATAATCAGAGAAGTGGAAAGCTTGGAAATAAACAAACACACTGTCTCTGTTGGCACAGGGATAACCCTGGAGACTGCCAAGGCCAGAGCCTGCAAAAATAAGAAAGTATAATTAATTGTCCTTAAATGAACCTACAGAGCAAAAATAACCCTTTTGAAGTAAACTCTCAACTTTGCATCTTTTATTATAAAGCTTTTCCATGTGCCAAAGTTTTTAATGTTCTATAATGTGCTTATTAACACTTCTGTGCATGTTTAGGGTAAAGAATCAGCATACGGAGTATAGCTGTGTTGGACATCTGTTTTACTCTTGCACTTGTATTATTGCTAGAAAAGCATCAAAAATTATTTCTCAAAATGGCTGAGAAGTAATGTTTTGGAACAAAGTCTTGGTGGTTTGAAGGTCATTCGGCAGTTGTCCCTACTAAATTACCCCCCCCTCTTTTTTTTTTTTTGAGGCTTTCTCTTAGTTCCAGTGGTTCCTATGCCTGTGTTGATGTGAAGAGGTCTTGTGGCAAGAAAGCAGAAAGTGTTATTTCCCCCCACCCTCCCCAAAAGCTCTGTGCTGATGAGCTTCTATTGCTAACAATGCTAAATGACAGAGTTTCATTGAAAGAAGTACTAAACTTCCTTGTGTCACTTAGTATAATCCCCAGTGGTTACTGGCTTCAGGGTGACTTGCAGATGCTTGGGACCCGGAGCACGCAGGAAGTAACAGAAGCATTATCAAGACATGATACAAGTTTGGAGCGTTATCCTGCTTCCCAAGTGTAATTCATGTCAAAATTTAAAAGAAAGTACAGAATGAGTGGTTGGATTATATAGTGTATATAACAATTTACCCATAACGTGCTTCCTTATAGTATAGGGGATGGCAGAATGATTGCTCATCGGGATCAGACTTCAGATACAATTTCCATTAAATTTCATGAGAAATTTAGAAGTAGTTCCTTTGTAAGTTTTTCTTAGTGAAGGTAAACTTTAAAGAACTGTGAATTGGAGAAATAATATTGGAGTTAAGAATTGCAGGCAGAAATTTAGCCCCAGTCTTGGGAAGTATTGCAATATAGATCCAGAGTAAATGTATACAAAGTTATTTTGAGTGGATGAGAGAAATCTGGGAGTGATTAATGCTGAGATTTTTGAGAGGACTGACAATTGACAGCATATTTGCATGCAACTGAATGTGAATTTGAAAAGTAAGTACACTAAAGGCAGAATATGCCACCTGCTGTGTACATAGTCTAAAAAAGTGTATGTCTGGGATTTTTTTTCTGTCTGGAACATTCCCCTCAGCCCTAAACATCATCTTATTCCCAAGAGTGACAAATTAAAGTATTGAGAGTACCTAAAAGTGACAGCAGTTTCTTCACTTTTGAAGGAAGATTTGCAATATCTAAATGCATTTAGCTTCTGGACCTGTAACTGAGAACGGAGCTGTGAAAGGGAGAGCACCTCAGAGGAAAGGAAGGGGAAGACGGGAGAATTATTTAATGTGCACCAAGAGTAATAGAATGAGATTAAAACAAGAGAATAATTTACTTTGAGCATTAGGAAAATCTTATTGCAGATCAATGAGGTTGTGGAATTGTGTCCCAAAGGAAATGTTGGAAACTGTTGCCTGAGTAATTTTAATTTAGACAGGATAAAATAATTGACTATCTTCTGTAGAGGGGAAAAAAGTACTGCACTCTATGAGAAAACAAATTGAATAATCAACTGTAGGTTTTTTCTCTAAATTTCTAACTTTCTTATGCTGTTGAAGAGGGAAAAGAGGAGGAGGTACAGCAAGAAAAAAAGAGGATGCTGTATTTAGCATATAATAAGTGTAAGTGATGCTAACACATACTAATGCTTCTCAATTGTGTTTTTAATTCATCTGATTATCTGTTGCATATCTGTTAAATATCAGTAGCATTATGGTGAAGTCAAGATTGCATGATTGCATCACATCGCCCTCCAAATTCCTCCCACTCTCTCCCCCACTCCCCCCAATCTGTATTCAGACTTGATCTAACCTGGGTGCAAATAGGGAGCACAGTATTTAAAAAAAACAAAACCCAAAACAAACAAAAAAAACCCAAAACAAACAAACAAACCAACTCCCACAACAACAACCAAAAAACCCCCAAAAACAACCCCCCCCCCAAAAAACCCCAAACCCCACCCCCAAAACTCCTACCAAAACAAAAAAACAACTCTAAGTGCCATGTATGATTTGTAGGTGCTAAAAATGTACATAATGTACAAGTCAGAGAGAGAAGGCGTGTTAAGCATGTGATGTCTTATTTCTGTATCAAAGTTCCCAAATGATTCTGGGTAAGTTGTTCTCAGCCAGGCTTTAGTGGGTGAGCACTAGCTGTTATCCCAGTGGGCCCTCTGTTGAGGCCCTGGATATAACATCCAAAAGGGCTTTAGAAGTCACCTCTGCAGCAGAAATCATTGCCCATGCATGGGACTGATGCAGGTTCCTGAGGACCCTGAAAATCCCTGGGTGCTTCAGATGGGAACATGGAATTAACATGGATATCTTCCCTTCATCTCTCTTCTCTTCCCCCTCATCTGAAACAGGAAGGGTCCAACACAGTGCTGTGAGGTGGGGTGGTGAGTGCATCTGTGAATGTTTGTGAAGGAACAGAAATTCTATAGCTGTAGAGAAATCTGAGAGGAAATTAATAATCCTCTCTGTGGAGATCAGTTTGCATAGCATGCAGTTAATAATGCATGGGGCCACGGAGCTAACAATAAGAATAAAACAAAATATTGAATAGCTGTTCATTCAGTAAGTACCATCCATCTTTTGCACAGAACAACAAAAGGTCCCACGGCAGAAAAGAGTATGCGATCGGGTAATTTTTTTTTAAGTCAAATCTATAAGAGGATTGATACAGGGTTTTGTGGACAACCTTCTGCTATGCTAATTAATACCCTTCAGAAAGCTTGTGGTTTTTTTTTTTGGGGGGGGGGGGGTTGTTTTGGTTTTTTTTAAACTGAAGGTAATATTACTTTTTTCTTAGTCTACCTTTGTAGATAAGGAAGCCCCTCACCAGTAAGAGCTAGACAATAATTTGGGGGCT
The DNA here is from genome assembly GCF_964188355.1 of Buteo buteo. NCBI lineage: Eukaryota > Metazoa > Chordata > Aves > Accipitriformes > Accipitridae > Buteo > Buteo buteo. Next base: position 65,774,704 of record NC_134172.1, read on the forward strand.
TCTGTTTTTGACTGCATGAATGTATTGGTGGGGGCTTTTGTCTGCTGCTTTGCAGTCATGAGCTGGTCTGTGCGTAACTGTGCAATACCCTGCCTCTCCTTTTTTTTTTTTTTGTATAATATCAGCTCAGAATTGATAAAGTAGGCATATGAGCAAAAGTTTGGATACTTGGGCACAGTGAGCTGTGCAAACAACTCTGTAAGGTGATCAAGGAGGGTTGTGAAGAATTGTATGGTGGCTTAGACTTGACCCTGCAAGCAGACAGTTAGAATCATAGAATCATTTAGGTTGGAAAAGACCTTCAAGATCATTGAGTCCAACCGTCAACCATGCCCACTAAACCATGTCCTTAAGTGCCACATCTACAGGTCTTTTAAGTACCTCCAGGGATGGTGACTCCACCACTTCCCTGGGGAGTCTGTTCCAATGCCTGACAACCCTTTCAGTAAAGAATTTTTTCCAAATATCCAACCTGAACCTCCCTGTTGCAACTTGAGGCCATTTCCTTTCATCCTATCACTAGTTACTTGATAGAACAGACCAGCACCCACCTCCCTACAACCTCCTTTCAGGTAGTTGGAGAGAGCAATAAGGTCTCCCCTCATCCTCCTCTTCTCCAGACTCAACAGCCCCAGTTCCCTCAGCCGCTCCTCATCAGACTTGTGCTCCAGGCCCCTCACCAGCTTGGTTGCCCTTCTCTGGACACACTCCAGCACCTCCATGTCTTTCTTATAGTGAGGGGCCCAAAACTGAACACAGCACTCGAGGTGTGGCCTCACCGGTGCCGAGTGCAGGGGGACGATCACTGTCCTAGTTCTGCTGGCCACACTATTTCTGATGCAGGCCAGGAGGCCGTTGGCCTTCTTGGCCACCCAGGCACACTGCTGGCTCATATTCAGCCGGCTGCCAACCAGCACCCCCAGGTCCTTCTCTGCCGGGCAGCTTTCCAGCCGCTCTTCCCCAAGCCCGTAGCGCTGCACGGGGTTGCCGTGACCCAAGTGCAGGACCCGGCACTTGGCCCTGTTGAACCTCATACAGTTGGCCTCGGCCCATCAATCCAGCCTGTCCAGGTCTCTCTGTAGGGCCTCCCTACCCTCCAGCAGATCGACCCTGCCTCCCAGCTTGGTGTCGTCTGCAAACTTGCTGAGGGTGCCCTCGATCCCCTCGTCCAAATCATCGATAGAGATATTAAACAGAACGGGGCCTAACACCGAGCCCTGAGGAACACCACTTGTGACCCGCCGCCCACTGGATTTCACCCCATTCACGACAACCCTCTGGGCTCCTCCATCCAGCCAGTTTTTCACCCAGTGAAGAGTACACTTGTCCGAGCCATGAGACGCCAGCTTCTCAAGCGATATGCCACGAGAGACAGTGTCAAAGGCCTTACTGAAGTCAAGGTAGACAACATCCACAGCCTTTCCCTCATCCACTAGGCAGGTCACCTGGTCATAGAAGGAGATCAGGCTGGTCAAGCAGGACCTGCCTTTCCGCACATGCCATGTCAGCGCACTCAAGATGAACCGTTCCATAATCTTCCCTGGTACTGAGGTCAGGCTGACAGGCCTGTAGTTCCCCAGATCCTCCCTCCAACCCTTCTTGTAAATGGGTGTCACAGTGGCAAGTTGGACTATAATTAATTGGGATTTGAGGTTTTATGATTGTTTATAAATGCGTTTACTACACGATGCTTTGTAGTGCATTCATACTTCTTGTTTGAATCAAAATCAGCATTATGTATGCAATTAAGGTCATCCTGTGCTTTGTTCGCTTTAACTGAAATAGTAGAAAGCTGGGTGGGGAAACCAGTGCTGTTGCAATTAAATTGAATAATTGATTATTTGAAGCCCATTAAAGAAAAAAGGAGGTAAGAAAATAGACTGTGCTGTTTATCAGTCAACTTGAGGGAATTCATGCCTTCTGAAAATTAACTTCAATTCTTTTGTTATTGTTCTCAGTATTTACATTATTGTAGTGTTAAAGAGAACAAATATTGAGTTTCTTCAAAACTGTCTCCTTTTTCTTTATACCCTCAGGCTTCCAATTCATTTTCCTTACTCTGCTCTTTCCTTTTCAAGCCATATATAGTGCCCATTCATTTCTCCTGTGTCCAGTGTGTTTCCTGTAATGTCTGTCGGTGTTAGGTGATGTTCTAGGAATTTATTGTGGTGCAACAGCAGATGTGTATGCCTTTGTGCTCCCAACATATGCCTAATGAATATGCAGATCAGTTCCTGTTCTGAGGCCGTAAAGGTGAATGGATTTATTCAGAAATCCTCTCTAAATTCTCCTCTTCACTGCAACAACTCTCTGCTAAGAAGAGTAAAAATGTAAGAAAAACTCAGTGATTAAAAATGTTTTAGCAGAGCTTTTTCTAAGAGGATTTTTCTTAGAGTCTTCTGTCTTAAAAGTTAAATGTCATATATGCTTGATAGAGGGAAGACAGCACTGTGGTGGCTTTATGCCATGCTGTTGGTGCAAGGAGGGGAGCCCTAACGAAAAGGATCTTCTAGTGTCCTTGAGCTGCTGTCAGTGCATGGGTTTTTGTTTTCCCAAGGCTGGTACTTAAGCTCATCCCAACCAGCCGTGGGTGCATCACAGGCCTGCCAGCTGCTGCTGCCTGCTAAAGCACTTTATGCTGAGAATGCACACCAAGGATCTTGAAATCTCTAAAAAATCAGAAATAGTGTGGCCAGCAGAACTAGGACAGTGATTGTCCCCCTGCACTCGGCACCGGTGAGGCCGCACCTTGAGTCCTGTGTTCAGTTTTGGGCCCCTCACTACAGGAAAGACGTGGAGGTGCTGGAGCGTGTCCAGAGGAGGGCAACCAAGCTGGTGAGGGGCCTGGAGCACAAGTCTTATGAGGAGCAGCTGAGGGAACTGGGGTTGTTTAGCCTGGAGAAAAGGAGGCTGAGGGGAGACCTTATCGGTCTCTACAACTACCTGAAAGGGGGTTGCAGGGAGGTGGGTGCTGGTCTGTTCTATCAAGTAACTAGTGATAGGATGAAAGGAAATGGCCTCAAGTTGCACCGGAGGAGGTTTAGATTGGATATTTGGAAAAATTTCTTTACTGAAAGGGTTGTCAGGCATTGGAACAGACTCCCCAGGGAAGTGGTGGAGTCACCATCCCTGGAGGTACTTAAAAGACCTGTAGATGTGGCACTTAAGGACATGGTTTAGTGGTGAGCTTAGCACTGTTAGGTTAATGGTTGGACTTGATGATGTTAAAGGTCTTTTCCAACCCAAAAGATTCCATGATTCTATGTTGTGGAAGAAGCTTGTGACAGGTCACAAAAATTTGGGAGAAGCATGGTGGGATTAATAAATTTGCTTTTTACTGTTGTGGATTTAGATTCCACTGGTATCTAATTCATGCAGGAAGGAAACGCTGTTACTTTTCAGGATATCTGTGTCAGAACGGTGACTTAATTGTTCAGAAAGAGATGGCACTTACAATTTTTTTTTTTTTTTTATGGGAACTCAGGATAAGAGAAGCCTGGAAACTTAAATGGCAGTTTCTTGATAGTACATGTCCATAGGCCACAGTAATGAAATAACACAAGGTAATGGGAGTGGGAATCGCATATTCCAGCTGATATTTATGTAAGATTTAACCTTGACTTTCTGCTCCCTTCCTTCTACTTTAACGTTTCAAACGGAAAGTAAATACAGATGAAGAATTATTTGTTGTATTGAATACTGTTCCCCAGGATACCTCTCTTCAGATAATAACTTTGATTCCAAAGATATTAAGGAGGAGGAATATGTTTACATTGTCATTTTATAGCACAGCGAATCAAGTACAAGAACATTATCTGTAATATATGTATAATTACACAAGGGAAATGATTTAAAGGAAATGTATTTGAAGATGAACATGAATCAAGGTCTTCCCCTGCCCCAGTCCTTTATGATACTTCACTGTTAATTAATTCTTTTAGAAGTAAGTATATTGCAGCCCTCTGCACTCTCTCTGCTCCTGGTTTTCCAGGAGAATTGAAGAGCTCTGACTTGCCGTGCTTGCATTTTGTAATCTTGCAGGTGAAAATGAAACCTTCCCCTTTTTAGCTAACTTTAGTGTTCCTTGATGACAAAGCAGCCTATTGAATGTTGTACTGAAATCATGCAAATTGTGTGAGAAGCATGCTCCCTTCATAATACTTTTTATACTCTCAGGAATTTCTGCATTGTGAGACAGACAGGGAATAGATGAATATTTTGTAACATGCTTAGATCAGGGATTTGGAGGCTCAGGTCTTCTGTTCCAAGCTCTGTCCCCATCTTGTTTTATAACCCTGGGCAAGTTAATTTTTCAATGTCTCAATTAAGTCTATTGTAAATGGCATATATGTTTCTTTTCTATTTCACAGGAGTCTGGGGAGGCTTAATTAGCACTTGTGAAATACTTCAAGATCTCCTGATGAAAAGCAGTATGAGTGCTGTGTGTTTTCAGGCTGGCTCCCCTCACTCCCAGTGTTACCAAATGATACCTTCTCTAGAAGGTTTGGTAAGACCTTGGCTGTCATCCATAAACATGTATTGAGTAGAGCTACTTATTTTTTACCTTCCAGGAAGAGATACCAGTCCTCTACTAACCAGTTGAAATGAGAACTGGTGGTCCCACCACACTCTGGTTAAAAACAAACAAACAAAACCCCCAAACCCAACCCAAAACTTAAAAAAACCTGTCAGAACTTCTATACTGAGGCTTGTGTCTTCTAGAATTTGTTTTAGGGTGTCGCAGTTTTGTATCTCAAATTCTTCTGCCCTTCTGCCTTTTGTAGCCAAAGGGTAGCGGTCAGGGTTAGAAATGAAACTGCTCTCATTGTAGAGATGTATGTGCAAGATAAGTAATGGTTTAACTTGGGGTTGTTGGGAGAAGGCGGCTGTAATTATCTTTGAGGAGCTCCTTTAGGTCAGGGACTGTGCACGACCTTTTTAACGGAATAAGTTAAAGAGGTTTACTGGAGGATATGGATGTCTTGCTCCCCCAGAATGAGTTTTGTGCTTCCTCAGGCAAAAGCAAACTCTTGTAAGTGAGCCCCTGACCCAAGTGCATGCTCATCTGTATGCTCATACTCCTTTTCTCCTTGCAGCTAGTCAGGCTTGTGTTATAAACAGCCTTGCCTATCAGATTAGCCCCTGAATGAGCAGTGGAGTAGTCATGTTGCTTTAGCAAGGTAGATGCCTGGGGATGTCTCCATCATAAATGGATTCTGCAACTTGCCTTTTTGGTAGATGCTCTGTGGCAGGTGATGGATGCATCTGAGGCAGGGCAGACATTGATTTTTCATACAGCTGACAAGTATTCTTTTTAAGAAAGACGGTGTGATAGTAAATACACAAATGCTGGGAAGTGAAAGAGGTTTGTTTTCTCATTTGAGAGGTTGTTAAGAATTGATTTTGAGGTGAGACCATCTTTTTCATTTGTGACTGATTTACGTCTGTGTTGTAGTAGAGAAAAAGTTTAATGCATTTGTTTTGGGCATCCAGGGCACTTGTAATGGACCCAGGCCATTCTCTTCGATTTTGTCATACAATGACAAGTTTGAGCTGCGAAGCACAATGCAATTCAGATATGTTGTTGGTTTTTCCTCCTGAGTAAACAAAGCATTTAATCTGACTTTTGAACCTCTCTCCCCAACCCCCACCCCCAAATCAGCAAGAAGTAGTTCCTCTTATCCTTATCATGTGTGTTTTATTTGAACAGTGAAGTTGCTTCCAGTTTAAAATGACCTAAAATGGTACCTTGCACCTTCTTGATTTGTAGTTGCTCAAGTACATGTAGAGAGCTATGCAACAGTTACATTAAATGGCGTTGCTGTTGGAATTGAATTGCAGAATGGTTGAGGTGAGATGGGACCTGGAGCTGGTCTAGTCCAATCCCCTGCTCAGTGCAGGATCATCACCTCCAGCAGGTTGCTTAGAGATGAGCCCAGATGAGTTTTGAATATATCTAAAAGTGGGGACCCACAGCCTCTCTGGGCAACCTGTTCCAGTGTCTGACCACCTTCACAGTAGAAAAGCCTTTTATTTTCATGTTTAAATGGAATTTCTTGTATCTCAATTCATGCACTTTTCCTCCTGTCCTTTCACTGGATGCCACTGAGAGGAGTCTGGATCAATCTTCTTTACTCCTTCCCATCACGCATTTAAAGACACTGATAAGATCCCCATGAGCCTTCCCGAGGTTGAGTTATCCCAGCTTTCCCAGCCTTTCCTTGTATGTCAGATGCTCCAATCTCTTAATCATCTTCATGGCCCTTTGCTGGATTTGCATCAGTACAGCCATGTCTGTCTTGTAACATTTGTGTCTGTGCATGTGCATGCACACACATCTTTTAACTCTCTCTGCACAGATCAGTGCAACCCTAATGTACTGTTTGGATTTACACATTTTGTCTGTATTTTTACACACATACCTATTTTAGGATTTTATTTGGTGATACTGATACATAGGGCAGGATTTCCCAGGTGTCTTGTTTGATTAAATTTCAGTGTGTCATTCATCAAATATTTGGTTTTGCTAAATAAATTGGTATGTTATGTTAGCTCATCCTGATTGACTGCCTCAGTGCTGTCCACTAGGTACAGAAAGGTAATAATCAGTGTTTCAGTAGCTGCTATATTTTCATTTAAAGGAAAACATACTAATTCTTTTTTGAGACAATATACAAGAGGGGACAGAGATTTGTTGGTGAAATACTGACTTATCTGGAATGTTTTCTGTTAGAAGCTGAGACTTTTTTTAGGAGAACTTGTACAATTTATTTGGCTCTTTTGGAGACCTGAAAAGGCTTCTAGTACTTGGACCTCCTTAAAGTCTGGAGGTGTCCGTACTGTCCAGGTGGCTTGGCTTTGTAGAACTAAACTTTAAGTGTGTTCGAATTCTGTAAATTGAAAGAGCAAAGTCAATTTATTCTCTGTTACGGTATATTGAATGAGTTGGGGCTGTTCGTGGTTTAAACTTATTCACTAAACCCTTTATTGGGAGTGGTGCTATAAAGGGTAGTGTTGCATATTTGATACCTCCAAAATCCTTTTTCTGCCAGCACTCTATTTTAAACTTGTTTTTGCATTTGTTCACATCTTAAAATAGCATAGCAGTCTTTGTAGGAAAAAGCAGGGAGGGCTTTTTCATTGATGGATTTAAAATTGACTAGAGAAATCTCTCTGTGGAAGTAGATTCCTGCTCTGTATCGTGGATACAGGCTGTCTGCCCAAATCCATCCTGGCTTAATCTGGCCTATGGTTGTTTACTCTTGTATGTTCATGCATGGCTCCATCAGTCCTTCTAGTTCCTGTTACAGGATTGATAGTACTGCTTCTCTGCCTGCTCAGACCAATCTTATTAAATTTAATGATTTGTAAAATATGACTGACTACCTGCTTGCAGTAGTCTGTAAACTGTGAGCACTACAAGTAGTCTTGGAAACATGTTTAATAGTATTTTAAATGCATGCGTTAAACAGGGTAAGAGAAAGCTCTTCAAGGCAGGCCGGGGCTTTGCTCTAAGCTCCTGCTGCTTTAGTGAGGAAAGGCATAGGCATTCATATAGGCTTCTACATGTAACACAAGTTCAATAGTGTGACTACTTTAGTACCCTTTTTCCCTGAGTCTGAATAAACTCCTGGTTTAGGATTATTCTTCTCTGGATCAGCTGATTGCCGAGGTCGTACAGGCCCCTCTCTGGCTGTAGAGAGGCTTTGGTTAGTATCTGAGTGCTCATGAGGTAACAGCCACCACCAGAGCAGGGCTGGCCTCAGTAGTGTCTTTAATAGATGTGAGTCTTCTCAGATGATGGATGTTCTCCAGTAGTAATGTCCCATCTCCCACTCAAAACAGTAGAACTCCATCCACATTATTAGCCCCAGCCCCAGGGACTTCATACCACTGTGGGCAGAGAAAGGAATAAATCCCCTGTGTTAGGATAAGATATGATCCTGGCTAGCGTAAGGATCTATAAATGTGTCTACACCTTGCTCCTTCCTTATGGCTCATCACACGCCTATCTTGGGGAGCAGGTAACCCGGGCTATTGGTGCAGGCAGCAGACCTCGTGCCTGAAACTTAGTTTGCTTTTATAGCCCTGATCTTTTGTAGACTTGCACAACTGAGCCTACTTGTACTTTGAGCTGATTGTAAGGCAGCTTGGGCAGGCTGCTCTGTATGACCTTAAGCACAAGGGAACTGGCTGTGTTGCAAAATGCTGAGCTCAGCAGTCTGTTAATGTACCTGTAGCACTTCAAATTTGACTTGAGGATGGAGCAAACTGTCTTCAGTTTGGGCCATAGGCTAAGTCAGTTTCCTTCTATATAAGAAAACCTGCAAATGTCTGCGTAATGTTATCCTTGCATTAAATTACCAGTAATATTGGCCATTAGTCTTGTTTAGGAGTGATAAAAGGGAAGGAGAGTAGCAAAGAAGTACAACTTGTAAAGTGCAAGGGAACTTGAGAAACTCAGGAGGAGGAAGGAGTGAGCAAATCAAGCCACAGGAGGAAAACGGGCTGTGCTGAGCTCAACCACTATGCGAGTGGATGTGAAAAAAAGGGGTCTGTGCCTGTTTCAGAGCATCCCAGGCCATACTTTGCTCTCTATGCCTTCCTAAAAGACCTATTACTAGCTGGAGGAAGGTGAGGATTTCTTAGGGATTAAGAGACCATGGGAGGACCTGGGCTGCTGTTAGTCTGCTTGGTGATTTACTGTTCCATAGATGATTTCAGAGTTCCCTCTGCAAAGACTTACGCTGCAAGAAGCACTTTTTCCAGACTTGAAAGAAAATTCCTTTCTTCAAAGGCAGGTAGGAGGGGGAAACAAAGGTAGTGCTGAGTAAGTCTCTTTTCTGAATGTGGTGGTGTAAGCTGCCCTTGTTTTGTACCTTCTGTTTTGAGTACTGTTTGGGTGGGAGGTCCATGTCAGTCATGCTGATAAATGGCCTGAGTCTGAATTCCTTTGTAAAGCCCCTTCAGGGAGCCCTTAGGGCTGATGGGTGGTAAGAGGAAGGAGGCAGAAGGAAAACTGGGGGCTTGTAAATATGACAGGACTAGGGTACAAATGGGAGGAAAACACAACATGGGGGACGTTTTGGGCTAGCTAAGAATTGGTAACTTTTATTCCTGCCTTTTCTGGGTATTCTGAGTTATTTGGAGCAAGCCTAGTGCCCTTGGCCTATACTCCTGGGGCAAGTGCTCGAGTGCTGACCATACCAATGACCCTTCGCTGGGCTTGCTTTCCCCGTCCTCTGGTCCATCCCTTGCCTGACGCTGTAGTCTCCATCCTAGTTCAGATGGATCCTTGTCAAGCACGTCTGCTGGCAGGAATGCTCTGACCTGCTCTGTCAGGTGGATGCTGTATCTCACTCGTGGTCCCCAGCCCTTGGAGGGTCCTGGGGGTGTAAAAGCCAAAGGTCTGCCTGGGGCACCAGCCATGCAGCTGTGTGTTAAATGCAACCAATGTTTCTGCCTGGCGAGATGCTGAAATCTCATTACGAGAGTGCTCTTGAAAACTGAATGCTGAAAAGGAGCTGTGATGCCAGGTAATTACAAAAGGCTGTAATTTCTCTTCTCATAAGTTGGTGTTTCAGGATTCTACTTGCAAAACCCCTTAAGATACTTTTTTCCATCTTTTTAATGAGGAATCCAGAGGTGCACTGCTCTGTTTAATGTCCCAATTATAATTTCCCACCACTGAATTTTTAACTAAATATATTTCAAAACTGACTGTTGAATAAGTGCATCCTTCCTTGTTTCTTGCCTGCTTTGAAGAATCTTAACAGCTGACCGGGAGCTCTTGGACACAACTGTATTCCCTTAGAGATGTGGTTATGGTGACAATAAGGTTGATAAACTAGAAACTTTTTGGAGTGGGTGGGAAGACAGGAGAAAACTGTGACAGTTTTCATGGTATTCTTGGAGCATTGCTTAATTTTTCTGTTGGAAATTTTCAAGTTTTATATTATAGGATGTTGAAATTGAGTTTGTTTTTCTGATGAGAAAAATCTTGATCAATAATAAATATTTGTTGAGAAGCTTTCTTTAGCAGAGAATGTGGAAACACTTTTTGCTTCAATTCAGAACAAAACATTACTTTGTACTGAACAATTAAAATCTATTGATTTTTAACTTGGAGGTATTAAAGTAAGGAAGTTAATGTCAGCTTCTAAATTGCTTTCTCCTGTTGCCGTTTTGTCATACAGATAAAGCCTTGCATATATAGCCAACTACTTTTTTTTTTCGCCAGCACCTTCCTCCAAATCTCTTAAAATGTCTGTGCTTAGCTGCAGATATGCACAGACTGTTGCTTGTCAGAATTACTAATGGGTGTCTGTTTGCATATGCAGAAATATTTCTGAATTTGATAGTAAGAGAAGTGCTTTTGTGAAGCCTCTACTGGCTTGGGAATCTGATGAACTTTGAAAATTTTGTCATGTTTTTCTTCTCCATATGCATCCCATCCCTGCCATGTGTATTTTCTACTGTGGTGAAAAATATAAAGTTGTAAACTTTATCCCAAATCAGAGATTGAGTCAAATGATGTTCTTGGGGTTTCTCTTTAAATTAAAGGATATTAATCTGCATAAAAACTCTCCACACAAGCTAGCAATCCCTGCTGAGCAAAGCAAGCTGTGAATACCCCCCCTGCTCCTACAAAGCCATGTGGCCTTCTGCAAATATGTTTTTTACCACCTCAAAATAAGAAACTATGTGAACAAGTTTTCAAGTTTGGGGTTGATTTCCCCCTCTGCCCCCCTTTTTTTAGGGTTTAAAACTTAAAGTAATGTAGCTGCTTCTAATTCAAACAGTCTGCACTCTTGTATTTTGACTCTTAAATAGTGTAGGGTTTTCTGTATCTTCATTTTGCAGATACAAAGGTTCAAGGGTGTGTTTATATACATTTGTGCACATAGCCCAATCAGAAGCGGGGATAGAGGCTTCTGGGGAGGTCTTGAAGAGAGTTCTTTTATTGCTAGCAAAGCTGGAAAATTGATTGGCAATCCCAGAAGTAAATGCTGTGACTTTGTTTTGAATTTCTTTGCTATTAATTATTAAGGGTAAATTACAGTGTTAAAAGAGTCTGTGGAAAGACTAATTTACACTTATGGGCCAAAGTGTCTTTTTTAGGTATGGTAATTTCCAGTAAAGCAAGGAGGATGCTTAATAAAAAGCTTGGGGGGAGAAGTTGGGAGATGAATTTTTAGATTGAAAAAAAAAAAAAAAAAAATCTGTTTCTGATCTATCTTGCTCTCATTGTTGCTGCTCACAGATCCAAAATTCAGATGCTTACATTTTATATGATATCAGTTATATAGGAGGGGAGACATGAGGCGTTCTTTGAATTTATTTCAAGGTTTGCGTATTAACAACTGAGCAGCTGTGCTCAAGGGTTTGCTTCAGAGCCCATCAAAATATGTGGAAAAGCTCCTGTTGACTTCTTGGAACTGACCCACAACCATTCCCTACTTGCAGCTTTTTTGAAACAGATGAGTCCCAGCAATTTTTAAGCTATCTTTCTTCCTGTGATCTTCTCTTGAAACCATATCTCTGTTTGCAGACCTTAGACAGGATTATTACCAACAGTTCAGCTGATAGACCAAGCACTTCTAGGAGGTGATGGTGCTTAGCTCAAGTTCCAACAGAGACCAGAGACCTTATGCCACTTTGATTGTGAATCCTTGTACTCTGTCAATATTTGGTGGTTCTACTTCTCATCTGTTGGAATATTGCCCTTCTCAGAAAAACAAACATTTGCTCTTCCCTCATTTCAATATTGGGCTGTGGGAGAAAGGTGGTGATTACTGCTTCATACCAAGTGCCTAAAAATGCATCTAACTGCTACTGTTTCTTTTTTAAATGCCAACTTGTTTTTCTGCTTGGATTGCTGAAAATAATGTGTGTGTGTGTAACTGCTCTGCAACATACGCAGATGGAGGCCCTGACTAACTGTGAGTTTTGGGGAGTAGCTTGGCCCAGTATTAAAAGGATTAATCATATATGTGAAGTTATGCATATAGTTTCACTTTTGCTGAACATAAAGCTTATCTGGCACCTATGGTATTATATTTGGGCTGGTGTCCAAAAATAAAAAATGGTCAATAACAATTGCCAGCTACTCTTGCAAGGAACCAATTATCCCATTCTGTTTCCATCCCTCTATGCACATGTCAATAAATAATCACTCAGCCATGATCCTAATCAGCGCGCTCTGATTAAACATGTGTCCTGAAAGCTTCTGAACTGTAAGTGGTGGCAAACATCAAAATGCCTTTACTTGTTTCTATTTCTTTCGATCTGTTAAAATACCTATTAAGGCCTTAAGTTGTTTGACCGCACTTAAAGTACACTATGGAAAATCAGTTACACATTGCAGGGACTGATCCATATTGACACAGAAATACCCATGCACTGTATGAACAGTGTAATAGCTCTAGGAAAGTGTCTCAGTACTGAATAATGGGATATTATGCTGCAAGTAACTGGATTTCTGTCTGTTTTGGAGCTGTTTGAAAGTTGTACAAAGTGACTTTGTAGTTGTTCTTGTTTGCAAGAAGATTTATAATAAGCTGTTCTACATGCAAATTATGCATCTTCAAGACTTTAAGATAAATCTAAGATTAAAAGAATTACTTTATAAACAGTAGATACGGTTAGTAGTAGGTGTTGATAGAGATGAGGAATTTTAAAGACTGTAGGGTGGGTTTAGTGGTAGTTGCGAAGGCAGCATGTTCTTAGTATTGCTGGTAGATTCCCCAGCCCACAGCCATGCTGTGCTCGAAAATAATGATCACTTCAGCACTTGGGTCAGTATCAGAACTGTGGCAGACAGCATCAAATTGGTTCTTGGTTTCTGGAAAAGCACGCAGCTGTGGCTGTGTGACTTTGAAACATAGGCGGTATTTGTGTTTCTCCATGTACGTGCCCTGTAATGCAGGAAAAAAGCAGTTGTAGAGAAAACTGTAGTGACAACAGTGTGGGTGTTTCTAGGGGCCCCTTGCATTGCTTGTGTGTTCACTGTTGCTGGAAATCTTGTGTTATGATGTCAAGTATTGTGCCATACATCTTTAATTTTGATGACACACTTTTCCTTTGAGTGTTGAAGAGCAGATGTCCTTTTAGTTTGGGAGTTAACATGTGGATGTTGGAAGAGCTGCTGGAGTAAGAGTCTGAGGCTTTGTAGGCAGAGAACGAAGTTTGCCAGAAGCACAATTTAATGTTAAATGTAAATGTAGGGCTGCAGATGGCATTCTCGTGTTTTAAGCATGGGAATTCAAGCTGCTGCTGAGATGATTTTGAATTGTCTTCCAATGTGGAAAAGCTGAAGCTGCATGAATTGGACCTTGGGTTTTCCTTTGTTTAGAGGAGAACAGATTGCTCGTTTTATAACTTGACAGCATTTTGCCCTGAAAAACAAAACCAAGTTCTCACAAAGTTACAGGTGCAAGGTGCCTAGGCTGTGACAGATTTTTCTTGTCTTACTGCTTTGTTTACCTGATTCTAGCCATGTTGGATTTCATGGATCAGTAATCATTTAATTTGTAATGATCCTGAACTTGCATGAACTTTCTGTGCCCAGGTTTCTACCAAACAAAATTTGTTTTTAAAGAAAAGAAAGTGCTGCTTTCTATTGACTCTCCCAGGAAAAAAAAAAGGGGGGGGGGGGCTAAATAGTAGTATTCTGCCTATTTGCATTTAGTTCTTTCAGTTGGATGTGTCTGTATTTTCAGTCCTTGGTCCAAATTGTTGCCGTGCAGTGTTAGCAACTGGTTTACCCTCTCCCATCTGCATTTTAGTACAGTATGAGTTATAACACGCAATTTTGTAAACCTTTTCTTGGGTTGAATAAAAACGTTAAATTTAAAAGTTGTGATATTTTGATTTGACAGTGTCTCAAATCTAGTAAAATCCTTTTCTGTGCTGCACCAAAACCTTTGCTACTGATGTTTATTTTGCTGTCTTTCCTGATGCTTAAATAAATGAGGTACATCCATAGAAAACAATTACTTGAGATTCTGCAATGTAGTAACTACCATATTTTAAAAAGGAGGTGGGGGAGATAAGGTTTCTATTGCAGCCTTTCTAGCCTAACATCCTTGGATCTACACTGTGCTGTTGCTTTGGAGATCATTTGCTCCAATGTACAGTTGTGGTTAGACCCTGATCTCAGTTTTAAGGTAGTTTAGCTCTTAATAGGATCAGCCTACTTGACTTCAGTAAGAGTGAACTTGAATGTATAAATTTTATGCAAAAAAGTAATGTTTATCAAATAGTTCAGTCAAAGATCTTTCCATGTATAGTGCTTTGTCTGATGCTTTGGTTTTGGGACTTCCCTATTTCTTCCTCTATCAATTCATCTGGAGCTCCTGCCTGTGGTAGAATTTGAGATTATTTGGGCACAATCTGGCTATTTCCAGATGCTCTGCAAACTGGTCAGATCAATAGCTTTAAGTTGCAAGACTTTTTGATGATATATGTTAAGCACACAAAAATCAATGTTATCTAGAGCTTCACAGACACATTAAACATGTGGCAAAGGTCTTGTTGAAGTAGCATGCCCATGCACAGTTAAGCTAGTACGCTTGTGCCATTTTGGACATACTGTTTGTTCATGATACAGCCCAGGTCATGACACACTTGCCTGCTCTTCTGTGAAGCTGCATAACATCAACTTTTGTAAGACTTGCACTACTGTGCTGAGAGTTTCGGAAGAAACCACATGCTAGATCCGTATAAAGGAACCATCCTTCCGGCACCTTTTGTGCAGTCAAGGCACAGCTGAATTCCCTCAAGGAAGAAAGAATGCATTTAAAACATACTCTTCTGAAGAGTGATACATCTGTGCCTGAAATCTGAGAACTGGTGTACAAGTTCAACTTCATCACAGTGCACAGTTGTTTCCCCCCTCGTAGAAGGGACGTGTAAGGGCACAGATGTCATGTAACAAGTATTAATTCCTTAATACACCAAGAACCTATTTAGTTACTGCTGTGTCACTTCTATATTAAAAAAAAAAACAACCTTCTATATAAGAGAATTGGAGAAAAATAATTTGTAGAAGTAATTTTTATGAAAGTGCTGAGGGGATGGTGTTTTTGTTTTTTAACTCCCTGAAAATCATTTAGTAGTTCAACAGGAGTTGTTTTCAAATTAAGGTTGTCTTTGGTTAAGCCAGATGTGTAAATGGTTCTTAAAGCCCTCTGTGCACTTCATAAAAGCATAAAGTAGCTCCATATATTGTCTTTCAGATCCTGAATTTTGCAAACCAGCTACTCTGACTTCTGTGTTTGGGGTAGAGTTCACTGACCATCCTATGAGACTGGGGGAATCTTGTCAACTGCAGTAATTTGTCCAATCTAAATAGGCAGAGGCCACACTAAAAGTGGTTTGTGTGTGTGAGAATGTGTGTGTCCAGAGGGTTATGTACAAAATATTCAGGAAGCTTAACTTTTATTACTTTGGGGTAAGTTAATAGCAGTTGTCACTACACTGAACGTGGAAAATTGCATAATGTGAACATACTCTGTGTCAGAGGAAACTTGATGGTGCTGTAGATGACACGATCAATAGAAAAAGAAATATGAACAGATCAATAATTTCAGATGGCTCTTCTGATTTGGAGAGAGGCACAGCATTGATTTGTCAAATAAGAGTATGGATGCAGCAGTTAAAATACGCTGTGTGTACATGTATTAGATAATAAAATAATGTGAAATGCCCTCAGCCTCAATCAAAGGCAGATAGTAAATCATCAAATGGTAACATGCATCCCCTCTGAAGCAGGATGCTATGAAGGATGCAAATGAACACTGGAGCCATGCAGAATGAACTGTCTATGAGAGAGAGAAAATAAAAAGATGATGTTCATCAATCAGGAAGATGAACAGTCCTTGCTCCACATTGTGTAGTTGTCCTGCATGATGGCACATGAGAATTAAAAGTGTTAGAGGATCATAGCAAAGCAGAAAGCGTCATCTGATTTGGTTTGCTACTGTGGACATCTCAAAGCTTTAGCAAGCAAATTCTGACAACTGTTTTGAGAACTACTTCAATATATAAAATCAGGAAAATTCAGCTTTCTCTCCTGAGGTGTCCTGCTTCTTGCCAACATAAACATAGAGAGAAGAGCTGACTTTAACTGGGACTCATTGATGTGCCAGAATTTTTTTGTTTTGCTCTTAGACTCCATTCTGTTTATAGCCTAGGTGGTGCACCCTTCCCTAGCCTCAGTTCCCTAAATGGGTACCAGTGTTCTGGGGACAGATGTTGCATATGATTCCATTGTTAGTAGTGTATGAAGTGGGGAAATCCATCAAGATAGTGTAAATAGGTAAGGTCCAAATGGCAGGCCTGTAGTAAACAGTAGCAAGCCACTATATCTGGATGAGAGAAAGATGTTGACATTGACCAAATGTTAGTGATAGAAGAACTGCATTATTAAAAAAATACACCCCCACCCCCGTGTTCTGTGGCACTTCAGTGTCCCTTCCTCACATCCTTGTACCACTGTGACTTTAACCATTGCTGTGTTTCTAGATAAGCATATCACTTTTAACATGCCATAGGTTATACTACTTCAGGTTTGGGTATGTATTAAGCTAAACCAGATGGCTTTTGTGTGGCGTGGGTTAACGTGCAAAGGTAAGTTATGAACTGCCTTTACATATTTCCTGCTCTGAATACATGATTGAAATTGGATATCTGGGACCTATGTGATACAGCACACTGCAGAATTGCTCAGAATTGAATATTGTTCTGCAGGTTTTCTGGCAGTTTTCAGGTAGGCAGTGGGCAATTAATAATTAAGAACCATACATGCAGTTGTGATGTTCAGTATTAAAGTTTTTCTTTCATTTGTGATTTCAGAAAGTGGGGGTTTATCTTTCTGAATGCCCCTCCATGTTTTGAGCTGAGTGTATTCTTCACTTGCTTTGGGGGAAATTTATAATGTTAGTGAGAATCAAAAGCTGCAACTTTCCAGTTGTCAGATGCCTTTGCTGCAGCGGTGGAGACAATGATTGTCCTTTAAAGGGCAGATTTCAAGAGTTCTTGTATCAGAAAATATGCAAGGTGAGTCTAGGTAGTGACTGCAAGTGTGTATGCTACACAGGTGTGTGTTCTGTTATGTCTGTGTATTGGGGGGGAGCCTCCAGATGCCAGAATCACATGGACGTAAAGTCTTTCTCGTCCAACCATGTAGACAGTCCATGTTTATGTTTAGAAGTTGTACAAGATAAGCAGCATCATTACGGTTATAACTTAACATAATATAACTTCACAAGATAAGCCCCACACTGGGCTGCTGAGTAGGCTCCTCTCTGCAGAGGAAACTTCATACCACTTTGAAAAGGTGGTAAGCAGCCTATTGCTACAATCTTTGCAAAGCAAATACCTGTGTGAAGTCCCTGTGAGACTTACCTGAGCAGAAACTGTACTTGAGGATTTGGAACCTTCTATGCCTATGTTGGTATTATTGGGAAAGCTAAAACCAAAATAATCCCTCCAAACCAACTTCCAAATAAGCCGTTTTAGTTATCCAGCCTTGCTTTGCATCTAAATGATATGTTGTCAAAGATAATGTTGTAGAGAGATGTTGAAGTATTATAAAAACATTATTGAATTAAAATGCGAGAAAGATCCAGCCCAAGCCATTCTATAAATATCTTCTTATGAAAGGCTCAGAGATGTTTCTCTTAGCAAATTTAAAATAATCATTAGAATCCTTCAGCAGATTGCTGTTAATTGGATTGAGAATTAAACAGCTTTGTATAAGTGCAAAGTTAATTAATAGCTCATTACTTTTTAATAAGGCAAATTCATTTGGAAATAAAAAGATGCTATGGAGTTTACTACAGATTTGATATGAGATTGGGAATATCACCCATTCTTGTTGTGGGAGAAAAGATTTATAATTAAGTTGCAAAGGTTAGCTGGTGGTGGGGGAAATGTAAAGGAACAGAATTGATTTCCAAATCCTCGAAGGGCTTGAGCCCCTGAGATCCCTCGGTGTGCCTTGTGATGCTGTGGAGTGGCCAGCTCTGTCCCCTGACTCCCCTCTGCTGCTGGGGAGTTCGGTGCTTCAGAAAGGTGAGGCGCTGCAGAGCAATAAGGGGAATCTAAGAAACCCCAAAGCATTGTGCAGTTAAGTTAAGCATTTTTAAAAAGGCATCCTTTTTCATAAAGGGCTTCCTACATATCAAAATGTTTGTGGCTTTTTTCCTTTCCTTTGCAAGTAGTTACCTTTCCCAGTCTCTTCACCAGAACTAGCTTACTTTCGCTGTTGCTTCTTCCTTCCTCACCTACATCCTCCGCCTGCTTCCGTCTCCAAACAAGCTCTTGCTTCTGTGATTTTTTTCCTACTCCATATCTCTTTTATGCCTCAAACATGCTGGTTTAGCTTCATACCAGCAAATTGCAGAAAAAGGATCTGCACCTTAATCTTTGTGTCTCTAGCTGCTTTTATTTATGCCTTGTAAGCTGTACTGAGGAAATGTTTTGTGCCAATGATCCCAAAGGAGGCCTGGAAAGCAGCCAGGCTGGCCCTGGTTCTTGAAGATCAGAGATTGAGAGGATGCCTTCACCATGTAGTAGATGTGGAAATGCTGGTATAGCCAGTTTTTGCTCTGTTAGTGTGTGCTCTGTTCTTGCAGCAGGGCGGTTGAGCAAGATGTCAAATCACACGGAGAGAAATGCCTTCTGCAAGTTTGAAGTATCTTTGTCAACACTTACCCTTACTGCTATTCAGTAATTTTTATATGGAAGAGAGCACAATCTGTCAAGGCCTGTTATTTCAGTCAACATGGGTTTATGGATAAATTGTATTAGTTTTCTTTAATTCTTGATTAATTGAGTTCTGTATTAGCTGATCCATTATTTTACCTGGGATTGATGCCAAGTTGAAAACTCTTTAGTTGCTCAGGTCATTTTATTTGCCCTTTTAAAATATAACCATAAAAAAACCGCAAACCCAAACTGCACTGCACACCTCTTCTATGTTGTCATAGTTTTTGCTTTTTACTCAGTAAATAAAAGTAATTCACATAACTTCTTTATTATTCCACCACCCCTGCCCCACACACACCAGGGGCATTTCTGAACTTATTGTGTTCTAGAGCTAGATCTTTTCTGTGTTTCCCCATTTACAGGAGTGACAGTACGTGGTAGGTATTTTCCTATGCAGGGGAAGAATTCTAAAAGTGTCACTTCCCCGTATGCATAGATCCAGAAATCTGTTTTCTTTCATGTTCCTCTTTAATTTCTTCTTTGGCCACAGTTAGCAAAGTGGTTTCCAGTCATACTGAAATATGATTAACACTATGTACCAATTATTAAACTTGTTTGTTTTTAAAAATGAATTTTTCCCCTTTTTCTCCTCCCAAGTGATGTCAGGATATGATCACTATCTGCTTTCCTCTACTCCACCCTTTCTCACCTATAAAATACAACTGGTGTAAAACTTAGCCAAGTGAAAAGTCTATTATCATGGCTATAAAGAAATCTTTATTGCTTCTTGATAACTTTGAGGGGAAGGAAATCCCCTTTGTGTTACCTTGCTACAGCCTCCTGGCTTGTGCTGTACAGGATCTGGCCATGCAGCAAGACCAGCCAGTTGGTTCACAAGTTGCTTTTACAAGCAATAACTGGAAATGAATAAAGAGTGCAAGCTCATTAATTTTGTGGCTTCTTGAACCATCACTTTTGGGAAGAGGTATAAGATTTGAGAACTGGCTTGGAAAAAAAAAAAGTGGTACCAAGTCTGAAAGCTGGGGCGGGGGGGGCGCCTCACCTGCTATCTTTAGGGAGTGTTACAACTCCAGATGAAAGGAGAATATTAGCAGTAGCTATTTTTAGAGTAAGGACAAGGAAAGTAATTTAAATATTAAGAAGCAGTTTTGTTCCTGAATCAAATAAAGCTTCGCTAGAATCCCCCTGCGAATTGGTGTGTCAGTTAAGGAGCTCCACGAACTGATAAATACCCGACTGTGCATTTTTGACTGCCTCCATCACTTCTAATCCTCGGCACTCACTGTGCCATGGATATACCTTGCAGATGGACCCATCTGTGCACTGACCTTAGAGGTCTCCAGTGATCAGTGGTTTGTCATTTGAAATCCCTGCCTAAAAATTTTTCAGAGAACACCTGGAGACATTTAGCATCCCACCCTTCAGTTTATCTGTTACTAATATATTGAGAAGTGTATAGAAATCACTGGGTTAGAAGTATAGTTAAGGATTTCAAGTATTACCTGGAGAGAGGGGAGGGGGGAAGTACCCCAAACCCCTCTAGGCTCATTTAGAAATAATTAGGTCAGAACAAATGCCTGAACCACACAGCTGATTTGTCAGCTGTTTCTAGGCTGTGTGGACTAATTTCCAGGACCCTCTTCCTAGGAGTTTTCTAGCCTGATCTGGAGTATGCAGTTGAAGTGATGGTCACTGTATCTGTCATCCTAGCCAAAACTTTGTGGTATTAAATGCTTTGAATGGAGGAGTTCTCCAATTGAAACTGCATCACCATAGGCAGCTAATCAACATGACTTAGATGGCAGCAGGACTGGGGGTTTTGCCTTTAATGCTGGGAATTCACCAGCCTGTGCTTCATCCTGGTTTACTCCCCAGGGTAAATGCTGTGTGCCTTTACCATTTAGCACTCTGCAGTACTCATCACTGCCCGCTTTACAGCCAGAAGAGTTATGCTAAGTCCTGGTATGATTATCCACAGGTCTGTGATTTCCATCTGATGCAGTCATTTTTTTTACCTATTAAAGTGTTGTTTTGTTCCAGTGGTAAGAAGAGATGATAGTTTGAATATCCAGGATGCGTGTTCAGGTATGATTGTCTAATTAGCGCAGGAAGGAGTTGAGGGGTTGCATCTTGGGATTAAAAAAAGCAAATGTGACCCTGATTAGTGCTGCAGGCAATGGCAGTGCAGGCACTGAGAAGTTGGCTAATGCAGCTCTTGCTGCTTAAAAAAAAAAAAAAAAGGACACTGACTGGGCATCAGTATCACTTATAGGCTCTCTGAGGCTTCAAACCTTGGCTTCTTCTAAGCATTTTTTATTTCAAGATATTTTAAAATAAGCTGAAGGTGAACTGGTGTTTTTAATTCAGCGCTTACATTGTAAGCTTCAGTGAAGGAGTGGATTTAAAATCGCTTGAAATAAGAATGTTTGTATTCTTGTGATATGGCAAACAATTACTGGATCTTCAAGTGTACTGAAACAGTGGCCTTAGAGTCAGGAAATTTGCTTAATGTAAGAAAACTATTTCTTAAATAAAAGTCCATGAAAACTATTAATTTCTGAAGCTATTTGTTATTGCTTCTGACTAGTCAGAGAAAAATCTTTGACCACTAAGCCATTGAAAATACTATCTTGTGAATTAAAAGGGCTACCAGGCTGGATATTTTCTTCTCGGGGTCATATGTGACTTGCCTTAAATATCATAGGCATTCCAAAATTTTGGCTGATTTTGTGTAGATGAAATTTAGAGAGGAACTTTATTACTGTTGGTGTACTTTGTGCCGTCTCAAGTGCTTGCTGCAACCTGGCTGCTTTTTGGAGCACTTTCTCCAACAGGCATGTCTGGGGAAGGAGCAGCATTGACCTGGAGAGTGGGATGAGGGAAGGAGGATACTGTGGACTTCATCATCTTGTGGCTAAAATTTTAGGATGTTACTTCTGCTGTTCTGAGGAAGTGGTCTTTAATCATGAATCAGCAAAAGAGTTATGGGTCTTAGTGTTTTCTCTACTAATGTAACGGGTTCAAGGTCTCCATAAAACTGATGTTTCCTGGAGTCTGCTTGCTCCTTCTTAACAGCTCTCTTGGTGCCGTTGGGTGGCTGCAGCCAGCAGGTTAAGTTCTCTGGGCGTTTGCTGAACGGCCCTGTGCAGCTCAGCGGGGCAGCAGGCATCTAGCAAGGATCACCAGCAGCATTACCACTTCTTAATAGAGTCAGGGGTGTGAATGGACTGGTCATGTGGCCAATACTGGTCCTACCTGCTATGTCAGCCCCTTTTTTGGAGAGAAGTTGGTGATGAGGTGTGGCCTGTGCTTTGTTTCGTGTTCTTTGCTGAGACCTGGAGGGAAGCAGGGACAGCAAGGTGGCTTTTGCCTTAGGTAAGGGTTAATTGTGTGTGATCATCAGGAGTGGTGAAAAATAGACATAAAGGTGTGAAATAGTCTGCTCCTGTGCATTGTCTTTGGCAGAACAGCCTGTGATTAAAAACACGGGGTTACCATCCAAATCCTCTCTCAGTTTTAGGTGTCAACAAGATCCTTTCCTTGGTTATGTCTTTAAAAACCTGGTAAAAACCCAAATGACTAAACAAGTTGTTTCCTCTCTATGTATCTAGTATTTGTTGTGGGACTGGGATTTTCTTGGTTTGTTTGAAGATGTTTTTTTTGTGGCTGACTTGTGATAAATGTTAAGGTAATGATAAATTGGGCTCATCTTTGTGCTTCTCAACTTCTTCATTGCAACTTCTACTAATTATAGTAGGAACTTAATCTGTGCAAGCTCTCTGAAGAACTTGAGTTGTAAATGTTATTGTAAACCGAAATATGGATCATCCTACAAGCAAATTAATGGATAAGGAAATATCTGATGCTTCTGATAAGGCTATGGGAGAAGATGGCTGAGAGTTGTGGGTTTTTTTTTTTAAAGCTCCTGTAATTTTTATTACTTTTTTGATACATAGACAAACTATGAGTTGTGCATGTAAAAAGCATTTTGTACTGGTGTACGGATAACAACACTGCTTTTATTTACTTTGTTTTTGGAAAATGAAATTCTCTTGAAACGTTTTCTAGGAGGAATCGGTAACAAATCTGTAATATGTCTCTCTGCCCAAAGCAAGTGTCTTTTAAGGTGATGGATGGCTGGAAAGATGAAATTTGCACCTTCTGCAGACTGTTTTCCACCACTTACCTCCAGACGTGTATAAATCTTCCAATATTTTCCCTTCCAGCATTGCTGTGAGATGTCTCAGTCTTTCATCTGGCATTTTCATTATGTTTCAGGAATGTTCGAGAGCAATTGTATTTTATATCAGTGAATGTAGCCAGAAGATGGACTTGGTCACTGGTTCGCTCATAGATCAGTCTTGTCTGCTCTGTATTTCTGATCTTTTTCATGAAATGCCATCTTTTATTAATTTTAAGAGATTTAAATCTGTATTAAGGAAAATGAGTTTTCGTAGATCTGCAGGTCATACACTTCTGCTTATACTGTATGTGGTCAGCCCTAAAGTGATATACCAGTTGCAATACCCAGTTATTTCTAGGGAGATGGAGGTGACACTGGATGTCAGTTTGACTTGTACATAGTTTTGGTGTGTTTTGTATCATGGTGCCCGCTGTATGTTTCATTTTCTACAATTTTTTCTTTTTCAGCTTAAAGAAGGTAAAGAATAATAATTAGTGGTGAGTAATAATAATGATTGAAGTTGGTACTCAATGTGAATTAGCAAATAGGAGTTCAAAGGCGTAATTGGCTCTTCTGTGCTGTAGGAGCGTCACAGTTGAAGAGAAGCCAAATCTGTGGACATAAGCTGTTGTCTTCTCATTACAGGTGAGCAAGTGAACACAAATACCGTGTGATTGGTATCCAGCTGACAGCCGCTTATAAATCCCATACTGTTTCCAGGATTGAACCACAAGATGATGTATAGGGCAAGGCTGAGGAATGGTATAGAGTCAGGAAGTTAAATGAATACTTCTTAAGATCTGCTCTCGCTTCCTATCAAACCCCCTTTCCAAAAGGGGCAAATAAAATGCATGCTGCTTTCAAAGAGAATGATGGTACTGTGGAAGAGACGTTTTGCCTCAAGGAAATATACTTGAATAGGTGCTAGCTTAAACAACTGAATAATTTATTTTGAGAATAAGGCATAATTTTGTGTATTTCAAATGTATATTTTTTGGTCTTTTTCTTATTTACCCAAAAAGTTGTAAGTTTTTTAAGGAATTAAAGGAAACGTTAGGGTTTTGTCCATGTCCGGTAATGCAGTGCTAGCTCCGTCCAAAGACTTAATTTACTTCTCCTATATATTTATTAATTAAGCTCATTTTCAGGTATGGGCATTTAAAGAAGAAAACACAGCAATAGGTACCTACATGCAGTATCAGCCATCAATCCCTCATTTAATCATTTGGCCTGGCTAATGTGACCTTCCTGGCTGGAGTATTGCATCGCTGATGCGGGTGGCTGAACGGTCTCCAGCCACGTGTGTACCCAAAAATCTTTTTGGGGCTGTCCTCCGACAGCAACAGCTTTCAGTAAGTGCTTGGCTGCCCTGGGCATCTGCTTTTGGGGGAGAAAGGCTCTGTATGTTGTTGTTAATATTTTGACAGTAACCTTAAGAATACTTTTTTTTTAACCCCCCCAGTTTGAGAAACTTGTGTGTCAAATGCTTGTCTGAAATCTTGGTCTGTAGTGTGTGGTTTTTGGTTTTTTTTAAGATGTGCTTTTAAATAAAGTAATAGTTTTCCTGTATATTTTTTTGGTGTATTTGGGAGGAGCAGAATGCAGATCACTTGAAAGCTGCACCCAAAGCCAAAGAACACCTGAATCTAGACAACTAGTCAGATTTAAAATCACTGTTTCTTGAGATAATTCTCCTGTGCCCTGGGATTTTGGGTGATGCACGGTCAGTGCTTATAGTTAGCTTTTGTAGGACAGGAGAGGTGTTTTAAGTCCCAAGCTGAATAGCTTTGTGAACTACATTTTTTACAACTGTCTTTTGTGATGTTTGTAACTGCCACAGGTGCATTTGGTATCCAGTGGGAACAGAGAAAGATTTTGGGGGAGAATTCTAGGTGGAGATAAACTTGCATGCTTGTGGAGCTACCCCTCTGCTGCGCGGCGGCTGTCGGGCTGAGCGGGGCTTCTCGCACTCCGCTTCTGGAATGCGAGCTGCAGCAGCTGCGATACGGCGCTGCTTCAGACAGAGCAGCTGTTATTTCTTCTTTATTTTGCTGGGCAGGGCAGATCATGGGTGATTCATGGAATAGAAATGTTGCTCTGAAATTTTAAAGCAGAAATAACGGGAGTCAAGGGGTTATTAAATTTTGCACCTTTACTGAGTAGAGATTGTTTACAAGAAACTTGCATAACTAAGTAGTTGCTTTTACAAAATAAGGGTTTGCATTCAAAATGTGCAAGGACAAAACAAATTATATTGCCCAAGTTGTGAAGGATTACGAGTCCTTTCCTGTCTGAATGCATTGTCCAAATTGTGTGCTGTCTGATTTAACAAGTCCTTCTGCCTTTCAGTCTCATAGTCCTCTGCCTCTGTGTAGTGACTTTTTTTTTTAAGATGCATTTAGGCATTCAAAGCTGAGAACAAAACAGATGCTGATTTATCCCATCTGGAAGGGGAGCTGCCTCCCTCCTCCTTCTCCCCTCATTGAGCTCCCCACAGTGCTGTGTCTGCCTGACTGAACATGTCCATTTATACCTATTTAGCACCTCTGACAAGATAGCTAACCTGCGTTTGATAGATTTTTGGCACTCCCAACTCCACAGCATTTTATTTCTTCTCTGCTGAAGCTTTTGACGGTTTAAGGATTTGATCTACCTTTTCTTTCCACATGGAGCAACTTTATCGCAATTCAGAGCAGGCACAGCTGATGCTTTCTGTGTTCTTGCAAATGGGAACTGTGGTGCCAAATGCCACAAATAAGCCAGCAGATGCAAGGCATGAGTGGCTGTGGTGGGTCCTATTTGGTAACAGCATCTTACAGAAACACTACTCTAAAATTATGAGGTCATCAAACCTGCTATTATAAACAAACTGTCTTGGACATGCTGCTGCTATGAATCCTCTTGTGTCAGCTCTTGTAGCTACTCTAGGGAGGGGACGAGAATCCTTTGCTGTGACTCTTACGCCAGCTCTGATCTTGCCCTGCAACTCCCCCAAATGCCTCAGGTGCTGAGTGCCAGAGATCACCAAGAAAAGGAGCTGCTGGGTCCTCTCCAGTGGGTGAAGTGGAGGACATCCTTGTCTCTAAATGGGAGAGATGTGGATTTGACAGATGGACCACTCGGTGGATAAGGAATTGGCTGGATGGTCAGACTTAGAGTTGTGGCCAATGGCTCAATGTCTGAGTGGAGAGCAGTGACAAGTGGCCTTCTTCAGGGGTGATATTGGGACCAGCACTGTTAAATGTCTGTCAACAACATGGACAGAAGGATTGAGTGCATCCTCAACAAGTTTGCTGATGACACCAAGCTGTGTGGGGTGGTCAACATGCTGGAGGGAAAGGATGCCTTCCAGAGGGACCTGGACAAGCTTGAGAGATGGGCCCATGTGAATCTCATGAAGTTCAACAAGGCCAAGTGCAAGGTCCTGCTCATGGGTCAGGGCAATCCCAAGCACAAACACAGGCTCGGTGATGGGTGGATTGAGAGTAGCCTTGAGGAGAAGGACTTTGGGGCTATTAGTGGATGAAAAACTGAATACAAGCCAGCAATGTGCATTTACAGCCCAGAAAGCCAACCATATCCTGGGCTGCATGAAAAGCAGTGTGACCAGCAGGTCAAGGGAGGTGATTCTGCCCCTCTACTCTGCCCTCGTGAGACCCCACCTGCAGTACCGTGTCCAGCTCTGGGGCCCCCAACATAAGGAGGACACGCTCCTGTTGGAGCGAGTCCAGAGGAGGGCCATGAAGATGATCAGAGGGCTGGAGCACCTCTTCTATGAAGACAGGCTGAGGGAGTTGGGGTTGTTCAGCCTTGTCCTGGGTTCAGCTGGGATAGAGTTAATTTTTACAGGAACCTGGGGGGGGAGGGGACAGGGATGATAGTTGACCTGAACTAGCCAAGGAGCTACTCCATACCATGTGCCATCATGCTCAGTATATAAATGGGGAGCGGGCTGGGGGGAGCTCTCTTGGCTTTCAGTGGGGGAAGTGGTGGAGTGTCGGGTTCCAGGTGGTGAGCAGTTACACTATGCATTGCTTGTTTTGTATATTCTTTTATTACTACCGTTGTTGTTGTTGTAACTTCTCCTTTTGTGTTGTCCCAGTAAACTGCCCTTATCTCAACCCTCGATGTTCTGGTTTGGTTTTTTTGTTTGTTTGTTTGCTTGGGGTTTTTTTGGTTGTTTTTTTGTTGTTGTTTTTTTTCTCCCCTCTGATTCTCCTTCCCATCCCACCAGAGGGGGGCGGGAGGAGTGAGCGAGCAACTATGTGGTCCTTTTTTACCAGCTGGGCTGAAACAATGAGAAGCCTGGAGAAGGGAAGGTTCCGGGGAGACCTTAAAGGTGGCCTGCAGGAAAGATGGGGAAGGACTCTTTAACAGGGAGTGTAGCAATAGGACAACCAGAAGAGGATAGATTTAGATTAGATGCAAGGAAAAAATACTCTACTGAGAGGGTGGTGAGGCACTGGAACAGGTTGCCCTGAGAGGTTGTGGATGCCCCATCCCTGGAAGCGTTCAAGGCCAGGTTGGATGGGGCTTTGAGCAACCTGGTCTAGTGGAAGGTGTCCCTGCCCATGGTGGGGGGGGGTTGGAACTAGGTAATCTCTAAAGTTACCTCCAACCTAAGCCATTCTATAAGACAAGACCTATTAGCTGAGTAGGACCTCCAGGAGGGAGGTTCTGGTATTTGTGGGAGACTGGGTCAGGACAGATGGACTGTGCCACTGGTTTCATCTGCTTGGGGCAAAGACCCGCTCCCCTTTCCATCTTAACCTTTAATTATTCTTGGGAACAAAACAAAAGCTTTGCCAGAAGAAACATCCCATCACCATTTGCAATGGATAATTCAGGAGGGATACTGCACTGAACGGGCTTGTAATGTTCCTTCCTAAATGCCATTTACTGTTTTTGCTTGCTCTTGGTAAAAGAACCATGAAAAGATTTAACATAGAAAGCTGGCTGGTGTGTATTGGGGGTGGGGATTAAATTAATGATCCTGAATTTAAGGATGCTACTTATCTTTCTGCTTCTACTGCAGTCTTCAAATAAATGAAATTCATGAGGTTTATTGGGTTGTAGTTGTAAAGCATCAATAATGTTCCCCTTGGCAGGCTTTTGTATGTGTGTCTGAGTGTGCGTGTGTGGTGAATAGAGGGAAATGTAATCTCCATGTTATCAAACTATTTTACAGTGTTCTTCTGAACTGCAGAAACCCTTGGGAATATTTATGTCTCTCTTGGGTCTTATTACCACAAAAATTATATGTGTATTTTATGGGATAGGAAATATATTGTATTTGTTTCTGATAATAAACAAAACAGAAATATGAGCTCTTACAAAAAAAAAAAAATTTAGTGGATGCTTTTGGGCTTGTTTTAGTTGTTACATCTCTTAGTGATGTTTTTCCTTTGATTCTTGATACTGCCACCTCAAGATGGTTTTGGGGTTCATTTGCTTTCTTCCCATTTGTTTACGTTGTGTGAGCAGGATGCTCCTGCTCATCACAGCTACTCATCCCTCACCAGAGCTGTTCCCCAGGCTGTGCAAGGGCAGGCAGCAGCTGCCCAGGACCCTCTGAAGGAAACTCATGGGTGAAGGGATGGACAGGGCTGAACGCTGACTTTAATTTTTTTCCCCAGCTACATTGGTACAGCACCATGAGAAGAGTCTGAAGATTACATAAACTTCACTGGGAAGTGAATAGCTTATTGGATTGCAAGATCAAGCACTTCTGCTATATATTTTTGTTCTGGGCTCTTCCTTGGGTTGCGTATATCCTGCCTCTGCATATGAAAGGATTATTTAATGATGTGAGGCTGAACTGTGGACCAGGGTTCACTTGCCTTTTCTTCACAGACTCTTTGCCTAATTTGGATAACTGAGTTCTCTTGGAGCTATCAGAAATGCCTGCCAAGGCCCTCTGTGTTCAGGTACCTGCCTATCTTGACAAATCTGAGCTGTGGTTCTTGTGACTTATTTACATCTGTACTATCAGAATAAAAGTTCTTTCATGTCCAAGGATCTAGGCAAATTAATAAAAAGACTTGATGTGCCCAGATGCTATGGTCACCGGGGACTACATAACTAATGTAGATATAACTTACTGTTAGTAAGTGGCTACATACCAGATTATTCGTGTGTTCCCTGTCCCAGACAGTATCCAGTCATAGAGGTGAGTCTGAGGACTAGGGTTTGGAAGTTTCAATGAGGCCAGCATCTTTTGAATTTTACGCATGTGAGAGAGGTAAATCAGGTGCAAGGAATAAAGGGTGGTGTGGAGTAAACCTGGTCAAGTGGTTAATCTGCTACAGATCTTAGGTGTGTGACCATAAAAAGCAGTTTGATTACTTCACAAGTGACAATATCTGAGCATGTGAAAGGAGTGTTCAAAACCAGTATTCTCTTTTTCATTGTACTTGATGTAAAATCTGCCTTTTATGAAACTTAGAGATGTTTTGTGTTAATTTAAG
The DNA here is from genome assembly GCF_964188355.1 of Buteo buteo. NCBI lineage: Eukaryota > Metazoa > Chordata > Aves > Accipitriformes > Accipitridae > Buteo > Buteo buteo. The sequence continues at coordinate 65,804,089 of NC_134172.1, forward strand.
ATCATAATTATCACTTGCTTTCAAGACTATTACACTCCCTTGAAGGTTAGGAGGAAGAGGAAACATTCTCTACTAGACTATTACTATCTGGGGAACAGAGTTGGGGGAGTAGGAAATGCTAGCTTTTTAGGTGTGTGACTGTGGCCTCTTGTGTTTTGCTTATATATGTAATGCTTGACTTATAAAAAAAGTGAGTGCGCCCTGTCCTTTCTTTAAAAATGGAAAGCTGTTACACGACCAGATCAGGGACTATAGTGTGTTCATCTGCTAGATGTTCTGATGAGTAAATCTTACTACCGCACCAAAGACTACTCACGTCATTGTTGATGGTTTTTCTAATTGACTCTATCTCTTTAAACTGTTCTTTTGTGGATGCTGAAATCAAAAGGGAAAAAACCACAAACAAACAAAAACTGGGCTATTCCTTATAGGAATACAAGAACAGCTGAGGGAATTACTTTCTAGCCTGGCCCTGAGGTCCACTGGTAACACACACACACTGTTGTGTTTGCTGTAGTGATGCTAGTGAGGAAGTTGAGATGAGCCCCTCTAGGATGAGGCAAGCTGGCTTTAGATAAACCTTTTATTAAGATGTTTACTTAGTTTCTGCTATAATGTTATGCTTTGTTTCTGCTGTAATATGATGCTATCACCAGGACTTAAAGGACTGTTCTGGTAGTAGGGGCTGCTCCTTTCTTTTCCTAGTTCAGTTTCTCTATAAATATTTTTCAAAGTCCTTTCTTCCCAAGAGACCCCAATTATTTTTAGAAATTGCTCAGTATTTTCTGTGCTTCTTTTACCATGGAAGTGCAGCTACCCAGAGTGAAATACGGTTCTTGCTCTGTCAGTATAGAGCTACTCTGCTTTTGTGCTTGTCCCCACTGGTTTCAGGCTCACAAGCCAGCTCTGGATTGTTAGTTCTGATGTTGAAAGGTATTGTGCTAGTAATCCTAATTAGGAGTGCCATGAACCACAGTTAAGAACAGAGCAGCTAACTAGGACAAACAAATGTGCAAGTGACAGTATAATTGAAACTGCAGGGGAGTGTAGCAGGAATGGTTTGCAAATGTCAATGAGAAATTCAGCAAGGGCACTGAGGAAAACTATTACTCTTAAAATTTGCAGTAGGAGTTTTCTCAATGACCATAGGCAGTCAGGACCTCTGCTGAGTCTTTCATCCATTTTTAATTAGCTGTTCCCTTCTGATTGATGCCTGCCTCTTGCAACCTCTTCTAACAATCTTCATCTGTCCCAGCTGCTGTATTGGCTGCACTGACCCTTTGGTGTCCCCAGCTGTCCCCATGGCTGCTCTTGCATAGATGCTGTTCTTGTGCAGTCTCACGAGCTGCATGGCTCGTACATAGTTGTTAGCGTGGGGGAGGTGGATGCAAGTTTTGGAATTCAGTACTAATTAAGTTCCTGGACACGAACTGCTTCACAAACTCCACTTAGAGGATTTGTCTAATTGACTGAGGAAATAGTTTGAAGTGGAGGAACATTTCTTTCCATTAATGTTCAAATGAACTGCAAATTACAGAACTTTTGAAGCCTCCGTATTTCCTTAAGATAAAAGCTTTTTAAAAAATGGGAATTGAACTTTGTTTTAAATCAGAAACAGATGCATTTATATGTGGTGGGGGGAGGGGTTTTAAGTAATTTTCTGCATGAATAATTTGAAAGCTGCTGATGACTAGTGAAGATGGGCTGTAACATTTCTCAGTCTTAGACTGGGGAATATATATAATTTTTTTTCTTTTTATAGAATGGGAACTGATGAGAGAGAGAAAAGAAATTCCCTAGGCTTAGCAAATGTCTCAGCATCTGAGTTGACTCTAGTGCAGAGCTGTTCCCTTTATGCAGTTGCAGATATTAACTGTATCTAAGATTTAGCTTGCTGTCATGGCACAGTAGCAGAATTAAGGTGTGGGCTGCAGAACACAGATGTGTTCCTTATTGGATGAAATATCGTGATTGGGGTGGGGGGGTGTGTGTTATACAAAGGTGGGCTACTAAGCTCAAAAAGGAAAGGAAGGGACAGGGCTACCAGAAAGATGTCTACTTTCCTTGTGACTCTTTGGAGAAGTATACAATAGCTCCAGAAGTCTTATATGGTCTGTGCAGTTAATTCAAGGTCTGACACCAGCTAAATTAGTATATGTTAGCTGAACTGTGGTGGTTGACTCGTAGCAAATTCAGGATATTGTTGTATGTGTCTCCTGTGGTAGATCATTACACTGTGTTTTGTTAGCTTGTATAAACACTCTCAGCTCACAACGAATGCACTTCCTTACAGTGTGGTAGCCAGGTAAGATAGAATGCTAGAATGCTTGGTGTTGGAAGGGACTTTAGAGATCGTCTAGTTCCAACCCCCCTGCCATGGGCAGGGACACCTTCCACTAGACCAGGTTGCTCCAAGCCCCATCCAACCTGGCCTTGAACAATTCCAGGGATGGGGCATCCACAACCTCTCAGGGCAACTTGTTCCGGTGTATCACCACCCTCACAGTGAAGAACTTCTTCCCTATACGTAATCTAGATCTGCCTTCTTTCAGTTTAAAGCCATTACCCCTTGCCCTAGCACTACATGCCCTTGTAAAAAGTCTCTCTCCATCTGTCTTGTAGGCCCCCTTTAGGTACTGGAAAGCTACTGTAAGGTCTCCCCAGAGCGTTCTCTTCTCCAGGCTGAACAATTCCAGCTCCCTCAGCCTGTCTTCATAGGAGAGGTGCTCCAGCCCTCTGATCATCTTCATGGCCCTCCTCTGGACTCGCTCCAACAGGACCATGTCCTCCTTATGTTGGGGGCCCCAGAGCTGGACGCGGTACTGCAGGTGGGGTCTCACGAGGGCAGAGTAGAGGGGCAGAATCACCTCCCTTGACCTGCTGGTCACACTGCTTTTCATGCAGCCCAGGATATGGTTGGCTTTCTGGGCTGTAAATGCACGTTGCTGGCTTGTATTCAGTTTTTCATCCACTAATAGCCCCAAAGTCCTTCTCCTCAAGGCTACTCTCAATCCACCCATCACCCAGCCTGTGTTTGTGCTTGGGATTGCCCTGACCCATGTGTAGGACCTTGCACTTGGCCTTGTTGAACTTAAGTGGTAACAGCCACCTAGAAATAGATGTGGATGATTCTTTCCTTTCATCTCCTCCAATTTTTTTCTCCTGCTAACACAGACTAATACAAAAATCAGGAAACTGGCAAGTCTTCTGAATATTAATACTAGCTCTTCTGCTTTTGGTGTATGTTGTGTCCGCTCTGTAGTAGTGGCGTAGCCATGGATAAGAGGTAGAGGTCTAAACCTAGTTTGCATATTTTTACCTACTATTCTTAGGTTTCTGTTATTATACGTAGCTGGCTGTTTGTGGTCTGCAGTTTGTATATGCCACAAAATGGTTAGTCATTAGGCAAGAAAATAAATATTTCACTTTAATGGGTTGTCTTTTTAAATTGTGGTATGTATTATCCTGCATATTTAATAGCAAAGGACCTTGTACCAACACTTCCACTACACTAGCTGTAACAAAGAAAAAAGCGCTTTGGATCGAAGGAGCTATATAAACATATACATGCTTGCAGTAAAAAGCTGGAGCTGGAACATTAAGGTGTTAACTTGTTTTATGGAAGTATCATTTAAACTGATACTAAGCTGTACATTAGACTTCCGAAAATAGGCTTTGGTCTTGCACTTTTGTCTGTTCCACACTGATGGAAGCTAAAAGAGAGTTTTAGTACTAAGAAATCTGTCAGATGTTTCTTCTCCATGGAGAACTAAACCTTGCTTGTATAGGTGGTTGGTTTTGTTTGGGGTTGTTTTTTTTTTTTAGCTCCTGGGGACTAGGTTTTACCAATGTTTATCACTGCAGTTGAGCAAATAGGACCTTTAAACACAAAACTGAGTAGGTGGTATATGTTTTTGTGGTAAAGAGAATGCTGGAGATCACTTCTTGGATAAAACAAGTACTTCTTTTTAAGGGCATCTGTGTTGATTAACTCATCTGATGAAAGATATCAAAGCATGTGTGGATATATGTCCTCCTCTGGTCACCTAGGAGATGAAGAGGTAATGATGCTTCAGTTTTTTTAAGCATTTGGAATGAAAGAACAGAGGCAGGTAGGTGCTGTAGAAGTACAGTCATGGACTGATGCAAGAGACCACTGCCATCAGAATGGATTCACTTTTTTTGTTGCGTAACCCTGTTGCGTAGTGATGGAGTAACTCTTACAAAAAGGCTGTGAAAACTACTACTATTTTACCATATTCCCTTTTCCTTTATAATCCAGAATACATATGGAACATTTTAAGTGTAAATGCTGCTGTTCTACTATGAAGGATACTTAAGATCTATTAGAAGTAATTTTTAAATTTCCAGAAGCTTCAGTATACTTCTACAATTCACTCCCTGCCCTTGTTAATTATATAGGGAACAGAACTGTTCCATATAATACGGGTTTGTCCTAATAATATCCTTGTATTGTTTTCCCCCATCTGTTGTGCAGCCATTATATTTCTGTGTGGAGTCATATATAAGGAAGAGTCTTTACCTAGAGCTAATGTGGATGCTCTCAGGGGATATAAATATCATGACACTTTTTCTGGAAAGGGTAACAGATGGCACCTAGCCGCTTACACGCTTTGATTTTCTGTGGGCTGTTTTGACACTATCTCAGGGAAAAAAAGTTTAGTATGCAGCCATTCTTGCTACCCTCAGCAGCCAAAAGTCTTGAGTGAGCTGACCTCCAGTGAACAATGTCAGTATGGTGAGCAAAGATGACAAAAATCTTTGCACATGCTTTTATTTTATGGAACGAGGATGCCCTCAGAGTTCTGGTTCTCAGATGTAAAAGGTTGATGGGTTCTCACAACTGTATCAGCTCACCCGCATCCTTAAAACAAAGATGAAAGACATTTCCTAGGGAGAACAATGATGCAATATTTACTCAGAAGATAGAGAGGCAGATAAAAGGAGCTACTTTGTTCTTTCCCTACGCTGTATGATGCTGCTTTGTCTTGAAGAATGTTAAAGGAAACTAGCTGTTCAAAACAAAGCCTAAAGAAAAAAAGATAATAGGGATTAACTTATATGCGGCTTATTTAGCTTCATAGCTCTGCATCTCCTTTTTACTATGGAGAAATGATCCCTGGTTTGTATTAAACTAATGCAGATATATACTGTGTTACCTTAATTCTAATATATAGTACATATCTTACCCATCTTTCAAAGTATTTCAGTTTTCTAACTTTTAGAGACTTAGTTTTGTGATGCTAGTTTAGATTTAGAAATTGTTTTTACCCTGGGCCTGATGATGCTCATCAATCTTTGACCCAAGAGCATTGCTGGTGTGAGCTGGTGCAGCTCTGTTGGTGTCAGTGGAATTGAGTACTTGTGTACCATCACTCAGAGAGATTATTGTGTTTACAGAGAAATACAGGCTGTGAGTGTGCATACATAAACTGTATTGCACATACTAAGGAAATTCACTCTTTTGGAATATATTTTGAGCATCCCAAGCACCAAGTAATTCCAGGTAACTGCCATTGGTAAAGTTAATTCTCTTTTTCTGTTTCAGTGTCCTTTTGACCGTTTCCTGCAACAAGCTCTGCTTTCATGCTCACAACAAGTTCTGTTCAGTTACACAGCAATTGCAGGTTTTTTCAGTCTCTGTTAGACTCTGTAATTAGAACCTGGGATCTCGGAGCCACAGGAGAAGCCCATCTTCACAACAACACAGGCTTACTATGCTTAGATTTTATGTATGTAGTGCTTATCAGAGGTAGTTTTAGAGGCTTTTATCACTCACAGAAGAGTTATGAAGAAAAAAAATATCAAAATGAATGGCTATTGTCAGAAATTTCTCTGGCTCTGTATAGTAAAGAGGATGTGTGCAGTGTTCCCTACCACGTAGGTTAAACATGTTCTGGAATGTTTCTCCCCAGGGCAAAAATGATTCCAGAATTATGTTGTGGTCTGAGAGAAGTGTGTTACAGGCTGTAGTCTGTAGGGCATAAGCTGTGTGTGAGCACTGCCTTGTCAAACTGAGCATCTGAACAGACCCCAAATCATACTCTAGGATCTACAGAGGAGATGTCAGCTAGCTTTTAGGCACTGGGGCAGTGCTTTGGTAGCTTCCTGTGCTCCAGCAGCTTTGTGTTGTGTGTTTCATGTCAGTGGTTCCTTAATGCAAACCACTATCTAACTGCTGAAGACTTTGAGTTATGATTTTTATTTAGGGCATGCCTGAGGTTTTCTACTAATGCTGCTTCTCCTTCTCTCTATAAGAGCATTACTTGGTGAAGAATGGATGGCCAGATTTTTTGGTGGTATGAGCTGTGAATGAAAACGCTTGTATGGCTGGGATTTGCAAGATAATTGCTGTGTATATCAGAGTGAGGAGGAAAGCAAAACCCAGAAGCCAGAAGCAGACAGTTTCAGCTTGAGGAGGGGATCCTGCTGCTGCACTCTGGGATGGGGCTGAAGCAGATATACAGCTCAAATTCTCAGTGGGGTCAGACCTGGCCCATGTCAGATGGAGAATATCCATCAGCAGGGTGAGGTGCCACAGCTCTGGTGTGGAAACATCTCTTGAAGGCTTTTGGGCAGTTCATACAGCTCTAAAGGTTAGCCATCCAGGTGTAACATAATGTATAGGTAGCATCCTATAGAAAATTAGTTTTCTTCATGTCTAATGTCATTAGTTCATTCATCTGTTGAAAGGAAGTGATTATAATAATAGCTCTAAATGCCTTTAAGAGACTTTTCTTAGTTCCTGTGCAGTCACACACATCTCTCATTTTCCCCTCAAGGCTGCTAAGGAAAAACCAAATGATAAATCTGTGGAGACAACTAATGGGAAATGATATTGATTGTTCTTTCAGAGTGTTAACTTTTTATGCGAATGGCCTGTATGTCAGTTTTTCATATTCAGGTTGGAGTTTTATTTTTTATTTTTATACAAGCTCTGTTATGGGGCCCTGGGGATGTTTGGAGTGACAGCAGGTGGTACAGGGAGTTGGTAGGAGCTTGTTTTAATTGACTTTAAATTCTGTGTTTCTGAGAAACAGCAGCTGATATACAATTCCTGGGTGTGTCATTTCTATCTATTAAGTATCCCCAGTGTAAAGGCTTTTTCTAGCCCTAAAAGGACAACTGTTAGCACTCCTTATTTCACCCTTTTATGTTGATAGAAGGAATGTTTTACTGATGAACACCACATAACTGTGAATTCTCCTGCACAAAGCTATGATATCTATCTATACAGTATAACCGTCATATAGATTCTGCCAATGAAGCTGCAGCATTTTTCATATCATTGTGTCTTGCATAGTGTTGACTCCAGCAGGGTGGAGCCAAGTCCCCATGAGAAATTTAGCCTTTGTCAATATGCTACAGTCCTCAGTGTGCATAACTGGTGTCCAGGACCATTGCAAAAAATGGAAATTAGGCTGTAATGATAGCAAATTTCTGGCTTGCTTAGTTGCCAAGGAATGAAAATAAGAGCACTGAAAATTATGCCTTTAAAAAAAACCACTAGATCTCTCCTTAGTTAGGATTTTCCAGCTATCACAGCCAGTTTACATTGCCATCTCCAGCAACTATCACAAGCAGTGGGGTACGTTTCTGGTGAGATAAGCAGTTAAGGTTGACCTCAAGCCTGGCTTGTTTGTAGTAGTAGCAATAAGTAAGTGCAGATGCAGCACTACTACGCTGCCCTTACAGCCTCTCCTGAGTATCTGTAAAACAGTTAGGTATTGCCTTCCTCTAAATTCATGTTCAGCAGCCTTGATATACTTTGGATGCAACCACAATACTAGTAGTAAATGACCCTCTGCTGTCTCTTTGTTGCTGCCAATGTTACCAGAAAATCCCTGATTTTCTCAGCCCTTTATCAGATGGCTTTCTAAACTGTTCAAGAAAACATTGTGCTATTGCATAATTAGCAAAAATGTATATAGATCTTCTGGAATATAAATGCTATGTCTACTTTCAATGGAATAAAAATGATTAAGTTTGTTTGTCATGGGCTGCCCAGAAAGAATAAATCTCTTAGTAGAACTCCCGACAAGAGATCGAGTAGCACTTTTTTGTCTCCTTGAAATGTCATCTTTAAAAAATACTGTCACATAACTCTGGATGATGTGTTGTATAGCTACTAACATTGAAAAGTTGGTACTTTTTTGCAATCGCAGATGTTTATCTAGAACATATGTTGTGAGACTGGAAGAAAAGCCATTGCAGAGAAGAAATAGTCGAGGCTGTTCTGGGTGGGCTGAAGATGTCATCTTGGTTTCACATTTGAAAATGTCGGAAGTGTTGCCTTAGTGTGGAGAAGTCACAATATTTGGTACAGGGCTTTGATTCATCCCCCCGCCCTTCAAATCTTTACTCTCCTCACCATGTGTTTTTGTGAACGTGTCAACTGATGTTATTACACTTGGCATCCTGAACCCTAAGGTTTCTAAAAAAGAAATTTCTTTTTCAAGTGTACAGTTGCTTTCTCTTTAATAAAGCAGACTTTTTGATGTTGTAAGATCTTTAGGGCAGGTGCAGCTGTGTTTGCACGCTCCCTACTACAGAGAGCAGGATACTGCAGCCTTTTCTTAGTCACTGCAAGATAAATATACCACGACCATCAGCAGATTATTTTGAGGGGGGGAAGGGAAAAAACAAAAGAAAACTAGTCTCATCTCATGGCTTCTGATGTGCTTGACCTCTGCAGCAGCAGTTTAATTTCCCAGTTTCAGCTTTTTCTTATACTTTGAGATATGGACTCACAAATTATTCTACCATACACAGCAGTCAGGGTGAGGCTTGGGAATTACATTCACAGCAGTCCTGGGTTTCTGGACCCTGTTCTCTTGCCTCATACAGGACATTCCCTTTGTGTTGGAATAGGCCATAGCACTCAGTACAGGTAGTTGAGTGAGGTGGGAAAATGAAATATGAGACTATAGATATCCATAACCTGTACAGTTTACGTGCACATGTATCTCAGTTTTTGCTCATTTATGGCAAAAACTCCTACATAAAGACAGAATAAGTTTCAAGGTAACAAATAAGTGAATGCTGAACTCTTTTTAAAAAAAAAAAAAAAAACCCCAAAACCCCCCCAACTAAAAAACCCCCAAACTAATTACCTTAAAATCCAGTGTCTTGAACCCAGGAAATTAAAAGCAAAAGGTGCCCTTGAAGAACTGCAACATGCAGATGTTATAGTGCGCAATTGCTGCGCTGTAGTCTTTAGTCTGCAATTGCCTGGCTTGGAGCTGAGTCTTGCATCAGTATGAAGTGGGATGGGAGCAAGCATGAGAGCCCCAGTGTTTCCTTGCTGTGCTGCCCGGACAGTCACGCTGTGTTTCCAGTTCCAGGCAGTGAATGCCAGGATTGTTGCGGAGGAGTGCTGGCGGTGGTGGGGTGGCACAGGAAACCCTCCCGGGGCCGCAAGAAATACTGGGGGGCTCCCTTCAGTCCTGTACATGCAGCTGGAGGGTATTAGGTGCTACGCGCTCTACCCTGGCGATTGTGTGTGCAGTTTCCACGTGCTATTCTGTGTTTGTAGGTATATGTACCCATTCTGATTAGATGCAACGCCTGTAATTACCAAGGTTTAAGTGCACATTGCGTTGGTTTATGGCCATTTGGCAGCGATTCGTTTCCTTTTCTCTTGCCTTAAAAGCTCATAACCTTGCTTTTTATGTTACGTAGTAGTATCAAAAATCCTCTTTCATTCAAAACTATAAACATAATAAAGTAATTATAACCTGTTTTTTTCCCATTATAGATTTGTGAATGTTATGGTAATGGTGTAGAATGTACTTTTAATCTCTTGTTTAAAGTTTGAGTTAATCTTTTATTTATATATGTGTAGACTCAAAAACCGTAAACAACTTCCAAAATTGCTCTCTCTATAGCAAGTACTATTGTACTTCTTTTTGCATGTGGTATGTGTAGCCTCATATCTATGTGATCATAACTGCAAAGCAGCTAAATTACTCAAAGGGGATTTTCTACTTCAGAAACTCAGGCTTACCTTGTGTACTAATAAAGAGAACGCTTGTCAGTCCTTTCAGTTTTTTTATGGTGTCTTTGTATAACTATGGTCACTGAATGTGAGCTAGGTGTTTAACAGTGTTAAACCAATCAAGTGTTAAAACTAGTGCTTTAACTGGTACTTCTTTGTCTGCAAAGGACCAGAAGGTGTGTGCCATGCTCTTGGGTGAAGGGATTGTTTCAGAAGTTTGGGCTTTGGGGTGCTGTTCTACCTTCTGCCATGGGATCACTGTTTCACTTTGTTTCTAGGGGAAATTATTGTCACATCCCAAATTTGGAGCGACTCAGGTTCATGAATTACCTTTGTCAGAATTAAGGTGAAACGACACCAGGGGAGTTCAAACAACAATCAACATTTATTCAACCTAGCTAACCTTGCCCAAGTACAAGTGAACTTACCAATATGAACCTTGCAACGTGTCATTAAGCCTCTGTTTGAAAAGAGAAGGGAGGTGCAGAAAAAGAAATGGAAAAAGGAACGTGGAACTGTATCAGAAGGAGAGCCCTCCTGTTGAGTCACGAGGTTCAGAGCAGCCCCCCTTGCTTTCTGGACTCCTTCTCAAAGAGGAGCCCAGTGGCGGCTAGATCCACTCCTAGTCTCAGACTTGGTCAACGGTTTATGTTTAAAAGGATGAGGTGTAGGGACTGTGGAAAAGAGAGAAAAAAAAGACAGGGAGAGAGAGAGAAAGAAAGAAGAAAAGGGTTTCACCAGTCCTGGGTCCAGCATTGGTCCAGCCAGCATAGAGATCCAGTTCTGGAGGGCGCGCACTGAGAACTCGTTCTCCTCTCTTTTATAGTGTGTTAGTCGATGGTCTCGACATGCGCAGTTCCCGTTCCCAGGGTTCTCTGGAATCGGCCGGTGAGCTTTGCGGGGTGGGGGTGGGGTTCATTGCAGAGTTGCCTCTCTTTTTATGCTGGCATGACCGCTTAAGATAGAAGCACAGTCCCATCCTTCGTGGGGCTGCTGCCTCCTGGTGCATATGCTGTGCTCCTTCTCCTGGTCACTTAAGATAAGGAACTGCGGCTTTGGAGAAGTGTGGTCCCACCCTCCGTGGGGCCCTCTCCTCCGGCCACATTGTCCTGTTCACAAAACTCCAACGTCTTTACAGAGGCCGTTTTCTCTACCAAAGTTCTTTAACGAATGTTTGAGACATTGACTATAATTTGTCAGACCGTCACAACTATGTAAAATAAGAAAGGGAAAATATATTTAGAATGTGTTGGGGAGGGGGTTGGGCAAGGAGGTAAGCTTTGAAAGCAAGGAGAGCTTGCAGGGAAGGCAGAAGTCCAAAAGATTTTCTCTAAAAACTTGGAAGTTAGCAGAGGAATGAGCAGTTATTCTGTTGTATGTCTATTGTGCTTCCTAGTGAAGTTCAAGAAGAACTAGCAAGCAGGGAAGCTGTGGGTGATATTTTTTAGCTGACTTGTGTAGTCACTGGTTTAATACTGAGGGAAGTTTTGGAACCTTGAGAGAGCTGTGTGAAAGAGGAACTCGTATTAGAGACTTGAACCCATGGATGGTTAATCTTGTATCCTTTTAAACTTGAACTTTAAAATTGAAATATACCATAATAATGCTGAGATTGGGCTCTGCTGAGTTTATAGCCAAAGTAGCTTAATGATGTGGTCCTTTTCTGCTTCCTCACCACTGCCCCCATTTCCAGAACACTACATTGCCTGTTTTGATTTTCTTTAAAAATCCATATCAGGAGGCAGTATGAAGTCTCCATAATAAACAACCACTAATGGATGACATAAAGTCATTTGCTTTAGTAAGAAAAGTCAAGGTCTACAGTAACCTTGTGACAAAAACAAATCTAGCATCAGCTATTCAATTTAGCATCAGCCAGCAAATTGGAAATATGTAACAAAAAAAGGTGACTAGCTCTGCCAAAGAGCAAAAGAATAAATGGCAAGCATTATGAATTGCCATACTGACAAGCATGTGATGACCTCCATGTCCCCTGGGGACTGCTTGTGGCAGAGCAGCATGGCTTTGTCCTTGGCTTACTTTGGAAAGTGAGGTTTTCCAAAACTGACTGTCAGGCTCTGGCCAGGATTCATTCCTGGTGGATTCACCAAGTCAGAGGAGGAAAGGAGATGAGAAAGGGGTGTTCTGCAGAGTTACCCAACAGAGCAGACTATAGGGATTGGGTTTTTCCCCAGATACATTGAGATAGCTCCTGGTTGAAATATTGGTTTGAGTGGAAGTAAGTATTTCTGAACGAGAAAATCTTCCTGTCTTAGGGGAATTTATAAAGAGATTTCTCCACTGTAATAGGGTTGTTAATGTTCAGTAGATCCTGACATATCGTGCTGGTTTTGGCTGGGGTAGGGTTCATTTTCTTCATGGTAGCTAGTATAGGGCTATGATTGTGATTTGTGCTGGAAACAGTGTTGATAACACAGGGGTGTTTGGGTTACTGCTGAGCAGTGCTTACACAGAGTCAAGGCCTTTTGTGCCTCTCACCCCACCCCACCAGCAAGGAGGCTGGGGGGGTACAAGAAGTTGAGAGGGGACACAGCCGGGACAGCTGACCCCAACTGACCCAAGGGATCAGGCATTCCAGACCACAGGACGTCATGCTCAGCATATAAAGCTGGGGGAAGAAGGTGGAAAGGGGGGACGTTTGGAGTGATGGCGTTTTTCTTCCCAAGTCACTGTTAGGCGTGATGGAGCCCTGCCTTCCTGGAGATGGCTGAACACCTGCCTGCCCATGGGAAGTGGGGAATGAATTCCTTGTCTTGCTTTGCTTGCATGTGTAGCTTTCACTTTCCCTATTAAACTGTCTTTATCTCAAACCATGAGTTTTCTCACTTTACTCTTCTGATTCTCTCCCCCATCACACCTGGAGGGGAGTGAGCGAGTGGCTGTGTGGGGCTGAGCTGCTGGCTGGGGTTAAATCATGACACATGTCAAAGGGACTTGTGTGTCTGAATGCATCTTATTGGAAAGTAAAGCCATTCTGAGGAAGACTCAGCAGGGAAGTTCATCAAAAGGGGGAATGTAAGCCCTGGTCAGCCTGTCACAAAGTAGGTGAGCGCATTACAGCTTTTCCAGTTGAGTCTGGGGCTCAAATTTTACTTCTATTTCTCATCTGGTTCAATCCCTAGCAATGCCGTCACAAGAGGATAAGTCTGTAATATTAATGATGTCTTCTTAAAAAGTGATTACTCCCCCCCACCCTTTTTTTTTTTTTTTTTTTTTTTTTTTTTGGAGCAATTGTGTGGGAGCATGCCAGGAGCTGTACCCTTCCACCTTTTGCAGGTTTTCCACAAGTTATTTGCTAAGTCTCAGGTGAAAGCACTTTATAAGAAGTCTTAATGAGACAAGGGTGGGTGGACAAATGGTCGCTTTTCTGGAAGTGACTTCTTGGCCAGCCCTGTGCTGCTGGGGAAGACTTTCCATGGGGACCTTGGGGAGCTGGGTGCCAGTGTCTTGCAGAAGAGTATTTTCTTACCATGATTCTGGAGTGGGGAATTGGGGGAAATATCTCACTTGAAGAATGGCTTTATGGTCTTCATGATAGAAAAAGTGGGGCTATAGTCCTTGTGCGCTGGAGCGGGGTGTGGGTTTGGGTTTGGTTTTTTTGTTGTTTGTTTGGGTTTTTTGTGTATTTAAGGTTTTTCTTTTTTTTTTCCAACAGATGGCATTTCTAGGAGAGTGGTTAGCAGGAGATAACTTGATCTTTTTTTCTAAGCCAGAGAAATCTCTTGTCCTATGCAGAACAAGAGCAGGGAAGATGGACAGAAAGGTTTAGGAAAGCTTTTGTAGTATTAATGTCTGATACATCTATTTATTATGCTTATTACCCAATTTTGTTGAATGGCAAACACAGTAAAAATTCTTTATCAAGCATTTACAGCACACCATTAAGTTCTTTGGACCTTTTGAGTATTGTACAGTACCTATAGTAGAGATACTTTGTAAATCACCATAAAAAGAATACATGGTGTTGAGATGGATAATCATGATTATTTAAATAGGAAATAATTTTTGTCACGTAAAATGCTAACTTTTTCTTTTTTCTTTTAAAGACCACTCTAGAGAATATTCTGTAAAATAACTTGTCTCCTGTATAAATTTAGCACAGAAGATTATCAGTTAATTTGCCTTTGCTTCATACTCAAGTATGCAAAGCTGCTAAAGACTTTTTGCCTTAAACATTCCTGGGCACTTTTGTCCTAATTTATTCTGTATTTCCAATTAAGCTGTATGGTGTCAAAAAAAAGTTACACCCCCCCCCCCCCCCCCCCCCCCCCCCCCGAAAAATAAATTCCTCCTCTAGTTGAATAAATCCCCAATGGAAGCCTCCTCTAGCCTTTATTAAGGCAAAATTACAACAGTTTTTCTGGAAGATCAACATCTGCTCCAGAGTAAGAAACACAAGATGGCCACTGCAGCAGTCAGTCACAGATGAAGACTTGATTGATGTGACTATTGTAGCATTCTTTGGCCTGAAACTTCAAATGTGGAACACTTAAAAAGAAGGGAGGCAAAAGAAAATACTGTATTTAAGTTTTATTTAATGTTTTGCAGATAACTTCACTGCAGTTAAGCATAACTGTGTTAATGGATCCTAGTATCGAGTCGTTGCAACCATGTAGTTACGGTATAGGTTTTCCTCTTGTCGGAAACCATGAAGAAGCAATGCTTACGCTCTGTAAGGACAAACTGAAGGGCTGTTTTTAGACACAGGGCTAGTGCTGCCCCTCAGGTATGATGCTACTGTGCATTACTTCAAGATCTCAGTTCGTTTATTACCCCCCTCCCCCAATGTACCTTTTATGTCACAACTGTGGGAGCTGAGAAATCGCCTTTGAAATATCTTTATTGCTGATCTCTATAGCTGAAGTGGGTGAGTGTAAGAGTTAATTACATATTCGTATGATGGAGGACAACTTTGTGTCGTTCAGGGTTAGAACCTGTAGGAGACAGCAGTGGGGGAAGGCTAAGGGATGTAGTTTTACAAGATCCAGTCAAATGCAACACTGGGTCTGCAGCAGAAGAATGTGTTATGCTTAAACTGAGTAGGTTTACGATACCAGATAATGATATATTAATGTTCTCCTCCAGGTATAGAGCTTCTCCCAGTTATGGGTATTTCCCATAAACCTGTAGTTTTTGATGTATATCTAGGAATGGTAAAGCCAAGAAGCTAATCTTTTGCAAGAAAGTAGGAAAATGGCTCTTTTTAAGGCAAAAAATTCTGAGTTGGGCCTGTGCTGCCTGGGATGGGAGATGGTGAGATTGAACCCTTTGCTTCAAGGACTGCGCCACAGAATATTTTCTCTCTTTGGGACTACTCTTTGTTGTGTCCTGACCTTTGTGTAGCTGTGGCAGAAAGCTGTGTCGTTCTCTGTATTGCCACCCATATGCAGGTGCTCGTGGTACTGTGGGCAGCACAGACATGAGAGTTTCCCGAGATAACCAGTGCTTCCCTCTGACTGATTACCAAGTACTTGTGTTTTGAGACTCTCAGGCTGTGGTTTTTGAGCCTCTTGACTGTGATGAGAAGTTATTGGGAATAAAGTCATTGGAAAACCAGGGCTGCAGTTTCAAAATGTTTGTCAACACTAGCAGACTTTTTTCCTAAAGCCTAGTTTAAAGACATATAACAAGGACATTGTATTTCTGTGTTCATGTGACTTTTTAATGTTGTTTTAAGATGTCTTCAAGTGTGTGACAATAGATACCTTTTTTTAAATACAGGTAGCAAATATCTTCTGATTTACGTAATACTATCAAACATCTACGTGCAGAGGAAAATTAATTACTGCAGAAAATTAATTACTACAGTACTTACCAGGCAAAGGCAGGGCACTTTCTTGATAATTACAGTATCACTGCAGAGTAAATATATCGGTCTTCAGCTGACATAATTAATAACATCTATTGAGCAGTTTGACTGCTGTACTTACTGTTACAAGAACGATCTTTTTGGTGGTGCTGAGCAGCTGTAGATCCTCAGCTGCAACTGGAGCTGTTTGCTCAGTGCCCCTCAAAGTCACTCTGGCAATACCTACAGTTTATGTATTTCTCTTTCTGATTGAGCTACTGAATTCTGAGAGTTGGGATTAAAGCAAACTTTCTTTTTTGTTAACCCCCTGCTCAATCTGAGAGAGACAGGGTTGGGGGAGAAATCCAGAAATAGAAATCTCCGGTGTGAACTTTATGGTGCCAGATTTTTTGACAGTTTAGTTATGGAAGTTGTAAATTTGAACATTCTGGTAAAACCTTTGCTGAGGACACACAGTTTTAGCCTTTCTGTTCTGACAGGATGTGTTGTGCAGGTTAAATTATAAATGTGTCACTGAAGGCAACAAACAAGAACAAAGGCTCTCTGTCCATCTTGTTCTCCCGCACTCTGTTTTCTGACTGCTGCAATGTCCAGTTTTGCAAGCTCCTGAAGCCTTTAACATCTCTGTCCCATTAGTGGTCATTGGCCTTTGGTCGTCAAAGTGATGTCAAGAGATAGCTTGCTGATTGCTTCTGTGCTTAGAACGCAAGAAAGAAGGGAGGCAAAAATAAATAAAAATATCCAAACAAATAGGACCTTATTGTTGTATTTCCAGTGGTTCATATGTCTCTGCATTGTTGTCTTCACAGACAAAAGCGTTAGAGTGTCTTGGAAAGTCTGCCATTTTTTCATAATGGTGATGTTTTGGGGGGAGTTATTTTGGTTTTAATTTAATTCTTTGCTTTTATAGCCTCTATATTTCTGCTCCTGTTTGTTGTCAGGGGTGTTACTTAAAAAAAAAAAAACAAACCCAAAAAAACAACAACAAACAAAAAAAACCCAACACCACCACCAAGCCCCAAACTAAAAAAACCTCCAAACTAAAAAAAAAACCAAAAAACCCCAAAACACACTTTACATGCTTTGTTAGCCAGATCGGTGAAACTTTAAAGCCATGGTAGTATTAATTAATACCATTAAGATTATATTGCCTTATCATTTTTAACTTTAAGCCTCAGGTAATACTTAATGGCGCTGCAAAGTGTATTAATAAAATTACTTGTAGTAATTAAGGAATAAATGAGGAGTATGTGAGGGGCTCAGAGCAGTAGGTTGGAAAGAAATGGGAACGCAGCCCAAAGGGCTTTCTGGCTGCTTGTCTCCATCCTCACCGCTGCATGTGGCTGATCATGGGTGGACACGTGGCTTCCAGAGCTGTTTGAGAACATCCTCTGCCTCTCACTCCCTGTGACAGGAGACTAGCCTTTACAAAAAGGCAACTGAAGGATGGATTGACCTGTAAGTGTTAAGTAAGAACAGGATAGATTTAATTCTCTCTTCGTTTACTCAGAAGAATTAGTCATGGATCATTTGCCATGTTTTTGCTGCTGTAGAGTAGCAGTGTAAAGACCTGAAGATTGATTCCTACTGCTGCTTTGCAGGAAGCATCTCAAGTAGTTGTATTGTCAAAGTATCCTCTAGCTTTGGAGAATGGCTGTTATCAGCAACTTCTGACATGTAAAGTAACACATGTATGAACTGAGACATGAGAGCAAATGAGATTTTGATTTTGAACAAAGCTGACTACCACTGGTCTACTTTGCTCCAATTCTTCTTTCTGTTCATGTAACTGGGTGCTTGTTTACAGCTAATCATTAAAATCAAAGGGGCTTTTGTTGACCATATAAAGATTACCCATCTTGCCAGTCTGTTTGTTTTCTAGTAGATGGTTGTAATTGCTTTGCTTATTGCCAAGCTGATCAGTGTGAATGAAGTGTGGAATTTTGCAAAGTGGAGATCAAAAGGCACATCTTCTGTCCAGTGCTGCTTCCCCTTAGTAAAGCCCAAGGCATTCATTCCCAGCCCCAGGATCGCTCATCTCTGCCCCTTACAAACAGTACTGCATCTGATCATCAGTCATGTCACCTACTTTAACAATTAGAGAGAAGAAAAGGTGATCTCTGTATTTTGCTATTCTTTCCCTGACTTCAAACTGTGGC
This sequence comes from Buteo buteo, assembly GCF_964188355.1. Taxonomy (NCBI): domain Eukaryota; kingdom Metazoa; phylum Chordata; class Aves; order Accipitriformes; family Accipitridae; genus Buteo; species Buteo buteo. The sequence continues at coordinate 65,822,096 of NC_134172.1, forward strand.
ACTGACCAGCTTCCTTTAATTAAATGTTATGGTGTAATAGCTGCCCATATTGCATGCTACAGTGTGTTGTTTGTCAGCAGATCTTTCCTTCAAGAATAACGTGTTCTCAGAGTAAGAGCATACCATTGAGGGTGAAGAGGGAGAAGGTAGTTGCCACCAGAAATAGAAAAGGTAAAATACTGCCTTTGTATCTCTCTTATGAGAGAAAGAGAAATTTGAATGGTAGTTAATGGCTCCAGAGGTACATGGCCTTTTTCAATCCCATGCTATACATAGCATTATGCTAACTACCAAAACCTCAATGACTGCAATATTTTATGTTCATTCTGGAAGCTTCCTCTCTGTATTTAAATGAATTTGATCTTTGCTTCTGATAGAATAGGAAAAGTGAATAAAAGCAGATCTCCCAGACATTACATGAATATTAATGCTTGCTGAATTTCCAAACCATGTTTCTCTGTTCTGGCATTGCTTGTTGGTATTTGTAGCTTCCTCAGATGTTTTTGTTGGCTGCTTCAGAACAGACAGATAAGACAAAAAATGGCAATTGGAAGATTAATGACAATTGGAATTAATTGCAGGGGGTGCTTGTGGCCTATCAATGAGTACCCAGCCCTAAAGGAATGTTAAGGGGAAGAGAAGCTGTGATGAACAGCTCAAATACGAGTTAATTTACAGCGTTAAATAAAAACTGTTTGGGAATTATTCATCATAATTATTTTATGGTAGAAAGTGCAATATCTTCACAGTCAGTTTCTCTGTAAAAGTTTTAAGCCTAGAGTCTTGAAAACAAGCAAGCAACTCTTCCCCCTTCCCCTTTAAAGAAAAGAAAAGCAAGATTTTTTTTTTTTCATGGTCAGTACAAAAATACTGGTACTTAGACCAAAGTGTCTGAACTGTCTTCCAGTGTTTTCCTTTTGAATTGGAAAAATTGTCGGTGGTTTTATTTTGCTATGAACTCCTTAATATCTAAGACTTGTGAAGCTGCCGAGAGCTCAGCTTACAGATAAAAGGCTTGAGCTTCATCGCCTGCAATAATGTTCCAGGCTTCTGCCAGATCACCAGAGTGCTGTAAGGGGGCGTCCATGAAGAGATGGTCCTGCCAGCCTGTAAGGAGACCTGAGCTCTGTGCGGCAGTAGGAAAATGTTACTTCGTATCAAGATGACTTGCAGCTTTGAGAACTGAAAGGCGTGTTTCAGAAATATCAAAATGTGTCATTTTGATTAAAAAGACTATCAAAACAGAGTTTGACGAGTCCTGTTTTAGATGTTAAAAGAAATTCAACTCCTTACTTTGATTTGGGATGCTGAGAAATATTTTCATGTTTGAATTTTTTCCTGGCCCAGAAATTTTGAATTTAATGCAACTTCTATTATAACCTGGTAAAAATCTCCAGTGTCTCTGATCCTTCTGTTCATTACAGAGAAATGTTAATTTAAGATGAGAATGTTTTTGGTTTATCCAAATGAGAAATTCTTCTAATCTGGGACTCAGAGCAAACAGTGTGAGTGTTTTCCAACATAGATCTATTTCCTCTTCAAAAATGTAGCTAGACAAAAAAAAAAAAAAAAAAATCAATCCAGATTGCATATTCCTTTCACTGGTAGTAGCCTAAAAGTCTATTGTTGTTTAGCAGACAGAAGAGCACCAGATGGAGAGGCTGTGGGCTGTGTATTCAGTTGAGTCCTTGTCTGTCTTATGGCTTTTGGGCAAATCCACTTCTGCTTTCTTCATTTGTAAAGTGTGAGTAATAGTACTTCACTTCCAAGAATGCTTAATGTACTAATCTTTCCACAGATATTTGCTTCTATCATAGAAATAGAAAAGATAGTAATGTGCAAAGCCAGATTTCATCTTGTTTTCCTTAAGCCTGGCAGTTTAGGGTGGAATTTAAGAAGTACTTGATGTGGTCTTAGTTTTTATTCCTCCACCTAAGCCTGTAGCAGTACTTGTGCCAGCTTCATCCTGACTGGAACTGAACTTTGCTTGTTAAAAATCTCCCACTCTTATTTTCTCTGGTTACATAAGAAAAAAAGGGTATTTATCAAGTAAAAAGTAGAAATGAGTTTTCTTTCAATGTTTCGAGTAGTATTATGTAATAACAGATTTTTTAAAAACCAATTATTTCTCTAATTTTGGGGGGCTGACATGGGTGATAAGTAACAGAGGAAGGTCAGTGTGGGTCAGGAAATTGCTGTCTGGGCATTTGAGTAGCTGATACAATATTCATTGTACTGGTAGCAACATTGTACTTCCTGCAGTTAAGGCAAGGTAGATGAGAAAGCTGGCCCATACAGAATTTCCTTCGAGTCCCTGCGTTAACAGGATTTTGTCAGATTTGTACTTGATGAGATCAGCAGAGAGGTGGATAAAATGATAGATGTAGCGAATACGGGGATACTGTTCTTGCTCTCTCCTCTGCTCTGCCCACATCTTGTGACACTGCTGCTTACTGGATATAATAAAGTTTGGAATGAGGCCTGTATTAGGAAGGTTAGAAAAAATGCCAATTAGCCTGGTCTCTCCAAAGTGACTGATATGGATCATAAAGGATGTAAATTAAAAGCATGCTGCTACTGTTCCTGCCACTGCAGCTGCTCTATGTGCAGTATCACTCTGGATAGGAGGTATGGGCTTTTGTCTTTTAAATTCAAAGTTGCAGTTTTGATCCTAGGCTCGATCGGTAACCTCTGAAAGTTACTGCCATCTGACAGCTCTCTTGTGGCCTATGTGGAAATGATTTATCGACTCCTATATTCTGACTTAAAAATAAATGCACCTGTTTAGTGCAGTGCTGCTCCAGCTTGCATTCAGTTCAGAGCTGACCTGTGATTTTACCTCTATATATGGGTTTTCTGCTTTTTCAAGTATGTGTTCCACCTTAATTTTCTCTTGTTCCTGTTGCTACAGATGGATAGCTGTTTTCAGTTGCAGACACATTATGCTTTTTTAGCCTCTTGAAAGTATGTGCCTTGGGTTGCCTTCTGTGCCTGCTACACAGCAGGTGAAAGTCTATTAAAGCTCTGGCCAGGGAGTTTCAAATGACTTTTTGTTGCTGCTTTTCCTTCAGGTAAAACAAAAGCTAGTTCAAGCAGCAAGAAAGGTATTTTTTTTTTCCTTGTATATGGAAACTTAATGTAAACAAGTGGCTGTGTCATACCAGCTAGCAGAAATCAACACTCTGAGGGAAGAGGTAGTAGGCTAAATGAACCCCGTAGCTTGAATTGCACCGTACATAGAGCTCAGATGTGGTTTAAAGTAGAAATGTGTCTGCAATACATTATAGGAAGCTTCCTATTGCAGTTTTCAGTTTGTAACTTTTTTCATAGATTATTTGGAAGAGGACTAGACTAGTCCCTGCTATTTGCAGCAACTTCTGAGCTCTGAATTCCCCTCAAGAAGAGCAGAGCCCAATACAACCTTGTGTTTGCTTGATAGCACTGTCATGTGCTGAATTCCCCGCTCCTCTCCATCGCTAGCCTGTCACCAGCTGCCATCATGAAAATCAAAGTTTTAGATACAGGGTATGCCTGCTCTATATTCTACTTGCAGTTCTTAGAACTTCCCTTTTAATGGCCAGTGTGGGCATTATAAAATCCATATGCTTATGTAGACTGTCTAGAAGCTTTTAGGGATGTGAGGCAGCACTAGTGAGCTAAATTTAGAGCTGTTAAACAACAGCTCTTCTCCCGAGAGAAATTTTCCCGAAATAAAAATTATGTTTGATAAAGATGTTCATGTTTGCGTTGCAGCTTTCATTCTCTGGAGGGTTATTTCATTAACATGTGACATTCACTGTGGATTTGGAAAGGTGATATTGAAAATAGAGCTAAAGGAAAAATGAAGTTGGGTGGATATAATGCTCCCACCTCTGATGGGAAGGAATTGGGCATCGAAAGGATGGGGTGCTAAAAGATGGAGAGGGGCTTGGGGTTATGGTGATAGAGAGGTAGCAGTTCATGTTTGGAGTGTCCTACAACTTAAAGGCATCTTGAGTCCTTTCCTCTGATTTTGAGAGATTGAGTTGGGAGGAGCTGGTTCCTGAGGGGTCCAAAGTTCTCTCCCTTACTTCCCAGATGGTATTGAATAACAGAACTGTTGAGGTTAGATGGTGTCCCTAGAGATCCTTCAGTCTAACCACCCTCCTTAAAGCAGGGTCAATTAGAGTAGGTTGCTCTGGGCCTTGTCTTGTTTTAAACTTCTCCTAGGATGGAAACTCCACAGCTTTTCTGGGCAATTTGGTTTAGTGTTCAATCAAGTTCATGATAAAAATAAATTAATTCTTACGTTTAAATGGAATTTACTGTATTTCAACTTGTTCCTGTTACCTTTTGTCCTTTCAGTGGACACCAGTGAGAGGAGTATGCTTCCATTGTCTCTATTCCCTCCTACACGCGGGTCAGCTGGAGTAGTGGTACCTCATAACACAACCCTGAAGCTGCTTCATGCAACAGTCCCTTTAGTAGAATTTCAAGGTGCCTTCACCCCCTCTTGCTGTTCTGCCTAAAGCTGGGGTTTTCACTTATCTGCTGTCAAATGCATGGGCTCTCAGGCTTTCTCTCACCACTAGCTGATCTTTGATTCCTTTTACCCTGCTGTTGGCATGGGACTGAAATGAGACTCCCATATCTCCACCACGTATGTTTGCTGCTTTCCTTTGCTCTAGGCTGTCTAAACCCACTGAGGGATGCAGGACACCTTATCACCTTAAACTGCTGTGCATGGTCTGCAGAGCTGCTCTGATAGTTTGTCCATGCGTCAGTACAATCACTTAATACACTTAATACTGATGTATTCTTGCAGCTTATTACTGGTGATTATTGCCTTGCTCCTTGTCTTAATTTTCTGTCCTGCAGAAGTGCTGAATGAGCTATGATTGTTTTGTCAAATTGGTGGTCAAATCTGAAAACAGATTTAAGTAAATCTGTGATAATTGGCACGTTAACAGATTGAAGTGTAGGTATCTGAGGATCACTGTCACACCTAGATGAAAATCTTGAGCCAATTCGTAGTGAGAATCAAAGGCTATTTAAATGCTGTAACAGTAATCAGAGTGGTTGTGATACCAAAGCTCGTACTTCAGGGAGATAGGAGAAAGTTCCCACAGAACAATTTCTGCTTTATCTTCTCTGCCCTTCCCCAAGATATTTCCCAGGGTTTTTTTATTAGCATTTATATAAAAAGATTAAAGTTACATTTTAAATAACCAAAATTTAAATCTTTATCTCCTTTTAAAGCAGTGTCTAAAAAAACCTGAGTATTTTAGAACTGTGACATTACTTAAGAGATTTGGGTGCATTATCTTGGTAACCTTTGTGAGCTGTTATTAACAGGGCTGCACAGATTCCCAAAGCAGTATTTGCAGTTCGTGGGGGGAGGGTTCGGATGAGGACAGAAAATCCAACCAATCCAAACAAATTACAAAGCTCCAACCCCTTAGTCAAAATATGTAGAGATATTTAAAGAGGAATTAGTAAATAAAAACCTGCTCAGAATTAGTAAGGGGCGAGGGGAAGCTCTGCAATCCCTATTTTCATGACAAGGTGCAAGATAACTGTTTTTCTTGCATTTCACAGCATATACAAAGCATCTGAGAAAGTGCTATTAACCCTTGCTGTCCCTGGCAGGTCAGAAGGCTAGGACTGTCATTTGCAGCTAGCGAACAGAGGTTCACAGCTCTGACCTGCCAGATTTAACCCCAGAAAATACCCAGAAATGGCAGAAGCGACACACGTCTTCAGATCCCTGCTCATACATTATATAGTTATTTCCTGCAAAATCAGCTTCTGGTCTTCTGTCCTTCACTAGAATAAATAAGCTGGTGGTAGAGTCATTTTTATTGGCCAGATGTGCCAAAACAGCTGGAGCTGCCTTGCTGCTGCTATGTCAATGTCTTTCCTGCTGGTTTGGGGTTTTTTTTTCTTCTATTATTTCCACGGTGGCGTATTTTTACCTTAATTAGTGGTGGCAGTGCTAATGTGCTGTCTATTGTTTGGGGTTTTGGGTTTCTTGGTGGGGTTTTTTTTGTTGTTTTGTTGGTTTTGGTTTTTTTTTTTTTCCTGTCTTGGCATTTAGAAGCTGCAGTACAGATATTGGGAAAGTAATGGGTCTCTTACCAACTTCAGTACAGTTGGCAGTAGGAGAAGATAGCAGTCATTTTGATGAAGGCTGGTAAAATAGGAATCTTCAAGAATCTCATAATCACATGATAAAAGAAAAAAATCCTCCAAAATAATTTTGAATGTTATATTGAAATCCAAAGAATTGGTAATCCAGGGTATATTTCTACTGCAGAAAAACATTCATATTTGATATGGGTACTAACGAAACATTGAAACTGTAAATCATGCCCCTTGCCTCTCAGAGTAGTCTCTTCTTCATATTTTCCAGGTATTGTCTTAGTTGCACATAAGCTGTGTGCTTCTAGAGTCAGGAATAGCAAAGTCAGCAGAGTCTAGCTTTGGTAAAATAGGCCTAAATCAAAGACACACTATTTGCTATGATGGTTTATAGGATTTATCTGTCATCTTTAGTGTCTTATTTCTAGCTATGTCCAACACTTGATCCTTAAGAGAAAGGCAGTGCTCCTCCCAACAACAACAAGGTAATCCTTTTGGTAGAATAATCCTGTCATGAACTGCTTCCTCCAAGAGCAAATCTGAGTGTGATTCTGTACTTTCCTGTGTATGTACTATGAGGGGGAGGGAGGGGAAGACATTTATACCATTCTACTTTGTCATAGTGTTAGATACAACCAATTATTTTAGCTGATGGATCTACTTATTCTCTAGAAGCTATAGCTAGCTCTTTGATATCTAATGAAAGTATTTGCCACTTTCAGTACTTTACATCTTCAAAGCACTGTATAAACACTTAATTTAATACAAAACCCACTAGGGATGGTAAATGAATGAAGTACATACAGACTCGCACTTACAGGACTAAAAGACCTTTCACAGAATTGATGGAAAGTTACGCTTGCTTTGCACGGCATGTTATTTATGCCAGTGCTGACTTGTTCCTTGCAGGCAATATGTGAGTACATCTTCCCTGGTCAGATAAGCACAGATTAAAACCTCTTCCCCCCTCCTTGGCATTATTTGCAGCCATTCCTTTTACCACTGTGAATCACCAAACTTGTTCCCCCATCAAATAAAGCGGATGTTCTAGGAAGGAAGTTTGCTGGCCCATAAGCTGCTAGCCAAACCAAGCAAAAGCCAGAGCTTCATCTTTAAAAATTTCACTGCAGATCTCATACCCTATTTCAGTGTCTGGAGCACCCGTTACCTTTTGTTTAACAGTACCAAGGTTTCTGGCACATGACATGCATGTTTTGGTACTGTGCTGAAGGGATCTAGTGAAAGATCTTAGAAGGAGCCTGTGACTTAGTTCCAGTGGATTCCCAGTGTCAAACAAATACTTTTTCAGAGACTCTTAGATGTAAGCGCAAGTCCGGGCATCTGTAACAACAGTTGCTTCTTTCCTATGCCTGCTTGCCTCTCCTCTGTGTTGAGTCAATGTTGTTAGCCTTTTCTCAACATTGAGTCTGATCTATCCACAAAAGTGTTTTTATTTCAGCTGTTGCTATCGTGACTTAAGCTTCCCAGATTAATCTTTGTCATCTGCTTCGTCTGTGAGCAGCACACAGGTACTGCATGGGGTTTAGGTTAGAGCAGGCTTCGGTGTGGGATGCACAACGCTGCGGCAGTAGTGGGAAGTGGGGCTCATGTGGGCAGCAGGGACCGCTGGGGGTTGGTGATAGTCCTGCTGTGTTAATTGTCACTGATTGAAATGCTGTATTCATCCTTTTTGCCACTGCTGCCACCCACTACCATCCTATGTAAAAAGGTGCTGAGTGTTTTGGTGTTACTGAATAAATTGCAAAGCCTAGTAAAGTGAAGGGTGATGAGTGAGTTCAGTATGTTGCAATTAAAACTTCTGGTTTCCAGCCAGTCATGGAGATTGGAAGCGTTAAACTTACAAAAGTCATGCCACTGACCAACTTCCAAATAGTTTCTTTTATCTTCAACCAACCAGAGACGTAGAGAATGTGGTCTCTCCTCCAAGGCATAGGATGTCTTTTTGTGGAGTACTCTCCGCTGTAGTTTATAGCTGATAATTTTGTGAGCTATTTCTCTGCTATAGCTTGCGGTAAATGGATATCTGCAGAGACACAATTAGAGATGGGGCTCTATGAAGTTGTGGTCACTGCTGGCTACTAAGACTTCAGCACAGATTTTGGTGTGAGCTGGGCTGCCCAAGAAGGCACCCAGGGTCCTGCGAGCTGGAAATTGTATCAGTGCTTCTCTGTCACTGTCAATGCCCAAAGGCAGCATGCTCTGCCAGCTGCCGTGCAAATTCAACTCCCAACAACACAGATGTACTTTAAATCAATGAAAGAGGGTCAAAACAGGCAACTTTGAGCACACGCCTAACAGACGCGATACATGGTATTATATACTTTTTGCTTTGTGACATTTGAGTCTCAGAGGTGTTTCCATCTTCCTGAAAGTGTTAGTTTGATGTGGTCTAGTAATTAATGCCTCTGAGTAGCTGTTTCCTTGCACTGTGTTCTGAATTCCTCATGGGTTTGTTAGTAAAAATCAAACGCAAATTACCTTACTAATCTAGCTTTTGTAAATACCACTGCAAAAGAAGCAAAGTTTATATTCATGCATCCTTTCATTATTATGGTAATTAATTTCAATTTATAACTAATTAATGCTGTTCTACATCTAACTTGCCCCTTATTAGCAGTAGCAAGTGGGAATCAGTGAGTGTATGAATTGCAGATGCTGGTCTGTACATTGACAGAAAAGCTACCTGGCAGCAGCCGCTTTGTAAGGAGTCGATCCTGCAATGAGCTGCCACTTTGAGACCGTCATATTTCCTGCTGCTGTAAACCATGACGGAGATGTTGAGCTTTACATCGCTGTGATGTGTGAGGAGGAAGGTGAGAAGTGGGAATGTCTCGCAATTAAAAGTAGCAATTTAGCTGACAGAGTGATCAGAAATACAAACCTGTCTCATGGAGCAAAGAGGCAGGAGGAAGAAATATAATAATGCTATGCACAGATGCTCTTTGATCTTGGCTGTAATTCAGAGCAGCACAGTCCTGCTGCAGGTGGCATTAGATAAGAGGATGTATTCCCTGGATAGATTTTGCTGGCACTCTGAAGCAATTAGCTTTTGCTTATTTGTAAAGTGAACATAACCAGGTGCTGCCCCCCCTCCCAAAAAAGTGTGTTTGAGACATCTCCATCCCCCAAATGGATTAATTATGGTTTCATCTCCCTCCTGGATCAATTACAGAAGTCTATGCTACTGGGTTTGCTAAGGGGGTTTCTTGTTCCCTTTCTCGTTTGTTTTATTTGTTTGTTTGTTTGGTTTCCCCCTCCCCTGAAGGGTGCTCTTGAACTGAAATATCTCTTAATGGGCGTAAAGCAAAAAGTTCAGAAGCTCTGTAACGTTAAAATGAGACCCAGATAGTTTTAGTTCAAGGGCCAGAAAGTTCCTCGCTGGCATGCATTGACATTTTGAAGTTGAAGGAGGAATGGGGTGAGATGCAAGAGAGAGTACCTTGGAGACAGAGAGCTGTTCTTGAGGGCAGATATGCAGCACATCCTGCTTCAGCGATATACCATTATTTTCCAGACTATCTTTGTTACAGAATACAAATCTGTGTGGCTGCTTTTCTGCTTTGTCCTGCCTTTGTGCTAGATGACCCTTATGAGAACTGATTATGTGTATTAGGAGCTGCAGCTGGGCCCATGTGGCAGCAGCAGGAGCAGAAAGCTGTGCTCTGGCTTTATAGAGCAGGAGAGGAAGGTACGACACTGCTCTGGAAGGTGAACCTGCAGCCCTACAACCCTAGACTAAAGCCTTACCTGAACAGGTATTTTCTTGCTTGCAGTCTATAGGTGCCTGGCACCGGGGCTTGGATAAATGCAGCCTTGGAGGTAGACAAGAGCTGCTGGTCAGAAGAAGAGGTGTGCTGTTCTGTCAAGAGATCAGCTGTTAGAGCTGAAGGCAAGCTCCTACTGCAGCTTATAAAATGCACATTTTAAATAAATCTTCTTTCTCCTGTGAAGAATTAGTAGGTAAAGAGATGAGATGGGTCAGGCTGCTTTCTCACCCAGTCCTTATTTTGTACCTTTTTCATCTCAAGTAATATCCAAGGATCCTTCTGTAGCATCCCCTAGGAGGCGGTGAGATTGCATTTTGAGCCATCGCTTGCCCAAGTTCTTACCTCCAGCAGTTAGTTTAACAAATCAGCTTTCTCAAGATCCTCAGCCATTTGCTGCCTTACAGCATAATTGTGCGTAACTGTTCCTCATTAGACAGCAATATTTACCTCTAGGGAATGGGGGTTTTCAGCCTAGGATGAATTAAACTGAAACTTTGGCAAACATTACTGCTTTTGTCAGGACAGAAATAAATTAGCTGGCTTTGAGCACATGTAACTTTCAGCATCTGGATGTTGTGTCACTGGATGCTGTATGTTAGCGGGGAAAGTAGTGAAGTTTTGACAAAGCTGCTGCTCTCAAATCACGCTCCTTTCCCATGGAGTTTGGAATACAGAGCTTGAGCAACATTGGAGTGTGTTTAATTGTGCACATTTAGGTTGCACTGGAGACCAATTGGCAGGGAAGCCTCATTCATACCAATGCTGCATAGGCTGCCAAACATGTTAGCAGTTGTGTTTTAGGATATACACATCTGTGATTCTGACTTGGATCCAAATTATTAGCCTGTTTGTACATGAATGCAAGAGGTAAATTCCAGCTTTAAGCCTGAAGGTTGTAGTTCTCCCCTACATTCATCTCTGCAGGGGAAGGATAGGAATTCCCCTTTGTTTAGGGTTTTGATAGAAGGGGAGGGGGGAAGTCCTGCTTTGCTCACTTTATCACGTATTATTTTATAATTTTATTTACCTTTTGTTGCCTTCATACAGTTCTGCTCCAGACAGCAGATTCTTATCTCCAGGGTCCAAGTACAAGAAGTTAATGAACCGTTTGAACTCCAGTAACCACCGATCTCTGTGTAAGCTGAATAATGCAGGCTGCAGCTGTCTGTACTCCTGTAATCAGTGCAGAAGGGATGGTGATAGGATGGGGGTGTTGGGAGGGAAAGGAGAAATAAGTGAGTTCATAGAAGTGAACTGGCCTGATAATTTGGGTTTTTTATTTATTTCCTTTTACCAGTAGTACCTTCTTTACGGTTGCTGCCTTCCGTCAAAGCAGAAAAAAGGAAAAGTAAAAGGGCTCTGCATGTGTCCTTTGCCCCTACAAAATGAATTTTTCCTTTGAGCTTGGAGTATATTTATAAGGAGATGTTAGAATATAGTTGAGGTTGCCTGGTGACTGCTTCTATGTTCTTCCATGAAACTCTGGATGTGCCTACATGGAGAGGTGAAGGATCTGGGTTACTGTGGTGGGTTGACCCTGGCTGGGTGCCAGGTGCCCACCAAAGCTGCTCTCCCCTCTTCTCAGCTGGACAGGGGCGAGAAAATATAACAAAAGGCTCGTAGGTCAAGATAAGGATAGTTTAATAAAGTGAAAGCAGAGAAAAACGAATGATGTTATTCTCTACTTCCCATCAGCAGGTGATGTCTGGCCACTTCCTGGGAAGCAGGGCTTCAGTACGCGTAGTGGTTCCTCCGGAAGAAGAAAATGCCCCCAGTTCCATCTCCCTTAGCTTTTATAGATGAGCTGATGTCATATGGTATGGAATATCTGTTTGGTTAGTTTGGGTCAGCTGTCCTGGCTGTGTCCCCTCCCAAGATCTTGCCCAGCCCCAGCCTGCCATTGAGGGGGGCAAAAACGTTGGGGAGACAGCCTTGATGCTGTGGGAGCACTGCTCAGCAGTAGCCAAAACACTGGTATGTTATCAACACCTTTCTAGCTACCAATGCAGAGCACAGAACTACGAGGGCTACTATGGGGAGAATTAACTCTATCTCAGCCAGACCCAATACAGTTACCGTGCCTCAACCTGAATGCTCCCTGCTCCTCTGGCACTCAGGCACTCCTGGGAATGCCTGGTGTTGGTGTCTGGCAAAAAGAATCTCTATCTTCTAATGCCGTAACTTTTTTCAGTGACTACTGCAATTCTCATCTCATTCTCTACTGTCTACTTTTCACTTACCAATTTTAACAATATATGGATTTTGCCTCACAGACTGTAGGTTTCCAAACATAAAATAGAGCAGATAGATAATTTTGTTAGGATGTTAGGTGGTTCATCCTATCCTTCCCAGCAGTGGCACTCAGCTCAGTGAGAAGCATTTAATCTGGTATGGTTCCGAACTAAATTTGTGTGGAGGTTAGATCCTTTGTTTAAAAAAACAAACAAAAAAATCAACCAAACGACCAAACCAAAAAGTACTGAAGCTAACAGAGCTATGTCACTTCAAGACGGCCAAGTGAAGGGAGTCTTGTTGTGGAAGAATGTGGCTGTTCTAAGAATTGAGCTAGTACTTTTAATATCTTGCTCAAATCTTAGTGGATGGATAGGGTACGTTGGGCTTCTGAACCGTGAAACATGAAGGGTGAGATTTATCTTCCTTACTTTTAGATGTCTGTATTGTAGAACGGCTGTACTGGAGTAAGTCTTCAGCTCCCTTTAGAGCCAGTGGCGAGGAATAGGTGGTTCTCAAGGATCATTCATCTCACCTAGATGTCTACATAAGAATGAGATGACGTTCAGAATAAAAGTACCGGTTTCTCTTCGCTACCTGTAAAGAGAGCAGAGATGATATGAGTGTCTGTTATAAACATCTAAGATTTAGATGAATCTCCCCTGACGTGCTTTCTGTTCTTCTCTGAGGTTGGTAGGATTTCAAAGCATTCAGTTTCATGCAAGGGATGTTCAACATTCACAAAATCAGGCTTGAACTGCCTTTGTGAGATGTGAAAGCTGTTCTACATTTGTCCTAAACTTCTGTGGGCGGTGAATGCATTGCTTTTACTGTCAGGTGGAAAACCATTACTGTTAGGTACTATGATAGTAAGAAAAAAATACATATTCTTTTGATCTTTGCAACAAAACGTAACGGGGACATTTGGAATGAGCTACTGTCCAGTGACATTTGAGCATAGCTCAGTGTATCAGCTTAAAAGCTGAATATATCCAGATATTCAGAGTTTTCAGAGATCTTACTTTGTTATACTCATTTTAATGCTTTTCTAGGGAAACATAGTTCCTTCTCTTCCTCACATTTTACATGCAAAGCATCCAGTTTAAATACAAATTAGTCTGAAAACAATCCTCTTTTTACTTTAAATTTTTAAAGCTTGGATTTAACTTTTAGGCTCATTAATATTCACAAACACTGCTTAGTTAAGCTTGCTTTAATTTCTCTGTGAGCTTTGTTAACAGGGATTATAGTGATGTTTGCATTTGCATGCGAGACTTTTACTATTGTGTAAATTTTGGTCATTATTATGGAAAAAAGAAATGAAAAAAATGTTGAAAATCTACCTCTGTCTCTCCAGTACTTTCTCTAACTCTTGTATTTCTTGATAGCTTTGTGAGAGTGTTTCTCTCCATATTTATTAGGTGGATTTTTCATCTCTCTTTGAAAGATGTTTGAGAGTCTTGGAACCCCAGAGGAGAAGGCAGGCTTTTGGTCTCCAGGTATGCCTTTGGCACATAGCATCAACAAGGGAACATACCCCTTCAAATTTGGAAAGCAAAGACAGCCTTGGAAGAGTCCCGCAGTTGTACGCTCTTTGACTCAGCTGAGACAGTTGTAGGCATTAGTTACCAGCCTCTGTTGCCCTGGCCAAATGAGCTGGAAAACACAGCGGCATTTTCCTAATGATGTTCCAGAGCCAAAGTCTGCTCACAGCAAAACACCTGTATTTGCAGCCAGTGGCTGGCTGGCTGCAGAGACTGTGAAATGTTTACAGAAGGGTAATCCATAGCTTCTTTAATTCTAAATTCATTTAATTCTAAACATGCTCAGTGTTCTTGAAAACTGGCAGAATTAATACTTCTGGAAGCTACAGCCTGCTATCTGTCCTGAGAGAGCATACAGCCTGAACAACCACTGGGCTGGGCTAGTGCGTAGCTCTAAGGTGGTACCACAGATCTGCCCTGCTGAAGATACTAGGGTGACAGAGCTCTTCAGCCTTTTTGTACAGAGGCAGTGAGTGCCCGGTCAACAGGACGCTTGATTTCTAGAACCAAGACTGATGCTACAAGCTCATCTCAGATGAGCAACCATTGCTGCTGTTGAGTTGGGATGGCTGGAATCACTTTCTGAAAAGTGAGAAGACTTGATTTAATTTCAGTATTATTTTTTTTTCAGTAGTCACAGCTTTAATGTAGAAACTTTGGGGGTGCTTTTTTTTTATATTTAAGTATACCTCAACATTTCCAAGACAGTCATGTATGTCATTATAGTGCTATTTTAATGCTTAGTTTTAAGTTCATTTCAGTTCCCTAACCCAAGTCTTCCCTTTTGCTGGGTGCCACTGGCAACTTGTTCCTGTACTCCTCGTGGGAAGGACAGATTGAGACTGCTGTTATTTCCTAGGAACTGGATGACAGATAATAGTTTGCAGCTGAGGCAGAATCTTGAAACTTCTTGTCCACAAAGTGCGTATTATACCTGTTCATGCTGCTAGACATGACAACCCCATGATTTGGGGAAAACTCTACCAGTTTCCTGTTGAAATTGTGTCTTTGAGAGTGTCCATCAGTGGGAAGGAAGACATGTTATACAGAGGGTATGGAGTAATGAATAGGTTTGATCTTAAATTAAAGGCATAAACTTGCTCCTCTGAATCTTATAGGGTGCATTTTCTTGCATTGTAGAGCAGTTTGTAATTTTCTTCTCCCCCATCCTGTCAGCCTGACTCACAGAAGTGCTATAGCATGGCTTACTTATCAGTTAATGGTAACTTCTAACCTCTGTCTTGTAAAGAAGCACTTTTTGGCAGCAGTTGTCCATAGAGACCTCTACCCCAAATATTAATGGTATAGACAACGCCTTCAGTCTTTAGAGGACTGCAGGTTATGATTTTTTTTTTTGGGTCATGTATTTGCTGGCAGGTATATCTAGGTATGTGATTGACTAACTTTAATAGAGGCTGCCTCTGTCTTGAGCCACAGAGGAAAACCAGTGTCTGTGCAGAGGCTGTGTCAGTGCACTAAGGCAAAGCTTGAGCTGAGCAACTACAGTCTGCCTCTCAGCTGGGCTTTTTAGCTTGAACTTGGTGCACATAGCTTTTGGCAAGCATAGAAGATGGGGGAAGAAAGAGAGAATAAATGGCCATGTCGTACAGGCAATCTCCCTTGCAGATCAAGAGCGAGCAGGATACAGATCACTGCCTAATGCCGTGGATGATCAAGAGGAACGGTTCTTAGTGTCTGTAACTTAGGTTAACTTTGTAAAGGGAGCGGAGGTCTGCTGAGGCATACTAGGAGATAACCTTGCTTTGAATATTACTGATGCTTGTCTGAACCCTAGATTCAGCATAGGAGCTCATAGTGAGTATTCCCTTACCTCTCCTCCATCTCTCCTTCCCTAAAATGTCCCGACTTGCAAATCAGCAGCCAAAGGAAATTCACGCACCTAGGAACTTCCCATGCAAAGAGAGAGCTTCCTTTTTCCTGACTGTTTTGAATGCACATTGCATATTGCACCTTCCTTTGGCATCTTTGACAACGTGTCCCCCATAGTCTATAATTTCATGCATCCCTGTAATTTATCACTCACACGGTTTTGGCTTATCTAGTGAGAGATGCAGCAGAATCTATAAATCAGATAAAATATTACTGTGCTTGCATAATAAGAACTACCTATATTTATTTCATGTTCTGTCTTCAAAAAATGGCTCTTGGGTGGGTGTTTTTTCGGGGTGAGGTGGGACATGTTAAGGGGCAAAAATACAATGGAATCTTCTGGCAGACCACTTTTTGCATTTGGACTTGGCAGGAAATAATTCCTTAGTTGACTACCTATTTCAGACCAATAGTTTGCCCAGTCTACTTGTCTTCTACTGAGAATGTCTATTGTGGGGTGCATCACTGGAGCAGGAAAGTCATGGTGTGACTCTTAGGGATGTTCTCTTTCCCACTTCAGCTAGAAAGATGTAGAGAGTTAATATGCCTTAGGATTTGTTTATTTATTTATTGAAGTTCAATCTGATGGATTTAGGGTTTTCCATTATCCATGTTGGTGTCTAATTCTTTGTTGAATCAGTTGGAGGATGCAGTCTTTGTTTGCTCCAATTTAACAAAGCATGGGAAAGGTGTGTGTGTGGGATAATAGTTTCTGTATCTTTTTACATTACAGAGTGCTTCATCTAAAGTGTCATTAAACTAATCTGTCCTGCTCAAAAAGAGGTGAGAACCTGAAGGTAGCCTTTGATAAAATCTAAGATAGAAAGCAAATAATCCCTTTGTTTATTTAATACATTTAAAACTTAGGTTGCATGAGAGTTCCATACATAGTTTCGGGTATCTTTCTGCATTCATGAAGGAGATGTGCATGTGTTTGTCTTGCTTATGCCTATTCAACTGCTTTACAAAGTCAAGTTGTGATGGATATTATTCTGGAGAGTCTGGTAAACTTGTGTACTATTTGTCCACGTAAGTGAAGATTGTAGGCTTGGGAAGTGTAGCTTGAAAGCAATATTATCAGTTGTTCTTTGTTAAATTTCTTCACAAGGATTCACTTTCCTACTTTTATTCTATAAAATAATTGTCCCTTTCTTTCACTGCAGTTACTGCTCTACCCTGACCCCCAACACTGGTCTCGGACACATTCTATTAGATCTCTGTAGAGCCCTATTGGATGTTCTTGTGTAGATGTGCCACATGGAGTGGATTTGGGGTTGGGATTTGTGTATTAAAGAGAATAAACAGATACAAAATCTGGTTCTCTTCTTGTAGTTCAAACTGTCGTAACTTTGGGGGACAATATTGCGCTAAAAATCAATGTTGGCTTTGGCTTTTGTGTTAGAGGTTTTGGCTTTCTGATATGGATACATTTTTGGGTTTTTGCTTAGTTTTGTTATTTGAGTAGGCTCCAGCAGAGTAGTGTTTAGAGATCAGGGCTGTAAGAGGCAAAACACTTTATCCTGTCAAACATACGCATATGTTGCTTGAGTCCTGCTGATTCAGATCAGGGTCCTTTAGATTATGTAAATGAATATCAATATAATTTGAAAGATTTGGAATTAAAATAGAAATTTTGCTATAGTTTTCAGAATCTATTACTCCAAGATAAAGTAAAACTGCCAGAAAATGTTGAAATTTGAGACTTAGTTTTAGAGTTTAGGAAAATAAGGTGGTTAGAACTGCAAAATCGCACAGCATCACCAACATGGAAGTAATGCAAGAGGCAGAATTGTTACATCTTCCACAATTTACTTTGATGCAGCAAGCACTACCTTTGCTGAATCCCACTGAAGTGAAGGATGTTCTGAGAAAGAGCTGTTGAGGCTATAAAAAGACCCTCTTCAGATGTGCTTTCTTCTCTTTCACTGTGCATCTATAAAAATTATTGATATATCTTACCTAAATGGAAATGAATTGTTAAATAATTGACAGTAATTCTATCGTTTATCTAGGACCGATTAGTCTTTACTATGTCATTTTTGTTGTGGCATTTGGGGGTAAAACCCCCACATAAATAGTCCCAATATTAAAGGATTAATTACCTGAAACTTTACTGCTACAAAGATTTTCTTTGTTTTGATTTAAGTGTGTAAGTTATATCATGGCTTCAGGGTATCATTTGCATCCCTAACATCTGAGCACGTGAATGACTTTGAGCCTGAGGCTTAAGGTGTCTTTGTGCTTCTGTGTGAAGCTTAACGTAGCATCAGGGTTTAAGAATTCTTGTGTATGTGACATTTATTTATTATTGTGAAAGAAAAGAAGGAATATAAGAAAAAGAATGTGACTAAAGATCCTATAAGAGCCATGGAAATATCCAGTTGCACAGATCTGTAAACTGTAAAGCTTAGCACTGGTAAAGATGAGATTATTGTTTCTGAAAGCATACTGAAATAATGCACTCTTTGCTTTTGAGACCATGTTAAGTCCTTTCACACACTTTTTCATTTTGAGAGATGCAAACTGCTAAGCAACACAATATTTTAGCTGTGTACTGGTAATATTTTTCTGATTACGTAGGAAGGTAATTGCAAAAGCTTTTTTTTTTTTTAAAGAAACAACAGTAAAACATGCTTCTAAAGCAAAATCACCATTTTCTCTACTAAAAAATAATGATAATCAAGTTCTAAAGTATTTGTTGAAATAAACTTGAAATAGTTCTCTCTTGCTAAATCTTTTTATTCATGTTTTTTATTTCTTCAAACGTGTGGTATACTGTGAAGGGATCAGTGTTGCCAGACACGTTCTTCTGAACATATTGTAACTCTGCCACTGAGTTGGTTTTCTCAAGGAACCTGGGAACGGTGGCTAGGTTTATACAGAAATATAAACATTCAAGGCCGGGTGAACTGGAAATGAGACTCTTGTCAGGATGGTGGTGAAATCAGGAGCTGTGAGATTGAAATGTTTCTCTTTTTTCCCCTCACCTTTCAGCTGAATAAAGTTCCTACAGCTCAGGACATTTGAACCAGTGTACAGAAGACGGAACACATTAACTAGTTTATTGAATTCTCTTTGCTTTCATGCTCAAGCCATAGCAGTCACTATTATTTGAAACAAAGGAATAGTTCAAACTCAGGCTATGGCTTATCATACTATGATAAGAAAATGCTTGTTATGAGTGAAAGAATTATGTTATCTAAAATTAGATTATTTAACATACTATGGCTCCATAGGCTTGAAATCTCAAGTTATTGCCTTAAAATTCTCTCTCATAAAATCTACAAGATCGCTAAAAAATAGTTCTTGTTTCAGTTATCTCAAAAGTGGATGCTCTCTTTTGGTCCCCTGAAGCATGTCACCATCCTAAGGAAAACCTTGTAAACTATATTATGGAACATGCTACGTCAAACCTCTGGGACCTAAGATTTCTAAGGAGTATCAACCCAGCCTTTAAATTTATGCTGTCAGGCTTGTACTTCTTGGCTTTTTTAGAGGGTGGTGGTGGGAATATTTTCAGTTTTGTTACTTGCACATTTCCCTTCCCCACTCCTCCTTTTGTCATGCATACACCTATTCTTTGCCCTGGGAAGAATTCAACACTAGAGCTCACATGTGGATCTACCCTGAAAATACAAAATCACAGTAGATTGGGCATCTTTGATAAGAATGTGAAAGAGTTTTCATAGCATCACAGCTTTTATGTGTGTATCTCTTAAATTACTGTTTTGTTTTGTGGGGTTTTTTGTTGTTTGGGGTTGGTTTGTTGGGGGTTTTTTTTGTTTTGTTTTGTTTTAGTTCTGTATTAACCTTTCCAGTCCCCACCCTTCCGAAAGTACACTTAAAAACTGCATCTAGGTCATAGCCCAGTCCCAGAGAGACTCTCATTGTTAATACCTCATGTTTCCAGCTGATCTTTCTTGGAAACTTTGACCATGCTCCAGAGGTAGACAATCCCTTTTTGTCAGATCTTGCCATTCTTTCAAGGCTGTCTCTTCTTACTCCAGCAGTTCTGTTTCTGCTGCTCCAATGACACAAAAGAAGTAGCAGGAGCAACAATGTAATAGCATCAATGGGGTTTTGTTTAGTTTTCCTCTAGAAAAAAACCCGGCATGCTAGCATGTAAACAATATTATTAGTATACATTTTGTCTGAATTATTCCCAACAATGGTAGTATTATTCTCAATAGTGAGGTTATGTCTTCAGCAGCAACTTCACTAGAATATTTTTATTAAGCCTGCTTGTTACATCTTTGGGGTTTCCCTTTTACCTGTTTCTTTAAATCAAAGGGTTTGGTGCATGTGTTCCCCCTCCATCTTCTGAAGAATTACTAGGCTGTCTCTTGCTCCTTTCCTTTGTTCTACTGCTTGCCTATTCTTACTGAGCTTCTGCCTTGAATTGTAAAGCTCTTCATCTAACCCATAGACTTCAGTAAGTATCATCCTGTATGAGTTTTCCTAAACTGAGAGTGGCTGCCTTGATTTTTATTGAAACAGTCTTTCCCAGGCTGTTTGGCTTCTCTATTATTTTCAGCAAGACAGCAAACTTACTACTTTTCTCCAGTCTGCTATTTGTAAACTGAGGGGCTTTACATTTTGATTAAGAGTAGAGCCACCCAAGGACTTTTCAGTCTCAGCAGTTTCTTCTTGTTCTGTTAAGGTATAAAAAGTTCAGAAGTTTGCAAAATTGTGTGCGAGAATAGTCATTAAAACTCAGATTCACAGGAATTAGGCACAGGAGGGACCATCTAGTAATGTCACATTTTCTGCTAGTCAAGTTACTAATTTTCACTTATTTTCTCTCACTCAGAGCCAAGAAATGAACTGTAACTGTTACCAAAGCTTACCTTATATTTTGGCTTACATGTGTCTTTCGGAAACTTTTCATCTCCTGCATCAGGATATGGAGGGTACAGCCCTTTCCTTTGCAGTTTGCAATAGTGGTTAATCACCCTTACTGTTAAAAATGTGTTCCTTCTTTCTAATTTGAAATTGTCTGAAATCCCATGGAATAGCAGCTGTGAATCTGACAGAGCAGTGTTTCATGATCTTTCCCTGAAGTGGTCTAATAGTATTTAACATCTGTGGACCACTCGGGTTGCCAAGACTTTACAAGCTGCAGTGAGAGAGTTTGCATTATAAAGACACCCCGCTTTTGTACTCTTTTCATACATGCAATTTTGATGACTTTTTAGAAATCAGCTAACGTCTTGGTATCCAGGTAGATATGCAATAGATTTATTGTGCTTTACAGTATTAGTGTAAATGCGCATTTGCTGTGCTCCTCATCTTCCATCCCTGTATCCGTTCTCTGTGTCATCCTAGAAAAAAGTATCTTGGACAGATACAGTGACTAAATCTGGGCAAATGTTGCAAGTGTTTGTCAATCCTAGAAAGTAAACATTAAATCCTGGAGTGTGCATTGGTTTGTGCTTAAACTCAAGGCTGGTTTTTAAAAAAAAACAAAAAAAAACCCAAATAAAACACTACCTTTTGTTACTCTGAAAAAAGACTTGCTTCAAGTATGTTTGTGTTGCTTTATATTGCTTTTCATAAATGAGAGTTTTGGTGGTACTCGAAGAAAGAGCTTGTTATTTACTGGGGGACGTGTATTTGGAGGCGGAATAGAGGATCTGTACCTGAAGGTTATGTGTTGACTCTTCCTGGGTTTGTGAGATGCCCCAAAGAGGCAGGGTGCTGTGGTGCAGCAAAGCTCCTTTGAGAGAAGAGCGGCTGAGTGGCTTTGGGGTGGCTCTAAGAGATGTGAACAGTGTCTGAACTTGTCAGGAGGAAAAAAAATGAGCCCCAGAGGTCTGTCAGTTGTGTGACTGCTTGGAAAAAAACAGCGAGGGGGAGCAGAAGGGGGTGAGGGGACACCAGTCAGGTACCTGTGCCTGGTGCAAAGGCAAAATGTAGTGTGTTGTTTGCAGTACGTGTTAACCCTTGTGGCGCTTAGTTCTACTTTTGCAGAGTATTAGGTGTCAAGTGCTTTTCTGCGATGACAGCACAGACTGCTTCAGAATGCCCTAAAAACTAAGAAAGGACAATGTTGCTTGCACTGCAAGCTGCTTAAGGTGAGCACTGTGCTCTCTACTTGCCTGTTAAGACTGTCTTAAGGTACTACAGGTGGTCTTGTGGTTATCTGGGTCTATTATAAGAAGTGTAGAAATATACTGAGAAATGGAAATAAGAGAAGGGCCCTGGTCCCAGAATTTTATTACTTAAGAAATACCGTATCTTTGCTACTCTTATGGTTTCTACTTTCAAATTAACTTCTTAAGCTAATCTCTACGCACTTACCTTCTCTAGAGCTTTTGGATCAGTGGCACAGACATGCTCAGTATTTGTACTGAGGTACTAGCGTGTGCGGAGTTGTTGAGCAATTCTTGTCTGACTGGGTGTCTAAGCTACAATCCAGCACACATCATCTTGTACCTTCTCCAGGCTTACTGGGAGAAGAACAAATGACCTGGTGGCAGGTAGGTAGGAGCCTGGGTGTTTGGGTATCTGGATTCAGGTCTTTGATGTCCTCCAGAGGTTTTGTGCAAATTTGATAAAAAAATTTCAAAGGTGTTAAGGACGCAGGAGCTATATAGGAACTTAATGACAGTTTTAGAAAGATGTTAAGTGATTAGTTCCTACGGGTTTTCAGTAGGAGTTATATGCCTGGCTGCTGCTTTAAACCTTGCTAATTGCCATCTTATAGCTTTAGGTACATTACTACATCTAAAAGTGTGTCCTGTGGTCTCTATATGGCAGTTCCTTACTCATACAATAGGGATAATGTTTCTTCATTTCACAATAACTAAAAGGGTGAGCATATGAAAAATTGTTAGGTTCTTGAATTCTGTGGAATCACGGACTACATGTTTAAAGTAATCCTTTGAACAGCACTTGATCATAAGCAGTTCACTGCTCATAACTTTAGTTGCTTGGTTTTCTCAAGCAACACCTGAAAGATTTTTGTCTTTCGTTTGAAAGCTGAGTTTTGTAAGAAAACCCAAAGTTTTGTCTTTATCTTGACTCTGGAGCAGTGCCCTATGAGCGTAAAACACTGGGGCAGAGGACGTTTCAGAGAACTACAACTGACACAGAAGATACTGAGAGGGGAGGGGATGCTTGAATTAATTTCATCTTGTTATGGGATACTTAACAGACTGTGTTCTGCGTCTCTGCAATCTCACTGTGCTTCCAGTAGTTTTGGAAGGGATGGGATTAGAGGAATAGTGATTAAGATTATCCTTTCCTTTTAATGCTTGTGTTATGACTATATTAGAATAGTCACGGTGATTATCCATATACCCTGAGATTGATTTCTTGTTGTCCTCCTATGATGATGGAGTAGGAGTGTGGCTTTTATGCATACATATTGTGAGTGTCGGACAAAGTCAATATTGGTTATGAGCTGAGAGGATCTTTAGACACTGGTATGAGATGCAATCTTTTTGTATTTTGCTTTTACATTAAAGATCTGCCTGTGGCCTTCAAACAAAATATTTTGGTCCATTCCTGCTCTTGACCTCTTGTAATGTTTCTTGAAGTGGAACTAGTTTTTTCAGATGTGGAAGTGCTGTTTTGTTGGATACCAGTCCATAATGCGTTTAACTTCCAATTATGTTACATTAAAGTTCAGTGAGGCTGAATCTCTGTTTTTATTTCTCTGCCAGTCAAATTAATATCCTTCATCTGTTTGCCAATGGGAGGCAGAAAAAAAAGAATGGTTTGTGTAGGTGGCAGTGACTTGATTGGCACACATGATAGGAACAAACAGGAGGAGATAAGTTGTTTTCTCTCTTTCATGTTTCTTTGTTTTTGAAGTTCCAGGTTTTCCAGTAGGGTCTTAAGCAGTTCTCAAAATGATGCAATTTCATCTTCTGAGGAACATGTGCCCTGTCAATGTATAATTTGTTGTCAGCTACAACAGAAGGCTCTTCCCCTGTGAAATCATTTAGGATCAGTTGCTACTGCAGGTGTTTGTCTTCCTCATGTTATCGTAGTCAGACACAGTTGATTTCTCTGATGACACCTGGATATACGCTAAAAAGATAAGTCTGCTTGGAAAGGAAAGCATGAATATGACCAACTACTTAAATCTATTCCTGCTTATAAGAAATGCTAAGAAAGCCTCTTCAATTCTTAAAATGATGGAGTTGTAGGATTTTATTATTGCTCTTTTTGAGTTAATTAAAGCTGAAATAACACTTTGATAGGCCATGGAACAGGGCGTAGAAACTAGGATAAAACTGTAACATAAGTGGTGACTACAGTCATAGCACCCAGTGGAAATATTAGCAGAGGTTAAGATTTTCAAAAATATGCTCCGTGGTGCCCTAATTCTACTTCTGTCAAGGTCAGTGGTGAAAGTCTCCCTGGCATCACTTAGAGCAAATGTAAGCTAATGAAGAACACTTTGACAACTCCACTCTGTAAAGGTTGGCCACTGTAAAACTGCAGGCTGCTTTTTAAACCTGTCATCTCTAAAATGCTTGTGCTCAACCAGCTCTGGAGTCACTTAGTCTTTAGATTTTAATTTAACATTTCAGTTTCTAATTATGATTGTAAACTGGCAAGCAGGATGTAGTCTTGCTTTGCTTTTCTGCCTGGTTATTTTCCTAGGTAAGATTCTCAGTGGATGATAAAACTATTTAAAGGATAATGCAGGGTATATTCTTAGAGTTGAGGTTTTTCAGTGCTAAGACTGCAATGTAGATATAAGCACTTATTTAAGCAGGTTTACAGATTAATATGGATACAGGTTCTTGGTTTTCTGTACATTTCTATCAGCGGGTGAATTGTGTGGTTTTTTTTCATTAGATTTCATTGTTACTTTTGATTTGTCTATGTGTATTTGAATTGAAATTGAGAAAAAAATGGTGTTTCAAGATAACTAGATACATAAAACAGTCTTAAACATACTGTCTACAGAAGAAGAAGAGTTTATGAGAATTTTTGCATTAACAAATCAATTTTAAAGTAGCTTATTAATATAAAGGTGAATTAGACGTAATATGAACCACACAGAAATTTCCACTTACTTGCCTTGAGTGTGACTTACAAGAAACAGGGAGGTTGCTCACTCTGTGGTTTTGCAGTGTGAGTGGGGGAAAAGGTCAAGGCATGCAGAAATGAATGAGCAGGGGACTTGAGGATTCCTGCACTGGTGACAGTCCTGCCCAAATGGATGCGAATCATTACTCTGAACTGAGGAGCTGTATCATGCTCTAAGATTAAGGGCTATTTTCCTTTCAAATTATTTCTCAAGTTAGTAAGCTTTTTCAAAGCAAACTGTAATACCTTGGTAGTCGTCCTTAAAATGTTCTTTTGGATGAATCCACGGTCTAAATTTTTACTTAATTCCCACACTTTCACTTTTGCTGGTCTCCTGATCACCACAAATCCTCTTTATCTTAGTGAATTGTGAATATGGAAAACTTCTTTTAAATAATGCTTTGTATGAGCACAAGATAATTGTGTTTATCTATTTCACACAAACCCAGCTTTCACACCACATTAAGTCTGAGAAGTCAAGCATTTAGGAAAAGCAGTTTTACAGCTGAACAGCAAAACTATGTGCTGTTTTTATTGCCACTTCAGAAGTCTGCTTCTGCCAGCTCTCCCTTTACCTTGTTTCTTCCTGTGATTTTGGTCAGCTTAACTTAAAAGGGGTGTCCTTGAAGACAGTATTCCTTCTATTGCAAATCTGTTTCCTCCACTTGTCCCTTTTCCAGTGCTGCAGAGTATCTTTTGTAGCAGAGGAAGGAATGACCTCTGTAGCTGGTTCCCATCAAGCAAATGGAAACTGCTTGATAGAGGGAGGAGCACTGATTTTCACAGCTTAGGGAGTCTGCACCTAGGAAGCTTCCTGCATGGGTGTGACAAAAACTGGTAACTCTCTTTGTATTTAGTAGCAAACTTGTTTTCTTTTACTTCAATGTCTGGGAAGGTTGAAAAGTGGCTCTTCGCATTAGTTGTTGGATTCAGCTATTGGGGCTTTTTAAGAGCTGAGGAGTGGGACTTACTAACATGTCACTTTTCAAATAAGTATTTCTGTCTGACTTAGTTGAAGTTAGTTTTTTCTTTCATTCTGGAATAAGTGTAGAGCTTCAGCAGACTTTCAAACAAAACAAAAGTCATCTATTAGTAAAGTCAGCTACTGATGAGGAGCAATATTTATGTGGTTTGGTTTTTTTTTTAACACGAAGACTGAAGATTGCAGCTGCCATCCCATAAATTTTAAGCAAGGCTGCTGAAGTGGATTATTTTATACTTTGTGAAACTGCATAGAATACAAGCGCTTGATGAGACTGGACCCCATAGACACATCTGACAGCAGCTTTATAAAGCTGGCGTGCATTCACTGAAGAAAAAAGAATATGTAAAGGCCAGGCGTGTTTTTCAGACATACACACCCCTATTGATAAACCACTATTGATTCACAAACAGGGATACCTTCAAGTTTTGAGATAAGCATCTGGCACAGGTCTAGCTGTGCCTGCTAAAGAGCAGGGGAGTTTTGCCCTTTCATTGACAAATATGTAGTTAATAACTCAGGCTCACTTCTGTTCCAGAAATCAATCATAAGGTTTTTACTCAGCCCTTTGGTAACTTCCTACTCCTTAATAAACAAGACAGCTGTCCTCTAATGCCAGGATTATAAATGTGGGTGAGCATCTTTCTGTAACAGCGGTTGGTTTCTGCCTGCTCCATGTCATGGTAACTCATAAAAGTAGATTTTGCTTTGTGTAATACAAACGCAAAGTAAAGAGGATCTGTGCCCCACAGTGTTCGCAGCATAAACATAAGGTGAGAGAGCATGTGGATATAGTTGATACGCAGAAGGATGTCAGGAACCGGTGCTGCTTTTGTGTTATCTTGGAGGGAGAAGTGCGAGGGCAGAGACACTGGGTTGCCATCAACAGGTCAAGTTTCTCCTGTTCTCGGGCAAATGCTGTTCTGTGCTGAAATGCCTTCAGCAAATGATGCTATTGAGTGCTGTGCAAGAATTCTCTAAGAATGGTAACTTTACTATGGACTGGGCAAAAATTTGTGCCTTCTAGAAATTTTCCCCTGTTTTGTACAGATGTTCTTTTAACTGTCAATACTTACTGCTTCAGGTTTACTGTCACTTGTAAGATTACAATGAAAACTCCAGGGCTGCTTGTCCTGATTGAATATGTCATTGCTTGCTGTGTATAGGATATATTTTCACTTGTTGGAACAAACCTGTACAGTACTGGACAGTTTTACTGTACAGTAAGCTTGAAACTTATGCTGGCAGAAGGACAGAAAACCAATTCCAAGGGAATTCTCATACTTCCCTTAACAAAAGATCTCTTCACTAGGGAGGATAGTCTGTTTGTAACTGCAGCGTTTATATTCTCTGCCTTGCTACTGCTCTGTGACTGAAATTTTAGCTCACTGGCTGACTTTTTCTTTGACTCATTGTAGAAATTTATTTTTTTGTCAGCTGTATCTAACCTATCAGTCAAAGATGACTGAAAAGGCTTGGGCAGAGTTGTCTCATGTATGAGCTCTCCTGGTCAGATCCATTCTTTAACCAATTTATTATGAAGTTTGAGGCATCAAGTGAAATAGTATGTTTGCATACCTAGAAAAGAATGAGTAAGACGACAGCCAATTAATTACGTTTGGTTTTCTCAACCTTTTCCTTTTTGTGTGTGTGCTCTGTTCCCCACTAATGGTTTTTAGATATACTGGCCAAGTGAACCATTTGAAACTGATTTTAAATTCAGTCACTGTGAAAGAGTTGAAGCCTTTTTTTGTCCGCTCAAGTGCCGTTAGTTAGTCACTGGGAGAAGAGGGAGACTGAAATTTGTGGGTAGCTGCAAGACAATGTGATGTTGAGCAGTTCTGTATTAGATGGCTGCTGCCTGGCCAGTCCATGCGTGCAGAGCTCCAGCCTCACCTGTACACTCTCTCTGCTGCAGGGAACAGGGCAGGAACGGGAGCTATTGAGAGGAGGATGGGGAGGGAAACACATCCAGGGAAAACCACGTTTCATTACAGCCTCTGCAACTTGTTTGGCCCTGCTTTTGCACACCCGGCTCTCCCAAATCATTAAAGCCTCAAGGTTCACAGCACTACAAAAACATCTGTGATAAAAGTATTTCAGGAACCGGACAGACCGTCTTCACATGAAATAACCAGCCAAACTTTAAAACCAGCGTTATGGAAGAGTGGCAGCTGCTGATCCGATCCCGAGAGCCGTAACGCTGCAGGGCTGCTCTTGGCTGACTTTGTCCAGATCACATTAGCTGAGGCTGTAGCTCTGCTTTCTGCTCTTTGCTCCCTAGGAGAGAGGTGTTCAAGATGTTATCAGTGTTGTGGTTTTGGGACTATAGGCACTAGGGAGACAGGGGATATCCAGCTGGCGTCTTGTTTTAGCAGAAAAATCCCTTCTGATTATTACAGGCATAGGAGGATCATTGCTGACAGCATGCATTGGAGCCAAATCCTGTTCTGAAATGCATTAATACAGATGTAGAGTCACTGCTTAAAAAAAAAAAAAAAAAAAAAAAGAATAAATGAAGACATCTGAATTTGTGCTGCTGTAACAAAGCAGAACTTTGTACTCTGGTTATAGTTTCTATGTACTGAACAGAGGCTTGAGTGTTTTAAATATTGAAATTTTATGATTTTTTCCAAGGTGCTCATGTAGCAAAAACTAACCAGTAAAATACGTGAGGTAGCTACCATTTTTCATGGGCCTCCAAGGGAGACAATCCATTCTCATACAAAAAGAGCACTCAACAGGTCACCTGGAGACTTAGGAGCTCCCCAATGTGTTATGTCCCTTCCCATGAACTGTGTCACACAGCTGTGGGAAAAGACTTCGTCTGGACTGGCAGCATTTTTGTAACTCATACTCTTGGAGTCCAAGGTCTAGGGACTGAGAGCTGTCAGTATTTCTGTAACCTGAAATCTTGCCTCACATTTTGGTTTGATCTGATGCACTTAGTTCTCTTCTCCCCATATTGCATTGTCAACAAATAAGTAGAGCAGAGTTTGCATAAGTGTTCTTTGTCTGCTGCTGGGTTTATTGGAATTAATAATCTAAATTATGTATTAAAAATAATGTTCAATGTTGACACAGCATCTCCCCTTTTTCATTTCTGGCCTTTTACCTGCAACCTCAGCATCAAATAGTATTTTTCAACCACTGCCACTCTAGACGTGACCTGAAGACTATTCCAAATGATGTTCTCTCTGTTCTGCCAAGTCAATATTTTCTGTCTGCTATTCTGTACATGCTTCACGTTATTAAGTCCCTTTCCTTTTACACCTCATTGTGTCCTGTCTCCTGGGATAGGGCAAATATTTGTCTCCCTGGGATTGCAGTGAGACTTGAATACTAAGAGGCACCACCTAAGTGATTTTCCCTTGTGCCTAATTAAGGTGGATATTTGTACTTTTTTTTTTAAAGCAGCCTAATTAGCTATATCATTCTGCACTACATAAGTCTTCCTCTGTTTAATTGCATGGCTCATTCCTTTGCTGTTGTAGAGGTGTCCTATTTGTCTGGGCATTCTTTCTGGGTCTACTCAGTGATATACATTTCTTGGTTGTGTCTGAGTATTTTAGAAGTATGGCAGCTCTAGAGATAGCACTTTGTCTCAGTTTTTGAGAATGTATGTTTTGTGTGACGTTCCTGGGGCGTATTGCTGTTCTGAAGATACTGTGAGGATCAGCCCATTCTAGGTCTTGTTTTATTTACGGGAAACAGAAGAGAGCAGGAAAACAGTGAAGACATGGCTGGATGATGAAACTGTGATAATGAAATTCATCTTCCCTATGTCCTTGGTCTGCAGTCTCACCTCTGCTTCCCAACGTAAAATAGTAAGAAGGAAATGAAATACTTGATTTCTTTAAAACTTTAATGTTATCGAAATCACAGTTCTAAGATTAGAAGAGACTTAAGTGGGTCCTGTCATTTTAAGTGGCTCATTACCAGGATACTGAGAACAAACTTTTGTCTTTACTAGATGGTATTAATAGTGATTGGATCAGGCACATGTTGTATTATGTGACCTACCTCTACCTCGAAGATCATCCACAATAAACCATTTCATTTTCTATGTGTCTTGGACATGTGATAGGTTTTTTGGTTTTTTTGTTTGTTTCCTGTTACTTCCCCAAATCCAGGTATCCTCCTGGGGACATGTTGTATATTTGCCTTGATAGCAAAGTCTGCTTCTTCCTTTATATGTCTTTCTGTTAAGGAAGTCAGATATAGTCTTTGGCTTTCTCTACCTTTCTTCCATTATTTTCTGGATATCTGTATCTAAGAAATAAAGGGCCAATGTAATATGAAGTGATTGACTTGTCATTTCTGTCTTGATTTGTCACCTGCAACAAAGGGCCCTTCACATTGGGAAATGCAGGAGCTCAGTATTTTGAGAAAAACAAACAACACTGCATCTTGCAGCCTCTCCATGATGCTGAGATGTCTGGTGGCTTTAAACTGAAGTTTATACATCAATTAAAAGAAAATCACTGTCCTAATTGGGAAGGAGTGGAAGAATGGTTTATGGATGATGATGTCAGTTTAGTTTTCTTCAACTAGTTATTATGTAAATAATGTAAATTCATAGGATGTGTTTTGTTCCAGTAAATGCAGGAGACTTTTCTGCCTTTTTGGGAGTTTGAAACATCAAAGCTGTGTGAACCAACTTAATGTGAGACTATGTCTAGGAATACAGTGAACTTTTTTCAGTAACTGCTGAACTACATTTAGATGAAGACGTACTGGCTTCAGCCACTTTATGTGGTTGTTCTTTATTTGCCTGTTTTCATCCTTTACCCAACAAAAATACTAACACAGTTTTTTCAGTTTATTGTGCCTAAAGCAGAAAATCTACTCTGTTTAGATACAGAAGCTTGAATGATAATGTAAACATTTAGAAGTTATTTGATTAATCACATCACCCTTTTGCAATTAGGAATAAAATAGAAAAAAAAATTCTAGGCCTTTTGGGAATGGGAATTTTAATTATTCTTGTGTCTTTGGGGCAATACTGAATTGGAGATTTTCTTCTTGGGTCACATCTGTGGGAGTGGAAGGATTGTTTTGGGTGAATACTTCCCCTCCCCTTCACTATTGCTCTTAAAAATTCATCTGGTCATTCTTTTAAATGGACTGACCTAGAGTGAAGTATTTGTTCAAATACCCTACAGAAGTGACACTTGCACATTAAACTGCAAATAACTCTTTTTTTTTTTTTAACATTGGCACTGTCCAATGACAGAACAATGGAGAAAAAAGTTAATTTACAAACTTTGCAACAGAGTTTGGAACAAGATTAAAAGTTGAAGATGCAGTATTTGATAACTAGGAATAAATATTGCATAGCACCTTCTTGCAAAAGTAGATTTGCTATTGAATATGCATGTGTGTTGGGCAATAAGTTGCTTGACTCCCTGATTTCAGTGCACAGATAAGGGTATTAAAGGTGAAAATGAACTCATAGGTATTCTTTAAAGCTTGGTGTATCTAAAATAGGCTCAAAAGGAATTATTAATGTCTATGTAGAGTGGGAGGGCTATTTTTTTTTTTAAACATAATTCTTGTTATCCCCTTTGAAAAGCTCAATGTAACTTGAACAGTTAAAGATTAAAATTCCAGCTGCAGAAAGACAAGGAATTTTACATGCTGTGTGCAGGTGTGAAGGCTCTTCTTCCCATGTTGGCTGGAGGTATTGGCTGCTGAGAGTGGAAAAGGCTGCAGTCATTAAGTAAATGCTTTCATCTTATTTGATGTGTGAAGCATCAGCTAAGACGAAAGAAGTTTTGTCATATGAATAAAGTTGATGCCTTATATTTTGTATGTAGATTGTGAAGTCCAGAACTTAGACTGTGGTTTTTCTTGTATTTCTCAGCCTCTGTTGGTATGTCTATTGGTAAGTTTGGTTTGATTAAGTTTGTTTGCTTTGGTGTTTCATTTGAAACAATTTGGGTTACAGGCCTGAATGTTCGGCAGTATCCTAAAGTAGAGATGCTCAGAGCAGGTCTATGTAATCAAAGCTATATAGGATTTCCCTGTGTCTGCTGTCATGGAGCTGGGGTCAGACAACTAGCTTACAAAGGGAAAATGATTTTTCACTAAGTATTCCGTTGATTTTTTTGGAGACTGTTGGCACTTACAATTTCCTTTAGTTGTTTTTTTTTTAAAGTGGCAGACAGGGCACTTATGACAAAATAGTACTGTTCATGAGGCGGTCAAGAGGAGAAAAGCAAAGTGTGTTCATGTGGCATTGAATCAGTGCAGAGAGAAAAGAACTGCAGGGGAGTTCTGCTGTGCCTTTGTGTTATGGGGATGAGAGCCTGACAAAGGGAAGGTGGATGTGGAGAAACATTAATGAATAAAATGTCACCTAAGAAAGTCATCATTGTCTTCCTTCTGTCTGTATCAAAGAACACCCAGGAGTGTTAGATGGATAGCAACACTCTTGTTAAGTGGAGGAGGGAATAGAAGGTTTGTCCTGGCCTTTTAGTTATACACGAGAGAGAAAAAAGTTGTATTGTTATAACTAACTAGAGAAGAGCTTGGTTGTTTGGGTTTTTTTCTCCTCTTTGTTCTTTCTCCAGTTAGATTGCACACATCTGCAGCTCATAGGTCAATTCTCTTACCTTTTGCTTTTGACTTACAATTATCTTTTTCTTGCCTGGGCCTGTTCTTGCCATCCATTTATTACAAATTATTTGAATTGGATACTCTGTGAGTTTAGAACTCAGAAGACACTGTATTCCTTTGAGATAGCTATCCTATTTATAGTTATTGTTACTCTTATTGTTTTTCCTGTGCTTGGGTACCTTGCTTGAGTACTGGGCATTATCTGCAGATATAAACTCCAGCAATAGACCTCCGTCCTGAGCCAGTGTGGGGGCTGTTCTTAGTCGACTCTTCAATGCTGAATTTTAATTAACTTGAGCAATGGGGCTTCTAAACTTCAACAGTCTCACATTAAAATATGCATTGTTTGCTGCCTTTAGCTCTCTGGCTCTTTCCTGATACTTCTGTAGAAGCAAAACACTGTCCTGCACATACTCCACTCCAAGAAGTTGAAAAAACAAAGCTTGAGTGACAGATGTTAACCATAATACTTAATGCTTTACTGGAAGCACAACACTGATGAGGGCTGGATAAGAACCCACAACTGCTGATTCTCTTCTTTGCATACAGGGATGAATGTGTGTAAGGTAATTAATGTCAGTGGAGTAGCTCTAAGTTTACACTGATGTCGTGGAGTAAAAAACCATGCCTTTGATCACATTTGAAGTCTGACAAATGAAAACTTTTCTTCTCATTGATTGCAGTTGCAACATTTAAAATAAAATTATAAAGCTTTATTACCCCTGCTGCTCCTCTGCCCCATCCTTTCAGGTTT
The DNA here is from genome assembly GCF_964188355.1 of Buteo buteo. Taxonomy (NCBI): domain Eukaryota; kingdom Metazoa; phylum Chordata; class Aves; order Accipitriformes; family Accipitridae; genus Buteo; species Buteo buteo. The sequence continues at coordinate 65,855,075 of NC_134172.1, forward strand.
CTAGGGACCTGAGGGGGCCCCTTTCATCTCCTAATTGAGGTAAAGGGGGATTCTTTTTCTGCTGAATTCGCTTTTGCTTGCTTAAAAGCTTTTCCTTCAGGCAAAAGTCTGTGCAACACTGCATTAACACCAAGTGGCAGGGTTTTTCTCCCCCTTCACTTGGGAGAAATCACAGAAAAAAGGGAATTGGCTACTTCTGTAAAACTCTGGAAGTGTATGATAACTTTTCAATTTTTATTTGAGCATAATATGCATGTATGAATTTCACAAAAGTTTCTATTTCTCTAAGTTACAGAGCATGTTATACAGGAGGAAATATTTGAAAGAGACTGAGTTAAACCATTATCTTTCAAATTTTAGTGGGGTGCACTACTGAGTCTACGTTAAGTTCCTTTGCAAATCTTCCCTTTAACCTTTGGGATTTACATACCTCATAGAGAATGCAGAATGCACTTAACTTCTGGATAAATTTTTTTGCTCTAAAGATCTTTGCTGTTCAGTGGAAGGATGCTGTACTTGTACAGTGAAATGTCTGCGTGTTTATGTTAAACACATCTTGTTGTCTGCATTTATGCAACCCTGGGCCATCAGCAGTTGGGGAAGGACTTCTCCCTTCCTGCACACACTGCCTCCTACAAAGCAACCCCTCCTGCCAAGGCTCAGCCTCTCAGTGTGCCATCAATGTAACAAGAGGCAAGGAAAGTGAATTCTGGATCCTGAGGCCATCCCTGTGGAGTGGATTGCATCATGCCCTTGCATATACATCTGTTTTTCTCTGCTACTGTATCTCAGGTCGTTACGAGAAAAACTGAGCAATTTTACCTATTCCCAGGAGATATGTCTAGTTTTCCTTTTAGCAGACAAAATGCTTCGTTTTTCCTAAAACCCTGGAGCATTGCAGACTTTAATTTACAGAAATTAGTTTCTTAAACTGAAATTAGTTTAAATCCATGAATTTTGCAGAACTTGAGGAAGCCATAGTGCATAAATAAAACAACAGCACTGAGTTGAAAGAGGTTGAATGTACAGGACCAGCAAGCAGGTTTTCTGCAGAATTGTTTGGGGCTGTTTTTTTTCAAATGGAATAATTTAACGGCACATAATGCATTCGTATTCAAAGTGTCTTGCACATGTTCCAAGTTACTCCCTGCCAAACCCCTTTGCATGGCTTCGGGAAAGTGCGAAAAACTCTTCCAATGTTATAGATGGGGAAATTGGGCTGCAAAGTGACTTGTTTAAAGCAGTAACGAACATCTGTACCACAGATCATACTAGTATTTGAAAATTCACTGATCTTTTCTTGGATTTCCTGAAACGAAGTCCAATCTGAAGAGACACTGGGCATCCTGTCTTGAATTTTGATGCAAATGCTATTGTTGGTGTCAGTGAATTTTGCATCAAGTCCGAATGATCATGTGATATAATGCATTAAATTTTCATTGGTTTGGGTTTTTTAAACTTGTACTTCTGGAGGTGCATAAGTGATTTGCGCCTCTATACAAAGGAATTTTTATATGTAATATCTTTTTGGAAGTTACCTCAGGTAACATTTGTATCAAGAAGCAGCTTGGCTTTGCAGTGTGGATTTTTGAAAGCTGTCTGTGCATTTTCTAGCAATTTCAAATGCCTTGAAAAATTATCAATCAATCCTATTTATAAAGGAAAGGAAGATAGAAATGTTGTGTATGCTAAGTCTGAAGTGGTAATCAAAAAAATGTACGTAGCTACCTGAAGTGTTGCTTTCCTTTTTTTTGTGGTATAGCATTGGTTTGTAAATGTAAATGAGTGCCTCTTTCTAATTTATAATGTTTTACTCTATTAATGCCAAGCACATAATGCGAATGCTCCACTGTTCTTTGCTGTTGCAGTGACATAGGCTTTGGTGGGCACCATCCTGTTCTTTATGCTCAAAGGCACAAACATACTGCAAATAAGAACAGTGGAGTGCAGCAACAGAGATTGCCCTTTGGCTTTGCAAGAAAGGGCACTTTCCTGAGGACACTACCTCTAGTCCATCTTTTAATTCTGCCTGTAAATGAAATAGATGCTACAGGAGTTTTAGTTGTAGTTCTAGTTTTCAGGAATATCTCAATTTCTTGGTCTTTCACAGCTGAAGTTCTGGCTCATCCTTCCCAACTGTGTGCTGTTTCTGATGAAGCTTAACTAAAACTGCCTCCTCATTCTTTACATTAACTTTGAAGCAGCCGTATCAAGGAAGCAAATTTAACCCTAAAATAAGAGTCTGCTGCGCATGTATAGGATGTTTTTTCATTTCCCCTATGTGTGTGTAATAATTGTTTGGAAGATGTGCACAAGACAGAATGGGAGACTGCTCACCCTGTGATGAGTGCTGCATGTCAGTGAAGGTTTTATTATCCAGGACATGCTTTTCTATTTTCTGATTACAGTGAAGTAAAGTAAACATATATAAACATGATTAGGAAACTTAGCAGTGGGGCAGGTCACTGAATGAGGCTGGGGTATAAGCGCAGAGAAGATGGGGTATGTGTGGAGACATTTGACAGTCAGCAAATAGCACAGGTCAAACCTCAGACATTCGTTGTAAGTTGGTTGTTTCCTATTACCTAAACGTGGGAAATAAGGATTTTCTTTTCTTCATGGATTGTATTGTGGTGGTGAGCGTTTTTCAAACTCCTGAACAATAAAAGGATCTTGGCACTCTCATCCCTTCTTACAACACTGTTTTCATAGCCAAACTGAAGATCTCCAGTTGTGTACTGCAGATTGTTGTATTTGTTTACTTTTACCACCTGTTTTGCTGTTCATCATCTTTGGGTTCTGTTCCCATTCCCAGAAAAAGAACTTTTTCATGATGTCCTGCCACATTTTGTTCTCTTCAGCATTGCAGCCTTCCTTCGCACCAGTCTCCCTGCCTACCTCCCCTTGCTCTCTACTCTAGTTCTCCTTTCTAAACTAATTTTTTCTGTGTTTTTTTTTCACTGTGTATTCCATGATTAACCAATCCAGAATGAAAATACAAATCAGTAATGTTTATTCTTTGTATATCTTGCTTATAATGCACAAAAATCCATCAGAGAGAATGCAACATCTGTGCAGTTCTTCGTTAGCAGCTATTTGCTGCTCTTGTAATGCCAAAACAAAGGGACATCCAAGAAATTTCGAAGATAGTGTATTTAAAACTGATAAAAAAGAGCATGCATTTTACTTGTGCCATTCTATCTTGAGGCATTTCAGGAAAATAACTTAGTAGGCTTGGCAAAAGATTAGACATTTACTTGAAAATCCACAGTTAAATTATGTAGGATGAAGTTCTAGAAGAGATATAAAGCTGCCTGCTTTAGGACATCAGCCAACCATTCATTGCCTGGGGTTAGGCACTGCTTTCCTCCCCATGAGCCTTGTTACTGCATATAATGATCTTTCGCTGGTTGCTTATACCTTCCTCCGTAGCCAGCTCCTGTTGGAGGCCGAGTAGTGGACAAGCTGCTCCATTGTTTCAATCCAATATGTTATTTTTACTTTAGCTTACCTAAGTACACCAATTAATTGGTCATAAAGTTGTTCAGGCTTTTCATTGATAAGGAATGTGAGTGATTTTCAGCCCACGGGAATAATATATCAGATGAACTGTGGAGTTTGGTCTAGGTTCTTTCTGAAAGACACTGTATGGTTATGCCACTTACATAAAGAGCTGCGCTGCAGCCATTGGTATTCAAGGAGTGCTATCCAAAGGGAATTTTTTAAAAATAATTATGGCGTTTTATCCTTTTCTTCTCCTCTTTCCTTAGTACTTTGCCTACGTGATGATTTTGACGGAGATGTACGCGGCACAGGGCTCCCTCTCCCTCCTTGATGTACTTAGGCTTATTGTTACTGCAGCAAAGGGAGGCTGTTGCCTTGAAAAGGAAGGAGGTTACTAGATCACAGCCCTCATAAATATCAGATGAAACCAGCGGGAGGGAATTTAGGTTGGGAGTAAATGACACAAAGCCCTGTGTTGGTTTTACATGTGTGGGGGGAAACCTAAACAATCAATCTTTCTGTGCTGACAACTGAATATTTCTTCCCTTTGCTTTACTACGGTATTTTTGTTTCTATGGCAACCAGGGATTTTTGCAGGCTGGCAAACGCTGCCACAGCAAACCCAGGGAAACAGGTGTTGGCCAAAGCTTTTAGTTTTGCCAGGGATGCTCCAGCTATAGTCCCCAGAGGAGGATTTGGCCCCAAGTCTGTAGGATACTCCTTGCGGGCGATGCTCTGCCATTGCATCCCATGGGCCAGTGCAGCCCACGATTAGTGTGTTGTCTGTTAAGGATTTAGGCTGAAAATTGAAATGAAGTTATCGGGACTCCAGTTTCATACTGTGTAAGTTAAACATACAGAAGGGCTCCGAAAGCTGTGACTTGCCTTTCATACACACAATTTTGTGGTGTTGTGGTATTTTAAGAAGGTATTGTTTTTTTCTTTCACGTTAAGTGCAAGGCATGGTGGTTGCAAGCTTAGACACCTCATTACCTTATGTCTTCCAGATTGTTTCATTGATCCAAGTTGTTTCTAACAAGCTGCAGTAGTATCCAGCACATGTTATCTTTGGATGCTAAGGAGTGTAAAAATTAGTTAGATCCATGAATTGCCACTGGAATAAACAGCCTGGGCAAGTAAACTCAGAACTGTGCTATTCTGTTTTTATATAACCTCTATTAAGAAAGGGAAAGAACTGCAAGCTTTGCTTAATCCTGTTTCTGTAGGCAGACAGTGAGATGTCTTGCTGACGATTGTACCAAGGGGAGGGGGAAAGCTTTCCATAAGCATTACTTTGTCAGCGCTTGGGTGGGTGTAGCGGTCCTGGCAGATCTGGGCTGACATTGGGGAGATATGCTGTCAGGTTGGGCTCCCTTTTCCATCCTCCCAGTGAGCTCAGCATCACAGCTGTGTCCTGATGGTTGCTTTTACCATGAGACTGGACAAAAGGGAATGTTTGCTAGACTATGAAATCAGGCCTATGAACTTGTATCGCAAATGATTTTGGGGTTTCTTTATCTGTGTAGAGAAGGGCTTCCACATTGCTATAATCCACCGGTCATGTATTGGTAAAGAACTACATTACACTTATGCTATGACTGTAGTATTCTGCTCTCTGTGTAATTTTCCTACTGCTGGATGTGTTGCTGAATGAGGGGAAGGGGAGGAAGATGGTTGTCTTGCTAATTGGTAGCATGAATGAAACATAAAATAGTCACTAAAGAAAAAGTTGTCTTGGTACAAAATGATATACCCTGTTTTCTTGCTGAGGAAAGAAGGTAAAATAAAACAACTAGAGATTAAAATAGATTGTTTTCCTCCCAGCACAACTTTCAGTAATATGAAGATGTGAACTGTAAAGTATGAACTGCTGTCTGTAATATTCAGGAAGAGCTGGCTACTTGGCAGCAGCATGGACTGGCCTCCTCCTACATGCCATCCAGTCTAATATGGTTTTGTAAGAGACAGGTGAAATTAAGAAATATTGATTCTTAGTGAAGTGCTCAAATTCTTAACGTATACCCAAGTCTCTTCAGACTTGTTCCAGAAGCATCACTGGATATTAGGCTACCATGCTGTGGCAGGATTGAAAATGCTTTGAACAACCCTGGATATATCTATTTCTGCTCTTACGTAGAGTCTGGAGGCAGAGGCCAACGTGTTTGGTTTTTTTTAATTGTTGTTGCTGTGGGTTTTTTTGGTGGTTTGTTTGTTTGGTTTTTTTATTGTGGGGTTTTTTTTTGGTTTTGTGAGTTTTTTTAAAGAAAGAAATTGAGAATTTGGAGCTTTAAGGTTCTTGGTAGCAGCTTAGACATGAGTGTTCTGTTTCTTCTGTGTTCCTATCTGATTGACAGAAGGAGCAAAATCTTAGAGGTCTCAAACTACCTAAATGTAAACGAGCTCTCACTGACATACACATGTAACTAGGTCTTTATTCAGCCCCTTGTGAAATACTTTTCTCTCTCAGTATGGTTCCTGTTTTGAATAGTTTGTATGTTCTGCAGATCATACTCGGAAAAGTATCCATCCGCAAATGACTCCTTTAAAGTAGTGCATCTATCTATTCACCATAGTGTCAAAGCAGTATTTATTTCTGCTAGACCTGGAGGGCTTCTCTGGGTGAAGTGGCAGGGTAGAAACCATGGCACCGGGAGCAGAGCTCTTTCAGGCAGAGATGATTTGATTATGATCCTTCTGGATGTTCTCACTCTGCCCGCGCCATTGAGACAAGGATGAGAACTGAGGGGATGGATGTGGTACTTGTCTGAAACACGGTCTCAGCTAAGTCCGCATGAAGGTTGAACAAATCAGTAGGGCCAATGATTTCTCCCTACTGAGTAGAAAAGAGATGGATTCAGGTACTATCCTCCTCTTCCAGTCACAAATGGAAAGAAATGTTCTTTTGCTCCTTGTACCCCTGCAGAGATTAGCACAAGAATTAACCTAGTCTGAGTGCTCAGAGCTGCGGGAGGATTCAGCACTTGGTTTTGGTGACAAAACCTTGAACTCATCATATAATCGCTTGTTGTCTCATTTAGCCATCTGTACAGGGAGGCACTAGGGGTGTTACTTATTAGCACTTAAAACATTTTCAAGTGATCAGAAAATTAAAGCTGGAAGTTCAGCAAGGCATTTTGTCAGGCTCTGCCCCAATAGAAGATTGCCTAATCTTCACAGGAGCAGCATATTTTTTTTTTTTAAGTCCAGTGCTGCAGACTGAGTAGCTTTCCCAGACAAACTGGTCCCATTGCTTGCCTTCATCACTTCTAATGAGAGGTTTGTAAACGTCTCCCTCCCCTCTGCTGTGGTTCTTCACAGTCACTTACGAAAATGCTTCCAGATACTTCCAAAGTTTTCAGCTTTGTGCCAGGCCATGTTTTGTTTTGAAGTGTCTGGTGTTTCATTAGGAATTTCTGAATGATGGTTGGGAACTACTGTATTTACAAAACAAACAAACAAAAAAACAAAAACAAAAAAAGGGGCATCTCCAAAATGAACAAGTTTTAGAAACAGGGTTTAGAAATCTGTCTGACAAGACAGTGTCAAAAGCCTCACTGGAGTCTAGATCTCTAACCCTTGTTATTCCTTTATCCAACTGTCTGTAACCTGTCTAGGGAAAGAAATTAGCTTGATCCTTGACAGATCTGTGTCGGCTATTATGCATTTCCTTATCCAAATGCATATAGGTGGTTTGTCTACCACTATGTGCTATCACTTTGAGGGAGAATTTTAAGTTAAGCCCACTGGTCTGTAATTAGCTGGCTCTTTTTTTTTTTTTTTTTTTTTTTAAAAAAAAAAGTACTGTATTTGTGTTTGTGCATCTTCTAGATTCTCATCAATCCTCTAAGTTTTTCAAAGAAAACTTTTAATGAAAACACCAGTTCTGAGAATTTTATCAGGTCCAGCCAAGTTACAGACATCTGACATCATCTGACATCTGGGTAGATAGGCCCAACTATTATTTTTTTTTCCCCTACTTTACCTGCTATCATAATACTGTTTTCTTACTTGCTTCTCTAGTTTTTTCTTGATAGTTTTTATATTCTTTCTTTAGTTATCTCTGTGTTACTAGCCTTTCTGATTTTGGTCTTCACCTGCCCCTGCTACATTTTTGAGCTCACTTGAGTAATCTGGTCCACTTTTCACCACCTTCTTTAGGCTTTCTGCTTGCACATGAGGTCATTGAAGAGTTTCTGATTCAGTTCTTTCAGTTTATCACTGCTGTCCATTCCCTGTGCCATGAAAGTTTGCTTTAAAGAACTGCAAGATTTCTAGAACAGCTGCTACCTTCTGGCTTGTTTCACGTGGCACATTGTCTACCAGTTATCTGAACCCACTGAAATCTGCTTTTGAAAAAGTCCATTGTTTTTGCTGTTCTTCCACGAGCTGTGAACTCTACCACTTCATGGCTGCTATCATTCAAATTGGTTTCAGTTTTCATATTTTCAACCAATTCCACTTCATTTGGTCAAGTTAAAGATAAAGAGTGTCCTAGTTGCTGTTCTTCTTCTTTTGTATCAAAAAAGGTTCCCAATATATTTATTTCTGAGCCTTTTTTTAACAGTTGGTGATGGCTTATATTACTTTTCCAACAAACTGGTGTTCCTGTCACTGCGGTTATCCAAGCATTGATCGTGGTTCTGTCATCTGGGTTAAAAATATTTCTGCATGACTGATGTCAGTCCAAAGGTAAGAACCTGCAAAAACCTAACAATGGGCTTGTACAAGAAGTATGGTTAGTGGGGCTGTAACAGGCTATGTAACCAGGATTGTCGTCTTCTCCTCATCTTTCCACAGCTGTTAAAATTGCCCAGAATAGGCAATATTTTCTGCCAAGCTGCAAATCATCTGGATGAGGGATGATACATCATTAAGCAATGAATTTAGGGGAAACTGTCCTCCCACAGGTGAAGTCCAGCACCCATTTTCCCTCCGAAGAACAAACCCCAAACAGCACCAGCGTATAGAACTGGTTTCTGCTTATGTGGTGTGGTGTGCTCATCTATGGGTTAAAATAAGAAGGTAATTTAGCTATAAGTGAGGATGAAATGACTGATGGTATTTGCTCACTATTATCCAGGGTTAGATGTTCAAAACAGAACAGAGGGGTTCAACCAAATATGAATGAGAGGGAATGCCTTGCAAATAGTGGGGGGATTGGAAACATGTCTCCCATTCCAGCACTAACACAGGCTTCATTAATGAACATTTCTGTCTTTGATCTGATTGCAATACAATTTTTTGGGTTTCCTTCCAGCAGGAGCTTGTGTCTTCTGTCTCTCTCCACCTCATCCTCGCAGGAGAGGGAGCGCCTAATTAGATTTCGTGTTCCAACCTAGGAAAAATCTCTGGCTTTGGCTGCCACTTCACAAAACCATAGTGAGAGGGTGAGGGGGAGATGAGAGAACATAGTGATTCATGCAGATGCTGCAACTTTACAAAGAAGAGGGGAAAAAAAATGGGAACACATTATCCTTCTCTAATTATTGCAGCATTGCTTAATATCTCACTTTTCTGGGAGGCATACAGCAAGCTATAGAGTACTCAGGGCTTTGATTTCAGGTTAAAGATGAACATCCTTATTCTCAAGAGTGTAGAGCTCTCCATGCCTTGTCAAGGCACAGAAGGGATAGAGGCAGAAAATTTAGAGTTAAATGAAGAATACTTCAGACTGCTTCAGAAGATCATAGGTATTCAGCTCTGTTTTCACCTTTCCCTTCACATAATGGTCCTGGTGTGCTCTTTGATCCTCTGGCAGCTAGGAAGTGCACCTATTGCCGCCTGTTAAAAGTGACATGTTAGTGGAATTACAAGAACTTCATTTCAGTTCTTGGCTGAGAAATAATGAACAGTGAGTTTAGGGAAAACCTGACTAATAAGAGACCTTAAGCAATGTGTTTTTTTAAAGCTATGTTATGTACCTTTTAATCTTTCTGAAGATTATAGGGTGACAGGATTTTCTGGAAATGGGAAGGACTGTTAAAACAGTGTGTGGAGATCAGCTGTGAAATGACTACTTTTATCATAACCCCTCAAAGAGACCCCTCTTTACACTGTTGGGAGATAAGCGTAGGTTGTGCCTGGGAAGTTATAATAATTGCTAATTGTGTTTAAGAATTACTTCTAAAACTGCTGCTTTTTCTATTTCTAGGAAGGAAAGAAGGGGAAGAGGGTAGAATTGTGACTCCTTTGAATGGTGACTGAGCTAATTGATAAAACATGTTATTAGACTGTGTGTGTAAAAATATTTTTCTGTGCTTTGTAATAGATTCCTCTAGTTTACAGAAACACAATTTGTTTAGAAAGAGCTTTGGTTGCATGAGAACTTGCTTCACCCACCCACATGGTTGAAAACACAAATATATAAAACTGAGGAAAAATGTTACCTTTCTTCATCGTTTTTAGCTGCTTTCATAATACCTGCTGAGGTACATGTTCCCTTTGCTTGCAGCAGATACCAAAAAGCAAATGTGTATCCTGCTGTCACCCAATATGCACAGATTTTCTTGGTTATGTAGTGAGTGACACTGCTGTGGCAGTGAGATGTTTTCTCACAGCTGACAGTGCAGGTTTGCAGGTCTCTTGTGGTGGCATCTCCTAATTTTCCTGCTTTTTAATCTGGGTTGTGGGCAACAAATGTGACTATTCTGGCTGACCAGTTAAGGTTTGGTGTCTGTGTAGCTTTGTCCTCTCTGTAGGTATGATGAATGGGGTATGTAGGATATGTAGACAGCCTTTTAAAAAAGGCACTATAAAGAATAAAAGGCTGGGTCACCTTGTGGCATAGGAGATCAAAGATTAAGAAAATGGCTTGTTCACAAATTCCACCTGTCTAAAAGCTTTACGAGACAGTAGCCTGGCAGACTGGCCTTACTGAGCTGCTTTGTCTCAGCCTGATATCTTGAACTAGACTTGCCAACACAGTCCCTTTGCTCTTTAGAGAAATGTTTGCTGTTCTTAGCTGTGGCAGAATACATCCTTACTTCCCTAGAAGCAAGGCAGGTTTGCCCTTTCCAATAAGTAATGGTCCACTGCATCTTTGTGCCCCTTGATGTGTTTTGTTGGAGGCATAATCCTTTTGCTCTCTTTTGCTTCCTGTACCTTGTAATTAATTCTGGTCATGAGATATCCGGTGCCACAACAGAGTAATCAAAATGTAGTTTAGTATTAAGCTATTGGGAAATTGCGCCCCCTTCTCCATGCTTTCTTTTCTAGCATGGATGGATGTGATTGCCGCGAACTCTGTGCAAATTCTTGCCTTTGGATTTTATGGCTGTCCCAGGAGCAGGTTTTGCTCCTGTTTCTGCTTTCCCATCCTGGGCAGAGAGAAGGAAACTGTATGCTCAAGCCTACTTTTGATGAAAGGAGCAGTGTCTACAATAGCTCAATGTTCCCTGTGGGCCTTTACAACTTGTCAGGGAAAAAACAGTGTTTTCTTGTGAAAATTCTATTTCAAGCATGTGCAACATAAACAGTGCTCCTGCTCCTGTCCCTCCATTGTGTCACCATCCCACCTGAAGACCTTAATGAGGCTCAAGTAAGCAGGAGGCTGAGAAATGTGTCTGTCAGTATATCCCCATTAGGTGGAGTGAGCTCTTCTGCCAGCAGTGAAGCAGGAAAGGAGAGTGTTGCCTATTTAACTACCTATTTGATGGTTTATATGCACATATACTGGGACCAGTAATTTTTTTTTTACTGTAAATTGCCCATGACACCCTTACTGCAAACATTGTGTAAATGCTGCAAACGCCTCTGCGGGTCTCAATGTCTCTCCAGGAGCAGCATCGCCTGCTAAAGGTGAGAGCTGGTGCCTGCCTTTGACCTACTTCTGGAACTTGTGTTCATAAATCCATCCCATAGTATTCATCCCCCTGGAGCAGACTTCAAGTAGAACGTCATTACGCATAAAGTAGCTACTAGGGAAGGGAGAAAATATCCAATAGCTGATGTTAATGCATGATGTAAAGTGCCATGTGCCACAGAAATTTAAGTATTCTGTGTTGGCTGAACTTCGTGCTTCCAGGCATAGCAGCAGCACCACCCAGTACTTAGGTTGGAGGAGCTAGATTAGTTTGTGAAGAATAAGATAGTCTAACCTTTACAGGTAGACTGGAAACTATAAAGAAAAAGCTGATGGCGTTGCGGAGGTTACAGAGTCCTGCTAGCTGGGGAAAGCTTGAATTATGTTTCGTAGGAACCTAGAAAGAACTTCTTAATCCAATAACTTCATTGTTTTAAAAATACAGAAGAGTAAAAGTCCTGGTCACTTGGGGAGGAGGGGGGAACATTCAAATTGTAGGATAGCTTAAAATTGTACCTTTTGAATTTGTGTCAGATGAAAGAGGGAAAGATAGCTGAAATTCTGCACCAATAAGTATCACTACTGTTAGTCCATATACAGGAATGTTGTTTTGATGGAGTCCTCCTTTGGGCAATTATACCTACTGAAAGTCAGCAGTGCCATCAGTTAATTAGTACAGTGATATCAAAAGCTTTTACACTTTAAGAGCCATGAAAACCATAACTATTAAGCAGTATCTGTTGCAACTTGCAAGTTCTTTGTTACAGTCGGATTAACCCTGCATGATTCTTTTGGTTTCTATCTTCTGTACTAAGGTCTCCATCAAAAAAAAAAAAAAAGACAAGAGGAAGTTGCACTCACATGGGATGATGAAACAGCTATGTTTAACTGTTTTTCCCAGTGCAAACTGCTAAAAGAAAAATTTGCGGTTGTTTGCAAGGTGTAATAAACACTTTCTGTTGCACTGGCTTAGAGTTTCTTTGAGCTTTTTTATGTCATTACAATAGAAATCATGATCAGCCCTGTCACTACAACAGGAAACTACTCATTACAAGTGGGAAAGTACAAATATAGAAGGTAATTTCTCTCAGGTCTTGAGAGAAAGATAAGTGACTTGCAGGGAATCAGAAGAGAGAGGGCAGTCTAATGGAGATACAAGTAGGGAGATCTGGCATTCAAAACCTATCTGGTTGATTAAAGAAATATTTTTCCTGTTTTCCCCTCCTCCCTGTTCATGTGAATAAAATAATAGAGCAAAATTCTTCAGATGTAATTCTAGCTGGATGAGTATGCTCTGTTATACAGAGGACAGTGGCAGCTATGGGACCAGAAATGTAGTGCTCTTTGAAGCTTATGAATCCTCCAACAGAACTGTTGGCCACAAAACAAAATTTGAGACCTGTACATAGTTGTATTTTGGATGCAAGATGTAGAAATAATTTGTAATTTCATACTTCAAAAGTCCATACATTTCAAATCACAAGACAATGAGAACCAAGCCCACATTTTGTACTTATAGCAAACACGTGAGATCCTATACCCGCTCCCACTCTAGGACAGGCAGAACAAGCAGGGAGCTATACACTGCATTTCGGTACCTTTTCAGGTTTTAGAGAACTTGGAGCGGCTCTACGGACTTTTTTAGCTGGCTAAATTGGTCATCTTCTGTGACCTACTTCTCATCAAGTAAGAACAGGTTCTTATCTACACGAGTAGTAGCCTGTGATCTACACTCACATTTTCAATATAGCTGCTGCTGCTGCTGAAGCATGGCTGACACTAATAACATAAAGCATTTTTAGCCTGAGATTCCTAAACTTCACTTCCATGGTAAGTTACCTTTAACTGTGTTGCTCTGTCCCTTTTCCCTGATAATTTTTGAAGCAAATAACCAACTTCAGCCAAATTCCAAACAGCTGTTAGTCTTGGGTAAAGTTTTGCAAGGGGAGGGGGACAGCAGGTAGGAAGGAGACACCCCAGTTAGCTGGTACTCAGCTCTGTTTGGTTCTGCTTCAGCTGGCTTAGGTCAATGAGCTGCTGTTTTGGGAGGGGACAGGGAGGTGCTGTAATTAAGTTATGGGAATGTAAAGAGATAAAAGGGACAACATTTTAGAAAGCTTATTTCTGCTGAATATCACATCATGGTTTTGGTGGTTGGTTGTTCCTGGTATTGGCATGTTTTAATGATGCTATTAATTCCCTATTAATTAACTTTGCTTCAGACTACTTTATTACTTCTAACAGCCCTTTCACAGTGACCCTTTCTGAGAAGCAGTCTCCCAGTTTAGCAGCAATAGGTGTGTGCTTGTGCTTTTCTATTGCTGTATGTGTACCGTGCTAAAAAATGGGAAGGTATTTGCCCTGTTCTGGTCTGCAGTCATACGTGACAAATGCTTTTTTGCTGCACTCCAAAAGGATAAGTCTAGCTCTGAAACTACTTTTATGATTTCTTTCAAATTAGCTCTGTACTTAAGCACTAAGTTGCACCACATTAAAAATTCAGACATTTGACTCCATCTGTGGAGAGGGTTTGAGCAGAGCGTGCTCATCCTCATGAGGACTGCTACGCAACTGCTCCAAAAGAAGTTCATTTTGGCTGGCACACTTCAGGCTGAAATTGCTGGTTGCAATTGTATGGAACCAGCAATTTGTAACTGAAGGGCTTTTGAAATCTTCCCAGCAGTGGAGACCTCCAGCCTGTCTCTGGCTTCCTGACAAAGCAATGGTTGTCTTGAGGTATGATTCCTTATTTAAGGTCATCAAAGCTAATGCTATGGCTGAATCTTTCATAGCTGCTGTTCCTCTGAAGTCCACTTGGCTCGCCTTATTCTTTGGCCTCAACCAAATAAGGGAAAAAAGGTAATGAAGTCACTGGAGACTTGGGTTTTGGATTATGCTGTGCCATTCAACTCTGATCTTCAGTCTTGTGAAGTCAGGTTGAAGTTAGTATTTTTCCACTGGCTTCAGTAAACTGTTGCAAAGGGATATTCTCATTCTCTCTCTTTCTCTCATATATGAGTGGAACTTTTTTTCTTAAGTGCTCTTTTAATATTTATGTGTTTGTATCTCTGTTAAAATGCAGGACTACTAAAGCTGCTTTATTTCTGAGGTACGGCTAGACATGTCTCCTTTCTGTGTAAGCCTCTAATAACATTACATGTTTACGAAAACCAAAAAACCCCACAAATCAAGCCCCCAAGGCTCTCCTCCTGTCCTGCCCCCCCCCCCCCCCAAGAAAAAAACCAAGGAAAGAGTGCCAGGTTGAGTTAAGTGTTATTTGGGTCTCAGCCTTTTGCCTGTATGTCTTTTGGGTGTCTGCGGTTAGAGACATTTAAATGAGTAAAAAGCAGCTCTGCTTTGACAGCCCTATGCTTTGGAACAAATCTAGTTGTTACGTTTTGCCTTTTTAGCTGGAGCTGCCTACAGACTTCCTAGTGCTCTGTATTTTTGCTTCAGAATATATGTATCTATTTCAAAGTTTGTGCTTATTTGCAACCCTAGATTTGTACACCACTGATTATTTCCTACCTGAATGAAAATCATCTCAAACAGTATTACAGATGCATTTTTTATTGCAAGACAGCATGCATCTGTAAACTTATTTTCAGTGTATATTTGTACACAGAGTTTAATGTTTTCTTTTTGCAAAGAGTGTGTGTCAGAAATGACTATATTTAAGAATTGTATACCTGGCATCAGTGTGATTAGAGGCAAGATTGCTTCCCAGGTTTAGAAAGAGTTTTGCTGTTTGCTGACTTGTTGCCATGGTGGCACTAGTTTTGTTTCTGTAAATTTAGATTGTACCTCCTTTGTTGTTAAGGCCCTATAAGTACTATATCAGCTGCTTAGAGTACAGATTGCTTGAATTCTCATTGTTTAAATAGGCAAGTCTGAAGATCTTGTACGTAGAATTGAGAGATAAACATTTAAGTGGCTTGCCAAAGAACTGCTATAGCCATATCCCCCATGAGTTTTAAGTTACTGGTTCCAAATTGCTTTCTTTTTTTATTCTCTTCTTTTGTTTTCTTCAAACAAGTGATAGTAACAACCATAGGTCCTGTTGTCCTCTCAAGAGCAGAGGCCTGGCTGCAGTATGCTTTCTTCTTATTCTGGACAAGTGGTAGGCATTAAAGAAAGAAAGAAAGTATTCTCTCCATCCTTTCTATCCTCATCATTTCAGGAGCTGGATCATTTGGCTGAAATGGGGCATGTATTTCATGGACCTAAATCTTCTGGTTATAGCTATTATGGAGGAGGTGATGGGGCAACTGAGAAGCTTTGGATGAATTGAACAGTGTGGAATCACAGTGGTGTGAAGCAAACTTGCCTGTCTCTACTTAGCCCTCTGATAAGACATTTAGGCAATTGAATTTGTGACAATGGATAAAGAATGGAAGAGTTTGGCTTTGTGGAAATAGTCCAAATGAAAAGTGCTAATTTCTGCTTCGTTTTTGATGTGCTAATGATAGCAGTGCTTTTGCTCTGTTCTCTGTCAGTTAAGCCTGGAAATCAAGGTTACTTGGGTTGTCTGTATTTTTGCAGTGTTGGAAAAAATTTTCTCCTACCTATTGTCTGTGCGTCAGGGTCTGTTCAGCTCTACGAAGCTTGAGGACTTGGGGTTTGATTTGTTGTTTGCAAACCAGATCAGGAAAGCAGCTGATGATACCTATACGTGGTTGTTGCACTGTTGAATAGAAAGACTGACATTTTTAATAAGACCTCCTCTCCTGTGGAGGATGTCTAAACAATACAGTTCACATGAGAGAGAAATTAATTTTCTTTGCTCAACAGAGATTTTTTCTTCCTCTCATATTTGTCTACATGGAGAATAGAAAATGATCCAAAGTAACAACTTAGGATTTTTTTTGAGCTGCTAGAAGTACCTGGTGCTTCCAGTAAGAGCACTTAATATTAAGAGCACTCTAATATTAAGGCTTGCAGCACCCATTTTATAAGTGGGAAGGGAAGACCCAGAAATCCCAAATATCATAAACACCAGAACGCTCTTTCTTTCCAAGAGTTAATCCTGCAAATACATATAGTTTGCCTTGTGATTTAATACAAAGTTTAGATATTTTTTTTTACCTGAGTATTATATTTCATTGTCACTTCCATTCAGCACCTGAACCAGCTGATCCTAATTCCCTCCCTTTGGTTTCCTAATTACTTGCAGCTGCAGGAGGTTTGAGTGATGATTTTCTGAATATTGACAAATTCTGCAAGTGTTTCAGGATAGGGAAACAATAGATTTTGTGACTCCTGTGTTTAGCAAAGCTTTGCTGGCTTAAAGGCTTTGTAAAAATCACTAAGAATTAGGATTTGATCTGCACTTCCATTTGTATGTAGCGTGTGTAGGGTCACAGCTGTGAGTACAAAATTGTCAAAGAAAGTTCAATGTGTAAAAACCTCAGAGCATTCAGCAGCATTATTTACTGTTTGCTGGTTTTTTTCTCTCTTGCACTGTTGCTGCTTTGTGTATAGTAACATGATCTCAAGTTGTGCCAGGGAAGATTTAAATTGGATGTTAGGGAAAATTTCTTCACTGAAGTGGTTGTCAAGCGTTGGAACAGGCTGCCCAGGGAAGTGGTGGAGTCACCATCCCTAACATGTAGATGTGGTGCTTAGAGACATGGTTTAGTGGTGGACTTAGCAGTGTTTGGTTTATGGTTGGACTCAATGGTCTTAAAGGTCTTTTCCAACGTAAATGATTCTATGATTGTCTCTACTGCTGTCAATCGCAGCAGCTGGAGAAAGGGCTAAAATCACAACGGTGCAAGTCAGTGGTGTGTCAGGGCAGTATGTACTTCTCGGAAGCAGCTGCTTTTGTGGGATATGAATCTATCCTCTCCTAGGATACCCCCAGCCCTAACCAACCCTGGCCCTTCAGAATCTGCTAAGGGTGTGCACTGCTCCACAGTTCTGGTGAAGGATATGCCATACTGATACTGCAGTTTTTCTTAACCACTGGGAGAGCAAAGAAATTTCTCTGCAGAACATGTGTTGTGCAGCTTTGCCCCAAGAGGCAATGAAGTCTCCTTACAGTACTCTGGCACCGGTGTTACCTATCTCTGAAGCAGATCTTACATATCCTAAAAACTTAGGTGAATTGACCCAGGCTCTACAAACCAGAAAAAGTAGATTTGCTGGAGATTTTCAGAGATGGAAAATAGCATTGCGTTTCAAAATGATGATACTTTGATTTGTGGGAAGCATTATAATAATTGAGAATTTTCCATTTCCATACTGTTTGTGGAATTTTTCTCTTCAGCCTGGGAAACAGTGGCTATAGCCATCACATCCTGTGATGTAAAGCAGACACATATCTATCTTAACCTCTGGGGGGAACTGATGCTGTTTAATTTGTAAGTTTGAAGTCACTTCTATTCCTCTAGAACAATTGAATTGTCTCTGAGGAATTCTTTATTCTTTATTTTCAAGATCAAGTCATTGCTTGAATGCACTGAGGATGAGGATATTCCTTGCCATACAAAAGCTAGGCTTGTATTCCTGTATTGTGTGATGGTAGAAGAAATCCTGTCTCTCCTAATTGCAGCTCAGATAACAGGGGAAGATGATCCGTGTTCCTGATGGCCACAGCTTTTCTGTGCATGTGGTGGCAGGGAAAAGTGCACCAGGCAGGAATGGCTGTGGTTATTTCCCCATGTAGCATTCTTTTCCAGATGACACTCAAAGCTGCAGGTGGTGGTGGCGGTGGCATGCGGTAAGCTCCTCTGGAAACTGCAACAAACCAAATGAATGTTATGCTGTCATGCTGTTTCTTTTCCTCCCAGTACCCCGTGATGGTCTGTCTCCAGAGTGCTTCTTGCTAACAGCAGCTGCTGGCTGAAAATTTTATCAGGCCTTTGGTTTTTTAAATTCAAGAATCTTCAGATATTCAGGATCTGTTTACTAAAAAAAAAAAAAAGGTACCAGATGCTTAGTGTAGGGTGGGACATGGAGAAAAGAGCAGAGGAATTTTAAGTAAGCAAATGTGTATTTAACAAAGGATGACTCCATCTGAGACAGCAGTATGAGCCATCTTCAAGAAATTCATGTTTCTGTATGTTATGTTCCCCTGTAGCCCCAAATGTTTCTATAGTTAGTCCTTGAATGCACAGCAAAGAGGTCTTTGTGGAGTAACTCTGTTCCTAGTGGCTGCTTTGTATTTAAGTTACTACCGAGTAGGGTCAATGTAAGCTTTTGTGGGCAGGTGCACAAGGAAAAACTTAAGTCTGTTGAGGTTTTTGCACTAAAATCAGCTCTGCCATTCCAATTGTGTTTGTCTGAAAGGGTATTGCTGCTCTGCTACATGCTGGAATCATGAAAGTGATAAAGATGCCAGGAGATTGTGTAACACTTGCAGAATGGGATGAAATGAAGTTTGGCACTTCTGGGTTCTGTTTCATGGAGTTGGCAATTGTCTAATATCTTACTCAGAATGCTGGGAAGCTC
Source organism: Buteo buteo (assembly GCF_964188355.1). Classification (NCBI taxonomy): domain Eukaryota; kingdom Metazoa; phylum Chordata; class Aves; order Accipitriformes; family Accipitridae; genus Buteo; species Buteo buteo. Next base: position 65,873,832 of record NC_134172.1, read on the forward strand.
TTCATACTTAGCAATTTACTAAGGGATTAAGTGACATTTCTGCTTGTGAAACTATTAAAGCTGGGGACTTGCAGGAACTCTTGTGCAATGCCACACAACAGGTTCAAGTCCCACCATCTTATCTACTCTGCTGTATGATAGTGGTTGGAACCAGGGGTCATTTTCTTACACAGTCATGAAAAAAAATCCCTGTTATTGGGTTTATTTTGGTCTGGTTTTTTTTCCTTTAAGTTTTTATAATTTCTCAGGAAGATCAGGATTTTGCTCATCAAAGAAGAAATAGAAGGGAAGGATCTGCACCAGAAAGAGCAGCAAGTTAGCTTTTGGGTCCAGGCAGAAGCCCACATGAACACTGGAATGGAACAGCAGCATAGGTGGGAAGGGTGTTAAAGCTGGTAAGAGCTCTGGGGAGCTTGGATACGAGTAGGTAGGAAAGGGAGGAAGAGGGGAAGCTCACACTGTAGCGTATATTTTGTTTTTTTAAATACCAGCTGTCCTTCCCACAGACCTGGAAGATTTATCAAATTAAATCCCCTCTCTCCCCATGCATAGTTTTAATATGTCCACTTGTACTGCAGAAAAAAATGCAATTAAACCCTTGCTTTTCACTAAGGCGTCTGTACAGTGAGAACATTTCTTTGTTTACAGTGGTGGCAAGGCCACTAGCTGCGAACCTGTTTCAATCTGATTTTTCTCCATTCCTGATTCTATAGTTGACCTTTTAACTGAAATTTTCAGCTCCATAAATTAAATTTAAGCAGTGATTTTTCTTTTTTTCCACCTAGGATTATCAGTTAAAAGGGGAAGTGAGGGGGGAAAGCACAAACATTGCTTTCTGTTACTATTTCTTGATTTGAATTCTTCATGATGCTGTTAGTATTAGAAAAAAACATGGAAGAATCTGGCAGGTGAAACCTAGAGCTGTCACTACTGGTGACAGGTGAAAGGAAGGAAGATGATATAGGTTGTGGTCAGTTTAGTACAGCAGAGAGGGAAAGGAGAGAATATGGTTGTTTCAGTGGTAGATAATCCCTTCAAGCAGTATTAATTCAACTCAAGTTTTAGAAAGTTGTATTAAAATCATTCTTCAGAAAATCCACTATCAGAGGCCACTTCTGAAGCTAAACCAAGTTTTCCTAATAAACTTAGCAGTTGTTAAAGGAGGTCTTCAAACTGTCTTGTCCCTTGATGTGTTATGTCCTGCTTCTAATGACCTTGGATACTTTTATTCATTTATTTGCCTAGTTAACTCTTCCTGGTATGCAGTGTTAGGGAGGTCTGCAAACAAGCCCAAATTAAAAGTCTATCAGTATTTAAGTTTCTCACAGTTAAGTGAAAAGCACTGCTTTTATTGCAGCAATATCCTTAATGCCAGATAATTCTATGAAAAGGTCTAGAAAGTAACACTTTGAAGACTTTTTCGCATAACCTAAACTGATGGCAAGTATTGACCAAAAAATATTGCCTTTTCCAGAAATACTGCTTTTCCCTCTAGAAGAGAAATCTTCTATTTAGGCTTAGTTTCTAAGATAGAATTTGAAGGGGAAATGACTGACCTGCTATCTGATAGATCTTATCCATGATCTTAATGTAGTCCCCTAAGGATGCATTTGAATTGTCTGTAGACATGTCTATCCCAGGATTCCACATTATGAAAGTGTTTCCAACATCGTTTGCCTTTCAGGGAATTTTCAACCTAGATTGTAAGTGAAAGCTTTAATAGTCAAAGGCGCTAAAAGTTTGCTCACTCATGAATGCAAACATGACAGCAGAGTGTGCATGTGAATACAATCTTATATCAGAAAATAAACTGCCACTTTCTACAGTTGTATTCTGTATATTAAGCAAGAGCAGAGCTGTATATTCTACCAAACTGAAGGCTTATTGTTTTCTTGCTGCTGAGCTGTAGAGCAAGAGGAGCATCAAACAAGTTTGGTGCATTAACTACCAGGGAGCTTTTGAGTTTGCAAAAATCACAAATGGACAAGGGAACACTTACAGATGGAAATCTGTGCTTTCTTTTCTGGTGCATATGAACCTGTCTGAAGTAAAAGTAAATGAATGATACAGGATCATAACATTTGATTTATTTGAATGCAGTGTTTTATACTTTAGGGGAAAAAAAAGAATAACTCTTTCCTCAAAAACAGTATTTGTCTTAAATTCTTGTTTGCTGGTGAATATCTGAGATCTCAGAGGAAGTTAGTGTATTCATTAATTCCTAGTTTTCCAGAATTAGCAGCACAGAAAATAGAACATCACTCCTATAACCTGTCTCTCTTTATAGATGGAAGGGTAAAGGTGGTGGTGGTGGTATGAACTTTGTCAGTCAAGCTTTTGCTAAGGCTTTTGCATCTTTCAGGCAGAGCAAGTGCATTTGGTGAGAACACCACCATGACTGTTTTGAAGAGTAATTAAAATACCTAATGACCTAAATTAGGTAAAGTCTGCATAGTTCTATGTGGGGAAAGGAGATACACAAGTCTTAAGACCTGAAGTTACTTTTTTTTTTCCTAATCTGGAGTTGTCGGTGTCTACGGTCTGCCTCCCTGTGCCATGAAATAGTCAAGTCAGAAGTAATAAAAGCAAACACTAGGAGCCTTGTATTTAAAAATCTGTGACACCTTCATGAATGAGACTGGCTTGCTGGTGGGCAGGAAAATTTAAATTGAGTAAATAGATAGCAACTGCTTTTTTACTTGTCTAGGAAGTAGTAGGTATAAACTTGGTGGGTCAGTATTCTAAAATGGGGAATTTTGGTACTAGCCAGGGACTTGTTGTTAAAAGTATAGTATGCATTACCCCTCTGAATGTATTCTACCAACCTAAATATTACCCATTGGGATTATGTATTGGGATGTAACTGCAGAGAAGAGATGTTCTTGCATTTGCATGTAATGCCTGACTGGTTACCAGAGATCTCTTGTCCTGTGGTGCACAACTGCTGCCTGTATCACCAGGACAGAAGTGTAACCTAAAAGGGAAATCAAAGATTTGTTCAAATGCATTGGGCATCATTTTTAGCCAGTGCACCTTCTCAACCATGTTTTAGAAACCCAATTATACCAAAAGTAAGATGGTCTATAATTCTTCAACTTTTCCCTCCAAAGTGTACCCTTCTCATGAGGGCTCCTTGCAGTGGCCCTCTGGTCAGACACAGGAAACCAAAATTTTAGCAGGTAAATTACTGTTATGCTAGCAACAAATCTTAGACCAGTATTTGGACTCCTAGCATTAATCCTAAACTCTCAGCTTCCCATCACATTGCCAGAATCTTATTCATCTAGGGAATCTGTTACTGATTCTCCCTGTGGACTTAGAGTGTACAGCATAATACAGATTTCAAAGAAATGAAGGGATTTAGCGCAATAATGTGAATTTGTTCAGATTCTGGCTGTCATTTAGGTCTCTGGGGTCCTATGATAATACAAGTACATAGAAAGTTGCATATTCAGCTGAGTATAGTTTTCATCTCTGGCAGAAAGAAAAAGGGTAAATATCCATTCCAGCAGACATTACCGGAAAAGACCTGTGATTGGTATCTTAGCCAAAAAGATGTAAGACTCTTGGAAAACACTTTATACTTGGCCAAAAATGCTGGTGCTGAAAGGCAGCAAATTTGATAATTTAAAAATTAAAATAAGAATAAAATAATTTATAATCTAATGATGTCTCTTTACATGCCTGTAGTGTGGGGGGTTTAAAGCGTACTGGGCCTCTTTAAAAGTCATATAGAAAAGGAACATAACTTAATCAAAAAACCTTAATAATAATAAAAAAGGTAAAGAATGAGTAGTTCAGTAAACTGTTTTGTGTATCTCCTGGCAACCTTTCTCAATATCCCATGTTAGACAGTGGTTAGTATAAGTGGTTAGCTTCAGAGTTCATGAAGGCCACAGAGCTCATTAAAAACAGGTGAAGGCTTTTTGGTCCACTGTAGAAAAATCACATGTTAATGGATAGAATTATGTGACCTTTGTAGGAGCCTAGAAATACCCTAAGCTAACTGAAAAAATCATACAATATATTAAACAAAGTAAATCCCCTGGTAGACACACTTATTTTCATGTATGCACATCTCATCTTTTTGAGAAAATCTTAAATGACTAATGGTAGTTCAAAATGATATGGTTTGGTTTTTTTGTGTTGTGTTTTCTTTTTTTTTTCCCTGAGCAGTCTTACAGGAAGTTTTAATTACGCTATCTGAAGCGACAGCTCTACCACTCAAATGCACTGTGGACTAGTAGAGGGAAACAATCATCATGCATGATTTATACTTCCCATTAACACATCACTGTTCAATTAATAATAAGTATTTAAAGTCTTGCTTGCACTAGTGTAAGTCATATGAAGAAACCTGCAACATTTTAGTTGTAACAAGAAGATTGAACTTTTGAGCAGAAGGCTTTTTTTTTTTTCATAACACAGTTCCCCGAAGATGAGTGTTCTCAGTCTTCTGTCTCAAGAATTTAAGTATAACCCCTTAACTTGGGTGGATCTGTAGTGAAGGGTTGTAGGAAAAACCAAACCAAAACAAAACCTATTACGATAGTGTGGTCCACTGGGATTTAGCAAAATAACCTTAAAAAGGACTTCAGTTATTTTTCTGTGCCTTGCTATTTCTGTTACAGCATATCCCAAAGATCATGTAGTACCACATTATTGTCCTATAAACCAAAGTATATACCTACTGTTTTCAACAAGTGTCTCTGACTCGCTTCCTAACCAAGCACTCTCACTTGCGGTCTTCAGTAAGTTACCTATTGGCTGCCTTGCATGAAAAACAGAGTGGTGACTGCTATTTGTATACATGCTTTTTTGCACTGTTAAGTAAAAGTAACAGCTACTACTATCTAGGTGTAAGGTAGATCAACTTCCTGAATTTTACAGTCAGCAGAAAAAGGATAGGATCTCTTTTACTAGTTATGTGTAGGAATATACTTATTTGTATATTTATATAAAAAAGTAAACTTTCAAAGCCAGGGTAAGAACCAGCATGCTTTCTACACACAGTGTGCATCAGCAATATTGTGAGATTCTCTCAAAAATGAGGGAGAAATCTAAGCTTGTAGTAACTAGTAAAGGTACCTTTGAGTTACTAATTCTAGATTATTGATGCTTCATGTCAAAACAGTAACTTCAAATTTGAAAAAGTCAAATGGAAGCTTATTAAATGAAGGGGTTTAGAGCAAATATACTTATTCTTATGTTTCTCATTGTCACTTTCCTATCTGTTAAATACTGTATCAATTTGACAGTACTGGAAATCAGATTCTATTTAATAATTGCTTAATTTAATCAATACCAGTATGCTAGCCTACTGACTTTATCTAAGATATTACATCACATAGTCAAGACTTTTAATATCATAAAGTATGGAACTGGATGGATGGAAGATTGGTCCAAGCGGGTACAATTTTTTTCATTCACTACCGAATCTCGCAATGCTGATTGCTAAAGCTAGAGAGGTTTAATTTAAAGTCTAGCTTTTTGGAAATGCACTCACATGGATCCTAAAAGATGGACTTTACAAGGGTATCAGTACATGGATATACTGTTTGACTGGATGTTACTGAAAAATTATTTGTGGGTTTGAGATGCAGTGCAAGGGATGGACTGCTTTGGAAAAGGTAGTGTAGTAGATCTAACTCAGCTTTTATAACATTACTGTAGAAGAAATGTGTTAAATGGGTGAGTCTAGGACTAACCTGGGTGTTACTAGCTGTTTTTATATTTTTCTCCTGTATCAGACTGGATGTGGGTTAGCTAAAGTTGAAGGATAATTCTTGAGATCTGAGATTTTTTCACTGATGCTCCCAACATAAAAACAAGGAATGTACTAATATAGGCAGTCAATCACACACAGTTGGAGGAGGATAAAATTATCAGACTGGAGGAATTAGGACTTTGAAATGTGATGAAAAAAAAAAATTGGGATGTAATTTAGCATTACGGAGTGCAAGGTCATGCATCTCAGGACTAATTAGTTTTTTGCTTTAAGATTAGAAATCAGTTGGAAGTGACAAGAAGCTGTTGGAGCATTAATACTAGGAGATTGTGATGAGTCTCTGAGATTTGCCGCTGAAAAGAGAATGTGTTTCTGTAAGGTGAGATGGTGAAATAAGAATGCTATTATATAGATCAAAAACTCATTTCATCTGGAGTATTCTGTAAAATGATTTCATCTAGAGTATTCTGTACAACACAGGTACTTCTTCAGAAGAAAGATTAATTCAGCACATCACAGATGCAAAGAAGGGTGTATTGGCTTTGTGTGGCAAGGTTTTGGTAGCAGGGGGGTTACAGGGGTGGCTTCTGTCAGAAGCTGCTGGAAGCTTCCCCTGTGTTTGAGAGCACCCATATCAGCTGGCTCTAAGACGGACCCGCTGCTGGCCAAGGCCGAGCCAATCAGCGATAGTGGTAGTGCCTCTGTGATAACATTTTTAAGAAGGGAAAAAAAGTTGGGACAGACGGAAATGGCAGCTGGAAAGAGGAGTGAGAACATGTTAAGAGAAACAACCCTGCAGACCCCAAGGTCAGTGAAGAAGGAGGGGGAGGAGATGCTCCAGGTGCCAGAGCAGAGATTCCCCTGCAGCCCGTGGGGAAGACCATGGTGAGGCAGGCTGTCCCCCTGCAGCCCATGGAGGTCCAAGGTGGAGCAGATCTCCACCTGCAGCCCGGAGAGGACCCCACGCCAGAGCAGGTGGGTTCCCGAAGGAGGCTGTGACCCCGTGGGAACCCCGTGCTGGAGCAGGCTCCTGGCAGGACCTGAGGATCTGTGGAGAGAGGAGCCCACAGAGCAGGTTTTCTGGCAGGACTTGTGACCCCGTGGGGGACCCACGCTGGAGCGGTGTGCTCCTGAAGGACTGCACGCCGTGGAAAGGACCCATGCTGGAGCAGTTCGTGAAGGACTGCAGCCCCTGGGAAGGACCCACGTTGGAGAAGTTCATGGAGGACTGTCTCCCATGGGAGGGACCCCACGCTGGAGCAGGGGAAGAGTGTGAGGAGTCCTCCCCCTGAGGAGGATGAAGCGGCAGAAAATAACGTGTGATGACCGTAAACTCCATTCCCCGTCCCCCTGTGCCGCTGGGGAGCTTGGTAGAGAATCTGGGAGTGAAGTTGTGCCTGGGAAGAAGGGAGGGGTGGAGCGAAGGTGTTCTGAGGTTTGGTTTTATTTCTCATTACCTTACACTGGTTGATTTGTAATAAATTGAGTTAATTTTCCCCAAGCTGAGTCTGTTTTGCCCGTGACAGTAATTGGTGAGTGATCTCTCCTGTCCTTATCTCTACCCACAAGCTCTTTGTTATACTTTCTCTCCCCTGTCCAGCTGAGGAGGGGGAGTGATAGAACAGCTTTGGTGGGCACCTGGCATCCAGCCAGGGTCAACCCATCACAAAGGGCTATAAGGATTATTGGCAAAATTGAGAACTTTTCCTATGAGGAGACCGTGAGTGTGTGGCTTGCTTAATCCAGCAAAACAGAGGCTAGGAGGTGCTCCGTATGAAAATACACAGAGATAAGGAAAGGAAAGCATAGAATGATCCCACCACTCCAGGTTAGAAAAAGAATGAATTGGCCAGCCTTTCACTGGCTGTGAAGATCCAGAAATGTCATCATGGACTTCTATTTTCCAAAGAACAAATAACAGAGATGTGCCCAGGAACAAGAGACAGTGGTTTACCTGTCTTGGCACTTTACACTGGCTAAGACGACTCAGTATTTTACTTTCTCTCATTGCATAAGTATACATGAACTTCATTCTTGCATCCCCAGCTCTTGTGTTCAGCAGAAAAGTCTGTTGCAGGTTTGTGGGGACCATCCTCACAACTGTGTGCTTTAGATGAGGTTTTTCTTTGCTGTGGGAACCTTACTCTAGGACAGTCAAACCTTAGCTAAAGTGAAACTGTGGTTTGCACAAACTCCTTCAGAGTTGAAGTATTTTCTTTTCCTAAGAAAATGGCATGTTACCAAGGGATGCTATGTCATTGGTCATAGCGCTCTCGAGTATGCCTAGCTATTTTCTTCATCATTCAATGTAGGTTAAAAAAAAAAATCGGATCATTTAGCTGATTATCTGCTAATAAATGCTGTAATTTTTACTTCAGGCATATACAGCTCATGCTGTCACCATGAGTACAGTGTTCCCAGTGGCTGCTGTCAACTCCAAGGAAAGAGAAGGTCACTTTTTAATAGCTCATATTTTCATTTTCTCTGTTCAGAATTGAGTATAATCAGAATCCATGTTTGTGATAATACTCCATTAAAGAAGTGTTGTGGCAATTAGCTCTACATGCATGAGGAATCTCACTGCGAGGATCGCACTGAGCTTTGGTGATTTTGTGAGCAGTGGGATCACTGAAGTATAACTGTTTTAACAGTTAGAGGTGTAACTAAAAGTCGGGTCAAATGTGTTCAGTAAGTCAATGCTCACACCTATCCTGCAGCTGAATGCAGATGATTTATGGTTGTATAATCTCTCTTTCTCTGAGGAAAGACTGGAGATGAAAGGGGAAAAATATTTGATATAATCTTTATATTTGAAACCAAGTCCACTCATCTTGGTTCTTTTTAGTCTTTATGCTAATAAAATTATAACTGCTGGTTAAATATTGCTTTTTTTAAAGTCCATATTAATTGTAGTCTCTGTTCTGGGAAATTCTATTAGTTTTCGCCATAGATGAGTGTTTTGAGATGTAGTTAAATAACATCTTTATTCCAGCTGGGACCTCATTGTCAAGTTTCTACTCATTATCTAATCTTAAAATAGTCTTAAACTGCCAGAAATGCTGCAATACAGTCAAATATCACAATTTTTTCCTCCCTGTGAGACAGTGCCTTAGAAGAAAAAAAATACTGTTGGTTGATAGCCTAGTGAGAAGTCTGTCTTGTCCCAAAGTGCAGAACATGGTTTAAAGCAGTTATGCCTCCTGGGTACAGCCTGACAGGCACAGTCACTTCCATGGGAAAACAATATACTGCAATCCCTTTCTCATCACTAGAGTGTCAGTTCAGCGCGTTAGGCAAATGCTATCTGTGCAAAAACAGTGCCACTGTCCCGTGTTTGTATGGCCTTGCATAAGGGAAAAAGTACCCCTGTCCCCTCTGTTCCAAGCTATCCCCGTGAAGGCAATAGCCAGAAGCTGTCAGAGTATGGCTAGGATGTAGAAGTTATCACAGGAGTTTATGGGTTCCAGAAGTGCATGTAGATTCTGAAAATGGTTGGGCAGATTCATAGAAAAAGAGCCATCGGTATCAGTGAGGCTTGCTTGAGGCTGGGAAGGTGTTTCAGGGAAGATTCAATGTGTGCTTGTCCTGCTCTTGCATCTTTTCTAAGAAATGCCTAGCAGATGTCTGACATGCTTCAGCCATTCTTCCATTTTTAAGCTGGCTGTGTGAAATTCTTTGTTGTCTTTTCCTTGACCAATCCTAGATATGTGCTGGTCAGGTGATTGTGAGAGTACTTCGGTAAAAAAGATGGTCTTGATGTCATAATTGTTCTAATAGGCTACAAAGTGTGTAGGTAACAAATGAGGATGCCTGATTAGCTTATTTTATTATTGTTTTTACCTTACTTTATATGTAATGTGCTAAGGCTTGCACGTGAATGGTTAAAGATTTTAGATTGTCTCAGCTTGAAAGAAGGACCATAGGGCAAACACCAAGAAAACACTGCTTTCACTCCATCTCTCTTACATTTTTGGCTGCAGTGCCTAATGTGCAGTTAACTGAAGTATCAATGTAATTGCAGTATCATTCTAATTGGGTAAGTATATTTAATACCAATTCTGTTGATCAGAAACTGAATCTGATTTCTGAATTACTTAATACCATAATCTTTTTGAAGCATCAGATTCTTGCACAGATATCTTAAAATTACAATAACCTATATAAAAATGAACAATGAATTTATTAGAAACTTTACACTCAGTTGAACTGCATAGCTGAAATCTTTAGGAGGACATATTTTAAAAAATCTTTGCTTCTGAGTATCTGCACTTTCACCTGGGGGCTCTGGGAATGAATTATATTTTAATGAAGTTTTCTGTGCTGTTAAATACTGCATGCAGCTGTACTTACAAATACCCTTCCATCTACCAACATCAAGTAGAAAGGTATTTTATAGGGCTTGACGAGGATGTGGATAAAGTAATATCATGCAGAAGGTATTTGTCTAATTTATGGAGACAGTGTCATTCAATTTCTAGTGTAAAGAGAAATCTTTCAAGCAAAGACAATCATCTTCTTAAATTGTTGGTAAGACCTTATTTCCAGAAGTAAATGTCCAGTAAATGAGCTTTTTGTGCATCTGAATTGCACTTATGAGCCTAGATTATTTCAGCGTAGGAACAGCAGCAGTAAGTTTGTCTGCAGTACTTCCAAAGTGTCTTGTTTTACACTTACGTAGAAGGTGTTAACACAATCCTCCTAGGTTACTAAAAGGAAATATTGATGTACTGCCAGTTAAACTATTTCAAAGCATGTTTCAAATTTGGCTTTTTAGAATCTGTCCTTCACTGGACCATCTCAGCTGCACATCTGTTTGGACTGCAATATGAAGCGTAGGTTATATTTGTGCGTGCCTGGGGATAAAAAGCTCAGACTACCTAGTTCACAAATCTCCGAACCAAGGATTAAATGACGACTGAAACCATGCTGTATATGATGGAAAAGGGTTTCTTTTTAGAATCTGGTCATTCAGTATCCTGAAAAGTGATTGCATTTAGATTCCTTCACCTTGTGCCTTTCAATTCTTGGAAAGAAATGCTTTAAGCATTTAATGCTTCCTGGCAGAGTTCAGGCTTGATGCTATTTTAAAGGAACAATAACTGGGCAATTCAGAAAGTCTTTCTTTAGAAATATTTTCTGTTGGAAATGTATTATTTGAAGTTTTAGGCTCAAACTGGAGATGATCTATCCCAGAGTCAGGAAAAAGGCCTTGGATGATGGAATAGGAATCTTTTTCTGTATGTTTGTTACCAAGCAAGTATTGTATAACAAGGATAGTACAGCCTGAAACTGTTTTGAAATAAAGTGCATACTGAACACAAAATGTTGAAAATTAGTCCATTTTACAGTTTGGAATTCCTCTAAAATCAAGAACTTTGGCAGATATTGAACTGTTCACAACCTGTTGTTAGCAAATCATTTCCCCCCATCAGAGGATGGAGGGAAATGTAGTAGTGCCTTGTAGTGACTAAGTGGGACTGCATCAGCAAAACGTGGCCAATAATAATCTTTTTGAGATTACCTGTGATTTGTCACTGGCTGCAGGTGGCTAAGGATGTGTCAGAATAACACACTGAGTGGTGAGATGTGCTACGATGGCCTCCTTTTTAATGAAATCTGAGCTGTCTTTAGAGATAACTGTATTTGCATTAATGTTGCTCTAAATTTTCTCTCTTTTCCCCTATTTGTCCCACTGTAATACAGAGTTTAGAATGCTGCAGCTCTGCTAAATGCATATTCTGGGTCAGATATTGTAAGTGGAAGATTCATAGCTGTAATTAGAGAGGCACTTTTGCACATACACTTACATACCATAGTAGGAAATTTGGTTAAACAGAAAAGGATCTCTATATATTTTCAAGAACTCACATGTGCTATTAGGAAGCGATCTATTTATTCCTGGCACGTATTTACTATATATTTTTCTCTTTGGGCAAAGAATTTACACAGAGGAGTCTGGAGGCTAAAAGCAAGCAAATCTTCCCATCATTCCCATGTTTACAATGTGCTGCAGAGGACATCAGGGCTTCCAGTGCTCTGTGTTTGTCTCACTTTACTGTGATTCTGAAAAGCATCCTGGCTATTGCAATGCAAAAAGTACACCCAGGAACATCAAGGGTGAAAATGTGTATGAAAAATAAATGACCTAAAAAAAAAAAACCCAACAGAAAACCAACAAAAATTTTTAAAAAATCAGGTAACAGATTATTAAAATTTGAATCTCTAGCTGATTGTTGAGTGCCTCAACCTTCAGTCAACTGATCAAACTTTGCAAGGTCTTTTGCATAGTCTGGCATTTGCCTTCCTGCCCCCAGTCTAACTCCAGGGCATCTGAAAGCAGAGCAGCTGGCTAACCACTGTCATTTCTGGGGTTGACTTGATCCTGACATGTAGAATGAAGATCATGGTTTAACTGAAAACAATTTAACATACATATCTCTAAATATCCTTGATGTTGCAGTTTATATGTAAGTTGAAACAGTAACTGTCAGGAACAAGTAATGGATAACCTCAATCTGAGAAATGTACAAACTTGTAGCTGTAAGACTTGTTAGACCTCAATAAAAGTTATTTATACAGCCACTTCCTGGGAGTAGCTTCCAATAACCAAGTTATTAAATTTAACAAGATATAGCAATTGCAACACTCATTGTAAGTTATTACCATTGTATTAGCCAATTAGATTTTATTTGTTGGTACTCAGTAACAGATGATATCTTTTTAGATAAATTTATGATATTTAACCAGTGTATAGTTGAGCTAGTACATATTAAGTATGCTAGCTCAAATATCAAGGAGCAGTCTTTGGACACCTGCACAATGCTGGAGCTTTAATTGCATATGTTCTTCAGAAGCAATTTAAACAAAATATCAGTATTGTTCAGCAAGAATCAACCCACCATATTAGAATCTTCTACAAGAAAACATTTAAACTATCGGTATTCCTTTTTGGAACCATTTAGTATACGGATGGGGGGTGTGTGTGTATGCACACATACCATTTGTCCTTATGCATACTGGGGTAGTTTTCTGTGAGTGCAAAAGTAAGATGTAGTCACTAGACTATGCTAGGTGTTAGTGGGGTGCTAGTTTTGCTAACGTGGTGGTGAAGCTTCAGAGAATGCCAAGGGCAAACAGGTTTACAGATGCCTTTGCAGACCGAATGGTGGGAACTTCCAGAAAGAACAGGGGACTTTCTGAAGTTCAGCATGGATTTAATTTACTTCCTTTGGCTTCATTTGAGATGACTGTTGAGCTAATGGAATGATTATGAAAATGCCAGCCCAATAAGCACTTAATTTCTTCTCTAAAAATGATATAAGTCTGTTCTAGTTACATTTGATTGCAACCAGATCGTGTTTAATTTTATGCCGTGTTCACTAGAGTGGCAATAAACCAGAGTTCCTACCCTTATTTAAGCTAGTCTTCATGTTTTCTGACCACGAACTTCAAAGAAAACATCTCGGCTACAAAGAGATCTTTCTCCAAAACAGGAGCCCCAGCAGCACTAAAGGAACAGCAGTACAGGGAAAGGAGAACCATTAGAAGACCTATATGGTATTGGAATTCCTGAAATTGTATCTTTTTGAGACAATATTTTATTCATTACCAAGGATAATATGAGTCAGTCAATGACTGCTTCTTGCTTAAAGTTCAAACACATTAATTTGAAGTTTGTATAAAAGCTTATTGAGAAAGATAGGCTTACTAATGGAATACAAAATAAGTGAGAAACGGCTATCTCCAGACAGTTTTTTGCTGCCTTGGTGGGTGGTAAAATAATACATGATTTAAATGACTGTATACCTTGAATAGGTATTCCATGTGACATTACAAGATGATGAAATGAAGTAAGTCAATAGAGAGTTCTGATTGATCAAGACATGCAGCTGTCCAGGTCTCTGGCTGCAGGCAGTGCCTGAGTCTGTCACTGATGCCAGAGGGCAGCAGGGACATCTCTTGTGTGAGGTGTGACCAGGTGGATGATCTGCTCAGCCTGGTGGTAGAGCTGAAGGAGGAAGTGGAAAGGTTGAGGCGTATCAGGGAGCGTGAGAGGGAGATAGATTGGTGGGCCCACACCCTACCATCCCTGAGGCAGAGGCAGCAGATGGACACTCCGCAAGAAGCGGAGGTTCCCCTGCCCTCCTGCCATCAGGCATGAGGGGACTGTCCTGGTTTCAGCCGGGATGGAGTTAACTGTCTTCCTAGTAGCTGGTACAGTGCTATGTTTTGAGTTCAGTATGTGAAGAATGTTGATAACACTGATGTTTTCAGTTGTTGCTCAGTAGTGTTTAGACTATGGTCAGGGATTTTTCAGCTTCTCATGCCCAGCCAGGGCACCTGACCCAAACTGGCCAACGGTGTATTCCATACCATGTGACATCCCATCTAGTTTAGGAACGGGGAAGGGGGGGGGCAGTGATTCGCCGCTCGGGGACGGGCTGGGTGTCGGTCGGCGGGTGGTGAGCAATTGCCCTGCACATCATTTGTACATTTCAATCCTTTTATTACTTACTGTTGTAATTTTATTAGTGTTATCATTATCATTATTAGTTTCTTCTTTTCTGTTCTATTAAACCATTCTTATCTCAACCCAGGAGTTTCACTTCTTTTCCTGATTTTCTCCCCCATCCCACTGGATGGGGGGGAGTGAGTGAGCGGCTGCGTGGTGTTTGGTTGCTGGCTGGGGTTAAACCACGACAGGGACCTAAGAGATGGAGGGCAATGGATACAGGTCCCTGCTCGGGGAGGCAGGCGAATCCCCTCCCGGTCTCCTTCACCTTCCCAGTTGCCCCTATGCAACAGGTATGGGGCTCTGGAACTTGAGGACCAGGCCAGTGAAGATCAGGGTGTAGATGAAGTCCTACCTAGGGAGGTGCCTAGGCCCAGTCGGGCAGCCCCACGCATTCTCACATCCTCTGAAAAAAGAAAAAGGAGGGTAATTGTCATAGGTGACTCCCTTCTGAGGGGGACAGAGGGCCCAATATGCAGACCTGACCCATCCCACAGGGAAGTCTGCTGCCTCCCTGGGGCCCAGGTAAAAGACATTACCAGGAAACTCCTGGGTCTGGTTCAGACCTCTGATTATTACCCATTGTGGTTGTGCAGGTTGGCAGTGATGACATTGTAGAGAGAAGTCCAAAGGCAATCAAAAGGCACTTCAGGGCACTGGGACGATTAGTGGAAGGATTGGGAGCACAGGTAGTGTTTTCCTCAATCCCTTCAGTAGCAGGGAAATACACTGAAAGGAACAGGAAAACACACCTGGTTAATACGTGGCTCAGAGGCTGGTGCCATCGGTGGAATTTTGGGTTTTTTGATCATGGGGAGGTTTACATGGCACCGGGCTTGCTAGCGACAGATGGTTTCCAGCTATCTCAAAGGGGTAAAAGAATCCTTGCTCATGAGATGGCAGGGCTCAGAGAGAGGGCTTTAAACTAGGTTTGAAGGGGGTAAGGGATAAAACTAGGTGCACCAGAGATGAACCTGGGGGCAGCATGCCGATGTTAGGGGTGGATTCGATAACCCAGCTCAAATGCATCTATGCCAATGCATGCAGCATGGGCAATAAACAGGAGGAGCTGGAAGCCATTGTGCAGCAGGATAGATATGACTTAGTTGCCATCATGGAAACATGGTGGGATGACTCCCATGACTGGAGTGCTGCAATGGATGGCTACAAGCTCTTCAGAAGGGATAGGCAAGGTAGAAGAGGTGGCCGGGTGGCTCTCTACGTTAGACAGGGTTTGGACTGTACAGAGCTACACAATTGTGATGACAAGGTGGAGTGCTTATGGGTGAGGATGAGAGGGAAGGCCGATAAGGCAGATATTGTGCTGGGAGTCTGTTATAGACTGCCTGACCAGGTTGAAGAGGTAGATGAATCATTCTACAAGCGGCTGGCAGTAATCTCAGAATCGTGTGCCCTTGTCCTTGTGGGGGACTTTAACTTTCCAGACATCTGCTGGAAATACAACACAGCAGGGCGTAAACAATCTAGGAGGTTCCTGGAGTGTGTGGAAGATAGATAACTTCCTGACACAGCTGGTAGGTGAGCCAACCAGGGGAGGAGCCTTGCTAGATCTGCTATTTACAAACTGGGAAGGACTGGTGGGAGGTGTGATGGTCGGAGGCTGTCTTGGGCTTAGCGACTGTGAAATGATAGAATTTTCAATTTTTGGTGAGGCAAGGAAGGTGGTCAGCAAAACCACCGCTATGGACTTCTGGAGGGCAAACTTTAGCCTCTTCAAGGCACTGGTTGAGAGAGTCCCTTG
The DNA here is from genome assembly GCF_964188355.1 of Buteo buteo. Taxonomy (NCBI): domain Eukaryota; kingdom Metazoa; phylum Chordata; class Aves; order Accipitriformes; family Accipitridae; genus Buteo; species Buteo buteo. The sequence goes on from NC_134172.1 coordinate 65,889,834, forward strand.
GGAGATGGTCCTGAAGGGCAAAGGGGTCCAGGAGGGATGGACATTCTTTAAGAAGGAAATCTTAATGGCTCAGGACCAGGCTATTCCCATGTGCTGCAACTTGAACCGCTGAGGAAAATGACCGGCCTGGCTGAATGGGGAGCTTTTGCTAGGAGTCAAGAAAAAAAGGAGAGTTTATCATCTCTGGAGAAAAGGGCGGGCAACTTGGGACGAGTACAGGGATCTTGTTAGATCATACAGAGAGAAAATTAGAAAGGCAAAAGGTCAGCTAGAACTAAATCTGGCCATTATTGTAAGGGACAACAAAAAATGTTTTTACAAATATGTTAACAGTAAAAAGAATCCCAAGGAGAATATCCTTAAATGGATACAGAAGGGAACGTAGCAACCAGAGATGAGGAAAAGGCTGAGGTACTTAATGCCTTCTTTGCCTCAGTCTTTAATAGGGAGACCAGTTATCCTCAGGCTACTCTACCCCTTGAGCTGGAAGGTAAGGATGAAGAGCGGAACATACCCCCGTTAATCCAGGAGGAAATAGTTAGTGACCTACTACACCATCTGGACACTCACAAATCTATGGGACCTGCTGGGAGCCATCCAAGAGTACTTAGGGAACTGGCAGAGGTCCTTGCCAAGCCACTCTCCATCATCTATTGGCAATCCTGGTCAACAGGGGGGGTCCCAGAGGACTGGTGGCTTGCCAATGTGACTCCCATTTACAAGAAGGGTCAGAGGGAGGATCTGGGGAACTACTGGCCTGTCAGCCTGACCTCGGTACTGGGGAAGATTATGGAACAGTTTGTCTTGAGAGCACTCACATGGCAAGTCCAGGATAAGGAGGGGATCAGGCCCCGTCAGCATGGGTTTACGAAAGGCAGATCCTGCTTGACCAACCTGATCTTCTATGACCAGGTGACCTGCCTAGTGGATGAGGGAAAGGCTGTGGATGTTGTCTACCTTGACTTCAGTAAGGCCTTTGACACTGTCTCTCATGGCATACTCCTTGAAGAAGCTGGCGTCTCATGGCTCGGACGAGTGTACTCTTCACTGGGTGAAAAACTGGCTGGCTGGCCGGGCCCAGAGGGTTGTGGTGAATGGGGTGAAATCCAGTTGGCGGCGGGTCACAAGTGGTGTTCCTCAGGGCTCGGTGTTAGGCCCCGTTCTGTTTAATATCTCTATCGATGATTTGGACGAGGGGATCGAGGGCACCCTCAGCAAGTTTGCAGACGACACCAAGCTGGGAGGCAGGGTTGATCTGCTGGAGGGTAGGGAGGCCCTACAGAAAGACCTGGACAGGCTGGATCGATGGGCCGAGGCCAACTGTATGAGGTTCAAGAGGGCCAAGTGCCGGGTCCTGCACTTGGGTCACGGCAACCCCGTGCAGCGCTACGGGCTTGGGGAAGAGCGGCTGGAAAGCTGCCCAGCAGAGAAGGACCTGGGGGTGCTGGTTGGCAGCCGGCTGAATGTGAGCCAGCAGTGTGCCCGGGTGGCCAAGAAGGCCAACGGCATCCTGGCCTGTATCAGAAATAGTGTGGCCAGCAGGAGCAGGGAGGTGGTTGTTCCCCTGTACTGGGTACTGGTGAGGCCGCCCCTCGAGTCCTGTGTTCAGTTTTGGGCCCCTCACTACAGGAAAGACATTGAGGTGCTGGAGCGTGTCCAGAGAAGGGCAACCAAGTTGGTGAAGGGCCTGGAGCACAAGTCTTATGAAGAGCAGGTGAGGGAACTGGGGCTGTTTAGTGTAGAGAAGAGGCGGCTGAGGGGAGACCTTATTGCTCTCTCCAACTACCTGAAAGGAGGTTGTAGGGTGGTGGGTGCTGGTCTGTTCTGTCAGGTGGCTGGAGATAGGACGAGAGGAAATGGCCTCAGGTTGAGGTAAGGGAGATTTAGGTTAGATATTAGGAAAAAATTTCTTTACTGAGAGAGTTGTCAGATGTTGGAATAGGCTGTCCAGGGAAGTGGTTGAGTCACCATCCCTGGAGGTACTCAAAAAGCAAGTAGATGGGGTACTTCAGGACATGGTTTAGTGGGCACGGTTGACAGTTGGACTCGATGATCTTGAAGGTCTTTTCCAACCTAAATGATTCTATGATAAGACTTCAGTGCAATAGTTGATGTAGAATTTGGTGAAAATGCACCATAAATACAACGTTAGATAATTCTGTAAAGTACTCTGAATAATTATACCCAAGAATTTTTTATCTTGGAAGGAAAGAAAAGCAATGTTATCTTTTTTTCAGAAACAATGAATACCCACAAATAGTTTTTACTGATAAATATAGCTAAGCACATTTCAGCAAACATGGCTAATCATTTCAGATGGATTTTTGGAATACAGAACAGCATTATTTGGGGGAAAAAATTGGTCTTGTAACTTAAGAAACAAATTGGAGCAAAGCAAGGCTTATCTTATATTAAGACTACAAGAATAAAAGCAAGTGCTACAAATTTGCATTTTTAAAAAGGAATCTTCATTTCATCATACTATGACTAAAGCAGGAGCCTGTTTCAAGGTGGAAATCCACTAAACTAGTGAATTAAAAAGATTATTAGCTAGAATTATAAGAGAAGATGATGGGGAATATCTGTTTAAGAATAGTCTATGGTTTTGAAAACTTGTGTAAATTTTAAGTTTCCTTATATGGGGATAGGCAAGTCTTGAAAACTCTTCACATAAATCTTGGTATGTTTCAGCAGACTGAACTAAACTGAACTTGCAAAGTTAGGGTTCTTTGAAAAGGTGCAGTGTATTAACTGACTTTATAGCTTAAAAAAAAATAAATCCAATGAGATTATAGGTATGTATATACCTATGCTTAAATAAAGCAATAAAATGTTAATATTCAGCTATTGAAATAGTGACAGCTAAGGTGTCAGAAGCAAGAAGATATTCTTGGTATTAAATAAAGGACATGCATTCTGGCAAGTGAAGTTAGATGAGTCATCCTAGATTTGGTCGTATAAATTTAAACAAATGACATTTAGTGTTAGTTTTACTCCCAGGATACTTCAAAGCGATTTCTCTGATTCTTGGTGGATTATGAAGTACAGAATTAGTAGGGAATGTATGAGCTGGTCTAGGGCTCAAATTATGAGACATGTAGGCAAGCTTTTGCAAAAGGAAACCTATAATAATGAATTTAAGAATGAAAACTTAGCTTAACCTGACAATTTCAGGAAATACAGCTTAAATACATGTTCCATATATATCAGGATCCTAGCCACAATGTTTGTTTTCGGCAGAGTTGTTCCGTGGGATTAGGAAGATAACTGATAAGCTTTGTCACACCCTCTTGCGTATTTGGGACCAATAATTTCTGCAGAGAACTGCTGGAAGAAAAACTTCTTATTACTGGGAGGACACTTTGTCTTTATGTGTTTCACTAAACAATGCTAGACCTATTTGATCTGTCCCTTTCATAACATTAACCTGTGGTTATTGGTGAAGTTCATAATGAAAACAATAGATGATCTTTTTATGCAGTGTCAGCAATATTTTGATTATGGCAAGGTTTCTGTGCAATGATTATGCAACAATTAACTGTATTCATGCATGTGTTGTGTGTGTGCGTGCGTGGAAACTGTACTCATAAGCTGCTTCAAAGTGTGTGGAAATAGATGTGTGATGTTGAACCTGCAAAGATAGCAATTTGACACAGCGTACAAATTTGGACAAGACTTTCAAAAAATGTATACCCCATAGTATGACAGTCTTCCTTAATAAGTTGATAGCACTTGAAATCACTGTGATACAAAAAATTCCAATCTTCAGCCTACTTTTGGGACCATTACAGTTTCCAGTTGAAATGAAGAGCTTTTCTAAGCTGCATTCAGTTTTTTCAAGGATTAACTTGATTTAGGGAAAAAAACCAACCTCAAACCTATATATACATATTTTAATTTTAAAGTTAAGTGATTTTTCATTGCTGTAGTTAAAAACAAACACGTTTTCTGCACACACATACACCTCCCCACCCCTCCTGGTCTGAAAGGTCTGATTGCCAGGACAGAACATGCAAAAGGAATGAAATTTAGTCAAATCTAATAAGAATGATCCATACCTAAGCCAGGCAATTGTTACCAATATCTCAGAGGACTAGCACCTTCCAGAGTGTAGATAAAATCTTCTCTGCTTACATGTAAATCTAATAATACTACGTTAAAAGTAAGATGGAAAGAAAAGAAATGGAACTGTCCTGTGTCAGATGAATCATGCCTTGACAATGAGGACTGATATTTGCAGCAGAAACCAAATCACATACAGGAATGTGCTAGAGGCACTAGAGAAGTCACTGATGCTTACTTCTAAAACGAGAACATCTGGATACCTTGAGAGAAGCACTTTTGTGAGCACCAGAAGTAGAGAAGACTGGTTTTCAGTGGATTTGTGTTTCATGGTTGAGTGATTTACCTGAATTTATGCTAGGTCTAAGCTCAGTTCTTAAACAATTGGTGTCAGAAAAAGATGTTATGAATGTTTTACTTTTCAGTTTATACCTTATTACATACTGGGGAATCTATTCCTCAGTTTCTCCTGGTGTAGATCCTGGTGTAGATCCTCTGTTAACTAATGAGGCACAAAAGTTGATCGAAGCTTTCCCCGCAGTTTGAGGAGTTATAGCATCTTTCTCTCCCTTGTAGTGTCTGAGTTTAAATACACAGTGAACCTGTGGTGCTGTTTGACTCGGTAAAGATAACTCTTTTTCTCTTTGCTGAAACCTTTTCCTTGAAAATCTGGGAATATAGAATAAACAGTTGAGTAAAAAAATACAGTACTGATTGAAATTGGGCAGTTACAACAGCAGGTTGATAACATGATGGCAGAAGGATGATTTTCTGTCAAATGAGATACCCAGTTACCTTCGGCCCTTCTGAAGCTTCCCATCCTGTGCTGTGCAGATACCTAAGGCTGTACAAAACTCATTGCTTCTAGAGTGCTACAGTTGAAACTAATGACAAGTGTCCTTCTCCAATCCCTCCATACTTGTCCTCTTCGGCATGATGTCTGTTGAGAGCTGAGGCTGTTGGACAGTGCTCGTTAGAAATAGGTCTGGTCTGCAGAATTTGGATCTGCTTTCTTGTTGAGCTTAGCATTTTGGGTTGCTTCTACGCATGCTTCTGGTGTCTTCTGTCTTAATCTTTCTGGAAGGAGTAGAAAGCGCATAAAGAACTAACTACTCTTCCTGGGTGAGGAAATCTCAACATCCCTTGATTTATCCCATCTTAAATGAAGCAACTCAGCACAAGCTTTATATGCACATTTTTATTCTCCTCTCTTCCCACCTCCGTAAGAATGCGTAATAACATTTCTCAAGGATACTATGTGAAGTCTACAGTCTGAAAAGTAAGTTCTAAATGGATTTTTATACAATAAATCCCACAATAGAAGTTATTCTAATGAGCCAAATGCGTCTCTTACAACCCTTGTAAACAAGAATGTCTTTGGAAGAGATGAGAATGAGTGACCAGAAACAACAGTGTTTTAATTTCTGGAGTTTTATAGTTCATAAGTAATACCTCTTTTTAATTTTTTTTTTTTTTTTTTAAATAAATAAGGGACAAAGCTAACTATTAGGTGACCTAGAAGAAATGCCTGGAGTGGGACAAACAAGCCTAATGTTCTTGTTGTCTCTACCCCCTCCCCACCTTGGGAATGCTGTAAATGCTTGATCAAATTATGTCTGCTACTGTGATGTTTTCCATGTGTATTTAGAAACACAGGATAACTGACAAGGTTTCTCACATCAGTATGTTTCTTTATCCCTTTTTAGAAGTATCGTGGGTTTTTTTTAGCTGGTGAGGCCGTGAGAGTTTGACATTGGATGACTTTATAAAACATTCTACTAATTGGATTTGTTCAAATAAATAAATCAAACACTAATTGGAATGTGCCCTGCCATTATTTTTGCTTACTGAATTAGATATAATGGCGTGAAGTTCTTTTTATCATATTTGTGCACTTATTTAAACACCCCCCTGGCGCACACTTCTGCAAATTCAATTATATATTCAAAGGAGGCATTCAATTTATGCAAGGCTGGTTTACATTTAATCCAGGGGCAAGTCTCAGTAACTGATGATAGGTCTGCTCAAGATTAATTAGCATCACTCAGATGAGCAGTGGCATTGTTACAAGCCTGCAGTGTAAAACAAGGGATATGTTATCCTTCCTATGTGAGCCATTATTTGCTTCAATATGACCCTTTTCAGGAAGGGAAAAGCTGCTTTTTTGTTTGGGTTTCATTTTTTGAAAAGGGGTCAATACCACCTGTGTTAATAACAATATCAAAGTAATCTCCACTTCCTTTTCTTTTGCCCCACTTAGCAACTGCATCTGTCACTGTTTAATTTTCAGCCAACCAGGGGAAAGACTCCAAGATCCCAGTTTGCTTCCTAAAAATCCTCATTCTTGTTAACAATTTACAAAGATGTAGAACCCTATTTTGGTGAATGTGTAAATGTTTTCATTTTCCTCAAACAGGTTTGTGATATTGTGGCTAAAACTATAATGTGCAAACCTGGTCTCTAAATTCATTGAGCAGTATCTTTTTCTTTTAATTTGAGGATACTTTTTTTGTGCTAATGAATATCTCTGTTCTGCTATCAAACAGTTATGTTTCAGCAATGGGTGATTTTGTATTAGGATGGATCTAACCTTCCCCACTCCCCCCCACCCCCTTATGTTTCAACATATTTAAGTGTAGCTCACATTTAGGTATCCACATAGGTAACATCTTAGGAAATGCTGAATATTAAGCTTATCTGACAACAATGAAAATAACTGCTCATTTTAGCCTGTCAGCCCACTTACTATCCCTACTTAAGTGTACACTTAAAATCTATTAATAAATTTTTAGTTTAAACTGAAATTCATTAGTGGGAACTAATTGAATTTCTAAGGATCGTGCAGCTAGGTGCTTGTGTAACAAAGTGGATCACTCGATCCCATTAGGTGAGCATGAGGCACACCTGTACAAGTGCAATCGGACATCAAATGCACCTTTGTTTTGTGTTTCCTCGCTAGGCTGCTTAGGAGCCTATTGTCCTGAACGCACACTTGAACATAAGAGCACTTTCATCTCCTGGGTCAACAATATTCCACGGAAAAGGTATTACGCCACACTTTTCCTCAAAGTCTTCTTCCTCATCCCATTTTACCCTCCTTCAACAGGGAGTAGAACTTGTAGGGTGTGCTCTGTTTGGCAGGGCCCACCTGGGGACCCCTTACTGTGGTGAGTTCCTGGGGTTCCCTGGTCTGGCACGCTGCCCTTGCTAAGGCTGTGGGCCTGAAAGATGGACGGAGCCCACTTGGTTTGTCTGGGTGGTGGCGAAGCTGTTGCTGAGGTGGATCTGAGTGTGGAAATGCGGTAATGGTGCTGCAGAGCATCCCTCAGCCTGTCTGGCTCCTCTTCCAGGAGAGGGTAAGGGAAATACAGCCTGACTCACCCCTGAGGCTGGGATTGCCTTTAGAAGCGGATGTTTTTGTTTTCAAGAGCTGTGTTTGTGCTCCGTGTCCATGTGTTGGCAGCAGGGGGGCTGGAGGGGCGGCCTCTGAGGAGAGGCCAGGGCTGCCCCGCATGGGACAGGGCTGGCTCCGGCTGCTTCCTCAAAGGCCGTAGTGCTGGAGGCGGCTGAGCCCCTCAGCAATGGTGGTGGCACCTCTGGGAAATGTGTTTAAGAAAGAGCAAAACGCCAGGAAGCGGGGGAGAGGAATTGTGTGAGAAGCCATCCTGCAAAAGACCGGGGTCAGTGAAGGAGGATGAATGTGGTGAGTCTTGAATTCCTGAGGTGAAGTTGGGTGGAAATATTACAGCTGCTTTTCTGAATGTGGCTGCCTGTAACTGAAGCTGTAATGTCACGTCCGCCATGTTCTGCAAAAAAGATAGGTCTAACACTACCTATGATGTACCTGTTTGGCAGATATGAACACAAGCCACTGTGACTGTTAGAATAACTCCAAAATCTGCAATATTCTGGTGTTGTGATTCTTTCCTTCCACTTTCTAAAGTTTCTTCCCTGTTTCATGATACGTGTACTGTAATAGTGTGAACAGAGGAGTTCCTGACTTTTTAGCTCACAAACTGACATGGCTCTGGGTCCCAGCTGAGTCTTTAGTTCACTTTTAATTCTGCTCTCTTTTGACACACTATAGCAAGAAGCAGATGGAGACTTCCTTCCTCTTGGTACCTGAGATTCATGCAGCCAGCCTGCCTGTCTGAGCCCTTAGAATTGACTCCAGTTTTTTCTCCTTGTTCTCATTTCCTGCAAATTTACCTCTCCAAATTCCAATTCTGTTGCTTCTAGTAAATTAATCCTTCTGGCTTATTGCCCTGTCACTCTGTGTTTGGAGGTTTCTCCACTAGACTTTTTGTTCTTTAAAATGTAGGTGTCTTGCTGCTACTTTTAAGGCTCTCCATGGTTTATCCTTTCCTTTCTTATCTAATTGTACTACAAGGTTAGCTTTGACTTTCAGAGAAGGTGCTTTAAAGCTTCCTCAAGTGTTGTCTCTTATCAGTGGAAACTCCCAGTTAATTTCCAGAAGTTCTCACTGTATCCCCTTTTCAGGTTCTCCTCCAACTTTACCTACTTCAGCATGTATTAAATGACCTGTTTAGCTGATTACACCAAGATATTGACAATTACATTCCCTGTTAAATGAGGACTGCTACCCCATACTTTGCTACTATCGCTTGTTTTGCTTCTGGGACTTTGTAGCAGCACCTGTGCAATTTTCTCTGTGTACACAAGGCCTTGTACAACTGTCTGGCTTGATCAGAGAATTTGTTTACAATCCCTTCAAAGTAATAGCTCAGAGACAGCACTGTTACTGTGTGCTGCAGTATGCTTAGCACAGGTTGTGTGGAAATGGTGGATGTCTGAAGTTGTGCTATTAAAGTGAATCTATCAAAATTTGAATGCCCTGCTTGGATACTGAGAGCAGAGTATTTGATATTGTCTCTCATACCTGCTTGCTGTGAAAAAGGTGACTTTCAGTTGCATTACATGCTCCCACACAATCCAGAAAACCTTTATTTTCCCTTAGACATTTTAATGAGCATGTTTAATAAGTTAAATTTGAACTTTTTCACCTAAATTAAATAAAAAAAAAATAGGGAAACAGTTTAAATGTAATCCTGCTCATTTTGACAGCTGGGAAAGCTTCAGAAGTACAGTAAATTTAAAACAAGGATTATTAAAATATTGTAAAATAATGATACTTCAGAAATATTTACAGAGACTCCACTGAACAGACAGGCAAGCTTGCAAGGGTCATAAAATCTGCTATAGTCAGATCTGCTATAGTCAGATCTATTTATAAGGAAAATATACGATATTTCAAATTAAATGGTTATTTTTTTAGGACAGGCTTGATCTTTAAACTTTTCTTTAGCAACAGAGTCTTTTGGGATGTCAGGTACTCTACCCAACAAATCCTTCTAGTATACACTTAGATAGAAATAATATGTGAAGTTTTGTAGGACAAGTTAGAAAAACAGTTGCAGTTGGAGTGCATATGAAGTCCTTTAACAGAATGAGGATTTAATAAATATTAATCACATGGTATACGTTTGTGTTTGTCATTTATGAGGAGGTCCACAGGAACTGAGACAAGTTTGGGCTTTCTTGGGAGCTAGAGAATAGAAAATACAGGTGAAAACTAAAGAAAGCCTCAATGTCCCCAGTGTTGGATAATCCTTATTGCAAAGGGGCCACAGATCACTCACGTACCAGCTATTTAGTGTGTGTGTGTAGGCAACAGTAGCCTGTGGGAAGGAGTAAAGAGTCAGGAACATCTCTGTGCATATAACTGTGGTTAGTGTCAAGAGCAATTGGCAGTTTGGCTGGCAGAGCAAGTTAGTGTTGCCTTAAGCATTGCTCAGTTCTTGCAGCTCTGAAGTATTAGATGTGTCCAGTTGACATTAGAAGACTAGTATCTGCAGAGAAAAATTATCTTTGCTTTCCTAAGAGAGAAAACTAAAGCAGTACAGAGACACTGTTTGCATGATTAAGGTCTAAACTCAAGGGCCCAGGCTGCCTAATCTAATGGATCTAGTACTGAAATATGTTTGGCAAACTAAGTTGGGTGGACATGAAGAGGAATGTGCCTGAGGTAATGTATGGAATACCAGTGTAGGAATATCCTACCAGGGAATAAACTAGCTTGATTTGCCTGTGTGACACAAGTTTCGAAGATCTGTGTTGGAATACAAAATTTCATTCCACTGTTCATGGATTTCCCCTGATTCACAACGTTCAGGCAGCTGCCAGGTTGTTATTTATGACAGTTAACTGCTTCCAAGTATTTCAGGAATTGCAGTAGGAAAGATCACTTAGTCAACAGTCTGGAAGGTGTGAATGCTAGTTGCCATCTACTTCTTGTTATTCTTATGTTGCTGTGAAACTAGAGGGTTGCACTCAAAAGAATTGACTCGAAAGACCTTGAGGAATTGTCATTTGCCACACAGAGCTTCATGTTGTTATGAGATGGTTAAAAGGAAGGTTGCCCTTTCTGTAGGTGTAACCCAGCCTTGCGTAATTCAAGGCTTAAAAGTGAAAAGAAGTGAGGATTCACTGCAGGAACAGTGATGCTGTGCTTTTTTACAATTTGCATTTCTTCTTTCTCTCTCTCTCTCTCTTTTTTTTTTTTTTAATATCTGACTTGGAGGTTTATGTAATTAAGTATCAGTTACTGGGACCCAAATGCAAATATTCCTGCACGTGTGCATCATGTGCAATTGGTCTTGAAAATGTAAAGACAGTAGGTTGAAATAAAGGGAACTTATCTAAAAAACAGTAGCATGGAGGGAAGAAAACAAAGGCTTCAATGGATATAAAGTGTGGAAAGTACAAAAATATTTTCTGGATACCTTCTCTGCTGCCTGAAGTCTAATATGCAGGAAATTAATGTTGTTTTTCCTTTTTTTTCCTCTGTAAACTTGGGTACAAAATATTCAAATAAATGACCTATCACAAAGAGATATATATAATTAATACAGAAATTTATTAATTTTTCTTGTTTTTAGGTGGTTGCTCATTTGATGAGCACTACAGTAATTGTGGTTATAGTGTTGCCTTGGGAACCAATGGATTTACCTGGGAGCAGATCAATACCTGGGAAAAGCCAACAATGGATCCTGCTGTCCCAACTGGTAAGTAAGAAGCCTCAACAACAGTGGGGAGATACTATTCTTTGAGAGAATCAGCTGTTAGCCCTCCATGAGTGTGTACTGGGTCTGGGTACCCACAACAATAGAGGTAGAATTTTATTCAGTGACAGAAAGATGACTTTTTTGTTCAAAATAACCTGACAACAGAATTCATAAACATGAGATGGCTTTTTACAATATTCGCCATTTGCTATCCTTGCTGAATCATTTTACACTCCTTATTCCTACTTTATTCTTGCATTTAAGAGAGAGGAAATGTTTCAGATATAATAGTCTAAGGTTTGGCCAGCTTTTTGCATGTTTCAGGATCAGAATGGTGTCTTATCTGGGGAGATGCATGTTTGAGAGGCCAGAAAAAGTAAAGCTTTGTAATGTCTGGGAATATCAGACCTTCCAGTCACCATTTGGCTCTTAACTGACTGTTTTAAAATCTAATTCTGAGAAAGAAAAGAAAATTCCTAAAGAATTAACTGTAGTAGATAGTGCTTGATTAGGCTGGTTTTCAGACAGTGAAATTTCCATATGCAAGAAAAACATTTCCAACAGAGAGAGTTACCAGAATATCTAGTTTGCTAACTTATTTTGAGAACATCCAATAATAGTATAGTCTTTCATGTGATACTTGGAATATTCTCTGAAGAGCTCACAGTAATAGTAATTTCTAATAGTTTTATCTCTCATTGGAAGTTACCATTAAGCTGGGTGTATATGGGAATAAGTTCTCTAGCCTTAATAAAAGTCCTGTGGAATGTTTTGTTCATATTCAAAAAGAACTTGTTTTAAGAAAGCACACCAAAATTTTCTAAAAATCATGGTTTATCTGTTCCTTGCCACCTAAAATAGCAGTGCAAGCCCCTTTAATGGACACAATGGCAAACAGACTTGACCAGCCAGTTAAGACTGTGATTTCAGTCCTAAGAAAGAAGTATTTGTTCTGGTTAGTGCATTGCACTCTGAGAAGCATGAGCTACATGGCAGAACCAGAACATAATGTTGTTCAAGAGGTATTCTTATGCCTGTAATTATTGGGGTAAGAGACTTGTAATTGCTAGCTGCCTGTTAAGTATACCACGTAGAGCTGATATAATAGCTCCCTGCCATAGCCATTGATAGACAGCCCAGTCTTCATCCCTGTATGCTTGTTGTCAGTAAAAAACAAGCTCACAAGATACCAGGCTAGCTGTGGTTTCTCCATCACAAAAGGTTAGTTAAGTTGTGGGTTTTTTTTTTTTTTTATTATTGGAAATTGTTTGGAACAGGATCTTTCAAAGTCTGTAACACCTAGTACCACTTGATTTGGCTGTGGCATCCACAAAGAAGTTAACTGTGAAAGTTGCATTTTTCTGGTCTTGTCTGTAAGAATGTATTTTATCATCCTGGATGTTGCTGCTTTTTTAACGATGGCAATTTTATCTCCATGGTTCATCAGCTTCTACCCTGTTGTGTCCTATTCCCTGTCCCTGGTAAAGACCTATCTAGTGACATATGACAGATCTTTGAATTGACTGATCCCAGAGCGACTTGAAGGAATAGGAACATACACAGTTTTCGTGCAATTTGGAAAGCAAGGAATAAATGGGAGGGCTTACATGACTCGGACTGGATGAGTTCAATACTTTGTCAACTCTAAACATTAAGGTAAACCTATCTTCCTGGTCTCCATATGAGTCATCTGAAGTACACTGGAACCATGGAGAAATCAGTAGACAAACAACAGGCTGGAATAGCATGGTAAAAAACAGAAACAAACCCACCGCCAAAAAAAACCAAAACCAAAACCAACCCCCAAACACTACAATGTAATTTTTAACAAGGCTTTCAGAATTATTTCTGCTAAAACTTAATAAATAGAGGTGTGTGTTTTCCCCCCTAGTACCTCATTCCATGATATTTAGTAGCACCAATAACTATACAAAGATGTCAGAGCTGCTACAAACTTAATAAAGGTTAGACATCAAATAAGAAATACAGAAAGCGTTATTGTAGAGAGATGCAAAGGTAAAGCTGCCATCAACTTGGAACTTGCTGATAAATATTATCTAAAGAAATTTTAAGGAGCATAAGGGGAAATGACTCAGTTCCTCATGTTACTAATTGATGACTTAGGACTTTTCACACAGAACAAAAGGCGAAATCAGTAGGTAGAAAAAGAAGATTGACCACAGCAAATGTGTACAGAAGGTTCTAGTAAAAAAGCATGTTTTCAAGGTCTGTCCAAATCATGCTAACCTTGAAGTAAATTATAGTGGTCAATTAGACTCCCCAAAGCTAGCGGAGACGTTCAGAGCTATTATTGGGAGTCTGTATTGCTGGGATAGAATCCTAATGCATGTTGTTTGTATTGGTTACTCATTGAAAATCTGTTTTGTGAGAAGAAAAGATGTTTACTTAAAATTCATCTAGTGGCAAAACCAGGCAAATAAACTGATGAACAGCACATTCCACTTCTACAAGCAGGGACATCTTTAAAACCAGAGTACGAGAACATTTGGTGATTGACTTTCCATTCTATTTAATTTCTCCACAGCAGCTGAAAGCAGCAGGATGTAAATCCATTGAGCTGCAGGGTGTAAGAGGTGGTAACAAAGAGGTGTTCGTGGAATCAGCATCTTCTGGTGGCCAGCCATAGCTAGGAAAGCTCCTTGGCATGAAGAGTGGTGACAGGACTGCATAGGGTTCTGAGAACACAAGCAGTAATGTAGATTTTCTTTATCAGGATGGTATTGTAGATACTACATTATTTTTGTAGCTGAAAATAGATTAAAATACTATATTGTGGAAATGGTAAAAACAAAAGGTGAGCAGGTATTAGGTTGGTTCAATGATACTAAGTAAGTCTGGAGCGCAGCTTGCTGGGAGATGTTGGCAAAACCATGGCCTGCTCCCACCCTGGTCAACCAGCCTACATTAACATTGCTGTCAGAGCTGTTTTCTTCTGTAAAATGTTATTGGTTTTCATAGGTACCAGCAGGTCCCTTTGAATTCACCAAGCCACAGAATTCTGTCCTCCTGAATACTAATGATAATATCTAGCACTTTTTACAGTACTTCTCATCATCAGATCTCAGAGTGCTCTTCAAAGGAGGTCAGTACCATGAATGAGAGCCTGAGTCTATAGTGCTGTGTAATTCTCTGCTGACACACTGTTGCAAAGCTCTCCGCCCAAGGACGACTTTCTGTTCTTTATTTTTTGAGTTAAAATGTCAAAAAAAGGGGGGGGGGGCAATTAAACTGCTCCATTAGCAATGTAGAAGTTTGTAGGCAATTTGTTTTACTCCACTGCTAAAAATTAAACTGTTTTCCATGAATTCTATGATTAATTCCTTAGGGCTGGAAACAGTGTTAATTGGGGAATTAAGAACCAGATGTTTATTGTTCTGAATAAGAGTTTCAAAAATGTGAAAGAAATGAATTGTAGGTATCGAATCCCCAGACTTTGGTGGGACTCTCATTCCACCTCCTTGCATAATAGCAGGAGCAATTATAATAAAATACTCTTTAACAGATGTGTATTTACTTAAGCCTGAATACTCTCAGTGATGAGTATTCTACAGCCTTTGGGCTGCTTGTTCCACTCTTTGAGTTATAAAGGTTCTCAGACCTTCATTTTCCTTTTTATGGCTTCATATCATTTTTTGTTCCATCTTTGACTAGAGAGAATAATCAGTTGTTGCTCTCTTTTATAACCTCTTTTGTATAGTTGCATGTAGTTAAGTGTTTGTTTTGTAGAACGAAACATGACCCAGTCCTTTTAACCTTTCTTAATTCAGTGTCTCGTTTCCTTCCATCTACTCCTATTCCTTCAATCATTGCTTTCTTAGCTTTTTGGGGTATTTGCCTAAAGCTGTGTTACTGTCGTGGTTTAACCCCAGCCAGCAACTAAGCACCACGCAGCCGCTCACTCACTCCCCCCCCACCCAGTGGGATGGGGGAGAAAATCAGGAAAAGAAGTAAAACTCCTGGGTTGAGATAAGAACGGTTTAATAGAACAGAAAAGAAGAAACTAATAATGATAATGATAACACTAATAAAATGACAGCAGTAGTAATAAAAGGATTGAAATGTACAAATGATGTGCAGGGCAATTGCTCACCACCCGCCGACCAACACCCAGCCAGTCCCCGAGCGGCGAAAATCCCTGCCCCCCCCCCCCCTTCCCAGTTCCTAACTAGATGGGACGTCACATGGTATGGAATACACTGTTGGCCAGTTTGGGTCAGGTGCCCTGGCTGGGCATGAGAAGCTGAAAAATCCTTGACTATAGTCTAAACACTACTGAGCAACAACTGAAAACATCAGTGTTATCAGCATTCTTCACATACTGAACTCAAAACATAGCACTGTACCAGCTACTAGGAAGACAGTTAATTCTATCCCAGCTGAAACCAGGACAGTTACCAAGCAGGGATTCAATACTCTGCATGATAGTGCTGGAGGGACACAAGACTTTAATTCTGTTACTGAAGTTCAAAGTACAGCAAATAGATTTCTCCTGCTCTTTTTTCCATCTTGCAGTTTTCATTACTATTTTTCTGAAATATTCAGTCTTTATGTGCTGGTATTAGATGATGTGAGATGGACATGACCCTTTAGTTGGTGTTGTATCACAGAAGTTATTTCCTTGGTGGTAAAGTAGGGCCTGAGCTTTTCCGTATTTTTGAGGCAGATACATGTTTAGTACAATCATGGGAATGTGTTGTGTTTAAACTAGCCAGGCAAAAGTACTGGCCTTATTTTTCATGTTACACCATTGCAGTATTCCAAGGACCCTGGACCTGCCTGCTCTTGCAGCAGTTGCAAGAATATTAATATTGCAAGTATTCAATATTTGCATGTTCAAAATATTTTACCATTATTTGCTAACTAACTCTAGTGGAGACTTAACTAGGGCTGACTGGACTGAAGTAATTGCTTTAATTGTATTAAATACAATTCTACTCTGAATACAAAGCCATCATGCCATGTGCATTTCTACAGCAGCATTCCTTGGCGTTAGATTTAGTGTTAATCTCAAATTTGCTTTTCTAAAGTTTCCCTGTTCCAAGTTAGCAGATAAGCAATCAGCACATAGAGGCTGATGATCTGGCCCCATCTGCCTGACTGCTCACTTCCCTTCATGTATATAAACTGGCACTGAGTGTAAGTGCTACTTTACTTGTGTGTATGTATGTGTATATATACATAGATATGTATCTATATGCATGCTCCATATCACTGCCGTTTCTTGCTGAATTGCTTTCTAAGTAGACATCCTGTTTGTCTAGGAAACAGAAGTTTAGATATTATGAATTTAGGGATGAGCAAAATGTTTGGAACACATTATAGTATTTAGAAAGAGAGAGAGAGAATTAGAGCTACAACTCTCGTATATTACTTAGCAAGTGCAAATTGCCTCACTTTGCTTATTCCAGAGTCCACAAATTTTCTGCAAAGAGAAGCAGGACCTGTTATCAACCAAAGGTATTTTTGTGGTAGAAATAGATGCATTTTTATCTTTTGAAGAGCCAAACTTGCTTGCAGTGTTTAATTCATGGTTTGGAAGATGCAAAATAGTTGTGGAAAATGCCACTGATACATGGTTTTAAGGATTTTGTGTGTGTAGTTCTGTAAAACTTATCAAGTAGCAGACAACTAGTGTTGCACCAGTGCCACATGTGCACACGGTGTCTTTATGCTTCTTGGGTTTACAGTTGAGCTAAAGGATTCAAACTGTTCTATGGTTCTTCAGAAGACTATGGCAGGTTAGTACCAAATGGCTGCTAACTACACCATTAACGTTTATGGCAGTTGCAGCACTGACAGGTCTGGTTCCCCCTTCAGAGATGTAGTCAGCATTTCCTCTAGAGTTTTCCCTCCTGAACTTGGAGGAGTCATCTGTGCTGAATCCTCTTAATGGTGGACATTTTGAGATAATAATTGGCAAGGTTAAGGCACAAATGGGTTCTGAGTGCTTTCTTCTGTGAGTCTGCTTTGCGTCGCCCAATGAAGTGAACACAGCTCCAGAGTTGTTTAGTGTGTGCAGCTCATCACTTCCCTTGAATTCATTGCACCACTTCACTGAGGATTTGTAGCAGAATTTCTTTCTTTTCTCTTGCAGCAGAGATAAGGGATGGGGACTCTTCCCACATCTAATTGGGTGTGTTCTTTTGTTCCAGTAACTGGAGGGCTCTCTGAGCTTCTCACTGAAAGAACAGAAGGGTTATCATCATTAGTGTTGCTTCGTGAACTACTCATTTAGCAGGCGAACATCATAGACATGATGTATATATGAATACCAGATGGCTAAAATCTACTTGGACTCCACTGAACTGAGTGAAGTTTTGTGTTAGTCTAATAGGCCAACTGCTTTCCTATGTCACCTTCCTCTTTTGTTGAGTGGCACCATGGAGTTACAGTGTGAATGAATAATTATGAAACAGCTTTCCTTGAGGAAGGTGATAACTGTCCATTTATGCCCACATTGAAAATGGGTAGGCACCTTTAATTTCATTCAGGACATTACTGATACAAGGTTAGTGTTAACCTCTACAAAGAACAGAGAACCTCTGTGCATACGTCAGACATTTGTCTCTTTTTTTTTTTTTTTTCCTTTCTTCAGGAGAGAATGAAAGCCAACAGGAGTTAGACTCAACATTTGTAAATTTGAAAGGCGATGCAATAAAATTAACATTTTCCTGTGTCTTGAGTGTATTAATTCTTGCTTACAAGAAAATACACAAACTTGTTAAAGGAATAAATTAAGATTCAACTGTGTATATGATGAATCATGATCCAATTTTGTCTGAGAGGGAGAAAGAAATTTGGCTCAGCTGTCTGTATATTGTTTTTCTCCAAAAAATATTTTTTGCAGGGGAAATTACTAAGAATGAGTCAAATATATTTCTCCCCACTCCTTCACTTCCATACAAGTAAATAGATTAGTCTGGGGCTGGGTAATGAACTCAAAGTCATTTCTCAGCTTTTAAGGTCTAAGCAGAAAGGGATCTCTGGAGGCTTTCCCCAGTGCATTTTTATTTTGCTGTTTACTATGCAGCTTCATGTCTGTGTTTTGGGGTTCTTTTTTATAGTTGCAGTTGTAAATAGTTCTTCTCCATTGCCAGAATTTCATCCCTATTTTATGCTAAGCTGAGTTTTGGGGGTTGATTGCTTAGTTTCCTGGATTTATTTTAGTGGATGTGCATGAGAATGTTTAAACTATCAGGAAAGTGTACTGTTTTGGCCTATTTATGAACATAGCTTTGGGAGGAATGTAACCTTGCAAGCAACTAAAGGGAACTCTTTCTTGCACTATGGCCTTTAATTGCTCTATCTTACTCTATCCAGTATGACCCCCAAAAGCCATTACTATAACTGATTCTGTAAAGGCTACTCAAAACCCAGCATTAGCGTTTAGCTGTCCCTCAGAGGAATGTATTGTCACCCGTATTTTTTTACTACCTCGTATCAGGTCTGGGTTGTCAGTAACTAAATCGTACCTGCATTAGTACACAATTTTGCATCTTCAGGCAGGGAAAGCCAGCAATGAAGACCATAAGCAATTGCTTCTTTTGCACAGAACTGTTTTTAGAAAGGTAACAAGTTAAAGAAATTAGTCTTAAGAGAAATTCTTACCAAATATTTGCTTTCTGTCTTGTGTTCCTGTGTTCTAACACCAAGTAGTACCTTTCTTTTGCAATTAGGCATACTAGTTTTAGATGGAATAGAAATAGTGAGGGACTATTTGACCTAAGTACGTGTGAAATTGCAGACCTGTAAATTAAGAATATCACACTTAAAAGCTAAGTAGCTAGCTAGCTATTCCATGATGTAAGATTGAAGAGGAGTTGATTTAATGACGAACATTTACCCCTCTAGAGACCTTCTGCTGAAGGAAAATTACATCTCAGTTTTTAATACTTTGTCATTCATATTGTAAACGTGAGATAGAATTTCTCCTTATGTGCCATCAAGAGAGGTCAGCAGAAGCATACTTCCACTTAGATGTAGATGGTACTTTGGTACTGAAATCAAGCTTAGCACGGATGTGTATGTAGCCTTCCCTGAACAGACATGGTATAAAGAAATGTTATCAAAGGAATCTGAAAGAATGACTTCTAGGAAGGCCTTTTAATGACCCTGAAGGGATTGCTGTCTGTAGGGAATACGTGTAGTTACTGCACCTTGGTGTGTTAAATGGTACATTTGAACTGTTGTCAGTCTATTTCTGATCCTTTTCTGTCAGAAACAGAGCTGTTTGTGAATGTCAGGACCTTTCCATTATCACCATTAGTGAGACCATGACACTTTTAAAGCACTGCCGTAACATCATTCAGCATCATGCTAGGAGGAAGGACAAGAAAGTCATTGTTGCACGTGTTTTTCCTCCATGGTTTCAGTACTGAAGCATATTAATTTTTCTCAGCACCTGTTGGCTCTAGCAGGAACTGATGCCTTTCAGCATCTTAGCACACAGTCTGTGTTTTTCATAATCTATTATTCTGAGCTCTGTTAGGATATGCTGTCCAGATGCCAAGTGTGTTAAAACTGTTTTTTGTTTGAGCACCAAGTTAGGGAATTGTATAGCCACACCAATGGAAAAACATTTCTCATGAAAAAATTTAAAGCTTCAAGAATTGGTGAATAGAAGGAAGAGAGGTTTCTTCCAAGTAGATGAAATCTAGTTTAAATTCTGTTGAAATAAATACAGTTGCATTGAAATAAGGCTAGAATACACAACAAGTTTTGACTAAGATCTTTTGTTTTAAATACTTATTTCTGTGGAAATTATTTCTATAGTAAGGAGGACACTGAGAATTTAATACCCCTTTGGTCTGATTAGAAAATTCAGAGCAAAAAGAGAAGCATGCTGAAGGAAGAACAGGAGTAAACAAGGTGCATAGGTAGAATGGTGGATGGGGAAGGTCATTCTGGAGAAGCTGGGATACTAAAATTGCTAAAGGTGAAGATAGTGGGTATTAAGGAACAGAGGAAAAGCAGTGACTAAAGTAGGAACATATGTTTCAGAAGGAGTAGGTAGATTCTAGTGATATTGATGGAATTGACAGGATTAGGGAATATTGCAGGTCTAGTGAGAGCTAACTTATTTTGTCATAACCTTTCAAGAGGGAATTTTTAAGTATACAGAATTCTGAATTTGTTTTCCAAGCTGTGAACCTCCTCTCCATTGGGTATTTTTTCTTTATCCTGAAAGGTTGGTTAGCAAGCTAGAGATGGAAAAGCATAACAGGAAAAGAAGTTCCAAGAGAAGAATGACCTGAGAAATCTGCATGGGGCAGATGGCCAAAGTCAAGACAGACCAGATTTGAAAAAAGGAAGGAGAAGGTTATGAATGAACAGGCAAATGCTGAAAGATAAGGATTTCCAGAAGGAAATGCTGTAAATTACTCCTCAGAATTGATCCAAGAAATCAGCTGAGACATTAAATAGGCATTCAGAGCAGAGGCTGGGCAGAATACAGGAAAGGCAAAAAGTATGGTTTAGGTTATTGCTCAGGCCCTCATGTACTTTAATAGCAGAGCCTTGCTAGGTCTATCCATATGAATTTTCAGCTTTTTGTAGTTGCTTAACATAGAGTCAGTAGAACTCTCCTGAAGCCCCTTAAAATCAGTGGGAATTGGGTGTAATCTCTTACAGAGACTGTACTGCAGTGGATTGTCTGGCTAATGCAGTACTTTTTTTCCTATTTGTCTTGTTTTTCCCAGTGAACTCTCATCTTTCTCCTAACTTTTTTCTTTTTTTACTTCTATCACAAAACCATCACACTGCTTAACAGACTCTCAGCATCTGAGTACAAAGGTGTGGTACAGTATCTAAGATTCTAGTGTTAAGAATTATTTAACTAGTGCTGTTTCATTACTATAGGCCCAATTTGGTGTATAGTGAGATAACTGGAAATCTTTCCACCAGCTTCGAAATAAACAGGATGGGGATTCATAATGAGCAGTGTATCCTTTTTAGATTTTCAAATGCTTCACTATTTAGTTAGAAGGTACAGATTGTTTGGATGGAATGGTAGTAACCTCTGTTAACTGGCTCCACTGAGAAATGTTGCTATTGAGACTTTGTGGGGAAAAAAGAGTTAATATTTTATGTTTAAGAAATATTAGCATTTGCTATTCCCAGTATTAGGTATTTAGTGCATGTAATTTGGCACATGAAAAATACTGGCTTTAAATAAGTCTATTTTCTAAAAGTCATTTATACATGTACAAAAGGAAGTTGATAGCAACAATATTAATATATTCTTATGGGGAAAAATAATGTATGCATCTCCTGCATAGGCAATCCAGCCTCCTCCATATCATTCACCTCTTTTAGAAGGGAGTGGAAATTGTTGTGGTTGTTTCCTTTGAGGTGAAAGTTGTAATATTACAAATTATCACTTGTTTTCAGTATTGACTAGAAAATTATGCAATTATGTTTATGAATGTTGAAAATTAAGCAAAATAAAGCAATTGTATGTGTTTGAGGGTCTTTTCAAATGAAAAGCTGTATTCACTGAATTCTCATCGGCTCTTTTCCTCACTGTCATGTTTCATGACGTGAACTCTCAATTGAATGAACAGCTGCAGTTAAAATGGCACCAGCCAAGTCACAGGGAATTCACAGGAAATTGAGACATTTCAGGCTGTGACACAAGCCCTTTTGAGTCCTCATTTATCTTGATAAATGCTCGGCTTTTTATTAGTGTAATGTCTATAGGTACAGAGAGGTGTCAAGCCTTTATTTTGCAGTACTTACACTTGGTACTTTGGGGTAGGCCTCGGACAAACAGAACAAAGACACTTCACTGTCACTGTAGAGAGGGTTTATATTTCTAATTGTGGAAACAATTTTTTCTTCTTCTTCTACTTTGGATTTACTCACAGTGCGAGAATGAAGGTAATATGAAGGAAATGTCAGTGTTGATCAGAAGGTTGTCATAAGGAAAGCAGAGTAGGAAACCTGCAACACAGCTCAGGTGTCTAAGAGCCTCCTTGGTTCATCTAATTCTTCTAAAACAAGACTATCTTTAACACTAAAGATCTGACCGCAGCCCTTTGATCTTTGAAAATACCATCTATTGCCTTATATGGATGTTGGCTGAGTCAGGCTGTAATCTCAATGGATATTTTGTCCAATCTTCCCACTATACCTCTGGTGCACACAGCAGCATAAGCTGTGTGTGGAAGCATGCTGAAAAAAACAAATTTAGAGACAGTAAGTGGCCTGCAATCTTCAAAACCGTGAAATAGCAGAGCTGTTTCTCTGATTAATTTTAAGATGCTTTAGAACAAATGTTTTATGTACTGAAAGTTTATGCAGTGCTTCCATTTTTTAATCTACTTCTATACCACACATCTTTGACGCCCACGTTAGTAACTCTTTAAGCAGCGTGGTTAACATTTTCACAGGATAACTGTTAGTGACACCTCCTCACAAGTCAGTCTGCCCCGTAAACTCAGGCCTAGCTACTCACTATTCAAATACCACATGAAAATGTAAACCCTTCAAAAGTTCTCCTTCACTCCACCCTTCTTTTGTTTTCCACGTGTATGAGACTATTTTTGTATTTCTTTTTTCTCGCAATACCATCTTCATCTTATAATCTGTTCCAGTTACAGTAGTGAAGATCAAGCTGTGAAGAATCTTGCCAGTAAAATCTGAATCACCTTCTCCCTCAACTCCAGCTTAACTAGGATATAATCAAGGTATTTTAAAAAAAACAAACAAGCAAACAAAAAAAACCCGAACAACCAAAACCCAAAACAACAACAAAAAAACTAACAAAAAATAAACAACCAAAAAACAAAGTAACCAAAACCCATGCCAAAATATAAGCTAAATTTTCTTGCTAAATTTGATGCAGTCTAGGGTGACTGAATGAAGATGTACCATGTGCATTCTTGTGGCCAGTTTTACTACTCCATCTGTCCACAGCAGACAAATGTCTTTCCCCTTTTCAGTTTTATAGGTTTAAGTTGTTTAGCAGCATAGTTATGGGAATATTCAAAGGAGGAATCATAAGCAGAAAAAAGTGGTTTAGCTTAGTTCTCATTAGCTGTTCATCTAGAACAGATTGCATAGGATGGTCTTCTGGAGTGTGTTTAATTGCTGCAGTGTGGTAATTTAATGGGGACACATTTTTATAAGCTTGTTTAAGTGCGTCTGTGCCAACTGACCTCACAGCTTGGTGTACAGTGATTCAGCTCTAGAAACTAGAGTTTAAATATAGGATCTCATTTGTATGGCCCCCTTTGAACTTCATTCACTGTTATGTATTTGATTTTTACATGGCATCTGGCATCACTGTGATATCTGAAATAAAACTCTTCACCTTCCATCCCATTTGCCATCCATAAATGTTTGTTGTTCTTCAGTCCGGCTTTCAAGTCCAAACAATCTTGTTTCCTACGTTTTTGCTTTTTTTCCTTATGTTCTGAGCTTTTTTCTCATACAACATTCATGTTCCTTATCTTTGCCTAGGAACTAAGTTTTCCTCTTTTACTCAGAAGTGTTTTTACATAGCAACAAGCCAAGAAGCTTTCAAAACTCTCTACTCCTGCAGCTCTTACCACACCATTTCCATGTGCCTTTTCCCAAGACCTTGTGTCCATTTCCTTTTCTCCTTTGTTCCCTTCTTCTTTGGCCTCATACCTCAGGATTCTCTGTCACTCACAGCCTCAAGTCCAGTGAGACACAGATCTGTAAAACTGTTTCCATTAGGCTGCCAGGAAAACAGGACATGCACATGCTGTTGCAACTCTGCTGAATTGGTATAGAAAGCATTCCTCAGCCTTTGTAGCCTTTAAGTGAGAAACAGGATTTCAAAAGCTAATTTGCTTGTTTTCATAGCACAATCTTAATTCTACAAGGGAGAGAAGATGATCTAATCTAATTTAATTTTGTTCTTTGAGAAGAAGGGAGATCACTTGGCCAGCTGCTGCTCTGAGCAAACACGGAGCATGCAGGCTACAAGATAAGCTTTGAACTTTATCAAGTCTCTTGGCAGTATATGCTAATGTGTGCTGTTGGGAGATTTCTGAAACTTTTGCCTCTGATTGTATTAATTAGTGTGCTGTTCCAAATGAGCTGTAACTCACTGTAAAATAAGTAAGAGCTGTTACACATAGGGCTTTCTGTATCCCTGATGCTTTAGTATTTGGCCAGGGTGAACTGTGAAGTGGCGTATTTGGCCTGATTTGTGGAATCACAGTACTGCTGTCTATTTTGATTTCTTTTTAAAACTTTAAGCATAATCTCTTCTATTCAAGTTGTTCATTTGTTAGAAGATGAGAAAGTGTGTGCTCCAATCCTGTGTATGAAGAGGAAGCCTTTTTCTCCCCAAATATTTGAACTTCTAATACATAAGGTAAGGAAGCATCTCAGAGCTTCAGCAGTCATACTAAATTTCCCTCTAGACGGTGACAAACTCCCTTGAAAACCAAATCCAATATAAATTATGGCCTCAGGGCTTTTTAACTGATATTCCCCTGAGGTGGATTTGTTGTATTCTTAAACCTGCAGTTTCCAGGTGGATTAAGTTTGCCAGTGTGTTAAGATATGGTTTCATGTCTATCGCTTTTACAACAGTCTGCCACCTTTCTTCTGCAGGCAGTGCTTCCGACCCTCTAAACCTTCCATTAACTGGAGTTTGCCATCTCTGTTTCCATCTCTCTTGTGCATCCCTAGTGTAAGATCTGGCTTCCCAGATCTATATAGATGTACTACAGGTTGCATAATGTTAGCAGACATGTGTTTTAGCCTTGTACAATAATATAAGTGTGATACATATTTTGGAAAAACTTGGAGCTTTGTAGTGATTACTGTCTTAGCGCATCTTGCTGATGAGCTCATCAAGCTAAGCTAGTATCTGTAGAATAAGCAGTCTACCCTGTCTCTATGTTTCTTGATCATCTTCTATGCAGTAGTGGTCCAGGCTGCTTGAGAGAGACATGTCTGTCTTCAGAAAAATAAAACTAACAAAGGGTTAAGTTACAGGAATTCTGCCCCTATATTCTTTGTTGTACAGCAGGAGTCCATGACTGTTCCAAGAGAAGAGTCAGTGTTACAGTGCTTGAGAGACTTCGCTGCTGCCCTGTACTGCAGCCTGAGTAAGACACAGGGTGAGAACCAATAATCTATGAGATAATACGAAGTGGGGCTCATAGTGTACAGTGCATTGAAACCGCTTACCCAGGTTGGGAGGTTATGAATGTATGAAGTTGGTAACTTTATTCTGTCTCACTCCCTGCATTCCAGACTTTCTTCTGTATTCACATTCATTTTTGCAAGTTTGCAGTCTGTTAGGATAAAAAGCTTAACTTTTTCTTCATTATATAAAGATCCTATAATTTCATACATGTGGTTTAAATCAGATAACTTACTTTCTCAGCACCTGTTGTGAGATCCTGGGAAGCACAGGTCCAGACTACAGCTTCACATTGAGTTTGGCCCATTGTTAAACTCGATACATCGTATGCCTGCAGCATCTAGGTTATATTTAGCCCCCTTAGACAACTCTCTAAGCAAAGAGATCAAAACATTTAGCTAAAAATCTTGGTATTGGCTCAAAGGCATGGGTGAACTGCTCAGAAATTCTTGTTTGGATCCAGACACTGCTCTCTGAGGGCCTTTCCAATACAGGTAATACACTGAGAATTATTTTGGCTTTCTTATTCTACTAGCTATGTCTTTAGATTTCTTTTTCCCTTTGTCTGAGAGAAGCTTAAGAAATACATGAATTGCCAGCATCCTCCCTCTGAAATAAAGAGTTCATGCTTTCCATCTTAAGAATAAAGCATTGCATCAAGTCCCTTCATAAGGACTCCACTCAGTCTCCATCTTTTGTGGAAAAAGAGAAACCACTGGCATTTCTATCTGAAATAAACTCTTTGCTCAAATTAAAATCAGCCTAATGATTCTCCCCTACTACTTTTAATTAAAGGAATGTGACCAACACTAGCTTTTTTTTTTTGAGTCACCCTACAGCTCTATGCCTACCTTTTTTTTTTTTTTTTTTTTTAAAAGCTCTTGAGATAGCAGACTTGATCCTCCCACCTGCCTTTCCTGAATTCTTTTTCATTATTCCCAAAGTAAAGGCAATAAGTATTATCTCACTTGATGATAATTATATTTAAAGATTTCTTAAATTAAGTTCAGACATGACATCTGAGAAGTATGCATCAGGGTCATAGATGTATGATGTAATAGCCTATAAAGAATTCAGTAGGCTATGGCAAATTTTCTATGAGCATGAATACTATGCTGTGTATCTTATGCATGTACTCCTATACATCTGCTTGAACTTAGAGAAAGTGATTTAAACCTATCAAATTTAGAGCCTATTACATGCTTTATTTACTAGGTGTTTTTAGGGCATTGACTTAAGTATTTTCATTCAGTTTATATACACTTACTCCTGGAAATTTTTTGACTGTGCAGGGATCTCCTTGTTTGAATTGAGAGATCTAGATCTTATCTTTTGTATCTCTGTCTACTGGGCGTGCTTGGACCACAGCTGAGCCACCTTGTGCATCTATGGCAGAAGCATAATTTTGTGGTAGAATGATTATAGGACTGTAGAATGTGTACCCAATTTGCAATTAAACGTTTTTCTGCCATTACCTCATCCTGCAACCTGAGATCCAAACACTAATCTACATTTTTTCCTTGCTATTTACATCACTGTAAATAATAATGGTTTTATAAATCAATGTTTTCAAAAATAAATGCGTAATCACTGTTGCCTTCATTTATTGTCTCTAACTGAAAGCTTGCTACAAAAACTCAGTTATCCAGGACAGTATAACAATTTCTATTGTGTATGTTACTTTTAGCTTATATTGTTAAGGCAGTACAAGAGTACTGCGATGGCCACTGTGTCCTGGTTTTGGCTGGGATAGAGTTAATTTTCTTCTTAGTAGCTGGTACAGTGTGTTTTGATTTAGTGTGAGAACAATGTTGTTAACACACTGATGTTTTAGTTGTTGCGAAGTAGTGCTTATCTTAAGTTAAGGATTTTTCAGTCTCCCTGTGCTCTGCTAGCAAGCAGTTGTATAAGAAGCTGGGGTCAGAGCATGGTCAGGACAGCTGACCCAAACTGACCTGAACTAGTTTTATTTCTCTCTCTCTTTTTTTTTCCCTATATATTCCCTTTCATTACAATTATTATTATGTTTTTTACTTATTATATTTTACTTTAGTTATTAATTGTTCTTATCTCAACCCGCGAGTTTTTTTTCTTTTTTTTTTTTTTTTTTATTTTTTTTATTTTCCTCCCCATCCCACTGGGAGGGGGGGAGGAGTGAGCCAGCAGCTGTGTGGTGCTTAGTTGCCTGCTGGGGTTAAACCACCACATACTGCTCCACCGATATCAAAGTAACATCAAGAAATCCCTGTACACAAATAATAAGCTATGCAATCACTTCATACCAACACAGCTGCAACTGTGCTAAGAGAGGGCAAGTGTTCAGGTACATAAGTGAAACACTGTAGGTTTGGTAGACATCTTTAGTAATTAGTTGAGGCATGTAAGAGAATTCAGCTAATTTTTGATTAGCTAAAAGTGTATGGAGAGTTAGGTGCAAAAGGGAAGGAAACGGTTCCAGCTTCAGTTAATACCCAGTAAACTATCTTTTCTGTAGTCTCTTCACTGCAGCTTTACTTGAGAATACTTAACAGTTCAAAGTACTTAGCTCTAAAAATCCCATCATGAACATTAAAAATGTTGTTTTCAGGATACTGGTATAACTGCAGCAGCAGTCCATCAACATTACAGTAGTGCAATCTTATTGAATTTCTGCCAGGAATGTAAATGAGAAGCCATTCTGTTTTAAAAGCTTCAGCTAATATAATTAATTGCATTAATTTTCAAGGTGATGTCTTGCTTGTTTAGGGGAACGAGCAATAGGGGATAAAAAAAAAACCAACAGAAATTTCATCTGTGATTACAAAAGAGATAGTGATGTACTAATTGCCTTTTGCTGTTTCCTGGCAGTTTGTATCTCTTACCAGTGAAACAGTCTGCCTCAAGTCACTGAAAACATTTGTGTGTTGAGAAGTGAGGATAAATATACTACAAGTAATTGTTAAAGTTGTAAATTCGTTGTTTGCTTTCTTGGGAAACTAGATTTGTCTCCTGTGTTTTGTTGTAGCAAGTGCAGCCATTTACCCTGTGAGCCCTGTGCTTTAAATTAAAGTATGTTCTGAAGATCTTATGTGTGATTTCAGCAGAGCAGAATGTAGTTGGGAGCAATCCTCTCTTGCTGGGTGTGGTGGAACAGAGCCCTGTTGGCACCTGTGCTCTCACAGTTTCAGCTCCAGAAAACATTAAAAAAAAGTAGTGATTTATGCAAGTTGAACAAAGGGACTATGGGCTGCTGCAGATTCTGCATATTTCCCTAAGTTGCTGCCTTATCAACGGTCAGTCTCCCACAAATTAAATGAACGGAAATCAGACTTCATAGTCTTATTCAGCTGCTTGATACCTAGTAGGGCAGCAGCTCACCTACAGGGATGACTCCTCATTCCTTTATTTCTTTACTGTGTGAAATTTCATTGTGCGATGACCTGTGCTAGAGACAATATATGATCTGTTCACAGGTGTATAGGCCAAGATTGTGAAGAAGCAGATGTTTACCTTGAAATTAAGGATTATAGAGTGCTGCTGAGCATTTGAGGGAAACACCGCTTTTATGTGAAGCTAAATGCAGCTGGATCATCTCCCCTCCAGTTCAAAGCTATGAATCTGTCTTAAGTTTTACAAGACAAATCTTAAAAAGAAAAAGCTTTGGAATCAGAGAACCCTGAGAACAGATGTGATAGGACATTCAGGAATGTTTTTTAAAGCTATTTGAGCTTTTGACGTGTGGAAACAGACTCCACAATCAGTGAGATTGTAAAGTAGGTATGTTCATTCAGCGCTGGGCAGCACAGGTGGTAGTCCCACCAAAGTTGTGTGCGCCTTAACGGCAGTTTGCCTTGAATTTATACAGTCAAGTGTTACATATACATCAGGTTTTGCAGTGCGCCTATACATATGCATAGCCTGTCCCCGCTTCATATTAAAATGAGTTCCAAGAGGTCATTTCCATAGTCTCCTCTCAACTGCGCTTGCACAGTGCCTCTTTATGATGGTTGTCTGGTGGTCGCAGAGGTGAAGATAGATGACTCCATCACCACTAGTAACCTCTTTTCTTGCACAGGCTCAGTGGTTTCTTGGTATTCAGCCAAGCCGTAAGGCCAGTCTTGGCTGGTTCTTGGGGCCAGCTCCTGCTTCTTCTCAGGAACTGTCTCTGCCTCAGCTAATTTCAACAATGTAAGCATCAAACATTATCTTTCATCCCCTATATCTACTATATCTACTGAGATTCTTTTGACTCCCCTTCTCTCACTTTGATATGAAATATATTTGTACTTCTGACAGTTATACTTATTAGGCTTACACTTAAATGTTATGAATTTCTTATCTGCAGCAAACTACCTGTGACATGTCTCAGAATGTCCAGCATACCACCTACATAGATAAAGAGGACAGGAGTTTGTCTTTTAATCTCAGCATCTATATTATGGAAGGTATACCATCACACACAAATTTTGGCTATACACTGTGGTTCAGAGTCTCTGTACTTCCCAGTTCTATACATCAAGATGAGACTGGGCACTCCCACCAATTTCTTTATTTCTGGAGGAAGGAAACCAGATGAAAAGGAAGCTGTGGGATGCTCCAGCAAATCATCTGTTGCTGAAGCAGAACTGGGTAACCCTTGACTAGAGGGCCAGAGCTTCCAGGTGTGCTTAAATGCATACCTATCTTTTAGCAGAAATACAGCTTCTATGACCAACTACTTAATAACAATCATTTTAATTATCTCCTTCCTTATTCTGCAGTAGCAATTTAGAAAGATTAAAAATTATCAGTTAGAATTTAGAAAGATATTTCCAATCGTTTTGCTTTTATTTTTTGTTTTTAGGTATTCTAAAAGAAAGTTCATGTGAACTAGAGATAAGCAACTTCTGAGGGTTTTGGCATAGTAGGAGGGGCTCCTAATGCTTCACCCTAAATAATTAAGAGGGAATAAAAGGTTAGGAAGATTTATTTAGTTTATCTAAATGTTGCTTTTGAGAGTCAGGAGTCAGTTTCCTATTTAAGAGCTCATTGCTAATATAGGCCAATTAAAGCAAGCAAAACGAGCAATATACATTGTTCCTGTTGTAGCTGGTAACTGAGGTAAGAAATGAAGTAACTTGCCTTTTGCAAATTGTCAGTGTCCCTGACAAAAAAGTTCTTTGAGAATTGGGGTCAGAACCTACTTTTGCTGAACCTTAGGCACGAAGTGTTTCCTCGTAATGTCCTGAAGAGCAAAGCTAAAAAAGCTGGAGCTTGCTCCCCCAGCTCTGCCCCCTGCCACTTTACAGGTATATTACTGAGTTTCATGGGTTGCCTTGTAATATCAGCGTACTGTTTGTAAGGTTTAAACAAATATTAAAGGAAAAGGAAATAAATAAAGTGACAAGAATCTAACCTTCTGTACGTACAAGTGAAATTAGTGTCTCTGTTATGATGGACCTTTCATTCCAGAGCTCTGTGCACCTGAGCTGGGAGTGGGGAGAGGATGATAATTAGTTACATGACTGTGACCATACCATGTGAGCAGGGGCTAAATCAGGGCAATAGTTTCTGTAATCTTTCTTCTCTGCACTCTGGTATATCCTCACTGGCAGCGTGTGAATAACTTGTTAATCTCTACAATAAGATCTTTCTGATTCTGTTGAATTCTGTAAAAAAACATATTGAGTGTAGATTGAATTGTGGAGGTGAAGGCTCAGACAAGTCTCTGACATGTATGGGTTTCTTCAGACATTTCTAAGTTTCACATACGAATAGAAAAGGTGTCAACTCTGTGATCCGAGTGAATTGGCAGGTTTGGATCCATGAGCCTGTGGATTCAGTGAGGCAGAGACCCTGCTGATGCCAGCAGTAACTCGGTTCCAGGGTGCTTAACGAACTGCAACGGGTGCCTCTAAAAAATACCAGTAGATAAACAGAAAGTATCAGAAGCTGAATAAACAATAAAGGATTGGACAGCGTATGGAAAAAGATCACAAATGACACTTGCTGGTTCACTGAGGCTTAAATCATTTTCCTGTAGCCAATTCTATTTGGGAATGAATAAGTGAATACTTTGTACTGCAAGACTGGTTGCCTCTCTAGTAAAAACAAGTTGACAGTTGGGTGTTTTTTCCCCTGGAATGCTTTTTCTAAGTAAAATCAATGCAAAAGGGCAGATGAGCCTAGACGTGCCAGGTCTACTTCTCTCATTCTTGTTAAGAGTAGTGTGAGTCGACGTTTCTGTGATGATTTTAAAATTATCCTGCAGTGCTTTGCAAGCTGGCTCTGTTGTAATTTTGCTTCATTTTTCCTCAGATCATCTGCTATTCTTGAGGGAAAAGCAGGGCAAGAGGGAGTGAAATGGAAGTAGTACTTCTACTTCTTGTGGAGGATCCTTCTCCCTTCTGTTACAAGCTTGTGCATTGCCCGTGTTACCTTAAGTCATAGCAGAAATCTGAAACTACTTTAGGACACCTATTAAACTCTGAATTCAACACTTACTCTTTTTAATCCCAGTAGTTGTTACTAGCATTTAAAGCCCCTGATGCCAGTTAACTGTTGTGACTGTCACCCAGTTGTTTTTCTTTCCTGCCCAAATGAGATGTCTTCCCTGAAAATAACATGAGTCTCAAATGCAGGAGGCACAGCTTTCAAATGTTAAACCAGATGGCAATTATCCTGAATTAGTCTCTCATTTGCAATACTCCCAGTTTTTGGAGTTGTTTGGTTTTGGTTTTTTTTATTTTTTTTAAAAGGCACTTGTGATTATTGTGGTTTGACATTTAAAGACTTGTTTGCTTTTTAACTGGTTGCTAAAGTCACGTACTTTTCCTCGTACATTGGAAAGGTAATGGAGTCTTCCTGGGGACAGTACAGTGGCACAGAAGTACAGGAGGGACCTGGTTTGCTTCTCATCTGTATGGAGCATTGATGGTCCAGTATATAACAGGAGACTATATGGCTTGTTTTCCCATTCAGTCAATCCACATTATTATCCTTTAAATGCCATAGTTGTTATATACCATATTCCTCTGGTCTTGGAGTATTTTATTTTTTTTTTAAATTGCATTTAGAGCTATAACCTAGAATACAAGTCAAAAGGAAGGAGACTCCCTAACTTCAAGTTACATAGACTGAAGATGGGTTGTGGAGTCTCTAGGCTCTGAAAATGTCCATCAGGAACCTTTGACCTCTCTCCCTCCCTCCTTCTGACAGGAGGTACTGTTCTCATAGTAAATTTGAAGATGCAGAACAATTTTATTTTCATTTTGTAGTGTTTAAAAACAAAATGGTTATTTGATCAATGAGAAGAGTAATGTGGATTTTAAAAATGTGAATACTCATTTCTGAAATATAGAAATCTGAGGGTTTTTTGTATAATTTCTCTGCAACAAAGGAAGTTAGCTCAACTGGATCGGGAAAACGTGGAAGAAAGTTGCTGCCTCTACAGAATCATTCTGCCTTTTGTAGTCGCTCTGTGATCAGCTTGGGGTTTGGGCTGCAAAGTGAAAATTAAGATGTCAGGAATGTTTTGTTCCAGTGCCTTCAGGATGACTTTTCCAGTTTGTAAAACTCGCAGATATTTCTACACGCATTCTGATTTATAAGTTCAGTTTACTTTCCATGTCTTGGCACAACCCCTGGGAAGATGTTTGAAGAGCAGGGTGATATCAGGTGATGATTATTCTGAAAATGTCTGAGAAAGTGGGAGTTTTGTTGCATAGATCCAGGTTTGCTATTCAGATGACTTTGTGGTGTTTTGTTTTTTTAATCTTCTTAAGAATAGCTTCCACTATCTCCATTGATTGCTAGGGGTAAGTGTATTGAGTTTCTTGTTCTAGACAAGGAAATAATCTCTGAAAATTTTGGGACCTACATCTGACAGGGGAACATTTAAAATGAGCATTGCCATTTATTATTCAAGGTGATGAGCAATTCTTGTCTTCTTTTCAGTATCTTGCTAAAAGAAAAACTGTCGAGCAAAAAAAAAAAAAAAAAAAGTAGCTCCTGAAAGAGGAGAACTTGTCTGCATAGTTCATCTAATCTTTTTCCTTTTGAGGACTAGCAAAATTCTCATTTGCTGAAGTAACCTGGGCATCAAATCCAAATTTTTGTAGCTACTGCTCCAGAGAATATTACTATCTCCAAGATACGTGGTATCTCTCAGGGAGATCAAATATATTTCTTCTTTATCTACCAAAGTGCACGTGATTGTTATTTATATGTTTGCAAAAGAAATCTTGAATAAAAGAAATCTTAAATAAAAGAACCCTGTTTCTACCTTCCACCCTTAATTATTTCTTTTAATGATAGATTCAACATTTGCTTTGACTTCTGGTGAGGAAGAGGAGATGATAAATAGGAGGAAACAAAATTTCTTTTCAGCTGATGTGGAAGCCCATCTCATATATCAGAAATTATTAAAGGGCTGATGATAAATATTTGATAGTTTTTAAAATCTACATTCCAGTGCTGAATATAATAAATAGGGTTTTTTAATATTTTGAGATAGTTAGGAGAATTTTTTCTTTATGAATTTAAAAATCTCATAATAGGAATTTACAGACAACTTTCAGTAAGTGCTCAAGGGATTCAGGTACTTAAATCCCATTTTCACAGATGACTATGTTTTGAAATGTAAGTCCTATTGGTATACTTTCTTTATATCTCTTAGGTACTTTGGACAATGTTACATTTAAAGTATTTATTTGTAGCTATAGACTGTTATAAGTATGTGCAATAAGATACTGCGTATTTCTAATAAAATTCCTAATCATATTGTAAGATGCCACTGACAGGTTTCCTATGTCACAGTCAATGAGTTGTTAACAGGATCAAAATGTTCAAAGATGCAGATCCAAATTTTAGAACAGGAGGTTGGAAGTTGTGAAAAGTTTGTACTGTTCTTCCAATGAGATGCTAAATGCGAGAGGAGATCAGCTGTTGAATTTATTCTTGAATCTAGATCTAGTTGGACTGAAATAAAAAGTGGAGTAGTTCTTGTGTAAAAGTGGTGATAAAAGAATATCGAGCATAATCTGAAGTAAGGGAAGTAACTGCATCATCATCAGGAATGAAGGCTGGTATTTGTATACATTGAAGAAACTAATTAGAAATATTTGTGGAGGAAGAATCCATTGAATATCTGAAATTGGTGTGTGAGCTGGGCTTAGGTATGTATTTTACCCCTTTGCGATACCGCAAATTGTCAAAATGATAACTCCTAGAATTGGCCTATGGAATTTCTTACAGGGATGTGATTGGGAAGTCTGTAGCAAGATGCCGAAAACACAAACTTAAGGTTTTATATAAAGGTTATTTATAATCAAAGGAATAAAAAAGATTAGAACTTGTTCCAGCCCAGAGGTTAGGACAATAAATGATTTGGGAGTTCTAGATAAATGTAAGGCAATGAAGCTGTAAAAGCTGAAAACAAGGGGAATACAAGTAATCATACAGTTCAAATAAAAAAAAAAAGAAGAAAAGAAAAAGGCAGTAATAGAAAAGAGGGTTATAAAGGATAAAGCTGATGCCAATAATGCATTACTTAAAAGCATTAAAAGCACAATAAAAAGCAAACAAATTCTGGAATGAATGAGCAGAATGAGCGAAAATTCTAGCTGTCTCTTCAGGGCAGCTGGGGTGATTGCCTTAAGTGGAGCTCACCCTATTATAGAAAGGCTGTTAGAAAAGAGATGAAGATACAGCAAAGGTCAAGCTGGAATGGTCTGGGGTCCTGAGGATCTAAAATTATTAAGGGAGGTTGGAAAAATATAGGTTTAATAGCCTTTAGAAAATAGAGGTGGGAAAAGCGATTAACAGGGGGCCTCATTGAATTACAAAGATGTTCTGCTGGGAATAAAATGGGCAGATGCAACAGGAATATCTGAGCTGGTGATACATTTAAGAACAAGGCTTTGTGAACTAGAAGTGAGAGAGGGCTATGCACATTAATCACAATTCCTTGGAATAAAGAGAAATACATCAAATAGAGACTTTCAAGGAGAAGAGTAGGGTGAATGCTCTAAGCACTTTTAAATCATTAGCTAAGCTATAACTCTCAGTCTGGGGAGGTAGAGGGAAGTGGCTTTCCACCAGGCCTTTACTCCATAAAAATTTCCCAGGCTTTCTTTGCAAAAATTTTATATACGTCTAAAATCTTCTCACTTAGTTGGAATAGTGTTGGAGAGTGGAGATTTTAATGTTCATGTGGCTACTGGGACAATGTAAATCCAGGCTAAAGAGTGGAAGAAGAGTGGAGAAAGACTCGGAAGCTATACTGAAAAATGAGCACTGCATTGCTGTTGCTGTTAAACAGGACCTTCCCCCAAAAGTTTCTGTCTGGTATAGTTCCAGAGGTGTAGCATTCTTTACATTTTCTTAGTAGAAGCTTTTCTGAAGACACAGGCATCCCAGCCAAAAACGTGCTTCTGCAAATAGACCATTATAAACACTCTAGATTGTTTGAACCTTATGCAGTATCTGCAGTACTAAGCACTGGACTTCTGTAACAACTGTATGTAATCTTTCTAAAAGGGCTACAGAAGGATTAATTCTCTGGTAGAATAAAAGTTTCTAGAGAAACATACTTTTAATTTAAGATGAATGAGGTTAAAACTGAAACTTTATTGCCTGAAGTTAATTTCCAGGTGTCCTACTCATCAGTCCCAGCTTTTCAGTGAGTATGGGTTCAGTTACTAGTGACAGTTCTCCAGTATGTACTTTAGTCCTGTTGTTTTACTCAACCTTTCCCAGCTGCAGAACTTCATTGAGTTTGTGGCTTACATTTCTTTATTAAGGAAAATGATATGCAACACTGTACTAGTGACAAAAATAATTTACAGTAGGGCTGAAGGCAAAGAATTGAAACCAAGTCTCCTTTTTGTATGAGTTTACTTCAGTATACATACTATCATATATGGTACTACTGTGTTTTTCTGTTCTCTGTTATCTTTTTAATTGACTGCTTTAATTGTCTATCAAGCATCCTTTTAGACTGCTGTTATTGTCAAAACAATGCATTTGGTACATTCTGTATATCCTAAACATTACATTTGGCCAGTCTGTGTGTTCTTCCTGAAGTGCAGTATTTTGTGGATTTTTTGGTGCTAGTTTGACTAAGAGACATTCTGCTCATGAGCTTGTCTAGATGCTTATTGTTTATATGTCAAATTTTTCAACAGATGTATGTACAGATGATGTTTTTCAGGCTGTGAAGACGTTGCTTTGTCCTGAAGGAATGGTAGTTGTTTGTCTTGGTGGATAAGAATTAACATAAGTATCTTGATAAGTAGTGAATAGAACAAAGTCATAAATATTGATTCTTTCATTAAAAAAACTTTATTTCTTTAAAATATTTCTGAACTAATTCTTGCAGGCAAAAAGTAAACATTTAAGCATTATTTTTGTTCATGAAACTGTCAGTTTTCCCAGAATGCGTGCTTCAGATTCCCAGGTTGTTTTTGACATCTGTACACAAGAATGCAATTACTATACCATAAAATTGTCTGGTAATATTTGAGAGCAGAGAAAAACAGTACTGTTTATGACCCTGTTCTTTGTTGGAACCTAGTGGTGGGAATGTCCCTCCTTTTCCATCTGTTTGTCCTGACTTACCCATGTATGTTTGAATATTTTAGCAATTCCCTTGAAATTACTCCAGTGGCAAGTATTCCATTATTTCTCACAGGTGACTCTTTCACAGGTTAAGTTGATTTCGCTTTGAGAAAACATCGTGCAATATCCAGCATAAATGTTTCTTTGATTAGTTGTATCTCTTTAGAGGATTGTTCTACTGTAGGAAGAAATTTTAAATTTCCTATTTCAGGCAATTTTTTTCTTAATATTATTGACAAGTGCAAGGGATGGCTACCATTACCTAGAGGTGTGTCGTTAACATAAAGTAGTTCTACTGCAGGTAGTTCTATTGCTGCACTTCAACCCTAGGCTGAAGGACTGTGCTGTTCACCAGTGCAATAACAGTAATAGAACATGTATCTCTTCTGAAAGGAATTTATTTGTATGCTCACTGTCGTCCTGCCTGTGGTGAAAATTAAAGTGCTTCCAGCCCATTTCATTTTTGGGAAGCCCCCCAGTTTGGGACTGCCTCTTAATCTTTCACTGTGTTTTCATCTCTCCTCCAAAAATGTGTTGAGGAGTAATTTGCAGAATGGCCCCACTGAGAGCTTGTTACTGTGGTCCATTTCCTCTTCCAGTAAGAAGTGCTGCTAGGAAAGGTAGACATGGTCATCCAGAAACTCTCAGTCATTGGTAAAGTACTGGCTTTGGTGGGCTTTTGGTGAAATCCAGGATTAAAATGTGAGTCTTCAGAATAATTTTTAGGGAAGAGATGGGTTGTTTACTGTCATAGGGCAATCTTATCACAAACTTTATTGTGTCTCTCTGCCATTTGAGGTCTACCACTTAGGATGAGGTCTTAAATCCCATAGCAAGGAAAGAACTGCACTTCAGGAATGTTGAAGATTTGTGCTTACTTTATGATCTTTGCCAATAACAAAGGCAGCACTGTATCCTTATGCTAAACTGAAACTAAAAGCTTTGTGGGCTTTTCTGGTTGTATGGGGGTTTTGTGTGTTGGGGGGGGTTGGGAGGGGGGTGGGGTTGGTTTTTTTTCCTTCTTTTTTTCCTCATTCTTAAACGTAGGTCTTGACCAACAGGCCAGGTTCCCACATGGTGGTTTCAGTGTGTCTCTTATCTCTCTTGAATTTGTTGGAGCCTGGCCAGTTTGCAGCAGTTGAAGATTTAATTTTGTTCTTGAAGGGCATGCCTCTATCAACTGCAGTTGTTTTCCCAAGAAAAAAAACAGGCATTTTTTTCCATTCTGCAACCTGCCTTTCTCATTCATGGTGCTTTTCAAAGGTCATAATATCTTAGTATGTTCTAAATATTGCAAAGGATTTGAATAACTTCTACTTCAACATATGGTATGTATCATCAGTGAAGTCCACTACAAATACTGAGAGCTGAAAGCAAACTGCATGAGAGAGTCTAGGCAGGAAGTAAATTAGGCGGGGAAAAATTAAAAATGTGGAATTAGTAGAACAGTGAGATAAATCAATAAACCCATTTTAAATATTTGGAGAAAATAATATGCTTGGAATGCCCAGGAGAAATTACTGGCTTGTGTTAAGTCCATGCCCCACATTTATTTAATTTTATGCCTTCTGCCTGTTTGTAATGTAGGTTTAAAAAAAAAAAAACAAAACTGTGCACACTTGAGGTAATTTTAAGTAATGACAGAAATGGATACTTGCAATTTAAAAGTAATTGTCTTTATTAATTAACAGCCAGAAGGGAAGCCAGGTTAAACTTGCTTGTGGTCAGAGAAGGTCTGTAGACAACTAGAGAAGGAGTGTTTCCTTTCATATCTGCAGAAAACCCTGTGTAAACACAAATTATTTATCAAAGGCACACAGGTCAGAATTACTTGGTACTTAATGGTATTTTGTGGAATTTGTTTCTTTTCATTGTGATTATTTCCAGTTGTTGAAATACTCTATAGTTATAGTACACTCATGCATAATACATATAGGCATTTTCTGCCGAGGAGGGATGGAACAGGCAGGAATATATGGGGACTCTAATGAATTTCCATGTATGTTGTCTTGAATTCCAGTTTGACTGTTGACTCTTTCTGTGGGAGTGTCTGACTCTAGCCTTCCTCAACTGAACTGATGTGATTGGATCGCCAAAATCTACAGCGGCACTCTTAAGGATGCGGTTGTGCTTCCTCAGCCTGCCCCTTGGCAAACAGCTGAACGCCTTTTCAGAGTTGGCAAGGAGATTGTTTTGAACACTTGCCATACCTCAAAAAATGAAAAAAAAAAAAAAAACAAACCTCAAGTGCCTTGGAATGGCATTGAAACTACTTGTGCAGGTAAATGAGTAACTCGTAAGAGGCCAATTCTTCTCTACTTGCAACTTGTTCTTTCTTCTTTACTTGCAACTTATTCTGCATAGCTAGTTGAGCAATTAATGCTTGTTTTACTGTGCAACGTGGCCTCTTTCACTTCATGTGTTTGGTGGAAAAACACTGCGCTGTTCAGGGCTTTGTTATCTCATTGTGCACTTTCTGATGCAGCAGCTCAGACAGAGAAAAGATAATGGTAGGGAATTGTTGTATGGGATATTTACATTACAGTGAAAATGCTTTCATTTAACTTGTGACTTTTTCTGCCACTCTGGTCTGAGCAATGTTCACTTCTTCAGTTTTGCACAAAAGGTAGGAATGCCGCATGTAGTTTGTCTTAATCACCTCATTCTTTGACTTCAACCCATTGAAGCAGACTGTCAGAGGCTGGATTTCTCTTACAGCAGCAGGAATTAGGACTCTTTCGAGGGTCAGAATTTATCGCATGCATGTACAATATATCTTCACTCAAACTGGACTTTTGTAGATTTAATTGAGCTATGTTGCTGTTGGGGGGGGTTGCTGCTGTTTGATCTCACTTTACTGGATATTCAAAACATAGCTGTTTTAATTTTGCTTTTTATCTGAGTGAGAACTAAAACTGCAGAACAAAATGTTACAGGAGGCATATATCCCTATATGTTTTACAGAAATAGTGCTTAATTTGCCAGAGGCATTGTTTGTGACTTCATAGCTGAAGTTGAATTCTCTAGAGCATGTAAAAAACTAAAAAGTGACACAGTATAATGCAAGATTTAAAGATGTAGACAAGCACAGAGCTGTTTGTTTTGTCTGGAAGCATACACAAGAACTGTGGTGTTTTAGAAAGAAATCACCTCGGATGAGTGACATACGTAACTCTAATAGCCTAGTCTTTTACTGTTCCTCAGCCAGCTGTGTTCTCTGTTGAGGCACAGGCTACATCACAGTCCTGAAGATTTAAATAGCTATTTCGAAGTGTGTTAGAATTTTAAAAAAGTTCTTGAGAAACTTATGTGTGTTTTAAAACAGAATCTGCAATATATGCTGGCACTTGTTTTCAAATAGCTATTACAGAAATCTTTTATAAGTGTTTCCATGCTTGGTTGCTCTTCTGTGACCTGTTTTTCATGTCCTTAGGAGATGGAGACACTTGCAATGTAGACATGCTGTTGTCCAAAATGCCCAAGGATAGCAAGGCACAGTTACTTGTGATTGTTCCCATTGGAGCTTGTTTTGATGACTTTCAAGTGTATTTGTGTAGGAGCTTAGCTTAAGTCATAAGCTATTATGTGTTATTGCAATGATACTAGGCAACCTTCTTTTCTGTTCATATTCCAGTAGGTGGCAAGAACGTGTCTCCTTAGGGAAAAAAGTATGGAGGGTCTTAGCCATCAGGATACTTCTACACCTTTGAGTGATGACATGGGCAGCATCAGTACAAAGACCTGGACAGGCTGGATCGATGGGCCAAGGCCAACTGCATGAAGTTCAAAAAGGCCGAGTGCCAGGTCCTGCACTTGGGTCACAGCAACCCCATGCAATGGTACAGGCTTGGGGAAGGGTGGCTGGAAAGCTGCCCAGCAGAGAAGGACCTGGGGGTGCTGGTTGACAGCCGGCTGAATATGAGCCAGCAGTGTGCCCAGGTGGCCAAGAAGGCCAACGGCATCCTGGCCTGTATCAGAAATAGTGTGGCCAGCAGGAGCAGGGAGGTGATTGTTCCCCTGTACTGGGCACTGGTGAGGCCACACCT
The DNA here is from genome assembly GCF_964188355.1 of Buteo buteo. Classification (NCBI taxonomy): domain Eukaryota; kingdom Metazoa; phylum Chordata; class Aves; order Accipitriformes; family Accipitridae; genus Buteo; species Buteo buteo. The sequence continues at coordinate 65,930,753 of NC_134172.1, forward strand.
CGAGTCCTGTGTTCAGTTTTGGGTCCTTCACTACAGGAAAGACATTGAGGTGCTGGAGCGTGTCCAGAGAAGGGCAACCAAGTTGGTGAGGGGCCTGGAGCACAAGTCTTATGAAGAGCAGGTGAGGGAACTGGGGTTGTTTAGCCTAGAGAAAAGGAGGATGAGGGGAGACCTTATTGCTCTCTACAACTACCTGAAAGGAGGTTGTAGTGAGGTGGGAGTCGATTTCTTCTCCCAAGTAACAAATGATAAGATGAGAGGAAATGGCCTCAAGTTGCACACCAGGGAAGGTTTAGATTGGATATTAGAAAAAAATTCTTTACTGAAAGGGTTGTCAGGCATTGGAACAGGCTGTCCAGGGAAGTGGTGGAGACACCATCCCTGGAGGTACTCAAAAAGCAAGTTAGACGGGGTACTTCAGGACATGGTTTAGTGGGCACGGTTGACGGTTGGACTCAATGATCTTGAAGGTCTTTTCCAACCTAAATGATTCTATGATTCTAAAAGGATCAGAACAGAATGCAAGGCTAAAGGAGTACTTGAGATGAGCAGTGTGCTCAATAGTATGCTTGAGGTCCCCAGCTAAAACGTTCCTTAAAGTAAGTTTGACATTGAGCACTGAATTAAAGATTTGCTATCAGTATTTCAGACCCCAAATCCATTAAAATACAAATACTTTTAGGGTGATTGATAATGTATCTTCCAAATGCAAAATATTTAAAAGCAAAATAAAGCATTAATTCTATTACAATGGTTTTTAATTAAAATTCTTCACAAGCATTGCTGTTCACGTAGTACATTGGAGATGTGGTTGCTGTTGCATCAGTGGTTATGTGGGTTGTTTTCTAGATTAGTTCTACCACTAATGCAAAATTGGTGTTTCTTTCTGCCATTAAAGAAAAAGTTTGGTTCAGGAGTTGGAAAAACAGGTCTTTTCTGCAAATATTGCTTCAGGTCCCGAAGCTGCTACAGTGCATTCAAAATCTGCTTGCGTGCTCTCTCTGGCAGTCCTGTCAGACCCTGCCTGGGCTGATGATTCTCATGCATTTCTAAGGACGTTCAGCTTATTGTCTTGATCAAGACCAAATAAAAACCAAATTGGAGAGAGCAAGGGAAATATTGGGAAATTAGTGGGAATGTGAGTGGGTTTGGGTTTTCAGGGGATGGGAAACTTAGAAATTTGGGCAAACGGCTGTTATTGAGAATCCCAGAGCCTGCCTGAAAATATCTGTCTGATATTTGCTGTTTGTTTTGGAAGTAGTTGTTCCTTGCTTGTAAAAGGCTCAATGATCCAATCCAGGAATAGAAACAGTGCTTTTGTTGCTTAGAGGCACATGTGATGAGCAGAAATGAACAGTGAGTAACCCATCAGCTGAAAAATGCCACATACAGGATTCAGACTATTAGAGAGCCCAAACAAATTCATAGGTGTCAAGCTAGGTTGGTGAATAATTCATAAATAAGAAAAGTGTGTATGTTACTGGGTAAACCACTCATACAAGGTTTTGTTGAGCCCTTTCTCTTGGTGGTGACTTATGAGCTTGTGTAATTCCCCCCACACCCTCACAACAACCTTTTTTCATTCATTTAACTGAATAGCTGTGTCAGGAATTCAACTGGCATCCATACTGCTCTGCCAGAATTTCACAAGGAGCTGAAGCATGGACCCCTGTGATCTTTTCTTCAACAGATGGCCTAGTGGGGAAGAAAGAATCTAGTTAATGCCAGGATGGCCATTTACATTACTTCCCCAAGATCCTGCTTCTGTATAAGCAGAAAAAGAGTAATGCAAAGCATTTTTTGTCACATTCATTACAAGGGTTTGTAGAGCAGTATGGTATGGAAAGCTGATGCTGCACGGAATGCTGATGTGAAGGGCTGGGTATTTCTAATGCTTATACATTTTTCTGTGGATTTTTCTTCCTCTCTGAGAGATACTTCATACCAGGGAAGTGGAAGAATATCAGTGATTTATTCATTTTGCTGAGCATAGGATCACCCTTGCTGAGATTAAATCTTCCAGGGAGTTACAGTTTCATGTTTGTTTGGTTTTTGATGTTGTGGCAATAAGCAGAAAGAATCTGGCCTTAAGGGGCAAGGAAGGCAGCTGGCATATGAGAGACAGAAGCAGCTGAACCACTCAGATGTTTGAATCATTTCTAATGTATTATCACCTCCTTTTTCATTATTGTATTAGAGTTCATTAAAAAGACTTGGTTCTTTGAACTGGTTGACACAATATTCACTGAAATGTTTTGCCCAGCTCCTGAAACTAGCTTCCATTTTAATAAGTGAAGCTCTAAGACTGACCCTTGGTTTTGAGACCCTCTTCAACCTCTGGTAGCATGTCAGTACTGGGGAATAAGATTGTAATTGGATTTTTAACAGCTATGACTGTTTTAAGTCCTCCTTGAACTTTGTGAATGGTACTGATAGAACATACCAGTAAGTAGGGAGGAAGCATGTAAACACAGAATTTGCAGCATAGTGATCACTCTGTACCCCCTAATTTCTGGAGGAATCTCTGGGACAGTCTTCCAGCAAGCACAAATTAGCAAGGTCAGATAGCTGCTATAAATAATAGTGGTGGCCACTTTGAAGATTCAAGTGAGGCATAAAGAGATTCTGCCTTTTTTTTTTTTTTTTCTTTTTCATTATTCAACATAGAAAATCAATGTATATGTGTATGCTGCATACATTAACAAGGTGTTATTTGTAGCATCTGGATGGCTTGTGAGACAAAAGCCCCAAAGAAAATCATGAATAAAACTTATGAGTTAGTATGTTGAGATCAGACAACAGCCTTGAAAGGCCTTGATGTGAATGTAAGTAATAGGACTTGGCTATTGTTATCCTAATGACTTATTCATTAAATAGAAGAAAATCTATAAGGACAGAACAAGATAAATCCATGTTTCTTCACAAATATATGCATCAGCACATACTTCAACAAGTACTGTAAAAGTATGCACACTTTCCTAAGCCTGTCATAAAGGACTAATTTACACTGCTACAGTATGTGGTGGGGTAATATATTTGAGCAATTCTCACTTTAGAACACTAAGGACATGTCTCTCCATTAATTAGGGAACTCACTCTGTTGCATTTGCCTTTAGTCAGGGAAACTGCACCTGTTGGACACTTTGAGGAAGAAGGATGACTTGTTTTCCTTGGACACCTTTTGTATCTGCTTTCAATTTTGGGACATTTACATGGCAGGGCAGGAAGGGGCAAATCCCCAATGAAGTTGTGGTATCGACACTAAAACATCAGGAAAGTGTCTGTACTGATTTGCGAAAGAAAGGAAATTCTGAATTTTATGGTGTTGGAGGTGGCCTTCAGTTCCTTAGCTTATTTAAAACTTGTCTTAGCAACAAATTTTCTGGTAGCATATCTTCAAGAAGTAGCAAATGTGATTCTCAGTAGCTGAATAGAATTTATTTTTCTTGTGATTTTTCTCTTTGTGATAATCCTCAAACATCTTAAGTTTGAAGGTTTCAAGGTTGCTAACGAATTACCCAGCCTTAGAAGAATTTTTGTAAAAGGTATTATTCTGTAACTGTTCACTATAGGATTTCTTGTACTATTTTATTTGAAAGCATTACAGGCTAGCTGATTCTAAAGAGAAAATACCAGACTAATTCGTTGCTTATCTATGTGGTATGTCAATTTCTATATTCTTTATCTGAAGTTAAAAACACAGTCTCACACTGATGAAATACAAACTAGCAGGACCAATTTCAGGTTGACCTTAATGTTCTCTTGGTCTTTGCTTTGAAGGAAGAACTGTTCTCTCAATATTTATGTTTATTAGGAAGGCATTGATTTTTAAGGAGCTGGTGGGAGATTTGCGTAAGGAGGCAGCAACAGAACTGATCTCATTGCTTCACTCCTGCATTAGCTGTTGGAGTTGCTCCTGGTTGTGGACTGATAGGCTTGAGGCCAAAACCAGTTTGTGGTTTCTTTTGTGGCCACCTTAGCTGTTTTGTCAGCCTGAGCAAAGTAAGTGTTGCTTCAGGTGTTCTTGCTGGCTGCAATAACTAATCAGCCATGGCCTGAGGAACGAGTCCTGGAAACCCTGCCCTGTCACTGCTACCACCTTGGCTTGAGGTGCCTTGGCTCTGGTTCCACTGCAGCTTCATGTATACTGAAAGCTGTGAGTTTTACCAAGGTGCTGGGCATGGTCTGAGCTGTAACAGCAGAGAACAGGCAAATTCAATGTAAAATGTGTTGTTTAAATGTTTGTGAAGACTTTGGGTTTTTTGGGGGTGTTTCCTGTGGGAAAGATGAGCGAGTGGGCTCAGCAGGGGTGTTCGCTAACTGCCCAGCAGCTCCTGTGGTAACTCGGTGTCCAGCCCTGCCTTTCCTTGTCTGGATATTCCCATGCCATACTGCATGGGATGCTTGGTCGCACCATGCTGAGGAGGCAAAACTGAAGATTGTAGCTTATCTGTAGAACATCTTAGACATCAATTTACTAGTAATAACATCTTCAAGAGCTTGATGAGTAATTAGAATTCATGCTTATTTCTGAGTTGCAAATATGTAGTGCATCACATTTTAATGCATACTATAAGTATGCTTGAGACTTTTGCTGTAAAATTGTGTGGTTGAGTACGTGAAATCCTGCCATGCAGCAAGCATACCTGCTTGAGAATGCAGAAACAGACAAGGCAACAGGCGCTTGAAAATTGTACCTGTAGTACAAAATGTAGTTTAAGGGTGCCTGGAGTTGTAAGGATTGTGGATGCCATATCGAAAGAGTTAGTGTTTTGCTTTCATGGACATTGCTGCAGTTTGTGATCAGTGTCCTTAGTCAGTTTTCAGTACTGTCACAGTGTTGGTCAAAATACTTGGAAACATGCTGTGCTGCTGTTAATGCAGCAGTTTAGCTGTCCAGACTTTTATTTTACATTTCTGAAAAACAACAAAATATTTCATAACTTGGTGCTGTATAGAATTTTAGATGCTTCTTGATGTTTGATTTCTAGCATCATTGTGTATGAGATAGTTTGAGAGTTTCCTAAATAGCAAGTAGTTAAAACAGTCTTTTACACTGATGCATAATGGAAATATATTAGGGAAAAAATAAGTATGTTAATGACCCAGAGAATTCCAGGAAGATTAAAGATATACTCTTTGGAAGCACAGCTTTTAGAAAACTGATATGGCAATAGTTGCACGCTGAGTCTAACCAGTTCTGTGAACAGGAAGAAATTACACTCTGCCGTTCTTCCAAATTAGTCCCCTTGATAGAGGCTGTGTGAATACAAAATAGAAACTGATCCAAATGGGGCAAATGATCTTAATTCTTGTTAATTCATTTATGCGTTGTGGTGAATACACTGACTAAAGAAATCTTGAACTGTTTAAAATTAAAATGGTCTAATACTGGATCTGCTATTTCAGAAGAAAAGAAAAATAAGATAGGATTCTTAAAGTTTTGGGATTTTTTTTTTTTTTTGGACTAAGGATTACGCTTAGCATGTGGTATCTACAGCACCGTGAAATCAAAATTTCATAAAGATATCTACGTTGCAAATGTAAACCTAGAGGATGTTACCAGTTTTTCATGGAATATGCTGAGCCTTTGCCTTATGAGGATGAAACATAATTGCATGTCCCCAAAATACAAGCTGCAAGTGATATGTGTTCAAAATGGAAAGATGTGTTTAAAATGGACTGCCTGTAGGTTTGGAAATTGGATTCTTCCTTATAGTATGAGGCAGCAAACCTGCAAAGGAAATTGTCAGATGGGAGGACTGCTCAAACTCCATTCCTCTGGTGGCTCACATCATGGTGCTCTGTATACCAAAAGTAACGGAGAAGACTGAATAAATGGAAGAAAGCTTTGTTTTTTTAAATGTAGTTTTTACATTTGTATCACAATCAGCAGTGGTCTGTCTTGGGAACATTTCTTACTCAGCCACTGAAAATGGTATGTTTATAGAGCCATTTTGAGCAGAGCATTAAGAGGGACTATGTCTTGAGCTATTAACATTTTTACTGGTCTTTTAGATAAAGTGTCTTTTTGTGTGTGGTTACAGCACTACTGTCCTCTGAGTTATCACAGATCGCTGACACAAATAAGATGCTAAACTTGAAAGATTAGTGTCACACACAATGTGCAGGTTCTGTGTTCGAGTGCATCTCAGTGCTTTATCAAATAACTAGAGAAGGCAGTCTAAATGCCCTTGTTTTTTTGCTTGGGTTTTGGTTCTTTGGTTTGTTTTTGTGTTTGTTTTTTTTTTTTGAGAAATTTTGATAGCTTGAGAAATACTCAACTATTCAGCATCTGCTACCGTTGCTCTTGACAAATTGATTATCCTGGCAATACAGTAGGCTACCTGTATATACACTCTTATTTAAAGGAAAATATTGTGAGTTTCATGAGATTACTCATCACAATGAGTTTAATATGGCAGTGTTCCATGTGAATGATGAAAGTCTTGAGCACGTTACACAGATTACTCCGATTAAGTGTCAGTAGAACCTCCAAAGTAAAAAATAGTGTTGCCTACCTGTCATAAACATTGAGATTATTTCAACGGTTGTTTTTCAGAGGTATAAACTTTCTAATTTAGTCTTTATTACTCTTCACCTGTGAGTGCCATTCTAGTACCTGTGGACGGAGTATATATGCTGACCCTGCTCTAGTGCACATGGACTTAACACTAGTTGTAGTCAATCAAAGTGAAAGTGTCCTCTAGAAGGGGAGAAGTTGTATAAGATCAGTCAGATGTTTGTACTGTTAACACTGCTATGTGTTTAAGAAACTGCCTATTTTTTGGACTATGTTGCAAGCTTAACTCATGTTAATAAGTAAGACTTTGTAGTGATACATTTTTTGTTGTATACAACTATTGGAGGAAGAAATCTTTCTTACTTATGCATTTTGAGACATTTTCTTATTTCTCCTGTGATTTTGTCTCCAAAGCTGCCTGGATGAGTGCAATCTGGAAAATAAATGTGGTACTCAAGTTTACCTTTTGACTTTCCTTCTTAAGCAAAGATGGTTTAGGTTATACTATCCTGCTGATTCTTGTGCTGCCTGTCTTTTGCACAGATCAGGAAATAGTTCTGAAAAGTTTTTTGACAAATACTTTAAAGATTTGGGGGACGTATCTGCAAAAGATAAAGTTTTCAAGGTAGTTTTCTTGCATGAAGACATCTGAAAGCTTTAATCACTTTAGGGAAATATCAGCAACTCGTAACTGTATGACATGCACAGACACACATGCTTTTCAAGAGAATACGCTGAATTATTTTCTTACAGGCAAGGCATCTCTTTAATGTTTAGTTTGATATCATGAAGACAGCTGAAGGAGTAAGGGAATAAGTGACACCAAGCAGCATTTCTAGTGGCAGTAGAAGTACAATGAGTATCTGTCACAGCATATGATTTTGATAAAACTAATATACACCTGGAATTGCAATATTGTTGTCAGTGGATTAAAAATTCTTGTGTCCAGAGCCTGACAGGAACCCGGGGTGTGCGTTTGTGTGTGTGTGTGTGTGTACGTGGAGGATGGGATCCAAATTCTCTTCCTTCAACTCTTGGTTGGAATTCACAAGTGAAAAGTCAAATGAAAATCATCCCAGTTTGCCAGAAACTCACCTGGCCATTTAAACTGGGTTCTAAAAATGAACAGGATGTGGATGCTAGGGAAATCTCTATTCCAAAATCTGTATCAGAACAGTGTTGACTCTTGGAGCTGTATACAACACAAATAACACTTGCAGTAAGAGTAGAATTTGCTGTATTAAACTAGGAGGAATAGAAGTATGATTCTGGACTAGATTTCTGTAATAGAGATTAATGGCAAAATTGAAAGCTTAATTGCATCCACATGCTTAGAAGGTTATCCTGTTTGCATGAATTTGTGAAAATTCTAGTTAGCTCAGTGTAAATCCTACATAAATGGCTCGTTTGTTTGCAAGGCTGTGAGGAGCAATTATTTTTCAGAGATAGATAATCCTACTGAGAAAATGCTTGTTAATAAATCGGCACTGATCCTGATCGTGCTGAGTTCAGGGAGGTGATTCATTTGTCTGGTTCATTTAGAACAGGATCAGAACCTGAGAGAAGTGCTCAAGTATATTTTAATTTGAGTTCTTTCTACCCAAGGTATTTACAACCTGTTTCAACCGCAAGCTGTTGGAATAATAGGGGTAAGCCTTGCCTGTGGAAAAACCTCTGTTCCCTTTTGAAGTTGTGCCAGTACTGGAAACTTCATTCAGGTTCTGAAAATGTGACTGAAGTTTTCACTTTACCTCTTGGCCATCTGAAATGCTCTGCTGTAATTGCCTAACACTCCAGTCAGGTCTCAATACTTTATATTGTTCCAAGACATTTAATTTAGAATTTTAATTTTTATTCCTATTTATGCCAGGAACTTCTCCCAGTGTTCATTGTCTGTTAATGACTAAAATGTGTAATCCCCCAAAAATGTTTCATACCTGCTTAAATTACAACAATTTTAATAAATAAAATTAGTGAATTGAAAGTGTGTTAGAGCTGCCCTTTACTGAAGTACATGCATATCTTGCTATATTGGTTTCAGTGGAAGAAATAAGATGAGGCTCTATGCAGGAAACTATACTGCCATTTCTATTTTAGATCAGGAAGTGTAGCTTATATTGGCGCAAGTCATTCAACTATTGCTACATTTGGTGACATATTTAAAGACTGAAAGTACCAACTGAGAGACTGCTGGGACTGTGATGACTAGCAAGTAAGTGTAAACTTTAGGATAAAAATGGCATTCTACTTTAAAAAATGAGAAGGAGCCTACTAAGAATAATTTCAAACTGTAGTGTAGACACTTGAAATTGGAGTGAAGAGAGAACTTCAGAATAAGATAATAGGAGATACTAGTTTTATTTAAATCTCCTAGCTGCAGGAAACAAGAACTGGTGAGTCAGCTAGAATATCAGCAGTTAGCTTCTTCACTTGATACAAAACATACGCTTCACGTGGTCTAAATGATTACTTTGCCATAATCTTAATTCTAGAAATTATCATGTCTTTTTTTGGACCTTTCTGCATGGATGTCAGACTAAAGTACTGTTGGGCAAATGACCCATCACGGAACAAGAAGTCTTTATGATAAATGGTAGAAATTTTGAAGTGAAGGGGTTGTTTTGCTAATGTGTTTTTTCATAGCTGTTTAATTGGCTACTGAAAAGAAGAGCAGGGAGATTTTTTTATTTAAAGAAAGGAAAAAGGGAAGATCCTAGAAAGCTTTGGAGGTAAAACGATTGAAACAATAACAAATAGATGAATCCACTTAGGGTGAATCCAGCATGGAAGACTAACCAGCAGAGCAGTTGCAGAGGAAAACTATGACATTCTACTATACAGAAATTACTTCTATGCCAATGTAATAATGGATTTAAACTGGATTTACCAGGGATTTCAAAGCTTTTGAAATACCTCCTGAGAGTTTATTATATAAAGTAATCCTCAGGGGGAACAAAATTCTATGTGTGATTTGAAGACTAGTAGAGACAGAAAATAGTCAAATGTGGCAGAAGGTTAACAACTGATGACCCAAATGTCTCTCCTAATAATATATTAAATTGCATTCTGTAAGAGGAAATGAGCAATTAAATAAGTAGTGCAGCACTGACAGAAAAATTTGTTGAGGGCTGTGAGGAACTTGAGAAAGAGTAACAGCTCTCATACTTGGGATAGGTTAGGGGCTGTCTCCTGTATAACTTAAGATTTCTCGTTAACATTACAAACTCTGCAAACTAAAAATCTCTGTGTAAGCTCAGTCTTGTGCTGTCTGTAATTTTTAGCTCCATCCATTTAATCAAAGTGCCAAGAGCTGGTGCAATGTTTCTAATGTGGTTATATTTACCTTTTATTTAAATGAAATTCTTCTAGTCAGTTCAATGCATTTATGACCATATAAACCAGTCATTTTGCCATGGCAGGTAGTACATAAATATTACCTAGTGGGGAAAAAGGCAGATTTAGATTGGATGAAGGAACTCACCAGGTACAATATTTGAAGTTGCCATCTAAGCAGTGTTATCTGGTTGGTCTGCCATCACCTGCAGAGCTCAGAATGGCTGTTGTAGTACGCAGCCCCGTTGGTTTTCAGCAGGAAAATCTTGGCCAGAAAATATGATTCAGTAGATAACCTTAATTTCCAATAAAAATTTAACATCATGCGTATAATACTGTTAGGTTCTAAATGAACTGCAGTCCACAGGAAATAAATCTATATATACTTTTGGACAATTTAGTAAAAAATATTTACACAGGAATCCAGCCGGGCTCAAAAAAGCACATGGGAATAATAGCCTTTGTAGATACTGGTAATCCTGTTGCTGCCTAATATCAAAAAGACTAAGAAGTGAGTAATAAAATACTACAAATTATGCATACATTAAGTGTACTGAGCATATTTGATTAAAACACAAGGACGTATACAGTGGCTCAAAGGCAAAATATTTCAAGCTACTTAAATGCTTTGTTATTGAATACAACTGTCAAGTTATTTGAGTAAAAATATTTGTCAAGTTTCAGTAACTATCAGATGTTTACTTAAATAATGATTAGACTTTTGTGTAATGATGGATCTAGTTTAATAATCTTGAGTTGCAACGCATGGTTTGGGATTTTTTTAAGCACAAATGCTGTCTTGTGTCATGATCCAGTCACCAAATTAATCATGTTATGGAGAAATGTATTCTATTTGGATTAAAGTAGTATTTTATTATTGAGACTTATGCACATTCTCTGAACGCTAGTACTGTTGGCAACTGAGCTGCTTTGAGGTGGCATTTCATTTTGCCTTCTTGAAATATAAGTTAGTAACATTCAGCTAGAAAGTGTCTACCCAAACAGTACAATACCCCTGAAAAAGAGGATACTGGTAGCAACTCCTCTGTTTAGGTTGCTATAATTATAGCAGGAGTTAAGATAGGCAAAAAACCATTGCCCATTTAAAAGAAAAATCTCGTTTAATTTAGTTCCCATGGGAATGAGAAAATGATAGTGATCGCAGCTGGTAAAGATGTGGATTGGAATGACTGAGGCTCCTTTCTCCTGTGCCAATACGCCTCCACAGTGGTCTGCATCAGCCTCTGCTTTTGCAGTTTTGAGCTGCTCCTTTTGAGAAATTCTGCTGCTGCCATACTGTGTAGTGGCTTGTGAGATGGCCTTAATTATTTTATGAATTCACTGTGCCAAATTCCATCCTTGGCTATACTGCAGTACACCCAGAATAGCATCACTGACTTCAACAGCACCCAATGTTTTGTTGAAACTGAGCTCAGCAAAGTTGAAAATTTGATGCAAAAATAGCTCAGCATATAACCTTTAACATATTCTGAGTTTATAGTTGTAGTGTTGATTTCTTAAATATGCAAATAAGTGACCATATGGTTAGAACACAGTTATGTAAAAACAAACTGTTTAAGAAACAATTCCTCTTCAGACATCACTTGCTATAGTTGCCTTTTGGCGTTACATTTAATATGTGTTTTCTGTCAGAAATATAAAAGGTAATAATCCCTCTGCAGTTTCCTAGAAAATGTTACATATACAAAACATATGGAAGTTTTACACAAGTTGTGGAGATCATAAATGTTGGCTAGTAATGTAGCTGCATGCCTACTAATGAGATATTTAATTCTGGCTGACATGTAAACCACTTCTAATACTCTAGAATTATGTAATAAAAAATATTCAGCTATTTGCCTTTAGTTATTAAGCAAAGAAAGAGTCCAGTATATTGAAAATAAATATATGCTTGAACTACATGGAGTTCAGTACTCCCTAGTAAAGTAATATTTTCACCAAAATACTTCTGGCAGCTGTCTTGCTGATGCCAAAGGCAATTCCAGAGCGTCTTACACAAAGTCCTCTTTGGTTCAACCTTTAGGGTCCAACTGGCCCAGCAATTTAGATTTTATGTCAGTTTTAATTAAACACAACAGCAAGAAGATAAGCATGTTTTATTAACTTACCAAGAACAGGAAGCTATGGACACAGCTGTCTCAACTGATGATCTCACGAGGCATTGGAGACACGAAGCAGGCTTTGGCTGACGCAGACTGTTAGACATGGTAGACTAGTGCCTGAGAACCTTGAGTAACACCAGGGTAACCACCTGATAGTATTCAATTTCAGTGGCTTTAGAGTAGCTGAATTAAAACAAATTAAATTGAACCTCACTATAAACCTTGAGCCATCCATCCACACACCTCTGATTAATGAGGCTGCATCCAACAGATATCTGTTGCATTGTTGGAAAGGGAAAGAAGGCATAATGGAGCTTGTAGTCTGTGTCCTTCATCTTTTAAAATGTTGTTAGAGAAGATAATTAGGCAAAAATTAAAAAGTGTGTTCAGAAACAAACCACAATTGGAAAACAAGATCAACACAAAATAAAAGTAGAGAACAAAGGATACTCTGGAAAAGGACTGTTCTTAAGTTTTTAATGTCATAATTGGTCAACCATTGTATCTGGACGGTTTATGAGGATAATCATGTGTTGCTACGTTTTTTTGTGTTTGCTGACCATTACATATATCAGACATTCATGGGAAACAGTTTTTGAAAACAGTAAGAGATTTTAATCCTAATTTTGTGCATCATTGTATCGGGTTTGTGGCAAGGTTTTGGTAGCAGGGGGCGGTTACAGGGGTGGCTTCTGTCAGAAGCTGCTGGAAGCTTCCCCTGTGTTTGAGAGCACCCATATCAGCTGGCTCTAAGACAGACCCGCTGCTGGCCAAGGCCGAGCCAATCAGCGATAGTGGTAGTGCCTCTGTGATAACATTTTTAAGAAGGGAAAAAAAGTTGGGACAGATGGAAATGGCAGCTGGAAAGAGGAGTGAGAACATGTTGAGAGAAACAACCCTGCAGACCCCAAGGTCAGTGAAGAAGGAGGGGGAGGAGATGCTCCAGGTGCCAGAGCAGAGATTCCCCTGCAGCCCGTGGGGAAGACCATGGTGAGGCAGGCTGTCCCCCTGCAGCCCATGGAGGTCCAAGGTGGAGCAGATCTCCACCTGCAGCCCGGAGAGGACCCCACGCCAGAGCAGGTGGGTTCCTGAAGGAGGCTGTGACCCCGTGGGAACTCCGCGCTGGAGCAGGCTCCTGGCAGGACCTGAGGATCTGTGGAGAGAGGAGCCCACGGAGCAGGTTTTCTGGCAGGACTTGTGACCCCGTGGGGGACCCACGCTGGAGCGGTGTGCTCCTGAAGGACTGCACACCGTGGAAAGGACCCACGCTGGAGCAGTTCGTGAAGGACTGCAGCCCCTGGGAAGGACCCACGTTGGAGAAGTTCATGGAGGACTGTCTCCCATGGGAGGGACCCCACGCTGGAGCAGGGGAAGAGTGTGAGGAGTCCTCCCCCTGAGGAGGATGAAGCGGCAGAAAATAACGTGTGATGACCGTAAACTCCATTCCCCATCCCCCTGTGCCACTGGGGAGCTTGGTAGAGAATCTGGGAGTGAAGTTGTGCCTGGGAAGAAGGGAGGGGTGGAGCGAAGGTGTTCTGAGGTTTGGTTTTATTTCTCATTACCTTACACTGGTTGATTTGTAATAAATTGAGTTAATTTTCCCCAAGCTGAGTCTGTTTTGCCCGTGACAGTAATTGGTGAGTGTTCTCTCCTGTCCTTATCTCTACCCACAAGCTCTTTGTTATATTTTCTCTCCCCTGTCCAGCTGAGGAGGGGGAGTGATAGAACAGCTTTGGTGGGCACCTGGCATCCAGCCAGGGTCAACCCATCACAATCATGTACATATAGGCATATCAAATCATGTTTCTGTTGACAATTTTGATACTGAGACACAACAGAGTTTCGACCTTTGTCTTGTTGCCCCCTCCAATGAGAGCTGATGTTGCAGTAGCTGAGATGTAGTGATTTACTTGTTTAATTGCTTGTAGTCACCAACCTAAAACATGCTGTCCTTGAATCTGGACCTACCTGGTTGAAGAGATTTTTATTTTTAGCCATTTGATTTTAACAAGACACAGAATTTTAGTTTTAAAATAAGTACCGTATTTGAACACAAAGCTGAGGCATGCATAGTAAGTAACAATCACTTTTTCAGAAAAGTCTTTACTGACCACTGCCTCTGAACTCCTTTATTGTTGATATTTTGTCCTAAGAGAGTTCTTTAGCATCTAATTATAAATTATGCTCGTTACACTAGTAGATGTACGTCTTGAACTTCAAAATGTGATGACAATTTTTCCAGAGGGTGTATACAGAGGCTGCTTACTGAAATACTGCCATTTCCATGAGAGAGGCAGGCAGTTTATGCCACAGATTAAATCAGGTGAGGAAGATATTTGGTATTCTGCTGAATCCTGAGCTGCCTTAGAACGGCATTTGCCAGAGGCTTTGAACAGAGGCTTACTAATGTCCCTACAACTCATTTCTGTGGGCCTTCTCTTTCAAGGCTTTGCTGTAATGAAGTTCTTGGGTGCTAAGAACAAGATTTACAATGTCTTTAAATGAAGATATTATGTTGAATTGTGGCCATTCCCCTATTTTGTTTATTTGCTCATTTAATAACCTAAAGTTTATTAAGTGTTTAAATCAATTGCCTACATTTTACCAAAGTCAAGATAGTGATTGATCAGATAAATGGTTGTCAGGCTACTGGAATTGAAAAGCAACAAAACCTGTTCAGTCTTCAGGGTTTAGTGGATATTTTCATCAGTTTTAAAAGGTGATGATGTAACGAAGAAGATATGATTAAAGTTATAGACAATACTTGTCTATTGTTTATAGAGAATTATATGTTTATTATTACAAGATTCCTTTACCTGACAGACTGGAATGGCTCCATTGCTAATGGACCCCCCCCCCCTTTTTTTTTTCCTAGCACTGTCAAACAGTTTATACCGTATTAATAAATAATGGAATAAGGACACTCTGAAAGTTTACTACAGCAGTGACCTTAGCAACATTGAATGCTGACAATGAATCTATTAAAAAGTTTTTCACTGTTGAGATTTATAGAATTGTTTCTGATTCTATAGCACATGCTATGTTTTTGTTTCTTGGGGAACCTAGGCTTACAACTGTGGCAATCAGTATTTCATTCAAGAAATGTTTATGAAATGTGGGAAGAAAATTCTAGAAATAACTGTGGACCCTAGAGGTAAGTATGAGATATAGACTCATAGAATGGTTTGGGTTGGAAGGGACCTTAAAGATCACCTAGTTCCAACGTCCCTGCCCATGGGCAGGGACACCTTCCACTAGACCAGGTTGCTCCAAGCCCCATCCAACCAGGCCTTGAACAATTCCAGGGATGGGGCATCCACAACCTCTCTGGGCAATCTGTTCCAGTGTCTCACCACCCTCACAGTGAAGAACTTCTTCCCTATACATAATGTAGATCTGCCTTCTTTCAGTTTAAAGCCATTACCCCTTGTCCTAGCACTACATGCCCTTGTAAAAAGTCTCTCTCCATCTGTCTTGTAGGCCCCCTTTTGGTACTGGAAGGCTGCTGTAAGGTCTCCCCAGAGCCTTCTCTTCTCCAGGCTGAACAACCCCAACTCTCTCAGCCTGTCTTCATAGGAGAGGTGCAGTACAGTCGCCAGGTGGCTGCAACTTTAGAGCAATGGCTCTCTTCTGAGATTTGATGAACAATGATTTCTGCTTTGTAAATCCAAATTTTGAGTTTGGTGAAGAAGAAAAGGTGATTTGACTACTGATCCTATTCCAGCAAACACCACTTTCAAGTGTTCTTCAGCTCATATATAAGGAGAGAAGGACTGTGCTCTAGAGATGCAGGTGGGAAGCAACGCTGGACATCACCTTGCACTGCTGAAGTGAGAAATTTTGTCATGAATCTTCATGATAAACTGTGCAGTCCTTATTATAGACTAGAATTGTTATATGTCAATGCTTTCAGGAACTGACTGATCCAACGTTTAGAACAAGCTTTTGGGATATCTTGAAGTGTATTTAAGTATCACTGCTGTGTTTGTGTCTATACAGATGTAAGTTGACGTTTATGTGCTGATTTTTCACACTGAATCGTAACAGGTTCCCATATTGAATATGGGCTACTAGAGACCACTCTGGCCTGTAGCTGAGGCCAGAAACTAGTAACAGAGAAAAGGCTTTTTCTTTTTTTCTTTTTTTTCTTTCTTTTTTTCTTTTTCTTTTTTCTGCGTTGTCATTGCTGTAGTGTTACAGTCTTGCAGTGCCAGGATTTCTAGCTCAGTGATTGTACATATGTGAGAAATTGAGACAACGAGAAGTCCCTCCTGCACTTAAAAATTTTCTCTTGCCTCTACTGTGTTGGATACTATCACTCTCCCAAGTGTTTCTTTTCATTGCTATTTTTGTAAGAGTTCTGTCTTCACATTTCAGTTTAATTTTCTTCAGGCCAATGAAAAAAATCCCCATTTGTCACTGAGGAAATTACAAAGTCAGAACCTGAGTCCTGCATGTTAGCTTTATATTGCAAATATATCAATCTCTATCATTGGCTGTCCTTGGTAAATTCCACAGAATTATGTACCAAGGGCTATAGGTATGCATTACATTATAAGAAGAATGCTTTTAACAGTAGGACAGGGAAGAAGCTTTTTTCACTTGATGATTTAAATATTCTTGTAAGGTTAAAAGAGCATCCCTTTAACAAGTAGAGTCCTTCTGTATGCATAAAGTGAAAAAAGCAGCATACAGAAGTAACAAAAATGGGCAAACAAATTTTGGGTGGATCACAATATATGTTGCTGGGACAGCTGTCACCCAGAGTGGGCCACAGAGCTTCTGGACTCTGAATCCCATCTCTTAATGAGACCATCTCTCTGCTGTTAGGAGAACTGGGGTTCTGAAAGTTTTGACAAGACGTTTAATCCCCAAGTCCCTGCTTCACAGCCTCTTGCAGAAATCCCATTATCCACCTTAAACTCCTCTGCTAATTAGGCCCTTGTTGGCTTCGTCAGTCATTTAATCTTTTCCCATCTGGATTTTGTAGTTGAACAGGGCTTGCTGACTCTGATCCACCAGCATGTAAGAGGCAAGACTCTAAAATGGGATTTTATTTTTTTTTTCTTTGTAATCTATGATATATTTTAGTCTTTTTTTTTTCTGTCATGGGTTGTTTAATGTTTCCCATTTTGGATGGTTAAAGCCCCTGCAGTAGATGTCGCTTACTGCAGCATTTACTTTAGGAGTGAATAAAGGGAAGCTGTCATTTGGCTGGAGGCCACTCCTGGGTTGTTAGCATCTTTCAATGTCTGTGGGTTACTATTATTCAGACCTTGGAAAACATTTGTAAAAGGCATGTAGTTTGATAAACACTTGTGATTTACTGGTAATAGTGTCTGGATGCCACTGAAAATGCCAGCAGTCATTTATGGCTCTATCAGGGAAATTAATGAAAGTGTCTGCAGTTTGCAGTTATGAAACTGTGGGACACCTGGTTTCCCTAGTTCTGAGTATTGTCCTATAATTATTTGGTTTTATATAAAGCAAAAGAGTTGCAAACTTCTCCCCTTCCAAGGACGTTTGGAAGTGTGCAAATCAGACCCGCTTTTGTTACACACCTTGTCTTTCAGGGAAGGTTAGTAAAGCATTTATGCCACAATCTTCATTTTCTTTAAACAATTACAGCAAATATTTGCAGTCACTGAAGTAATATGGGATCAGTTTTATTCTCAGAGAAGATTTTTCTTACAAAAAATGCCCAACAACATAATTCTTTGATGACATTAGTGTCCAGAAGAAAAGGTCTTTACAAATAGTACACTGTCTCTTTAAAAAATACTTTCCTGTTACCCAGCAACTTCCCAAGTGAATGAATTGTCCTCATGAATTATACTGAGCTCAACTTGCAGTTTATATTCATATGTATCTCTAAATCAAACTCTTTTTATTTCAGTAGTAGGTTAATTTAGTATGACCCACATTTGAGAAATAAAACCCATGGGTCTGATTTTGTCCTAATACTTGAAAAAAGGATAGCAGCTATGAGATACACCTTGTTTAATTTTGAGTTTCTACAAACACTGCTGTCTGTAGTACATCAGTTGGGGAAGACATTTCTGAGTCTTATTCAGTTGTTACACACTAGTATAAAGAGTAGGGATATAAAAATGTGGAAAGTGTGAAGCAGGTAGGTTATCATAACTTTTCATAAAATAAGAACTACAAGTTAAGGGGCAGTAGCTTAAAGCAAGTGCATGGAAATATTTATTTTCCCCAGCACAATGTGTAATTAAACTATAGAGTTTGTTGACAGAGTCTTACTCCTGCCTGACTTAACAAAAACTATGGGAGGAAGATCAATCTGTGGCTAATCAATGAAGGGGGTAGATGCAGCTTTTGACTTTAAAAATCTTGATATAGCTGACTGTCAGAAGCTTGAAATGGTAAATTCTACTTCACAGTGCCCTGATTCTTATGTTCTGCTTAAAGTGGCCACTTTGTCACCGCTGGAAACCAAGTGTTGAGGTAGATGGACTTTTTTCTTATATTGTCCTTAAACATATTTTTTCATATTTATTGTAGATGCTTTTCAATACCCATTCTATGGCATTCACATTGACTTGACAGTGTTGTAAATATGTGCTTTACCAAAAGATATGCAAAAACATGGTATGTGGAAACTTTACTAAGGAAGGCATGAGCTGGCTTAGCAGGCTGGCATAGATGCCTCTTGCTTGATCTGTCCTTCTGTAAAAATACCTGTGATAAAGGACTTCCAGGTTGGTATACAAGATAGTGAACTGGCTCTGAACCCTAATCCTAGTCCACTGGGAATGAAATACTGGGAAAGAGTCAAAGCACTCTTGCAAAGGGAAGTCACACCTCACAGATCTATTGGAATACTTTGTTTTGTTGTTTGGGTTTTTTTGGGTTTTTTTTTGTTTGTTTGTTTGTTTTTGTTTTTTTTTTTAAAAAAGGCAGGTAAATTGGATTTTGTTGTTAAAATGACTTTCAGAAACAAGGCAGTGGATTTCCAAAAGATGTTTGAGAGGACTCTTCCTTAAAAGAAGTGAGGCTGCAGTAGAAGAGACAAGGTGCTTAAAAGGTGAACAGATAAGAGGCAAAAACCAGCAGTAAACTCTCATTAAGGGAGGTTACCAGAGGTGTCCCCCTAGGATCTGTGTGTGGTTTGTGCTCTGTAACATATCCATACTAACCTTGAAAGGTGAAAGGTATGGTGAGAAATTGTACCTGTAAAGCTGCCAATGTAATTAATGTTGTTCTAAATAGCTTTGTTCTCCTTGACCATGAACTGTCCTTCGTTTTGACATCCATCCACACAGTCTGTGTGGCAATTTTTTCTTGTGTATTGGGGATTCATAGCAGTAGACTTTTCTTCTCATGTATCATTTAAAACTGCAAAGATGTATACTCATTCACTTATACATTAAAATGACTGTGGTAAATACTGTGGTTTACTATTCTAATAAGCATCCTTAGAACATTTTGGTTTTAGAACATCTTAATTTCCCCCATATTTTTGATTAAATATAAATATATAAAATATAAAGTTATCAGAGCTTGAGAGAGAGAGGTACTGTAGTTGAACTGCAGAAGAATAAATCCTGTGCGGCTGCTGATAACAGAGGCAGGACAGAGCTTCACACATTTCCAAGTTAGGGTGTTACAGTCTGGATAGGTGGTGGCAGTTAGATGGGTCAAAGCTGCTTGAATGGTAGCTGTTGATGGTAGCTCTTGTTTGCACTTGGCATCAAACTGGGGGGGAGCAGTTGATACAAGTGCAGGTAAGGCCGCCATTTAGAGGGATGGACACAGGCTGAAGGACTGGGCTGATATGAACATTGTGAAATATGATATGGACCAATACAGCAATACCTGGGAAGACAGCTTGGGGACTAACTGACTAGAGAACAGCTCAGCTGAATAGGTCCTGAGGATCTTGTCAGAGATGGCAAGCTGAACATGAGCCAGTGGTGTGCTCTAGAAGCAAAAGAGATTGACGGCATCTTGGCTTG
The DNA here is from genome assembly GCF_964188355.1 of Buteo buteo. Lineage (NCBI taxonomy): Eukaryota > Metazoa > Chordata > Aves > Accipitriformes > Accipitridae > Buteo > Buteo buteo. The sequence continues at coordinate 65,950,711 of NC_134172.1, forward strand.
TTTTGACAGGGTCATAGCCAGTAGACAAATAGAAGTGGTCCCCCTTTTATTGCCAGTCATTGGATTGCATTGGGCATACTGTGCCCAGTTTGGGGTGTTGTAATATCAGAGAGACTGATGAATTGGAGCCAGTTCAACGAAGGCCACTAAGTCTGTGAGGCTGGAGCCCTTGCCCTGTAAGAAGAGGCTGAGGATTTACCAGGGATTGTTCAGCCTGGAGCAGGGAAGGCTTTGTGGGGGGACCTGACAGTGGTGCCCAAGTACCAAGGAGGTTATCAGGAATACCAGGTTAGGATCTTTACTGCAGCAAGTGTCTGGAGGATGAGAGATAAACGGTGTAAGTTGAAAGGAGAGGTTTTGGACTGAATATAAGGAAAAACTATGAGGGCAGTCAAGCAATGGAGCAGGTTTCCCGGAGGGGATGGGCAGTCCTCCTGGGAGGTGTTTAAGACTCAGTAGGTAAAAGCTCTGAGAAAACTGATCTGGCCTCGTAGCTGACCCTGCTTTGAGCAGGGGCTTGGCCTGAGGTCCCTTCCAACCCAGATTATTCCATGTTGCTTTGTTCTACCTTAAAAAGCACAGATGTCAGACTGACTTTCTTGGAGACAGAGTTGTTCTTTGGAAATAAGCAAAACTGTGTCTAAAACATGCTTGTGCACCTGATGGAGCTGCTGGAAAAGCCATTCCTTTATTTTGGGAAGGAGTTTGTCCTTTAAAAGAACATTCTGTACCTGATTCTGATTTTCAAGGTTTTAAAAGTCTCGTTTTGCAGTTGAGCGTTTTGACAGCTTTCTTTTCAAGTTTACATTCAGTCTTTAATAGTTGCTATAATTTCACTTTAAACAGCACGGTTCTTCAAAGCCAACAGTGAAACAGCATCAACTGAGGTCTGTCTGGTGATCATGAGGGGTTCTCAGTGGCTCATTTCTTTAGCTGTCATTTGTCAGAACACACTCATGTAATCTTAATGAACAATGTGCAAAGCCATTAAAAACTCAATTACGGCTTTCTTTTTACTGCAGACGTGAGAAAATGCAATCATAAAGTGCTGATGTGTAAACACAATAGCCACCATCTGCTACAGAGTAGCATTTCAGCTCCAAAAAGAGAATATATGTTGCAGATGCATCAATAATAGGACGCTTATCAAGGCATCATTATGCACCAAGCAGGGGAAAAATTGAAATTTATGGCCAGCTAGAGAGCACTTCATGGTTTAATTCCCCAATTTTCAGTGGTATGTTTAATAACTATGAGAGAGTGCCGTTTTATGTTCCTGTGGTTCGAACAGATTTTTAAAAATGAATTTATTTACGGTCTTCCCATCCTCCTTTTTCCTGACTGACCTGAACACAACACATTCATTTTTTGTTATTTAGGACAAAACCAGCAAGATATTAATTAATCTAACCTGTTGATCCAAGAGCATTAAATTTAATTGATCTGATACTCAATCTGCTTTAATGAGCATATACTTCTGTGTCCAATCAGTATAAAATAGAACTGTTACACAGTATAGGTAATTCTTTTCCCTAAAATTTGTTTTTTCAGTTCAATGTTGACTTCATGATATTTGAGCTTTCTGGATGGAGGCAAACAAAACAACAAGGCTAAATCTACTGTTACTATTTTTCAAAATTGGATATGCGATGGTCTAAATACGAGTTTCTCTAAGATACCTTTTGTTTTATTCAGATTCTTGCCTGGAGACATTTAAGTGGCTTTCAGTCATCCATCGATCAATAATTTCCATTTGTGACATGTTAATTCATTCCCTAGTTCTTTATATGAGCGGAAAAATGTGACAAGTGGTTTGTTGGTGCCAGACCAGATTGTATCTCTTTTACTTGCACATACAGGCCTATAAATTGAGAATAAGTCCCATCAGCTTCAATTCCGTGTTCAGTCTAGAGAAGGCTGTCAGATTCTGAATCACAATATGTCAATTTTTATTAAGGATAATAAGGAAAACCACACTTGTCCTTAAAAGGCTTTTTTTTAACTGGTGGGAGCAATTTTCATGATCTCTCACCTACCTCTAAGTGATGTATCCTGCCTGGACAAGCTTCACTAGGCATGGATATTTATAATAGGACAGTGGATCTCAGCTGTTGATCTTGGAGCATGAAGAGCAAACTTTTGAAGGTCCTAGAGGATGGTGAACAGGATACCCACTCAAGTTCACACTATGAAAAGAAAAATGAAAACTGGTATATTTGGAGGCCAGTTTATAGAATATTGGGTATAATTTATTCACAACTGAATTTCGTATATCAGCGTATTCTTGCATCTCATGTCAATTATACTCTTGATTAAACTGCAAGTTTATACTCCCCTACGATGGCCAGGCTTGAGGTGTTGTGCACTATGCCTTGACTAGCCAGTAGAAGGGTTTGTTGTGGAAGCTGACAACTAAGTCTCTGCAGAGGAGAGGAATGTGGTATGGTTAGTAAATGACAAACTGATTTAAATAAGGTGTGAGTACTTCTCTCTGATGGAGATGGCACTATAAGTGGAATTTTTCAACTTTTCCACTGTCATGCAAAATAATACCTCTTACCAGGACTTTACTGGAGACTGGTACATTTTTATAGTATTTTCTCCTGTATCTCTAGGCATACTGTATTTAAAAAAAAAAAACAACAACAAACCTATAAATAAGAAGCTATGAATAATTTGCATATGACAATTGTTTGTAATGTTATTCTTTTAGTAAAGTGCTTTGTGGTGGATGGTTATTTTACTTGCTCATGTTGTCAGTTGCTAGATTCAGGCTCTGTACTCTCTCTAGAATTGTCAGCAGTTGCACAAAAGGCCATTGTCATACTGCAAATACCTTGTGATTCATTTTTTTGTGGGTGGCAAAAAATAAAATTGTAATTATTGCTTTGAACTTTTTACAAAAGATGATGTTTTTTCTCCCAGTGGAAAGCTTGTTATTTTTATACACGAATCTGTAAAAGTGAAATACTCCCTAACTTTTTCTGTCATTGAAACACTTACCTACCCCGGTGCAGTTCAAGACTGTATTGTGTTAGACACTCTACAGCTTCAGAGTAGTTCATTAGGGTAGAGTAGGAATCCATGTATTATCCAAATTAAGAAAAAAAAAAATTGAGAAAGATGCCCAAAAGTGAAATGATATCCCCTACAATCCAATCAATGATGGTGCAAAAATTAGTTTTCCTGGGTTCCTACCCAGTGTAGCAGGCACTTGGTCAAAAACCTTGTGAATGCACAAGAGCTCTGCTTTTCTTCACTGAGTGTTTTAATTGACCATACCATCATCCTCAAGTATGAGATCTGGCAAATGTAGAACTTGTCGTCTTGTATTTCATACTGTTCCTCAAAATGGCATTGAAATGCTGCAGGTAGTGCATTTCACAGCAGCTGCTATACTCCTCTACACTATACTAATATTACTCAGCAGTTTTAGAGTGGCCTTCCTCCCAGATTCTCAGTAGAAGAGTGGTTCTTATGACTATTCTTGCTTTATTTGTAAGGGAAGGTAAGGCAGACTATGCATACTGACAGAGATCATGAAAGTGAGTGTCATAATTAGTCTTAGAAATGAGGCTGTCAGGTTTCCAGCCTGCTGCCTTACCTATCAGGCTGTGCTGCCTCTTCAAGCCTCTTAGCAATTGTGCTTTCTGATAATAAATTATCTTAGGTCACAGAAACAGAATCCAAATCTCAGTTTTGAGAAACTTTAGTTTATTTGGGTGGATTTTTAAGAATAGTATGTATACAATACTTGCTGAAGAAGGGTATTTTGTGGTTGACTGGGAGCAGAATTAGATCAACAGTGAACATTTGTAAGGATCCCGCCTTATGGACTTTGATTATTAGAGAGAAATTGAAATGTTTGGATTCAGCTCTCATGTTTCTCGATGTCCTGGCTGTGAATTGGGAGTTTCTTGATTTGGAGGCATTTTGATTTTCAATCTATCAAAACGAAAGATAGGATTGCCAGAGAGCATCTTGCCTATAAATTTTTGTATTACTTAGTACAGCCTCTTCCCCAGCTGTGCTTGCATTGTGCTTGAATTTTCCAAGGTGTCTAGAGTGTGTGTTGGGGTTTTTTTTTTTGGTTTGGTTTTATTTTTGAAAGATTGACTTCCTTCTGCATCCGTGCTTTTCAATCCTTTACAAAATGCATATATATCATATAAACACAGGGGAAGAAAAAACATTTTTGTGGCAGAAAGTTGCTGGTATCTGTTCATACAAATTTAGAATATATGGCTGTTCACTGCACAGAATTGATCAAAATGTTTATCTGGCTCATCTGAGTGTCACACTGCTACAGCATGGAATAGGGAAAGTCAATAGGTTAGAAGTGAGACAGGGCTTTTCAAACTCAATCTTCTGTGAACTGCAAGAGGCCAGCAGAGAAATACATTTGTAGCATGCATTGGCAGCAGCATCAGAACTGAGAGTGTCAAGAGGGCTGCATTTGATTAAAAATTATCATGCCTGGCTGCTGACGCACAGATTTCCACCCCACCCCCCAGTCTTGGTATTTTCTTCATTTTTTTCTGAGTGTGAGTGTCTGTACACACATAAAGGAGATCCTTTAAAGAGAATTGAATCAAATAACTTTCATAATGTTTTTCCTTATTGCTAACATTTGTCACCTTGATGCATCTGTGAAGAGATGAGTCGAGACACAATGTGCTGTAAAATAACTGCTTGATGAATCAAAATGTGAATTCAGCATCAAGTGCCACTGTTAATATGATGCAAGCTTCCAGGTTAAAAAGCTCATAAATTATCTTAGTAAATATTTCCCTCCCTAAATTCACTCTGTCTTTCCCTCCTACAAGAATAATTGTCCTTGCATTATTTCTAGTTGAGATGTTGCTTTTATGCTAACAAGCCTAATTAATTTGGGCTCTGAAAACTGGGTTTTCCTTAACACATTACAACCTTCAAAACTTTCCAGTGCCAAGATGCAGGGTTCACAGGAATAGATTGGCACAAAGTGGGTAGGGACCACGTAGGCAAATATCAGCTGAGAATTAGGTCCATTGTTGTTTTTGTATTGAATGTGCCTTTGGGGGACTGTATGCAGTAGGAGAGCCTCATTGCTGCTTGAAGTGTGAATATGCTTTTGTTTAGAGTGACAGTTTTATCACAAGGTTATAAAATAATAAAAGCAAAATAGTATTTTTATTTTGATTTCTAAGTTATCTAATTAAAGTGGTTCTAGTTGGCCCTGAATCTATTTGTGTATATACCTTGCAATTTTAATATCCTTTCTCTCTGTTACCTAACAACTATCATAAAATAGCTGGTTTGAGTTCTTCAGATGAATGTTTTGTTTTCTGGCTTCTAAGGGAATCCCTGACTTTTCTAATGGAACTGTTTTTACTGAAAAAGCCAAGCAAACCCCCTCTTTCTTCTCTTTTTGCTTTCCTCTGTAGGCTCCTTCATGATGGTGAACAGCTCTGGGCGGGCATCTGGGCAGAAAGCTCACTTGCTGTTGCCTACGCTGAAGGAAAATGACACGCATTGCATCGACTTCCACTATTACTTATCCAGCAGAGACCGTTCGAGTCCTGGCTCTCTGAATGTCTACGTGAAGGTGAATGGAGGACCACAGGGCAATCCTATATGGAATGTCTCGGGGGTTGTTACAGAAGGTTGGGTGAAAGCAGAACTTGCCATCAGTACATTCTGGCCACATTTTTATCAGGTATGAGTTTGTATATTTTTCTTTCTGCGTCCTTTGAACTTTTGGCTATGTATGAGCTAAGTTAGCAGTGGGTATTCTGAAAATTAAATCTCCCCCAACTTTCTCCTATCAGAATGGATTTACATATAGAAGTTTTTATAGCAAAAGGTTTATACAGGTATCTTGACATATTTCTTTCTGCTTCATCCTTTTTCTTCAGTTGTTGTCAAGTCACAGAGGGATGGATAGACTGCTGGGAGTCAAATTATTGGCAAGTCAAGACCCACTTGTTTATCATGAAATTGGCACATAAACAGACTTGTATTGGCACTTTCCATGGCACTTTGTAAATGTAAATACAACTGAGTGTCTAGATGTGTAACTGTATCTTTGCATAAATTTGTCTGAACTATTTTTGGCCTTTACTTCATTCCATAAGAAGGAACATTTGTTCACTCAGCTTTGTAACAGGACTTTTCCTGTGCCTGTATGACGGGTGCAAGTACGTAAGCTACTAATAAAATCTTGTACCATGTTATCAGCATGAGTATACTCTTCATCAGATCCTCCATTCCTCCTCTCTTTAGCACTGCTTGTGTTTTACTTGTTCTGTTAGGAGATTTGTATTTTTAAAACAAGCACAAGATTGGGGAATGTAATGGGTAAGTTGTTTTTTGGTTATATTAATTTTACAGCTACTTGTTAGTTGTCCACTTCAAACTTCATGTGGCAACTTTGCAGTCATTGTTTTAGTTTTAATTAGATAAGATTGCACACAATTGAGTTGCATACTTCTTGTTAGGTGTTAAAGGTGTGTTTTTGTCTTGTTTTACATTCAAGGCAAAAAAAAAAAAAATCCTTGCAGGTAATTGCACCCTAAACCTTGTAGGAAAAGCTGATGTTCATATGCTAATAAAAGATATGAGTGAGTGTCCTGGTTTCAGCTGGGATAGAGTTAACTGTCTTCCTAGTAGCTGGTACAGTGCTATGTTTTGAGTTCAGTATGTGAAGAATGTTGGTAACACTGATGTTTTCAGTTGTTGCTCAGTAGTGTTTAGACTATAGTCAAGGATTTTTCAGCTTCTCATGCCCAGCCAGGGCACGGGACCCAAACTGGCCAACGGTGTATTCCATACCATGTGACGTCCCATCTAGTTAGGAACTGGGAAGGGGGGGGGGGGGGCAGGGAATCGCTGCTCGGGGACGGGCTGGGTGTCGGTCGGCGGGTGGTGAGCAATTGCCCTGCGCATCATTTGTACATTTCAATCCTTTTATTACTACTGTTGTCATTTTATTAGTGTTATCATTATCATTATTAGTTTCTTTTTTTCTGTTCTATTAAACCTTTCTTATCTCAACCCACGAGTTTTACTTCTTTTCCCGATTTTCTCCCCCATCCCACTGGGTGGGGGGGGAGTGAGTGAGCGGCTGCGTGGTGCTTAGTTGCTGGCTGGGGTTAAACCACAACAGTAAGATAGGAATTATGATAGAATAAACTATGAAAAGGCAGCAAATAGTCTGTGGATATAAAATAGCAGGTAGAAAATCTTGTCTTTTTTTTTTTTTTCTTTTTTTTTCTTCTAATAACTGGGTAGGAGGTCTATAAAATCCGAGCTGAAGTAGAATGCTTTAATGTTCTGCCTCTGAAGAAGAGTTGGGGATATCAGCAGAATACATAGAGCACGCTATGCAGGGTGAGAGGAAGGGATAAAGAGATGCAAATGTGTGGAAAGTGGTGTTTTAAGGGCTGTGCACAACTTGTCACTTGTTCTGAAGTCATATTAAAGTGCTTATACTCCATTCATATTAACATGAACCTGGTCATGAACCAGAATTTTCTTCGTACTAGGTGTTCCACAGAGATAACAGAAATGATCTTTCACCCAGATAATCAGTGCTTTAAAAACCTGGAAGAGACAGTCTGATCTCACACTAAGAGAGATCCTGCTCTTAGATATACCAATAGTAGACTTCCTGAGCCTTACTTCTTTCGCAAGTCCTTTTGCAGGTTGTGTTTGCTTTTCCTGAGCAAAAAATCCTTTAAATTAAACAAGAACTTTCCAGTGCAGTGCAAAATTGAACAGATTGGAACCCAGCAGTAACTGTCTAGTAGTTCCTTCCTAGAAAATGCAAGGGTTTTCTTTTTTTACTTTTTGATGAATGGGGGTGATGTTTCCTTCTGCCTATATTTGTATTCTTATTCCTTAAGTGTGGCTTTTAAAAACTGAGATCTGTCCCACTGTTACGGGGGATCTGATAGACTGATCTATCATCAGTCCCTGATTTTATAAACCATCTTCTGTTGATGGTCTGCAATCCTGTGAGTTTCTACATTTAATCAAGATTTTAAAGAAAAAAGAAAAAAAAGAAAACTTTAAGCTTGCAAAAGTGAAGAGCAAAACACAGTGAAGGACTTAATCAAAATTATTGTTATTTGGCAGCCTAAAGTAACACTTCTGGCTAAAGGAGTCCAGCGGTAGCAGGATGACAAAAGCTTGGGTGTAGTGTTGCCTAGGCAGTGTCTCACTTCACACTCACAATCTAGGATGTGCCATCGGAGTGTTATTTGTCAGCTTTAAATCAAAATTGCATGCCTGGAGAATTCTTTGTATGCAAGAGGCATGAAAGTATGATCTGTATTTCAAAAGCACCAGATAATGCTGGAAAACAAGTGTTTTTCCTAAATAATGACATCTGTGTTGGGCAAAATGCAGATTATTCTCTTAATGCACAGAAACCACACCATTTTGAATTGCAATGTGCATCAAAAATTGAGTCAGGCAAAAAATCTGAAACTATCTGCCCTGTGTCTGAGGCTTTGACAAGTACTTTGAGGTTTGGAGATGTGACTTGTGGAAAACTAGTAACCAAGCCAATTGCCAGAGGTCGTGCTTTACGTCTGGCAGTCCTGTGCAAGGGTCATATGAGTCATCTGGATCCAAAAGCACTCTGCAGAGATATAAACATGGGGATGGTGGAGATTTATAATGTCTACCCTAGAGTTACTCGTACTTGGATTCCCAGCCTGCAAATGTTTTTAGTGTAGTGAGAAAAAAGCTCTAATAGTTCTTGGAGAAAGGTAATAGATGTAATCTTGAATTACTGCTTGCCATAAGGATGAACTTAGTCCCAGAATGCACCAAGGGCAGCACTAGAGTCTGCCAAGAAGAGGTTTTTTGATGTATAGCAAGGAATGTTATTGATCCATGCCTGAAGAAAACTGTTGTACCACAACAGATGAGCTAGGCTACGTTGCTAACACAGACATTGTTGGTATATAGCAGCAGTGAAATGTAGGATTGCTTATTGGTAAGGAGACATGAAATGACTTAGTATTTGCAGTTCGGGAGCATTTAAGAATGTTTTTTAAGAGTAAAGCTTTGCATTTTGTCATCTATATTAATTTCTGAGAAGTTCCTTAAATGTAAAGCATTACTAAATGCCTATGTCTCAATCATTATACTAAATTTCTGACTGAAGTTAAAAGGACATGAGAGGGATATTCCGTGTGAAATTTGCAGAACTGGGCCCCATAAGGATTTATTCCTGCCTTTTCCTCATGTTGAGTCTCAATTCCCTGTTTTCAGGAAAATCTGGGTGCTTCTGTACTTCTTGCTTTGATAGGGCTGAGATACTGTGAAATACAGAAAAAGACAACAATATGGAAGTTTGAACTGGGAAACAACACTAATATTGTGCGTAAAGTGGAACAGATAATAAAATAGTCTGTCAAAACAATATTGTGTAAATTGAGGATTCCTCCACTCTTTTCAGTGGATTCTGCACCGGTGTGCATGGTTTTTTTAGGAATTAACTTGGTTCTTACTGGCTTAAGTTATATTTTGCTATATTAAAGACTCTGTACATGTTGGTAATAAACAGAAGACAATTCTCTATGTATCGGTGCTTACTTTTGCCACACACTAATAGCTAATGCCAATGCCTTGGAGAACTATTCTATCCCAGTTCTTGGCTTGCAGGAAATTGAGAATTAGTTCACTGTGGCTTATAGCTTTTCACAAATGCAAAACTAAAACAAGATTTTGTACCTGTAATGTTGCACTTTAATTCAAGTCTGAAGGGAGTTGCAGTAGTTTCTTACATAACCTTTCCAGTAAGTGTCATTTTTATCATGAATGATGTTTCATTTCTAAAATAATTATAATTTTCCATACTAAGGAATACTGTTATTTTATACAGTCCCTAAAAAGCTTATCAAGAACCTTGATAACCAAAATACTTGTTGATGTTTTTTAGATTATTTTATCTGCCAGAGTCTTGCTTCCTCCTATTGCTCCTTGGACAGCCTATTTTTTGTCCACCCTGCTCTGGAGTAGAACTTTGTTTCTACATATTGTTAGCACTTGAGCTTTTCATAGTTTATATCCTTGCCTGTTAATTTTTGTGGTTTACCTGTTTTTATCATGTCTTTTTTCTAATGGATGTATTTCAGAAGATCTCACATTTGGATGTGTTTTGAATTGGGGCAGCAGATCTTAGGAAGTCATGGAAACATAAGTAGAAACTATGTTCTGGAAGGCCAATTGCAAAGCAAAATGATTAACAGCAATTCTGTACTTACAAAGGACATGTTAGTCTGCTTTCATAGCCAGGGCATGTGGTGATCAGCACTTGGACAGTTGAATCTTTTACTGTATTGTATCTTCTGATGAAGGACATGAAGAGGCTAAACAGTGACGGACTGGGAATACCAGCTTTTATTCAGAATGAAAATAAGTGCTAAAACCTGGCTTTAAGTAGTTAACTTTGTGTTCTAGTAATGAATTTTAGAGGTTACAAATTACTGAAATACTTTCTCCTACGAAACAAGTATCTGCACTAGCATACTGCTTTGATAGTAATAACTGTGCCAGCTGAACATGTTAATTAACTTGGTCCTTGAAAACACTATTGTATACTCATGCAAAAATGAGCAATTTAGTACAGTGTGAACATTACTTTAGTAAGAGGGAATGAAACTGGGGACAGCCCTTTCAAAAGCAGAGGGACAGCATCCATTACATCTCCACCCATTCATGTTTTTTTAAATAGTAAAGGATAGCACTTTATTACTTTGGAAAGATAATCACTAACTTGAGAGGTAGCATTACCAAGATGTTAAATAATCAGTCTGCATTTTTCTTTTTTCTATTGCAGTTTAACATTTCTAAACTTCCTGTTCCACATAGAATCATAGAATATCCCAAGTTGGAAGGGACCCATAAGGATCATCAAGTCAAACTCCCTGCTCCTTGCAGGACTACCTAAAACTCAACCATATGACTGAGAGCATCGTCTGGATGCTCCCTGAATTCTGACAGGCTTGGTGCCATGACCACTTCCCTGGGGAGCCTGTTCCAATGACTGACCACCCTCCCACTGAAGAACCTTTTCCTAATGTCCGGTCTGAACTTCCCCTGATGCAGCTTCATTCTATTTCTTTGTGTTCTCTCACTGGTCACCAGAGAGAGGAGATCAGCACCTCCCCCTCCACTGCCCACTTTGAGGAAGGTGTAGACTGCAATGAGGTCACAGTCTACAACTAATGTTGTACTATCCTTTAATTGTTGGCCAAACTGCACCACATTTAATACTATTTTCTCCTGAATTTTTAGTTAGCTTATTTGGCAGTAGGTAACTTAGTTTTAATGATCGCTTTATCAGTTTTTTAGGGTTTTTTTTCTGCACTGCCTATTTTCAGATAGCCTGTATATTTTTAGTAACAGCATACTTCAAATCAGGGCAGTTTTCCAGGTAAAATCACAAAGCCATAGGGAAGAATGAGATTTTTGTTCATCTGTAATTGAATATCTGTCTATGCAGGCCCAAATTATTGGAACGCTTTCATTATCTAGCTACATAAATAAAATAGGAAGTGCTAGTTAGTGTACCATTAATATGGAGAAATACTACATGTGGTTTTTAAAAATATTCATTCTCAGACCATGTTAGTTCAATCCAGGGAAAGGCAGAAACAACTTTATTATATCTGGGAGAATCTTATTTCAGTACAGTAACTAGAATCCAGGGTCATCCGTTGCTTGCAATTTGCTTTCTAATACTGCAATGGCACCCATGCCAAAGCAAGGTTTTCTCCAGATGAATCCATGCAAGGTTATTGATTCAATAAGAGAATTTTATCTCATGTACAGGAGTCTCCAACTTTCCGAGGCATACTAACAACAAGATGTCAAATGATTATCTACTTAATGTTCTTGGAGTGGTGCTTAAAGTGAATATAGGTGTGTATATACACAGGGTATTTTTTGCTCTTCGGAATGAAAGAAGCACATAGTTGCCTCTTATCCTAATGAATGTTGTTCTAATTTTTTGTTTTCCATATCAAACAGTTTTTCAGTCTTTGGTATGCATGTACATACCTTGGTATCCCTTCATTAATAACGATGAAATGCCTTGAATGACTCAGACATTGGAATAAGAGCAGAATATTGTGACTGGCCAAATGACTAGTGTAACTATTCTTTTTAAGAAAACTTTTTTTAATTTTGTATTTCAGGTGATATTTGAATCTGTCTCTTTGAAAGGACATCCAGGGTACATAGCTGTGGATGAAGTCAGAGTTCTCGCCCATCCATGCAGTGAGCACTCTTTGTTTTTCTAACTATATCAGTGTGTTACATACCAGGCTTTACAGTCTAAAGGAGTGATTTACCCATTTTGGTCAGCACTAAAATGTCATCTTCTATGCCTCTGAGACACCTAAAGACAATCAGCCCTGCATAATTACATAACTTTTCAAGTTGTGCAAAAAGTAAAACTGCTCTCAGTCTATAGCTAGTGCCAGGACATCTGTGGAATTCTCCCTTCCTCTCTTGTTATGAGAATATATAACTGATTGTTTTATTATTTCTGAATTGTATTGCTGTAGAAAACAATCTAAAAAGCTTCTGATAATATCCTGTGTGGTTAACTTAAGAAGAAACAAACAAATTGTTTCAGTATTTCCTTGGTAAAGGACATATCCCAAAGGTGTGTGTGTCTCAACAAATGTTAAACCCACTCAGCATCCCCCTAAAGATATTAAAAATAAGTCTCATTCAGACAATACACTTGCACAGGAGTGGAAAGTAAAGCAGGTTCATTACACTGTTCAAAAATATTAGTACCGCATTTCTTTTATCGCAGCCATAATAATAAGCTTAGATTATTTTTTTTTCTATTTAAAGAAACCTCGAGACTCAGCCTTTAAGTCTGAACTTGTTTGCTTTCTCTATGCATCTACAGAGCGGCTTGAGGCCTTTGTGTGTCTATATTGTGTATGTAGGATACAGTTTCTTCTAAAGATTTTTTTACAGCCTCTCTCACTCGTTCATAATTTTACTAAGTCAGTGACAGCTGCTCACAAAAAAAAAAATCATGGATCATATTGATGGAGTGAAATCAACTGATTTTCTTGCAATAGGAATTTCAAAGAACAGCTGCCATTCAAAGTGACAGACATGGTTCTGCTCAAGTTTAACAGGACATTTCTGATAACTGCAGTATGGTTAATTGCTGTTTAACTGAATTATATTTGTATTTACCATGTGCTCATTGCTCAGGCCTTTGGGTGCATTTACTTCATTAAGAAATACTTACAATCTGTATTAACCAGATGTTGCTGATAACTGGCAGCATCTAAACAAATCTCCCAAATGGCCTGTGTGCATTCCACAGCACGTTGGGTTATGACTGATAGCTTTACTGGGAAAGAGACCACTGAACAAAGCTACTAGGCAAAGTGTAGACAAGAAACTTATAGGATTAAAAAAAAAGCCAACAGACAGGATGCTGTGTTATACCCCTATTTAATCAAGTATTTAAACTGATTTAAGTGCATTCGTGGTCACTCAAAACCAAAATGATTCGAACAGTTAACTACTCCATTTTGAATCAGTTTGCAACCTGCAGCATACAGAACTGACTACAATCTGCAAGTTCTCTGCAGTCTTTGTAAATGCTTGTCCTGTCTGATTCCCAGTGTTGCTTTTGTTGTTCAGCAGTGACAGCCACCAGGGTAAATGTCACCAGAGTGTGTGCCATTGACTTGTACAGGCTTTGCCCCTCGTATTTGTTTTACAGTTGTTATAACTCAAAATACAGGGATCATGAAGCTCCTGATGACCCTGGAGGTTACTGAAATTGTTGGTGTTACTTCTTCATATCTGCTTTACCTTCATAGATGACAGTATAGCAGACAAACCTAAGTATCAGCAAAACTGCAGTGAAATGTCCCTAATGACACAGTAATGGAGAAAAATAAATATCTTGGTGCTGCCTTTTTTTTTTTTTTTTTTTTTTTTTGGTCCTGTGAAGGAATGCACTGGAGTATCAATTTTCATTACCCTAAAAGCTGGTTGACTATGTGTGCATGAGCACTTGCAATCATAGGACGGCCCTATGATCTGGAAGCTGGGCAGACCTGAGGACTAGGAGTTTGGGGTTGGTGTGACTGCACTCACCCAGGCTACGCAGCTTCATATTTGGAGCTGGCTTATATCTGCCCACCTTAGACTGCAGAAGAAATTGCTAGTATTAGCCTGCAAATATAACGTAGTATATTCTGACTGTCACCCAGAGGTAGTTTTCTAGTAAACTTTGACACAAATTACTGATCCCCCAGAAAGCACGATGGTACAGACTCATTATCTTTCAGGAGCTGTCAGCAAACTGAGTGTGTGGTGAATGGGATACAGAAGCTAGATAAAAACATTTGACAGAGTGCATAGGCATGTGTTCTCTGTTCATATGTCTATAGTAGACAAATACTTATATGGCAAATTTCATGCATGCACAGACACAGATGCCCACATCCTTTTGAAGCTATTTGATTCCAACAGAAAAAGATGGGTTGGTATGTCCTTTGAAATTGTGTATTTCATCGGTGTCTAATCATAGTAGAAAATGTAAAGATGAAGTTGAAAAACTCTGATCTTTAGACTCTCAGAAGGCTGTTCAGTGTGTCCTACTAAAAGTTTTCAAAGTTGGTGCACAAGCTTTGTTCTGAAGCCCAGCAAGAACTAAGTTCATTTAAAAGTGTCAGATTCACTACTGTAATCTTTTTTATTTTCTTGTAAGTTCACTTACAGAGGTAAATGAATCTGGTATTTAGTCAAAAAGATAATCCTCTGATCTAGTTCCTTTGTGAACAAATGTGATGTCTGCATTTTAATATCAGTGGATTAATATTGAATTAATACAGAATTTAGTATCAGCAAAACACTGATATTGGTGATCTTAAACTAGTACAGTGACACAATACTGTCAGTTATATGAATGTTTCATTTAATATCTGGTTTGATATTAATGACACATTATTACTCTAAAGGTCTAGGATGTATTTGATAGTCAATAAAATAAATAGGAAAAAAAGACCCTTGTGAAAATTTGTTTTGGGTCAGTCATGCTTGATAAGCTCAGAAGCATTTGATTTTTTCTGACCTTTTTAGAAACACAATTTTCTGAAGAAATTACTCAATTACTCTTTATAGCAAGCAGCAAGAAATTGTGCTGATGACCATGAACTTGTGTTGTAATTTGATCTAAGTTCTTAGATGTGCCAGAGTTCTATATGATGCGTTAGGCCATGCTCTGTCAGATCCATCATCCACCTCACTCTGCAGTGAATAGTTAAATACTGAAGAACAGGTTTATTTTGCAAAATCACTTTATCAAGGATAGGCCCTAATGCTTTGCTGAGTGTTTATATCTGTGTTGGTGTAGCACAGTCAATTACTACCTTGCTCTACCCTTGCAATACTTTGCATCTTTTGTTAGGAAAAGCACCTCATTTCCTACGACTTCAGAACGTGGAGGTTAATGTGGGACAGAATGCGACATTCCAGTGCATTGCTGGGGGGAAGTGGTCGCAGCATGACAAACTCTGGCTCCAGGTAATGTGCTTTTTTTTGGTGGTTGGTTTTGTTTGGTTTTGGTTTGTTTATTTTTTCAAGTAAAATAAGTAGATAGAGAAAGACTGGGTGGTTGGGCAAAATCTTTTCATCAAGATCCTTTGAGAACTGCCTTAAATTATTTCTAGGTGAGAGTTTAAGGTGACAAAGTACAGAATTGTGATACAGAAGATGGAAAAACCAGCCAGTTAACAGCAAAATTTTGGTTTCAAACAAATGCCTATGTAGCCATAAGCACTCAGTCATAAAGCATAAGAGACAGAACAAGTGGAATAGTTCTTCACTTCTGCTTTATTATGCAATCTTCTTTCCTCTTGCCCTCTAAAAATGTCCTCAGCCCAGAGCCAGTGACAATATGCTAAGAAGAAAACGTGAAGTCTGAGATTACTACCTGGATGGTGAAAACGGACAAAACCAGTTTGTACCCACTGTTTTTCTTCCTCCCAGTTGCCCTTGGCTGCACTGACAGTAGATTGTTCCTTTTAGTCACTCACTAAAAGACCAAAACATTCCCTCTCTTAATGTCTATATTTCCACTCTACTGGTTGGACTTAAAAGACTGGGTTGTGCTATTCAGGTGGGTGTAGTAGCAAACTTAAGAACTCATTTTCAGTTCTAGAATTAGAAATGGAACATATATCGAACTGAAGATGTGGAGTGCATGTTTCCCAGTGAAGGACAGAATTATTTCTTCTGCCCTTTGAAGTGCTCTGATATGTGGACTCCCACCATTGCCATGCACTATACATAAAGACCTTCTAGAAGCTTTTAAAATACTTGAGCTCTTTGCTTCTTCTAAACTTCTGTGCCATTAAGCACCTAATATCCCAAACAACTTAAGAGGATTCTCTTGCTATATGTACTGTGTGCATACATAGGACCAACATAAACTTTCAGAATGCTTAAGCCAGTCACCAGTTTTTATTCTCAGCTTGGACTGATGTCACTGAGGGCCTGACCACCCCATATTTGTAACATCTGAGGCAGACAAGAATGGCCTTTGTCATGTTTGCTATGACATTTGTAGTCAAATAATTAACAGATTTACTCAAACTTTTTTAATGACTTCAGACTTTTTAATAAACTTTAAAAATAACAATTTCAAATCTAGTTTAAATACTAGGGGAGGAATCGGTTTACCTAATCATAAAAATGAAAATTAGAACTGGGAAAAAGGCTTGAGTTGGTGAGAAATGTAGTCGGCATTATGTAAAAATGACTTGACAGTCGTCAGTTCAACTGTACTCTCATCACAGCTGTTCTAAAAATTACATTTTTATCTGAAATTTATTAACCTATAGTGTACTTTTAGCATCTACTGAGATATATTTTTGGCTTATTCTTTATCTTTTTTGAGTTCTCACAGTGAAATCTTTCTACGGTTATGACTAGATGTGTGTGAAAACACTTCTGACCTGAAGCAGTATGAGCCTTTTCCTGTGAGAAGCAAGGCTTTGGGAGGAAATCGTTATTGTTGCTAGTAGAAACGTGGTTTCCATTCTCTAAAATTGAAACATTTAATGAAAATAGCCTTGGAAACACACCCCAAAACTGATTACTGGAAATCGGCAAACCAGCAGTGTGTTTTCCTTTGAAACTCCTAATAAACTAGACCAAGTGAGCAAGTTCAGGTGTTCATGCTGTGAAGAACTGCTATTTCTAGCTAATTCTTCATCTGTTCCTCTTCCAGTTGGGAAAATGTAGTCTGGCATTGGTAGAGAGTTTTATTGAGGAATGTTGGACATATCTCCTCATCCAACCAATTTATTTAAATTGGTCCAGAATCAAAGTTTTACATCTGAAAATGCCAAGTTTATCAAATCTGTTCATTTGTAGCATTTTCCCAGGTATACACAAACCATTCAGTTGTCATATTTTCATATACTAGCCAGGCCTCTAAATATACTGTGTAGAATTGCATAGTCTGAGCTGTCACTCTCTAGCCTTTTCAGTAAATATAACACATCAAATGCCCAAATATATTTCAAAAATTAAATAGAAGTGAAAACTTACGTATATGTGTAAGACTATTTAAGCCCTAGTTCATACAATCCTGTAAATTTTTCAAGGGTATGGCTAGCAGTCTTCTCTTGAAAAATTGTGCTTGTATAAAATCTAGCCTCGTGATGTGAACACAAAGATCTGAGCAATGTTAAGAAGTATGACAAAGAATGAATTACACATGAATGCGTATTTGTGTCTCTCTTCATAACTTGCATTATTTTTGTCCGCCTTTACAGCAGTGGAATGGAAGGGACACAGCATTAATGGTCACTCGAGTGGTCAACCATAGACGTTTTTCTGCTACTGTCAGTGTAGCTGACACCTCTCAACGCAGTATCAGCAAGTACCGATGTGTCATTCGTTCAGATGGTGGATCTGGAGTTTCAAATTATGCAGAATTAATAGTGAAAGGTACGTTGCATTAAAACAGTAAGTTTATGCAAGTTGATTATTTCCTCTCAGATGGCAACTATATATAAAACTTAACATCCTATTGGACCTTCTTCTTTCATTCATATTAAATTTAAGTAAGAAAAAAGGGTAAAAGTGATATGAATTTCAATAATTTTCTTAAAACAATTATTTGAATTGAAACTTTGGATACAGCCCTCTTTATAAGCTTTTGTAGTAATGCATGGTAGCTATGGATACTTTTACTGTAGTCAGCTAAACAGTCTGGCTGTCAGTCAGCTTCATCTGCCTTTCTTTACAATATTTTATCAGGCATAAATAATCTTGTGATGGAGCATTGCATGTCGGAAGAGTCTGTTCGAGGCTGCTGGGAGTAAATGATGGGAGTGATTCTGCTGATGTCCTGAAGTACACAGTAGAAGCATCAGTAGTTCTTGAAGGATGCTAGGGTTTTAGCCCTGTTATTTACTGTGATTGAAGAGCTGATGCTGTGCCTGACACATGCAAGATGTGTCTTAATCTTGCCTTCATGAGGCATGCAGTAAAGTGCTATTTACTGTGCTGCTGCTTTTTTTTTCTTTCTTTTTTTTTTTAAACTTACCCTGACCTGCACCACAGGGATGCTCACTGACTCTTAGGTGGAGAGATCAGAAAGTGGCTAAGTCGCTTCTGAGACATTCTGTGTTTGGGGTGGGGGTGATGTGAGATGGGAGGAATTTGAAGTATGGGTCTGCTCACAGAGTATAATTTTGTTGATCTAAATGTTTCACTTTTCTGTGAAAATGGAGGGCTGCTGTAGAAACGAGATCACTTTTGTCCACTGTATTACTTTCTGCCAACTTACTCTGTCATTTGATGATCAGTATACTGATGCATTTACGATGCCTTAAATACAGTGTTGCGTGGTGCAGATATTCAGACTACACAGATCATGAAGAGAGTGGTCCTGTTAGATGCCAAGTGCTTTTAATTCCCACTTGGTGATCTTGTGTTTTGTTCAAATCTGGAGGAATTAATTCATGATTAAAAAGGAATTGAGTTGCCAAGAGTAGCGTTATCTAGTATTGTATCGTAGCTAAATAGAGGGAAGGCAATCTTCTGGAGCAACCAAATATAAGAATATGCTAAGTTGAATAGGTGCCTGACACTTTCATATTCATTGATATAAGAAGGGAAAAATAGAAGAATTAGTTATAAACATGAATGGATGGATGTCCATTAGGGAGATATGTTGATAGATTCATTGCTGGATTACTCAGGCAGACACCTAGCAAGAATAAATTTTAGGAGAGTATTGTTAAGGGAAGGTACACTCCTCTGCTCCTTGCTCCTGTTTAGTAAGCAGGTAAGGTTAAGTGGTTCATCTGAGGTTAGTTTGATACAGCACAGTGTCACACTGGGATTGCATGGATGAGTGCTTCCAAACAGTCTGACTAATTTTAGTGTGGATAATAGCAAATTTGTAATGCATGCACACAGGCTGAAATGAAAGCAAATTGGAATTGTTTAATTCTGAAGAGATGTTTATTGAATTGCAATAATGTACTTGGGTATACATTAAATTAGTCTGTAATTGAAGTTTTGCTCAATTGATAGTCCTGCCCCTAAACCCACTAAATCCAAGCTGTAATACTCTGCTTCTGACGTGCCTTCTCTTGATCAGTTGAACATAAAATCATAGGGGATTTCTTCAACAAAGGTTAAGGTTTAAAAGTGTATCTGTATATCTTTTTAATGTAAAGATCCGTTTGCTTCCCTATGCATAAGTTTTTTAATTGTAGTATTGAGAAAGGAAAGAGTAATTTACATTTCTCAATATCGAATGATAATATTTGGTAGATACAGAGAGAGAGGTTTTGCTTTGAGATACGTTTACTTCTTCTACACCCTAAGCTGGAACAATAGATAACTATTTTGGCAAATTAAATGAGCAATGAAATTAAACATGCACCACCTACTGCCACCCCTCCCCCTGCAAAAGTCCTCCCCTTATTGTCTGTGTGGACATATTTACTAGGAACAGTGTATTATTGTAAAGTAATTACTGGAAATCTTATACAAAAGATCATAACTTTATTAATTTTGAATTATTACAGTATATTCAGTGGCAGGAGATACCTTTGCAGTACTGTGAAAATGCTTTTCTGTAGAAGCTATTTGCTGTATATGCTAATACTTTTCTGTCTTCTGACTCTGTTGCAAGGCTTGTGTAAATGACAATACATTTATTCTTCTCTTTGCACTCTAGAATCATAATAGTCAAGCCAGAGAAACCTATCATTTTCATCTGTACACCTTACTGTCTTTTGGTGCTCCAGTGGAAATAGCTCTTCTCTATTTCTTATCCCTTGCTGTTGCACATATAGTAATTTAATACAATTTTGTACAGGGCAGTTTTAAAAAAAACCCAGAGATTCTATGTCTTGCTATACTGCTCACATATGAATGGAATGCTTGTTGTCTGTAATTTTCTTTTAAGTAAAAGCTGCGTGGCAGTTACTGATATTCTGAACTAAATGTAGGTTTTGCTTGAGTAAAGATTGTTTAAAATACTGTGGAAATTGGCTGGAATCTTATCATTTAAGGTCTGTATTAATGATAGTGTCCTTCCAGGACACCTGTCACATTATGTAAGGTTGTGAATAACATTTTAAACTCTGTGTATGTGTGTATATGGACATTTGTTTGCAATTGTATTTTTTTCCTGATCCCTTTCAGATATTCTGGATGCCTAAATGAATTACTCAATACATGGTGGGAATCCACAGAGAGCTGATAAAGAGGGAATATTACAGCATCTATAACCTATTTTTCATGAGCCAATTTTTCTGAGCTTTTCACTCTCCAGGAAGTCCCTCAAAATTATTTTGTTGCTACCTGATGCAAATTCTTTTAAGGCTCATGGCATTTTCTCAGGGTCTGTTCTGCTACTACAGGGGTAGGAGTGCTCAACAGAGTCCCTCTACAGACCTCCAAGGTTATGTTTTAGATCTCTTCAGTTTTGTCTTAGTTGATTTTCAAAGTGTTTGGTTAGTCAACATGGATGAAAAACAGTCTGTCTCTTAACTGAGTGGCTTTCCATCATCCCTGTGATATTTGGAACAGGTTGTCTGTTATCAGTCACTCTTTTCTTGAGGTTTTTAGACGCGAGAAGCTGATGCTTTCAGTGGCACCAGAGGGACAGGTGGGGGGGGAGGGGGTCAGAGTTGCTTACTATTTTTTGTCTAGGTCTTTTCTGGTATGATGCTTGTCGCTGTAATTGCACTGTCTGTTTATTAACTTACCAGGTACACAGAAGGAAACTGCTCTAGTGATCTGAGTCTTTTCCTGATAAGTAGACATAAGTTTTTAAAAAAATCCATATACACAAACACCAAACAAAAAACCACAACAAAAAAACACCCTGTCAGATTATCAGAGTTGAGATACTCGAGTGTGAGAAGCATGCTAAATAATTAGAAATTTAAATAAATATATATATTTAAGCTTCTCCAGTATTAAATATGCTGTGCAAATTCCAGATTCACATTTATAAGGCAGACTCATCAAGGAAAACCTCTACGTGTATTTTGACTGTCTCAGTGTTTATTATTTGAGCTGTGTCCAGAATAGTTTCAGTTAATTATGAAACGGCAGGAGTCCTATTAGGAGACAAAGTTTTCTGGAGCTTAAAAGTAGTAAGAAATAAAAACATCTCTATTCTACAGCTGAGCCTGATCTTGGTGTGGAGCTGGCCCTAGAAATGTCCCTCTAGGCCCTCCATAGGTTTCCTTGAATAAAACAAGTGCACGTGTTACACATATACTCTGAAGTAGAGCTTGTTCTTGGGATGAAAATATAATTGTCTTCAACGTAATTGTTTAGGATGCTCACAAACTCCAAAGTCTTTCACTTTGTATAAAGCAATTACTAAGAGAAGTGGTACATATGAAAAAGATTCTGTGAAGTTTTTGTTTGTTGGTTTATTTTTTTTAATTTATTTTCATCCCTCATGCATGGATAGTTCTATACCACAGGATATTCATGCCAAATGTACTCATTAAAACTAGCATAATATCCTTGCCATCATGGCGTAAAATAACTACTGTTTCTGTGGTTGTCTTAAAGTCCCCATATTTGGCTCAGGAGATTGGGGGCGTTGATATGAAAAGTAGACACTCTACTGCAACTATCCTCTTTTGCCATCAGAGTGTCTGAAAGACTGAGTCCACTGCCTCCCTTGGAACCATTTAGGAAATAAGCTCAGCTGTGGTATATGTGGGTCTTAGATTTTACTGTTAAAAAAGTATTTTTTTTTTTCTAGTATGCATTAATGAGTTCAGACAGGAATTTTCATGCCTTCCAGCTACTTATCAGACTCATCCAGATCACAGAAGTTGCTGGGTAGGTTTGAATTCATCTGCCTGAGTAATGCACATTAATCAAGGTCCTCGAAGTTATCACCTTGTGAACAGGAGAAAGTCTCTTCCTGATGCTACCAACACTATCAGTACAACCGTGATAATGAGGGTTTCCCTCAGGCTGAGTGCTATCTCTTCCTCTATTTTTTCCAGTTTACACAAATAGATTCAGTTTGTGGAATTTACATGTACTGTACCATCAGAAGTTAAGTATAGATTTGATAAAGCATGTAATGATATTGCTCTTTTGAACGCTACGCCGGTACAGAATGGGTTTTGTGTGTATGTGCATGCAAACCTTTTATGAAGGTTATGCTGCCTTTGAAATTACTGAACAAGGGAGAATGGCTTCATGATTGTAGGGTGTCTGAAAAAGCCACTTACATTCCTTTATTTCTTTGCAGTCACAGTAGTGTAGGGAATGTAATACTCCCTTCCTTGGTGTTCACATCTGGCTGATAATCACTTGAATTTGGTTTTGCTCTGTTTAATCGTCTAGTTCGGTGTAGTTCAGTAGCAGTTGCTTTAACTCAGTTTTAATCATTAGGTGGGCATGTGGTGAGAAAAGGGGAGGCAAAGGGACTACAAACACTCATTCACTCCCACCAAGAGCTTTAATTCCACTTTCTCTTCTTTCAGTCCAACTTAATATTTTTTTGTGAAGTGGATGGGAGAGATATGAAATCAAAGCCATTGTTTCATAGAAATTAGCAGTTAGTATGAACCATATGTGCTCTTTCAAAAGGAAACATTTCCTTCTCCTTCTGTTTAACCTCCAAAATAGAACTGGGAAATGAAGCCATTTCCTTGAGAACTGATTAAAGTATATTTTATATACAGGATCCAATCTTCAGAGTTGCTCCGAGTGCTACACAGATGTGCAGTCATGTTCCAGCATGTGCATTCCTTGTTTCTCATGTTTACATTAGTCAACAGGTATAAATTAGAATAAGCATATCCAGAAAGAATACAAAACTACAGCTGGGGTACAAGAAAAGTTCATGAACTCATGGTGTATTGACAATTCAATCTATGTTTTTTCCCAACCTTTTGCATCTCTTTCTTCAGTAGACTTTCTGTTTCTGTGTAAATGTTATTTATTGGTATGTATTCCAGTAAACCATACCTACCTATTAACCTCCTATTTTAGAGAAAGCCCCCAACAAACAGTGCAGCTGGTGGAAGCAAGGATACTGGCAAAACACAAATGAATGTGTTTCAGCCTACCTAGGATTACACTTATGTTTGAAAAGTATGGACAAGGTAATTTCACATGTTTCATGCTGCCTTACATCTTGCAGAAAGATAGTAGTAATGTGACTTCCTAGTATATTGCTGCTGGTTGTAAAGACTGTTAACTATTTACTCAGGTTCTTGGGTTTTCAATGCTGGAGGCTTCCATTGTGCTGTATCATCCATTTGTCAGTCTACAGTCTTGCAACTACCAGTTCTCATTTATTTTTAAAAGGGAGGAGTAGCAGTTACTTGGCCAGTATTACTTTTCCTCCCTATTAGCTTTCTAGCATGCTTGTCAAAGTGTAGTCAAAATACAGAATTAATGCTTTATATCACTTTTTCTCCAACCTATGCTGCTGTTCCTAGTAGGGTGTGTTCCTGCTAGATTATGCCTATAGTTTACATCACGTAGTCTGAACTTTCAGCCTTTTCAGTTTCTAGTTAAAATTATCAAGAAGGTTTAAGGCAACTCCACAGAAATTAATTCAGGACTGTTGATACTCAGAAAAGAGCATCAAATGCTAAGGACATATCCCAAATGCCTTTGCTAACTGGAAACTTTCTTGCAGTGGATAAGTTGGTAACTCAGACCACCAGACGTGTGCCATTGTAAAATGTATCTGGCAGCTTTTCATTGTTCTTTGATTCTTTTTAATGTACAAATTTTCATGCAAGTTGATTGCTAATGATGCTCATGTGGCATTACAATTCAAAATTACACTTTTTTTTTGTTTATGTCTTAGCTAAAAGATTTAGCAGAAAAGATGAGTCACATTCCCTGTTAACTCTCTTCTGCTCATCTTTCTTCTGCCTGTTTAATTGTAGGGAAGTTATTAATGGGCTTCTGGAAAATAGAATCTAAAGCTGTTCTTAATTTACCCACCCTGTGATTACAATCCTATTAAATGCTTTTAATTCAAGAGAAGTCCCTTAAAGTATCATCTGTCACCATACTTGAATGTTGGTGAAGAGTCTGATATGATTTAGGCATGCTTGGACACTTGTAGGATATAATTGTTGGGTATGAGCTGTTATCTCAGCAGGAAAGATATCCTTTTCACATAAAAATATTAATACTGTTGCAGTGGAAAAAAACCCCAACCTAAAAAAGTAATGCTTTACTTAATATGAAATGGTATGAAAGGATGATTATTAATGTGAGAACCTTTAAGAATAAAACAGCAAAACAAAGAGTGTGTTTACGATATAGTGAGACCTATAGATCCCATCTGTATAGGAGAAACAATTAATTTCCAATGAAGGGAGTAGACTGTGTGTAGATGCAAATGCCTCAGACCAATGTGATTATTGGAACTTTTAAAAATTTTGTGGTGCTAGACACAGTGTAAAGAAGCATAGTTACTTTTCTCTTTCAGAAATGGAGTAGTTACTGCAGCTAATAGGCTTTCTGCAAAGGTATTGTATTTGTTGTAGGATGACTGAACTAAGTAGTTCAAAATCACCTGTGGAAGGGATAATTTCTGTCCTGAGCAAAGTGCTAATGAATTCCCCAGCTATCTTTGCCTTGATTTAAGCTTTACTCTTTGTTGGCAGCATACTGTGAATCTGCTTAGTGCATGGTTGGGTTTGTTAGGATCTGTGAAATGTGTGCCCAGCTTTTATATTTATTTTTGTTGTTTAAAAAAAAAATTGCACAGCAAGATATAGAACAGTTAAAAGCAATGTGTTGGTTCCCAGTGATCTGTGCTAAAGACCACCCTACCTTCATTTATTTTAGTTAGCTTTTTTCCCTTTGTACATCTTGAACCATCTTTGATTGTGTTGAGGTCTAACCCTTTCTTAAATAATCTTTCTTCATGTGCGTACTCAGCCTTCTTACAGACTTCCAGGTCTGCATGTTACACACACACTTCTACCTACTTTTCTTTTGAGCATACTTGTTAAACTACTCTGCTGGGTTTGCAGGTTATAATCCTAAGTAAAGACGATTGCAAGTTTTGCAGGAAAGAATGATGGAGCCTTGTAAAACACTGAATGGTTGAGCTCAGAGCTAAGGACATTAGCATTATGGCAGCTCCAGAATCTTTTTAGCTTCAAAGTTAGGAGTTGACAAGTCTTCCGAAGCCTGTTAGTGGTGCTGAACGGAGGTCACTCAGCAAGCTTGTGTTAGGTATTCAGATGAATGGGATTTTTAAAGTTTGCATAGCATTTATCTCTAGAACGATGGAGCTGAATTGCTTTGCTTTCAAAGCCAGTATAACTGAACTCCAGGGAGAAGCTGGGCGTTGGTATGTTTGCATTTGTCATATCTGAATGAAGAGATTAAAGAGCATATTTCTGTGTTAAGGAAGGAATGATCACTTTGAAGTTAGTTCCGCATTCAACTGTGAGATTATTTGAGGCAAGAAAATAGCCAAAATTGCGGTTTTGAATTGAGATTTTGCAGTCATCCTCCTTCTCTACTCAATTGAAGAATGCTTCAGTTTTCTGAGCAAATAATTTCCCAGCATCCATTCTAGCTGTAAGATGATGAAATACACTTCTCATAGAATCGCCACCATAAAATCTGTTGTGCTGTTTTTCAGCTATGATCTGATGTGATAACCTTCTGCCCTGTTAAATACCACCACTTGTTCCCCTCTTTAACTGGTGCTGGGGCACTGGTCAGATCACATCCTCGCTGTTACCCCTGTCCTTCTGTGACTTTTAAAGAATGCTTTAGATCTAAGGGCAGAAATCTGCTGAGCAGCAGTTAAATAGGGTGGTGATTACAGCAAGCCTTGCCACTATTTTAATCATTAGCCTATCAATTTGAGAAGAAAAAACCCCAAAATATGACATTTCCTAGCTCTCTACAGTCCATATTGCCTGCTGAACAGCTACGCTATAACACCTTCAAGGTGGACCTTGTAAAACTCTGGCTTAGCTTCTTCATAGACCTCTCCTAGTATTGCTGATTTTTCTAACTTTCCTTTTATCATATTATGAATGATTTCAACTGCAGCATTGTGCTGTGCTGCACAAATATGTAAAAATCCCTCTCTGAAGAAGTTATTACAGTCTTTCTTCTTTTTTTAACCAGCTTTCTCTCCAGTGCTTCTCTTGCCTCTCTCTCTTTCTCAGCAGGAAACTTTCCATCAGTACTTGTTTGTATGTGAGGAAGATGCAAATAGCTGCAAGACTTAGGCTATCTCTCTTTGGATCCTATAAATCAGTCTTTGCATATGCTTTACTGTCCTATTTATTAGCCTGCAGCTAATACTGAATTACATGACAGACTACAACTTACAAACTGTTTGTTCCCTCAGCAGGATACGCACAAATTAAAATGAACAGGTTTGGATTGCTTACTTCCTTAATTTTCTATTTTCTTTCCTTCATATTGTGGCAAATCCTTCTTTTGTTGCTGCTGCTGCTTGTGAGTTTTTGGCTGACCCTTGTGAACGCTGCGGACCATGTCCTATTGCCTTTTAATCAGCAGTACGCTATTATTCAGTCTTCCGACCCAGGTTGCTCAGTAAATAGTGATTTGTCAGTATTTTTCCGGGATTTTGAGGTTGAAACTCTAAGTATCAGCACTTCTGTGCTTGCTCTTACATTGTTTTCTACCATCTCCCTTCTACTTAACCATACCTTTTACATACCTTTGGCCTACTTGATGAGTCTTGGAAATAATTTACTTTTGTTTGCCTTGTGTCAAGAATATGGTACTTTAGGGATGATCAAGAATTTTGGTACGTTGGTTTTGTTGCTTATTGGTTAGGCCATTCAGAGCATGCATCAATCACTTTGCTTGTGGAAAGTTGTATGATTATTGTTGTAGTTACAAACCCTTATGCTCTTAAGAACTGAAATCTTGTGTAGCATTCGCTACATATCAAGGTGCCACGCTTAGATCACTGGTTGACCCGGACCAGGGAAAGGGACAGATAACACACACAGTGTGAGCGCCAACTTCCGCCTTTTATTGCGCAGTTAATTCCTTTTATACTAACAAGGGGAGGTGGGGTTACAGGTATATCACAAGGCTGTGACTAACCCTCTAACTTTCCGTGACATCACGAGATCTTCCGAACGCCGACCCCTACAATCTTGTAGTGGACAAGCATTTTGTATAAATTTCTGTATATCTAACTATAAGAAGTCCTAAGTGTAATATTTTTTCAATAATTTCTTTTTCAGGATTTAAAATGAGGGAATGTTCACTTGATGCCAATATTAAATTAGGTATTGAAAGCTCTTAGAGCATAAGTCTTGATTTTGTAAATGGCCTCTGACAATTGAGTGCTCACTCTATTTTCTACTGCCTACTAAGAAAGGACAGGACTACATTAAAAAAACTATGGATCAGGTGATACATGTTGAAGGTAGACAAGGCTTAAACTCCACTATCTAGAATTGAGTTGCACACTGACAGTAATTAGGAAAAATATATTCTTTGTCTCCAAGATTTAACCTTTTCACCATGTGCATGGTCCTCTTCAAAGCTCTGACAATTGGATATAATTTAGAATTAGTTAACACTGCATTTAGTCAAGGAGTCTGAGGAAACTCATTCTGTTACAGAATTATCCTCAATTTCACCATAATTCCTTTTTATGTCATCTTCTTGGAATCACAGTACTGTTATAGTCTTTGCAGTAGGATTATTGGTATTTCCTGAGCAAAAAGGAAATTTTAATACTCTTCATTATAGCTGTGATAGTTTCAGTAGGAATTAGACTATTCTCTCTTCCAAGATTTACTTTGAAATTAGAGGATCTGAATTTTATGCATGCCTCAGCCCCAGGTGTAGCACTTCTATACTCATAAGGAAGTTTTATTGTTTTTCATATATCTTATCTCACTTATGGATGTAATGACAGAAGGAAAAAATGTTTAATCTAATTTGACCTTTTGCAATATGCAACCTATAAAATTTACAAGTCATTCTTGCATCATGTGCAATACCATATGAATAAAGCAGAATAGTTTTAAAAAGAGATTGATCATGATTAAAAGTTTTTAAATTATAGAAAATCTCAATAGCTTTAGGTAAGCTCTTTACTTAATTATCTTCACTGCTTAGTGTCTATACCTTATTGCAGTCAAAAGTTTCCAGCTTTTGCATCTAACAGTCATATCTTAAGTCTTCCTGCTAAATATGGTAAATCTTGAGGTATTAAATGTTTTGTTGTTGTGTAGGAACTTGTACTGACCATGACCTTGGCTTTGTTTGGTTAACTTATGTAAGTGTCTTAAGTATCTTTGCAAGGTCCCTTGTTCTGTTGAAGTGCTGCTGTCAGTTCTGGGGAAAGTTTCTCAGACTGGATTTTCACATATATTTGTGAAACTTTCTCTTTTGTTTCTGCAATGAATACACTTAGTTACGATATTTGTTCTCTTGCTTGCTATGGAATAGCAACAATTTAAGCACATAGATTCTGTGTGCCCCCTCCCCCCCCAGTTCTAACACAAGCCTTTTCAGCAGTGATAAAGAAAGGAACTATAAACACGTACTACATGCTTAAGAAAACATACTTTTTCTGCACAGAATGTTTCAGATTGTTTCATGTGACAGGAGATGGTCATTGCCTATGTGATGAACTTCTGGACTCAATAGAGTAACAAATAATAAATGTATTAATAAGAAAGTGTACAGGATGCCTTAAGGAATGTCTGATGGAGATTTGATGGAAGCTGTTGGTTTTTGGTTCAGGTGTGGTAAAACTTAACATTACTTCTTTTATCAGACAGCCTTTTGGTGTCAGTCACAAACAGAAAAAAGAAATGTCTTGAACCCCCCCCCCAAAGGCATTTCTGTGTCACAGAAAAGCTTTCATAACTGGGACATGGGCGTATTTTTGTGTGTGCACTTGCACCAGATTTCTAACACTGCCTGTGTATCATGGAAGCTGAATTTGTTCTATAGTATCAAGATGTGTTCACTGGCATGTTAGATTTTGGATATTTTGAAGGAATATGGGGCTTTTGCACACCTCCTGTCCCTAGCCTTTGGATCAATGCATGAGTGCCCTGGGAACCGTGTGCTGTTTTATCAGCATTGAACTGGCTAGCAAAAATGTGAGCAAAGGGATAAATAAAATATTGTCTGTGGCCTTCTTGCTCTGGCAGCTATGAAGTCCATCACTGTCATCTTTGTTTCTCAGCTCCATAGCATGTCCTATGGAGATCAGTACCTCATCTAGGAGGTAAATTTTCCAGATTTTTAGCTGGATTTTAGCAAAAGTTTTTCAGAATTCCTTGTGTTTCTCTCTGTATTTATGTGCTTTAACCCTGAAAGGAATAAAGTATTTTGTGAGCATTGGCAACCAGTCTGTCATCAGCAACTAGGTGAACTGGTAGTGTGGCCATAATGGAAAATGAAATGCATATGCTTCTGTAATAAATGAAACTCAGATCTTGTTTGGTGCTGGCTCTTCCACCTTTTTCCTTTTTTTGCAGGAGTATTGTGTGGTAGTTTCAGTCTTCCCCAGTTTTTCACAGGCTCTGGAATGCTTTTTGTGGAAATACCAAGACCTATCACCCATCATTAACAACTATCAGTGAACAGCTTACCATGCAGCATATTGGAATTTCTAGCATTTATTACTGCCTCAAAATGCATTTTGTGAGAAAAGAGAAAGAATTGGTCTTTCAGTGTAATACATAGAGTCATAGAATGGTTTGGATTGGAAGGGACCTTAAAGATCATCTAGTTCCAACCCCCCTGCCATGGGCAGGGACACCTTCCACTAGACCAGGTTGCTCCAAGCCCCATCTGACCTGGCCTCGAACACTTCCACAGATGGGGCACGCACAGCCTCTCTGGGCAACCTGTTCCACTGCCTCACCGCCCTCATAGTCAAGAACTTCTTCCTTACATCTAATCTAGATCTGCCTTCTTTCAGTTTAAAGCCATTACCCCTTGTCCTATTACTACACGCCCTTGTAAAAAGTCATACTTTGGAGTCTCTCATAGGGAGCAACCTAAATCAAGACATATGTTTCAAGTCTGAGCTTTAAACTGAAAATAAGCACATATAAAGCCCAGGAGAGGTGAAAGATGGAAGGAGTGTTGTGATTCATGGGGTATTCTGAAACTCTACATATAATAAAAACCAAAAATAAAAAGATAACTGTTGAGTGTTAAAGAAAGATTCACCTAGTTTTTATATAAATTAACAGGTTAGCAGACACTTCTGGTGTGTCTGTGTGTTACATCGATGACTATAGTTTATTGGGGTGGTAATAATACTATTTGTTGCCCTTAGTATGGGAGGTGAGGTGGGATTTTTGGCACAAATCCTAAAGTTTGCTTCAGCCAACGTTTGAGGTTATTTTAGGTGGAAAGGGAGAGGGAGGGTTCCCAGCCAGAGTAGTACCTTCCTGGTTATCACAGACGTTGTAAGGAGGTCTGCATTGACTGAATGGTCAGACTAATGGAATAAAGGTAGTATGATTATGTTCACCTGTCTAAACCAATGCCAGGGGTTGACTGACCACAAGCATGTAGGAAAATCTTAATTAAGGTTCACAGTAAGCTTAAAGGGCTTCTGTTGTTGACTACCGTGACATGTAAGATAGGCAGGATCCAGCCTTGGGTTAGTCTTGGAAAACTTTGGGTTTATATGAACAGCTAAGATGATTCTTGCTCACTATAACAGTTAATGGCTAGATTTTTTTACATCTAAAACATACTGGTGCTTAGCAAAAGTTCTGTTTTTATCAATTATTTTTGCTGCTCAAATCTCAGTAGGTCAGCAGCCTTAGCTGTTTTTTTTTCTTTCAAGTTTGACTTGAAAATTTCAGATAAGTAGACCTACAACCTGACCTTAATGTGAGGCTTTTTTTTGTGGTTTACAATACTACTGGCTGTTAGTTGAGATAGAACCTCCCTAGCCATTATAACTAGAAGATAGTCAAATGGAGTGAAACTGGTGGGCAAAGAACTGAACATATGTATTTACTTGAAAAATACAACTTAGTGCTCACTATCCAAGCTGGCTTGTCTAGTGAATGGCTTGAATTCTCCGTGGAAACAGCATATGAATTGGCATATGCACAACGTGGAATGTCTGTGACCTCTAAAGGCATACAAAACACTCCAGAATATTTTTATATGATGTACTCATATGATTTGCTTAACTCTATAAAGTCTAACCAACCTCAGTACCATCTTTATTCAGTGACAGCTGAACATTCTTTAGGAGCCTGCACCTAACTCCTGGGCTTTTTGGGGTGGGGGTTGTTCCTGAGTTTTGGCAGAGGGTTGTATCTCTGCCTCAAAAGCACTGCAGCAGCAAGGAACAGCAGTGTTTCTCTGAGATGTCAGCAGGAGAAAGTAAATAGTGTTGAGGCAAGGACATCAGCAATGGACTAGCTTCTTACCTGAGAAAGGGCTTCCACAATGACACTGCCAGGAACTACAGGAAAGCAAATTCTCCTACTCAAAGCATGATCTGAAGATTACTTGAGAGCATGAAGAAATACCCTTCTAAAGTTTAGTACTGTGCAGTTGGTGAGGTACTTTAGATGAAAATTATTTCAAGTGGCTTGTGTACACTAAATTAGCAACCTCCAGTATTTACTGCATTCACTGGTACATGCTGTACTACCTGCTTGAAAAAATAAAAAAGGGAGGTTTCTGTCCTAGGTAAAATCATTGTACATCTTTGTGTCAGTTCTTACATTTTTATATGCACCCGTTACTTCTCTTTCTCATTAGCTGCTCTCTAGGGCAGCAATTCAAGTGACAGGCCATAATGTTATCCACTTATCAACACTTATCTGTCCACATCAAAATGTTTTGCTGCAGGTGAGGTGATAGTTTTCCTTACACCAATCAAAATTTTGTCAGTAAGATCAGACAAATGGCCCTCTGGTTTCTGCAACATATGTTTATCCTGTTTCCAATCCGAACAAAGAAAAATACAGTAGGTAATTCTGGTAGAAGTGAATGGAGAAAATAACTAATAATTGGCCAGTAAGACATCTGAGTTGCTAGGGTTACTCCAAAATAGTAAGAGGTTTATTTATAATTACAGCAGTGCAGTTCCTTGTATGAGGACTGCACTACTGATACCCATTGCTTTATATGTGTTTTTGTAAAAGGCAAAAGAGGAAAGCCAGTTTCTTAAAAAAAAAAAAAAAAAAAAAATTTTACAGAAAATGTCACTTTTTAAAGTTTTGTTTCTCTATTAAACCAGAATTGCTTGGGCATTGTTAAGCAGAATTTTGTGTCAGACACATACAAGTTACAGTCTCTAATGTGTTCTTTCTCTTACCATTTGTGTTTATTTAACAAACTAATGTTCCAGGCAACTATCACAAATTAAGAATAAAAAGTTCAGCTTGTTGCTGGATATGTGAGATACTGTGTTTATATCCATGGGGAGCAATGAGTCAACTTTTATGATCAAACTATGATTCAGAAGTGCTTTGCGACAAAATGTATTTGAGTAACAAAAAATTGTAACAAACTCCAAAACTGTATTTGTACAAAGCGCAAAAGAATCTTACTTGCAGCACAACTTTTGATCACCTCCGTATGTACTTCTTGTCCCATTGACCTTTGCAGACTCCATCATGATTTGCTCATCTTTGAAGTTCCTTTTAGGGAAAAAGTCACCTATAGTTGCCAAATCTGGACTATGTGGTATACAGATTGGCCAGTGGAGCTATACGCTTGTAAAGGAACAGAACACTTAGCAGAGCTAAGTGTTTTCCCCAGGTATTACCTACTGGTTATTCAAAAAAGGGATGTAATTCTTAGAGACCTAGACAGCTTTTTGTTTGTTTGTTTTTAACTGTATTTTTTCGATACTTAGCATTCCCTATCTGGCCTGGGTAGTAGCTCTGATTACAGATATTCAAACGTTGCTTCAATGTCACAGTAGTTTATGCACCACTTGTCAAGAACTTCCTGTGCTTTAAGGCTTCTTAAAGGAAAAAGTCATTCTACATGCAGAGTAGAGAATCAAATTGGGTATTGCTAGACCTTTGTAAATAGATGGAGGCAGGAGACAAACTCAAAGGCAGTAATTCTGGTGGTGTTTGTAATTCTTGGAAGTTTTCAAACAGAAGTTTGGTTGTCAGTTGACAATACATGGCATCCAGTCTTCCAGAGCTGAGTACCTAAACTTTAAGCAGACCAGATCTTAATCTTGAGAAATTCAAAGGCATCTGCTTTTCTGAGTTAACCATACAAGTGACTGAGGGACTTGCTCTCTGAGGCCATTTGATTAGACCACTAAAATGAATGCTCAAAATAGGCGTACTAGATATCACTTAATGTGTATATTATTTCTTATTATTTCTAAAGTGGCTGTAGCTGTATGCCATGGTAAGCTTAAAATAGTCTATGTAGTTAGGACAGTCGATGTAGTCATCCAGGAGCTACAAGTGTAGGTACAGATCTTGCTATGCACCGTATCACATGTGTGAAAGCAAGCATTTACTCTACTGCAAATCTAAGTCTGTATTTGTTAACGTTTGTGAAAAACTGAACCCAGGGGACATAACATGATATCTAACTAAATGACTGTGCTTGGGGCCCTGAGGCTAATGGCATAAAATGTGGCAGTGCATTATGATCACTTACCTGAAATAATACCTCAAACAATTTATATGTTAAATGAGTTGTCACATATCTTGGTAGGGTCTGCAGCCTGCTTATCATTATAGATGTTATATTCCTGTTTGGAACCATCACTTGGAGAGAAAAAAAAAAAGTATTCAGTAAAACCCCACTGGGTTCAATTTTCAGGAAAATTAACAAATGCAAACTTAATTATAGTAATAAAATTGTGAAGGATGCATGAAATACATGTGCAGGAAGAAAAGGAAAACAAAACTTTGTAGGGATGTGCATTTGTATCCTTAGGTCTTAACAAGCATGCTGTTCGAATCTATGCATGTTGCTCTGTGATCCTAGAAGTTAATCCAGTGTAGCAAGTGTACACATTGACTTTTTGTTTTAATACACTGCATAGGCACGCCCTGCCCATGAGAGTAAGAAAATTCCCTTTTGCATTTAGTTATATGTGGTTCATTTGCACTTGGCATTGTTTTGGGATGAGACCTAGATGGATGTCGGAGGACTTGATTAGAGCTTTTCAAACTTAGTTGACAGTGGTCAACTTCCACCATCTCTGGGAGTGGCAGTTATCCCTAGCTCTGTGCAGGGCTATCTATGCACTTAAATCCACTCCTCCTTGCATTCTTTTGCACATCCATCAGAACCAGAGCTTTCCACATTACTTATCTTCCCACTATATCTCTCCTCTTTTGCCCAGTTCTTCCTGCTTCACTCTGGTCCTATTTCTATATCTTGACCAGGAGACAGGTCTCTAAAGTGCATTCTGGAGTAAATGGATGAGACTTGGAGCTGGGAGTCCTTGATGCTCATGGGAAGTAATTACTCTGTTTGGATCTTTGTTTAGTCACATGATGAACTGTATGAAGGAAAAATAAGTTCTTCTTCTGTTCCCAGCCACAACTCTGGTAAAAGTAAGCCATTATATTTTTACTTGAATCAGTTCTATCACACAGTTTCTGTGGAGTGGGAGAGCTAAAAGGAGACATTTGCTAGATGAATATTGCATCTTGTTGAAGTCACTGTATTGTCAAGCCACAGGCTAATACTACTGGCCTGAAAGAAAGTTTGAATTCACCAGTTTTTCCAAGTGAAAGGCAGGCAGACCATTAGCACAGTGCCTGCGATATCCTAAGTTCACACCAGTTATAGCCAATTAGTATTTTACTTATCATTTGAAAAAGGGATTTCAAATTTAATTAGTCGACAACAGCCTTTCCTGTTCTTTAAAGGCAGCCTTAGGGAGTGCTGGTTTTACACAGGTTAAAGCTAGTTCATTTTTAATACGGTCAGTCTGAATGTCATAACAAGATTTATTTTGGTACAAGACACTTTACTGTTGAATGGTTAAAAAGAAAGAAACTTCTTGAAAACAGCTTTTTCTTTGTGAATTTTTGGAGGAAAAGAAACTCCAGTAAATATCACTGCCATCTGTTTCACATAGGAAATTTTGGGCTGTGAATGTCCTTGCAAAAGCTGAAAAGCCTGTATGGATTTTTTTAGTGCTTAAAAATGAGTGATTTTAGAATTTTTGTTCAATTTTTCGTTGATTTCATTGCATTGAACCAGATGTTGGTTTTTTCCCTAAAAGCCCGCACCAAATCAGTGTGCATGTGTGATACATGCTTTGAGAAAATACCTGGCTAGCAAATTTTGAGAGCATGATATAGATATTTGAAGATGCAGTGTCTCACACATTTCTTAACACTTAAGTAAGTATGGAAATAGCTGCTAACCTGCTATACTATCTATGATGAATTAGCTTATTTGTCCAAACAGATTTTCTATGTATAATGCACATTTTTGCATCTGTCCACTCCCTTCCCTAGTGTATTCACTGCAGAAGTAAAAACAACTTTGATTCCAGAAAATCTTTTACTCTCTGAGGTAGTTTTCATCACTGTTACGTACCACATGAATGGAGCAAAAGCTGTGTATCGACTAGAACAAGTAAAACTTCTGCATTGGTTGGAAACTGCAGATATAATCATGAATACTTTTATGTATCTGGAAACAGCATGTTCCTCTAAAAGCTTGCTAATTTTATTTTAAATAGGGAACATAAATATCTGACTCATCTCATACGTCTGCTGTTCTTCTATAGCAAATGCCTTCGCTTCAGTATTCAAGGCATCCAACAATACTTATTCACATGCCACTTGTCTTTTTAATAACTAAATAAGGATTTCTGAATAAGTACCAATAAATAAATTAGTACAGAGCATAAACATCTTTTGTATTATTCCTGATAAAGAAATACCCTGTATTTCCACTCCCCGATTCAACCCTTTCTTTTATTGATAAATCTCTTCTGAGGAGTCTGTGCTAGCAGATCTACTCGACCTCTCTAATATTCTGTACCAGACCGACATGTAGCACTTCTTCGGAAAAGGATTTTAGTTCTTATTCTATGTGGTGGATTAAATAAGCGTCACTGAGTTTCTGAGTACCTTCCAGGAATTTCCTCTGAGTGAACCTTAAATATTCCGTGTGTCTCTCAAGAACTGCAGTTCCTTTTGGGTGCCATAGTTGCTAGATTTGGACCCCAATTCTCCCAGCTGGAGCCTACTAGTAGCAGCATTTGGCACCATGGTTAATCTTCCATTTGTATTCATGGTGCATCTCCAGGCATTGTTGCTCTGAGCAGCACCCGTTGGCTCTCTGAAAGCCTTGGACAAAGTGTTCCGCATTGTTCCCTCTACGGTTCCTCTGATTTGGCTCCTTGATCTCGTTCCTTTATTTGTTTCTTTTCACCAGTTGTCTCCTAAAGTCTGTTGCTGTCTTTCTTGAACTTCCTCCCCCTTGTTAATGTGAAGAACTTGCTTGTGGGTGGTCCTGAGTTCCCAGTGGTTTTACAGTAGATGAGGCCTATTAAGCAACTGATGAACAAATAAAGCCATTTAGCTTGGATTAGGGTAGTGAAGATTTGCTCATCCTCTGAACTTCATTGCTGGGGACAATAAGGCTGGCAGCATCTGTAGACCCTGCCGAAGCCTGTGGTTGTATTCCTAAGCCTGCTCTCTGAGCTAGGTCGTACCTTGGCTCTGATTTCTCATCTTCCACCTGCTAAGACGAAAGACCCTAATGCTATCCTTTGGGCAAGATTGCCCACACTTTGGTCGCTATGGTTGTGCTTAATGTCATCAACCTGTCTGGCTGTGTGTTCCTGGTGGTCCCGTCGTATTAATTCATACTTGGGGTCTGATGAGTTTGTAAATATATACAGAAAGCCATCATTTTTGATTAAAGCTTATATATGTCATTATTTAATGTGTATGAAAAAATGAAATTTTGGGTACCATCTTGCTGTTACATAATTTTACCTAAGCATTATTGTCTGGGTGTGTTAATAAGGAAAGCACCTGGGTATGGAATAGTTTTGTCTCTTATCCCTGTGGCAATGCAATTAGTGCATCTCTGCTGGCCACTGACTTTGAATCATGTGTGGTTATAGTGCTTTTATTCACAAGCTGTCACTATTACTCTCTAATCTATCTAGTTCACAGGCAAATAAAGTATGCCATCTTTCAGGATTGCATTATAGAATGGAAATAAAAGAAAAAAGATTTAGTAAAAAAGTAATGCCTAAACAGTAGCCTTATTCTTCAGGGAGAAAATAAAATACCTGCTGACAGCTCTTACCTTAATGATGTTCTTGCTTCTGTCAAAACATCAGACGCCCCATCATTTCCATTGGCATTTGCAAGACTCTTTAAAGAGATGCATAGGAAAGCAGAGTGTTTTAAAGGTTGCTTTTTTTTAGTTGGAATCCCTTTCCATAGCCACTGTTTTACTTGAAAAGGATTTTTTTTTCCATCTGTCCCTTCTGAGATTGATTAGAGAAGGGTTTAGGAGCAAGAGGAAGTGAAGGGTAGATAAGATGTAAAATTTACCCAAGTCACAAGTTTCTCTCCTGTAACGTAATTAACCTGTGGGAACTGCTGCTACCCCATATCATTGTAATGATTACAAAAAGAGATATTTGTAACCTAGACAAGCTAGCAATGGGGAGCTGGGATACCCTGCTAATCCTAGCCACTCCAGTGTCTTTGCGTGTATTTGCAAGTTACTGGAATTCCTCCTTTGTAGAGGTGTAAGGTGGAGTGGAGGAGGTAGCAATGTCCACTTGGAGATAAATATAATTTTTCCAACATTCAGGATCAGTTCTAGCCTCTTCCCTGCAGGTTCTGGTGCTCTTTACAGGTACCGCTGCCCCCTTCCTAGGTGCACATATCTGTTCCAGCATTTACAGAACAGCACTGCACATTGCAGTGTGGACACCAGTACTCAGCCCTGTGGCAATTCTGATGTCTTGGAAAGCTTGCATGAGGGTGAGCTGCAATCTATGCTGTAAAATGAGTTGGTTCTCCTCAAATACTGTAAAATCTAAGTCCACCTAATAAATATAGGAGGAGTGAGGGGTGATGTAATTGGGATTGGGGTGCTGAGCCAATCTGTTTGCCTGAGCTGTCGCTGCAAGTGAAGGAGGCTCATTGCCTATAGGGAAGGAAAGCCTCAGAAAGCCAGTAATTGGGAAGTTTGGGATCCTAAATTAATTCCGACTCACTGAGCCAGTCCATGAATTCAATTGTTAACTTTTCTCCTAAAACCCCTAAGTCAAAGTTTGTGCTTGAAAGTCTTAAGGTAAGGCAGAGCTCCAAGTCCTGCACCTACAGAGGAGTTAAAAAATGCAAAGAGTGCCATCACAGAGGGGATGGGTGGTCTGTGTGCTGCCACACTGGAGCAGGGACACTGCTCAGGAAAGAGAGCAGCAGAAGGAGACCAGTAAGCTCAGAGCATCAGGAAGAAGGCGTTACACACCAACCTCCTGTGCTGCCCATCTTCTCTCTGAATGAACATTGAGGGACTGAGCATAACCTGTGGCAAAAATGAGGGAAGTTGACACTGGAAAGGTGGTAAGAGAAGTTTCTGGATTAAACTGAGCACAAG
Organism: Buteo buteo; assembly: GCF_964188355.1. NCBI lineage: Eukaryota > Metazoa > Chordata > Aves > Accipitriformes > Accipitridae > Buteo > Buteo buteo. Next base: position 65,989,837 of record NC_134172.1, read on the forward strand.
GGGAAAGGAGAGGAAAGGTGTTTACTTAACTATCTGTGCAATTGTGTATGTTCTCCTTTTTTAACTCAACATTCCGAATCAGAAGTTTGCCTCAACTGGTAACAGATTAAGGAAAAAATCCCAAGCTGACACTGTTAGACAGTCTGTGACAGCAAGCCATCTTTTTGGCTTCCCTTGATTTTTATTTTTTTTTTTTCTCTATCACTGGTCTTGATGCTACCTGGAGAGAGTATTTTGCACAGAGGAGATTTATCTGCTCTGGTGTGGAGTCTTCCACAGACTGCACTGTGGATATCTGCTCCACCATGATACTCTGTGGGTTGCAGGTGGATGACCTGCTTCACCATGGTCGTCTTCACGGGCTGCAGGGGAATCTCTGCTCTGATGCCTGGAGCACGTCCTTTCCTTCCTCCTTCACTGACTTTGGGGTCTGCAGGATTGTTTCTCTCACATTTTTCACATTCCTCTCACACACAGCTGCTGCACAGTGGTTTTTGCCCTTTAAGTGTGTTATCACAGAGGCGTCACCAGTGTTATTGATGGACTCAGCTTTGAGCAGTGGTGGGTCCATCTTGGAGCTGGCTGAAACTGGCTCTGTCTGACATGGGGGCAGCTCCTGGTGTTTTCTCACAGAAGTCATTCCAGCAGCCCTTGCCATGTTAAACTAAATAGAACTACGTATGGGGCAATCACAAATCACAGTTAAGAGAAAACAGCATCCAATGTTTTCATAGCATAACAATTGCTTGTGGCTTGCTTGCTTTGGGGTATAAATTGCTCTAGTGAGTTCAGAGAAGATTCCCTCCCTTCTTCTATAGAAGTATCATCTAAATAGGAGGTATGGTTGTATCTATCTTTGAGAGTGCCAACAACTAGCCAATACCGGGGCAGGATACCATACTTGCTACGCTGCCAATCTGTGATAGCTGGATGTTTATACTTTGTGCCTGCTGCTGATGGAGAGGATGGCAGACTCAAATACATAGTATATTAAGTAGTAACAAGTTTTACTTCATATATTCTTTATCAGTAGCAAACACCCTAGGACACCGATCGTTTTTCCTCCATGTCCACTCAGAAGGCAGAGAGGGTGAAAATATAGAGAAATAAGCATCATGGAGCCTAAGCAGTGAAAACAAGAAAGTGATTCCCTGTCCAATTACCCTTTATCCACACAGTCGTTTGCAATCACTCTGGCTGTGTCATGCTGACTGGCAGGGAGATGTGGACAGGATAAGAATGAATCCATTGCAAATGGACAGCATTTTCTCTTTTGCAATGTACGTTAAGCAGTAAGTTGCTTCTCCCAAAGTTGCATCAGCTTCTTCTTTACTTGCAGTTTATTTACGTGTCCCATCAAGTATTCTGGTATTTATTTCATGTCTTGCTGTCTCTTACTGTTATCATGACAGAATTCAGGAACCGAAAACATTTAAAATAGATGTGCCATCAAAAGTAGATATATTTTAGCTGACACAGAGGATTCTAATTCTGATTTTGATTCATGTCACAGCTTGCACTGCTTCCCACAGGTGGTATTGCTTTTTTAATTACCTATCTCTTAGGACTTTCCTGAATCTATTCTGCAAAATTTTGGACTCTACTACTCCCCAAAATTAAGATGCTCTCAGTTTTCGTGTTTTATGGAAAGACCAAACTCTTAATGTAAAAATGATTTGCTTCTCTGTTCACGGGCAAGTTTTCTGCATTGCGGGGTCCATACAGAGATGTGGTAAACAAATAGTTTGTGACACCCTCAGTGGTGAAATAGGATACAATGCAAGACATATGACTCTGATTCACTGAAAGTTTTCACTTAAATTACTGCTTTATGAAAAGTGTTTTTCTCCTTTAACTGTTTCTTACTGTCTTCCTGTACCTTACTTTCTTGACCCAGTAGAGTAGAATTCAAATACAGGCAGCTCTACCTTCATTCTAAGGGGGCTTTTAAAGGAAGTAACAGATCATGGGAAATTATATTCTTCCTCATCTCTGCTCTTCAGAACAGATTTAGATTGCCTCATTACAAGTCCTATTTTCTTTACTTTGAGAAATTCCTTAGAAGCTTTGTTTTCCTTTTTATACCTCTACAGTGTGGAAGTTACCTTTCTGCTTTCTGGCTTTTTTCTGTGTTTTTAACAAGAAAAGTTAATAAGGCTGATATTTTAGAATGCGCAGACTTAGGAAATGTATTTGGGAGTCTACTCTAAATGTGGCAGGCTGTTTAAAACATAAGCCTTTCTAACGCTTTCCTTCTCATTGTTGTCATAGAGTAATTTTCAACAGCCCCTTAACTGCAAATTCTGCCAGATTTTGCAACACATCTAAAAGCTAAAGGTCTTGATCCCTCAGGCCAGTGCCTGTGAAAATATTTATGTAAAAAAGTGTTATCACCACAGCTTCAACAGCAGAACCTGTCTTACTATTAGACACCGAAAAGGAACTGTTGCTGCCATATCAAACACTTGCTGTTGCTGCTGCTCCTCACTGGTTCATCAACTGGGCATCTGTTTATCTTATTAAAGGAAATAAAAAAAAGCAGTCCTTTAAGCAATTACACTGTATGTAAGGGACACTGAACTCTGGCAAACAACCAGAAAAGATAACCCACTAAACAAGCTGGCCTTAAAACTGCATATTACAGGCATAAATCCTAGAGTGTTCCCATCAGTCCTTAATGCCACATGTAGAAAGACGGGAAAAAGCCATGTTCTTTGCCTTTGATGGGCCTGTGTAGTTCTTTATGGATGCACTGAAGGTTTGTACCAGGGCTTCCTTGTTTGGTGTTTGGAAGTGTCTTGTATGGTGAACACATTTGACGTTATGTAATGGTTATATAGGTGGATATGTGATGAGAAATGCCTAAACATGGGTCATGATATACTTGCCCCCAGATGTGAAGTGAGTGGGCAGACGGCAGCACAGAATCCCTAAGTCCCTTGGGAAAAGGGGGGAGAACATTTCCTATGGTCCCAAGAATGAATCCCTGTCCATTTTTGAGAGACTTCTAGGAAAAAGAGAATGGGATCATATGTTTAGTAGAGATGGGATGAATCATTTAGTAAGGCTGGATCCACTTGACTGTAAATTGGGCACATGGACGTGGATTAACTAGAAACTATAAAGACCAGGTAAGTAGGAATGGCAGAATATAGATCCTGCCTGTTGTATCTTTTTAGGCTAAAGCACATTGCAAATTTTACCACTGACAGTGTGTTTATGTGCATCACAGTGTATCATCCAATCCTGATGGTGGACAAAGAAGGGTTTGTGTGTTGCATATTTAGTTTGCAATTCTTAACTGTCCATGAGTGGCTTGTCATTTGAACACTCATAAATGATCATGATCACACTTTCCACTGCTATTTCCAATAAATGAAGCAATAGTAGTGTATCCTGTAAATCCTATAATACAGGTAATCGTGGGGTAGAGGTAATGAGAAGATATTTTTCCCAGTACAAACCATACCACAGTTCTTTAGCTTCTTTTATGTGTCAAATTATATCTGAATCTAGCCTAGATATTCCTGTATTCAACTGTTGTGTTTGTACATCCTTCATCTAGATTTTCAGTCTTCTATAGACAGGACTTGTTAAATCTGCCTTGAAATCGGCTCTGTATAGTAGAGCTGTGGCGCCTTAAGTGCTAGTTTGAGTCATTGCATTTACCTTCTGTATTACACTATTCTATAGTTAATTCTACTGAATGAGTTGTAACAACATTCTGAAAGATTTTTTTAACAAGGAACACAAGAATCCCAGGACTGCCAATTGTGTCCTCATCATATGCAGCTACTAGGCATTTTTTCTTGTTTACATATAACAAAATGGTGCCTTTAGATTTATTTCACTACTACTTGTGAGATGTGTATGCTATTATTATCCACATATATTACTTTTCATTGAAAAATCTTGTATGTAAACGCAGCTGAGTTTAATGTCCAGGCACTCTGAACAATGAAGAATGAATAATTCTGCTTAAGCTGACATCTGATTGGGACATCTTTCTCTCTTAATTCCAATGAATCTGAAAACAAGACTGGCTGATCAGAGACAAGTAAGCTGGTAGTGCTGCTGCTGCACTATCCTAGCCCAGTTGCAGGAGCTTGTCCTGAGAAGGTATTAGGTGTATAGATTTTCATCACTGGGTCTTTCATGTCTGGTTATTATGACTCGTTTAGAAAATGTTGATTCACAGACTTAGAATTGTAAGCCTGTACTATGATTTCTAAGGATAGGAATTGGGTGCAATTCACTGGTAAATTAACTTAGCCAAGTAATTAATCATATCAGATGAAATTTTTAAAATCTCAACTCCCATGTGCCTGTGCACCTTTCATGTGGTTACCTTAGGTCTCTTGAAGGATTCCAAGTCTTGATTGAAGTCTTCTCTTGATTGAAGACCAGATACTGCTGTTACTAAATGAGTGAAGGAGGCATTGAACTTAATGAATCAAAGAAATGAAGGCGTTTGTAACATACAATTCAAGTAAAAGGCACTTAAGAGATACCTGACAAGGCCACATAGGTCGTTAGCTAATTGTGGATATTAACTTATGGATTGTATTCTGGCCAAATAATACAGGCACAGCTTTGGATACTGGTGGGAGTGTGTCATGGGAACACTGTGTGTGCTTCTTTCTTCATGATCTGTTATGTTGCCTGCTGTCTTTACACAATTAAAGCTTAGTGAATGGTTTTGCGTGCCTTACGTTGGTAAGACAAACTGCACTGCAGTCTAGTTTTGTTTCTTTAGAATCTTTTCCTTCCTTGTGTTGAATAATGCAAAGAAATTGTTTTGATTTGGTTTTGGTTTTTATCTTAATGTTTTTAGGAAACTGAAGATCTGCTCTTAAATTTCACAAGTTCATTTTGGAAAGTGTTACAGGTAGATCTTTTAAAGTCCAGATCTTTAAAAACCAAAAGCCTTGTTTATGCCTGCAGTGAAAATAGGCTTAAACATATAAGTGTAAATTATAGCAGTAATTCTGATGAACACATACACAAAACCATTATGAAAATTCTGGCTTTTTGATGAAGAAAATCTTTAGTATACAGCAAGCACAAAATTGACAATCTGTTTGTGGAACCACCAGCAACTAGCTACAACTGATTTGAACCCTCTCTGGCTTCACCAGATACAGTATTCTTTCCTAGTCCTGAGCTGTTGCAGATTGCTAATGTGTACGTTTCCTTGAAATTTTGAGTTGTATACGTCATTCTGAGCCAAATGTGCTCTGCAAAATCCTGAAACCAGTTCCAGTAGATGTATGTTGTCAGTGGTAATAACGGAACAACTTATTCACCAGTTAACACTGAACTTTGACAAGGTGATCCTTGAAAATCGGCCAGTTCTGCTGGACCCCTCTTCTGTCCAGGACCCATGGGATTCTTCCAAGCAGAACCTTGAATGGGCCAAAGTCTGCTTTCCTGACATCTAGGGTTATGATCCTGCTTAATTCCTTGTTCCTGCCTCTCAGGATTGTGAACCCTCTCAGGAGGGTGTCCAGTTACTCCTACAGCTCTTACAAATGCACTGTGCTGGATTTCCCAGCAAAAGAAATGCTTCTCTGTAGCAGAGATGGCAGAAGACATTGTGTGCTGACCTTTCAGTTGTTGTAGTTCACACTCTGGAATATGAGGCTTTCCCAGTCATTTCAGCTAATAAGATGGAAGAGGCAGCAACGTCATCTTTTTTTCCCCTGCTCTTACCTGCTATCCTAATGTCGCATAAAGAAGGACCTTAAACTGTTGTGGTTAAATTTAATAACTATCTGTAAAAGTCGTTTTGGTATTGAAATGCTTTGTTGTGGAACAGAGCTTATTTGTAGCCTCCTGTGCATTCTTGTTTCCATTATAAAACATTAGGCAATGTTCCATTGTAAGCGCATCTTATTTGGGAGGTGGTATGAAAAGTTAATACTGTGATTTCCACAGGATAACAAGATCATCTAAATAGTAAGCAACGGGCTGTAAGGACTAGAATCCAAAACCAGTGCCACAGGCAGTTAGGAGTTGTAAGTTAAAATTGCAAGGGATTGTGTAATGGATTGGCAGCAAACACACTACTTGAAATTCACTTGGCATTTACATGCACGGTAAATTCCAAATGAGCTCCTAAGAACCCTATAAAAAGAAGAAAGTGTGCGTGTCTGTGAACTGCTTGTTTCTCCCTGTAACGTATATCCTCTTAGTTCTAGATTATAGTTTGCCTTTGTATCATTGGGAGGTTTTTAAAATTTATATAAAGAGGTGATTTACAGGCATTTCCAATAATTTCAGAATAAGCGGACCACTGTTATCTTTGCAACTGAAGCTTGTATATTTTGTGTGAATTCATCTCAGTTTTACTGTCCAAGTTTCAGGGCAGCTTGCTTTTATGCATGTATATTAGTAGATCCCAAGAAAATACAGCCACAGATCCTATTAACAATGAAGTGAATGCCTGCTGGTTGCATGGCAGATCATGTTCAAACTGGCAGTTTGTGACAGATGTGTATGTAATGGCTCTAAATCACTGTGCAGATCCACTGTATTCCATATTTTATTCAACTTCCAATAAGAGTTACACAAATAAATTAAAGTGCAGCTGTCAAAATCAGCTGCAGAGTTGAAGGCATACATATAATGTATTAAAAAGCTGATGCCTTCTCCTGGAAAACTTTGGAAATATATTTTGCTAGATGAAAGCAGCAGGTTTGTTTCCACTGTTTGTTTTTCTTGTCTCATATTTAATAATCAAGAACACTTGTAATCATGCTGATTCCAGAGGGTTTTGTTACTGTTTGGGGACTGGTTCTATATCTGTTTCTTTGGTCCCAGTGTACCCTTTTCTGGTTATTTCATCACTTTAACTCTCCTGGAAATGAAATCCTGTAATGCTTTGCGTAGGGTGTATAATACCTGTGCACAAACCAACCATAGTTGCTCAGAAGGTGCAGATGGTTTTAACTCAGTTCTTTCCTTTTATGAAATTATTGTACACTTCTTAAAATCAGGGGTTTGTGTAATCTTATCACAAGCCATCTACAGACAACTCTATTTAAAACCCTATTATTTTATCTCTGTGCCCCAGACAGGCCAGCTTTGGATACCGTCACTGTCAGTTTGACTAGCTCTGCAGCAATTTCATTTGTTTCTAGTCACTTTTTTTCCAGTTGGCATTGCTTGTTTTGACTGTAAGCTGCTGGCTCTGCTTTTCACTGGATTTGTTAGGGAGTCGAGCCAGACCCTCAGAGGCAAGCTTCACTCCACTGCCTTGCAAAAACTGCGTTTGCTGAGTACCATCCTTTCTCGACTAACTCTCTCATCATTTCCTATTTCCCAATACCCCAGGATCTAATCAAATATTCATGTTGTGGTAAAAAGTATAGGCAGCCATGCAGTGGTTTCTTTTCCCTTGCCCCCACTTTTTGCTGCTGGTCATTGCAGAGGTTTTGACAGTCATCAGTTAACAGAATTGGGATGCTTGAAATTTGTCTGTACTCAGGTCCATAGACCTATCATTGTTTAAACAATTTGAGAAAGCATAAAGTATTTCTACCTAGCAGATAGTGTTTTTCCTCTCCCTCCAGACTGGTTATAGCCACCTGTTCAATAGACTAAATTCATCGAGTCATTTTTAATCATGTTCATTGGACTGTGGAGCTGTGCCAGGGTCCTACTAAGCAACAAATGGGTTCAGAGCAGGCACATTGCAGATTCTGTTAGAAAATAGTTCCCTCTGGTGCTGGTTTTTATCAGCTTGCCTGTGAAGGATAAGAAATCATCAACATCTCAGAATATTGGGGAACAAAAGAGCAGAAACTTGGCTTATTTGCAGCACAGTGGTAGCTCCGTTTGTTTTGGATTTGTACCAGCATAAACTAGAGAAGAATTAGGCATGAAGCCAAATAATCTTTGTATTTCTTAAATAATTAAGCAAATCTACAAGGAGCTAAGCTGATGAATGGTTAACAAATGATGGTGAAATGGTCAGATGCTATTCATTAAAGCCAAGCATTATACCATAATCTGTATCTGCCTGTTCTCAACTCAGGAGATGTTCTACTGTTTTTAAGGATACCTTGGAAAGAGAAACTCTGAGTGAAGCAAAAAGAATTTTATTTAAATAGCCTTACCAAGCAGTAGACTCCCCTAGTACAAGTATTTTGGGTAAGATTTGACCTATAATATTTTTCTCTAGCTCTTCTGAAGGTCATGATTATGTCTAACAATTCACTTCTAGTGATTTTTATTTGAGCTCCAAGGAGGGAATGTAAATTTACAAGTTCAAGCAATAAATGGTTTTCTGTGGCACTGAAGAAAGATCTCATCAGGTATTAACTGGAGTTTATTTGGACAGCGTAGGTTTCTGCTTATAAAGACAGAGAAGAAATAGAAGAAAAATTGAAGAACTGAATACTTTACCATGCATAATCAGGTCAGGTCCTTTTAGACAATTGTGCAAGACTGTTCTAGATGGTTTGTGTTACTGTTCTTCCTTACAGCTTCTGTGTTTCAGTGAAACACTGCAATACTCTTTCATATTGAGAGGTGTTAGAAATTGAATGTTTCACCAGGTACCTGACAGGAATTACTGACAGTATGAAAGGTGAATTTTGACCCCATGCTTAATAATTATGTAGCGATAAAATCACTAATACAGGCATTCATGGTGATATATATGACAGTTTATACAGTGACTTCTCTGCTTAAAATTTTCCATTGGTCGGCATTACCAGGAATTCCACATATACAGAGTAATGGGAAAAAAAAATCCTTAGGTGTCCTAACTCCATTTTATGTATGTAGCAAATGCTCAGATAATCAACCTTTGATATTTTGCTTCAGTGTGAAAGATGCAGCTCTAGAGTTCAAAACTTAGATTTCCAAACTCTGTGGCATTTCCTTGCTGAACTTGTTTATCCATCAACGCTTCAAATCACAGAATAATGGAATCGAACATAACGACTTCTCTACTGAGTTAAGTAGTACAGTCCTTGTACAAAGCAATAAACATTCCTTATAAAGGAAAAAAATTTGCAAGTCATGATTCCAAACTCTAATGTAGGAAGAAAACTTTTTTTACCTAATAGTATGTTGGTCATTTTGCATTTCAGTTGCTGATTCTTCAGTTTTACAGGATGACATGTTATTCAGGCTGCTGCTAATTATATGCTCACTGTTATGGTAATTGACATCTCTCAATTTTGTTGTTATGACTACAAAGTACTTGGTAACAGGCTGATAACGCATAAAGACTGCAGCCTGTCTTGCTGGCTGAGACTCATCATTGTTCTTTCTGTTCTGTCTGTCCACGTGTGCTGAGTTACAAGCTGTTTGGTGTAGAGACTGTGTACATTGTTTGTACAGTGCTTATCACCACGATGTTAGAGACATCATGGCAATACAAATACTGCAGGTATGTGCATTTATAAACACGTATAATCCACTTCTCTCAGTCAGTAGTGATCTCGAATCCCATTCTGCAGTAGTATAGTGCTTAATCAGATTTTGCCTTATGTTTAGGTAGTCCAGTGGTCTTGTTTCATCCAGAATGCATGGGTGAATTGCTGTTTCTTGATGATTCTTGACCTGTTTTATAGCCATACTTAGGGAATACTGGTATTAGAAATTGGCAGATTGTCTATCAAAGCTTGTATACCAGCGTGTATTGTCTTGAAAGGATGACCAATCATTATGATCTGAATCCTTTGTACAGTTCTTTATATTGTTAAGAAAAAACTTTCTCCCATGTTTTAGTAGATTTCCCATCCTCTTTTCCCCCTGTTTTTAGCCTTTGCAGCACATGCTGAATCTCAGGAACTTACTGAATGTATGCCTGTAGGGGACCAGGCTATGTAAGAAACTCTCAGCTGATTAAATCAGTAAATCCAAATTGAATCTGAACCTTCTCAGGAAAGCCCAAGTTCAGTTTGCATTGGTTGGGGGAGTAATAATATACTGTGAGCAGAAAACTCTGGACAGAAAAGTGTGCTTCAGTGAAGAAACCACTAGTAGTCGACTTAGTCATACATGTAGATAATGCGTGGTCATCTGCAGATTCTGCTTTAGGAAGATTTGTAGCACAGTAAATCCTGTCTGCTAGCTCCTTGATAAAACCTTTTAACCTAGCATTTTTACCATTGGAATATATATTTCTACCATTGCAATATGTATTTTTATAATAGGGTTTTTCTTTGAAGGAAGCTGATTTGAGATCTTGATGGATATGCATAAAACTTGGTATAACAGGAATCAAACATAGGTTCTTCTCTAAATGAGCAGGTTTCTGTTGCATAAACTCAAATGCAGGAGGATCCTGTCTGTGCAGGACCCAGTTTGACTTAACACTGGTTTTCAGATACAGGACCCATTAAAAACCACCTCAGTTCTACATTCTAAACTCCATAGGCCATTCTGCAGCTCTTCCAAAGCCTAAATAGACTCCTAGATATCTCTGATGGTAGAAGATCTTGTTTTTATTAACTGTCTCAGGGGCAACACAACAACAAGCAAGGAGTATTTATGTAACAAAATAATTCCTTAACTAACTGCAGACATTCTTGGGAATATTAGGAGACTTATGAAAAAACAATAAAACTATAGCATCCAGAATCCTGGATCCCTGGTGGCCTTCAAGTCTAGGGGAAATAGCCTGTTTGCTTTTCCTTAGTTGGGCTATTAGATTTATTGGAGTGGTCTGGCCTCTTGGTTAGGGAATTGCTCCCTGTGCTTGGAAATGCTTTCCATTGTGCTGCAGCTGGGGAAATTACCAGCTCTCACTTCCCATGCCCTGTAATTTCTCTGCTGTTGGCTGCTCACTCAGTTGGTAGCGCTAAGAATAGATGAGTAGAAATGTCATTCATTGTTCACCACTGTAGATTGCTGTCTTAGGCCTTCAATCTCTTGTCTTTAAAGGCTACAAAATAGGTTCTTTCATACACAAAAGAGATATTGAAATGTCTCTTCTATGCTGTTTCACAGGTTGTGATACAGGGTTAAGACTCTTGAAATAAAATGGGGTTTATCAGACATGAAGTTTGTGATGTCAACAGGCATGACTTCTCAACTGTCTGCAAGTATAGTGCACCATTAAAAGTGTACACATATTATATGGGTTCAATCTACATGGACTCCCGTGTTCCAAACCAAGCCAGGCTTCAAGAATTTTTTTTTTTTTTGTATGAATGTGATTAATAGAAGAAGAAAAAAGAGAGAAGACAGAAAACAAATTGAATGTAGTTTGCATTGTCTCTAAACTAGCAAGGCTTTTAGGTAATGTCAGATATTTTTGAACTGTAACATCTTAGTGGGTGAAGATCATGGTCCAAAGCCCTGTTCAACTTATGGTAAGGTAAAATGGAATAAGCAGAGAAAGTATTTTTTTGAAGAATTCCTCATATTGTTGGAGCATATTTAGGGTTCATAGGATTGACTGTCAGGTATTCTTTCAGTTACATTCAGAAGTAGAAAGTTTGTTCATTCTTTCAGGAAAAAAATAGTTGGAATACATAAGTGTTAATGTAAACATGCAGTTTTGGGAGTATGTCTCTGTACAGCAGGCAGACTTTCTTCTTTTGTGCATATCTTACACTAGCTGGAGAGACTGGCATATGACTTAAAGATGGAAGAGATCCTTTTATGTTCTGGAAATTGCCACGGAACTTCAAGTTGTTCTTCCTGATGTTTATCTTGCTAGACAGTGTGTTTCTTTTTGCCACCAGAAGTAAAGATTCTTGCCATGCTGACATTTTAATAAATGATTAGATTGCTCACATAGCTGTATAAGCAGTGTGGCTTTAGTGGTAGCAGAATAGTTATTGGCAGCAGCTTGGCTCTTTTTCACACTTTGTTGCATGTTGGTTGTCAGTAAAAGTGGAAGGACGATTAACCTCTGTGTTGAATTTCTGTGATGAAAAGTGCTACTTTAGGTGTAAACCATACGACAACTTATGTAGGTGTTATTACTGGGAATGTTTTGGAATCTGCATAAGGAATATTTAAATATTGATACCCAGGTATTCAAGTGATTTCTTTAGGTTTCTTAGGGCGTACATCTATGCTTACCCCCAGAGAACGAAGCAAAGAGAGAAAACTTTTAAATTTGAAAGAAGCATAGCTGTGATAACAGCAAAACCTGTTCTGCCCTTGTGCTAACCATGTTCCTCACAGTCTGCCCAAGTATATAGTTTCAGTCAGTTAAGACAGGAGGAGTGACTTCCTGAAATAAGTGCTCAGCAAAGTTCCTTTTAAAATCAGTCAGTTCTGATTCATCCAATTTTCATATGAATACTGAGATCTGAACTGTATTCTTGCTCAGATTAATATCAAGAAAACATGCACTCAGGTGGTTATCCACTCTGAGACTTAGTTGCCTGTATAGTTTGTTCGATGCTGCTTCACATGATACAGGTACATTGGTTGAAAAGTTCCCAGGGTGCTGCTTTAATGGCATGTCTCCACCATGGTGGCTTGCCAAATCCCTGTTGGTAAGTTTGTCATGTACTATTACAGCACCAGCTCTTTAGAGGCAATGTCAGATTTGACTTGCCTCCTCATGTTCAAATGTGATTAGTGTTTTTCACAGGTCTGTCATGGGAAAATAAATGTTTAAATGAGAACATTTTGCTTTTTGGGCTGAAAGAGCCTAAACTTGTATGTCAAGCCTGGCATAGGCTCCTTTGTAGGGGGTCATAAAGTCTGTAGGCTGGAACACAACACTACATTCAGTCTCTGGCCCTACAGCCATCCATTAATTGTTATTTCCAGTTTTAAAACAACATACTCATACTTGCTTCACCAATGTGTTGTGATGATTAACTGTGAGCAGTTCCTTGAAACGCACTGCATGTGCACACGCCAGTGTCCTCACTCTTTAAGCTGACCCAGCACTGGGGTACCTAATGTATTTGTGAGAAGAGAGATTGGTATCAGTGGTGCAACAGAATAATGGACATCATTGAGTATACAAGTCACTGCCATGGTGGTGTCTCATGTTTAAACTCCAGCCTGGCTATTGCCTCAGTTCTCCTTATTGCTCCTCACCTGTTCTGCACATCTCTAGGTGGTGGACAGGGTGGTAAAGGGCAATGGGATGTTTAATTCCCCACTTTGTCTTAAATGAAATGAAGAATCCTGCCTCAGGCTTTTCCTGCAAAACTAGCAGGTTGCTATGGATTAAGCTACTTAATCAATCCAGACAAACCATTCCATGCTGCTTCATAGTAGTCGATACCTCCAGTCACTTGCCATTTCAGCAGCTTAGAGACTAACGATCCTTCATTCTGCAGACAGAGATGTGCCAGATAACAAAAGTTGCTAAATAGCCACTATATATATAGCCACAGAGCTATAAAATCTTTTTGCCTTCATCCTCTCCCACCATCATAAGCTGGTAACATAGCAACTGATGAAGCTGCTTGAACTTGAGTTGACCTGAAATTACATGTTTCACCGTTTATGTGTTTATTCCTGCCTTTCTACTTTTTTTGGTGCTTGTTGAGTTTACATTTCCAGTCCCTATGGGAGATTAGCAGCTTGTTCATGCAGAAAGCTGAAATAGATTTAATAACACATGATATATGAGCTTAAATAGTCCATGGACTTAGCAACACAAGAGATAGCTAAAGCTGGCCCTGACTACTGACTGGTGGAGAGGACCTTTTTGATGATGTGGATGCAGTTTTCCATGTCTTTTTACAGATTTGGTGAAGCCATAAGAAAGAAGAGCCTCCCAGAGACTGATGTTTCAAATTGTAGTGGTACAGAATTGGCTGTGAAAGGAAGCAGTGTAGAGTATAAATATGCATGGAATATAGTAACCCTGGGATTTTTCACATGGGGGAAAGAATGAACTTGGACACGGGTTCAGAAGTAACCTGCAACTTGAGTGGCTGTTGGTGCATGCACAGTTGCAGCAGTTTCTAGAAAGCTCCAGTATTTTCATCTCCCTAATTGAAGGAGAGATGATGCTCAGTTCTCACACTTTATTCAGATATGTTCTTATGTTAAAACCTAACTTGATCATAGCTCATTTCAAGACTAATATGATGTGTCTGTCATCAAGTTCCAAGAAATAAGGGAAGTAGAAAAAAACTACTAATTGTTCTGTGAGGAAAATATATCAAGGATGAGTTTGGAGAACAGGACTTGGTTCGAGCACGCTGGACATGCTCCTAGAGGAGCAAAATGGAGCAGTTAGATGCTGGTTAGAGAAAGTCATGGTCTTTTTATTTTTACTGGTGTTTTGGTCAAATGAAAACTGAACCTTTTTTCTGTGTGTGACACAGTCTCAACAGATGGGGCTAAGACGCTTCAGCCTCAGAACAGTCAAAGAGGATCAAATTCTTTTTTTGACAAGCACTTTAAGTATTGAATTATTAAATCAAAGGGCATCACTGTCACCAGTGCATGCTCTGGCTGCATATATAAAAGGAAAGTGAGTTGTGCTCATCTTTTCCAGAGAAAAGCATAATCATTTATCTTCATGTGATAGTTTTAGACTGTAGCACCTGAGTTCTGCTGCCCTGAATGAGGACATTCAGAGACCATTCGAAGAGCAAGCAGGTGCTCAGTATTGTTTCTTGCCAAGCAGTTCTTTGCTTGCTTGGTGGCTTCGTCCTTGATAGACTAACTGGTCTGATGCCTCACTGTATTTCATACTGCAGGCCAGGCACTGAGAAAATAAGACTAAAAAGGTAAAATACATCTCACCTAAATTTTAATACCAGTCAAAAGAGGGAGGGATCAGGGAGCAGTTAATTTTATCTGTCTTAGATACATACCTTGAGTTGAGTCCATTTCTCTCCATTTGACTATAAAGGGAACCTGAGATCACTAATACAGGCTTGAACATATAGAAGCTGCATAGTGAAAGTCCAAGGTATTTGTAATCAGCTCATGGATGCCTAACTTCTTAATACACTAAAGTCTTTGTGTTGGACCTCTCAGGGTTCATGAAAGATCTCTGTAAATGGAATGACATTCCATAACAATGTCATTTCATAAGCAACAAGAAGCATACTACTGCTCTTGTTCATGATGTCATTTTGTAGCTATTTTGCAGTTGAAAAACTCAGAAAATTACCTGCACTTTAAAAATGAGAGTTAATTGTCCATGATTCCCAGCTCTGGGGAGCTTGTCATTCTTAGAAATTACCTAGAGAGACTGCCTGTGCACTGTATAGGGTAGCACTCCTATCCAGGTGAAGAAAGGTTGCCTTCTAGCACTCTCAGTACACAAGACTTATGAATGTGTTTTGCTGCAGTACTGGAGATTCTACATGTCAATACTGAGCCATTAGAGAGCCATGGGATAGTCTATAGTCACCTTTTTTTCCTCTTTTACTGTACAAATGGAGACTCAGAGAAGCATTCAGTTCTAATCTATGTGAGTTCTTGTAATAAGCTTTACAATTAGAGCACAGAGTCTTCCATCTAATTCACTTAATTTACGCTGGGAAATGAGATACTATTCAACTAATCCGATGCTATTTTCTTCTATGAGAGAATGAAAGCATCCTCTGAGGCTCTGGTGGCATTCAGGCTAAGCTTCTGAGACACACAAATAGTGTGAAATGCTAATGAAATAGTATGCTACTGTAATTCCCACTTGGTACCTGGTACCCCTCTCCTTTAACCTGTAACACAATTAGAAGAGTTGATAGGAGGCGGTGGGCCTGTACCAACTCTTTCTGGTCTCAGGGCAACTTTGTAAATTTTTTGTTTGATAAGATGACACTAATACAGGTGACCTTTCTTCAGCCAGGGTTTGTTCCAGCTATCTTGCAGGGTGACTGCAGTGCTTTTAGGAAATCGTTAAGAGGTTTCCTACTGCTTTATAGTAACTCTTGTAAGCATTACTGTGTTCTTCTCTTTAAACATAGGCAGCCCAGTTGCTTAATTTAGAACATATGTATTCAAATCACCAAGGAACATTTCCACTGCTTAAGGGGAAAATACATAGACAATATGTATTCTTCATTTTCATCAGGCTGCAGCAAGTTCTCCCTTTGTATATAAGTACTACACCTACACTGTTTTGACATCTAAAGGGAATAGTTTGTAGTGTTTGAATTTTGGGGTTTGGGGAATGTCAGAACATGAGCATCCTGCCAAATATGGGGTCTCTTGCTCCATTGGCTTTCTTTGGTGATACTGATTGCTGTGCCCTGAGATCTGCTCGTTTCGTGTTCTTCATTGCTGTTGTGCTGATTTTTTGACCACTTTGCTCAATTCTTTTACATCTTTCTGGATAATTTTTATTTTCTCCTCTACTTGTACGTGAAACATATGGCGAGTCCTCTGTAGACAGAAGCATTAGCTCTTAAGGGAAAAGCAAGAAGAAAAAAGTGCATGACATACTGTGGCAAATGAGTATTCTATATCATAGAGTACTAAAGTTACTTATCACTGTGTTAGTAAATTCTGTGTTGGGAAGAAGCATCAGATGGAGAATACTGACATTAAATTTGCTAACCCATAGAACAGTATAGCAGTGTCTAAATGGAGCCCCCCTCTTACCATTCTAATGTCCTAGCTCTTTAGCTAAATATCCAACCTGCCACAAGCTAAAAGGGTAAATTTCCATTTTTGTCTGTCAGTCTTTGATTACTAAGCACATAAGCATCCTGTGGCTGATGGTTCACGAGGATGAATGCAGTGTTGATCTCAACAGGGGCAAGAAGAGACCTGAATATCCACAGGGTTGCATCACATAATATGGGAATGTTCAAGGAGGATAAGAGGTTAAACTTTGCCATGTAAGGGTGACGTTTGCCTGCTGGGACTGCTCTGTTTCATAAGAGGATGCAAACCCAACAGTAAAGGCTTTTGCACTTGTAAAATGTATAAATCTGTGAAACCATTGTCCCTTGTATAGGCTGTAGAAATCCTAAATCATCTCTCACTTTCCTGGATTTTGGCTTTAACTAAATATTCAAAATTGTTGATTTCAGAATCGGTTCTGGGCACTTTTCTTTGGGAGTAGACAGACTATATCACTCACTAGCGCAATTTATCCATCCAGGTGAATTAGTCAATCACTTCATTAACGCTGCTGGCACACTCTTCCAACACGGTTGACATGTGCCACCACTGTCAGCCTGTTACAGTACTGTGAGACAGGTCTGAATGTCTGTCTTTTAGACAAAAAACTATTAGTATAATGTCAACACAGTGAAATAGTCTCATGCTAAATATTATAAAATCCTTGTGGCGTTTCTTTGTGCAATAAATGGAACTGGAAGTTTGGACAATCACTGGAAAACAAAATTCAGCTGCTGCATTTATTACAGTACGGAAGTGTGCTAATAAGCAGTTCCAATATAAATGTTGTCATTCAGAGCTCAGACTGCTTATTGCTATAGTGTAAAACTAGAAAGGGTACTCATGGATGCTGCTCAGTCAGTCAAGTGAATCTCTAATAGCCAGCAATAAGATGTGCAAAACAGTTGTGCAAAGGTGACAAATTCTGCCTAAAGGATGGAGGGGCAAAAAATCAGAACAAAGGCATTTTAACATGATTCCATTTTTTCTTAAAACAGCTGGCTTTGCCTTCTTAAATGCAAATTTAAGTACCTGTGTTCTCAATAGCTTTTAAATTGTAACACTCTGTGGCTATTGTGTAGAAAACTATACAAATGTGTTTTGTTCTGTATCTTCTGCTTAAAAAAGTTCTAAGAAACTTGAAATTTGTTTTCCTTGCCTTTCAGTCCCATCCTTATCCATTTGGCAAGCACAGTCCACAGCTGCTCATTTAGGACGCTGTGAGAAAAGCTTACAATTCCCATTAGTGGGGGAATAAGCAGTATCATGTTTGAAAACACAGATCCTGCTTGTCAGGCAAATGTCTTTGTTAACAGCTCCCATCCCCACCTCTTCAACCCCAAAGAGTAAAAAACACTGTGTCTCTTCTGATCTTATTTTTAGAACCTGTGCTCTCTCGTATGCATGTGAGAAAACAAAACAGGGCTGTCTGTGTGCATGTTGCAGCTATCTTCCTGCTGCGCTGGAGGCCTGGCTATGTATGGGGCATACACAGCTGATGTTTTGGAAGAACTTACAGAGGATCATCAAGTAGTGTGAAAGGTACAGCCTGGATGGCCCAGCCAGATACAAACCTACTTTCCTCCTCTATTTAACAACCTTTTTTGGGTCCTCTATGGTTTTGTTTCCTGATTCTCTTCAGTCCTATGTTGAGAGTTTATTTCAGTGTTTGAGAGAGTCATGTTAGGAATTTCATGTGTTGGCATGATTGTTCAGTAACAAAATAAGGGTACAGGTTAGCACTTCAGAAACAGAATCATTGAACTTTGCCATATACTAGTGTTTTGTAGCATTAGGGGTTCTTTTTGTCTAAAATCATGCATAGCCCATCATGTGCAAACGAGAGTTCCAGGTCACCTTGGCTGTACATTTTATCAGATGGTCTTGTTATGAACAAGGAAGGAATTTTCAAAGAAATTGAAGTTTTATTCACATAAAATCCATAGCTTAAAAGGTTTATCCAACTGTTTTAAGATTACATTTTGTATAATGTCTTTTTCTTATGGATTATTTCACAGGAGACAGTGATAAAAGTTGTTGGGGATTTTTCTCTAATTTTTCAGTCTTCCCAGTTGCCTCTGAAGGATTCATGGAGCCCATTTTTCTTCTATTGTCTAACAATTGCTTAGAATTGCCTTGCTTAGAAAACCGTAGAGAAATTATTCCAGTAGTAGAGTAGAAAAACTCAGGAGCAGTTGCCAAAGAATAAAATACATGTGTTTTCCACAATAGTTGGAAAGTATAGTATTCACAGCACCCAGCCTGTCACAGTTCAAGGACCGTCTGGACGATGCTCTTAATCATATGGTTTAGTTTCAGGTAGTCCTGTGAGGAGCAGGGAGTTGGGCTCTATGATCTTTATGGGTCCCTTCCAACTCAAGATATTCTATGATTCTGTTTGGTCTTTTTTGGTCCTTCATGTTAGTTTTGATTCCTCACACTCTTTGCACTACTAAACTTTCTGTCATTTTAAAGCCCTAAGAGCATTCAGCCTTCTCAGCTGTAGACCATAGTGGTATTTTCTCTGTTAATGGGAAGATAAAGGCACACCGCAAATTCCCTTCATGTCTGCACAACTGGACCTGCTTTGCACATACAATAAAATCTACTTATGTTCAATAACTCCCTTTTTTTTTGAGCTTGTACTACATAGGTCTTTTGTTTCCTTGAAAGAGGGCACCCAGGAACCGCATTTTCTGTGTCCTTCCTGAGTCTGGGATTCAGGCTAGATATTCCAGTTGCAGCAATCCAGTACCAGATGTCCTCGTTGCTGGCGAGCCTGTGGCTTTCTCCTCTGTGCCTGGAGGAGGAGGGAGAATAGCTGAAAGGGAGCAACAGGCTAGACAAAGCTTGCGATGTAAAATATTGTCTGGATCAATGGGGCTTAAAATATGGTTGATCACAATTACATGTTGTCCTGGTTTCAGCTGGGATAGAGTTATTTTTCTTCCTAGTAGTTGGAATAGTGTTATGTTTTGGATCCAGTATGAGAAGAATGTTTATAACACACTGATGTTTTCAGTTGTTGCCAAGCAGTGTTTAGACTAAGTCAAGGATATTTCAACTTCTTGTGCCCAGCCAGCAAGAAGGCTGGAGGGGCACAAGAAGTTGGGAGGGGACACAGCCAGGACAGCTGACCCCAACTAGCCAGAGGGATATTCCATACAATGTGACATCATGCCCAGTATATAAACTGGGGGAGTTGGCCTGTGGGGCATGGATCGCTGCTCAGGAGCTAACTGGGCATTGGTCAGCAAGTAGTGAGCAATTGGATTGTGCATTGCTTGTTTTGTATACTCCAATCCTTTTGTTGTTGTTGTTGTTATCTTCCTTTCTGTCCTATTAAACTGTCTTTATCTCAAGCCACAAGTTCTACTTTTTCTGTTTCTCTCCCCCATCCCACTGGGTGGGGGGAAGCGAGCGAGCTGCTGCGTGGTGCTTAGTTGCTGGCTGGGATTAAACCATGATGTGCACAAGGCCAACCTCTCACCATGTTTATTTAATTAAGGTCACATAGAGATCTTAATTAAAACAGTGGGCTCATAACATCAGTGTCCTGGTTTCAGCTGGGATAGAGTTAACTGTCTTCCTAGTAGCTGGTACAGTGCTATGTTTTTGAGCTAGGTATGAGAAGAATGTTGATAACACACTGATGTTTTCAGTTGTTGCTAAGTAATATTTACTCTCAAGTCAAGGATTTTTCAGCCTCTGATGCCCAGACAGCAAGAAGGCTGGAGGGGCACAAGAAGTTGGCACAGGACACAGCCAGGGCAGCTGACCCAAACTGGCCAACAGGGTATTCCATACCATGGGATGTCATGTCTAGTATATAAACTGGGAGGAGTGGGGGCGGGGGGATTGCTGCTCGGGGATTAACTGGGCATCGATCAGCAGGTGGTGAGCAATTGCACTGTGCATCATTTGTATTTTCCAATCCTTTTATCATTACTGCTGTCACTTTATTAGTGTTATCATTATCATTATTAGTTTCTTCTTTTTATATTCTATTAAACTGTTCTTATCTCAACCCACAAGTTTCATTTCTTTTCCAGATTTTCTCCCTCATCCCACTGGGTAGGGGGGAGCGAGTGTAGTGGCTGCATGGTGCTTAGTTGCTGGCTGGGTTTAAAACACGACAATCAGTCTGGTCATCTGTAACTGACAACTGTGTTTAGTTACAAAGGGCAAAAAATGGTCCTTATATTTATGTGCTAGTTTTGCTAAATAATGGGTAACTTGTTTAGGTCACTTCCAGTAATTTGGCACAGAGTGATATTTTAAAAAATTGCTTCTTGTCCAGTTGGTGCCAGTAGGAAAGAGCCCATTATTTTCAGTGAGGTGGGATTGAGCCTTGAATAACTACTATAATGGCTGCTTATCTTAGTTTCTTGAACTTAGAAAATGTGAGCAACAGTTTAGACTCCTAATTTTCGAATATTCTGTGGCACCCATATTTCAAATGGTACTTAGAAAGGAGAAAATTGACGGGTTGGGGAGAAGAGAAAACCACCGTCACTTTTTTTTTTTGGGGGGGGGGGGGGGGATAGATTTAGATTTGGCCTAAAATAAAGAAGATACTAATTCTGGGTGTCGTCTTAATTTAAATCAGTTTGGCAATAGTAGTTTCTAAACTTGTTAGATGAGACTTTCATGCCTGTTTAGCAGGACAAACTGCTCTATTAATTAAGCTCAGTCCAATAAAGCTCTTCTACCTTGCAATCAAATCCCAGAGTAACCTGGATCATGTTGTTATTGAAGTCTACAGCCCAGGAGAATGGAGTTTAATATTTCATTTATCTTGTGTTCAGCTATGATGTGACATATAAGATGTCATTTTTGCATCGGGAATAAAAATCACTAAGTCTATCATTTAATTGTCTTGCACCAAGAAACAGGTAATAAACTGTTTGTGATTTATAATAATTTGATTTTTAATGAAAATGTATCTACATGCATTTCTTGAAAACAAATTTCTTGGGGCAATAACCTTGCTAAATCAACATGTAATCAGCCTGACATTTCATATCAGAAAAAGATTCTGGCAGGAGGGGAACAGTGCAAAATAAAAGCAGAAACAAACATTCCACAGAAAACTTAGCTCGTGACACTAGTTTTTGTTCATGTTGGATACCTGCTATAATTACAATTCAGATTGCTTTTTTTCCAGAGGTACAATGCACAACTATTGCAGTCAATCTCAAGGAGATAGCATGTTTCATTGTAATTAGTTAGCCAGAGGAAATGAAATTAAGTAACTTTTCAGTGGATCATTTTGTATAATAATGTTTTCTGTGCATTTGTTTCTCTTCACTGAGCCCATGTTAACTTGCAAGACTTCTCCAGAGGGGAAAGTCCTATCTTCCTTCCATTATGTGGTGCTCAAACTCCTTTCTTACACATTTCTGTGGGTCCTGGATTCTTCCAGTTCTCTGGGTTCTTGGAGGAATCACCTTTAAGAAGGGTTTGGAATAACTCCCACAGAACTCTAAAATTAATGTCATGCTGTAACATTTATAGGTTTCTTTTTCTGAGACAGAGATGTCCTTTTTGTCACCTTATTTTCACAAGAGAATTGAGTTTGTGTCCTCTGGGCTGAGGGCAAACCACATTAGAGTGTGACAGAGGGAAAGCTAGATGAGATTAAAGAAATTGCTCATAATCTTGCACAGTTCAGCTCAGGTTTTCAAAACCACAAGGCATACGCTATTCATGCGGTTTCCAATATGCAAGTGTTATTTATACACTGACAGAGAAGGGAAAAAAAAAAACAGGCAGGCAGCCAGAGCCCTGTAGATTTTTTTTAATTTTTTTTTTTTTCCATCAAAGGGTGCTGCTGAGATGTCTCTTATTGGCTTGCTTTTTATCACAGAGAAGATATTCAGTGGCAAGGTTCCTGCCTCCTCATGATGCTTTTCAGACATCTAGGCACTTTTCAAGTCTCATGCAGACTTTGCTTGAGTACCTTTGCTCATGAAGTTAAGCAAACTTTGCAATCAAACATGACAGGGTGTGTTGATTCACTGTTGCCTTAGAGTTTTCCTTAGTTCTGAGCTACCAACAGCCACAGTTAAGAGTCAGTTCTAGCAGCATCCTGACTACTGATATCATTGACCACAGGAAGATCCCTACTGTTTAAATTTGATAGTATTTTCTCAGACACACAGCCAGTGTTTTGATTAAAAAGTATATCCTATTTTTAACCTTTATTTTGCTTGGTAAAATCACAAAATGAGCAAGTGATTTGAGTTTTCCGCTCATTGCTAATTGTCTCACGTTAAGCATTACACTTTGGCTGAACCACAATACCATGATCAATGATGGTGATATTCTGCCACATTGTGTCACAGGGCAGAGGAAGGGCTGTTGTACTGGAGCCTTTTTATACATGGTATATGCTAAGTGCACTTAGTTGTCTTTATTTAAGACTTCTTTGCCCCTCACCCTCCAATATTTTATTGAATGCTATTGCTCATATGCTTAAAGGAGAGAGTAAGTATAAACCTGAACTTTTAAAAGTGACTCTTGTGTTTTATTTTAAACAGAAGTTGCTTTGTGGTTGCTGTATTTTTGCAGGTGTTTCTGAATTGTTAATACTACCCCCAGTGTAAGGGGGCTGAAATTTTAGCACAAAAAAAAAAAAAAAAAAAAAAAGCCAAATTCTTTGGGACAGCACTGTTATATAGATACATAGTGGAAATTTGATCCTTATGATAAAATTGTCTCAGGCTTCTCATGGTTTCTTTTTTTCTACAGAGCCCCCAACTCCGATCGCCCCTCCTGAGCTGCTGGCTGTCGGAGCCACGTACCTGTGGATCAAACCCAACGCCAACTCCATCATTGGAGATGGGCCCATCATATTGAAAGAGGTGGAGTATCGGACAACCACTGGAAATTGGGCAGAAACACACATTGTAGACTCTCCTAATTACAAACTGTGGCATTTGGATCCTGATGTGGAGTATGAGATCAGAGTGCTGCTCACTCGCCCTGGAGAGGGAGGTACAGGGCCCCCTGGACCACCACTTACAACAAGAACAAAATGTGCAGGTAGGGTTTCTGCTGCTTTACAATACAGCACAGATACTTTGGTTCACTTACTAATATTAATGGTCCTCCACACATCCTTATTGCAGATGTGCTTCATCAGTGATCTGAATTGACATTATGAATTTTGATATATCCTGGAATATTTTACTTTTTATTCCATGGGCAAGTGTTTAAGAAACTGCTGGTTTTATGCATGTAGTGTATTTGCCAAACTTTCTGCTACAGTGTATGGCTGCTTTCCGTCGAAATGAGCAAGCAGATGAGAGCTTTCCAACCAATACTCCAGTAGGCAACTTGTTCTTAAGACTAGTCTATTATAAAATTTTCTCCCTGTAAGTGCATAAAAAATATATGTTATTCTTGGGTAATGGTTCAGCATTGGTTATTAACAAATTGACAGTGCTATCAATTTATGAGTACAGGGTGGTGAAGCAGAAAGCATTTAGTTTTTGAAATAAATTTTTGTATTCCATTTGATGGAATGGATTCTTTTCCTCACTGCTGACAAAGAAACCTGTTCAAACACTGCAGCATCTTCCCTTTGTCTTTCATATTGGAACAGATCAATTTTGTTCCAGGGACAGGAAAAGTCCATCTTCTTTCTAAGCCATATTGGCCTTACCAGGAAAAACTAAAGGATCATGTTCCCATGTTTCAGATATATTGGCTATTCATCCTGTTTTCATACATTAATCATTAGCCATTAAGGGAAATCAAGCTCTGTACCTTACAAGGGGATGAACAAAGCAGTTTTCTACATAGCAGGTTTTTTCCACCACACAACTGTCTTCTCAAATTTTGCATTTCTGTTAATTTTTGCCAAGTCTTTACTGTGGTGTGAACAAAGGACAGAGACTAAAAGGCTGCTCTCCTTTTTCTACAGCCTTCCTTCCCTCCCCCAAAATTAATAGTTTCAAGCAACTGGATATAAGTAGTGGAAAGCTTATACAAAAGCATTCTGGATCCAGTTACTCTTTCTGACCAAATAGCAAGTCTGAAGTGTGAAGAATGCATCAAGAACAGCCAAATGCCATCCTGGGATGGGATTAAGCAATGCAGTGTTACTGTTCCTCACCCACTTGTCACAGCATGAGCACCCCCAGCAGCATCCTCTTCCTCTACCAAGAAAGGAAGCCTGGCAGGCTGAGTGTGTTGTGGGGTGGGGGTGGGGGGCACATCCTTACTGCCTTTCCTTTATTATACTGGTTATAAAGCAGCGAACATTTAGTGTCTCTTTGAGAAGAATTGGTTAAAAAAAAAAAAAATCTGAGCATGAGGATCTGGCATGGAGGTATTTGCTATATTCAGCACCTTCCGTTGGTAGAAGACAGATGTTTGGAGGCTTTTCTGCAGCTAGGTGGAAAGCATGAAGTGACATGGATGACGTCCTGGCCTATCTGGGAAATTGGCAAATGCTGTGCTACTCATCTTTTGGCTGTTTCCTCCTTCACTAGCGCAGTCAAATTCTCTAACCTTCTGCAGAAATAAGTGCAGGCCTAGCCTGGGACTATGCATTTGCATATGGAAATATGACATGCTGAGATTTGGTCTGTAGTTCATGCATTGTGACTTTGCAGGCATGCTCTCTGCAGCAGCCAAACTTTTCTGTATTACCTGTAAAGAATGCTTGCTTTAGTTTAATTCACATTAAAAAAAAAGGGGGGGGGGGGGATGTTGACTTTGTGCTTAATGATGTCTTCTACTGGATCCCAAATTGCTTAGTTTCCTTGCTCAGCATAGGTATCGACTGACATCATGAAGGATGACGTAGATAATTCGTTCAAATTGGCTGAGCCACTCATTGTTTTCCATCCTAATTTACTAATGAAAATCTAACTGGAGAAGGTCATTCTATTAATATTTGTTGTCATACAGAGTTTGTTGAGATTGATGATGATGACATTTATGTTTTGTTTAGGGCATTGGGTGGGAAAAAATGTAATGATCTTGATGAAAGCATGGACTTGAAGGAAGGGAGAGACCCAATATCTAAAGATGTACAACTTCCAAAAAATGCCAACTGAAATGATAGACAAGAAAATGCAACACATTATTCCAATTTCCATATGTCGTGGAATCCTTCAAAATACCCTATTTCGAGGATAATTACACAAAACTGCCATGGTAAAGATTTTTAAAAATGTGCTGAACCAAGAAAACAGCACTCTTTCCTTGATTTTTCTTAGAGTGCCTAACAAATGACATCGATGAAAATTGAGGCGGTTTTTAAATAGTTGAGGGATGAGTGATACTGCTTTTTTCAAGTGAATTTTTTGGTTCTTTTCTTTGTCATTACTTAGCAAGAGAGAAATACCAAACTCCTACACTTTTGTATGCAATCAGTAGATGGCTGGAGTAGTCCTGTTTTATTGGACTGTTTAGCATTGGTACTGTGGTACTGTGTTTATTAGGCCCACTTATAAAGATAACAAAATTGACTGCAGAAGTAATAGTAGAGAATATCACCTATACTGGAGAAGTAGTATTTACCTATTTAAATTGCAAAAAATCAGTGTAACCATAAACAGAAGGTGTCTGCAACCTTCCAACAGTGAGAAGTCAATGTCCCTTTTACTAAATAATCTTCTTAGTGCCTTTTCACATAGACATTGTATACTTGTGTGCCAGGGAGTCTGAGTAACTGCTGGCATAGCCTTCAATTTAGGCACATCTTGCAATGAGATTCTTATTTTTATTTTCATCTCTAAATTAGAATTAGGATTTGGGAAGGACCATGCTTTTCTTCCACTTCAAATCAAGCAACAGAAGCTCATTTACAAAGTTGCAGTTTTCTGCTGTGAGTTTCTTGACTGTTGGCCTTTCATTGGAGCAAAAGCATGACCAGAATGGCTCAGCATGAGCTTAGAAGGTCATTACATCATGATGCAACTCATATCAAGATCATTCATGATCTTCAGATTTTTTGGGCAGAGTGAATGGAAGTTGTTTATGTGGACTTTTAAAAGTTTTTCATTGTATAAAACCCATAACAACTAATTGTGAAAGGTCTTGCTCTAAATGCACAAAGAAGTTTTATTAAACTGGGTAACATCTTATCTAAATTTCTATAAACAGTATGTGCCCAGGCATCTGTTATCCCAATGGCAATGCTTTTGGTTTTTTACAGGACAACATTACAAGACTCTGTTTATATTTGATCTTTAGAAATGATACTGAAAATTAAGTCCCAGCTTGCCTCCTTCTGGGAAAAGCCAACTGCCAGAAAATATCACAAACCCTGTCTTTGTAAATGAATGATTTATTTTTGTTGTTGTTGATGTGGGTTTTGTGTTGGTTTGTTGTGGTTTGGGTTTTTTTCTTAGACTGTGATAGGTCGTGACTTGGGACAGGAGAAGATTAAATGACCTTGAGGCATAAACCAGTAAACTGTCAGAGGGAAGAGCTGCTCAGCAGAGAAGAGGGAAAAGAGAAAGACTGCTTAAGGTTAAGATCAGACACAGGGTTGAGGGCTGGTTAAAGGAAAGGAAGATGTAAAATATTAGTTTTTACCTCCCAAATAATAGGTTGGGGGAGATAACAGGATAAGAATATATGTTTGAACACTGTTCCCAGTAGTGCCTAGTAGTTCAGCACTGGTCTTCTGAATGTGGTGTTTTGGGTTTGTTTTTTTTTTTTAGCAATCCTCAATAGTTAAACAGATCTCTTTAAAATCCTTGTTTCGTGGGCTTCATTCAAAAGAGTGTGCTTTGGAAAGCTGTGATTTGGGAAGCTTGGGGCTTGTTTTCTTCTCTGTGCTTATTTACAATTCCCCTGCTTTTTTTCTTTCTCCAGTTGCCACAGAAAGGGAGAATAGGGGAAAAATCCTTTTTCCCTCTGGTGGATGGGAAAGAGAAGGGAAGACCTTACAAATGAAGTTGTCTTGGCGGGGTGGGGGGGTGGGGGGGAGTGGGGGGGGTGGTGGAATCTCATCTGAAAAGTGTTTTCCTTCTAGTAGGATGAACTTGCATGAAAAGCAAGGCCAAAGGGTAACATTTAAATGAATTTGAATAAAGGGACAGATATAAGACTTTCTTTAAAAATAGTATTTAGACCTGGTTAAAGTACTACCTGGAAAAGCTATCTTGAACATGAGCTTCACTGCCTTTTTGGATGACTGCAGGTGACTCATGAGGAGGGTTTTGTGACCTTGAGGCTTGGAAGCAGGAAACTTCCCAGTCTGACAGCAGAATTGCTTGGTAAGGAATGGGAGGGGAGAAAAAGTCCTGAGAAACCCTGTAATCTGCTCCCCCCTCTCTGAAGAAAAAAAAAAAGGGGGGGGGGGGAGTGGCAATGATTCTTCAGAGAACAAGCTTATGATAGTAAGAGGTTTGTCCTCATATGAAAAAATTCACAGGGATCACATGCAACCTATCTCTTAAGATAAGCTGCTAGAGACAGCGTTATTCAGCCAGGAGGATGTGATTTAGCTCCTGGAGAAAAGAGCCGTTGTCAAGATCAATACTTAATTTTTGTTGTTGGCCTAGGGAAATAAAAGTTGGTCTTGAACGATGAGGCTGAATTCAATACTCCTTTTAAAAATAGTCAGGATAAAGTAGCTGATATAAATGCAAATAATCTGTACATTCAGAATTTGATATGGTATTGCAAAGTAGTTGGAAAACCTTTTCCTTTAGTTATTATTAAAAGGTACTTCGGTGCCATGAAATCTTGCAAAGTTCAGAAATAGTAAGCAGCTTTTGCCATTTTTTTGTCATTTTAAGACTACATTTTCATATTATAGAAATTTTTTTGTCTGTTGTTCTGTTAGAAATGTTAGAAAAAGGAGGTAGTTGTGTACTGTTATGAAATGTACAAACTGAACAACCAGAAGATTACTTTGTTGTGCTATGTTAGTATGAGTCGTTACAATAGGTTCAAAAATATTTCTTTCTGATTTAATTTTAAGGCCATAGCTCCTGTTAAACAGGCAACATTCACATGATAATGTTGAAAAGTAAGATTCAGGGTTGCTATACTGCTGCCTTCATTTTTTTCAAGCTTACCAAAAAAAAAAAACCAAACCCCCCAAAAAATTTGATATATGAGTCAAAGCACTACACAAATGGCATATCAAGTGATTTGAAAGAGAGTTCTGTACAACTCACATGTAGGTATTATTAGAATCACTGATTCGCAGACTAATTTAACTTGGAGTTTACTCTAAGTCTTGTCCTGAAACTTACATTAATTTCCCTATTAATATTAGTTGAATTTTAACTCTTGGCTCCACTCTCTGTTAGAACATTAAATATAGACAACAGGGAAAATAGATGTTTTTTTAGCAAGAGCGCCTACTTTTGAAAAACATTTCCTATAGAATATTAGCAGTGAAGGAAAACCTTACCTGGGTTTCTTATTTTCTATATTGGTAAATGCTGTGAGGGACTTTCTTTTTCCCAGCTATGATAAGAAAAGCCTCTGCAGTGCATGTTCTGCTTGTGTTCGGTTTTGCTCTCCTGCTAATTTCCCTGAAACAAAGACTTGTGTAGCACAATGAAATGCAGTTGTTCTTCTCATGATAGTGCCTATTCCCAAGAGCTATGGAGCGCTGCAGGTGAGCTGTTGAGAATGGCATGATCTTGTGTCTGAGTTTCAGTATGTGGATCCCACAAAGCCGGTGGGACTGGTACCCGTTTTAGTGACTTCGTTTGCTTAGCTTGATGATTGGAAACTCTGTTTTCATTCCACCTCAATAGCCTTTGGCATGTCAGCTAGAGAGATAAGAGCAGAATTACAAAAATATGATATTCCTTCTTTTTGATCCTTGATACCTGATTTGTGCTTGGAAACAGCCAGGTAGCATTGCTGAAAGATAGGGGCTTCATCTGTATCGCATCCTAACAGCTTAAGTCCCTTTGCATGTAAGGTGATGATTTTCCCTGCCAAATTGATTAAGTAGATAATAAATATATCTCAACTTCTGCTTTATTCTTTCCCCCTCCTCACTTAATTTTTGATAGAGTAGAAAGCATCTACTCTTTAAGTAACAGCTGAAAGAAAAGGTGAAGTATTTCTTGATTGTCCTGGTTTCAGCTGGGATAGAGTTAACTGTCTTCCTAGTAGCTGGTACAGTGCTGTGTTTTGAGTTCAGTATGCAAAGAATGTTGATAACACACTGATGTTTTCAGTTGTTGCTCAGTAGTGTTTAGACTATAGTCAAGGATTTTTCAGCTTCTCCTGCCCAGCTAGCGAGAAAGCTGGAGGGGCACAAGAAGTTGGCACAGGACACAGCCAGGGCAGCTGACCCAAACTGGCCAACGGTGTATTCCATACCATGGGATGTCACATCTCGTATAGGAACTGGGAAGTGGGGGCGGGGAATCGCCGCTCGGGAACTGGCTGGGTGTCAGTCGGCGGGTGGTGAGCAATTGACCTGCGCATCATTTGTACATTCCAATCCTTTTATTATTACTGTTGTCATTTTATTAGTGTTATCATTATCATTATTAGTTTCTTCTTTTCTGTTCTATTAAACCGTTCTTATCGCAACCCACGAGTTTTACTACTTTTTCACGATTTTCTCCCCCATCCCACTGGATGGGGGGGGAGTGAGTGAGTGGCTGCTTGGTGCTTAGTTGCTGGCTGGGGTTAAACCACGACACTGTTGATACGTGTTTTGTGGAGATGAGCATGTCGGAGTGATACGCTTTTCCTGTCTCTCTTTATCAGGTCTCAGCTTCTGTTTAGCCCATAATATGTACCTTCAGACCTTTTGGACAATATAGACAATGCTTCAATTGAAGCTACAGAGCTGTGTAGGAAGCCAAGTGGACTTCTGGTTTCTTTTCAAGCTGCAGAGGTGTGGTTGGTTGCATGTATAGGGGTGTTCCAGGCAAAAGATGTCTCTTTGAGGAACTATCAATATCAAGTTATGGATGTATTGGCTGTAGAAACATGGTCAAACTGGAAACATACCTTTCAAAGAACAGAGGATAGATTAGATCTATGAATTAGTTACTGGAAAAGAAATGAAAAAAGGAGGAGCGATGTTGTCTGGGATGTAACAACAGTGATGACCTGTATGGAACAGAAGGAATTTGGGAGGAGAAAGGGAGGTAATTAAATGGTGAAAGAGGAAGCAGAGTGTTTTGCTGCACTTTGGGTGACTGACTGAATACCGGGCTCCTGAAAAGTCAGATTGTTAGAGCTGAGAAGATACTTGGTTTGGCATGAGGCCATGGTCCATCCAAAGTTCAGGCACTAAATTCAGTGTGTTGGAAAGCAGCAATGTGCAGAGGAGAGGCTGGGATTTACTGCTGGAGCACATCAGTATGCCATAAATCTGATATTTGTTTCTAGCAGTGACCAATGCCTGAAAACTCCCGAGTCTAGCAAACCATGTCCCCTATTGCCTTTAGCCATGGTACATATGGTGAGGAATTTTCTTTATCCTGATCCCTGCAGAAGATTGGCTTTTTGTCCTGAGGCATGTGGATCGATTGCCCTTATCTTAGTCTGCATAAATACAGTTATGAATATAAAGGCAGTTATAATAGTGCTTTGGTCTGGATTTTTTTTTCCAGAGGGATTTTGCTCGTGATGGATTTAAATTCTAGGGATTTACTTTTTATCTGCAAAGGCAGTTTGTTATCCAGAAATGCTTTTTATTTTTATTTATTAGGATGAACTCTAGTTATTCATTTCCACGTCACACTGTTTCTATTTGGTGGTGTTGCTGCTTAATTTAGTGGCTTTCTATAATGTGGTTTGAATATAGCATTATTTTCTGAGTGGGCAGGCTGGTCAGCAAGATGACAACTTTCATATAAAGGCATGAGGCTTTCATGCCAAGAAGAACAGTTCTCGCTAATGATGGGACCTCACGACTTCTTCCAAAAGAAGTGAGCCTGCCTAGCACTTGGTTTCACACCAGCTAAATTTATGACACTGTTCTTTTTAATATTTCTTGGCTCCTAAGTTCTGTCCAGGCTTCATCCCAAACAGCCTTGAGTATTCCTAACCTGAAGAGACAAAAATGGAGAGAGAAGAGAAAATAAAACAAAAAAGCCCAAGATAATGACAACAAAAACCATTTTGTTTTGTTGAACTCTGAGAAACCCCTGAGCATTGGTTGACTTAGTAGTTTTTTAGATTTGAGGCAGCTAAACAACTGTTGTGTTGACAGTACTTTTCTAAGTAAAAAGTGTTTTTGAATGAAATTTTAAGTGAATACAAACCAGTTTGATTTTTCTCTTGTTGCAGTTATTCCAGGCTGTATTTCTACTTGAAATATGCTGGGCACATGTGAAGGCTATGTACAAGAAGGTCACTGACAGGACAGTCAGGCCCACATTAATGATTTCAGATCTTCTGGACTGGAGCCTGGACAGAAGTGGTGTGCAGAGAGCCTAAAACAAAATTATGACAACTTCTGCATTACCAAGCGACCCTGAGTTAATCAGGGAACTGAGTTGTCATCTTTGTGGACAACACTGTGTTAAATTTTCTTGTATGCATTCAAATAATTGTGTGATTCCTCTTGTTTAGCTCACTTAAAGAAGCTTTAGAGGCAGGGAAGTAAAATAAGCAGATATTTGATGTGTTAATAGCTTCTTTTCTCTTTGCTTATGCAGCTTCATTTCAGCATCCTCAATTTAAGGGTGTCTCCGGTATGGTCCTAAAAATGTGACTTCATAGGACTCTAACCTTAGCTTGTGCAAAACTGGCACTGCTTTACCAAAGTCAGCGTTTCACACACATTGAAAATCTGGCCCACAATTTGCAAAAATGGGCCAGGCACTCAGTCCCCTGCTAAAAGCAATTTATTTAAATTGCATGGTGTCTTTTAGTCTTCAGTTAAGTGGCATCTTTCATAAAATTTCATCCCTTATTACCATATTATTACTGCTTCTGTTAGTTTTCTGAGGGTGCGATGAGATGATCGTTTCCAGATGTCGCTTTATACAAGTGTGAAAAGCCCAGTTAGTGGGAGGAAACTGGAAAGGATAATGCTATGTGTGTATTCTTGCAGTGCATGTGTTAAGCATTGAACTTCCACTGAGGAGCAACCGAAAGGAGGTGTCTGTTTTGCTTCTCTGTGTGATATATACCATAACTCATCCTGGGAGTGAAATGACAGACCCAGTCTTGCAAAGCATTTATTAAGCTCTATGGATTTGCATAGTCATGATCCTATCTTTGTCCTGGGACAAACACTGCTCACTGCTTCCTGCTTATGCTTCTCTTTTTTTGCTTTTCTAAAGACAGCTGAAACATAAATGCCTTTCATTTTTTAAATGTATTTTTAACGTACATAACTCTGCATTAAAAAGCACTCAAATAATAAGAGGTGTTTAGAGTTTATACACCGGAAATGCCCAATTTTAAACATTTCAAAGAATAAAATGCGTGTTAATTGACATTCTTGGAAGCTCTAACACATAATACAAAAGCAAGGCAGGGGAAAAATGGAAGAGGGCACTAAATTCTCGACCTTATGTTAATGCTTTTAACCCTGAGATATTTGTAAGACATGTAGGAACAGTTTTGTTCCTTACATGTTTAGTTGTTTTACGTTTTGTCATAAATATTTTACCCTTTTATTTTTCCCCAGTAAACTCTGAAATATTGAGTTGAACATGACTGCTTGTTTAACACTTGCCAACTTATCCAGATGAGCAGGGGTGTTGCACAGCTTGGTTAAAAACAAAAACAAAAACAAAAAAGGATCCCAAACCCCCATGTTGATGTCTTAAATACGGTTGCAGAACCAGCAGGTGGAGTATGAGAGTACAAAACCTTTTTTGTAATGGTGTGTATGTCTGTCTGTACAAGTATGTTGCGTTTTCATACTGGTTGAGCTTGAAAATTGAATTTTATTTTATTTTTTTAACCACCTATTCTGTCTGTGGACATTTCTGTGACCCATTATGTTCCAGTATCTGAACATGACAAAACCAGGAGTGAACCAGAGATCTCCTTTCCCTTTGGGGGATGCAGGGATCCCTTTGTATCTCAGTTCATGTTACATAGGTGGAGAAGCAAAGACCCCCAATCCTCCCAGGCTTTGAATTGTGATCCAGGTGATTGCTGTGGCCATGGGACTGGGTAGAGGTTTATAAACTTAGTCACCATCTTAATTATTTGTTACTCCAGAGAGTGCAATGAGGGGGGGGGGGGGGGGAAGGAAATGCTTTCAACTCCTTTTAACTTATTTTTGCTTTTTAGCTTTATAAGCTAAAAAGGTTGATTTTTTTTTTAAGCTGGGCTTTTTGAAAATATGAAGCAGTGAAATATTTTATGACTTTAGAAATAGTATTCAAGTAGACCATAGCTGTGACCATATCAAAGTACTCAAATATTGCTGGAGAGGCATGCAGGCCTGAGCATCAAAATCAGACTGACAGTTGTTATTACAATGTATTTCACTCAAGATCCACAAATCCTCATTTTAGCTGCCAATAATCCTTCAAATTATTAAATTAAAATCTTGGTGCATAGACCATTGAAAGGGGGTTTAAAGCAAGACCACAACTCACAAGATAACAAAATCTGAAAGCCTTAACATCACAGTTTCTTCCCTGTGGCACTTTGAAACGTTTTCTAGCATTTACTAGAGAATAAAAAAGAAGCAGGAGGGAAGTAGGTCTTGCAAATAGATCCAAACCTCCAGAAACTGATTTGTCAATTAATGAAGTTTGATGAAGATCTTTGGTGAGCTTGAAAGATTAGATTATATATCAAGGAAGTCCATCACTTTGAAGATAAAGACTTCAAGTGATAAATTTGTTTAATAATGTTTTTAATAGGAAGATAAACTATTGGCGTTAAATTGTCTTTTTTAACAGAGGAGGGAGCAAGGCAGAAGAGTAGGTTGCCAAATTTAAGAGAAGGAATACTGCATCAAAGGCAATCTTATATATGAACTACTGTATGTGTACATATAAAACCAGTTCTTCCCAGTTGGTTTTATTCTCCTCAGGTGGATTATTTGTTAACCTACCATAGGAGTAAATCTTTCCACCTGCTATTCTATAGGTCACTTGGCTATACTATTTATTTTTACATTCATAACAAATTCCTCTGTAAAAAGATCCACATGGTTCTTTTTCCTCAGCAGAAAGAATCCCGTTGTCGCTAAAGAAACTGTGCCTGAAAGCAAGTCTACAACTGTGATGGTTTTTCATTTCATACAAAACTAAAACTGTGGTATGCCAATTCAGACAAAGCAGATAACCTTGCTGCTATAAGAGAACCCAAATGTCTTTGAGTTGTTGTCAGATACATGAAATGGATTAATATCCTGGTGTAAAGTGTTGCGTGTTGCATCCTATAATGTATAGAGATCACCACATTGCATGTTGCATCCTATAATTTGCTTTGTGGTGGTGGAAGTGTTTTGGGGTGATAACTGTTAAGTTTCTTGTAAACACTGATTCCCATCACATCTCAACACATATATTGTCTTTTTCTTTGTAATCACTCAGCAATGCGCTTGTACTAGTTTCAATTATAAGACTTCCCTTTCCTTTGTGAAAACTCAACTTTTTTGATTCTGGTCTCTGTCCCACTCTTCTAAAGAAATCAGGAACCACAGAGTTAAAAGATGAACTTTGCAATACCTGACACAAAATCCACAGAGTGAAAATGAGTTTTGTATCTACTTCTGGTGTTCCCATTTATGTTCTGAAGCTGTTTTCAATAGCTGTTGCTTCCAATTAGTGTTGTGCATGTGAACTCCAGATACCCACCCTCTGCCAGCCTTCCACTCTCTATGAAAGGCTTAGGCAATTTCTAGCTTTCCTCTGATCCAGCTGGCACAGCAGAGCAAATATTTACTTATTTTCACACAGAAGCAAATATCTCAGTGTAAAAGAGTTGGAATCACACTCTGTGCAAACAGGTGCTTCATACAATATTGGTACTTTGTGCTGCAACCGATCAGGAATTTATATTGAATCTTCCAAGCACCTCATGCTGCTGGCAGTGCAATTGGACCAAGGCTCAGAGGTTTGTGTCAGTGCTCCCAGGTGATCAGACTTGGTTCATTAGTATGAGTGATAGTTTGTCTATCCTTATTTGTCTCTGTGTAAGTCTCAATGTAAAAGATGCTCTTGCTTGTAACAAGAAATAATCTCCGAACCTGATCATGGTGGCCTGTGCTAGAAGTAATATTATCTTGTTAAAGTACTCTTTAGGCTGTACAAATGTACCTGTGTGCTGAAGGCATAATCATTGTCAGCTTGTTATTCCTGCCTTTTCTCTGTCACAGGGTGTCCTGGTTTCAGCTGGGATAGAGTTAATTGTCTTCCTAGTAGCTGGTACAGTGCTGTGTTTTGAGTTCAGTATGCAAAGAATGTTGATAACACACTGATGTTTTCAGTTGTTGCTCAGCAGTGTTTAGACTAAAGTCAAGGATTTTTCAGCTTCTCCTGCCCAGCCAGTGAGAAAGCTGGAGGGGCACAAGAAATCGGGAGGGGACACAGCCAGGGCAGCTGACCCAAACTGGCCAACGGGGTATTCCATACCATGTCATGTCACATCTCGTATAGGAACTGGGGGAGTGGGGGTGGGGACTAACTGGGTGTCGGTCGGCGGGTGGTGAGCAATTGCCCTGCGCATCATTTGTACATTCCAATCCTTTTATTATTACTGTTGTCATTTTATTAGTGTTATCATTATCATTATTAGTTTCTTCTTTTTATATGCTATTAAACTGTTCTTATCTCAATCCATGAGTTTCATTTCTTTTCCCGATTTTCTCCCCCATCCCACTGGGTGGGGGAGAGTGAGTGTGTGACTGCGTGGTGCTTAGTTGCTGGCTGTGGTTAAACCATGACACAGGGGTGTCCCTTGGCAGTAAAACACAGGTGTTTTAAAAATAAGTGCTATTTATCGATAGAGGGAAAGACAGAACATTGCCTGTGATGCAGATGTGTTAAGCAAAGGTAACATTGTTAAAAGTACAATGAAAGAACCTAAAAAAAGAAAAAAAAAAGTCATGGGATATTTTTTACTCTATAGCAAAATACTCTAAAAATTCTTTTCAAACAACATACTATTTGCTGGGGTGTATGTTTTCTGTTCTGAATTGCTTCAGTGCTGTTGAGTTTCTTTGTTCAGGAAAAGAGGTGGGTTTTTTTCTGGTTAGAACAATTTGCGCTAAAATATTTGCACTTCATCACCTTAACTTTGTGCATTTCTTGTAACAACAATAATTAAAAGTGAAGGAACTTTTGCTTATATGTTAGTTCTTAAACCACAATATACTAGTATTAATCAGATCCTGTGACCACCTCTTCTCATTTGCAACACACAGCTCTGCCACATTCACCCTTTGTCTTAGTAAGCTTGTTAGGGTAGATTTTCTGCCATGAAGAATCTATAGAGTGCCTGGCACAGTAGATCCTTTTTTATTTTCATAAGGGGGACAAGCTTATCTTCTGTTTTTCATGCTAGTTGTCTAAAGGTTCCTCATCCACAACTGTATTCTAGCATTTGTTCCACTTAGAAGCTGATTCTAGAATGTTAACACCAGCAACAAGATGCCATACTTTTCCAAAATTATGAGTTAAAGAGAAGTAGGAGGAGTTGTGGAAACTCAGGATATACCTGAATCTCAATTTTAGATGACAGTATAATGAATTAATATTAAAATCTGCATATGTTCTGTGAAACATACTGTTTGTCTAGCAAAATTAACTGAAGGCTATTTGACCTGCTATGGGCATGGTCACGCTGGGTGTTTGCATATGTGCAAAAGATTGAATTTTCTGCTCAAAAGGCCTTTGCCATGATGTCAGCACTTGGTGAGGTTGGTGGGAAAGGGACGGATCTTCATTTAAATATTCTCCAGAGTACTTAGGCTTCAGAAACAGCAATATTTTAAAGAATAGGTAGTGAGTTTTGCTTTATTCAAATACACTTCATTCATAGTATGAAAAAGGATCTTGCAAATGATTCAGTGTTTCTTTGTCTGTGATTGCTGCGGTGTGTCCATGATTACCTAATTTCAAATCAGGCAGTGTTAGTCTCTACAGAAGTACTTATGAAATCACAGTTTAAATTAGTGAAATAGAAGGGATTATGAGGCAGTATGCTATTCATCTTACAGAAATATTGTAATTTTTTCTTTTATGAGTATTAGGAAGAATAATGTCAGAGCAATATTGATGCTATACAAGCCATTGGGGAGGAGGCACCAGAGGCTTCTGCAGTTGCATCTGAGAGCTAGAATTGTGTATTAGTTTTTCAAGCCAAAGAAACAGCCCTGCTCTTCCCTGGATCCAAGAAAGCAGGGTCTAGCAGCCGTGGGGCAGGTATGTTCTATGTTACTACTGCACAGAAGTAGGATAGTGGCCCAACTGCCCCTGGTACCTGATGCTGATTGTCCCCCTGGACAGTCTGATATTTGACGTGTATGATTTCTCAGAGTGCTCAGCTGGGGGAACAGGGTGGTTAGCTTTTGTGTTGGGAACAGCCTATCATTCAAAATGCATATGAGAGGGGTTTATAAATTGAAACCACATCTGACTGCAGCTATAAAGAGCACAAAGATTTAGACATCCATATACATTTTTTGACTCCCTAGTCTCTGCCTCACTCTTAAACAGGTTCTATATGTGAGGGTCTTTCAGATAGCTCAACTCTTCCCTTCAAATGATGTTTTCTCTTGCTGTCTCCGAGTTCTGAAATCAGGGTCCAAGTTTCCTTCTACATGACTAAAATCTATAACCTTTGGTCCCTGTAAAACAGCTTTTCCACATCCATGGGGATGGATTTCACTGTAGCACCTGTCCTCTGCTAACCATCCCACTTGGCACAATCAGTTTTATCCATTTGACCACTTTCAATTGGATTGCTTAGACCTTTTCAGTTGTCAGCAAATCTTAACAGTTACTCTCTTAACCCAGACATGCCTACCTAGACATATGTGTTTGTCTGCTGACCACGTATTTCCCATTGCAGGTAAATAACTCTAAAACCAGGTTATCCTCTAGAGGTTAGGTGAAAAAAAGCGGGACAAGATTAAATTGCTGCCTGAGTTACAGGCTTCATAAACATCATGCAGAAATCTCCTGTACTCACCACACTGTGCATGAGATTTACACAGGAATCACGAAATGGCATTGCCTCTGATCATGTACTTGAATGTGTTGACAGATAGGAAAGCTTTAAAACTCAAATACCTTTAAGACTTTATGAAACAAATCCTACCTTAGGTTGTCCCCAGGATTAAGGACCAGGGTACTACTGGTATATTACCTTCAGAATTTTTTTTAAATTTGTCTTCCTTAAAGGAGTCAGGCTGAAATAACAAATTGTAGCCTGCAGCTCTCCATCTGTTCCCTCCTGAGAGCATGAGGATAGTGTGAGATGCTCTGCGCACCCTTCACACCACTGCAGGTTGCCTTCTTGTGTATTCAGAGCACGGAAACAACAATAACATGGTCATATTCTGGGCAGCAAAGCTGAGTGATTCGCAGATTGAGTTGACAGGTCTATCCTTAAAAAAAAATCCTTTCTGCT
Source organism: Buteo buteo (assembly GCF_964188355.1). Taxonomy (NCBI): domain Eukaryota; kingdom Metazoa; phylum Chordata; class Aves; order Accipitriformes; family Accipitridae; genus Buteo; species Buteo buteo. The sequence goes on from NC_134172.1 coordinate 66,028,882, forward strand.
CTGCTTTTGTGGTATTTATGAGAGTTACAGAGCTGTTGGTCCAAAAAGCTCAAAAATCCTGAGTCAGAAACTAACTATCTCTTTCCCCGCTCCATACATAGTATACTCACTAAACTTGGTCTGGTTTTTGTTTGTTTTTAAACTTTCCGTTTGTTATCCTTTCATGAGTATGTGACACTCAAAAACCACTCATTCATTCTCCATGCAAAACTGCAGGCTTTGACCACCACTTCCAGTCTGCCATCTATGTTCCTCCTCTCTGCTACATCGCTCCACCTCAGGATGGAAAACCTTTCTGTAGCGGCAAAGCTGACAGCTTTCCCTGTGATGACCTGGCAGAGGAAAATGGGAGTTCATTTTAGTTGTGTGGTGGGTGCATGTCTGGTTCTGTGAATAAGGAGAGTAAGGTAGGGGGCAGGTTGCTAAAACAACTTTATTGGGTCTGCTCCCTATTCACCCTCATGTCCAGCCCCAAGAGAGTCAACAGGTGGTGGGATGCAGAGCCAGAGCTCTGCTTGGTTGAGAACCTGGCTGGAAGTACTGTTCTTCAGCCTCAAAAGGCTGCTGAGAAAGCAGATTTCTGCACTACCTACATTTACTCTTTTTACTGTACCAGAGAGGAGATAGCAGAAGATCTGGTGCCTGTTCCAGAGATCCCCGTAGAGCTCCAGGGATGTCTTTGCTGCTGCTGGAAATCTGTGGCACTGTGGCCTCTACCGGTCACCATTAGCTCAAACAATTCCTTTGAGCTTTCTGGGTTTCCTGCAAAGGTACCCACCAAATTATATAGCTTGCAATAATTTTAGCTTTGCTTACACTAAAATACTATCCTAGACTATCTAGGAAGCCTTGTTCTGTGTAGTATATTGTCTGCTTGAAGAGAAGTGTGGGAGCCTCAGGAGCTGTGCCAGTCAGTGTGATCTGCAAAGCTTTACATGTCCTACATTGCTGAGACAACATATGGGTGTCAAGATGTACCATACTGGAGAGACATTTATAAGGGGAGGTTTGCCTTGAAGTTTCAGAACAGCACGGCTTCTTGGCAGCCTTTACATTGCATTGTACCATGTTTTTTTGTGTATGGCGTTTTTTTGGTTTGGGGTGGGGTTTTGGAGTGGGAGGTTTGTTTGGTTTGGGTGGGAGTTTTGTGTTTGGTTTTTTTTTTAATACAAAGCTATTATGGTACTAATATGCACTGTTCTATTTAGAGAGGAGGAACAGTGGATGTCTGGAATGCTGTTGAGTTCACTGTGGATACAGCAGTGCTGGGTTGAGTGCTGTTCAACTTTCACATTATCATCTCTCACTTCTGTTTCCTTTATTTTCTTTAAATTTTATTATCTCTCTCTCTTCTAGTGAAAAAGTATTTGAATTTCAGAGCTGAGCTGGTGCTTCATCCTCGTGGGAATAAGAGCTCAGCTTCTCCTCCCTCAAAGCACAGTCTCAGATCTCTCTTCCCTTTAAGTGTGTGCCAGCTTTCAGCTCTCGAGTGCCTGTTTGCTTTGACTGGTGTGTTAAGTGGGTAGTGAGTCCTGCTGCCTTCAGACTCTAGGTATTGTCCTAGGAGGATGAGGCATTATGGAATAGGGTTTTTTTTTCATCCTGTAGATTGTGTTATCTGTGTAAGACCTTAGGGTTATAATTAATCTTCTTAGGAACTTGCATGGTATACATACAAGGCATTTTCAAATAATAATTCAACCATTATAACATTCCTTAGTGTCCTAGTTTCAGCTGGGATAGAGTTAACTGTCTTCCTAGTAGCTGGTACAGTGCTATGTTTTGAGTTCAGTATGTGAAGAATGTTGATAACACACTGATGTTTTCAGTTGTTGCTAAGTAATGTTTACTCTCAAGTCAAGGATTTTTCAGCCTCTCATGCCCAACCAGAGAGAAAGCTGGAGGGGCACAAGAAGTCGGGAGGGGACACAGCCAGGGCACCTGACCCAAACTGGCCAACGGTGTATTCCATACCATGGGACGTCACGTCTAGTATAGGAACTGGGGGAGAGGAGGCGGGGAATCGCCGCTCGGGGACTGGCTGGGTGTTGGTCAGCGGGTGGTGAGCAATTGCACTGTGCATGCATCATTTGTACATTCCAATCCTTTTATTATTACTGTTGTCATTTTATTAGTGTTATCATTATTAGTTTCTTCTTTTCTGTTCTATTAAACCGTTCTTATCTCAACCCACAGTTTTTACTTCTTTTCCCGATTTTCTCCCCCATCCCACTGGGTGGGGGGGAGTGAGTGAGTGGCTGCGTGGTGCTTAGTTGCTGGCTGGGGTTAAACCATGACACTTAGATACAATTTCTTAACTGGGGGGAGAATTGCCTGAAGACCTAAACTTAAAAAGTTGTGTATTTGTAAGGAGGGGGAAATAACCTCTAAGTAAAATGTATGGCAATTAAAAATCTAAGCAATGTCACTTGCTTAGAAGCAGCTTTGGGGAAGATCTCATTATGTTATACCATATAATATGTTCTTTATAATAATGTAAGTTGGGGACATTTTGTTTCTGCAGTATATCATATAGAGAAATCGTTGCCTACTCCATGAGTGTGTGTGTATACACCTACGTAAGTGCTCAGTAGAACCTGCCATCTTGTCTGTTTATACTGTGGGAACCTGATCTTTATCTGGGGCTCATACATCCTGGTACAATACTAATAAATACATAAAGAGGCATACAATATGGTAAGATCATTGTTATGTTGTTGCATTAAAATTTGGCAAATCGATGAATGTACTTTGCCCCTTTTCCATTCTGCATGTGCATACACAAACAAGCAGACACACAAATACCTTTGTCAAAGAAGGAGAGGGTCCAGCCCCCAGATACTGTAATACACTTCATTGACATTTCTCTTCGCTGCTTCCTCAGATAATCACTGTTAAATTTATTTAGACACTGTATAAATATTTTTTTATTTATACCCTGAGACCACTGTCTAAAACTGAAAAAGAAGTCTGAAGATTGTTATTGTTTTCAGTGTGGCTGAGGCTGAAGTATCAGATGAAAGAGGAGGAATCTTCTAATTATTGGCTAATTCTAAGCATTGGTGTTCAAGTATGAAGTGTTAGTAAAGTAATTAAAATGGAGGAGAAGCAATGAGACTTTCCTATTGTCAAAATGTTAAACTTAACATATAACAAGGAAAATACAGAAACTTTGTTAAGCTTTCTATGTTAATCAGTACTGAGGAGCTATTTTCTTTATAATAACATCTGCAAGTATCTATCAATAGTGTTCAAGTGTTGACTGTATGTTACAATACTTCATTTTAATTAGACTCCATAGGAGATAGTTAAAGGGTTGATGGGGAAAGATATTGTAGCAGTAAATATTATGGCACATTTGGAAGTGGAGAGGGTAAGAACATGTTGGCTTCAATGTTTGATATAACTAACACTCTGCACTCTGGGACACACTTGTCATTGCTTTTGACTGTAGAAACTCAGTGATATATCGCATTTCAGTTTGGTAAATCTTCCTTGGGGGACTAGTTTGTCACTGAAACACCCTGGTGAGACAGATGCAGCAAGCCTTGCCTGTATTAATCAGCGATTGCTGGGTCACACTGGCAGATGAGAGATCGTGATGTGGGCCCTTGGTTGGAGAGCAGATCATACTGAGTTGAATGCTGGGACCAGAACCAGAAGACGTGAGCAGCGGCCAGGGCTGGTCAGGGCTCAGCAGCCTGTCTCCATTTGCTGTGACTGAGGAGGTTCCTTCCAGAAGGTCTTGGCAACATGAGGAGCAGCTCAGCAGGCAGAACAGGACAGAGGAGTGTCTCTGTAAAAGGAAAGATAAGGGCATGCACTCAAATAACTGTCCCAATCCTTCAGTCCCAGGATCTGGCGGTGGTGCTTTTATTGCTATTTTGCTTTTATTTATTGATTGATTTCTTTTTGGCCTGTAGCCTGTTCAGTGAGTCTTTAGCCCTTTGCATTGTGCTTTATTGAAATCAGAGTCCTTTTTCTTGCTTTTTTGATGTACCTCATTGCAGGGTCAGCAGGCTGTGGCCTTTATTCAGGCTAAATACTAAACAGACTCTAAAGCCTAATTAGAAAACTGAGCAGCTTCCTTCCTATCCCTGCACGTGGTAGGGAAAGTAGTTTCAGTGAAATTAAGTAACCTGGCTTGGGTTCTAAAAATAAATAAATAAATAAAATCTGTGGCAAATACGGATTTCCGTCTGACTCCTGGCCCAAGCAGTAACTCACATTTAAAATGCAGTGCAGGTTCTCATCTGGATTCTTAGTTACTGGTTCTGCCATCCCAAGATGAGACAAAATGAGGTTTTGTCCTGTATAGTAGGTGGCAGTTTGAAGCATTAACTGCTGTGGAAGAAGATTTGAAAGGCAATTTCCCTTCTCAATTTTCTCTTAAGTCATTAAAATTCATCTTCAGTTCTTGAAACATCCAAATTTCTGTTCTGCTTCAGTATCTGCATTGGAGATCTTATGATTGTTCACTGCGCTGAATATCCCTTAAATTTATGGCAAACTGTTTGACACCATTTTACAAATTGTCCGTGATTCTACAGATTTATCTTTAGAAGTTTAATTTTTTCCCTTGCCAAATCGACGCTAATCTTAATATGAACTGAGTTTAAAACTACTTAAACCTGAAGCTACTTCTTTGCTTTTTACTTAATAGAGTTTTGCACTGCTAAGGCACTTTCTTGTTACTTGTCTATCTTCGGGTTGGACATATTCTGACTCCTTAGTCCTTCGGTTTAATATGTTGTTCTGCAGTACTAATCACTCTGTCATCAGTAAAGTGAATGGTGTGAGGAACTGGAGTGCCTTAAAAGCACCTATTTGGGAAGTGAGGAGACTCAAAGTTTGTCTTAGATGTGCAGAAGAGTATAAAAATAACTTAATAACTGTGCCACCTTATTTGAATTTAAAATAGCTCTTTTTTAATTCATAAAAGCTCATGGCAGGAGTTGTCAGGCTTTGGGTGTCAGAAGGGTGATGAATTTGTGTGGGAGTGTGGAGGCTGTAATAATACATAGGACTTTCTCTGCTTCTTTTCTTTAGGAAGCTTGTGGAAGGGGAATAGCCTTTTGTCATACTCGTGTCACATTTTATTTTGGTTTAAGACTGATGAGAGAAGAGAGAAATCTGGCTGTTGAGCAGCCTGTCTCCTCTTGCCTGTCTTTTTTTTTTTTTCCTCCGATCCACAGCTTCTGCTGTTCCTTAGAGTACAGAACAGGCAAAGCTCTAGCTAATCTAAGCAGAAGCAGCTGGGGGGACTTCTGGCCTCTGATGCTAACTGCCCCTGCTCATTACCACTGACTTTTAACTAATGCAGTGATATACTCTCTCCTTTTCTTAATATTGGCTCCATACCACACTTGTTTTTACTAGTTACATTTAACTCTACAACCAATTTAAGTGTGAGCACTCTGTGATGTGTTAATTCACCTGGGATACGGGAGCTGTGTATGGTTTTATGTCTAGACAATAAGCCTAATAAAGGATAATTTCAAAAATTTAAGGTTAATCACAACACTTTTTTCAAGATGCTACTATAATAAATTACTAGGAAGTGAAACATGGGTATAGGCAGTGTTTATTTCCATCCTAGCCATGGTGCTTCTTTGTCCTGGAAGAGACTGTTGGCAACTCTTGCTGTCTGTCAAGTACAGTAGAAAAGTGAGGGTATGAGGAGGTTCATCTTATTCTGTGAAGTAATTTTGCGTTTAAAGGCAGACACTAAAAAAAAGGGTTAAATGAATGGTGAGAACTTCTTTTTTTTCTTTCTTTATTCCTTCAGTTGTGCCTGTAATTGTGTGCTGCTCATTAAGTAGCCAAAGGCCTTTTGAAAACTCCTTTCATTCAAGAAAGATGCCAGGCAGAGCTGCTTGTGAAATAATTATAGAAAATGAGTATTGATGCATGTTTTGACTCTGCTGCAGAAGTAATTCTGTCTTCTCTAGTCGAAGTAATTACATTTGTTTCTAAATAGAGGAAAAGAAACAGTAATTGTAAAAAAAATAATGCATAGATCTGACTTCTACATTTATGTAGTGGCAGAGAGATGGCAAGCAAAAAACTAATTATTATATTAGTGTAGTCATTATTGTGTATTATTCATTGAAGTGAGGTACCGTTATTAAACACATTGAGTCGTGAAAGATTTGTGTGATTTACAGAGTCCTTTGCCTGATGGTTACTTTCTTTAGCACAGTGGAGTATAAATATTTTTATAGTATGCTAGGTTAATAATAAATTTAGTGTAGATATCTGCAGGAACTCAGTAGCCATTGATTACTTTAATTTTAATTTCTTTTTTTTTTTCAGAGAAAGAATGTTTTCAGTCATTGTAAACTAGAATTCTCACATAGGGAAGGGACTACAGCTTATATTTCTATGCCTGTGAAGTTTCTTCTCAGTTCAGATGGCCAGAGGGATAAAATTGTGCTAGCAGCTGTGGTGATGCATTTGCTAGTTTTGGAGTGGGGTGGAGTGCTGTGTTTTACATGGGTCAGGAAACAGTCATGAGAGAGCATTGCTGCTGTTACCCCCAGGCAACATGGACCTGGAAGCCCTGTTGGTCAATTCCCATTTCATCCTCCATCTTTCCAAAAGGACAAGAGATATGGTTGCTCACCCTGAGACTAATATCCCTGTGTTTTTGTTGCAGTATCAAATGATGCGAAAGCTTACTGCCTTCAGTGAGGACAAGGGTTAAGTATATGTTAGGGATGAGAATTCAAAAGCACTGAGTGGGAAAGCCTAGCTTGCAACTAACTGCTCAGGCTTACTGATGCTGGATGCTGCTTGGTTTTCTGTCGTGAATGTGGGCCTTGTGAAAAGCACCTGTATTCCTGGTCTGCAAGATAAACTAAAATTCCTAGAAATACAGATGAACTTACACTGGGCTTGCCAGCAGCCCTGGCAAAAGAAACCCTTGCCAGAGAATATCGTTCCTTCTACATGAAAACTGTAATACTGTGTCTATCAAAATACAACAGGCAAAGAAAACACGTTATTGTGTGTGTCATAGGTGGCACATCACAGCACTGCGGGAGATCCACGTCCTTCCAATAACCAGCTGGCCAGGCAATTACCTATAAGCAAATGATGGCTTTATGACAGCAGTAATGTTTCTTGTGTTGGCTTTCCTAAATGTCATTGTGCTTCTGCTGTCCACAGTGCTTAGCCAGGCCTTGATGAGCTCAGAGTTGCTCATGGCTTAATGTGCTTGGACACTGAATTGTCCTTCAGGCCTTGCTGTGGTACTTAGTCTTCCTGATTTTACCTTTGGTCCTTCACAGTCTGGGGTTGCAGGGCAGAAATCTGTTCTTCTGGCCTCCGTGATTCTTGAGACTTTAGCTACCTAAGAAGTGAAGGTGTATGGAGGGGATCAGAACATGTCAAAGTAGCAGTCTTCATTCCCCTGTGACTATCAGCAATACTCTTGCCTGCTGTTACATGTCCCTGGCAGAACTTGAAGCCTGGGCTCTGTGTAGTAGTTGCTAGCAAACACACAGACAACTTAAAGAAAAGATTTAGGGAAGTCCTCTTAACATCCAAACAATAATCTCACTGTTTTTTGTGTAATCTTCTTGCAAAGCTTCCATGCCCTTTGTGTAACAATGGAAGCCTTTTCCTAGTCATAGGTCAGGAAGGACAAATTTTTGCTGAAGGCAAAATTGGATATGTTGGTAAAACTGGGCTTGCAAGACCAGATCTGACAATGGCCCCTAAAACAAGAACTGCAAATATTCATACTTGCCCCTTCCTCACTGGTACTTGTTTGCATGGATGAGCTGTTTCCATGAGGTCTGCATTGGCATATCACTTTCATACCTACAGATGTGTGCATGAACTGGGGGGATGGCATTCAGGTATGTGCTTTGTGCATAGAGCTGTAGTAACTCCAGCTTTGTGGGTTCCCCCCCAACTTGTGCTATAGCTGAAAAGGTGACCTTAACTGGAAACTGGACCTTCACTGAAAATTGGGATTAAACATTTTGGAACAAACTTTGGATAAGTTTTGGCCCCATGTACTAAAGTCTTACTGGTACATATCTGAAAGCAGAATTAGGCATCTGGAATACATATTGTATGCTTATGTGAGTTGTTTAATGATAGACTTTTAATTGTTGAGTATATTGTTAAACATAGAAGTTAAAGTGAAAGGAATTAAGTGGAACGATGCTCTTAAGTTCTTGATGAGACATTTGTTCCTCAGTTCAATATCAGTTAATTTCCCTGTTTCCTAGAGAGGCTTCTTATTTCTCTGTCTTCTTAATGCTTTTACTCATCTGGAAAGATTAATTTGAATTTCCAGGATTTGATAGTGTGTATTTAACAGGTGTACGTCAGTGTGGTATTGTGGATTTCGATGGACATAGATTGGTAATGGATTTGACATAACACTTTTTGTGTTTCCGAGATCTGTGATGATTGGGAAAATTCTGTATCACCCAGTTGGTCACTGATCATGGAAGACCTGTCCATGTAAAATCACTTAACATGGTTCCAGGATTAATGTTTGAGCTTGCTTTGTGTTTCAACGTGTTTTCCAAAGAGGACAGTGTTCAGCTGCTAACTACCCTTTGCATGGTGAACTGAGCAGCACAGCAGGTGACAAACCTCTCTATTCCAGACCACTAGCAAGACACATATTAGACTTAAACAAAAATTAAACTCTTTGTTAATTTCAGTGGCCTTTTATTGTCCTCCAGGGTTGAATTCTATTTGCAAGGCAATTATTCTTTCAATTTTTAAGGGAGAGCTGTCAAAAGTGATGCAAGAATCCTCCCTACTTCTTGGAGAGCAGAAAGTCAGAGTCCTAAGAGTTTTGTTTTGGTGTAAAATTTTGATGAGTTAAGCAAACTACTGTGCAGATTTGCATACAAGTCACCCCTTAGTGAGTCATAAAATAATACTCAATTTCCTTTTTTTTTTTTTCTTGCTTGTGCTGGAAAGCTTTGGAAGACACATGATGCTGTCAAGACTGTCAAAACTTCAGATAGTCAATTTCAGCTCTTTAAAAAAAAAAAACCAACCAACTCTGGTGTGAATGGGAACAGGGAGAACCTGGCAAACTCTCTGACATCAAGGATTCAGGAGGGTGTTGAGAGATTCCCCCTCTCCAGAATCATGAGCAACATAATGTTCAACCTGTTTTTTCTTGTTTCTTGGGGAGTAAAAAAAGAGGGCACCTTCCCCCCCCACCCCCCAAATTTCCATGCTTGTGAAAGAAAACAGTATACACTAAATTTTTGTGCTAGCATAGTTTTAATAGGGAGGAACGTTTGTGGCTTCAGGTCGTGATGATAACATTGAGCTATGGACTGACAGGTGTGAAGTCTATTTGTGGGGGTCTCATGGAAGCCTGTGGGTTACTGGACCTTCTTGGAAATGCTGTTTCCATGCAGAAATTTTATCACCCCAACATCTGCTGGAAGGGCAGCGTGGCAGGACACAAGCAATCCAAGAGGTTTTTGGGGAGCTCAGCAAGAATAATTTTAGATTGCAGGTGCTGGATGAGCCAAAAAAGAGGAGATTCTCTGTTGAACCTGCTACTCATGAATGGTTTGGGACTCGGAAGGTTAGTGGCAGCTTTGGCTGCTGTGACCATAAGATGATGGTATTTAAGGTCCTGAGGGAAGTGAGGCAGGTGAGTGGTAGAATATTAGTTGTAATAAGGAGGACAGAGCCAGATCATCCTGGAGATGTGCAGAAGAGAACCAGAAGAAATGGATCCATTCAAATTTCCAAGTTGAATGTAACTTTGAAGTTAGCTGTGCTTTGGGTGGGGAGTTGGACCAATGACATGCAAATATCTCCTCTATGATTCTATGATTTTGTTCTTTGTTATGACCTTTTGTGAGGTATATCACAGGTCCTCACCTCCTCCTTTAACAGGGACTTGTAATTTACTGTTCCTCTTACTCAAGAAACTTCTGGCCAGGAGTCTGAGTTCCCTCATCCTTGATTTTTAATGTTGCAGTATCACCTACTAATATGTGTTGGAGGTTGGATGATGAGTGAGGAAGCTGCAGACTAAATGCAAGGACCTAAGAAGTTTTAATCAAGGATTGAGGAGAACTGGGGAAGAATAGAGGACTTCACGGTCATCCTGTTTAGAGGATTGTTGTTCCTACTCCTGCCAGACCAAAGCAAGTCATTCTCCTAGAGATGTTATGAATGACGAGGGCCATACTGCATGAAGAGCTGCTGCAGAGATCTTAATGAAAATATTTTCTCTACATTGTTCTTCATGAACCTTCACTGTGTGTTTTTAACTCAGAGGGAATGGCATTTTGTGTTAACTCTATTATGCAGCCTTTATAAATTGCCTGAGCTACCAGATGGATCACAGACTACCAAAGAGCAGCTGTATGAGGAGTGCAATCATTTTACTCAATGGGGAGTTGCATACACTGGACTTTGAAAGACTCCATTTAAGGAGAAAAAAGAGATTTTCAAAGCCAGCTTTTTTCAAGTAAATAACTCTTTAGCTTTGATATGGCTGCTTCATGCTGCCTTGTCAGTCTAGAGGAAAGATGTACCTTAAATCAAAGTGGACAACTGAGAATGAAAGCTAATAAAAGATTACAATAAAAGAAAGGAATCCCTGTCATAAAAAAAAATAAAAATACAAGACATGGTTTTATATCTGTTGCAGCAAGTGTTCATAAGAGTGAATGACTAATGTATAGTCTGGGCTGAGGTACTTTTGGTGAACTTCTATCATGCACTTTAAAGCTCTGCAGTGATGTGAAAAATAATAAGGGGGGGGGAATTACCAACCACACAGTTTTTCTGTCATCTTGCAGAATTTCATAATGTTACTGTTATGAAAGAAAAATCTCTAATAGGCTGATACTAGTTTTGCTGAGCAGGCAGGTACACAGTGCATAAGCTCATGGATCAGGATTCATTAGCCTCATATTTTATAACTGAAATCAACATGATTAGTATTTAGCAGAGCATTAGGCCACTGACCCTGAGCAGTCCTGTGAAGGCCATCATTACAGACAAGGCGTGGAGGAGGCAATAGTACATTATTATAACTGAGAGCATCTATCACTTTTAGGGAAGTTTGTTTAAGCTCCTGGACTTGAGTCAGTGTTTCAAACTAGTGACCACTGCTGAAAATAGGATAAGCCAGTTTGGAGTTTAGTCCTCTTTCTCCAAGTACTCCAAATTGCTGCTGGTTTGGGGTAGATAGTTATTTCTTGCTTGAACACATTTCCACATCTAACTCAGCAGTACAGCACAGGAGTGCAAGTACATTGATGTAACCCCGAGGCAGAATCTGTCATGTTTTAATGCACGTGGCTCAGTGGTGTGGCTCTGTGTGGCCCTCAAAGTTGCTGGTTTTTCTGCTAAAGCCTCAGAATGGAGAAAGCAAAGGGGATTGTTAAGATGTGTCTTATTCAAGTGCACAGGACGCAAGTGGAGAAACAAATGTGCCCTTGTTGTAAAAGTGTGAGGTGCATTACAGAGGTGGTGATGTGAGGTACAAGAACAGGATGAACACAGGTCTATCTAAACCTACTTTTGAAACCTTGCAGTGCGTGGAGGACACTTTGGTCTGACCTGTCCTGGGACCACAGCCACGTGCTATTTCTAACTCGTTGAATAGAAAAAGGGGCAGAAGCTGTCCTCCCTCCCATTTGTGTGGCTTTGTTCCTTTGCTTCTGAGTGCTGAATTGTTTATGGGAAGGGGACTGAGTTGTTGAGAGGCCTGGGAGGACCAGTTTGAAGTGATGGTGAGAATAAAGTTAATTGCTTTGCTTCATTCTTTCCATGTGTAAAAGGAAGGTGAGCAACATTTCTCCTGCTTTGCATGGTGAGAATGGATATGCTAAGGTTTTGTTTGTTTTAGCTGGTGTAATTGTAGGGACCATGCCGTAGTTATAGTGCTTGTCATCCTGTTGTCTTTGGGTTGGTAAATAGCAACTGCATGTTACCCCAGAGACGTTGGTGTGTTCAGTGTTTCCACAGGGTTCTTCCAATGGGCAGTATTTTGGTGTTTGTTCCCTTCCTAATTTGTGTAATACTGTTTCACAGAGGATATCAGGACAGGCTTACATGCAAAAAGATTTAGTAGCGTCTGTTGCTGATGGCAATGAAAAGGGGGAAGGGGGATGATGGGATGACCAAAACCCTAAACAAAAAAAGAGAGAAGGGAAAGATGAAAGAAAAGTCTTCTTAGTGGCCAGCTGGGAAGAGAAGCAATTAAATCCTCCCCCCAACGCTTCTGCAGCGAAGCTCTGTAATACTTTGATAGAAGGAACTATATATACTTTTCATCAGGACCTTCTCAAACTCCCTGTTGGTTGCAACCACTTGAGTTAGCATTTGTGCTGGTTGGAGCATGTTTTGAGCAGGAGGATGTGTTGCCTGCTGAGTTGAGCTAATGGAAAGCCTTCAGCACTGCACGGGTTAAGGCACTTGAGACACTGTGTACATGCACGTCCCATGTCGGTTTCCCTCACTGGGGCTGGGCAGTAGGCATCTTGTAATTATGGAATTTCCACACTCTGTTTTCCTTGCCAGGAATTCTGTAGGAGGAGGTGGTAGTATGGAAAAGCCCTTCTTCCAGTCAAAAGCCTTTGTGACTTGACAGGTGAAACTGGATGCCAGAATTCTGAAGCAGAAAAGCACGTGGTACTGTGAAGAGTAGGTTTTGGCTGACCCTCAAAGTACTGTTGGTAGTTTTATCTTCTGTAGGGAAGGATTGCAACACATTTTACCTTTTGCAGGCAAGGGCCCTGCAACAAAGGGAGACTCTGAAAAAGCATTAAAGCAATAGTATCAGCACATCCCTCTCCCACTAATGTCCTGCTGTTTATACGCATCCTAGAAAACCATTCTCACAGTGTGGAAAATTGTCAAAGATTTCCAGAGTACTTCATGCTGAATTGCACCAGAACTGTGCTGCACAGTCCTCTAAATGTCATAATGGCTCATTTTGTTTTTATAGTCAATGCAAATGAATTAATAATAGTTTGCCACTTCCTACAAATAATGCCCTATTTCCTCCATGTAACTGTGCAGATCCTGCAGAAGATCATGTTTTTGACAGAATGGAGGCTCAGCAGAGCTGTTTCTCTAGACACAGTTTTAGACTGGTAGAAATGATGTGTGCCTGGGTTTAGGCATTGCATATCTGGAAGCAGCTTGTTTTTACTTCCTTTTCTTCTGTGGTCTGTCCCACTCCATTAAAAAAACCCAACTGTCAAGTGACCAAACTGTGTGTGACGGAGACTCAGTTCTGGAAAAATGAAAAGATTGGAACTTAACCAGGGAGTAAATATTGAATAGAGGGCTGGGATTCACCGGGTGATAAAGGAACAGGTGAGGAGTGGTACAAGGGAGGACAGCTTCATTAGGGAGAAGTAGCAACAGATGCAATGTGCTGTATGCAAAGTATGTTATTTCATATAAAATATTACTGTTTCTCTGTGTGTCAGTCCTTCAACAGATTTGCATGTGCATAAACTTGGCACGAACTGAGTTCTGTCCAAGCCAATGGAGTTCTGTTCAAGTCAGGTTTACGTGGTCAGATCTCATTGAAGTTTGAGTTGCAAATCTTCAAGGATGGCACTTAGCAAATACTGTGGCATTGCATAAATAATTTCAAGACATAGTATATATTATGGGTGATGCTCATTACCATGTTGCAAAGCAGTAGATTGAAACTACCGAGTATAAAATGTCTCAGGAAATAAACTCTGTCCGTGTTGTGTGTCAACAATCATACATGGCTTGTTAAAGCAGTCAGGGAAAAAAAAAAGCTATTCTGTACTAATATGCTCTGCTTGGAGGAACAGCCTGGCTGAGGTATGAAGATAGCAGCAACAATAGTTAAATGTGCTTTCGTCAAGAGATATTCACAGGCTCCTGTGTTATCCTTTGAGAGCAATGATTCACTTGTAGTGCAGCCTGCTGTGAACTCTCATTGGGAATCACATGGGATAACCTGTCCCTGAAATTACCTTAAGTGCTCCCTAACACTTTAACCTGGATTTCCAGTGCATAAAGGCTTTATTTTGAGAGGAATAAATTCAGTGGCCATGTAGATGTATGGCATGACCCGGTATTTTTAAAATCTGTTGTTCTTAGCCTGTAATGATCTTAAACCAAAATATGTTCAGTGCTGCAGCATACCGTGTACAGTGATACAGGAAGAAATGTGTAGGTTGTGAAGTGTTTGTAAATGTTTTACTTTAATTTTAGAAAAAACATGCAGTACAGAAGAGAAAAATAAGGAAAGAGAGGTTGAAGCAGCTATAACAGTCTTTTTTTTAATAGAGAACTGACAAGTTTAAATGTCAAGGCCATAATAGCAATTAATTCAAAATGCTTAATTATAATTTTGTGTCCAGATTTGCTTTCTATGCCACAAAGCCAAATATAAATTAAATTGCCTACTGCTGAAACATGGCCACTAAGAGACTAAGACATACTAGGCATTTTACTTGAGGAACATTATATAAGGACCAATACTTTTGGTTAAAATGAGGTGGAAACATCTCTTAATTCTCTCCTTTAGTGTGCAAAAAGGCAACATCTTGGTATATCTCACATAACTGTGTTTTGTATCAGCCAGAATGGCTAGAGACTTACCTCAAAATGCTGGATGTTGCACTAGGGATGAATTTTTGTGGTTAGCTACGTTTATAGAGGCATACAAATGCTTCACTGCCCTGGGCTTTATGGTGTGTGTTTTGAGTAAGAGAGTTTGTCAGCAAACAATGCAGCATATTCCAGGAGAGCAGGGAAAGCAATTATCTTCCCTGGCACCCTCAGTTCAAAAAACAGCAATATTGTGGGGCAGGGAGCTAATTGCTCCATCTGTTGCTTTGGGCCTCTCAGAGGGAGAAGAGGTCTGTCTGCCACATTGTCTAGTGCACGACACAGCGAACGTGAAGTGTAGCCTGTCCAGACAGGCTGGGACTCGGGAGCAGGCATGAGCAGACTCTTGTTGGAAGTTTAAAGTGCAGTTTTGCTGTTACTGCATTGGCTTTATTATAACCTTAATGACTTTCAGTACATCACTGCGGTAGCCAGAGTTCTTGTGTGTGTTGTCTGTCAGACTGGAATCAATGAGGTTCATTGTTTTCAATCAGAACTTGTGTTGGGTACGTTTTTCTGCCTGTTGGTTCAGTATGATCTTGAACAAAGTAAAGCTTTCTGTGTGTGCAAACTGCTGTGCAGAAATGCATTTCGGTGTCTGCATAAATTGTCGTGGCCCAATATTACATCTACATTTGCAAAAAAGTCCTAGGTGTACCCCAGTTTGTATTGATGGCCTATTTTACTTTGTGTAAAAAAATGTGCATTGGCTTTTCCATCTTCAAACTTGTCCCACAGTATCTTTATGTCCTTATACATATGTATGATATTCTGATATATATTAGCATTGCTTTGTAATCTTATGTTCATGAACTGCTTGGGGATTCTGGGATGGCAATTGAAAGATATTTGTGAATTAAAAATATAGACCGAGCTGTCTACTGGTGCATACTTTTTGTTACCGTTCACACTACAACTTAAAAAGCAGAGAGGCCTTAACTTACCTTTCTCTAGCTCACATGCAGGTGGAGCCTGGAGCTTCAGCTTTCATCCAATAGATCAGCACTCCACACCAGGCCTCTGGCAGCTCCTATTATGGTTTTAGGTAGCTTACAATAGTAAGAACAAAATTCAAGCCCTGACAGGGAGAATTTCTGATTATTCAGAGTTTGTACCAATGTCAGTTAATAGCTTTTACTGGTCAGGACCTTCCATTGTTTAGAATGCTTGTGAACATCCTGCTTGTAGACTACGCGGTGTCTTGGGTAGTGACTGAAAAGCCGTGAACGAGCTGGATTTGTATCATCTGAGCCACCTTCCATAACAGCACTGCATTGCATTCTTATTTCTTTTTGGGAGCTTCTTGGTTTAATGTAAATTGTAAAACCTAGTTTTATCCTGTTTATAAATGGCTACTGGCAAGGTTTGTCAGTTATTTGCAGAGTAGACAGAAAAGGAAAGGGAGGGAAGTTAATAATACTCAAATATCATTTGCTGTCTGGATGGCTTTAATGGGACATTAATGTGAGCAGTGGTTATATGTTTCTGGGTGTGTAACCCAGTCAAGTTCAGCTGAAGATGTATTTATGTAGATACATACACAAACTATGGTGAGGTAGCAGTGGGGTTTCTTTCTCAAAACAAGAATGTCCTTTTGTGGCTACATATGTAAATGTTAGCACTGAACTTGTTAGGGTAGTTTTGTTAGGGAATGTGGTTGAAAGTGAGATCTCATAAGCCTTATGAACATGACCAAGAGATGTGGAAGACAGTTCATTATTCTGTGTCTCATACGAGGAAAAAGAGCTGATGAAGGCTGAAATAGCACTTAGTTTTTATAGTGTCATGATTTAACCCCAGCCATCAACTAAGCACCATGCAGCCACTCACTCACTCCCCACCCACCCAGTGGGATGGGGAAGAAAATCAGGGGAAAGTAGTAAAACTCATGGGTTGAGATAAGAATGGTTTAATGGAACAGAAAAGAAGAAACTAATAACCATAATGATAACATTAATAAAATGACAACAGCAATAATAAAAGGATTGGACTGTACAAATGATGCGCAGTGCAATTGCTCACCACCCGCCGATCAACACCCAGTTAGTCCCTGAGCAGTGATCCCCCTGCCCACACTCCCCCAGTTTATATACGAGACATGACGTCCCATGGTATGGAATACCCCGTTGGCCAGTTTGGGTCAGCTGCCCTGGCTGTGTCCTGTGCCAACTCCTTGTGCCCCTCCAGCTTTCTCGCTGGCTGGGCAGGAGAAGCTGAAAAATCCTTGACTTTAGACTAAACATTACGTAGCAACAACTGAAAACATCAGTGTTATCAACATTCTTCTCATACTGAACTCAAAACATAGCACTGTACCAGCTACTAGGAAGACAATTAACTCTATCCCAGGTGAAACCAGGACATATAGGTATGGTAGTTTTGAAAAAACCAGAGATGGAAGAGCCCTGGAAGGATTGCACTGCTTGTGATATGCTGTCTTTGTTTGCATAGAAAATTGTACTCTCTGTGTTGTGCCCAATCCAAGTTTAGATTACTGAAATGATGGGGTTGTCACAAGGTGCTTGTACAGCTGTGGTTTTTAGTTGCCTTTGCTTTTATTGCTTACATTATACATACCCACAAAACTTGAGTCAGCTCTGCTGATAAGCTAACCAAACGTATGAACTCCTCAGCACCAAACTGATCTTTGCTGTGTTAAAGATTTAAATGATAAAGCAAGTCTGTGATTTTCTGTTGAGGAGTCAGAAATAAAAAGCACAAATTTATAGAGCCCAGGAGGTTTTTTAGTAGTCTAACATTTTATTTATGATACTTTATTTTGCAATACACTCCACTTAAATCTCTCTCCTTCTCTAAATACCCTCATTGAGCCTTACAACCAAAGACACAATGCTGTGCTTCATTTGCTCAGACTCAGGCTGCTGGGATTGTATGCAGAGAAAGCAAAACTGAACACCAACTTGAAGCTTTCTTCCCATCTGGCTGTCACAGGAGATCGAAGGGAGCAGCTCCCTGCCTTCCCAGCTAGTTAAGGGTTAACAGGACTGGCCGCACTGGGAGCTGCTACCACTGTTGTTCTTTGCTGTTCCACTATGTCTCAGCCTCTTTGTGGTGGTGGTAGCAGCAGCGATTCAAAGAATGAAGGTTGCATAGCTCTGTCTTAAAAGTACCACCATCAGAGGTAAAATACATCTTAATACAAGGAGCTGTTATCACCAGGTCCCATTTGTTATATCCTTGGCTGTAGCATGTCCTGCTAGCTCCGAAGAAGGTGAAGATGCCTGTTTGCAAGCCTGAATTGTTTCCCTGAGCCACATTCAGTGCACAGGTTGTGAATCAGGCCACGGTGAATAGGTTAATTTTACTTTATTGACTTCCCAAATTTTTGTTTTGAGGTTGAGAAAAGGATGAGGTTTTTATTTGTAAGATTAATTTTTAGAATATACAATTTATGTGAGTGTGCTTTCAGATGGAAACTGCTATTTTCAGCTGAAACTTAAAAATACAAAATTTTTTTATTATGATTTTATGGGGGGGGGTGGTTCTCAGTTTGAAGTTAAAGATAATTGAACTGGCTACAGCAGAAAAACAAACCCAGGTTTGCATTTAAGGCTGATTTTTGAGGAATTGTTAGCTGTAGTAAGTAATACTAGGTTTTTTTTGAAGATTCAAGAGTTCAGAAAGAGCACTTTTAATCTTGTGCCTGGTTTTGCAGTTACACAAAGGAAAACTATGAGAAAGACATTTGGGTTTTTTCTCCTATTCTCAATACCCAGGTACATAACTTTGGCTAAGCTGTCCAACTAAGTGCCTGGCTGCAACATCTTCTTGGCACCTACAATAGTGGCTGCAGCTCATTCTTTTTAAAAGTTTCAAACAACTGTGTTCCCAAGCAGTAGGGGACTTCTTCCAGGTGAGGAATTTGACTTTGTTTAAAACGTAACAAATATGTACAGCTTTAGATACTAAATAGCCTGTAAGAAAACATATTTAAACTAAAAGCAAACAAAGCCAATAGTCCCATAGAGTTAAAATATTTTAAAAACCAAAACAAAACAAGTTCGCAGGTACTGAAAAAATTCTCTCCCACATTTTCCCCTACGTGAAATGAGTTTCATGATCTTGATACTATTTTTGTTTAAAGACCCCTTAGTATGTGTGTACTTACTGGCTGCTACAGCAGGAAGGTCAGTGAGGAACAGATTCTTGATGATGAAATCGCAGATGCCTTCCAGTAGAGCTGTATCCAAAGAACACTGAAGCATCCCACCAAGGTGCTTAGGGTGGAGGAGGATTTTGCCTACCGCTGCTCATGTGCTTGTTTTGTTGACACCAATTTCCTCAAGAGTCAGAACTGAATCCTCTCATGTCACCTCCACAGATCAGAAGAAAGAAAAATCTGAGGCAATAACAATCCTTGGTTTGATTTTTGTAGCTTAGCGTAGAACAAACATGACAGGAGCAAGCTTGCTCTCTTTTTTAAAACTAAACAAAAAACTTAGGTGCTTGGCCATTCTGTGAAGAATTATTTCATGTGCAATAAAACATACAACCTAAGGAAGTAAGGCTTCTTGCAGAGCATGGCTCACTGAAGAAATAAAATAGGCAGACATATGCACAGACAGGCATACATGTGCATGCATGCATGCATTCACGTGGACTTGAATAGTTCATTTTATATACATGAAAGTCAATGACATGTAGTAAATGTGACCTGACACACTTTAAATAACTTTGATTTGGTGGTGTTCCATGTTCTAAAACTTGAAAGCATTGCTATAAAGAGATTTTGGAATATAGATGATCTTGGCAGAGTGAACCTGGAGTGTTTGATTGGCTCAGAGAATATTGTGAACTAAGTGATAAGAGAAATTGCATAAAGACGAAGTTTCGGTTCCTGGAAGAAGCTTGGATAATATAAAGGTGCAGATAATTTGACATTTATCTGTTTTGAATTTTGATTCATTTCTGTAGTTGTAGATGTTCTGGTGATGGAAGTGTACGTGTGTAATCTGTGTATCAGCCTGTAAGGAGGAACTCATTAATTTACAAAGCTTTCAGGGAAACTTGAGCATCAGGAGAACAGGAGTCGTGCACAGACAGGCAGCTCTAGTGGTGAGCAGATGGGGCTCTTGGCTCTCCTTCCCTTCCACTGTCATGCCCTGCCAGTCTTCATGGGACAAGGACCCTTTCCCCCTGTTCTTTAGCACTTACCTGCAGTGTTAAAGACCCACATCAAGACCTTTTTTTACTTCACTGTCAAAATTGGTTATTTGAAATCTGCTTGGCCCAGGCATTGGATGGAGACTTTCAGATAAAGGCACTCCAAGCTTCCAAGTGTCCTGCATTGACTGCTTATTGTCCCTTTCTGAGCGGGGGCATCAACCATTGCCCCTGAACAAACAGCAATTGTGGGACTGAAAGGCGAGTTGAAACTTGGTCAGAAGACATCCTGGCAATTCAGGCCACATGTTTTTTCTATGCACAGCAGTTGGTAAGAGCGGTGGAGCAGTTAAGAGGAGGCACTGGAGGAGCAGTCTGCACTGTGAAAGGGCAGGTTACAGTTGGGGGAGAAGGGGAAACAGCGTCTTTAGAAACACTCTTTGATTTGAATTGGATTATTGTCCTGTAACACCATTGCCAGGTGGTATCGTTCATGCAGCCAGCAACTTTGACTTTAAGTCCCCATATGCATATAGCTTAAATAATTAGACCATACTTGCATCTCAGATCACAGAGAAAGCAGAGCAGAATATAGAAATCCTTTTAACAGCAGTATTGTATCTGTTTTGTCATAACCAAACACAGAAGAGTAGCTTAAACTCTCTCTTGAAAAGAAAACGCTGAATGATATTAGATCAGTGACCCTGAATCCGTGGTTGCTCCCTGAAGTTCAGGATGGGGATTTAAATGGGAAACAAATATGGTGCTAGATGATATGTAGATAGGTGAAAGAGGAAGAAAAAAAATGGCAGAAGGGATAAATTGAATGTGTCAGTACAGGCAAATGTACAACAATGCAGCATTAATATAACACAGTGGTGGAGCTATCGGTAATGGGAACCCACAGAAAAACAAGGCTAGGAAACAGTAGAGGTCTTTTTTACTATTAAGCCTATGAACCTTTAGGCTACTCCCTATTAAGGGCATGCAATAAAACATTCTCAGCTGTTTCCAGAACACATTTTGTGGCAGTGACCACAGCAATAAATTGGAAGCATTGGCTGCATTTTATAGAGACTTCTGGAAGCCTGAGATACTTGAAAAATACATTGGAGAAATGCTTGAAAACACTTTGGGTCTGCCCTCAGGCCACTCCTATAATGTTGGGCTGCTTTTTTCATTCCTGTATTGTTAATCTTTCCTTTTTCTGTGTACTTGGTTCCACACCAGTCCTGCAGCATAGAAAATCAAAATGTCATTGATGAAAAGATGTTTGAAGAGTGAGCTGGTGCTGACAGGGAGCTGGGTGTTGGCCACCCTGTCAGCACCATCTTGTCACTGTAACTGAAGATCATTATTAAAATAAAATCTAGCAATAGCTTCCTAGTTTTTGAGGGTGGCTGAAGTTGAATGTATTTTGATGAAGAACTCCAACTGAATCGCACTGCCTTGTTCTTTTAAAATACTTCATTAAAGTGAGCAGTTATTTAATTGCCCATGCAAGTAAGTGTTACAGAGTGTTTTTCTTTCCCATCCATCCCTGGAAGACATTGCTGAGTTTTAAGCAATGTTTCCCTTTTCCTCTATTGTTGTATATTAAATTATGCAACCAATTGTTTCTATTTCCTTATCTTGTTTTATGTTTCTCCTAGCAGTTGCATTTCGAACTGTACTTAAATGAAAGAGACACATCAATCATTTTCAAAGGAACTGGCATTGGGTGGGAAAAGGATTTGATGCAAGTTCATTGTTTGACAGTTTCAGCCCTTCCTTGCTGGCCTTGTGGTCCCTCAACAAAGCCTGTAAATACTCTTTTTTTTTTTTTTTGGCTGAAGGGTCTTCTGCTTCCTAAACAGAAACTGAGTGCTTAGTATGTTTTTTAAATGTTTGGAAATCCGGTGATGTAAAAATTGGAACTTTTTTTGAGTGCTGCAAAGTGTTCCATTCAAGTAACCACTTGTTTTCCTTTGGCTGTAATAATACTGGTTTAAAACTGTTATTTGACATGAAGGGTGATTGCTAGCCCCTTGTGATCATGCTATTCATAAAGTACAAAATGTAGGATGACAAACTCCATTTCTTAGAGGACTCAAAAAAGTTACGATTCAATACATCATACATTGGAATAACTGAACTGTTCCTGAGCATGCAGTAAAATAACTGACATACAAAGTTTGGTGTTTTTTGTTGAGTCAGCAATGTGCATTCAACATTTAGTGATGGGAAGTAGTCTCTCAAGCCATGTGGTAGAGAGTTAATATTGATTCTGAAATAAATAGCTAGTTTCACATATTTTTGTAGTGGGTAAAGAAGCTGGAGCTTAACACCAGTGTAGTTTCCTATTTGTAAATAGGCAAAGAATCGAGTGACCCTTAGCAGTTCAAGACAAGTTGTCCTACCTCAAAGTTTAAACATGCTAAAGATCCTGTGTTCCATGTCATCTATATGTGTTCAGTGAACCTTTATGACCTATATCTGAAGAATTTATTAAGGATGAAAGCAAAGAGGTCCTACAGGAATTACTTTAAAAAACAGTAGAAATTAATAAAGAATTATGTCTACTCCTAAAGATTTTTAAGACCACCCTATAAAATTCTATAGCAGGAATAAAATTAAGTGTTAAGTTCTATACAGTGATATGAAAACACTACATATAGAATGTAATAGAAAATTAAATATTTTGTAAGGTACTTTCTCATAAGGGATAACTAAGTATCACTAGTCTGCCTGGACCTTTAATCAATATGAAATTCAATTTGAAAGTGAATAAAAGGGGTAACAACTGTTCTGCAAAGAGAAAATCACAATATATCACAGTCTGGGGAACATACGCAGTTCTAAAGTATAGCAGAAATGTTTCAGCAGCAGAAAATGATAGGGAAAAATGTCTTCTGAATGGTATTTGCACACCAGAAAAGAACCGTTGTCAGAGTGCTCCAGTGTTTCACGGAGGGAATGTAGACATCAATGATACAGAATGTAAAATGAGGAAAGGCCAGGCTCCAGGCTTTGTAGTATCAAACAGAGGTGACTTTATTTTTTTTTTTTAAATAGCCTCAATAATTTTACCAGTGTTCTTTATTCAGTTGCAGAACAGTGACTAGTATCCCACATGACTGCACCCAGGAAAATGTGGGGATAGATGATAATTCAAATCACCAGAAACACACAGACTGCAGAGGTATAAAACCACACCGCAAATGCACCATTATTCTTTGAGGAGAATAATACCGGTTGGTTATTTTCTGAGGGCTACTGGTCACAAACTACTTGTTCAGATTCTCAGTTATGTCTATGAGGTTTTATTTTGTCTGTAATTGCATAAAACCCAGAAACTGTGTTATAAACAACATCCAAGTTCATGATCTGTACTATGTTGAAGGAATTGCATTTTCAGTGATCCTTACTATGAAGATGCAATTCCCTCAAATATTTGCCAACAGATGGTTTTGGTTTCTTCAGTTGCTTGTTGAAATTATTAAAATACTGCTACTACTAGTTTGAAAGACTTATTAATCATTGTTAGGGCATTTAGTACAAAAAGCATTTTTCAGGTAGCTGACCTTTTTCAGTTCTGCTTACTACAAAGGCAATGAATGCTCAAGTTTCTTTAGAGCTACAATATAAAGAAATGTCAATGGCATGTTATAGCCGATTTGATGCTTTAAAAGACACATATAAGAAAGGAAGAAATAAAGGGAAGAAAATAGACAATTTCATGGGAAAGTGGGTACTTGTAGAGGTGCATCTTATCTGTACATTTTATTGTAGCATGGTCATACTGATATTTTTGATGTTCTGTTTTGTTTGGATTTCATCATGAATGTGGTAGATGAGATGCATTTTAGTCCAAGATCTCTCAAATCACTTGATCACATCTTAAAAACTATTTTTTAAAGGTGGTGGGTTGAAATATGACAAAGGTATGCTGGCGTAAGGGCTCTCAAATGCCGTTGTGCCAGTGACCATATCTTAATAATATCTCACATTTGCCTCACATCACATTAAAGGCACATAAATAATTTCTTCCTCCACCCTGTCCTTCTTGCATATCAGAAATGAGATTGCTGTGTTACCTGCAGAATGTTTTTTTTCTTGGAAAATGAAAGCAACAGCATCCAGTGGCCAGCATTTCCAATGGAGCTAGTAACATGGTTTCAAGTAGTTCTTTTAGATTTAAAATAACTTCTGACAAAAATACACATTTTAAACATTTAGGCCAGTACTGTGAAGTAGAAAATGGCAAAAGAAAAAATATCTTATTGTTTGGGATGTGTGTGTAGTGTAAATATTTGATAAAGCTATGTCCAGCCAACAAGTAAATATTCAGTCTGCCCATTGTGACTAATTAGGAGATATCTGAGCTTTCAACTGACACAGTGCCTTCAAACACAAATGGCTAGCAGCATAGCCAAGAACTATTCCTTATTGACTTGTACTGTTTTATGTTTTTACCTTTATGCCATACTGCTGCAGACAACATTAGATGTCTGCTCAAACAGAAATCTAATTGAGCTTCCTGATCTAGTATCTAGTTCTAATGACATTAGAATAGATGGAGTAAAACTTTGTTACCACTCTATATATATTTAAAATTAAAGAAACAATAAGAAGTGGGCAGAATATCTGTATGTTATAGCTGTAGCCTTTGGCAAGAGCAGTGTATGCTTCTATAAATTCTGTTTGATATTGTTGGATCTCTTATGTGACAGCGATGTTGAAATGAAAGAGTATTACTGCAGAAAATCCAGGCATGAATAACATGCCAGCCTAGTAGTGTTCAGATATGGGAAGCTGGCCACAGATTTGAAACCAAGGTGTTCGCTTTGTTTTCCTTTCTCCTTCCTGGAAGACTGGGAAAAATGTTTGAATGGTGCTCGTTTACAGCAAGGAACTTGGTTGCTCATGCAACCTTCATTGCTTTTGTTTTTTTTTTTTTTGTTTTTTTTCTTTTCCTTTCTCTACAAATAAATTGCTAGAGGAAAATGTAGCGGGAGAAGATGTCCTTAGATGCCTTTGAAGATGTAAAAACAGCAAATGGAACCTGCAGTGGTATAAACATCAAAGATCTGCCCAAGGAAAATCAAAGGATTTCTTTGAGTATATCAGCTTGCCCATAAATTGAAATGCTTCAACTGCTGCATGTATCCTCTATACTGGGCACCTTACAATTGATTTTGATGCCACCCAAACATAAAAGGATGTGCAGTACTTAACAACTGTTTTTCTGTATAATTCTACATCTCAATTCTAAAACAATAGTGTTGCCAAACTATGCCATGCTTTCTTCCTTAAATCCTGCATTTTTAAAAGTTTGGGGATACAGCCAGCAATGCTTCTCGCTCAAAACTGTGAAGAAACTGGTTGTTATCATCCCAGAACTGGTAGTGGGTGTTGCTAGCAACCTTTGACTCTAATATCAGATTGGCTAGTTGAATTATTATTGTTGGTCTTAGTACTACAATATTTTGTTATCAAATGTTATATATCAATATATTTACATAGAGAGTGTATGATATAATTAAATAGTTCAGTATTAAATGCATAGTAGTAGTACTTAATAGTTGGCTAATTCTTCTGGGCTCGTAGTTTCTCTTAACATGTGGGAGGAGATGTGTGCGCGGCTTTGCTGAGGGGGGAGCACAAAAGAGGAGTATCTTACCATGAGTTGGACATGGATGTCATGGGCAGTTTATATTGCCAGTAGCATAGAAAACCACCACTAGCTACTGCATCCCAGTCTTTTCTTTGTCTCCCGCACACTTATTCCTGTATCAGGGTAGTCAAGGATTAATATTAATACCAATAGGATGTGCACATTGCATTATTTTTGTATTATTATGAATGTTTTCCTCTTTATGGCTTTTCAGACTGGAAAAAAATTTTTGAGCTTTGTGAGTTTGACCTTATATTGGCTACTACTGCAGTCTTTCTCAAGATGAATCTCTCTGTTTTGAGGACAATGATCTTGTAGGGGCAAATGAAAGATCCTTCTCAGTATAATGCAGAGAGTGAATTCCCTGGTATTGAACCTGAGGCATTAATAGTGCAGGCATTTGTTTCATCAAGGAAGCGCAAAATGCTGTTTTGACACAATTTTATGTAATGATTATCTTTGGATGTGTTCTAAATTATGGGGTATTAGAGGAGATTTTTAGTGCATTGTTGGTTTGGCTTGGCTGCTTTTTTTTTTTTAAACTTTATGAGTTATGTGTATTTTATACAGTTGCCACTTACTGCTATTTATTGCTTATAACACTAGTTTTATTTTGATATGATTCTGTTTCTGAAAAGCAGAGCAGAAAAAATAATTTATTGGTTAAACTCTGTTCCTGAAAGTTTTAAACCTGAAAGAGCCTTTATGATCTGTTAGGGAACAGGGGAAGACTCAAAATACTCAGGAGAGCAGCCAAGGGAAAAGATTTTCTGATTATTCACTTGGTTGTAGTCCTGCTGTCTGTCTGTGTCTGAAAGATTTTCATTATTAGAGGAAAAACATCTTGAAAATGCTTTAATAAATTCTAAATATATATAGCTTTGATAGAGAGTCTGTTCTCTTGGTGTAGATCAACAATTCCTCTCCTTTTCAGGTGCTGCTTGTAGGAATTATGAGCTGTATGCCATAGGGATCTTTTACATATGTGAGTGCCACTATGGAATGAGGTTCAGATGTTGTCAGCAGTGATTGCAGCTGTAGCTTCTGCATTATGTTTTGTTTGTTTGCTGGAGGTGCAGAAGGGGATTTGATCAGCACTTCTTCCTGGAAAATAAAGCTCTTTGGCACTGGTACTACCAGTGTAAGGAAACAGATTTTCCTTTTGGGGTATAACACCATTTTGCCCGTTACTGTACCAGAGTAACTATTCCATATTGGGCAATAAGTAAATAGCCTTTAGTGTTTGTATGTGCCTTGAGAATTTTGGGGCCAGGAGGAGAGAACAAAATGAGACATTTCTGGGTGAAGCCTTTGTTTGGGAAGCATAATTAGGACATCTTGTGAGGCTCTCAGTTTGATACCTATGTCTAGGGCTGTGGCTCTGCTGCACATCAGCCAGCGATCCTTGACATGAAGCACTGGGGAGTGCTTTTGGCATCTGTACCCCCTGGGCAGGTTACCCTGGGGACCTGTGAAGTCCTGCTGAATGCCTGCTTTGCACTTAAGAGAATCTCACCCCAAAGCAAGGTGTTTGAAAGGAAATATCGGTTGCTTGAGCTTCAGATACTTTCTGCTGAAATTTTTGTTTCATTGAATAATTTTCAAATTGCTTCAGTCTCTGTGCCTGTTGCTCAAGTTTCTATGCCTCCAGCACCACATAGGCAGTGTCAGGGGATGTTGTTGATGTTAAACTGAAAAAAGAGTGAAAAAAAGAAAAGGAACAGCTTTGACAACTTGACAGTAAAATACAAGTTTAATAGCTGTACCCTGTAAAGCTGTGCTGCTGGCTCTAGCATAGTGTCCCTGCCAGCTTGGCCTACAGAAGCAAAGTGCAGTGTGATCCACTAGTTTTATTTCTTCTATAAATGAGAAAATTCCTCTTATGTTTCCCCATGCACACCTTGCCCAAAAGCAGCTCAATCCATTTAACACCTCTCCTTTGGCATTAATCGAGTTAGGAAGGTGTGATAAATGGAAAACATTGTTTGTTGCCTTTCTGCTCTTGCAATCACCCAAGATTGGCCCATTACTGTGCGTCCCTTTGTTGGGCATTGGTGCGATGAAAACTAAAGCTTGTTAGATGCTTGATCTAGTTACCTTTCTCACTGCCTGAATTGAAAATCGTATTTCCTTTTCCCTGACTCACCTCAAAAGCTTTTCTCCTGTCCTCTGAGGATTTTATTGCTTTCAAAGGCTGCAAAGTAATATCCTTGACCATGAGGTCAGAAGTATGTAGGAGTATTTACAAGTGATTGGTTTGGGAGAAAGAGGAAAGATTGCGTGAGATTGGTTCCTTCTGCCAAGCTAGATTAGTTGGAAATATCTTTCCAAATGAGCTGGTACATGTTGGAGCATTGCTGTATGTCCCTCTGCTGCCCAGTGCTACACTTGTTCTATTTAACAAGTTTTCCAGTACCTCTCTGAGAATTACTGAAAAATATTCTATCAGCTGATGCTTATTTAAGCAGGTGGTTCTTCACATTATTGAACAAAGAAGCTACGTGCTGGTTTGAAGGTTTTCTGTTGCATGTAGGTTAAAGCATAACACCAAACTAAGGGGTGCTGTCTACAAAGGGACATCTCCAAATGGCTGTAGTGACAGAGAGGATCCTTATTGCTTCCATTCAAGGATTTCTGTAATCCTGCTATGGTGGGGAGCAGGAATTCCCTCTCATCAAACTTCACATAGGGTTCATGACTTACTTTGGTTTCTATGGCTATCACCCTTTGTGTGCAGCAAGTCCCTTTTGTTAGGTTTTTCATGGCCTACTTTTTATCTGTCCTCCTAAACTTGCTTTGATACAGAGATTGTCTCACTAAAACTAGAGACAAAGGAGTATGAGGCAACTTTGAAACACCTTTTGTTTCTGAAGAACAAGGTGCTATATGCTGGTCTTCTCATGTGTTATATTTTTCCTAGAAGAATTGTAACTAGATAACAAATCTGACGAATGTCTATATTTGACATTATGAAATACTTGATTTTTAGAGTTCTTTAATAAAGACAGAACTGCAATTTTGAAACTACCAGGACTATTCAGACTGTATATGGAGAAGTATCATCATTCAAAGTAGATTAGTATGTTGCTGAACCAGTATTTTATGTCATTTTTTTTCACTCCCAGTGGGATAGGAAGGTAATACAATTACCTAGGTGTATGAATTGTCGTGGTTTAAGCCCAGCTGGCAACAAAGCACCACAAAGCCGCTCGCTCACTCCTTCCTTCTGGTGGGATGGGGAGGAGAAAATAGAATGAAAAGCTCGTGGGTTGGGACAAAAACAGGGAGGGATCACTCACCACTTATGGTCATGGGCAAAACAGACTCGACTTGGGGAAGAAACAAAATCAATTTAATTTACTACAAATCAAATCAAAACAGGATAATGAGAAGTAAAACCAAACCTTAGAACACCTCCCCTCACCCCTCCCTCCTTCACAGCTCAACCCACTCCCGGTTTGACGGGGAACGGGGGTTGGGGTCAGTTCCTCACACGTTGTCTCTGCCGCTCCTTCCTCCTCAGGGGGAGGACTCCTCACTCGTCCCCTGCTTCACCATGGGGTCCCTCCCACGGGAGACAGCTCTCAATGAACTTCTCTGGCGTGGGTCCTTCCCACGGGCTGCAGTCCTTCAGGAACAGATTGCTCCAGCGCGGGCTTTCCCATGGCATCCCGGCCATCTTGGGGGGCATCCCCCTGCTCTGGCGTGGGCTCCTCCCCAGGCTGCAGGTGGGCTTCTGCTCCCCTGCTCCCCTCCATGGGCTGGGGGGGACAGCCTGCCGCCTCACCACGGGCTGCAGGGGCATCCCCTCCTCCGGCGCACCTCCTCCGCTCCTTCTGCACTGACCTCGGTATCTGCAGAGGGGTTCCTCTCACATTCCAATCTCCTCCCCGCTGCAGATTCCCCTTCTTAAATCTGTTCTCCCAGAGGCGCTACCACCATCGCTGATGGGCTCGGCCTTGGCCAGAGGTAGGTCCAACTTGGAGCTGGGGGAGCTTCTAGCAGCTTCTCACAGGAGCCACCCCCATAGTCCCCTCCCCTGCTACCGAAACCTTGCCACACAAACCAAATACAAAACTGAACTTGTGAAAAATCACCTTTTTCTTACACTATGCTTTGCTTGAAAAAAATGCGTGCGGTATTTTGTTCTGGTGTGAGAAATAAGACATAGAAATGATACATCTTAAAACAAGAGAGCCTTGAACCATGGTGATGGACTTGCACATGGATGCAAAGGAGCACCGAACTAAAATCTGTGTCTATACCTCTCAGGAGTCTGTAGTGAAGGATACAGGGTGTTTAGTAAGTTAATATTGTGTCTCAGGTGTTTTTTTATGAAGATTTCTCTGAAGTGGTTTTGTCCTACAGCAGTGGTACTTTGATTTCTCAATTTTTACTTTATACACTTGTATTTGCTTTGCTGAGTGGTCACTGGGATGCTAAATTCAAGTCAGCTATAATAGCGTAGTCACAGTGAAGTGGAAGGAGCTTCTGATGCTGCTCTTCAGAGACAGGGATGTGAGTATCCACCAGAGAGGAGTGATAGCAGGAGGTGACAATGAGACCACATGAGTGCCTAAGCTGCGGTTGGAACTGAAGCTGTGACAATACTTGCATTAGAAAATGAAGATTTAATTATAAATGGCATGATAGATTGGTATGATTTTAAAAGGCTTTTGGTAGTGATTAGATGAAGTTGTTGGTACAACATGAACATTGTGAATAAAATCTAAGGTAGCATGCAGTGCTAAGGAAGAACTGACTTTTTTTTTAATGACATAAATCCATAAACTCCTAATAACTGCCATTCTAATCTAACTTTACAGGCATTCAGAATCTCCAAGTCTTATGGTTAATTAAAACTTCTCTATAGCTTCATGTGCAAGTGTATATTCTGCATTTCTGTGCCTATATGGATGGGAAAAGTTGATGTCAGATTACATAAATGTTAAACTACAATTTGAAAACTTTCAGACTCCAATTTTATGTCTCATGGCTTGACAAGTTTGGAGAATATGTGTTCATTTAAGGGTCGTGAGGGGGAAATAGCTTTACTGCCTTTTATTTGTGATATAGTCAGCAGTCTCTGTACAGGAGAGGTCTGCATATTAGATAGCAGCTGGGCTGATTCTGAAGGGACAGCTGGGCAAAAATGTAGCAGGACCCAGTAGAAACTTTTTTCTTTTTTTGAACATTCATGCATTTTGTCTCTGACATGGAAGAGGTTGTTTATTGCCAGGTTCCTCTTTTTATTCTCCTCTTTCTTGAATGGCCTGGAATGGGCTTTTATAAGTGAAACATCATCTACATAAAAAGTGCCTATCCCTATTAATGCTCACGACAACACTAAAGCTAATTCTGGTACTTCTTGGGGAAAATACACAGTTCATTCAAGTACTGTTTCAAAGAATGCCCAGTGGGTCAAAAATAACGGCTCACACATCCTAAAGCAATACAAGGATTACATGTATGATTGCTGAAAGATCAAACTCACTGTCCTGTATGGCAAAGTAAATCATCTGAGCTCTTCAAAGAGTTCCTTTTTTATCCCCTGTGCTGACTGCAGGGCTTTGAACAAAAATCTCTTTTAAAAAGTATTTCCCAAGATTACACTTTTTTCCACTGTTGTGTGTCAAAAAAAGGTGTATATTGTGTGTTTTGGGAAGAGAAGGATAGAATTAGGAAGGAGGCTGGTATTTTAAATGCAAAACTCGTATTACATGCAATTCAAGGGGTGCTGTAGTTAAACCTCATGTCTCAAAGATCTTGAGCTTATACCTGTATCACTGGAAAATGTTAGAATCTCAACTCTGTGAGAGTCCAGGGCTGGTAGAGTGTACTGAAGTTCAGTGTTTTTTCTACCATGCTTTCACACAGTCTGTAATCTACTTTTGCTATTAGTCTGCAGTATCAGATGCTCAGAAATACATGTGGTACTTCTACTTTAGGCAGAGGCAATACATTTGGGTTTAGGGACTGTTTCTAACTTCTGATATAAGTTCAGAGGGCTATTTAATGTAAAATGCTGGTGGACACACAATTAATAAAATATTAGTGTTTTTCTTTCCAACGCAAATGTGATAGCTCTTGATGAAATTGGCAAAAAAATCCCCAACCCAAAACACTCAAACAGAAAACAGGAATCTACAGATGTTACAGTACCTGGTTTGAGGTGAAAGTTATTGCCTCCAAAGTAACAGCCTCATTTGCAGCTCTGTAGTTCAACTTACCATAAACTTTAAAGAGAAAATGGCTTTTGCCTCTGCAGTAAGAAGTGTGGGCCCTGAAATACTGGGGGAAGAGAAGAAAGGTGTTAAAATGTTGTTCTATGCTTTAGGCAGTTCAGTTCTGTGTAAATTTTGGAGCTTGAAGTGTAGAGGAGGAAGATTATCCTTTCTAATAACCTCAGGTGGCCTGTTGGGATGTGGTTCCATCAGATTACGCATAACATGAAACTGCCCTATTACAGTCCACTATATCTAGTAGAGAAGTGGTAACTTGAACAAGAGGAAGACTGTATTTTCTGGTGTACCTGTAGTAGTTACAGGGGCATAAAAAGAGAAGAAGTGATGGTACAGAACTGCATTAATGTCATGGGTAGATTGATAGCATCCTTTTCTGATTATGTAAACCCACCATGATTTATTTCCTCCCATCTTAAAGTGCTCCAGCTTGATCTAGCATGTGAAAAAGTGGCTTGCCGTTGTTTCCCCTCGTACAGCACTATAGGATATTGGGGTTTTTCCCCTTCCAAATTTACCAGCTTATCATATTTTTGAGCAATACAACATTTGTGTGTGTCTCTGTTACGAGGTTGCTGCTCCTTTCTTACTAAATATATCCTGAATCTTGCAAATATGCCAGAGTGGATCATCAGTATTTTAGCCACCACAAACTATGAGGGCTGAAGCTCTACTGTTCTTGCTGCTTTCCTGATATTCTACAAAATCAACAGACCCTTGTGACTCATTCGGTGTTGTGGGACTGCCTTGCTCTGTCTTTGGTTAAATATGTTAATGACATATTAACTAAATGCAAATCTTATTTTTGTGTTGTGTTACCTGGGCAGACCTGTCCTTGGAGTATGCTCATTGTTCCATATCTTCAAGTCTAAAATGATCAAACTGAACTCTCATTCAGGAGAGTGAGCTATTAACCAGGAAGGAAGAAAATAAGCACAGTGAAAAGCCCCCAAAGCAAAGAACTCAGCACCCAATGGCTACATTTCTGGCTGCATATATTTTATGGCAGGCTTCTCACAGCAAACTCTTTGAGCTCTTCCAGCAGATTTCCTCTCTCCTGTCTAGATACATGACTTGTGTAATAGTTGAAGCAGATCTTAAAGAGAGAGCATTACTCACTGTAGACCAGTCTTTGAAGTGCAATGTGAAAACCTGGCCAGCAGGTGTTTTGGGAACAACACAAAATTATAAAAAATTGAGTAAGTATTCCCCTAAGGCTTTCTCCATATCACTGTTACTGTCGGCTGTTGCTTCAAGGCAAACTTCAGATGCTGCAATCATTGTTTAAGAGGCTGTGGAAGTCTTGCAGTACAATGTGTCTTGGTTTGAATCTGTCTGGAATATGCTGAAAGAGAAACTCTGTCTCTGTCATCACCCTTTTTACCCAATAAAAAAAAAATGATGCCTCTTGTCCTAGCAGCAGGTTTGTCTGAACAGCTACTAGATACCTGCATGCTTGATTATTCTATCCTCCGTCAGGGATTTTTTTGGTTTGTTTTTGGTTTTGTTTTTCTTTGTGACATGAAGCTGTTGAGCAGAGTTTCCCTTAACATAGTTATCTCTTGACTGTAATAAGACTTTAAAGGTTTCAACTGAAGAACCAAATCCAGTTTTGGGCACCACAAAGTTAAACATGGAAAGCAAAAGAAAGAGCCCAAAGGAAAGCAGTAATAACAATCAGGGGTCTGGAGGCAAGATTTTATCATTAGAACACTTTTGTCTGGATGACAGCACATAAAGAACATAATATTCTTCAAGAATATAAAAGGAAAGAAGAGAGTAATCTCTTCCACATGTTTATAGTGGACAGGAATAGAAGTAATCGGGTTAAATAGCAGCAAGAAAGATTCAGTTTAGGCTTTAAGAAAAACTTTTTAACATTAGGGCTACTGAAGCACTGGACTGGATTGTGTGAGGAGGTTGTACAGTGATCACATCACTGAAGAAGAGTTTAGCCAGCCACCTGTCAAGAATAACATAGATAAAAATATTTATGGTGTATATAACATATCAAGGTTCTTTCCCATCCTGTTTTTCTGTATGTCTTCTCACACTGTGCCATATAGGTAGTTTCAGCCTGCTG
The DNA here is from genome assembly GCF_964188355.1 of Buteo buteo. Lineage (NCBI taxonomy): Eukaryota > Metazoa > Chordata > Aves > Accipitriformes > Accipitridae > Buteo > Buteo buteo. Next base: position 66,062,606 of record NC_134172.1, read on the forward strand.
ATTAATGAAATTATAGTACTTTTGCAAAGCAGGTAGTTTTATAGATGCTGATAAACCCTAGGAGGGAAGGGCTTGGGAGGGCATGCCTCACACGTTTAGAGCTGATGTACAGACCCACATCTTGCTTACTGAGGTCACAACTTGATAAATTACTTTCTTCAGCATAACCAAGATGACTGCAGTAGGCCAGGCAGTTTAGAGGAAGGGATTTCCTTCTTGCACCCAAAGAAATTTGGATTCAATCCACCGGGTGGGGTTGTGATAACCTTGCTTTGGCTATTAGCTGCCTTTGCAGAAAAGGTGGTTGAGGAGGGCCCTGCAATTTGACCCGACATTAATACATGAAAGCTAAAGCTTGATATATAATTTCTGCTTCAAAATCCATTTGGCAAAATTTAAAACTTATGCTCAAAAGTATAATTTAATATCATGCAAGAATGAAATAACAACAACAACGAAAAGATAAATTATAATCTTTAGCTAAGTGAACTTTTTTGGTAGTAATGCTTAGAGATGTGTGTGCTTATAATTAAACGCCCAATTAAATACAAGCATCTCACCTTGATAATTAAGCAATGAAGACACATAAGGCAATGCATTTCTGGGTGTTTATAACCTGCCTTGGGTGGTACTATAATGCATGAGGCCAAAGATTAAGTGACTTAAACCACCTGAGAAATTCATTAATACCTAGAAATTTGCTGCCTAGGGTGTTTTGTTGCCATTGAGAACTAGACATGTACATAAACCCAAGGAAAACGGGTCATTTTATTGGGAATTTTTCATGATGTGGCTAAGGTGTGGCTGAAGGCTTTAGGGTTCTTGCAACATTAAGTATATCAAGTGCTATCAGAGGTTCATTTCAGGCTTTATTGGACTAATTTAGGAAGACATCTAAAGGGACAGTGCTGGTTTTAAGGGTCTGAAATGGCTGTAGAATTAAGCCTTAGAACAATACTGAAAACACTAATAATTTTTTCTCCCCTTCATCTTGTTCCTGTTGATCCCTTCTTGTACACAATTTTTTCAAAACCCAAAGAATTATGTATATATTCCACCTAATAATATGCTCCTTATAAGTAATAACAAAATGTAGGTGAATGTAGATGTATCTTGCTGGCAATTTTTATCTTTAACTCTGCAAGACTTCTCATAATATATTATAAGTCACTGGGTAGCCCATGTGACTTCACCAAGCTCTGTATGCATGTTGGAGCGTTAACCTTAACTGGATTCTCTGGGTACCACTTTGAGATAAACATTAGGCAATAAAGCATACTGTGGTTGGTATTAAGCAGAGTGCTGAATGTTTAATAGCTTTGTGATTCTATGTGTTTGCTTTATAAACCAACTGACATCAGAGTCTTTTGTCTTGCATCCAGCTTTCCACCAGAGCTCTAATGTTAATGGAGTTAGTCTGGATTTACAGGCACGTAGGAAATCTGAAATAATCAAGCCATTGTAGTATACTTTGACAAATCAAACCATTATACGTTTTGATGGGTTTTTTTTTCCTTTTTGATTCATTCAAGATATATGGTCTTAATTTCCCTCTGCTCCCATGCACATCCCCAGAAAGTTTCTCTAAAATTTTGTTTTCTGATTACTCTCATGTTATGCATTCCTAGACTAGCACAAATACCCATGTACAATTTTGTGTCAGTGAGGACTTGATGAGTGTTATACAGGCGATAGTTTTGCCTGTCATCAAAGATGTGATGCCTGTCTGTTTATTTTTGGTTGGATGAAATATAATTGCTCTTCTGGTTGACATTGATAAATGGCGTTGACTGGAGTGTGTTCTTCTGATTGCTTCAATGAATGGCGTGTACCGTGTGCTGATTTTTGACTGTGAAACAAACATCTCATTGGAAGAAAGTAGATTATTAACCTCTTGCAATGACATCAGAATTAGACACTATAAAAATGGGAGTAAACGTGTCTCATGCTCCTTGGTGTTTAGTGAGGATGAAGTTTCATAAAGTTATTCATAAGATCAACAGGAAACAAGCTCAATTCATGCTCCCAGGATAGGTTGTGTGCTTTTTTTTAATGCTAAATATTAGCGAAAGAAATGAAGCTAAGATATTACTTGCAATACCACAGGAACTTTTGAGTTGAATCAAATTTATTCAGAATCCTATGTTTCACTTTTTTTTTTTTTATGCAAAACTGGCATATCTCAGCACAGATGTAATTGCTGTTTCAGAATTAGAACTGAGATTTGGGATGCATTGAATCTCTTTGGTGACATTTTGGCCCAAGTTCTGCTCTAGTTTGAATAAACAAACTTTGGAGGGGTTTTGGGGTAAGTGATTGAAAGGGAGAGATTAGAATTTCCTTGCCATTTTAAAAGAAGTATCTTCCAAGTTCTCCCTGTTTCTGCCTGCAGTGTTTGAAACATCTTACCCTTTCTCTTGTGGTTCTGCAAATGTTCTGTCTTGTGCTCATCTCATCTCCCTCTGTGTTTGATTTTTAAATTTATTTCCTAATGATTTGTGACATTTTTCTATGCTTACTCAAATTCCTAAAATAATGCATAAATTTGTGCACTAAAATTTGTCTTCAAGTACCTTTTTTTAGAGAATTTTGTGATACTGAGTTCAAAATGAGCGCAAAAAGAGGCTTGTAAATGCCTGTTTCCCAACATGACTGGAGGACCTGCTAGCTTCCTTTTGTTTTTCCAGAAATCTTCCTCACATACACATCTCCTTTGTGAAAGAATTTCCTGAAAGACAGCAAAAATGCTGCTTGATAAGAATTGAGTCTTGCATTGCTCACTTAACCTCACTTGAATTGTTTTCTGACTTTTCCTAAGATGGTTTCATTTGTTGCATTCATTTTACTTTGCAGGCAGAGCACTTGGGGAATGCTGCAGATCCTGACATAACTAAAATGTTGGTAATCAGCAAGATCTTTTGCCAGCTGATATTTTTTTTTCCTTGTCTTTCTTGTGCCACTTGCATTTAGAATGTTTTTTCACATTTACTCACATAATATTCCAGATATGACTTCTGGACCTACCAATCTTATGAGTTAGAAGGCATATCTAATGTTCCGGTTCAAAGCATGAAGAGAGGTGGAGGAGAGAAACTATGCTCCTGAACATATTATAATAATAAGTTGTTATCTTTGAGATGCTGAAAAACTGGAAAGATTTGAAATAATAGCACTCAAAATGCTCAAGGAAATAGAAGGAGATATTGTGGGCTGTAAAGAGGTAATTGGACATACATGTTTTGCCTCTATTGGGCAACATCTGGGCAGAAAGTAAAAAAAAAAAGTATATAATTTAGGCATTTGTAAACACTTAGGGGGAAGAAGAATGTAGGATGATACCAAGAATATAGCTATGAATAGCTGAATGGAAATTAAGAAAGAAAAAAAGCAAACTAAGTCTATTAAACCTCAGTCTTGGGAAATGTATTAGAATTAGTAGCCTCTTTGCCTGGGGCATTTAAGCTTAGAATGGAAATAGCAGTGCCAGATCATTTCCTACAGTATGCTTTACAAAGGGAGAGGAGATTATCTTAATGATCTGCGGTCCTGAGGCATTTCTAATTTAAACTTCTTTGTTCATGTAAACATAATGCTTTGGAAAAGATGAATATTTATCTTTTTCTGTCACCTTTTCTGCTTTTTGTTGATGTCCAAGACCCAAGACCAATATGAGTATTTGTGTTGGCAGATTACAAGGATATCACATCAAAACTTGTTCCTTTAGGAATAGTTATTGTGCTTCTGAACCTCTTACATGGAAACCTAATGGATGTAACATATAATTTGAGCAATGCATGATGGCATGTGCCTTTGCTCATCGTGTAGGTGTACCACACTTGAGCTTGTTCAGTTTAGAGCAATTTTTGAGTTAAAAGTCTTTGGGTAACAGGTGGCCAAAGAAAAATTCTAAAGAAAAGCTATATTTAAAAGTATATGTGTTGTAACATGTGGTTTGAGGACTTCCAGTCGTGATGTGGTTGATCTTATTTGGTACCTTTTCCAAGAATTTCCATCTTTAGTCTTATCCCTTCTGGTACTATCTATGCTATTGATCACACATTGAAGGTCGATCATAGGTCAGTAGCTACTAATTTACAAATGTCCTTTCAGTCTCCAGAGCTCCTGAAACTCATAATGAGCAAATCTGAGTGCCTTTAGCTTGATTTCAGCAAAGAAATAGCCAAGGCATTGTCCGGGGACCATTAGAAAACAGCCATGTTAGAGTGCCAGAGAACCCTTCCTTACATTACTGCTTGCATGTACTCTTTAAGGCCCCTTTGATGAAATAATTTTGAATGTGTTGCTTCCTAACCCTGAGGTTTTTTTTCTTTGGCCATGTTTCTGATGTAGTGGTCTCGGTACTGTGTGCATAGTGCACATCTGGGCTACAGAGTTTTCTATTACCTTGGGAGAAAAGTGAGAACTTTAGACCTATTTCTTGGTTTAGTTGCTCTATGTATTCCAGTACACGCCTGTTTTATATTGTTTAGTCTGTAGCATAATGTGCATACAAGTTTCTATAATTTGAATGCAAAGTAACTTGGGAAAGTGGATAGAAAGAAATGTGGTCGGTTTGCATTCAAATGCAAATGCAAACTACTCAAGACAAATGCTGTAGTACAAATTGCATGCAAGCGAACCAATGCATTCCTGTTTAGTAAGGGAGAGTTCAGTGCTTTTGTAACACTGCCTGCCATAGCAGGGCAATTACACAGCAACTAACCACCCATCCCTGAGTCCTCATTCTGTGAGCCTAAGCATGTAATTGAAAAAGCCACAAGTACATTGAAGAGCCACCTGTTTCCTCTTAGGATTATATAAGCATGTAAATATCTCACTTCAGAAAATCTTAACAACACACGCAAGTATTTGCTGATTCACGAACAATTTATCTCCAAGGTTACCTACACTGTGCAACAGTCATACTAAAACACAATCCAAAATATTTTGTAAGCAGCATGGAAACCTCAGAAATTTGACAGTGGCTCTCACTTTAGAGTGTATTCTGTGATCCATCTCATGCACAGGCATTTCCTTCCTCAGGTTTTCCTGCCCTGCTCTTCCTTATTGCATATGAAAATCTATAAAGACTGGAGACACCTTAAAGGCACATTCAAATCTGAAGAGTGGTCAATGGGGGCTGCTGGAGTTGGAGACAATCAACTTTCATTTCTTCTTGATCAGGCTGAAACAAAATGGTTGCCCTCTGCACTAGGGGCAAAGTGTGTTTTCAATGTCAGCAGCTGAAAACGTGAAGAGAGCAGTTATTTTGAAAAGAGTTTGTCTGAAGACTATTTTATGTACTAGGTATGTGCTAAAGGGCAAACTTGCATTTTTGACAAACGAGACCGTTGCACTTTTTGAATAACACTTCTGAGAAGTGCCTTTTAAAAGCTTCCCATTCTGTTATAACCATTTGAGAGTTCAAATAGGTCAATATACGTACACTGTCTATGATTATCAGCTGACAAAATCTTTGCCTTCTATGGCAAAAATACAATCTGGAAACGAAGTTCAGACTTTACTATTAGAAACGATGAAGACAAAGTAAACAAAAGTTTGCTAAAAATTCAAAGGCAACAAAAAAGCAATATGGAAATGCTAAATGAAATATATATCAGTAGTATATATTTCTGATATATTAATATCAGATATTAATTATCTGATGTATTAATAAAGGGAATGTTATGGCTTGTCTTAACATCAGACTTCAATGACAAATACAGACGTTTTCAGGGAGTAGTGAGGAGGGCAGCCCCACAAGGGCTGATGAGCCGGGAGCCAAGGGAGATGGCAGGGCAGGCGCAGGCAGTGCCCTCACTGACAAAGGCACAGTCCTACAGCACCTGGACAAGACAAGCTGAGCATGTCTAGTGATGGTGATCAGGGTCAGGAGACAGCCCAAATTGTCACCAAGTCCATAATGATGAGGCAGGCCTGAGGTCAAGCCAGAAAGTCAAGGTGGCAAGAAAGGGATGGGTCCAGAATTGAGGCACAGGCATAGCTGCTACGTAGGTCAAGCGTGGACCAAGGGAAAAGGCATGAACTTGGATGCAGATCCAAGGGCACAGCTACCACCCGCTGAGGGCCGGCTCTGGGCAGCTGAACTCCAACAAAGCACTGGCAGAATTTAAGCAGCACCTTCACTTCCTATGCAGAATTTAATTCATAAAAGTACTCCTTAGAGGACTGACATACAACAGAGAGAGAATCTCCAAATACCAATGTCTGTTAATGCTTATGGTTCTTGTATACATAGAAGGCTTCAGCTGCCTTTCATCAGCATGACATGCTCATCAAAGAAAACTCCTTTTATTCCCATTTGATTACTGTTGCAGTTTTGCACTAGCAAAAGAAAGTTTAGAGATAAAAGCAGGCTATCACTAGTGACTGAGAAATTTTTTTTCCCTCTGTCTCTGTTTAGCTATAGATGAATCTCTGTGAGCATTGATACTCAAGTGACAAATTCAGTACATGGGCCAGACTTGTTCTGTCATTTTGTGCTCCCAAACACAGCTTTTTGTGGCATAAGCTCTTTCTCAGTGGTGGCCCCTTTATATGGGCCACTTCATTTCTGCTGTGGCTGGTTAACAACTGATTTTAGTAACATTCATGAGCTGACCCCAGAGTCTTTACTGTTAAAATTGGAGTTACTCCAGTCGCTGTGGCAGAATCCTCAGCTCTTGCATGGTTCAGGGCCTGGAAGGGGAGCATGAAGCAGAATGGCTGGTTCTAATACAATGATTACAATATTTATTGTATCAAAGGGCGAAGCCTTTTTTCCTGCTCAACCTGAAGAATATTTTTTCCTACTGGATATAAGTAGAAATAGAAATCTGAGACCATTTAAATGTTCCCTTTTTGCATGTCATGCTCACTTAGGGTTACTGATGGATAGCAGACTTAAGATATTTTAGTATTTTCCAGTACTCTATTTAAATGTTCTAGGTGGAAAAAACAGGAAGAGGATTTTTACCTTACTCTCTACTCCAAGAAAGCAATTTGTTCTTCAGAGCATCAGATTCTGAGGATGCAGCCTCTGTCTATGTCTCCTTATGTACAGTGTTGTCCAGCTAATTTGGTGTGCTCTTTTTTATTTTGAAGTATTAGGCATAAAATGAGAGGAAAAAAAGGCAGTTATGGACTTTTTATCAAATATGTTAGATCTTACATGCCTCTATTCAAAGCACAGGCATCAAGTTTCTTGGTTCCTTTTGCAACAGACTCAGTGTATTGTAGGCAAAAATACTCAGGCCTGCCTTTTTCAGAGTACAATTATAGTCTAATCCCAACTACAGCAGTTATCTTCCCAAGTGTCTTGGTTTTGGTTGGGATAGAGTTAATTTTCTTCTCAGTAACTGGTACAGTGTATTTTGGATTTAGTGTGAGAATAATGTTGATAAAACACTGATGTTTTAGTTGTTGCTATGTAGTGCTTATCCTAAGTTAAGGATTTTCCAGTTTCCATGCTCTGCCAGCAAGCAGGTGCACAAGAAGCTGGGAGGGAGCATGGCCAGGACAGCTGACCAGAACTAGCCAAAGGGGTATTCTATACCATAGAATGTCATGCTCAGTATAAACTGGGGGGAGTTGGCTGGGAGGGGCAGATTGCTGCTTGGGCATCAGTCAGCAGGTGGTGAGCAATTGCATTGCGTATCGCTTGTCTTTTCTTGGGTCTAATTTCTCTCTTTGTTATTTTCCTTTTCATTACAATTATTTAATTTTTTTTTTTGTTGTTTTATGTTATTTATTAAACAGTTCTTATCTCAACCCACGAGTTTTACTTCTTTTTTCTGATCCTCCTCCCCATCCCACTGGGACTAGGGAGGAGTAAATGAGCAGCTATATGGTGCTTAGTTGCTGGCTGGGGTTAAACCATGACACCAGGAAAACTGTTATCATATTAACGTATTGAAGTAGTTTTGATCCATTTTCTATCTGAATCCTGTGGAACTTTATGCATATATAATGATTACTTGCATAAGAAAATCCATACCATTTTTGAATCAGGCCTCAGCTGCTGAGCAATACATTTGACCTGTTTCATGATGAAGTTATTTATTATTGATGTATTTAGTTTTGGAACTGGCATCTCAGAAGCCTGTCATTTTCAAACTTAATTCAGGATATACTGTTCCTCCTCCTTCCAGCTTCTAAGATGGCAACGAATGCCCGTGCACTGTGAGCAGAACAACCTCCCAGTGTGCCATCGTTTCAGACTCAGCAGTCAGATGCAAGCTCCACTTCTCAGCTTCCCACCCTTCCCAATTAGCAGACCAGGATTAAGTGACAAGTCTGGCTTTTCATCACAATGAAGTGTAAGATTGGAAATGCCAAAAATGTATTCTTATGTAAAGGCTGGTATTCCAGCTGATGAGCTAAGTAAGACTGATTTGTGGTTATTTCTACCTGGGTATTAATTTCTGCTTATAATAGAAGCACCAGACATGTGCTGTCCAAGCTGCTGAATGCAGCTTTATTTCACGTCTCAAAGCCATCTCCTAGGAAGTTGGATTTGTCACATGTTGGATAGGAGGATTATCTTCACAAGAATATTAACCCTGTAGCTGAAAATTTCTGGTTCTTCATTTCTGGTTGTTCTTTCTTCATGCATTACTTATTTTCTGGCTGATGGACTGTATGTTTATAGTATACTACGTTTGTTTTTTTTTTTCTCTTTGATACTATTGCCTACTGTTTGTGGAGACGTGCTTAAGTTAGTTTTAAAGTACCTGTTGGAAGTATATCCCTGAAAAGAATGGGATTCAACAGGAGAAAACAGCCCCGTATTTAATGAATTTATTCAGTTGCATTAGCAGTGTCTATGGAGTTTCAGTGGCTGAACTGCTAGGATGTGCAATCTAAGTATTATAAAGCTAGGTTGGTATGAGTAAGTAGGTAAGCATACTTGAGAGGTGACAAGCATGTTGCTTTGCACCCTCATTCCTGGAGATTAAAATCTCCTTCCTCTAGGAAAGAACAGAAAGGAAGGAACCTTTCTTAATAAGCTATCAGATGTGCGTATGCTTTGACAGTGCGGTACATGATGTGAAGAAATTCTTCATTGCTTTGTAGTTTCTCCAGATTATCACCAAAGAGTGTTGAGGTATCAGTGCTTCCTTTCCATGCCACTTTGCTTTAGATATAAATGGATTAAACAGTAACATTAATTGAAATGTTTTATGTAGGGGCATGTGAAAGAGGATTTCACACTTAACAGCAATATTTCTTGGATATCATCTGGCACAATGACCTCTTTGATTTGCAGGATTAGAGGTTTATCTTTTGGCAGTAGGAAGTTCCTAGTTTTATGAAGTTAAGGCCTGTAGCCCCTAACATTGATAGCTTTAAGGAATTTAGCTAGATGATAGACCCTGCACAGTGAAAAGGTTATTGCTTTGCTTTCTGTTCTCAAGCTGACACCCTGGGAGTCGTAGCTGGGTGCGTTGCCTCTAATGAGACAGCCTGTAAGGGGATATGTTATTTGAACTGACTCTGATGAATTTATTCCAATCAACTACAAGTCTTGTTGCAGTAATACTTTTGACAAAAATTGAAGTTACAAATTTGAACTGAGTTGGTATAGAAATCTTATACTACTCTCTGTATAACATTAACTTTTCTTTTGGTGTACTTCTGTAGCAGTTGCTATAGAAGTATATCAAGAGATTAGTACTGTATGGGTACCCTATAACTTAGAAACTGTTCTCAGGATTTTTTAGTCTCCTTCATTAACTTTTATGTGACCAGTTGTCTTCCTATTAAATACACACTGCTGGAATCATCTTTACGATACCCAGGCAATGTAAGTTGTTGGTACAAAGTGTAGTATGAGAGTAAGAAACATTCAGAAAGATGTCCAGCAAAACTGAAATGATGGTGCAGTGATTTTCCTTTCTTTTATTTATATACATGATGTTTCAGCTTTAAGCTTGAGTACAGATGCAAATATATTCCATCTTCATCTTAATACACATTTTCTTAAATTAATAATCACATCATAGTTACTGTGTGAGAAAGTAGCACTTTTTTTTTTTTTTTTTTTTCCTCCAGATAGCTAATGCCTGGCACAGTTATTTAACAAAACTCAGTCTGAGACTTTTCTGTGTCAGTATAATGGCAAAGGTCATCTTCTGAGAAAAATATATAAATTTTGGTTTCCATTTAAAATGAGTGTCTTGGGTCCAATGGTTTCCTCATTGGTATATATGGGGATGGGAGCCTCCATGTTTTACTTTTGAGTTTTCACCCAGCAGTATCACAAATCACTGCAAACATAAAAAATGCAGCATTCTAGTGTGGAACAAGAAGTCAGAAAAAGTTCATCAGAACTTGGTTCATGCAAAAGGTCTGAGCTGTGTCTGATGGGTCTGCTCTGAATTGTAACTTACTTCAAGGTGTTTTCTCTGGTGTTTTTTTTAACATTTTCAGTGCAATTCATGTAACTAGAAACTGTCTTTGACACTATCAAGTCTTATTGCCTCATATTGCCCATTATTATGTAAAATCCTTTTTTTCATACAATTACTGAGGTCTACTTTAAAATCTAAATAGATTTTTTTTTTTTTCTTTTTAGCTACACTTAAATCAGAAGGTTATTTCTCTTGGCATTTGGAAATACAAGAGTGTATTTTTTTTATACTTTATTGGTTACTACTGGCCCTTCATTTTTCAATGGAAATATGAAAATAAAGGTAGATGGCTCTTTCCCTTCCATCAGCCATCTTGCCCCAGGATCAGATCACTAGATTATTTAACTTTCTTTGCTTTTAGACAAGATGCTTCACCAGCAGGTGTTGATCTGAGTTAATTGCCTATCAGACCAGCTAAAATTGAGAATATTGGGGAAAGAAGAGAAGTTTATGACTCTTGATCCTGCTTGATCTTATACACTGTCTGTTTTTTACAGAGAGGGTACCACCACTACTCTCTGGCTACAGGAAAAAATCTTTCCTGACTGGAATTGCTGGAGGGTAAAACAAACAGAAGACATCAGCACAAATGCCATACTGGACATGAAGGGCAGTGTGATTCATTGTAAATAATTGGAGATAGGTTGCTGAGTTCATTCACTTTTGTATCTAGAAGCCATCAGTGCCATACATCAGGACTTGCAAACTATTCAGATAAATGCGAGTCATCTTATGAATATGTTAAATATGCTTTGCTGGGATAATGGGATGTTAGCCAAGACGGCAGGGATTCAAAGGCTCCAATTTTCTTCATGCTCCAGAGCAGAATTTCTAACTGAAGAAACTAGGCTTTGCCTATTTCGCATGTGAATTAATGCATATATTTGAAAACTTAGCTAAGAAAGAGCACAGTGTCAAAAATAGGGACACAAACTATGCCTTTAGACAAACTGCAGTGGGCGTGTGCCATATTTGCCCCTTGTATCTGATGCATACCCAGCTAGTGAGCTAGCGTTCAGGCATTCCTGTGCTGCGTATGCATGCCTGAAAACATCCCAGGCACTAATTGTAGGGCAGATCACAAATTAAAGTCCCAAACTTGTTCTACTACAGAAAAAAACCACCCCAAAATGTTCTGCATTTCATCATCCCATGAAGGAGATACACGTAGTATGTTGCTTATTTCACCAAAAAGCCGATTTAGTTGCTTAAGGTACAGCATAAAGTTATTCTACATTTTACTGTTTTCTGCTACTTTCTCTTCACATAATTTCTGAGTAAAATAATTCCGTTTGGCTGATTGATTCAGGAATTTGACTGTCGCATTTGAGCCATGACATTTGAAAACGCATACTAATGGACTTTAAATGTGTTGCCGTAAGTTTTAAAGTGATTTTTTTTAATGTTGAGGTGGAGCACTAATATCTCTTCAGGTAAAATCTATTGCCCCTAGAAACAATATTTTAAAGTTCAGTAATATTCATGACTACATTCCCCTTGTAATTGCACCACTAAAAAGAAAACCAATGTGCTTTACAGGCTGGCCTTGTTTGAAATAGCTTTGCAAAGACCTGATTTTTACAACAGTCTGTTGCAAAAGACAAAAATAGTGCCAGAACAGATGAATAGCTCAAATGCAGTAAAAATCCAGCTGCAATGGTCTGGAACTCCAGTGCTTCATCTCTGCCTGGTCTCAAAGTGGCTTTCTGGTCCAGTCTATAGCTAACCCTGATGCTGCTGAGAATTCAAAGAGCAGTCTTGCTCACTTCTGTGTAGGCAAGCATATAGGCCGCCCTCAGAGAGTGAAGCTAGCAGCTTAATAGCCTTACCAAACTGTTTGTGTTATAGAATGGATAGTTCCTCTTGGAGCTGAGGACACAGGTATTTGTCAAAAATGCAAATTGCGAAGAGCAAGTATTTATTTAAAGTCACCCTATTACTGCATATCTACCTTTAACAAAACTCACATTCATGCTGTTACTGGGTATGTGGCTGCTAGTAAGGTCATCTGTTTGATCAGTTTTAAAATTGAGTTGTGATCACCAAGGGTACCGTCTGCAAGTTGAACTATGGTTGTAATGTCCCTGCCACATAAAACACAAGAATGATTCTCCTAGTGCACTATTCATTATAAAATCATCCTACTGGAGTTTTAAGTTTAGAATGTGTGGATTTTCATATTTGAGGAGCTGAAGCTAGGTTTTTTTTCATGACTACACAGCAAAGCTCACTTCATGCAAATGAGAAGGAGCATCAGTCAACTCCTTGTTGCATACACCTCTTAAGTGAGACAGAAAGATCCTGATTCCAGATGCTGCATTGGTTGCAATGTGCGCAGCAAAAGAAAAATGATGTGAGTCCATGTCCCACTGTGAAAACAGAGGGTTGGCAATTAAAAATATCTGATTTTTTTTCTTGCAAGTAGAGCATGAAAAGCTTTTAGTGAAGAATGAACGCAGATGAGCAAAATGACATTTTCATGGTCTCTTGACCACCACCATAGTTTAGTATCAATGGTACTACAAGTTAGTAGTGGAAATTATGTTCTGTGTTTGTATTTATAAGTGGTGATAAATGACTAATCATATCAACAATTAGCAAGCAGCTCACCTGATAAAAGGAGATGTAGTCAGATAGCTTCTGCAGACTGTCACTTGCTCAAGGACAAATGATGTGCTTTATAGGAAAGATGCTATCTTCAGCTAGAATAATTAGAGAAGATGTAGATGAGAGCTGTATGTCTTGATGGAGTTACCCTCCGCTGTTGCTCTCAGAGGACTCTCTTGAAAATCGGATCTGTAATGGATATTATGCAGATTTGAGAGAAAAATTGAAACATGCGACTTTTTTATTTGCTTTTGATGTTACATTCAGCTGCTTTCATCTCACAGGATAAAAGTAATTGAACAATAATCCCAAAGAGAGTCAAATATACAAATCAATAAGCTGCTCTCACAGGAGAATTTATTTTGATGAGTGTACTGGTACCCAACACTTCCCTAAGCTGTTAGGTTTCCATTTGGTGGTCTTGTACTATTTAATACAGATAGTGATGTCTAGATTGGAGAACATAGACAGTGAATAAGGCAGATATACTCTCTGAATATCACAAAGCAAGAACAGATTTTAATCCTTTGATTGACATCCTAAATCTTAATTGAGTGCTGAGAGCCAGTTACTGTCTTTTTATTTTTGAGTTCTTTTGGGAAGTATAATGAAAGCAAGTGCTTCCATTAGATGTGGTAGTAATGTAGGCAGTGGTTAGGCAAGCTTCCTCTGTTGAGCATTTTCCTGTCTTGGCTGTGATGTGCGGATGATTTTGGGGTCCTTTGCACTTTTTTTCTCTGCAGTATTTTCCAGTGATCTTGGATCTTATATTTTTTAATATATTATTATTTATTTTTTTAACAATTTCATATGCATTCTTTAATAAATATTTTGATAGTCCCCCTCACCTTTGTGTGAGGTGCTATGATAGGCACATAGAGAAAGGGAATGCGTGTTCCTGGTTCTTAAAGTCTAAATACGAAAACAAGTTGAATGTTACTCTCTTGTATACAGCTTTGACTACACAGGAAGTTTTCCTCAGAATATAGATTAAGCCCCTTTGTAGAACCCAGACTGTAAGCAAAGAGAAAATACCAGGAGGAGTTGGAGGTGGAGCAGGTGGTACTATCTGCTGCCTGAAACTTTCTATGGTCCTAGGTAAGGACCATCTCTTTAGGACCTGTCAAACTTTGTCATTTTGGCTGGAAATCTTAAAGGTAAGCAAACCCCCAGCATGATGAATGCTTTGGAAATCTTCAGCCATTTCCAGGAAGGAGGTAAAAGGAACATAGGTTTTGCTTGTGCTTATTCAATTTTTAAGCTTAACCCTACATCTTCTAGAGGAAGCAATTAATGTATCTCTAAGGATAACCTTTCCCTCTGGAATGTGGTGGGTTTTGGGGGGCATTGTTTGTTTTGGGGTTTTGGGGGGTTGGGTTTTTTTTTTCTCTCCTGGCAATATGAAAACCCACCACAATCTGTCTGTGTGATTGAATTAGATGAAATGGAAAATTTGTAGTCTGTGTGTACACAGTAGAAAGTTCACAGATGGTAACAGCTAAATCTTCAAAAGACTTCAGTTGCTCTAAGTTGCTCTTGTCCTGTCCGAGGTTAAATTTGATATTAGAAGTGAAAGGATCCTTAATCCTCTGGCAAAAATGGTTTCCCTGCTATGCTCAGTCAGCCTGGAGGAGAAATCTGCTGGACTTGAATTTCGAGCTGATGAGACGGGTTGGCAGAAGGGAAATGGGGAAGTGGGTTTAGAGAGGAATTGGAAGAAGAAGGTGGGAAAGATGATTGTGTAGGGCAACTGGGCATGAAGAGCAGGAGAGGGAGCTGGGCTGTCTTTTAAGGATGAAGGAGGAACATATGAGCAAGATCTGAGACTTAGTGGCTGATAGGGATGAGGAACCCAGTCTGATGAGAGACTTCAGTCCCTGAAGAAGAGTGGATTGGGACGGACTGGCAACTCAAACTGGAATAAGAAGTCTTAGGAGCAGATGTAGTTGAGGACTTTGAGTATGGAATAAGTACTGGCGTCGAGAAAAGTCTGGGCTGAGGTAGGCAGAAGAAACAGTGATAGTGTGGGGGGTTATGGAGCAAGGAATAATGAAGGAGTAGAAGAATAGGTGGTTGGTAGAAAATGTTTTCAACCATAACCAAAATTAAGTCTTGCAATTCTTTTGCTACCTGCTGGCACAGCTGAAGACATAAATGACTGCAATCTACTGCTATCTGCTAGTTAAACCATTATTTAGTTCACTGAATTGACAGACTGTGTTGACACTTGCATCTGTTTTACATAGAGCTAAAGATGTTTTGTGTACTTGGAGGAGGCAGTGCTCCTGTGGAGAAAAATACTATCTCAATATTTAGTAGTCTGGGCAAGAGGCCCAAAGGTGCTTGGGTGCTGTGATGGTCAGGCCTGAACATGTGGTTTTGTGTATACCCTTTTACCCTTGAAGGGAGGCTTGGGCTACTGTGTGGCACCAGGATACTGAAGGGCTTAGATGAGCTCTTTTTGAGTTCACTCATACTGTAGACACTTAAAATTCTCTAGAAGTCCTTGGGCAGAGTGCATAGGCACAAATAATGCAAAATTCACATTGCACATGCAACGTTAACTCTAACTGGACCCAACACTTGATTGCTTCACTTTGTAGCTGTAATGGCCTTAGATTCTAAGTTTCATAGGAGGTTTTTAAAGATTAAGAGGGAAGAGAAAGTGGTTGTATCTGTAAATCTTGACAGAGTAGAGCTAAGTGGATGCTAGTTGGAGATCCCTGATGTTTCTAATCTTCTGCTTCTTGAGGTAAATTATAACCATCTAGGGAACAAATGCTAACACATCTATGGAATATTGTTATTTTAGTAGCAAAGCAGTAACTATTTTTTCTCTGCCCTTCTTTCTTGTCCTCTGCTCTGAACAGGAGGAAATCATTAACAGCTGGAGGACAACCAACCATCAAACTGACTTTTTCAGCACTAGTTCTAGGTAGGATTATTAGAGGAAAATGAAATTAGGAACACAGTATTTTCTTTATATAAATTCAGTGGTGAATTAAATGAACAAAAAGTGTGTTTCACCATAAATGCTGTTACAACTTGCAGACCTGTGGTGCCAAGCTGTGGCAGTAGTTATTGGAATGTTTCAGTGACATATTAACAAATGTTTTCTTAGAAACTCTTAGCTTTCCTTAACACACTTTCAGCAAATGGATTTCCAATAAGCATCTACCTCCTTTCTCCTCTTTCCAATTCAAAATAAACTCTTTCAGGGCACAGTGGTGCATTTGTGTGGAAATGGCTTTGCTGAGAAATTGAAAGGCAGGATCTGGATCAGTTCCCTGCACGAGCTTTGCAATATCCCTGAAAAGTGTCGTGATCTGTATTTGGTGCCCAGAGCATTGCTTAAGCTAGTGGGGGGAAAACTAATCTCTTGCGCTTTCATTGGCAGCACTGTCTCATAGAAGACTGATCCTAATGGGGTGGAAATGAGCTCAGCTGCCTAATTCTGTTAAAAACATAGGCTTTTTTTCACACATGAATGCCCATCTACTTCCTTCTAGCCTTGTTGTTAAAGCCATGGCAGCAAAGAATCAAGCCATAGTTGCTGAAAACAAAACACGCTGCTTTTTTTCCACTTCAGTTCTTCTTTTTTTTCTATGCACTAAGAAATGGCCAGTGCAAGAGATTAATTCACCCAGAAAAAAATGTTCTAAAGTATAAAGATCGTGATGTGGGCAAATGAGCTTTAGGGCACGACTAACTAACTTGCTCATTAGCATTGTAATTTTAAGTAGTGCTGTGATCCTTGTTTTACTGTCTATGTTTCAGAACCCAAAGATGAGGGCAATGCACCCCAGAACCAGATGTGGCTCTTGGCAATCCAGCTTCACTTCAGCTGCGATCCATGTGCAAGCAGATAGTTAGCCCAAGATCTGCCACGGGCTGGCGCGGTTTTGTGTCAGAGCTGCTAGTTGTAGTAACACACAGAGTGCTCTGGTCATGGTGAATCCAATTTCCTAGCTAGTGGACAACCAGTTCCCTGCTCCTACCTATGAGAAAGGAGACAGTAAGCAGAGCTGTAAATCTCCCTCAACATTTCCATGTGCCAGTAAACAAGGACATGAGTGTTTTCTGTCATATAAACGGTCCAGAGCCATGCCCATGCCTTTAGGTTCATTAGGATTGACCTTCCTGTGCTCATCAAAATCAGGGCCCAGTTTTTTAGTTCTAGGATAAATATATTGGTTATAGGACTTTGTAGGGAAGCTTAGAAACTGAACACCAACATGCTTTGCATGGATAGCGATCTTTATTATCTTCTTCATCTTTCTCCCTTCTGAAGACTGCAGGAAGTTTTCTCATGGCAGACTAGCTCCATTCTGAGAGAGCTATAGATGTTCCTCAGGCAGAACTGGCTGTGTGGTGGAGGATGTGTTCGTGCGTGTGGGCATATGCACAAGTTCATGCAATGATGTCCCTCATAAGTGACTTCCAGGACTATTAATTAAATGGTGCTAATACTCTTGTAAAACTGTAGCTGGCTGCTAATCACTTGCTTTGCTAAGCAAATGAGCTGAGAAGTGATTTAAAGGATGTGTCCAGGCCTACACAGCAAATAGGGAATGGGAAGTTACAGCTTTCCTTAGAGGATAGTATTAAGCAAAAGAGGATGGCAATAATTTGACATTCTTTGGTGAACAATCCTACTTCTTGGGGGCTTGTTTGTGGGTTTGGAAGGCTTTTTTGTTTGGTTTTTTTTTAAACAACAAAACCAGAAGTTCCTCAAAGTTTATGAAGCAAGGGATCTGAAGTTCCCCTGGGGGATTTTCCTGGATAAAATCAGCTCCACTGTGAGCCTAGTGGAGAGTTCACCAACTTCTTAGCCTTCCTAGAGGAGCAGTACCTTGGCTATTGCAGATTCATGCCTACTGCAGTGCAGAGCATGAAACAGTGAACAAATCCTGAGCACGTCTGATAATAGAAACCTGTAGCCATGCAGTGGGGCCATGTGGCAGCAGGGAGATTGCAGGTACTGGGAACGATTTGGAATCGTTTAGAATTGAGTAATCTTCTGAGCAGGCAATTAATCCGGTTGCATTTAAAAAAAAAAAAAAAGGTTGCTGCTGAGTTTGAAAGGGTATACGTGGGCTAAAAAAAAAGACTTGGATTTCAATGAGACTTCTAGAAATGCGTGTTAGGGGGATATTAACAAGGCTGCTGTAGTCCTGACACTATGGCCTCTATCTTCAGATTACACTAAGAGTCCTAGCTGTGTTAGAAGCTACACTCTTTATAGTCTTGACAGTGTTTCTGAAGAACTGGTTTATCTGTATTTTCTCATACATAATGCCTGTATTGAAATCCTTTAAGAGTATTTTCTTAGTGGCATACTGATCAGATATAAATGGTCTTAAAGAAGTACTGGTCCTGCCCCTCACGCTTCCCTCTGGCATAAAGCTACTCTGCTTTATTTTTGTTTGAGCTAAAAGTGCAACCACAATATCCTAGGCGAAGGGCAACTTTTGGGCTAAATGCAGTGCATTGATTTTGTTCAGAGCAAACTTTTATCTGTTCTCCACCATCCCAAAGAGTGTCTATAGCATTTGGAAATGAACGTTTTTTCAAATATGTACATTCACATAAGAGCTAACCATCCATGGCATTAAAGGCAGTGCATTGCTGACTTCAACACCCTAGTGGAAGAAAGACATGAGCATGAAGTTAGAATTAAACTGCTGGTCATAAATTGTATCCAGACTCTTTCTAAAAATGTGTTTCTGGAACACATTGCAACCAGTACTCAGCTGCAGGAATTTGAAAGTCTCTTGGTCTAGTTAAGGCAATAACTGGGAAAAGAAACTGGCTGACATAGAGTTACAGTCTCTGTCCTCTTTTCCACTAGTTGAATTTCCAACCACCTGCTCCTGAGGACTACCCATTTGTTTAACCTTATTATTATGGTTGTAACATATTCTACTTTGCTTTGTAATTATCCAATCTTAGCATTCTTAGCAATTGAAAATTTTGTTTGTGTTTTTTTGTTTGGTTTTTTTTTTCCTTCTGCCAGTATGGCATGCTGTAGAGAGAAAACACCTTACGATGTCATCAAGTACAGGGAATCTGCTAGTCCCCATCACACAGAGATTCCTCATGTATGACTACCCATAGCTGCTAAAAACCAGAGTTACTGTTGCTCCTGAATCTTGAGAAAAATGGACAAGCCTCAAGTGGTTTAGGGCAATTAGGATATTTCAGTAGTGCCCACAAAGCCAGTGTTTCATCAACCGATAGCTCCTTCTGCTAGATCTACAAGTAGAACTGGAAACTTTTTTTTTTTTTAAATAATTTTTAGTTTTGAAAGACAGGATTCTGAAAGAACATAGAGAATTTCTCTTGCAGATTGCACAGACATAAAAGGAAGCCACAGTTACAAATGAGAGAAAGCCTATCTGCAAAAGCAATGCTTTTCTGTGCTGCTCAGAATAATTCAACAGACCCATGACTGTGTAGAGGAAGCCTCTCTTTTACCTACTATTTTGATTACCTTATTTATTTTTATGCAGGTAATTTATGTTTTGTCAGGAACCAGCTTATATCTTATTCTAACCTCTTCCACTTATTCCACTTATTATTTGAAGATAACAGCAGAAGTACACAGAGGAAGAGATAATAAAAATAAGTGCACATGTGCAATAGTAAAACAAATAGTTAAAAAATTTGTTTATACATAATAAAATAAATCTGTAAAACCCACACATTTTACTTTCAATTGACAAAAACCAAGTGGCTTACCTGCTTTGTAGTCTCATTTTCATTAGCATATTTAATTATGCTTTTGTATTTAATCATCAAAATGTTCAATAACGTACATTTTGTTCCCAGCCACGGAATACCACTGCTATGTGTATCCATGAGAGATGTTTTTAATAAAATCAGTAATTACCCTTTATTGTTGTTTTAAATTATTATTTTTAAGTTTGTTAGGGAACAATAGTTTTAGGTATAAGAGGAAGAAACCTTTCATTTTACCATTTTATAACGTAATGAAAAAACTATCCATTTAAACAGATGCTAATAAACCTTTTTAAAAAGTAGTGCTTAATTATCTTGAAGTTGTTTACAAGTGAGGATTTGGCAGCTCCGCTCCAGATGTAAGCTAGGGCAAGCACAGGTAGGTAGTGCTGTGGCAGGCGTTGGTAGCAGTCAGTGCTATCGCATTGTGGTCCTGCTCTCCCACAGGCTTTGCTTTTTGTACAACATTGGGCACGTATCAGCATGTGGACTTTTAGTCTGTGAGCATGACAGGCATGTTTTGTAACACTTGAAGGGTCTGCCAAGTTTCTCAAACATCAGGTACTCAGTTTAAAGGCATTTGGGTTGATTTTTCTTTTTTTGTTGGTTATTTTTGTTTCTTTGTTTTTCTTTTGTTTTTGTTTAACAAGGTTGAGCTATGAAATCAGAAGATGTTTAATGGGATTTGTAGCGTAACAAATATTCCCCCTCCCCTTTTTTTTTTAAATCTTGGGTTTCTTTCAGTGCAGAGTACAAAGTAAAATTTGCAACTGAAATAAAAGCAGATCAATCAAAAAATGAAGAAAATGTGCTGTGAACTGAAGTAAAATGATCGTGTTAACTGTTGAGAGAACTCATCCCTGACTTATCTAAGCCCATAGTCCATTATCTAACTTATTTGATCTTTCTTGTATAATAGATTCATCTGTGTGGCAGGGCTCCTCCTCCTTCTTCATTGCTCAGAGAATGCCATAAAATAGCCTATTTTAGTTCATTAGCTGCAACGGCACCTATTTCTTTGTGTATGACTTGGGGTTTAGTTGATTTGTAGGTATCTCAATAAACAGATCGTATGTTCTGTGGTGATTTTATTGTATCAGTCTCACTCCTTTCTTCTCTTTTCTCTGTTGCAAGTCTTCTCTCAGAACATGCCTTTCTGTATATTTGCCTGCTTTCAGCTTTGTCTGCACTGTCTTTAGACCAGTGAAGATATCCAAACTGGCATTAAAAAAAAAATTAAAAAAAAAATTACATCCAAATATTAGGGAAATGTTCTTTCTTCAGGAAAGGGCAAAGCCAAAACACTTTTACAGTACTGAAAGACTAGTGAACTCTGCTTAATCAGTGTTTTTATCTGTCATGTCTGAAAAGGCATTTATACCACATTCAGGCTCTGAAGGCATTGAAATATGATGGGCAGCAGCTATGAGAGTTGTGGTGCTCAGCAAAGGAACTCTGTCACAGAAAGACATGCTGCACTTCAGGGACGGACAGAGTTGTCCATCATTCTGAAATGTCCACGTACAGGACATTGATACGGAAGGTGTTTATGGAACAATTCATCTGCCAGGATCTCTTTGAAGAGATGAACAGCACACACTGTAGAGTTGGTTGTTTTATCCTGAATCATCACACAAACTTGAACTGTGCATTTAAGGTAAACCACCTGAATGCTTTTGCTCTGTTTATCTTGCTGTGTTTTTTTGATAGTAGGTATGTTTCCCTAGACTTGTTTCATCCTGTGGAAATTTAAGGAGGAAGGGGAGGAATAGGGAATAAAGGCGAGATGGAGAAGGCTTCAGCTCTAGTGTAACACCTGGAGTAAAATAATTGTCAGACAAATTACTGTTTGGTTTTCCATCTGTAGAACAAGAACAATGTCTTTGAAAAACACAAAGGAACATCCTAACTGCTGATTCACAGTCATTAGGAGTTTTGTTGCTGTTGCATGAAAAGTGGCCACTGTCTCAATTTATTGAGAGATTGAAATATTCTATGAAGTTCTCAACCATACTGTGATACTACCAAATTTATATTTTGTAAATGAAAATAAATTTAAATATTTTCGGGGCTACAGAGAGAGGTCATACCATGCTGGTAGTTGGGAATACACGAGTTTTGGCATTTTATCAACTACCAATGCACTCAGTCTTCCCCTTGTCTCCTCCCAGTCTGCCTAGGAGGAAGGGATGGGGACCCTACTGGCCTGCCCAGATGTTGGTTGCCTGCTCTGGTTGGAGTGACTGGCTGATGAACTCAGGTGTGGGTGTGTTGAGGAGAAGGCAGGAATCAGACTCACACCTATTTTCCTTCTCTTTCTGTATCAGAAGGCATCAGTTCAGGACTCACAGAAAGCTGCCACACCTGTCATGCTCGTTTTTCTTCCCATTTGTGCATTTTCAGTCTCTGTAACCTACTGCTGGGAAACAGAATTTAATCAGTGGACACCTGCACTGCTAATAAACTCTGCCTTCTGCCCTCCATAGGGTCAGGAGACATGGGCATGGGGCCTCAGACAAGTATGGACATCTTCCACTCGATGTCATGTCTTTACTGACAGCAACAATTTCTTGCAATTAGGCTTCTGCAGCAGGTAGTTAACCTGAGGGCAACAGCTGATTGTCTCTAACTTCACTGCTCAACTTGAGCTTCATGTTCAAACTCCAGTGTTTCACCATTGCTTCCTTTGCTCTCTGTTCTTCTCTTGATGGAGGGGTATAAAGCAGAGACAATTGTTATTAATAATCTAAATCAACCTTTGCTTTTCTATACCTCACCTTGAGCGAGAAGACTACAGTGAACAAAATGAGATCTGTAACACTCAATAAGGAAAGAGCAAAACCAGCCATAAAAGTCAACTTTTCTATAAAACTGTGATAGCAGAAAATGCAGTCTGTGAATGTTGCAGGTCACTGTTGAATCAAAAATGCCTGCTTACCTGGACTAAGGACTGAGAGTACAGCTGAAGGATCACTGGGAGAGTTTGTTTTGTTAGGGCCACTTGTACATCACAAGTGCTTCAGAAAGGTTCATGGCCTGCTGACTGTTTGCAGCAGCCTGCCGGAGTAATGATAGGTATTGAAGCAGCAGTGGGAGATGCAGTATTAAAAAATACTGTTCAGTCCTTGACTTCGATGTGAACTTTGAAAATGTAATTAATAGTTCAAACAGGCTGAAATAAAAATACAGCATTTGCACAGTGGAATCCCAGACACTGCAATTTTCTTTGCGTTGGTTCAAGTCTAGTTTTAATAGATTGGTGGTAGCTGTTTCATTGCTCCTGCCTCTTAAGAATTTCCTTTGGTTTTTCCAAGGTGTCAAGACACTTAGAAAATTTTACTTCCATTTATGCAGGTTACACCAATGTCTTTTTGTATATGATCTCTTAAGTATTCAAATTGTGCCAGTCTGTTTCTGTCTTGCTTTGTTAGGTATTTTTGTACAATTGAAGTTGAGATACATATTAGCAGCTTTTCTTACACTAGCCAAGTGCAAGGTTAATAATTTTCAGGGATTTTCTTGTGTTATTTGGAAGCTATAATTCCAGAAATACAGAAATAGAGAAGTTTGTCCAGTTTCAAATATTCACTACTACTAGAGAACTGTAGATCAATTATAAACATTTTTAGTTTTGTTTCTTTTGGGGGAAAATAAGTCATTAGGACATTATAAAAAACAGGTGGTGTTAGAGATGGTAGAGTCCAGGGATAGGTACTCCAGACCTTTTGAGATTGTATACTTACAAAGCTAAAATGCAGAATTAAATGGACAAGGTAGTAGGACCACCGTCCTTTAAAAACAACAGTACAAAATCTCATCTTTGAAAATGAGTTTCAATGGCTTATGCTGCAGAGGAAATCAGTGAGATTCAGAGAGAATATAAAGATTTCCAGGTCATGCTTCTATTTGTTGATTTAATTCCAGTTTGGTTTCTCCCTCTCTGAACCTAAAGTTTAAAACTAAAGTTTAAATAGTTTTTACTTATTTATTCCCACTTTGCTCAAGAATCTAGAAGGCCATTAGATGTCATGTTTCTACACGTGCAGTTAGAGACTCCTTAGGCTATGGGTATTTCTGAAACCTGCATCCCCTTCCTGCTTTCACTATGAACTATACAGCATCGTGATCTCATTTTTTCACTGGACTGAAAAATCTCGCATTTTTAGGATTACTGACCTGAGAACAGATAGTTCTTGCAAGAATGCTGTATGTTCTGTGATTGTGTAGTGGGTTCTGGACTATGTTTGTGATCTGTGTTTTAGCTTCTCACTTTGTAACTCAAAGTCATCTGTGGTTAATAGGCTGGTTACTCTGTTGAAACAATTGTGCTGCAAAAACAAAGAAAGGCTTGAGGTCATATCATGGAGCATTTCCAGTAAAACCTTGAGTAGAATTAGAAACTGGTTGATACAAGACAGCGTCCAAGACTTACAGTTTTGGGTAAGAAAGGAAAGGGCAAATGTGAACAAGATGAGAAAGCAAGCTAAAAACTGCAGGTAATATTCCGTAGTCCAGGTTTTGGACATATGACTTGGTGAGATGATGCTGAATCTGAGTTGTTCCTTACCCACTGATCAAGTCAGCACATCTGACATCAATAAACCAAACACCCTCTAATTACCCATTCATTCCATAACATGACTGACTTAAAGAAAATAACTGTAATTTAAAAAAACCCAACAGTATACCATTAACATGGAGGTTAATTGCCATCTTCAGCTGCATCATTGTCTTGGCATGAAAAGTTTTTGCCACGTCTTGGCCACATTCTGGGTTGGGGTCTGGAGTTGATTACTTGGTGTAGTTGAGAGTTCAGAAGGACAAACATCTGCATCTCAGAATGAGGCTTGTGCTTACCTTTACGGTTTTCAGAGTCTGAAAGATTTCACAGAACCATTCTTTTTGTTCACCTTATTTATCTATACAACTCACCTACAGAAATGTTCTTTTCATGGGTTTATATTAAAGGAATGATTATCACCTAATGCTAAGTATATATGTGTATATTTATGCATACAAAAGTTCTAGTTTCTGAATTATAATTTTTTTGACACGCACAGTACTAAAGAATCTCATTTAAGAGGTGTTCTCTGGATGCTACGGGATTGACATAACTTATATGGAATCCTAAACCAGTTGCTAGCTTTAGGCCCCTGGTCCTTTAATATCCATCCTATTTCAAAAGTGGCTGCACATGTGTGTGTGTGTATATAAAGATTCAGAATAGTGTTCATTTCAGAAGTAGCTATTTATCCCATTGCCAGTCACTAGAGTTTTTTAGAAATAATACAGGATATGCTGGTTGCTATAGTGTGTTTTCTGTTTATGCATTAGTAGATTGAAGTCAGTATGGCCGGCGCATGCTTTACTTTCAAGAATTACTAGAAGGCTTTTTCTCCACTTTAATTATCTTTCAAAGAACTGTAACAACTATTCAGGAGTCCTTGTGACTTTTTTTTGTTCCCATGAAAATGTTCTGTTCCTTTCTTAGGTTGAAATCGTGAGAGAACATGACAAGTGGGCAGAACACTAAATTGTGCTCTAAATCCAGAAACTTTATGTGAATTGATGTATTTTCTAATTACCTTGCTTAGATTTATATTGAGCAAAAAAAGAAAACGAGCTACACAAGTTGAAGAAATGTCAGATAAACAAACTATGACATGTGTAGTATTATTACCATCTGACATATCTCAAACTGATTTTACTCATCCTTCATTCTTTATATCTGCATGTCTAGCGGTGCATGCATTTATATTTTATATAAAGGGCAGAGTCTGTAGTCAGAGCATTTCAGTTATGTTGTTAAAAATAAATTAAGGAACAGCAGGTGCAAGTGATTCCTACACATGAATATTCAAACTGTACCTCAGTCAGATACTGTAGAAAGAATAATAAAGAGAAATGAAACTTTGGTGGGGCCAAGGCATTGGTATGATCTGAAATAAAAGTTTTATTGGCACAAGGTTGAGATGACTCAGAAAACTTATTCAAGGAGTGGCATGATCTGCTCGTATGCTCCATTGCCAGAACATTCAAGAGTTTAAAAAATTGAGGGGGCAGTAGCACTGGGATGTTGGAAGTGTAACAGGCTCTTCATCTTGATTCTTACACACTTGTGCTTTAGCCTCTGACAGAATGGGTTTAGGGTCGGCAGGAGGGTGTAGGGGCTACATAGCTAAATGGAAAGCTAAGAGACTTGAGTTCATTCCTTCTCTGGCAGCCATTTCCTATGTATTTGCATCACTTAGGGCTGGACTCACCAAGGTATTTAGGTGTTTTCAGGTAGACTATTGACTAGCTTTTTTGGGGGGAATGGGGGCAGGGATAAGAATGAAGAAAGTGCGACTTTCACGCTACTTAACTGGTGGAATCATATTGCCATTGTTGGATTCAGTGGGGTTTCACAGGAATCAGGAGCATGACTACTGTTCAGGGCCCTGTGACAGGGGATTTTCAGGGAAAACTCAGGAGCCAGAATGCATTTGTGGATCTGACGTTCATTTCCCTATCACTTATACATCGTAAAGACAAGAACATTCAGAACTGTGAAGTGCTTAGATACTCTGGCAATATGGAAGGGAGCATATTAATTGATGACTGGCTTCTTTTAATGTCAATTTTTTTTTTTTTTCTTTGCTTGCTTCACAGATCCCGTCCATGGACCACAAAATGTAGAAGTTGTTGATATTCGCTCCCGGCAGCTGACGTTGCAGTGGGAGCCCTTTGGTTATGCGGTGACCCGCTGTCACAGTTACAATCTCACAGTCCAGTACCAGTATGTGTTTAACCAGCAAAAATTTGAGGCAGAGGAACTCATCCAAACTTCTTCCCACTACACCTTGCGAGGCCTTCGGCCCTTCATGACCATCAGGCTGAGGTTAGCCCTCTCTAACCCGGAGGGCAAAATGGAAAGTGAGGAGTTGGTTGTGCAAACTGAGGAAGATGGTAAGTTATGTTGGGTTTGCTTGCTTCCTTGTTTTTTAGGGGAAGACTAATATTTTCAGGTTGTAAATAACAACGTAACCCTCTGTCCCATGAAACTTATAAATGGCTTCTCTGGAGAGTGTGTGTGTTATGCAAGTAAAATTTGTAGGTGTAAATAATTTCCATTTCACAGCCATGTTCTTGAAAGGGCAAGGATCCCTGAATTGCTTGGAAATGACAAACGCCAGTCTGAGCAGTTACCAAACAGCGGTAGATTTAATTCTATAGAAGTCATGTTCTGAACTACCCAGGGCCCACAGAGCAGATTACTTTATCATATGGGCAAATGTAATCCTGGCATTTGTTGATTTTTCTTGTGCCTTCACATCATTGTCCCAAAACCAAGTATAATGTCTTCCTTTCCAGAGTGTAGCTTTTCTTAATACTGATATTCTGGACATAGCATTTTACATACATCTCGGAAGCTAAATTCATTTGGTGCTAACTCTTCCGTTCTTGGTATGAAAGAACTGTTTTCCGGAAGTGCTGATGGAAAGCTTTAAAGTGTTATTATCCGATCTGAGCTATTTCAGACCAAGGACTCTCATAGACTACAAGACTCCATTCTGTCTAATGTGTTAAAAAAGAAGTGTTCTTCCTCTGCCAGAGCTGTAAGGAGTTGCTGTCCTAAGTTTCTCTCAGCTGAAAGTGGCTCTTGCAGTCCAGTATATCATATGGAGGGACATAAGAGGATGGCAGGTCTTTCAGAAAAATGAACGGGGTTTTTATCAGACAGGCTTGGGAGTGA
The DNA here is from genome assembly GCF_964188355.1 of Buteo buteo. NCBI lineage: Eukaryota > Metazoa > Chordata > Aves > Accipitriformes > Accipitridae > Buteo > Buteo buteo. The sequence goes on from NC_134172.1 coordinate 66,090,101, forward strand.
ATTTAGTTAGTTATCTTCCACAGCATTAAAATTTTGCTTGAGTAGGTGGATTTTTTAGCTGGCCTTGTAGCCATAATGAAATATAAATCTTACATTGTTACTTTACTAAGGAAATCAATCTTTCATATTGATATAGGTGTGCAGCCCAGTAGCATCTTTATGCCAAGGTGCAATGTGACTGTTTAGGTGGATAGAGCTTTGCTGTTGTGTGGGTGGCAAAGGACAAATTAAATTCCCTGCTGCTGCTATGCTGTAGTGGAATAAGGACGTACTGAAATTAGCTTCATATTTTCATGGATTCTGATTTTATTTATCTCTTAGTGGCTAGATTAGGGTATTCTTATTTGAACCAAGGGTTGAGAATAGGCCTTTAATATTGATAGTACCTTGGTAATGGTAGTACCTTGAGGGTTTGTTTGGGTTTTTTTATATATATTATTTTTATTCTTTTATTTTCAGCTCTGAACTTCCTTTCTGGTGGCCTTTTGGTGTCTTCTGACGTGTGTGCAGCTGGACATGGTGGTAGCTTCTAACACATTTTTTTGGTGGTTTTTTTTTTTTCCTGTAGTTCCTGGACCCGTTCCCTTGGAATCCATCCAGGGAGGACCTTTTGAAGAGAAGATCTATGTTCAGTGGAAGCCTCCAAATGAGACAAATGGCATCATTACACTCTATGAGGTGAGGAGAACAGATTGTTGTCAAGGAATACATGCCACAGGGCCCTTCTCATATGTGTTTAAGCCAATCCAGAGCTCTAAGACATTTCAGCAGGTGCTAAAAGAAGCCTGATTAAAATAGATAAGAATCTTCAAGATAGTCTGCTTCTATCACTGAAAAAGTTTTCCAGTTCAAAAAAGAGAAAAGAATTCTTTACCAATATGTGCGGCAAAATGAGAGCCATACATTCCCCCATGTCTCAGGTGTTCAATTCCTGCCCTTTCTTCTTCTGCGGTATCTCCAAGGTCCATTTTATATCCTTTTTTTTCTTACACTAAACTTCTGTTAGGTTTTATACCTAAATACTGCAACTAATTCCCCTCTGTCTTTCCAATAGTCATAACACTTCCTGGCAGTCTCAGCAGAATATAGTCATGAAGTCTTATCTTATAGTGTTCTTATTGAATCTTTCAATGATACATCTATCTAACCCAACCACTTTCCTTGCCACCAAACAAAATATGCAGCACGTTATAGGACAATCACTGAACATCCTATGCCGGATTAAAAAAATAATAATAATTAGATGCAATTTTAGAGTGTATCAGAAGAGATGTTTTTTTGTTAAGGTAAGAAAGAATTACTGTTGTCATGTGCTTCTGGTGAGACTGTGTCCGTAATATCATGTGCACCCAAATATGCAGAAAAGGAATATGAAAGGAGGACTGCTTTAGAGGATCATGTGAAATGAGAAACAGTCCTACAAAAGAAGGTAAAGGCACTTTTATTAAATAGTGGAAAGTGGTGCACCAGTGCTGGCTAAGTGTGTTTCAGTTTATAGGTTCAGCATTTACCACAGTAAGGTTAGAAAAAGTGAAAAAAATTTTGCTTTTGTGATGATGTAAAAATCCTCACTGTGGGTTTGTGCAGCATTTTCTGATACAGAGGGGCAAGAACCACTTTTTTGCTTTCTCTTTTATGCTGGGTGAATGTACACTTATTCTGGAAATGGCATGGGTGCAAGAAGCAACTGTGCCATCACCAATGAGGTTCTGCTCCTTTCCTCTTCCCACCCAGCTTCTTGGTTTCGAACAGCATGTCTTATATCACTCCTAGATCTCCTTGCTAACACTGGCTGTCACTGTGTGACAAGTTCATCAGCTGGAGATAAAAATACAGATGAGCAGTTAGTTACACATAACCTGGAGAGATGGCCAGAGCATTCTCAGGGTGATAGTCAGGTTGTTACGTCTGTATCACAAGCAAGTATGAGCACCTGTTCCAAGTAACGGGTGATCCTGGTTTTGAAATTACTCAGTAAATAAAGTAGAGGTCTTTGCACAGAAACATCTCATCCTGCTACCTGCAACTGCAGTTTAATCTTCCTAAAAACACAGAGAAGCTTCCAGTATTGTCCAGGTAGTTGCATCTTTTTTATTGTTTGCTTAATCTTTAGCGTACTATAGATACTTAAACCTGCACCTTTGTCTCTACTGGTGTTAATTTAAGATTTCACGCCATGTGTCTAGCACCAAACTAATTCCTCAGTAGCAGTGACCTCCAAAGTGTTGTTTTAGACAGGGTTCAGCCACTTTTAGTATCATCATGGCCTTACACTGCTTTAACACAGTTCAGCTGACCTATTGGTTAAAGAGGAAAAAAAAAACCCCTAGTGGTTAGTCTCTGATTGGTTTTCAGTTCTTTCCTGTGGCTTACAGTACTGATCCAGCTAGAAGCAGAAGGCTTTAGTGACAACAGAAGAAAAAAGGTCTAACTATGAACTTGTGCAGCTCTACTTTAATGAAGTCTCTGTAGGGAGCATAGTTCCTGAAGCCCAGCGCTGGCAGTGCTGCTCTGTCACCAGGAGAAGCTGGGAGGCTCCGTGGTGTGCTAGCAAATTTGCAGCTATCTAGAAACTCTGCAATTGTGTCTTTGTCATTAGGGAGAAACAAACCTGAGACCCTACCAACATTTATTAAGGAAAAATTCCCTGCAAAGTACAGATCAAGAAATATCACTTTATGAATTTGAGTTAGTGGTGTCAAGTTCTGCATGACACCTGGAAGCAGCTGGCTAGACTTACTCGTAGCTATTGTGCAAGCGATGGTGTCTCAAACTCCTTTGGGCACAAACCCTCCTAATAAAAACAAATAAAACCCCCTCCTCCTCCTAAGCAATATTTCCCTCCTTACCATCACCATCAAGATCTGTTTCATTGTATCTGGATACTGTATTTTTCTCTCTATTTCTGTTAAAAAAAGAAAAGTGTTGTAAGCTTCTAAAATGCTTCCAAATAATCAAACTGTCTAGTCTACCTACATCCCACTTGCTTTTCCTTGGGACAGATTTTTTTCTTGGATCCCTAATCATTCTTGCAGTTCCCTGCCAGGCAGACTTCCATATTGTACAAATTGCAGTTGCAGTCTGCATGTGCACTGCTTACATGCCACCTGGGCTGAAATTCAGCAGCGCAATCTTCTACAAGTCATTTGGCAGCCAGAATCACTAATTTCATAATGACTGAATACTTCTAAAATGCCTCAACAAAATGGAACAATCTTAATGAACCTTTTTGACTTACACAATTCTCTTCTGATTGATAGTTATCCTTCAAAATGCTATTGTAGTCTTTTAATAAAGGTGGCAATAGCCTTGCATTTAAAGCGGGTTTAAAAATGCCCTGTGTTCAGTTGGAGAATTAATTGTTTCACTGGGTACAGCCACAGCTGGATTTTTAAACAAAGGAACCCTATAGATCCCCAAATCAGTATGTAATTGCAGTCTGTTTCTAGGGAGCAGAAACCTCTTGTTCAAGGAAACTTGGAAAGCTCCAGGAATTGCAAGCAGTTAATCAGTATGCTGAAAAGATTAGGATACGAGCCATGTAGAAAGCAAGTGATGGTACAGTTCATACAGGGGGTGTTAGGGGAGCACCTCAAAGCAGTTAATAACACGAGCGTATGCTGAGTTAGTAGGTGTCAGTTGATCTGTCCAGTCAAGTAAGCCATTAGGGAGATGCACAGGCTGCTGTTGCAAGCAAGCCGTGCAACAGAGGTAAAGCTTAAGAGCTCTAGTCAAGTCCTCAGGTAGCTTCAAGGTGTGTAGGTGCTTACATGAGGCAAGTAGATCAATCTGTGTATAGAAACACTGCTAAACAGCAATAATAGATTTTGCTGGTACATTGGTTACGGTAGAATGCTCTACAGAGATGTTTTTGCATGTGACATTCATGAAAGAGGTGTTATTACAGCTCACTACAAGAGACAGCTGTGAGTGGCAGAATCTAATAATATTGTAATAAGTCCTGTCCCCCTTCAGTCTCCTGGCAGACTGAAAGCACCACAACTTGTTGAATTATTTTTTTTAGCAGTCCTGAAAAGCTGCTATGCTTTAATATCCCTAATAATCAAATGCTGCTTATTGTGCTTATACCATGTGGGAGTTCAGCTTCAAAGCCTTTGTGTACAAAGACATGCAACAAAAGGGTGGGTTTTTTTGGTATTTTCTTTTTTATCCTAAGTGTGTGTAAAGTCAAACCACCATTAAACAGCAGAAGGACCTATGCTGTCATTGGACTGCAGGAACAAGCAATCCAATTTAAGTTCATGAACCAGCTTTGGCACTTAAATTCCTCTGCTTTTAGATGACATGAGGTTGTCTCAAGCGTTTGTTCCATAATCCAAACTGAAGTGCTTCAGATACATGTGTGAACCCAGATGTTTTGCACAAACTTGCACCTTGAAAATGTAAATAAACAAAACTTATTTACATCTGCATTTCACTGTTTGGGCAGCTAGAAGCTTACAGGTGCACTCAGTAAGTGATGTTGGCTTTCGCCTTTGTAAATACGTTTTTCGTGTGTAATCTATTTCTCAGAACTGTCAGGTTTTAGACTATTTTGCCCTTAAAGGGGAACAAGGAGAAAAAGCCACCTAGCATTCCGGTCTAAAATACTTGTCACATTACTTGGGGGAAGGCATTGTTATAAGGTATTACGATCCTAGAAGCATTTAAAGGGTGGCTGCAGTATATTCAGCTCCTTGGCTGGAAAAATGACACTCAGATTATTGAAATCCTTTCAATGAGCCATGCCTAAAGGCAGTGTTTAAACAGCAAGCTGTCTATTTAAACATCCTAAGGTGTAGTCTTGTAATCAGTTATGTTCTCATCTTTATGATTATTAAGTCCCATGTGGGTTGCACATGGGTCTTGGGAAAAATAAGGATGCATTTGCAGCTTCTAACTAGCTTGTTTTCTTAGTCACTGTTTCTGAAATGCTGTAAATCTCTATTTAGATGCCAGGAATAATAATATAAGGGACATACACAATTCATACACAATTTCAGCTCTTTAATGGGATGCTTAGAGCCTAGTTCTGCTAATCCCAGTGGATTTGAGTTTAAATTGCACTTCAGAGGTTACAGATCCTCTTAGTTGCCATGTAAAATTGCAGCATGCCCTTCATCATCTCTCCAGTTGCCAGTATGCCATTTCTTCTCGATCACGTCACTCACTTTTTCTCTGCAGGAGAGGTCATTACATGGAAACCATCTCTTAGAGAGTCATGCATAAGGTCAATATTTGTGGGAAGTGCTGCCTGCATTTACAATAGGGTGGAAACAAATTTCTTCCACCTTTGACCCCTGAAAGTGCATACTTGCTGTAACACAAAGCATGATTATCTGGTGTGATAGCTATCCACTGCATGGATATGCATGCATTTCTATTCATAGCCCTTTTTTAAGCTCTTCATGAAACCTGACGTTTTTTGAATAAAATCTTCCCTGCTAAAAGGTGTAGCAAAAAAAGATTTCCTGGAAAAGCTGGAAGTGTTGGGAGCTCAACTTGGCTTAGTCATTTGTTTGTTTATTTAAAGGCTTTTTTTGGTTAAGAGGAGTGAAAAATGGCTCCCACAAGAAGGAAAGCAACAACCACGAAATCTTGCAACCAATTTATATAAAGCTCTACAGTCGAAATAGTAGAAAGATGACAATTCTCAGAAATTGCCTTCAGTGAGAAGTGGCTTTGAATGTTCCCATGAAAATCAATCATCTTACAGCTTCTCAATTGCATTCTGTGGATGCACGATACTCCTGGGACGAAGCTTTCTCACTTAAGCTCACTAAGTGTGCACTGAAGGAAGTCCATGCTACACACAGCTGGCTGCTGCGTTTAGCTGAACATTAAGAGAACATTAAGGAGACACTGTTAAGTGCTCAAAACCCAGGAAATGATCAATTAAGGATTGTATATTCGGTCTTAGCTTTATCACTCTTCTGTACAGGCATTTGACAATGCAGTCTTCACACAATTGGATATTACTCTCTGCTCATCTGCAGCACTAATGTTGTTTTCCTTTGGCACCAGATTTATACGGTGTCTTGTACTACAGTATATTGTTTGTCCAGAGTCCATGAAAGTCAATTACAAGAAGAATAAGTGTTTTACTGCATCGGTACTATGTTGAATTAGAATTCTTTAATAATCTAAACTAGCAACAAAACAGTGTGGCCATGTATAATCTGTTTAAGTTTGAAACTCTGTCAGCTCTATATTAGGCTGCATCATCCTCTCAATTACATGTAAGGAAAGCTGTGCATATATACCCAGCTACATTAGTTCTGTAGTTAATGGCTTTTTGTGCAGAATTGCACTGGAAGAGGGCTGGGCTAGCTGAAGAGAAGTTGTTTATTATATCATTGCTTACTGTAGTATTTACTGAGCTCTTGGTAGACAGGTTGGTTAAATGCTGCCAGTGTTCTGGGCCCCACCTAGTCAGGATTCAGGCTGGAATTTGGAAAATGAATCGTGCTGATTGCACTAATTTATTATCTTTTTTTTTTTTTTTTGCAATCGAGAAAGGCTGTAAATCTGAGCATTGCTTGCTTTTTGGCAGGTTGGGATGCCATGTCAGCCACAAACCCTGTTGTTCTGTTTCTGGGACAAGGCAGGGCTTAGTGAGACAGCTTTCTGGTGAAATTTGAGGAGCACAAGGTGACAAGAAATATCTTTTCTTTCAGTCAGCAGAATCCCATAGAGAGATCTTTTTCCCCCTTCCATGCTGTTTAATAAAGTAATATGGTTTATAAGCTCCCTGTCAGCCCTAGAATTCTAGTATATGCTTGAGTGACCCTCCTGGCATACACCGGGCATTTAAGATGGCTTCTCTGAGGCTGCAAGGAAAACCTAATTTACCTGTGCACAATAATATAGAAGCCAACATATGCAGCTGCTGTTCTGGTGAAACAGGATGGCTTTCCTTCCCCTATCATGTTTGGAAACATAAAATCCCGTGGCAGAATTGAAGTCAGTTGGAGCCATGTTAATTTATAGCTGATGTGGGGGATAATAGGAATTAGGCTCTGCTCTGTCTGTCTTGTACATCCTAGGGCAATGACTCTGCTGCCTGTTCATGCTCCTTACATCTAAGGAGGGCAGCAGCAGGGAGGATGCACCAGATGCAGGCTGTCTGGCTGTTTACTCAGGTGCTAAACCCTGTTGAAGAGAGCCTGCTGTATCTTTGCTGCTGTCGTTTCTCTGTGTTAGTTTAACACAACTTTAAAATTAGGAAATGTTTAAATGGTTTCCTAATTAGGGATACTTTTCCGAATGAAGACCTTAAAGTGCTTTTGAACAAACTTCCTCAAATTATATAGGATTCTTAATTGTGCGCTACTCACTCACTGTTACTTGCAAGATATACTTAACTTGGAAGCATTTGTTAATGATGCTCTTTTAAATCTTATGGTTTCCTGTAACATCTTGATGAGAAAATGAGAGGGTTTGTTGAGAAACTCAGATGTCAGGGTTTTTTTAAATGTATGACAACCTCCAGGTAAATAGCATACTTGTGTTATAAATAGTATGAATCAACTGTTTAAAAAAAAAAATTGCTTGATCAAGCTTTCCAGAAATAAAAGCATAATACGGTCCCTTGAGCACAACAATTTCTTTGATTACCTTTTTATTGTTCTTTTGAAGCCAATAGACTTGCAGTAATATAAATCTAATGCAAATGAGAAAAGATATTTGGCTACAACAAAACTTTTTTTTTTTTTTTTTTTTTTTTAAGGAAGGAACTGAATTATTTTAGTGTGCATGTTGGGCTCTTTCTAAGCCAAATTAAGTGAAAACAACTGGAAAAAAAACCCAACCCCAAAACCTTATTCTTTCTTATAAGGAAGTTCAAATTTAAAAAATCCTTTTGTGGATATGTGACCATCTTGTCTTTCTACCTTCCAATAGTTTATTTTGTTTTCTAAAAAAAATACAGTTTTGGGCTATTCTTCTTTTTTTATTCGGACATGCTGTTTCTCTTTATTGCTCATCCAGCAAAACAGTTGATTCTTAATCCCATTTCTTCCATCTAATCTTTTCAAGTGCCAGTGTGCCTATGCAGTTACGGTGATACACATAAAGCTTTTTAACAATTCCATGTTCAAATCTTGCAATATCTTGCTTACCAAAATGTAGTAGTTAACTAAGTTGAAAGCAAACTACAGATACGTGTTTGTACTTCCTCCCTAGATGGTTATTTCCCTTTCATCTTAAGTATTGCTTAATTTAGCAAATAGATAGGATTGAAAAATCCGGAAGTGGTGGCTTTATCCTGTTAATTGGTGCAACTGAGGAACGTGTAAAAGAGGAAAAGCCAGTCAAGGTGATCTTCCCATTGCCTTCAAAAAGAGGAGATGGCAGCATTATGCTTCCGTTTGGGAAATTAATCTTAGTGCTGTCCTTTGTGCGTGTGCATTAGACCCAGTCTTTAACTATTATCCTGCCATCCAGTGGACAGGATGGGTTTGGGTTTGGGTTTAGTTTTCTGTGCCCTAATCTCATTACCAGTCTCTGTCACTTTGAGTCCCTTGCTTCCCTTTTTGCATCCTGCTTTTGCGCTCCCCATTTTTTAACATTTTTTCCTGATTTCTGCTCTCCCTGCTGTCCAGGTGGTATTGCTGACAGCAAGGGTGGGATGGCTTTCAGAAGGATGCTGGAGCTGCTAGGTTTTTAGCACAGCAAGAAGTACTGGATTCCTTATTCTTCCCTTTGTTTCTAATTCAACTGGTTTTGGCTGAAATTGTGAAAAACAACTTAGGGCAAGGCAGACGCTTGACTTGGAAAGTAAGCACAAATGGCTGGTTTAAGATTTAAGTGACTAAAAATATCTGCTCTTAAAATTATCAGCTACCATAATAGCTAGGACTGATATTTTATCTATAAATGTGGGAACAAATTTTATACGTATGTGGGTCTTGCTTCTGTTACTTTATGGTGTATAGCAAACAGAGCAGATGTAAGTGATGTTGTTAGTACTCCATTGTGTTGGTTTGGGGTTTTGTTCATTGCCCACAGCTTTCTCTATGTCCAGTGTAGCATGGCAAACCAGCTATGAGATATATTAAGCAGTGCTTTCAGCATCACAAACTAACTATGGAGGAACAAGTATGGAGGTTGAAAAACCCCCTCAATGCTGCAGTCCTATCAAAGCAATTTCTATAGTTGTCATTTTCTGCTATTAAACTGAACAATGAGGCTCTCCAATAAAATCATATGAAATAACAGCTCATTAAAAACTCTCCTTAATATATAGCATGCTAATTAATGTCAGTGGGGTGCAAGCTTGAATGGCAGAATAGACTATAATGTTTAGAAAGTAGGTAAAATAAAAGAAGATATTTTATCATTAATGACCTTTTAGTAAACCTAATGAAATCCTTAATGGACTGAATACATTACTGAGGTGCTCCCAATTGCTTTGTTACCTACTCCATTCTTCCTCCCTTTCTCATAGACATTAAATTTGGTTTTATTTATAGAAAACAAAAAGCAATAAAGTCCCAAGGAAGTATGAACACAGGAGGAAGGAGTCTAAGCAAGGAGAGCAGATGAGTCTTCTCACCCCTACTATCCCTGTTCCTGGTGAAGAGCAAGCCTGGGTGTAGGACCATGTTATATCCTGTCTTGTATGCGTGTTGTCTGTGTTTGTATTCAGGTTTAATTGACTCTGTGTTTGTGTGATTCACAATAAATAGGCTAGGGAGCAAATGGGCCTCTCTTATTCACAGGGTCTCCGTAGGTTAACTTCCATATTCATTCCTAGAGCTGCGCCATGGCTTTTTATACTGTTACCAACCACGCTGTGCTTGCGCTGTGACTAAATTAAAGGACTTGATTCTTCAGGGCTTTTAGTCTTTCACATGTTGCCAGCCTTAAATATAACTTGCAAAAATGCTGTTTAGCTCTCCCTTAACCTTCTCCGAAAAGAAGTAGTACAAGAATGGAAAAATGAAAGGCCTTTGCTTCCTCCCATTTCCTGGATGAAATTTAGTGGGCTGGGGTGGGATGTAAGTAGCAATAATTGCCTGGCTTAAGCTGAGTTTTAAGATGGAAAATGAGGCCAATCATCTGGTCATAAAATATATTCTTTAGTTCTGAAGTCCAATACGGGAGAAGGATTGTTCACTAACCTGTTCACTAACTCTTTCCTGTTCATTAGAAGATAACTTTCTTCAAATTATTCCTTTTGTGTAACACTTGGTGCAATTAACTTTAGTCTTGTACCCCAAATGTCTGAAACCTCCTGATAAGATTGAAACTAATGTCCATCCCAGCTGCAATCCGAAGTCACCTGCAGTAGTAATTGTTCCTAAGAAGCACAGGCGGTTGGCGAGTCTTAGAAAAAAGAGCCCATGGCTTGCTATGTAATCATGTTTCAATCAGCTTTATAGAACCATGAAATTGATTGTCCCCCTGACGTACCGTACACTTCGGAGCAGATACTGTGCTAGGCAAGTTAATTCCTTATTTGGTTCCAAGCACACAAAAGAAGTGAGCTTTTTGCTTCCCCTCCTATTCTCACAAACCAAGGAGGAAGGGAGCACAAATCACCTTGAAATCAGAATTTGAGAGCACAACAGCTTCAGCGAGCCCTGTTTTGTTTTCCTAATCATCCAGTGAAAAGCATGGTGATTTAGGACAAAGATGCCCAGGCTGTTGGCTGTATACAAGGGAGCTTGGACGAATGACAAAACCAGCAGTGGTGATGACCAGGTAATGAAAGAGCTATAGGAATCATAAAAGTCTGACAGAAGGGAGAGATGAGAGAGAGTCTCATTAATGTGGTGTCCTCTTCAGTATTGGAGTTGGCTTCTCTCTTCTGGAGCTAAAAAAAGGGGGTGCTGTGAAGATACAGTTTTGGGGCAATGAAGAATATTCCTCTTCAGATACCTGCCGAAAATTCTGGCCCTGTCTTCATAGAATTTAATTCTTGTTTCAAACTCCCTCATTTCAAAAATAGTTTGGTCTTTCAACATAAGTGAAAATCCATTCAAAATAAATCCAAAATCAACCCACCAGTGAAAATTATAGGAGCAACTTCTTAACCTGAGTCTTGTCCCTGGAAGTTTTAACATCTTCAACTTGTTCGTATTTTTTGTTGAAGTGTTCCCAATTCATGGTCATTCTTCAGTCTGAAACACTTCTGCTGGAAGTGGTTTGCTAGTCCCCAAGCTTTCGTGGGCTAATTCTAAAGTTCACAAGAAGGAATCAGGAAAAGCAAGGCTGTTGCCGTCTTCCTTAAAATGCTCCTACAAGGCCCTTATCTCGGGTAGAAACTCTGAGGGAGGACACAAACTAGAAAACGTATAATAAAAAAACCCCAAGCCAAAACAAAAAACCCTGCTGAAACAGCAAAAGATGCTTCTATCTAGATTTATGTTGTCTTTTAGAATGAATGATCTTTCTCTAAGGCTCGCATTGGTGACTTTGGAAAAGTCAGAAATGTGGTCCCCCAAACTGCAGGGCAAGTTCAGGCCTCTTCTCCAACCATGAGCTCCTGTACAGGACTGGTCCAAGGTGGGAATGATGGTTGCTCCAACCTGCAACCAACCCCCAGCTCTTCCTGTAGCTGGAATACCGGCAGCAGAGCAATGGGATGCAGTGGCGGGGTGGGGGCATTGTTTGTTTTGTTTGCTTTTGCACAGACCACAAGGGGCTTGTGGCTGCAGAATAATTATTAATTTGTTTATTGGAGAAGAGAAATACAAACACAAGTCATGCACACAGAACTCCTGCATGTTACTGGCTAGGATGTTTTTCCTTTTAGTGCTTGATACAGTTCCATTTTCCACTGAGCAAAAAGGTTTTTCTGAGCTATTTAACTTTATCTGTCTCTGTGACAGTGTTAAACTTGTATTAAATTTAGAGGGGAAAAAAATGTGTATACAGCATTATTAACTTGCCATTTTCTTATTTAGGACACAGACAAATTAGCAATTATTCAGGTTATCCAGACAAAAGTTACATCCTCACCTTATTAAGGATGAACTTTGTGAACTCCTCCATGCTGCTGCAGAGCAAACAGTGCTGCTCGGTAGATGTAACTCAATCCTTTTCCTGGATACTGTAATCTTTCTCTCTCATTATACTTTATAAAATCTGTCTTGTAATGCTGCACATTCCAGAAACATTATCTCTTCTTTCCAAACTTCTCTATACAGTATACCAGATTTCCAGCTAAATAAAACCATAGCTCCCCTTTCAGAGGAGTGCCAGCAAGAGACAAGTCTGTTGCTCAACTGACACTGAAGTTCGAACAACCTTGGCTTGGGCAGGAGTAATGAGACACAGCCCTGGGCTATAAATTACATTGACTTGGGAACGAGGGGAATTCATTCTGCTTTGCCTGAGGCAAAGGTCTTCTGTGCTGTCAGCTGAGTTTCTTAGACTCTCAGTTTCCTCTGTCATGGTAATAAGTACCAAGAAAGCTGCTTATGAAAGAGTTTTGAGGAAATCCCTTGTTACCTGCTACTAGTTTAACTTGTGTAATCTCAACAGCAGCAACAGAGGGACATCTATTTCTAGCTGCTTTACTGACAGATTTAAATAAAGACAGTGGACTTTGTGGACCTTTGGAAGAGCCTTTCTGGACCATGAGAAATTCCCTGCAGCTGCAGTGGTTTGGTAATTGTTGTCATGTGGTGAAATGGTATCGATGAGCTGCAGTTCTGTCTGCTGCATGGACATCTTGGTGTTTTCCTCCGTTACTCTGAGCTCCTCAATGGCATGAGAAGAAAATTATGTCAAAGCGTTTGACATTTCTAATAGTGGAAGCATGATAGCAATGGCTCTTTTTTTTTTCCAAACAAATCTGAGATAAAGAGGAAGCCCTAGTGAAGCTTTTTGTGCCTAGAAAGAAACAAGATGTGCAGTTTACCCACTGCTTTTTCATGTAATTACATAATTGTTTTAGCAGCTTTACTCCTAAAGGGCTCCACGCACGTCTTGGTGACCAAATTATTTGCTGGGATTTAACACAGTGCTGTCTGAACAGAGTATCTGTGAACATAATCCTTAATGATATGCTGGGGGCACACACTTCTTGTGGAAGTCTTGCCTGTGATTAATCAATTAAGAATAAGATAAAGCCAACAGTGGTTCCTTTCTTTTGGTACATGACTTGAAACATGTTGAAGCTGAACATGTTTGCAGTTCCACATAGGATTTTCAGTGCTGTCTCAAATTAGGTAAGCATAGAAATAAAATACCCTGCCAGTTGTTGTTGTGCACAGCAGATCCTTTAAGAATGACAGCATCTGTTTTTCGGAGAAAGCCTCCTTCTTGTACCAATAGTAATATTTATGGTACACACTAGGACAGCAATGTTTTTACACTTATACCAAACCATCTGTGTATAGGTCTATGTGTAGGTGGTTAAGAGAAAGTGTTTTATGTTTGCTGATCTATCTGTGTTACAGGGCTGTTTGCAGGTTGAGTCCTGGATAAGATTGGCAGAACTGCCATCTGGGCAGGGGATTCTCAGTTTTCAAAAGTCTGTTACAGGTCTTTTCTGAACTCACATGCTATGTCAGTGGAGATGAGAAAACCGACAGAAACTCTTGACCAATAAAGTGTTACTGTTGTACTATATTGATCTCATTAGGAGACCTGCTTGCTGCATGTCTTTACAGCAAAATGCAGACACACTGTCCCTGAGCACTCAAGTGTTTGCATCACGTGCAATGCATGTCTCTTACCTGTCTCCCCAAGTAAGCAGAGTGAAATAAAATAATTGCAAAAGCAATTAACAGCTTTGAGTTAATTTTCATGCTCCATAGTAACAACTGGAAGAGAAAGGTGGCATTTCAGAAGGTAGAGATGCATTTTATTTTTCATTTAGTTACCTTCAGAAAATTTGGGAGCTCTTGCTGATAATGTTTCTGGGACTTCATACTGAAAGAGGACAAGTATTAATTTATGGAAAGAACACTTTCTCTTGCATCTTCTTCTCACCTTAGGGGATGCAGGATTTGGGCAGTGTACTCTGTGACATGGTTAGTACAGCTTTTAGCAACATGTCAATCTCTAAATTTACTGTTTATAAATATTTCTGCATATAAACTACTGATTATAAATATTGCCAGCAGCTAAATGCACTGCAATCTGGTACAACCCATTCAGCCTTGTCTGCCCCTCAGAGAGCCATTATTTTGTTGAAGAAGGTAACAGAGGAGGTGACAGAGCTCTTTTCTGAGGTGGCACTTGTTTTTTCTAGACATTGTAAGCAGATATGTCCCTGGATTTAAATGTAGAGGAAGATATGTTGCCTTCTGTTCAACAGCTTTTCCTTTTCACACTAAAGTCCCTAGAGAGAAATATGCTTCAGTGGATGGGACTATTGCTAGGTATCATTGCAATCTTCTGCAATTAAATGAAGTTTAACATCACTGCCAAGAATCTGCTACATTAAGGAGCCATTGTCATGCATTTGAGGAAGGGACAAGCGATGACCACCTAAGAGCTGATGGGTTCCTGCCTTCTTTTAAAAATTTGGAAACTCAGTTGATGGCTAGATATAGTTTTGTAGCTCAAGAACCTGAATCTCTTTGCAGATGTCGGTGTGAAAATCTATCTAAATCTGATTTAAGTCTGACTTCTAGAGAGATTTCTGGGCTCATCACTTTCAGAACAGATACACTGTAAGAACAGCTTTGGCTATTGAGTTGCAGCATCTGCATCCAATTTCTAAATAATTATGATGGTAGACTTATCTAACAACAGCAGACTTGAAGTTTCATTGCTGGTTTTGCTTAGCTCTTAACCAAAACAGGCTTTTCTTCCCTTGATTCCTGGGTTGTAGCTGTGGTCCCTGGCCAGTACTATTCCTTGGAAATGTTACCATTTCTTTAGCCTCTTCTGGGTGTTACAGACACTGCAAAGGGAGAATCTGTGTGGTGGACCTTACCTTGTATCCAGGTGTCTCTAACATAAGTGTTTCTAGCAGCCATGTTCTTAGTTCATTGATTTTTGTCAATATGATGGTAAAAATAAAAGTAGCTGTGCTTGAGAGTGAAAAAAGGGTGAACAAAAAGCCCACGTACATGCCAGTAGCTGAAACTAAGCAGGTCCTCATTGCTGTAAGAGTGGAAAGAGTGCTTTTTCTGC
This sequence comes from Buteo buteo, assembly GCF_964188355.1. NCBI lineage: Eukaryota > Metazoa > Chordata > Aves > Accipitriformes > Accipitridae > Buteo > Buteo buteo. Next base: position 66,105,200 of record NC_134172.1, read on the forward strand.
AGATGAGGTCTGTGAGTAGCAGGTCATGCAGACATCAGAGACTATAAAATAATGACTTTGTGTCACGAGTGTAGCTTGTGCTCTTTTACTTGCATTACTTCTCTTCCCACTTAGAGTACTCATTGTACCATACTTCTAACATGATAAACATATCTGGAATGAAAATGCTTAGCTGTATCCTAATTACAGGAGCACTGTTTCTTATTTTGGGAGTATTCTGAGGTTATGATGACGTGCTGAGTGAATGCAAAGTGGTACTTTTCTAAAGAGTAATTCTGGCTTGTCTTAATTCTGTTAATGTTATCGGCATTTTGGGGTCAGTCTGTTTCTATGATGGGTATGTTTTCACATTGCATCTTCACTTGTACAACACTGTCCTAGGCCTGCTGTGATTAGATCTGTCTCACCATCTCATTCTAATAGTTACCTGAATATTTGGACCTGCCGAAAGCAAGTTATGAACAGTAGCTCTCTTTGGATCTGCTAGTGACAGTATGTAGCTTGTACATAGCGGGTGGACATCGTCTGGGAAGGTAGATGCTGCTGTGAGAAAACTCTGTGTAAACGAATACTTCTGGAGGGAATAAGCCTGTCTTGTTCATGGACATTTTAGCTTCATGTTGTGAGGAGTAAAAACTTCAGTCGTCAGCCTTACACACCCACTGGTTTACAGCAATGTCCTGTGCTTCCCCATGGCTCTTTGTCATGTACTGGTCACATTGGGTTTGTGGGACTCAATTCAAAGAAACAGGGTTTGAAAAAAGACTCATCAGTCAGATTTGGCCTGCAGAGCCAACATTAGTGAGACATAAGAAGAGTTGGACTCAACTTGGCACTTAGAGTAAAAAGTGAATTTGTAAGGCTGACAGCTGGAGAGATTGGGGTTTCTGCAAAATGACCAGCTCATACAAACAGCCCGACTCTGCTAACACCAACTTCAGTAAGGTTTTCCTCTTTACATTGGCTGAGAATTTGGTTCAGTATTTTCTTTGCCAACTTCAATGCATTTTTTTATTAAATTCAAGCCATTAAGAATGAATGTCTGCAATACATTTCTGATTTTTAAAAATTGCTTAAAAATAGGATCATAATTAGATCAGCAGGAGGTAATTTTTTAAAAATTTATTACACCATGAAAACTAATAGAAACTTGATGCAATAATCAAAGTGCCTGGGTCTGTTCTAAGTTATGCTAGTTTTCTCGAGAAATGGCCCATAAAAATTTATATTATTTTTAGAGCTTTAATTAGCTAAGTATGTAAGCTAAAATAAATTTGAGTTTTGGAGACATTCAGAGGGGAAGAAAAGACAATATAAATGTTCATTCTAATTCTTATTTATTTGAAGAGTAATTATTTCCTTTGATTCTAAATCACCTTTTCTTCTTCTCAGTCGATCCATGAATTTTCTCTCTACTAACAGAACCTTGGGATTTTACTCCCAACACTTTGGCCCTGTCATTCAGCTTTATTAAACTGGCAGTTTGTTTGAACACTTCAGTTATTCATTAAATTTTACATTTTCTCTAGCTGTATTAATTACCGCTTTTTACGAACTGGGAATGTAAATGATCCCTTTGCCATCTACGCCATGTGATAATTTGCCTTTGTAAGAGGCTTCTCAGCATTTCATGCAGTCTTCCTAGTCATGTAGCAAGTGGCTTTTTTCCCTTCACTGTAAGATTTACATTGGATCCTACTTTTTGCTATTGTTTTCCACAGAGCAATATCCCCCAAAAGCCAGATTTTCATAAAGCTAACATTCCTCTTTACGTGCTGCTCTGGTATTAAACTGTATGTATGCAAATAGCAAAATGCAAACTTCAGAGTCTGTTCAAATGAGCCACTCTGTGGCTTGGGGAGAGTAATTGCTTCTATCAAATCCTGGAGTCTTCAGAGCATGTACACGCAAATGGAAACTGGCTTAAGTCCCTTGTGAAAATTTAGCTTACTGAGATCAATAACTTGCATGCGTGCCCTGTATGCTGCACAAATAGCCTGTTCACAGAGACTAAATTTCTGATAAAATTGCTTGTGGTCTGACAGGAGTAACGACAGCAAGGTAACGTGATGAAGGCAGGTAAATGCAGTGTGCCTTTCTTTTGGTGTTTTAGACTCAGTTATTCGCAACAAATTTTCCCATAATCATGAACGCTTTGTAGTGAGGAGCTCTGGAAGAAATGGGCTTGTAGTCTCAAGAGCCGGGGAAGGGAATCCAGTGTTCCAGTAGCTATCTCAGGGGAGTCGATGGTGGTAGGAGCACCTGGGAATCTTGTTCCTTGACACAGCTGAGGAGGATGAGGAAAGACATACTGTTCTTTATCACCAGTGCTATGCCCACCTAGTCCCACTGGTACTCCAGTTGAATCCTGGTGTTTGTAGCCCATGGCACTGTCTCTGTAACTCTGGCTGTAGGGAACCTGGCACTGAAAAGGAGATGGAGCATTTAGGTCAGGAAACGTTGGCGTGTTCATACGTTGAGGGGCACATGAGTGCCCCAGAGATTCTCTAAGACTGCTGTAATTTTTCTAGCATCACAATTTGTCTAGGTTTATCATTGAAGATTCAAATCTAGGTTTGAGAAATGCCAAACCTGGAAGGCTTGAGCTTCCCCATGAAGCAATAGGCTTCCCTTGGCAAATGGTTTTGATATAGAAAACACCAATATTTTGGGGAATGAGACCTACGCTCAAATGTCCTCTGTGGTAACCTGGTCTCTCTGGGATAGTTCAGATTTGCTCTGTTTCCCAGGGCCAAGAGCAGTGTAACAAAGGCACCTCAAATTTCCTGTAAGGACAAAGACAGCTGACGGGGTGTCCTGGGACTCACTGAAGCCGTAGGACGATTAGGTTTCATTGCTTGGGAGGGACAGAATGGATAGGAATGACCAGGCTGCTCATGATACATTAAAAGAGAGGGGAGGCTTCTCTTGAAGCGCGTAAGGTTTGAGTTATCTCAGAGTAAGTTCTTATGACCGATTGGTTTTATCTTGCTGGATGGTCATAAGCTAAAGAAAGGACTGCAGAGCAGTACTGCTAGCTAATTCCCTCTGCTAGCAGAATTGCACCGAACAGTCTGTGTGTGTATGTGTATGCATAAAATATATCAAAACACACTTAGACTGCTGTGTCTTTAGGCAATGTCTTTCATGCAAATCATGGCTTTTTTTCAATAAATTACCCTTAATTTGAATCAATAAAAAAATCTGCCTTTCCATTACTGCTTGATGACTCTCTGCAGCTCCCTAGTGAATTCATAAATCTGTTTCACTTTCAAGCCTCCAAATTATTTTAATAAGAAACAAGGAGAAGCAGTATAAACTAAGTTTTCTGCATGACTTTTCAGGACCAGGTGTCTGCACTCTAATTTGCCACATTTTGATGCTACCCTAGTCATGTTTTAGACTTAGGAGCCTAGGCTGAGCCTCATTCAAATTCGCATTCTCATTATTACTATTCAGAGTCTGAATGCTTGTTGGTAAAAGGCACTAATATGGCAGTAAGTTCAGGAGCAGCTGGTAAGTCTGTTTGAATTGTACTTTGTAGCAAGCTCAAAATGTCAATATAGGATCTTTTTCCTTCTATAAAATGCCCTGATATTTTTTTCAAGGTTAGTTTTGGCAGCAGCTTCCTGAAGGTGTTTTATTTATCTTTTAAGTATGGCTAAACTTAATGTTTCTATGTTTCCCTTTTGAAACTTATTGCCATCTTTCAACTGACACACTAGATTTGGAGAACTCATATAAGGGGTCTGTAAAATCTTGAAATCAGGCTAGAAGAACCTGGCATAAAATACTGTATTCGCAGCTTTGATATGTCCAGTAACAAATGATTATTTTTATGCTCTTTGGGGCTGAACCGTTATAGGCTTTGAGGTTGAAACTGTGAATCACTTGAGACTATCAGAAAATATAGGCCCACACTAATCAAGGGCTTTTTTGTTGAAGTTACAGCTCAAGCTTGACCACAAACAGACATAGCTTTTCTAATGTTGTCATTTAGATTTTTGAAGCCTTTTTTTGGTGAGTGCTACAGGAATGTGTACTTACTCTATCTGTTTTTGATTTGTGTAAACCCCTGGACTACTTCATTTCCCTGAAATATTTTTTATGCAGGTGCAGACCACTGTACAGCAAATTTAATTATCCTGGCTGGCCTGTTTTTCTTGGTCACCTTTAAAATAGCCTGTAGAGTGTCAAGCATCCAGAGGAAAAAAAAAGGATGTCAGGATTTAGAAAGTGTACTCTGGATGGATGGAGGGGAGGGTGGCATTGGAACAATGTGCTGCATGAATCACTGTGACTAAGTGTCCTTTACATACTTGCCTGGGGTTGCAGAAGACTGGGTTCAGAGACTGAGGGGGTTCTTTCTGCCTTTTGCTCCTGTTGCCCTGCTGCAGTCATCTTGCAGTACAGGAGGCATGGCTTAGGGTTACAGTGTTTGGAAATATGGGATGGTGTTGGGAGAGAGTACTAAAAGAAATGCCTTCAAGACGGAGCAAAATTTTCTTCATCAGAGAAAACATCCACTGTTTCTTGTTCTGTTGTCCTCTAATTTTGCCTTTATAATTGAAACCTAATGAAGTACATTTTGAAAAGTGCCTGGGCCTTTCAAGTTTAGTTTTATTCTGTGATTCACAGCACGCAAAGTTTAAGTCTACATCTGTGGCAATTAACCTTGTTCACCTCCTCACCATGACAAGTTAAAAACTCTTGGCTTCCTCTGGTTGCTCGTCAAGGTGCTGCTGCTCTGCCTCTCTGCCACCCACTCCAGCTCTGTGTCCAGATGTTGACACAGCAGTGATGTTGGCAACATGGCTTTTCTTGGCACTTTGTGACAGTGTCAGTGAGAAGCCAAGCTGTTTACTTCTGCCCCCTCAAAACACTTCAAGAGTTGGGGGTAGGGAGGGGAAGGACCAAATTGCACCAATTAGGAGAGACCTAGTGTAAGTTCCCAGTGGTGCTCATGGAGGCCAGGAAAGATCCTTGCCAAGGTGGAGGGCTCTAACAGGAGGGACCAAAGAGTTGAAGTACACTTCTTATAGAGATTTTACTTCTTATTTATAAAGCAGAGATGGAGCTAGTCGGACTCTTTGACAGCTTCGTGCTTGATTTTACAGCTCATTAAGGGGAAAGAAGAAGCAGAGCTAGATTATCCTAAAGGGGGAGTTGGAACAATAAATTGGACTATTTTAAACTTCATCTTTTGAGACTCTTTTAACTGTGATGCCTTTTAATGCAACCTAAACTAATCCAAAGAATCTTTGGAACATCACAAGGAATTTAGTGATAAAAAAGAGGGGTGGAGTGAAGACTGCTCGGAATGTGGCTGCTATTGTGGAGAACAAAGAAAAGGAGATAGACCCCATCTAATGGATTATCCGATGAACACAACTTATGGTTGACTATATTCCTACAGATGAATTAAAAGGAAAATCCAACAGATCATGTTGTGGTTTAACCCCAGCCAGCAATTAAGCACCACGCAGCCGCTCACTCACTCCCCCCCCAACCCACCCAGTGGGATGGGAGAGAAAATCAGGAAAAGAAATAAAACTAGTGGGTTGAGATAAGAATGGTTTAATAGAATATAAAAAGAAGAAACTAATAATGATAATGATAACACTAATAAAGTGACAGCAGTAATGATAAAAGGATTGGAATATACAAATGATGCACAGTGCAATTGCTCACCACCTGCCAATCGATGCCCAGTTAATCCCCGACTGGCAATCCCCTGCCCCCACTCCCCCCAGTTCCTATACGAGATGTGACATCCCATGGTATGGCATACCCTGTTGGCCAGTTTGGGTCAGCTGCCCTGGCTGTGTCCTGTGCCAACTTCTTGTGCCCCTCCAGCCTTCTTGCTGTCTGGGCATCAGAGGCTGAAAAATCCTTAACTTAGCAACAACTGAAAACATCAGTGTGTTATCAACATTCTTCTCATACCTAGCTCAAAAACATAGCACTGTACCAGCTACTAGGAAGACAATTAGCTCTATCCCAGCTGAAACCAGGACAGACCATTAAAAAAGGGAACACAAATTTATCTTTTTTCACTCTTGTTTTGAACTCAAGAGCAGGCAAATGTAATGGAGTACAGCAAGTATATTATACCAAGAGTTTTGCAAAACACTTTAAAAGTGCAATAGAAGTGTTTTCATGTGGTTTGGAAGGTTGATTACAGGACCATAAAACCAAAATTGCAGCTCAGATGTATCTAGAGATCTTAACAGTTCACTTTTCATTCATGTGGTCTCCACAATGTGCATTCAGAAAACAAAATAATACAGCTGGGAAAAAAAATACAAAATAAAATATACCATAATGCACGTAATACAGTTATCTCTGTGCTAGTCAGTGTTTAAGTGAATGCCTGTATTTTCTCAAATTGAATAAAAAAAAAAATCAATGTTACATGGGGTCTAAAACTGGCTTTAGCTTGTCCTTGTGTGAACAAAATGAATCAGACTTTGCTCCGAGTGGTCTATGGGCGGCCGTCAGTGATGCAGTTCTCAGACTTGCCCATTTGGACACATATCCCTCTCTTTTGACCAGACAGTTATAGCTGAAGAAAGCAGGATATCAGTGTTTGAAAACAAACTGCTTTTGCCTTTGCTCTGCTCAAGTTTCTCACTGGAGCCATCCACCTTATGCAGCGATGAACAGAGGCTACACCAAGCTTCCAAATAAATCTGGGATCCTAGTTCAGTAACTCAGAGTGGGTGAGTGAGATAACAACACTCGGGAGAGCCAGGGTGACATCTGTGATGGGAAAGAGAAGTATGTGGGCATCATCCGATGGTTTTTCTGTTGACTGTCAGGTGGCAATGGAGAGACACAGGGAACAAGCGTTTCTGCCTGGAGAAAGCAGCTACGGATGGAACATCACAGGGATAGGTGGGTCATGTGCTTTTTTTCCACAGTCTTTTAGTGGGCAAGAGGCTGGTGGGCACTTGCTTTTTAGGCCTTATCCTCTGAACAACGCTGTTTGGCCAGTGCTTTCCACTATCCTGGGCACAGGGCGAGTGAGATGCCCCTACTGATACTGCAGCATTATGAAGACTTGGGGGGGAATGTTGTTTCAGCTTTGGACTTTTGAACATGTTTTCTGCAGTTAAGCTGCTGCATGTTTTTTCCCCTCTACAAAGAGTATTTAGTTGTTCAATGAGACATATCTCACTTTCAGCTAATGGATAGTTCAGAGACACCTTTGTGTGGGAAGTCACTTTAAAAAATGCAATGTTTTTTTGGTAGGGATTTTAACTTGCTTTATACACTGTGCATTTTACAGCCTCTGGCTTTTGTGAAAATATAGTTCAGGTGAATAAACCAGAAAACTTACTGCAGCAAACCTGATTGGAGTCAACCTCTTCTGCAATAGTAATAGGATTTTATTCATGTAATGCCTAAAGTATCTGCAAAAACTATATCCCAGGTATTTGCTCTAAAGCAGTTATGTCCTGAGGAACAAGGGATGTTGTTTTTCCAAGGTGATGGAGGATTTCCAGCTCTCTTCTGACTTTGGACTCTCCTCAGGACATTCAAAAATCAGGCCCAGGATTTATTCAAGAGGAAACCAGCAACAGTGACTTTTTTCAGCAAAAGTCATAAACATCCTGTGCACAAATGAAAGCCCTCTGGGTGTAAACACTGTGAAGTCTCTTTAGAGGCCCTGATGTATCAGGCACAAGATTCATTCTTTCTGGTGAAATATTTTGATTAGAGTGAAAAGCAAAATCACAGTATAAAGTCATATGCCCCTGAGTGAGAAAGGGAGCAGGAACTTTTCAGCAAGGGTGGGAAGAAGGAGGATGTTATGTGATGATTAGGAATTCATGGGTTTAGGAGAACTGAATGTCTTTTTTCAAATGAAAACACAGGACAAATCCTTTAAGGTTTAGATGATATAAATGTATATAATTGAGATGTAGAAAGGTTGCCAGAAAAGGTTTTTGGGACTGAGGGGCAGTAGGCTGTTTACCCCACAGGCTCCACTCCTGCACTGCTCTGAATTAGGGTTCGTGGTGCTGTGGCAGTGGGGTGGTGCGTACCTGTCTCCTCCACAGAGCCAGAGGTCTGGCACAGCCTCGTCACCCCACCCACACTGAAGTTCTCGTGGGTGCCTCGCATCCACGCGTTGCAAAAGTGTTTGCAAACGTGGGGGCACATCACACCCACCCAGGGGAGGGTTGATGCCTCAGCCATCGTGGTATTTCTTTGCATTCATGCTGCTGCAGGGCTTCCTAATGCTCTTCCTAATGCAGTTATCACGAGCTGCTTGACTCATCGGTGTTCCCTGTTTGGGGTCCTTCCTCCGTTTCAGGGGAGAAGATAGTGCATAGAGGGTGGGGTGTGTTCCCAGCATAACCCTGCGGTGGTCCCAACTCTTCCAGGGCTTGTCCTCCCCTTTTCTATTTCTCCAAATCCACACCTGTGAGATGGTCCTGGGTCCTTAACGTCTTATCACACTGTTGTAGCAAGATCAGGCCAGAACGTGTACTCTTCAAATTACAGCTATTTGAACAGCTAAGTAATATGCATGAGAACTTCAACCTTGTCTACCTTTGCAAAGCTACTCAGGAAAATATGTTCCATCTTACTATAAATACTGATATGCAAGACAGCATCTTAACACTAAATTCCAAGCAAATATTTTGCATATAAAAAATTATTTTCTTCACTCAGTTATCTAGTTGCAAAGGTGACCATTTTTCTGCTAGAATATTGCAGAAGTGACTTGGCTTTTTTGCTGGCTGAAGCAGTCCAAGTGGATTTATTTGCTATTACTTAGAACATTAAAACAAGGATTTTTACTTTGGCTTCAGGAAGACTTTGTTGCCCTCTTATTTATGACATGTGTGCATTAGTGGGGGAGCTGGGTTGTCTTCCCTTCCCTTTCGTAAGGCTGAATTAGACTTGCAGCAGTTTTCAAAATCTTTGCAAACTGGCCAGCCTGTATTTTTGGGAATTATGCTAGACAGGAAGGGTGGAGGTATTAATTTAAAAAATAGAAAAATGGGTTTGGAAATTGCACAGCCTATTTCCTTCCTTCACTTACGCTGAACAGGTGCTTTTTAATCTTTCTGGTGGGAAAAATCCAAAGTTGGGACAACTTGATGGCATAACTTGAGACACAGCTGTAAAAACTGCAGTCAGAGTCACTGTTTTAACACACAATGCCAAAAAATGGTCATACCTTCCATTGTAATGCATTCTGCCTTTCTGGCATGCTATGGCAAACTCATTTTAGTATATGAAGAGCATGGTGAGGCACAGGTAATCAGATTATTTGATGATTAGCAAAGCATGACAACTCTTACACATTTTATTCTTGGTATTTGGTGTTTGAGATACTAGTGTTTTCAGTTCTGCTCTAAGTCTGAAAATTGAAAGATCTAGGCAAAAAAGGAAGGACCAAAAAATCAATATAAAAAAGTAAAGTTTGATTTAGGGATGCTTGTGTGAAAGAGGAAAGATAGGCCAAACATTTGGGTCCTGGATTGTGTCAGAACTGATTTACAAGTAAGTTCTCATCCTTAGTGCTCTGCGATTCCTTCACTGAAGATGAATTTTTAATTTTTTGTGTGAGTTTTCACAGCTTGATCTTAGGATAAGAATGTAGCTCTTGGCTAGATTCACTTATCTTCTGCTTTTGAGATGAGCATGTAGACATGCACTTAAAATTCCCTTGGCAGTAAAGGAAGCTAAATGTGTGTTTGAGTGATTTGCTGGGCTCAAAACATTTGCTTAGGTCTTTCCAGCTGGTGTACTGTGTAGTGTTCTTACTGACGGTAATACCTTGCCTGGTGTGTAGCCAGGTCTCTTATGATTTTTGTTCTTTATGAATATCAAGACCTTTGTAAGACTTTCTATGTGGCCTGGTTAGGGGTTTAAGCTGTGATCTGACCAGTCCCTGCTGCTTTTGCTTCTGTGTTAGTCATCTTCTGTCTGCTGCAGGGTTGATCATTTTGTGGAAGCTGTGAATATGTACCTTATTTGAATTAGCTGATCTGACAGCTTTTCCCCCTCTGCCTCCTATGTGATAACCTGCTTCAGTGAATTGAGGAAAAAAGTGCATGCTTTAGTTTGTTTTATGAAATAAATTGAAACTTTTACTACTTGTTATTGTTTCTAGCTGGTAAAGCAAGCGTGTTCCCCAGCACCCATGGATGGTACAGGGCTTGCTCCCCACGCATGTGCCTCCGTTCCACCGCAGCATGCAGTCAGGGCAGGTGGGATGCATGCTGAAATCTGCACTCCTGCTTTCCTTAGGCTACAGCCAGAAAGGTTGTTTTTCTTGTAATGCCCATAGATATCAGGTTGATTTGACCATATTAGCAGAGATCACCTCAAGAAATCAGGGGGAATACATCTCTAATAATGCACTGCACAAAAAAGCACAGCGAGCAACAGCCAGAGGAGCATTACAGAGGGATCGTGCCTCTCCTGTTCCATTCAAGAAAACAAGCAGCTCTGATAATATATGTGGAAAAGAAGGGGTTCCTTATGTTCTTCATGTCTTATCTTTCACAGTCAAGTGAGACTTGTGCTGGAATGTGAAGCTGGAGGTGAGCTAGACAAAATATTTGCGTGCTTTGATGTAAAAACACAGAGCTGAGTCGTCCACCTCTAACACTCTCAGCTTTGAACTTGAAATCAAATGTATAGCCCACATCCAGCGCCCTGGTTGTTTATGATTTGCACTCTGCTTAATATCAGCCTTCGAAATGTAAGTGGCAAATGTTACCATACGGCAATGCTGTAAACAGGAGTGGGGACTGTGCCAGTTTTCATGTGGCTGGGAACCTGGAGCAGAATCTCTTTAGCAGGAGGAGTAAGCTACTTAAAATTATACAACAGTCATGTTTCACCTTTGGAAAGCAAAAGAAAAGATCTTTAATTGTCTGCTGAAACTGCAGTTTTGTCAAGATTAAATGTAGAGTTAATACCAGTCGGTAAAGATTTCTGCAGAAAAATCAGTGTAACAAAAGTTCGGGCTCTGTCCCATGAATCTGTAACTGCTCTTTGCTGTTGGGTTTCAGCTGACAGTGATGCCACTTTGTAATTTACTCCCTGCATTGCATCAGCTCCGTAAAACATTTGGTAGTTGTCTGTGCAGTGGTGTTTTACCGTAGAAGCATGGCTCTGGGAATGACCCTGAGCAAAAGGCTGTGGGAAAGAAAAGAGCTGATTTTCATTCTGAAGTAAATTTCAGGCTGGGAGAAGGTGTTGAATTGTCAGATTTGAATTCAGCAGTGCTAATTGTTGTATTCAGCTAAAGTCCTGATCCTAAGAGATGTCACTGAAGAGGGGGCAATTAAATCTTCATCGCTTAGCCTGGTGTACAGTGCCCAGGGAGAAGCCAGATCATGCCTGCTGGTGGTGCTGGGCTGATCTGTGTAAGGAATACATATATAATTTTAAGACCATTTTGCTAATCCTCTTGTTGCCAGGTCCAGCTAGAAGGTAGGAAGGGAAAGCTGTGGTTGGGAATGGCTATTCCTTGCTGTTCTTTGTATTGAAATCTGAAGCTGCTTTTGATGTTAGGTATCTTATGAGCGATACATACTCAGGTTCAAAAAGATACGTTTTAGAAACTCAGTGAGAAGCCTTGCAAAATTTCTGGAAGGCAGTGGTGCCTAAGATGGTAGCAAGTGAGATGCTCAGTAAAACACCTTCGTCTTGTACACCCTCTGGACACAATGAATTAAAAGAAAACATTTCCAGGAGACACCATGAGCTAGAGCTGGTTTCCTTCCACCATAAATAGTCATTTGCATGGTTAACTCACCTTGCATATGGCTTCTTAACACCTGCCTTGGGGAACACTGCTTCCCTGAGGCAGTGATTCAGGAAATGAAGGAAATGTTTGGATAACTTTGAGTTCAAGGATATTTCTGTCAGACTTTAATGCATCAGTTTATTTGTGTTTATTTTCAGGAATGGGTGAAAAAGGAAGTTTTCTTGTAGGCTTTATTAGAGCATGGAGTGGAATATGTAAAGCAAGATTAAAAATGAAATAGCCTGTTGTTTCCCAAGGTATTTTCAATTGTGAAGCCTTTCAGTTGGTTCCCCCTCCCCTCCATCTGCAGTGCTGAAGCCTGTGAAACACATCCAGCGCTCTCCACTGACACCTGGCTCCCTTATCTCTGCACTCTTACCAATTGCATAATGATTTCTAGCCCTGGAAAATCATGCTCTGCCTGTGACCAACTTCTTTCTCATCCATTTGTAAAGTTTTGTGCAGACCCTGTTATGAAATTGAAGCAAGTGGCATAGGAAAGCACGGGGGGAAGTTAGTGTTTTCTGTAGCCTGCACATGCTGGGCCTGGCAGTCGAGGAGATGTTCTGCTTTGCGGTGAAGTGTGAGTGCACTGGTGCTGGACTCCAGACAGCTCAGTATTGAGGTTTTCTAAAGCTGCACTAAGTAGGACTTGAACACCACTAAGGCTTGTTCACCACTGGGTCTGCCTGGTTGTCTTCTGCTTAAATAGAGGTGATTCCAATTGAAGAGAGGATTATGTAGTTGGGAAGTAGCAACGCCTCTCTAGTTAGTTAAGTGGTGTTCAAAATGAGGGGCCCCTTTAAAAATGAAAGGAATTAAAGCTGTGACTGATCTGCGGTTTTCATTTTCGGGGATGCCAGCAGCTTTATTTTCTTATGTCAATGGTTTTAATATCAGCCTTTTCTATCAGCTCAAGCAGGCCAGCCGGAGGTGGGCTGGCTGGGACACGGTGGCAGCATGCAGTTCAATTCCCACAGGGTAGGGGAGAGGTGAGCCCAGCCCTAGGGCAGAGTGAGAATCCAGCTAATGGGCTGTTCTGGTCAGATGGGCAGGCTGCCCTCCTAGTCTCCCGCTCGCTGAGCAGTGCTGGAGGAGCTGACACCTGTGACAGTCACCAGGGATCCATATTCCCAGGGCTCCTTCTGCAGGCAGCCCACCCCGCTATGCCCCTGCGTGCAGCATGATATGATAAGAACCGATGAATAAAAAAAGTCTTGATTCCAGGTCTTGCTTCACAAGACAGGAGTGAGTTCAAAAAACTGCAATAAGTTAGGAAAATCTTGCTTTTCTTCTGGCTCAGTAAAGTGAGAGACACTAGTCAGGGTGTCCCTGCAGACCCAGTTTCTGACCTTGGCAGTCATGCCTATAGCGGCTGTGTAATGGTCCTAGTTCTGGCTCCTCTCTTGCCCATAGCAAGAGATGGTTTCAGTCTTGAGGCGTTACTAGCTGAAAGGGGGGGGAATTATCTATCTATCTATCTATCTATCTTATGGCTACCTGTCAGCTCCAAAACATCCCCAGAAGTTAGGGGTTGTATGTTGGATGAGGGGTATGGAGACGCAGAACAGGCTGTTTATAAAGACAGGGACATAAAACGTCAATGGGAATGTAGGGGATAATGTAATGGATTTATAGGTTTCAAATGCCTTCCCCAAACTGCTATGCAGGCTGTCACTAAAATGGAAAATAGATATAAGGTTGCATAATGTATCTACAAAGTAGTGTTTGATTTAACAGCAGTACTTACCATTTGCATTGAAACAGGCTGCAATTGCTAAAATCGGAGGGGAAGCTTAAAGTCCTAATGTTTGATGGTGAATATGGTTGTAGAGAGCAAAATTCTGCTCACCATGGTTGATGAATTCTGACAAAAGATATAAGATAAAAGTGGTGTGTATACTGGGATGAATCGCTGTGGGAAGAAACATATGAGCGTATTTTTTTGCCTTGACTGGCAAGCTCTCAATCCTGAGACATAAAAGTTTGCTGCCCTCAGTTTGAAGGTTATGAACACATGAAATCCTGACAACTCAGTTATTCATCAGTGTGAAAGCTTACTCGAATGTATCAAATGTACGGGAAGGCTAAATGGATACATCAGCCGTGATTTGAGCAGTATATTCTGTCTTGTTAATTTATTTATTTAGGAGGATTAAAGAGAATCTGAACAGCTATCCAGGGTTCCCAAAGGATTTTAGTAGTGGAGGGCAAGAAGGACCATTACAATGAAGTGATGAGATCTTTGTCACAATTTGTACTTGTATTAAGCTTAGAGCCTTATGATCATGCCATAATACATTCTTCCGAAGGAATGTCTAAACCCGAAGGGTAATTTATCACAGTGCTTGACGGTCTGTTTCACTGTTTAATTACCACGTTTTTAATGATACGTACCCTTTTTTCTACGGGGATTTTTTTTTTAACCTCCAGTTTTCAACTACACTTACTGATATTTTTATTAAAAAAAAAGCACAGGAAAAGGCCCGCCCTGCCTCCACCATGCAAAGATGGAGTGAAATTCACCAGACTTGTGTTATTGTCTGTATTCACTAAGCATGGTGTAGAGATTCAGCGAGTACCTGGGCACTGGACACTGGGTAGCTGCTAGAGTGGAGAGTGAACTGCTAAATGTTAATGCAACTTCTTGAGCAGATTGTGAAGTCCTTGCAGAGTTTTATGTTCTGGTCCATGGATGATACTCAGGCTGAACAGACATATTCAAGATATGACTGATGAAGCATAATATATTACATATATGTATAATCTGTTATTGTATGTATAATAATATATTCTAGTACCACAGTCTCCTTTTGCTTGTGTGGACACACACTTGCCCATAATGCCGTGGGGTATGGGAAAATCCAAGTGGGTTAAGGGGGGTGTGTGTGTTTAATTTTTTTATTATGTGTTTTCTTCTGAAGAAAGATTTGCAGTGGAAAATACCTTGTTCTTCGTAGTTTAGTTAATACCTCTGCTATGTCTTTCCCTTCACAATGAAAGTTTTATAAGTCCTTGCATTGTAACAGAAGTTTTACAGTCACAGATGATGTCAGTTAGAAAAGTGTTCACATTTCCCTGGAAAATTGTGTTAAATTAGGCTCTGGGAAGGAGAGAAGAGCTGTGCTTATGCTCTCAATATGATATCTTCATCTTTGTGGTTGTTAACATAGTATTTGCTCAGTGATTTCAAGGAGTTAATATTCTGAACTTTTTAAATGGATAAAAAACAGAGGGGAGGATGGAATGAGAGGGGATGCTTCTGGTTAAGGGAGACTGAGAGTGCACTGGTGTAGATTGGATGTCTGCTTAAATAACAAGGAAGATTAACTTGCTAACCATCCCATTTCTTATACTGATCTGTTCTCATTTTATTCTCCATAGTCCATCACAGCAATTATATATCACTGAACACTTGGAAATTAAATATATAAAGCCTTTTTTGGTAGTTTCCAGTAGACTTGAACTTGTACTGTTGACCTGGTTTACATTTTACAAAGAGTTTGGACTCACGTAGCCAAATTTTGCACAGTTGACCAGGGACGTGAATCACCTCTGCAACTCCTGAGTAAATCATTCCTGTCCAGGTGGGTGGATGCTGCAGCTCAGTGTTTCATCCTTCCTGTTCTGGTGGGAATGTGGCTGTTCTTTATCCTTCTGAGTTCCTTTGCCATCTGACTTTCTGATTACTTCAGATTTACTGCTGTTGTTGCTTCAGTTTGAGAACCATTTCATTAACTCAGTAAAGGAGGTTCCAAGGAAGATTTAGGATTTATTAATGTATATTTCATGCTTTCGCTGTATTTTAGCCTGCGCCAGTATTTGCTGTGATTAGAACCATAGCAGTGTTGGCCACTAGAACTTTTCCTTGGGACCATCACATTGTCCTGGAGCAGATATGTAAACTCTACATTACATATGCAAACTCTGGACAGCCATTCCACTTTGCAGAGGAAAGACAACTTTCAACTTACAACAGCTGCCTGCTGTGCAGGAGATAGCCAGGAAGCTGGTTAAAAAACATTGAGTTTCAGTCTTGTGAGAAATTTCCTCATCTTTGTATTTGCATTTATTCTGCATCAGAAGAAAAACAAATATTTTCAATATTTTCAATCAGAGTGAAATTCTTAAATATATTTTTGACTATTTTCTTGTTTGTTTTCTGTCTGGGTTTTTAAACGTTTAAATTAATATTATTCATTTTTTTTTCAGAATACAGAAGTGTTATATGACATGGCTTGTGTTTAAATTACATTATTTTAAAATAATTTCAAACAGCTGCTTTCTAGTGATTGAGTCATCTCATTTTTTAGATTAGAATCTCTTGTTTGTTTTGTAATTAAATGGTTTGACACTTGGAACAAGAAATTAAGATAAATACTCAGCATACCAACTAGAAGAGCAGGTGTTTTTTCAGCACCCTTCTTATTCTAGGAAACTGCCATATTTCTTCTCCAGACATGTTTCTGTGCATTTGTAAATTACTCCAGAGTTGGAAATTTCCATAGTTTCTTCTTGAAAATTCTTCAGTGTCTGATGCCCTGAAATTCCTCTTGCTTCAGAAATTTTAGTTTAAATCAATTAAGGAGAAGGGTGACAACTTCTTAGTGTCTTCATTTTACTCAGTTATTATTTGATACATGATACATTTATACATGAAACCTGACATATAAGTGATATATTACAGCATCTTTTCTTCCTATAGGAGAAATCTTGTTGACACATGCATACACACAAATGCATATGATGTAGCACTTTTCAGATATTCCAGTGAAGAAATACTAACAAGTTCAGTAAATGGAAATGATCCTGGCTATGGGAAACGTTGCAGACCTGGATGGGGAGCCTATAGCTTGAAGAGTGTGGATGTGTGCCAGGTCAGCAGGAAGCAGCCAGCCAGCACTCCAGGAGACTCTGCTGGCAAGACCAGCTATAATTGTAGCTCAAGTTCCAGCTGCTTTAGCTAGACTGGGAGGCCCATAGAGAAATAGACTGAGACAGAGCTCTCAGATGTTAATCCACACTTGGGGTAGCACTAATATCTAAGAAACAGCAGATATCTCACTTGGAGGAGAAAAATGATTCTTCTTTTTTTTTTTTTTTTTTTTTTTTTTGAGCTGGAAGAGAATTTGCCTATTTTTCCAAATAGAGGGCTCTGTTTTCAGGGCTACTTCATCTGTTTCACCTGTGATTTTGCTGCTTAACCATCAGCACTCAGCAATTACAGAAATCCATAGAATCCCTCAACCACAAAACTGTTTGTGTAGAGCAGTGTAATAGCCCTCATTTTATAAATGACAAAATGGAGACTCAGAGAACATCAGCTTATTGTGGTCATGACGAAAGTCATCCGCAGAGGTGGGCACACAGCCCACAGGCTCTCCTGGCAGGGTCCGTATATACCTCAGTCAGTCAGAGCTCCTCTTCTGGAAAGCAGAGAAGAGCTCGACACTAACTCTGATGAGAGCAATAAGCTGGTAACTAGCTGTATCTGCAGGCACCATTATGCTTACCAGTCCCTTAAATATTTCTCCTTATGGACTGAATGAAACAGGACCACATGCACAATTTTGTACTATTGTTTTCCTGTTCCCTGTGTTGCATACAGGTACTGTTCATGTATTAAAATTAAATGTTATGTTTTGGTGACAAGGACTGCTTTCTCTGAATGTCTGCGTATCACCTGGTTTACAGGGTTCATATCTATTGGAAGAGAGAGTCTGCTGCAGAAACAATAATCTCACGATTTGACTATGCCACAAATCTCTCTTAACTATAGTTTATATATCCTAAAAAAAAGCTTTGGGAAATACTGAAGTCTGCTTTGAGTGAGCAGTCTTTCTGAAAATTGACCCACACTACAATCTCTAAATCGTGGTTGTACTCTCTCTTGTTTTCTCCTTCCCTGCTTCTTGTAAGTTGACCCAGGTTGTTTTAAGGTCCCTTGTATTCATATTCTCTGCTATAGTCAACAGAAAAAAGAAAGACTTTTTTTTAATCAGTGACTTTTTTTTTTCTCTTGAAAGCTTTTCTAGCTCTGTTTGCCTTAAGGGGATAGGTTTTTTCATGAAGAAAAATAACTCTTTTTGTAGCGATTTTAGAACTGGTGAGGGTAGCTGCATATTTTTATTTATACGGAAATCAAGGACAAGTGCATCTTCCACTTATATTTATAGCCTTCTATAAAATGTGCTTGAAAATAAATACCACTGATTTCACATAGGCTACTACCTGGGCATCCTGTGAATGTGGTTTTCGGTGGCCCAGCAGTACAAAGTTCCCTTTCTTTTTCCCAAACTCCTGTTTTGCTGATTCCCCTTTGGAATTTTATTGAATTGCTATTTCTCTAGCACTTGATTTGCAAATTGAGCATACAGATTGCATTGGTTCATTCCTACCTAACAGATTTGTCATGGTTTAACCCCAGCCAGCAACTAAGCACCACGCAGCCACTCGCTCACTTCCCCCCCCGACCCAGTGAGATGGGGGAGAAAATCGGGGCTGGGGGTGGGGGAAGTAAAACTCGTGGGTTCATATAAAGACAATTTAATAGGACAGAAAGGAAGACAATAATAATAATAATAATAGGATTGGAATATACAAAACAAGTAATGCACAATGCAGTTCCTCACCACTTGCAGACAGATGCCAAGTTAGTCCCGGAGCAGAGTTCCACCCCCAGCCCCTCTCCCCCCCAGTTTATATACTGGGCATGACGTCCCATGGTCTGGAATACCCCTCTGGCCAGTTGGGGTCAGCTGCCCTGGCTGTGTCCCCTCCCAACTCCTTGTGCCCCTCCAGCCTTCTTGCTGGCTGGGCATGAGAAACTGAAAAACCGTTGACTTGGTCTAAACACTACTTATCAACAACCAAAAACATCAGTGTGTTATCAACATTCTTTGATACTGAATCCAAAACATAATGCTATTCCAGCTACTAGAAAGAAAACTAACTCTATCCCAGCCAAAACCAGGACAAGATTAAACACATTTTTCTTTCTGGATTTGGCTATGGCATTGACTGGGTCATGTCTCTTAATTTAAGGTCTTTGGTGCTCACCCTAACTCTGATAGTGTTTTTACACAGATTCCCTTGCCCTGAAGTACCTTGATGCAGAAAGAACTGTCAAAATATTGTCCTGTACCATGCAGCATTGAATGGTCCTCACCTTACCTAAGGAAAAGGAGCAAGTGTAAAGATTTCTCCTCTCTGCATTTAATTACTTTACTTTAATGACTGTTGTGCTAGGATCTCTCTCTTTCTCAGGTTTCTGGCAAGTAATAAAAATTTAAAATCAAGTTGTAATTCCTGGAAAAATTAGTAGGTTTTCAATGCAAGCTGTTTAATTGTAATTCCTTTAAAAGTTCTGCTTTTGTAATTTCTTGCTGCTCTGTGGGCCTGGTGTAATTCACAGCCCTTCTCTGTTATGCTGCCTTGTCTTGGGTGTCAACTCTGTCTAAATTGTTCTTCTCAGTCCAAATATGAGGATTCACACACTCGCACCCTTCTCTGGTGTCAGTAGCATCAGTCTCTGCCTCTTATTTATCCTGTTATTATTAAAGCCCCCCTTTTTAAACATTGTATATTTATTTTTCCTCAAAATGCAACATTTTCCTCCTGTCATAAAGCAAGCGACTTAAAAATTTTCAAAGGCTCCTTCAGCAAAGCTGGGAATTAGATTCTTGTGGAGTCCTTCATAAAAAATAGACGACTTCATGTATTAACATACATTGATTTATTCATAGGGTTTCATTACAAATAAGCGAGGATCCCATAATATCAGGAAAGGTTAGGAGAGCAGTGGAGCACGTTATATTATATTGACAGCTCAGTTGAAATTGAGCTGCCTTTGGATTGAATTTGGAACGCAGGAAAGGAATTGGCTGGTAAATAAGTCATGAGTTTTACTTGCAAGTGTGTGTATATCAACAAGGTTGCCATGGGTAAGCATAATGGAGCTGGAGCAGAATTTCAAAGGTGTGCTTTCAGCTTGGATTCCTCTAGAGGTGCATTAGCACCAGCCACGGGTGTATTCATGAATGGCTTTCCAGGTCTGTAACACTGCTGACTTATTATCTCAGGCAAAAACCAGGCATGGTACCACATGTAAACCTGCAAACTGAGGCACGAAACAGGGGGAGGGAAATTATATCAGAAGCTGGCTTACAAGCTCCGAGAAGAAGAGAAGGTCTTTTGTCTAAAGACCTGATGATATTTATTTCATTTAAACATACCATTTCATTTCAGCATGTGTTCTTTAGCACAGGAAAATACTTCCAAAACCTTTGTTGTCAGTAAAAGGCTCCCATTGTTTTCAGTGGCCTTATGAGAAGACCATTTGCCAGAAGAAAAAAACCAAACAAAAACTTGATGGAAAATGTATCCATGTTTGCACCAAGAGTTTTTGAATGCTACGGGGGGATTGTATGGGAAATTCTCATGAAAATTCTGCCGGTCGTGCTGTGCGCTCTGGTTTGCCTGCAGAAGTTCTGAGATGTGGAACAAAAAGCAATTCTTTGCATCTTTTGTTGTAAATCAGCACATGCTGAGGTTTTAGTCGAGAGAAGAAATTAGTTTTTTCCTAAGTAAAGCCTTGGAAAAATTGTCATGTTTGTTTGCCAGCATCCAAGTATAGAACCGCTCACTAGAGAGATATTGAAATAATATCTGTCCTTGTATTTTCAATGTCTAGTCTCAAGAGATGGCAAAATAGGGGAGCAGAGAAAGGCCAGGTGCAGAAGGCCCCTTATCACCTTACTTTCTTTGTTCTTCATTTGCAGATTACATACAAGGCCGTTGGGTCTCTGGATCCCAGTGCTGACCTGTCCAGCCAAAGAGGGAAAGTCTTCAAACTAAGGAATGAAACACATCACCTCTTTGTAGGATTATACCCAGGGACTACGTATTCATTCACCATCAAAGCCAGCACAGTCAAGGGCTTTGGGCCACCCATCACAACACGGATTGCAACTAAGATTTCAGGTACTGCTTTGGAGAAGAAGAAAAAAGAACTTTCTAGGGCTTTTTTCTTTAGACCCGCAGCTGATGCATAAAATGATAAAAAGGTATTCAGCTTTGTGCCTCTACAAGTTTCATAGGGCAAATTTTTAAAACAGCCACAATCCAGTACCTATGTGTGTTTGAGTTACAAATGCAGTGGTTAATTTGTTGATATCTTAATATCCATGAATATCTTTGTGGAACATTTTAAATGAGAACGTTCATTAGTTTTACAAATTAACTATCCCTCTAATAATTGTTAGTATTGTCTGTGTGGCTGGGGAAGCTCCTTCAATAATGTGGTTTTTATTTTCAGAATGCAGCAAAATGGATGTAATGAAGTAATTGAATTAATAGCGCAAGGAGACTCTAAAATAGAGGAGGAAAGCTGTTTTTATGTTTTCTTTCTGAGTAAGGGCAGAGGGAGGGCTTGAGGTATGCAGACAAGTGTATAAAAGGCACTAAAATCAGAAGGCATTGCAAAGAGAAAGCCCATGTATCTCTAGAAGAAAAAGGAAACTTAGGCTAGCTATCAAAAAAAAAAAAAGATGGATAAAGGGATAGTAGAGGTGATATTGGGCAGATGTATATAGACTTTAATTTTAACTTTTAATTGACAGCACTACAGTAGGTTGTCTAACAGAGTTTAAAACTGTCATTTTTTTCAGTAAAGCCAAAATAAACATTTGGGATGTTCAGGACACTTGTAATACTTGAAATTATGGCTGGGTGCCACAGAATAGAGTGCACAGCAGTGCGTATGTTCCATTGCCCTATTTCAAAATTGGTTAATAAGAATAAGTTGTTAGCAGTAAGTGACAGTGTAAATTTTAAGGAAGTAAAATGTATCCATTCCCTCCACTAACCGTCAGCAGGGTTTGAACCCTTAACATTTAGTGCAAAAGCCTGTGTCTCAACCACTTGAAGTAAAGCCATTAACTGTCATAACAGCTCTGCAGACTGTTAGGGTTTATGCAGCCCTGCTGTGAAGGGAAGGCACAGCATGCACTCTATTCACTTGTGACCAGAGAAATAAAATACACAGTAATGGTAGTGCTTTTTCCCTCTGATGCAGTTTCTTTGCATTTTATTATTCAGTGAGTGTTCAAATTGTGTTAGAAGCCTGCATGATTATTAACTGTATGCACACTGAGCTTGCTTTATTGTCTTTTTTTTTTTTTTTCCCATCTTCCAAACATCTGGTTCGCAACAGGTAGGCACAGACTCCGTACAGGCATTAGGGTACTCTCTGACATTAGATTATCTCATTGCATGGTCAGTCCTATACATGTAATTTGGAAACTACTGTTAAACTTGCTCTAACAGGCAGTCCCAAGGTTAGTAAAGAGAAGAATTTTTGCATTGACTGGAATCTCCCTGTAACACTATATATATTTTAAATGAAAAGTCATCTATGCTGTAGCAATGTGTGAGTGTATATGTTTATACGGGTGGACATATTTGTTTATGTCTTAATCGCAATTAAATGGCACAATTCCTGAAGACTTCTCTTTGGGCAGGACCGGGATCTTGCAAAATAGGCATTAAATTGATGAGCCGTTCTTGCTATTTTAGAGACATCACTGCCAATTGTAGTTTTATTGAGGTACTACACAACCGTTCCATGTTGAGTACACAAGAAAACTACTATACCTTATTTCAGTGTCCTGTGACTAATACAGACTCCAATCACTGAAATTTACTCAATACCATTAGCTAGTCCTGCCAAGACCTATGTTTCTTGCATTTACTTCTTAACTATATGGTGTCTGAAAGTAAGATTGTAAATTCTCTGTGGCAGGTGCAGTGTTTTACACAGAAGATAACTAAACAAGTCTCACACACAGCCAGAAGGAGACATCTGAGGTAGCTAACATACCAGAAACAATTTAGTGGCACCAGTGCAGCACTGCAGCTAGTCTAGAAAAGAGGATGGAGCCTGCAAAGGCAGAGCCCAGCCTGTTTCTGGTGTCCAAACTGTCCTTGCAACCTGTTTGTAGTACGGTGTTGTGCTGGAGCACCATCCCCTCTGGCCAGAGCAGGTGCTGAACAATTCTTGCTGTGGCATCTCCAGCAACTACGGTGATCTCTGGTATAGAAGACCACTGGTGACATGCATCTTCTTTAAATGACTCACACTGCTTCCCCTTGATGCAGAGCACCTTTTTCAGAGAAATCCTCGTTAAGGAATTGGCATTCATTCTGAACTCATTGCCAGCTTATTGACAGGGAAGTCAGTAGCTGAGCTGATAATAGCAACCACTGTCTTGACAGTTTTCAGGCATTCAGATAAAAATCCTGATTGTAAACAGGATTACAGTGGAAATCACTGTGAGAGGATTAAATATGGGATCCCCCGCAATGCAGCTTGCCCTTGCGAGTTACAGATGAACTATTTGTGTGAGTTCTTCTGTTTGCTTTTTACTTCAAAGATATTTCAACAAAACTTGCATCTTTGGAATAAATTTAATGCTGCTCTGATCTCGTGATCTCTTCAGTTCTTCCACAGTAAAAATTGTCCCAGATGTCTGCTACTGGGGAAGAAAGAAGTAACGTAATAAGTAAAATATGTTTCCTAAGGAAACTATCCTACTTTCATGAAATGATCCTAATAGAAGATAACAAAGCAGAAGTAGAAACTAGACTTTGGCTAAGTGTGAATATTCAGTGGTTTTCTGTATTGCTTTGGGGAACATGTCAGCAAAGCGATGGGGATGCCATGGCTGGGCACTGCTTGAGTATATCATTGGAGGCTGTGCAGCTGTCTGTTGATTCAGCATCACTAAAGCACTGGGGTAAAATGTCATGGGTTTGAGTGCTAAAATAACCTGGCTAATTTGTGCTCCTCTCTCTTCATCTTTTGTGCTTCATAACACACCCTCCAGCTAATCAAGGCGACACACCTTAAGTCTATGTATTAAAAACTCTAAGACATGGGAGGTCTAATACAATGACCAAAACAGTGAACAAGAACCAGGTTTCCTGGGTGCTATTCTTAGCTCTGCCACTGATTCACTCTTTCTAAGTGGTCTTTTATAATGTCCACGCAGTTTTCTTTCTTCACCTTTAAAATTGAAGGAACAATCCCATCTCAAAGGTTTACTAAGTCTTAAAAATTCAGAAAGGGATTTCCGAAGCCAGCTTGAAGATTTGGGTGCCCAATTCCTGTTTAATTTTAATAGGAAAAGAGTGTGCAAATATTTAAGCAGTTTTGACAATTTTGGACATAACATTGGGAAGTATTTTGATGTTTCATTTGAGAAATGTTAAATGGTCTCCAAGAAATGTTAATATTACATTGCCATCACTACCAAAGACAGTAAGTGGTGTGTAGCTAACGTGTTGCTCTTTGTTCTGCCATAGCACCATCAATGCCAGAATACGACACGGACTCCCCCCTGAATGAGACTGACACTACCATCACTGTTATGCTGAAGCCTGCTCAGTCCCGAGGAGCACCTGTCAGGTAGGTGTTTTGTCTTCTTTTTTCACAGTTCTCCCCTCTCCTTCCTCCCCAGGCTTCATTCACGCCTTTCTCATTCTCGTCTGACAATGTAGCTGCTGGAAGCAAACGCTGACTAAAAGGCCAACTCTGCTGTTGATTCTGTCTTTCAGTCTCCTTTTATAAACGTCTCAACTTACTTGCCTCCCGCTGTTAACCTCCGGGAAGGATTACTGATAGCATTGCACAGGGTTATTACCCTTTCAGCATCACTTCAAATGCCTTTGCAGCACTGGAGTATGTGCAGCTGTGGACTGTGACGCTGTGAATTGACCGTCACCATGCAAAGGTGGAGGAGGCTTCAGGCCTCCATCTCCTGCCCTCTCTTCCGTGATGGACAAGGCCTTTTTGTAACTATCGTACGAATGCCCGAACTACCTTTAATGTTTGTGGATGCATTTGTTCAGATTCTGGATCTAACCACACTCCTCACATCTTTCTGTTATAATCCAGCTATTGCTTCTGGGTTGGCTGTGGAGTGAAGTAGCGATCTAGTTCAGAAAAAATGAACTCTGGCTTAGCGAGGCTTTGCCAGCTGCAGGCAAGCACAATTTCCACTGGCAGAGTAGAGGATTTAGGAGGAGGGAGCTGCACAGGCACCTGTGGAAGAGCGAGGACCTTGCAGAAAACATCTCTATGCCTGAGCTGGGTCCTGTTCTTCATGATGAGGTGCTGAAATCATAGAATCATTTAGGTTGGAAAAGACCTTCAAGATCATCGAGTCCAACCATAAACCTAACACTGCCAAGTCCCACTAAACCATGTACCTAAGTGCCACTCAACTGCAGATCACTCCCTGACTGTGGAAACACAACTTACAGAGGTCTGTACTGCATTGCTCTCTTCTGTCTAGGTGAATTTGTACTTGGTGAAAGGCACCAGCACAGATGAACAAACTTCCCTTCTGAGCCGGTGCTGCCTTATCTGTCGCTGGCAGAAGTGCCAGTTGGTCATTCATCCTGCCAGTCTCCTTAGCAAGAGTGGGAATTAGAATAGCTTATGATAAAAATACTGGATACTCCTTTGCAGAGGTATCCAGCAGTCATTACCTCCCTGTAGGCTCTTCAGGCTTTTACCTCCAGTTTTCACAAGAGACTTGAACTTTTTCCTATGGGTGGTGTTTTAAAAACCCATCATGCCTTCTTGCAACGTGAATTGGGTTTCTGTGCCCCACTGACAGGTTCTTAGTGCTTTTGAAGGATGTCCTTCTAAGTACTCAGGAGCAAATTGCTCAGAGGTATACTTCTTGATTTAATGAAATATCCCGTATCAATTGGTAGCCCACCCTATGTGACAGCTTTCCCCCCAAATTGCATTGATACTCTCAAGCAAAAAAATCTGCTCTTTAAGACAGCACTATCCCTTTTCTAGTTTTTCTGAGTAATGTATTTTAAAGTTTCCCTTTCAATCTCTGGTACTCCATACAACCAAATTTAGGAGCCTATTTTCTGAGTCCTTTAGGGATGTTTTTCTGCTCGAAAAGAGCAGTAAAACCACACAGCTCTGTTTTGTTTTATTTCTTTATATGGGGGAACATTCCTGTATCTCGTTTTACCACCTGCTATCTTAAGAGTGTTGCTATTTTGTCTTTTTGTTGAAAAGTCTTGTGATTTTTCTCTAAGTCAATTTACTATACTTTAACTGCATTCAGTGAATAATGTCTTTTCCAGCAAATGCATCTGTTATAAAAAATTTGGTAGATTTTTTTATAAATTTTCACTCTGGTTTCTTTAATTGCATTGTAGCCTATTAAACACACATTTGCGAAGAGTGCAATATTTACGTGCCACATCTAAGCAATAAGATTACTTCCTCTTATGAGCCCATTTCATTAACTTACAGATGTGGGTATGAAAACCAGAATGGGTAGGGGGTGAGGGGAATCTTGGGGAGAATTTTAGCTTTTTATTAAGCATGACTGCCTCAGAATGTGTGAATACCTTTCTCTGTATAACCATATAGACTTCTTAGTCTAGCCTCAACAAATCCAGTTATTTCAACCTTAGATTTCCCCAATCTCTTCCCTTTTTTTTCAGTCTGTTCTGCACACTCTCTAATTTGTGTAAATTCTCTCAAAATACCATATCCAAAAGCAGGTAGCATTCCCTCAGAGGCCTCAACAGCACCCAGCAGATTAGAACAACAATATACTGTGAACTGCTTGTGACACTCTTAACACACAAGAAGGAAGTGTTTTTCCTCCTCAGTGGTTTTTTTTGTATTCAAGCTGAGATCCAATATATCCTCTTTGTTGTTGTCTGGTTAGTTGTTCTACTCTTTGGTTGTGTGTGTTTTATTTCTCCTTCACCAATGTAATGTTTTCCATTCATCTCTATTAAATATGATAAAATTGATTTTCAAAATGCTTTAAAATTCTGATACAAACTTAAATGACTTAGACCCCCTCTTAGTCTGATGCCATCGTCTCTTCAGTTACCAAAGGCATTAATGCAAACACAGATTTGAGAAAAATGACTGAGAAATCTCCATGTGCATCAGCAAGGTGGTGCGGAGGTCACGGGAGGGGATCCTGCATGATGTGGCATGCCTGTAGGATGCCTGTTCTCCTGGCCTCCCTTGTAGACACGACCATACTTTCCTAGATCCCTTCCCTTTTGCACACCAACCTTTTGTATCCCAGCCTGCCTGAGGTGGGTCTGAAAACGTACTTGAAAGTCTGAAATAGATTTTCCTTATGCCTTCTTATAAAACCTCTGGTATTCACATCTTTCACTATGCAGGAATAGGTCAACCCCTCAACTCATCAACCTGACAGTTTCTGCTCTGCAGTGCTCCAGGTTTTTATTATAGTCCTCCCAAACTGTGAAGATGAAAAAAAATTAATATACAGTAATTATTCTTAATATTTCCTCTTATATGCTGGGGATGGTGAGTTGGAGAATGTGTGGGGGGGTGACTGTAAACTAGTATCTATACATAAGATAGTTATGCGACTTTGACTTGTGTTATTTCATTCTGCTGTAGTCAGAGCAGCATACAGATGGAGTATGGTCTGCAAGATCATTTTTAGAGTAATGCTGTAGAATATTTAAAATAAGATTCCTTGTATTTCCATTCATCTGAAATGCAGGTACACCAAATCCAAAGTCACTTTCAACATTAAGACATTTCTGATGTTCCCCAGTGCTCATGATAAATAACTTAAATGAGGTTGTTTATAAAGCTAATGATCATGAACTCAGCATTGTTAACGATCTATAGATAACAATGAAGATGCTTTCATATGAGCTAATAGAAATAATACAAACTTAGATATTCTTTGATCTGTTTTGTCCTATCGCCAAAAGAAAGATGAAGCCTCAGCAAGCATAAATACTCTCCCTTGTGGCATAGGCATTTCATTCTTGCCTTTATTTTCCATGGTATAACCTGCAGAGCTTGACTCCACGTTGCCCTTTAAAAATAACTTTTAGGTGTTCTTATATCAATCTAAAACCTGTGAATGGTGCTATGATTGATTTGCTGAAGACTGACATTCATCTATAATAGATTCAGAAGAGGAAAGAAGAATGCAGGTGTTCTCAATCTTTACTCCTCAACTCTTTCCTGAAAATCTCCAGTGTGATTTTGAGGATAATTCTGCCTTTGAATCTGTTATTGTCAGGAGGGCTGAGTCAGTCCTTCATAGATTATTCACATATGACATCTTTAGACTTCTATTTGAGAATTTATATCCCATTCACTGCTTGAAAATACCACCATGAGGGATTTTATCTACATGACATGTCCACTGGACTGTTTTTTGTGTGTTGGATATTTGAAAGTCCATCTGGTTTATTAACATGCAGTTGGTTCTATCAATCTACCTATACTACTATTATGGAGAAAATCAAATTTCCAGAGCATGTATTAGTTTTGAGGATTTCAGAGTTTAAATAAATGCTCCCCTTAGGTGTGATTGCCTTGTCAATATGCTGCTCTGTGTATTGGAGCTGTAGAACACTGTAGAAGGACGTTAGAGAAGAGTCTGCCATTACTTTTTAAGGTTTCAGACAATAGAGAACTTTTTGTTGGAAAAAGAGGGATTTAATCTCGCTATCTTCCTGTGGTTCTCTGAGGTGTATCAGTAAATAATCTATTATGTTCTTTCGTGTGTCTGCAAGCACGCAGGTACAGGACAGTCTTTAGGCACCTGACCCCTGTGCTGTGCTAAAGAACATTATTATTAGAACAAAGGAATCAATCTTTGCACTTGCCTTTATGCATATAGATACTTGGGGGGGTAATATATGTATATTTTATATATATATATATATATATGCAGTGTAAGTAGCATATGTAAGTGATCCTGGAGAAATATATTTAGGTGAGAGTCATTATGTATGTGTGCAATGGTCAGATACTTGTAATCACTTTGATGGTGAGGAAGGATGGGTTAGTTTATTAATGTACATCTTAAAGGAAATAAGTAAATGTAAATAGGAGAATAGGAGTTTAAATATTTTAAATATATTTAGAAGTACTGAGCAAAGGTGAAACAAATATTTTCATATCAACAGCCAGCCAGTAGGAGAAATTAATTTATATGGACCAAGCCCCATGTTACTCTTGAGTATTATCATCTGATTCTTGGTTTCCCAAGCATGAAATCAAGGAAATATTTTTCGTCTACATGATGCTAAACAAATTAAGAGAAAACAGCTGTAATGTTATTTAACAGAACACCTAAGAACAGTGTTTTTTTCTGGATTTTTGCTCAAGTTATCCTCCAAGCCAGCCAACCCATATGACATATCTGTATACTTATGTATTCCTACATAGAGTAACAAATGAAAATTTCCTGTGATGGAGTGGTATTGCTTCCATTTTATTTTGGAGAACTGAGACTTTGACTAGATAAAACTTGCTTTCCATTTCAGTCTGCAACAAAGTAGAAATTGAGAATCTCTGGAGCCATAGTCTATAACTTTAATCTCCAGATAATTCTTTCTTTTTTTTGCAAATTCAGGCATCTGTTCGTCCTTTCCTTTATCCTTCTCACTAGCATCCTTATTTTGATTTTGTTTTTAACGCACAGTAGTTCTTTCTGTCCTTATGAAGGAGAAGTTTGCAAGCCTAGTGACCTTGATTCTGCGGTGAAGGAGAAATGAGACAAGAAGCTATGAACTTGGAAACTTTGCTGGGGTTTTTGTTTTGTTTTGTTTTACAGATGGTGGCTTTGGTGTATAGATCTCCATAGCTATATAGGGAGCAGTGCTGTTGAGCTTGCTGCTTTGTAACTTCTTAGTGGCATCACATGAGCTTGCCTCAGGCATTTATGTTGATAATTAATTCATTAATGCCAAGAAGGGGTGGCAATTTCTTGTTCTTAAAACTCCCACACAGCGTACCTTGTCTTTGAAAATAAAGACTGGAGTCAAGGATCAGCAAAACAATAAAAAAAGTTCTAATATTGAAAGCTATGGGGGGAGCATAACAAATTATCATGCCCTTGGTAGTTTTGAAAGTTTAGTTGCCTTGATAGGCATGTTATAAATACCTGGAAAGTAAAACTCCTGGCCTGCTTTTTCTAAACTCATATTCAAATGTATGCATCACGTGACTTGGTTGATTGAATACAGGGCAAACAGTCATCACATTAGATCTTTTAATTTTGTAGTATCTAATGAGGAATGAGATTATCAATCTAGGCATCTGATATTATAAGCCTAATTATCTGTATTAATTAACATCTTCTGTAATATACCTCAGGGATATTGTTCTGAAATCATTCAACCTGGGTTTCTCCTGCATGGCATTCCGCCTTTAATTTAGGAAAGAGTTCAAAGGTAAATGAGTGACTTTCTTTCCTCTTAAAGATAAACCAGATCACCTTTTTCTTTAACTATGTGTGAATGTGAGAGAATAAAAATGAGAATTTGGGTGAAAGGCGTGGAATAATGGCAGCTGCGTAGATCAGCATGATGTTTATTATACCAAAAAGGTAAAGAGTAGAATTACACAGTAAGCATTTGCAGACTTGACCTCATCAGTGTCTCCAAACCCTGGTGAGCTGACCAGAGCACTGCAAACCTGAGCATACATGTCCATTTCAACTGGAGTCACTGGATGGTGGGTATAGATCGTATATGATGACTTCAGTGGTACTTGAAGTTATTCTGGATCTTAGAAGTGCTTTTCCTATTGTATCAGGAGGGAAGCATAATGGAGATATAGGAATGCATCAGGATGCAAGGTGACAACCATAAGTATCGGGAAGGAATATTTAGTCTTTTATGTGTAGCATGGCGTAATTAGTTGAATGGGTGTTTCAAGGTTTATTTTAGTTCCCCCTGAAGAGGTGTTGACCCTAAAAAGTGAGGATAAGGGGCATTTTGGGTCAATTGTCTCATCCGGTACAGGAAACGCATTTTCTTACTGGATCAGCATACTATTCATCTGAGAATACTGTCCCTTAAAGGGTCATAAAACTGCCTTTGCCCATTTATCAACCATCAGAAACATAGCTGTTCTCTGAGCCTGGATGACTTGCTGTGTCTCACTAACCATTCCACAGAGAACTTTGGCAGTAGACAGAAAGAAATGGGAGAGGAAAGACATAAAATTTTCATATATTGTAATGATAATATTTTAAAAATCAAATTACGTAGAGCCAATTCTTTTGTGTCAAGGAGCATTTTATTAGTTCTACAGTGAAGCTTTTGATAACACTTTTTAGTTTTATGAAGGCCTGAGGATACTGAGAGTGGGGGAGTGAATGTTTTTGCATAAATCTTTTATGCTGTCCATGTAAACTGTCAGATTAAATTCCAGCAATCAAAAGGTTAATGAAGTCTGAACTTTAAGCTGAGAATCGCAAATTGATGGCCAACTTCTCACATCAAGCTGTCAACCAGTAAGATGAGGGAACAGGAGAAAATACCTGTAGTTGCCAGTTTGAAGGTTTCTTTTTCGAAGACATTTCTTTGCTTCGCAGCTCCCAGAACCAACGTGCCCCTTCCTTGTTATCACAGAATAAAAGGATAATAGGAAATGGTGTAAAAGATTTTAAAAATTAGAAACTCTGAATTTCTCGAGGCATACTGCCAAGCCTCTTTTTGCCTGTGAGAGCCTTTGGATCAGACCCTTCAATGGGATGAACTGAGCCTGACCACAGGTACTGGGGGTTGGAGCAGCCCACAGGAAGGAGCTTGGCTCTTTTTGCGGACCACAGAGGATGATTTACCTAACTGAAGCAGCTCCTTAAGGTACTTAAAAAGAGATGGGATGAGTCTGGACACAAGTCCTTGGCAAATGTCCACCCCTCAGAAGCAGTGCACAAGCTTTATCCAGCCAGCAGTCCCTCTACCCAGGAGTAAGGATGATGAGTTCAGAGACGAAGTTGGCTCTTTTCTGTTGCATGTGGCAGGCAATGTTTATGCTAGCAGGTGCCCCTCAATACGTCTATAATAACACAGAAACATGATAAAAGGGAAGATGAGTAAGCTCTGCTTTGCTGTTGCAGACTAAGGCATTTCAGGATTTAATTATACTACAGGTATATAAATTCCGGAAACATGTTAATGCTCCCGTGATTAAAATTATAGAGGCCCTAATTGAAAAAGCATAAACCGAATTGAAGAATTCCTAATTATAGTTTGCATTGAGGTGTTAATTTCCTCCATAATGAATGCATAATTTCTTGAAACTAGAAAAGGGGGTTGCTGCACCAGTGTGTGGGCTGCAGATGGAATGAAGGGATTATCATAAATGCAGCCAGACAATTCAGAAGAATAAACCTCTGCAGCCATGATGCTATTCTGCCTCTCTATAATTTTAGTTCTCCTTGCACAGCGCTTTTCCAAAGCAAAATTCAGAGCTAGGAGATGGTGAGGGATTTGCTTACTGTGCAAAAGGAAGGGGGAATAGGACTGGTTTACTTAAAAGTAGTCATGGTGCAAGAGAGGAAGGCGAGGAGAGAGGTTGAGTGCACAGTATTTCTAGTGGAAAGGTCAAACAGCAAAACAGAAGAGGAGGCAATGCCAACTTCCATTGTCACCCACCTTGACAGGTCCCAAAGTAAGTACAGGAGCTGATGTTGATGCAGGTTGAGGTTTTTTTCTGCCAAAACATATACCCTATATTTAATGTTTTCTCTCGTATCAAAACTACGCTTAGTTTTGAAGGAAGTTGGTGAACTACAGGATTATCAGATACAACCTCCTAATGTCTCAATCTGTCCTGTTCCCTCTATGGTGGAGGTAAAAGGTGTTTACAGATGATGATGGACTAGCTGCACGTTGCTGCAGAGAAGTTCTTGCCCTTGGGACTTTCCTTCTCCCCTTTCTCCATCCTCAGTTTTCCTTTGTTCTGGGGCAGGAGATGTTGTAGTGAAGGTACCGTTTAAGACCTCTGCCTGGTGTCAGAAGCATGATCACTTTGCACTTTCTGAAAAGCACAAAGTGTCCAGAAAAGGTGAAGAGAATCTGTCTGATACTCATGCAGCTTCAGGTGCTAAAAATCTGTATTATCCTTACCCAGGAGAGCTCATCTTTTCTGTTGTACATTGACGATGTAACTGTGAGTAGACTGTTACCTGACCATTCGGGGCTTGTCTAGTAATGAAGTTTCTCCTGAGGTTAGAAATAGAGCAGGTTTCCCTTTTTTGTCTTGTGTTTTTCTTAGCCTTTTAGTTTAAAAAAGAAAAACAAAACCCAAACACATACAAACCCAACAAAAATACTTTTCTAGTGTTTTCTCTTAAAAAAAAAAAAAGATTCTTACGTGCAGGTTTTCCCTCTGCAGCCTGGTAGCTATGGTTGTGGAAAAGGGAGAGAAAGCTTTGAAATCCAAAGCAGATTATGCCTGCATCCAAATGGACCTAATTTCATGGAAGCCATTAGAAATACCCAAATTAATTCTGACTGAGAATATATGCAAATATACCCATCCCCTTGTCCAAGCCACCACTTTTATGAAGGACATGGCAGAAGGTATTTGGCAGTCTCAGTAAGGGTGTGCCATAGTCTCTCCTTCTCCTGCAGGCTGTTGAAAGAACTACTTTGGTGGCTCTTGTTCTTGAAACTTCCTTCTGGTCTTAAACCAGTGATCACTGAGGATGACGACAAGACCTCAGTCAGCGATGCCTGTTTAATGCTAAGCGACATTAATAAAAAAGGGGTTGGGATTTTTTTTGTAGATCAAACAGATGGCAGGTGGCTCAGGAGGGAAAAAACACCTGCAAAGCCACTAACATTAGCTCCTGTTGCAGCAAAAGCTGTATCTGTCTGCACTCATTATCTTTAATCTGCCAGCGCAAAATAACATTGAACTGGAGAGATAGGGACTGGGCCTGTTCCACTGGGAAACAGCAGCTATTATGTCTAATCTGTGTTGCAAGCCAGGTCAGGCTTATGGAGATGGCTGAGATAATGGAACACAGAGCTTTGAAATGCCCTCTGGTTCTTTATTTTTTTTTCTTTCTTTTTTTAAATTTTTATTTCCAAGAAGATTAAACTGAGAGAATTTAAAGCATTTAAAAGAATGATGCACATATAATACAAGTAAATAGATGCAGTAGCAGTGTTCTGGTGGTCTGGGGATGGAAAGGAGGTAATTTTGTGAGTATGGATAGCATCTTTTATTAGACCAAATGATACAGCTGGGAAAAATGGGCTTTTAAGCACACAAATCCTTCTTTTTGGTAAGTAAATACTGACTGTCAATACAGTTGTCTTTTTGACAACTTCTTACTTTGTGCGTGTTCCCACATTGGTCTTTGCTGTGCACAGACACTGCAGGGATGATTAGATTTGCTCAGAACTATATGGGAATATTTGCATTTTTAGATTTCTTTCAGTAGGTGTCCTTCCTTGGAAAGATGTGGTCATTAGTCACTCATAGAAGAGTAATGGTGAGTGGATCATTATGAGGTTGGAAGCATTAATTTTAGTATATGTATTTATGTATAGATACACACATGTGCACACACACAGGTGTTTAGATGGGCACATGCACACAGCTGTTTATTTAAACCATCATTACTCCTGCTTATTGGCACAACATTGTTACTGGCATTGGTGGAAGTTTGACAATCTGTTGTGTATTTTGTGCGGTGCAGTTCTGAGAAAGAAGCAATCTCCAGAACACCTCTCTTTCCCACTGCTGTCTGCTCCTCCTTCATCTCTGCAGGTCACATCTCAAGTCATACCCAGAAACAGCATTTTTTTTTTTAATTTTGTCTTTTTGAAAGACTTTGTAGGATTAGCATGTGTTCAGGCTGGAAACTCCAGGCTCCATTAGACAGGACATATTGGCTGGTGGGTGGAAGTAGGAATATTGGACAAGAATGTGGGGATTTGTTTACATACAGCTGATACTGTGTGATACTGGGCAAGTCACTCATTGCATTTTCTCTGTGCCACTCTTTATACATCTGCAATGGTGGGGTAATTATTTCTTGTACCTCAGAGGTCTGTCAGGATAAAAGTCTACCCATGTAGGATCTGAGGCCATGTGACATTACATTTGACATTACCACTTTTTTTACCAAAAAAACCCCCAACAAACCAAAACAACAACAACAACAAAAAAAGCAAAAAACCTGGCTACTTTCTAATAGATTTTTCATTTTTTAGTCTGTTGTGGGAATTTTCTGTAATGCTGCAATATGACTGCAAAGGAATTTCGGACAAAGTATTCTGGCCAAAGATAACATTTGATATAGTGATGCTGGCAGGATGCTTTTCTACAAATACAAATATTTTGTTTGGTTTGCCTTTTTTTTTTTTTTTTTAAGCTTGACAGAGTGCACAATTCCTTAAAGAGATCCCACCACCTGTCCCACAGGTAGCACATCACAGTTACTGATACTGACTGGGGAGAATAAAGGACCATATCTCTTTTCTATACAGGGAGCAGGCAAGTCTTTAAACTTTCTTACTTTATCTAGAGCCCATTTCAATCACTATAGAAATTTAACAAAGCTTGAAATTTTGGCGATAAAAGAATGCCCATGTGAAAATTCCCACTCCAAATAGTATTATCCAAGTGTGAAATCGTTACCCTTTGTTTCATGAATTTCAGGGTACAACATGCCTTGGTAGTAAATCTAGACTACTGAACTGAATATGAGAGTAGAAGAAAATGTGAAGAGACTCTTACCAGCCTTCTTGATTAAATGGATTACATTATTATTGGCTCTTTCTCAGCAGGTTTTTTCATAGCAATGGCAGTAATTACCATCTCTTCTTTCTATGCCATTTTTACAAATTTGGCTGAATTTGGATACTTTGTTGGTATTCTTCAACTTCAGTGAATGTACTAGAAGAGTTAGTTAATTTAAATGAATGTTAAAAGAACACACAAAAATAACTTCAAATGAAGGATCTGGTGTGAATAATTTTGAAATATGAGAGACTATTTCCTCGAGTAGCATCACTATTATAAGCTTTATTTTTGTGAATACTTTGCAGATGCGAACAAGCTGATTGATGACAGTGCAGCCAAATATTCGCAATGGGCTAGTTTTTGAATGTTTGAAATAGCCAAGCATATTCCAGAAGATGACATTGCAGAACAAACTCCTTTTTTCCTATTTTCTGCATAAAAAAGTTTATTGAAAGCTAACCTTAACTTTAGCATATTGTATTCTGCATGGAGCTGTTCCAAAGCATAATGGGAATAGTAGCAATCTTTAATTGATTTTAATGGGTTTTGAATCAGTTCTTAAATGACAGAAAATTGCAGAACAGTGCACTGGGTCCTGTATGTACATCCTAGGTGGCTATGAAACTCAGTTCATTATGTTTTGTAGATTAGTTTCAGAGCTTCTGATTAAAGGTACTATTGAAGATATTAAGGGTGATCTTTTAGAACATGTGAAGTAGGTAACTTAATTCTCAGGAATGTATTGGCACCCACTTGAAGCCAGAAAACTTTACGAACTTGGAAACTGTCTGTGGAGTCGATTCTGAATGCCTGAACATTTGATTACAGGATTGCAGGAGGAGCCTGGTGAGGAAATACTCCCCATTATAGCCAAAGGAAAGTGGTGCTGTAGATGCAGTGTATGCTCAGAACAGCGAGTCTCAGCATCAGGCTTTATGGCAGTTAGCCATTTAGTTCTTGTAAATTTTAGTAGAATTTATGTTATAGAAATCTTTTTCAGAGTTTAGTGGTTTTGGGTTGAATTTTTTACAAAATCCCTTCTGTGCAAGTTCATGGGAGGGCTGGAGGCACACTGTAAGAAAGATCTCATTTACTGTTTAATTTCACAATTTTTAGACTAAGCTCTATAGAGTACTGATAAATTTTTATGAGATATTTCTAGCTTCCATCCCTATTATATTTCCTCAAATTTCCCATTATTTTATTTCTTATTGTCTATGTGGCAGAATTCAGGCTTTTATTTAGATAACTTTAAGAAAGAGAAAATAAAGATGTTGATACTACTCTTCTGTGTCAGTTTGCATCACTGAAATCAACTTGGCTGTAAAACAAGCATATGCACATTCAATAGCTAATGTGAATTCTAAATGTCAGTGTCAGGCAACACATCAAGCCCTCTCCCATTCCAGTATCGTGGGAGATGGCTCCATGCTGCCAGAATAAAGGTGATGAACCTTCATGGATATATACAAATATATTTACATTGGCTCAACCAAATTTAATGGGACCATAAGTTAAAAGGAAAACCAGATAATAAAAAAACTAATGTTAATAAGTATCAGTAGCCTGGATTCTGTGACTTAACTGTTAACTTAAAAAATGAGCTCTTAAAAAAAAATTTAAAAAATGGGCTGGTATCAGGACTGCCATACTTAAATAACATCCAGGGGAACAGGTCTGAGGGTGTATTTCCAGTGAACATTTCCAGTGGGCAAGCCTGGTTGTTTGATGACTGAAGTTCTATCTGGTTTCTGTAGTTTGTTGCAGAACTCTGCAGTAGGAAATCAACACTCGCTGTCTGGGGCTTCTGTGTGATGCTTGCCAAGGGTATGAACCACTATGCTGACAATGCTCTTATGGTCTTAAGAGCATGCTTCTTAAAAATGTTTGTATTGTAAATAAGAGAAAAGAAGCTGAATTGGTTGTTGGCCCCTGTAATTATTGTAGCTTTTAACCTGTTCATATGCACCGGATGCCTTTTATTCACCTGTGTGCAGCATTAACTCTCGTGGATTGGTCAGATAGTACTTGGGTTTGATTTTCATGTTTTTGGATAGCCTTTTCAAAAGTGTTGAATTTGTTAATTCTACAGAGTAGGTGCAACAACAGAAACTCAATGTCCAGCTCCATGTCAGCTGCTACATCCCACATGCCTGCAGTCTGAGATGACACAGATATTAGAAGATGCAAGTCTCTTCCATCCTTACTTCGTTTGCCCTTTTTGTCCTCCTTTCTTTGAATTAAAATAACTATTAATAAGGAAACCTCTACCCTTTGGTAATATCTTATTCGTGCAGCCTATCAAACAGTTATTCTGAAAGTAATGTGTTCATTTGAGCTAGAAATGAGAAGTTGCTGTTCTCTGTAGGGTGAACTGCAAAATCTGCTCACAATAATCTGCTAAAAAATGCACTGCGAGATCCGGCTGTACTAATTGCCACTTATTTTTGTTCCCCAGGAGAAAATATTATTGGAAATAATGTATGGCTGATAATATATTTATGTGTTAAATATTAAAATTAAATGAAAATATATGAAATCTTTATATGATACATTTAAGAAAATTTAATACCAAAATTGGTCCAGAGGGAGTACTAAGCTGCAGAAGCATTGTTTCTTTTAAGCTTTAATAAGTCAGGTGAGGGGATGTCATGGTTTAACCCCAGCCAGCAGCTCAGCCCCATGCAGCCACTTGCTCTCTCCCCCGCCGGTGGGATGGGGGAGAGAATTGAAAGAGTAAAAGTGAGAAAACTCGTGGGCTGAGGTAAAGACAGTTTAATAGGGAAAGTGAAAGCTGCACATGCAAGCAAAGCAAGACAAGGAATTCATTCAGTACTTCCCATGGGCAGGCAGGTGTTCAGCCATCTCCAGGACAGCAGGGCTCCATCCTGCCTAACGGTGGCTTGGGAAGACAAACACCGTCACTCCCTTCCTTCTTCTTCCCCCAGCTTTATATGCTGAGCATGACATCCTGTCATCTGGAATATCCCTTGGGTCAGTTGGGGTCAGCTGTCCTGGCTGTGTCCCCTCCCAACTTCTTGTGCCCCCCCAGCCTCCTCGCTGGTGGGGTGGAGTGAGAGGCACAAAAGGCCTTGACTCTGTGTAAGCACTGCTCAGCAGTAACCCAGACACCCCTGTGTTATCAACACTGTTTCCAGCACAAATCCAAACCATAGCCCCACACTAGCTGCCATGAAGAAAATTAACTCTATCCTGGCCAAAACCAGCACAGGAATCATTGTAAGGTTACAAAGAAATTAGAGTCCTTTTCATACCGTACCATTATCAGGGGTATAGTTAAGATTTTACCTTGTTGATAAGTATCATGTCAGGATACCAAAGTGCACCAACCAGATGTTGAATACTCTATGGAAAGCCCTGACTCAGCTTTTGCCCTCCACATTCATGCACATCCTACTTCCAGAACTTGAGTCTGGACTAAATACATGGCTAGATCTGTGGACAAGCGTTTCCTCAGTCCCTCCTTAAATCGTGCTGCAAGCAGCACGAAAAGAAATCAAGAGCAGGGGAAGGAGAAATCTAACAGCGCTTAGAAAGATCTCAGTTGCACAGAAATGGGCTGCGATTTGGAATGTTGATTATCCACACTTGTGCTTCTACACTGAATAAAGAACTCATCATTTAAAAGATTACCTTGTAGATGATGATAAGAGCACATTTTCTTCCTCTGCAGACAACATTTGTGCTGCGGTGACCATTATGGCTGGTGCTTTTATCAGTGATTTAGAATGGAGCTGTCAAAAACTTTAAAAAGCTTCTATTAAAGTAATGTGGATTTATTTATCTAAGACCTGTGAAATTTATCAAGGAGCCCAGTGTTGGGAGTGTGCAGCTGCACAACAGGGCAGTCAGCTCCCCAGCCTTCTACGAAGTCAGGCATTTGGTTAGTAGCACAGATTTTAGAATCCCTAGAGAGCTCTCTGGAGAGCACAGCTTATGGGTGTTTGGGAACCAGTCCTTTCCTGTCGTTTATGGGGACAGCAGTGTTACTTGGCTGCAGTGAGGTGGGGTGGAGTAGCTTAGCACTAGGAATGCAAGAGCTCTGCTTCTATTGCCCTGCAGCATGCACATGTGTGGATTTGATTGCAGTGCTTGCAAATGTAGCTGAATATTAAATATTGAAAAGTAGTAGTTAGTTTTACTGTATCATCTTTCAGTTTATTGGCACTGAAGTTATTGTATAGCATTGGGAGTTTTAACGCTCTGCTTTTGTTGTCTCTTTTAATATAATTTCAGTGTATGACACTGAAACTTTCTTTTATCTAGCTGGGCATTTGCAACTGATGTATTGATTCCTGATGTGTGCGAATGCAGTGTTAGCTGATACTGGCTGGAAGAAGTAGCTTTGAAGCTTGAGATGGGGAGAGCCCCAGGAAATCCATGTTACTGCCTACCTGGTAGCTAGAATAGTATTAGAATAGTTTGGGTATCTCCTCCTTATTTCTATTGTCCACTTTTTTTTCCTTCCCTCTAGCACTTCTTTTTGGAAAACTAGTCCTCCTTTCCCTTGATTGTAATCACGCTGCTGTGTATTACAAAATTGTCAGTTGTAACAAGTTGCAAATGGTTGACCCTGCTCAGCACTGAAAGAGAGATGTGCTTGCAGCTAAAGTGCTTTTGCAGGCCAAAAGGGCGTATCCTACTCACTGAGTTTATTTTGAGTTAGTGCCTGACCGCTTTCTTAGGGGTCATAATGTATCACGGAAAGTTATCATCTTCTGAGCAAAGTTGAATTACTCTTTTGAGAATTGTTGCAGTAATGCAGATCGTTTGGCCATACTTCAGGGTGGGTAATTGCGTGCTTGCTACTCAGAATTCCCACAGGATTTTCATCTGGATGTAGAATCATTGGCTTTTTGCTCCAATTAAAAAGCAAACAGTTATGAGAGCATCTTAATGCTGATGGTGGTGGGTGTGGAGCACTCCACTGGTTAATGCAGAGGAGTTGATCTCTGAAAATGCCCTAAAAGCAGTGAGGAAAATTCTGCTCCTAGGTAAAAACAAAACATGAGGAAAAGAGCATAACCTGAAAAACAAAGATATGGGATAAAAGAAGAAAAAAGAAAATGAGACTGTACCAGTCTGTGTACTAGTTAGGGCTGAACTGTGAATCCTGCACTTCTGGAGGGTCTAGACAGATCAAAATACTGGGATCAAAATATCAGAAAGTGAGACCCAGAGTAATCATTTGATAAGGAAACAATTTCTCAGAGAGGTAGTCTTCAGTACAGACTAGTCTTTGAAATCAGCCATGCTCTTGGCCACCTGACCACTTCCTTTGAGAGTAGCCACTTGACCACTACCAAATAGCTGAGACTCAAAGAGAGTGAGGC
This sequence comes from Buteo buteo, assembly GCF_964188355.1. Classification (NCBI taxonomy): domain Eukaryota; kingdom Metazoa; phylum Chordata; class Aves; order Accipitriformes; family Accipitridae; genus Buteo; species Buteo buteo. Next base: position 66,145,947 of record NC_134172.1, read on the forward strand.
TGAAGGATGACAGTCACCAAGTCCAACAGGTAAAGCACATAGAGATGAATGTGCTGTGTCAGCTGGTGTGAGCTGGGACATAAAGGAAAAAAATGTCAAGAAAGCAGTCAGTCACTCATCCTAAGTTTCACCAGAATAGGTTTTTTAGACAGAGGGAACAATGACAGCAGCGCTAGCTCAGATACTTGTTTCATAGGAAAGGACATGGTATTTGAGTAGGAGATTAATGGGGTTTTAACTTGAACAAAAATGGGACATCTATTAAATTTCAGTTCAATGCTCATGAATGTACTGTTGTGCTTCCAGAGACACCTCAATTTATTCCAAAAGAATAAACATTAAAAATAAAATTTTAGGTCATTAAAAGAGCGAGTTATCCCTGTGAAAGGAAGGAAGAAGTGCGTTAATGGCTAAGTAGGAAAGTGAAAATGTGAAAGAATACAGGCAAAAGAGTATCCGTTATTAGGTTGGGCCCCTCGCTACAGGAAAGACATGGAGGTGCTGGAGCGTGTCCAGAGAAGGGCAACCAAGTTGGTGAGGGGCCTGGAGCACAAGTCTTATGAGGAGCGGCTGAGAGAGCTGGGGCTGTTGAATCTGGAGAAAAGGAGGCTGAGGGGGGACATTTTCACTCTCTACAACTACCTGAAAGGGGGTTGTAGTGAGGTGGGTGTTGGTCTCTTCTGTCAGGTGGCTGGAGATAGGACGAGAGGAAATGGCCTCAAGTTGCAGCAGGGAGGTTCAGGTTGGATATTTGGAAAAATTTCTTTACTGAAAGGGTTGTCAGGTATTGGAACAGGCTGCCCAGGGAAGTGGTTGAGTCACTATCCCTGGAGGTATTAAAAAAGTGCGTAGACAAGGCACTCCAGGACATGGTTTAGTGGGCATGGATGATGGTTGGACTCGATGATCTTGAAGGTCTTTTCCAACCTAAATGATTCTATGATTCTATATGTATCAAAACTCTCGCTCGTGATAAAAAAAGAGTGCCTATACTGGTGGTGCATATGTTAGAATTGTCAAGGGAGAAACTGAGAATGTCTTCAGAGGTAAATAAGTCCTCTAATGATTAAGGAAAGAGTTCAGTTATCTGGCAATTCATGTCCCTGAGCTTCCCCTTCTCTGAAGACAGATAAGTATATAGGCTTATTGCTTGCAAGTGGGATAACCAAGAGAATGAGTATCACCCTTTGGACACTGTAGGGCTAGGGAGATAGGAAGAGGGAACCCTTGGCCTCTGTGTAGGCTGAAAGGAGGTTAATATATATTTATATGTATATATTTATGTATATGCGTAAAGGAAACATTTTCTATAATCAGAAAATACAAGTGTTTGGGATTGGATAAAATAGAAACCAAGAATTTTTAGCTTAGTAGGCATGTGGCAAATGCCCATAGAAGTGTCAGCTATGATTTTGGACATTACTGATGCACAAAATGACAAACTTTCCCAGTAGTGTAGATTATTATTGCCAGAGAGAAGGGTCAGAATAAGAATTTGCAGCTAGTCTGTTAGTAAACAGTGTCCAAAATGGCAAGCTAAAAGTTTCTATTGCTAAGCTGAGGAGAGGGTTTATGTTAAACAGGCTTTTGCTTACAGCTCTCACTACGTCCTCAATAAAAATACTTAAAGTGTTGCTGGAAAACCTGCTTACCTTTTTAAGAATCATAAAATAAATATCAGAGAAGGTATAAAATATTTTATTAAAGCCTCCAATGAACTGTAGAATTGAGGAAAGTTTTCCAAAATGCTGACGGGACATCATTAAAGGCTGCAGTCCGTACATCTGGTGGGTGCTCCTGCTGTATTAGCAAACGCTAGTAGCAGCTTGTGTAAGGACGACTTCAATATCGAGCAATTCATAAATTGGTTGTACTTGTAAAGATTAGTTGTTTTGTTGTCTAGCAGTGGGAGCCAAATGATTGCCAAGTGATTCACTGACCACCTCATTGTTAATGGTGAGACTGCCAGAAACCCGCAGACCTGAAGTAACAGTTAATTCAGAAGCATGAACTAGGTTTTGTTTCACTACTGCTTGCTGAAGGTGCCAGAACTTCACTTCCCACAGAACCATTGATGAGCTATTGCTATGCTAGAAATTTTTCAGACCAATCTTTCTGCAACAATGAGCCTGTGAAAGCCGGGAGAATGATACACTGCTGGCTGTTTCCAATCTTTTAATCGATCTCCCCTGTCTAACTAAACAAAGGACCAGTCTCACACAGACAGGTGAGGGCAGCACATGTGAATATCCTGACAGAAAGTAAAATGACTGCAGTGGTATCTTTCTTTGTCAAATGGGTGAGTGGTGTTAAGCAGACAGTAAACCTGCTGCAGCTATAGCAGCATTGAACTTAAGGGCTTTGTTAACTGCCTGAGGAAAAAAAAAAAAGCAGAGCGCATTTGAATGCCTTGCAACCTCTTTGAGCCTGAAAGAGTAAGCTAGAAGTAACAAGATTGCTATTACATATCACAGAGGCCAAAAGCTTAGCAGGAATCGAAAAGGATTAACATTTCATAGAGTTGGAAAGAATATGAGAAGTTGTTGTTTCCTGAAACAAAAGTTAATTGGGAGAGCTATGAAGCCACCCACTCAGTATATAAGCTAACCTTTTAGTGATGTAAGGTAGGTGGAGACTTGCCATCAGGAATTGTTAGAGAATTCTACATCCCAGGATATATCCCCAAAAGAGATGTGAGGGAGGGTCAAAAAAAGTTACATTCTTAGAAGATGTGAGAATCTTTTTGATCTAAACTTGTTCTTGCACCCTGTAACTGTTTCAAAAGGGATCTGACACCATTGCCACCTGCTAATGCTCTCCTCTACCGCAATTGCCATTTGGCCCAAGCAAACAGTTCATGTTTCAACTTGGTGGCTAAAGAAGAAAACATGTGCTTTCTAATATTCAGCACATTAAAAATTCATTATATACTGGATATTTTATTAGTTACTCCTTTTCCCAAAGAGTGACATGATTGAAATCTATTCTGACTTTCCCCAAGCTGTATCTTGATTAACTCAACCAAATCAACAGAGCAAGTTATCAACACCTTGCCCACACAGTAACTTTCAGTGGCCACTGCCACCATTACTGGTGTGCCAAGAACTGTGTTTGCTGTGATGCCCTAGCTGTGTATTTCTTACTTTGCTTTACACTTTTATAGTTGGATATTATTCTTGATATTTAAGGCTCTTGGGGCTCTAATCTTACCTTCCTCTCTCCCTCCTAGTGTCTATCAACTTGTTGTCAAGGAGGAGAAGCTGCAGAAAGCACGGAGAGCTGCAGACATCATTGAATGCTTCTCTGTACCAGTGAGCTACAAGAACGCTTCCAGTCTTGACTCACCACACTACTTTGCAGCTGAGCTGAAACCCATCAACCTGCCTGTTACACAGCCATTCACAGTGGGAGACAACAAAACCTACAACGGCTACTGGAATGCTCCACTTTCTCCCCTGAAAAGCTACAGCATATACTTCCAGGCTCTTAGCAAGGCAAATGGAGTAAGTGCAGAGAAAATTGAACTGGATCTGTACATATGACCACCTCTGTCTATCCTCCTCATCTTTCTCCTTCCTTCTCCATTGGATGCCAGTTTAACTCCTCCTTATTATTACTCTTTTCCAGAAATTGGATGAAAATTAAACATGCCATTACTTGTCCTTCACTCAAGTCTCTCTCTGATGCCTAGATCCCATGAGAAACCTGTTGGGGAGCCAGACTCTGTAAAGGCACATGTTGGCATGTGATTTCCAAAATGAACTGCTTAGAATTTGGATTTTTTTTTCCTTGCATATGCATGAATGTCAGAATAGGGGCTATTGTGCTTTTAAAAGATGTAACTGCAATATCCTGATAGTCTCCAGTTCACAGTGCTTGTGATTTTGGAGGAGACATTATGAGATGAGAACTACCCAAAAGCTATGAAGTTGGATTACCTTGTAGCTTTCATTTGGCCACATTATAATAGCGCTTATGGTTGAGATTTTCAATTGAGTAAGTTGTACTGCAGGGGGAACTATATGCATGTCTGTCTAACTCCTTTTGAATACCCTGGACTATATTTTTACATATACTTACTCTATGTTATTAAGTTTAAAATGGAGACTGCACAGGAAACATAGTCTGCCCTATTTTCAGACTCAAATGACATACACATAATGTCCCAGCAGATCTCATCATAGGAGAAGGGAAGGCCTCTTTTCCCTCTTCTATTCCAGCCTAGGATAGTTTGTGACCTTCTCTTTTAACTCTCTGAAGAGTTTTAAGTCAGTTCAGCTAACAGTGTCTAGGCCAGATCCAGTCTAAGTAGTCATTCACCTTCCTCCCCTTTAACACTCCCCTAAGTGTTTTTCATTATCACATAACATGATAGAATTTAACACTCCATCCTCATGAAGAGTCTTAGAGCATTAATATGGCACCAAGAAGTTGGGTAGCCATGTCTGTTATTAGCACATTTGCCAGTGCTTTCATGATTCTAACTTTCAACATAGATATATTCTTTAAGACATCACCTCTGAAAGAGAAAAATTAGAAAAAAGGTGAATGGTGTAGGCTTTGGTCTCCACTTGGGAATAGTGTCTTTTATACCCCAAACACAGCCACACATCACAGAGACTGTACATCATTTAACAGGCTAGCAATGCCAATGAATGTTCACAACATATCTTGGTGTTTTACTACCTTCATTTATCACCATTCTCCTGTAGAGTTTCTGCTGTGTGGCTGACAAGCACAAATCTCTTCAATACTCTGCTGTTTTTCACCTTGGTTTCATTTCTAGTCGATATAGTTTCCTTCCAGCACTACTCAATTAATTCAATTTTGGATTTGCCTTTATAAAGGAAATTGTGAAATCTATGTATATGTCTCTCTGTGTCTAGTTAGTTCCCCCTTGTGTGATAGTTAATTGCTAGTGAATGGATCCCCAGGGAAGAAAAAACTTTATTTGCTTAAGTACAATATAATGTGCCATAAATGGATTATATGAATGGAAATGTAGGCTTCCCTTGGCATTCTGGATTAAGGCAGCACTAATGTGTGGTTCCTGCTTTTTCTGGATCTCTGTAGCTGGCAGGTTGCATCACACTCTCTACAGACAAGGTGATAAGGACTCAAAAAACAATGACTTGCTTGGACCGTTCTAATAGGAACACAAGACTGTAAAGGACTTTTTAAGCAAAAGTTAATCAAAAGAGTCAGTATGCAACAATACACAGTTTATGACAGCATGAGAAGTATCCTGCCAGACAAAGCAAATTCCTGTTTGAGCAAGAAATTGCCTCTTGTGTTAATAATTTGTATCAGTAGAGTATATGCTTATATATCCTCAATATGCAGTGCTATGGGAAAAAATATAGAGGAAATGTCCAAGAGTGGAATATGGATCTTCAGAGGAGTAGCTGTGATACTTTTTGCTTCTTGATAAAATCCTTAAGCCCCACATTTCAAACATTAGGGGTCTCATTTGCATCCAGTCTTTTGCAGCTGTAAATAATAAGTTTTGTTTCATTCCCAGAATTGTTCACAGGTATAATTTGTATTGAAGAGTTCTGGGTTTTCACTTATGTCCATAACCTGAGCTGCTTTGGCTGGTCTTCATAAAGCCTACTAATAATTATGGCTGCAACATGGCATTTTTGATAATGCACATCTGCAAAAAATCTGAAACAGTAACAATTTAGCACAATTAAAATATAGCCTTAGGTTCCCTTGCACATGAAAAAACTTAACAGAACATTGCCACTTGCTTTTTAATTAGGATATTCTATAGTTTCATTAATCACTGACAGTTGTGGAATGATGAAACTTCTTTCCACACCTGGAATCTGCAATGAAAAACCTTCGTGTGGCGAACCAGAACATCTTCCTTTGGAAATGTAGGACTCTGGGGAGAGCTTAATTTGAAGAAATGTTCTGTATTTGGTCAAAAAGCTTGATTAGAAGGAGGTAGAAGTGCTACAGGAGTTCTACATTGTTTCAGCTCCTCTGTATGTGGAGGGTTGTGCTCATTTGGTGTTCTCATCTGATCTGCAACCATTAGCCATGATTGTTACAGTGAAAGGAACATAATTAGCAGCTGGATGCAAAACAAGTGTGGCAAATTGCTGCAAAATCAGATCACGAGCTTTTCTGCCTCCTCTTGTGCAATGTTGTACTTGTTTGAGAGTTTGAATGAGATAGCTGTCGCTGGCTGAATTCTTTTCTGTGGACAGTTGCATGGAGTTTGGTCAAAGTAGTGTTGCTTCCAGACAGGGGTCTAAATAGAACATGTGTGAAACAGAATGGTTTTCAGCCTTGTTATACAAAACGCTTCCAAATTGTGTGAATTTCCCTCCTAGGGACTGTTGAAAGCCAGATGCTGAGCTGAAATGTGTCAGAGTTTGAAGTAAGAAGGGAACAAAGAGAAAAAGGAAACAGAAGCTACAGGCTTTGTAACCAGTAGTTACAGTTTAATTGTTAGAAGGAGTTAGCACGAGAAGCGACACAGGAAGAAGAACGGACTACTGGCTTCGCTCTCCTCTGGCAGGATCTCCACACATGCTGTTGCAGCCATCCAGGTAGTTAACTGATGTTTGCTGGTTGTCCTGGTGCCACCTGCTACAGATGGCTGCCTGACAGAGCATGAAGTTTTCCTTGTCTGAAAAATCTTCCTGAGCTCAGCCCCTTTAAAACACCAGCCCTTTTAGTGTATATCCCTCTGAAAGGTGAGGCCAGGGTGGCAACACCGTGTTACTCCTTATCCTCTCTTATACTTATACTGACTTAATAATCAAAGTTAAATGTTGCAGGTTTTATTTTCCCCAGGTTCTTTACCTGGGTCATTGTAGGCGACAGTCTCTGGTTAGTGATTCAGCAACATGCTCAAATGGGGAGAGTTCTTTGGCTGCTATGTGAAACCTGCCTGAATTTTTGAGCAGCTCAGAAACCAGAGCTTCCTAAAAAATCCTTCCTGGAGTTTCATTTTACCTCATTGAGTTAAAATGAAATCTGTAATGGCACAGTTGCAATCAATAACTCTTGGCCATTTTTCCTCGAAATGGGAGATGAGGCAGGAGCCTTCGTTACGCAGCAGGAGGTGATGTGGGGATGCTGCCAGCTGCTCCTGCAGCCTGGTGGGCCAACAGGTGAATGATGTTTTCAGGCCAGAATTGTGAAAAGTAGCACCACAGGAATCAATGAGAATATTATTTTTGAGGGAATGATAGACTCCACAGAGATTCCTATTGATTTTTTTTCCTCTCTAATGACTTGTACTACATGCACAATCAGGCAGTTCATTATTATCAAGGGACTTCAGGCTGGATTTCTAGATACTGACAGGTCTACTCACAGTACACAACATTCTTCTTCTGGGACATTTTGGAGGTAGGGATAGAGCTGCCAGCAGAGAGGTGGCTTTCATCCCTGTGGAGATGGCTCACCAAAAAAAACAGTGAGGTACTTCAGCACAAGCTGTGTTCTGAAAAATGAAGTGGCACTGAGGCCGCCTGCATTACTTCTGTGAACTATTAAGGGGCTTTGAGGAGCTCTGTGTTCAGTACGATTTCAGATGTACATTTTTGTTCACTTATGTTTACTCCTTAATCTCATGTTGGAGCTGCTGGGGCAGAAATAAAGCAGCTGTGGAAGCACTTCACTCTTTGTAAGCCCCTGTTTCCACATCTGGTTGGCCATCTTGGGCCAGAGGATGTGGACCTGAGTGTTTTCTGGAGAGTAAATAAAATCCTCCTCCAGTCTACCTTACGTTTGAGAGGTTGAGAGGTGTGGGTATTGAATGATTAACTATATATCATTGAAATAATTTTCTATTGTAAATAATAAAAGCCCTAACCACTTCGTTAAGCCTCCCTTCTCTAAATGACATAGATACTAAAAATAACTGATAATTGGAAAGGCAATACTAGGTTTTGCTTAGTGCCTTGGAGAACTAGCAGTTTCCTTAAGCTGGCAATAGAAATTATAGGGGAGTCCATTGACCCTGCGGAGGCATATGCACTTGATTAATTTTAAAGACAGCAAACAGTTGGCTTCGGTGGGACAAAAAAAGAAACATGTGATCCAGAGCTCCCCTGAACTTGGGCAAAGTTTGCTGAGGACCAAAAAAATAATTCCTTAAGATGTTCAGTAGACAGAACCATGGTTTCTAGCCTGTGTGAAGCAGGTTGCCAACAAGCATGCTCTGTGTATAGCTGTGGGACATGGGGAACTAAAGTTGAAACTGAGGCCAAGTAGGAGAATGGTAATTACTTGTCTTGTCTGTGCACCAGCAAAAGTTAAAATTGCCTGTCCCCGACTTGAGCAGCCTGATGAAACTATGCCTGTTGCAGGGCAGCCCAGCATGGTACGTCTGGGGACAGCAGGTCTCACTGGTGCTGGCAAGTGGCTCTTCAGACAAGGCAAGCACTGTTTAACAAATGCAAATTCGTCATAATAGTAAAGGAAAGAAAAAATTGTGGGTGTGAAAACAGATGGATGAAAAAGCTCTGCTTCTTTGATTGTTGTTTGTAGTCTGTAAACAGCAAGCTGTCATTTTAAAAGAAAAGAAAAAAAAATATCATTTGCCCTTTTAGGTTGTGAAGACGCAGCTGTCACATAAACATATGTCCTGGTGCCCTCATAGCCCTTTTCTGCAGAAAATTGTTCCCATCCAGACACTGAAGAGACAGAGGCAGAACTTGTCTTGTTATCATCCAGTGTACTTCAGTGAAATGTGCGTTTAGGAACCTAAGTAATTAGTAGACAGCATCAGCTCCCTTGCTTCAAAAAAGAAAGAAACTGTATTAAAAGAATGTTTTAAAAAAATCTGAAAATTCAGAGGGATGCTAAAACAGGCTCATGGTGTGTAGTTTCAAGTCTGTGTGCATGAGCTCTATTGGCAGAGAGGGCTTACCCAGCTCTCAGCACAATCTGTGCTCTCTTCAGAGCATCTCCAGCTCATTCCAACTGTAGGTCCAGGTCTGCCTTCCAGGAACAGTTTGCCAGCGCTTCGAAACACAGGCCTCATATGGTCTATGGGCACAGTGTATGGACTTAAGAATTTAGCCAGGGTTCAGCCTTGAGTGAGGGTACACCGTAATTATGTTTTATTCATATGCAAGTAAGTTCCAGAAAACAAACTTATGTAAATATGTTCTAGTAAACATGTAGATGGGCTTAGTATGCAGTAAGCTTTCTGGATATGAAGCATGTTGGAAAATGAAGGTTGGATCAAGAGCTGTAGGGACATATTCATGCAGTGTTTTCCTATTCCAGGATCTTGGTTAAAATATGCCTACATTGTTCTATTACTGTTTTGATATAAAATGTCTGCCTTAACCTGGCAATGATATAGAGCCAAAGTAGTAATGCTAGTGAGATCTTAAACTGAATTATTCCTGTGAGTTCAGCCATAATATGAAACAGATATGCTGAATATGAAGGATCATGGGTCATCATTAAGACTGTTGTAGACATAAGGCCTTGTAAAACTTCTGTGATATCATAAAATAGGAATTAGGTATCACAGTGTTTGAAAGAACATTTAGAAACAACATGGAGACTGAAATTTGGGGAAATTAGTTTTGTTTTGTTACAACTTTTTTATTATCTCTTTATTTCATTATTTTTCTTATAATTGCTTTAAGCTGTCTGGATGGATAATTGAGAATTACCTACATTGTTTATTCCTGCTTTACTATTGTGTAAACAGAAGCATCTTACTTTATTGTGGGCAGGAAAGCACCTTTCTGAATAAAAAGTAGTCTTTTTCAGAAAACAAATTTGATCATGGGAAAATGGTTTTACTGTTTTTTGGAAAAAAACTGAGTATATATTTATTCTGTTTCTTGGTAGAAAAGTTCATACAAACTCACAATTCTCAACATCAATCAAAGAAAAATAGAGTAAATTTAAAGAGATCTCATTTTTATGAGACACCAGAGGGATCAGCAGTGGGTTGATCAATGAGGTAATCAATGGAAATCAATGGAATAATCAGCCCTAATCATGAATATGGACTAAGTTCAAGTCTTTAAACTTAAGCATCCCTAGTAGCTGGACCTCTGGTGTGTGTGCAGGTTTTTGTGTTTTCCTTCTCAGAAAATGCAATATGAAACGAAGTTTTGAAGTCCAGATGTCTCGTTCCTCTAGTGATAGATTGCCCCTGCTTTTGGCAGTGCCAGATCATGGTCTTCTAATAACTATGATTGTGCTAAATGCAGCAATTAGTAGTTGTAGATGCAAACAGAACACACTGCATCCTGTCTTCTCAAATTACCCTGTAGGAGGGTAATGTGCAGGAATATGCACATGCTCAAATGAGATCAGTTACAGCATCGTTAACAAGATATCAGTTTTTGTTTTCTCACCTCTTCTTCTTTTCTCAACATTGACTAATTTCTCTAGCTTTTTGTTGCACTTTGAAGCTAGCAGAAAGCAATAAATACACAAGAAAATTTTCCGCAATGAAATGTGAGCAAATGCCCACCTACTTGTAGACTGCAAAAACGCTATCTTGGTATTTTTTACTTATTTTATTTTTCATCACTGATTTTCCAGGTCACCTTGTCTTAGATTGTAAACTACATCAGAATCTGTCTGTCTTGTAATTCCCAGCATTATGTGCTGAGACTGTGCTCTGAAAATAAAGCTGTGTTTTTCCTGCTTCATATATCATCTCTAGTAATAAAGATTTTTGATTTCCAGAATAGCTGGCAATTCGAGCTGTTTATACAGGAGGCAGAGATGAACGGGCAGCTCTGTTGTACAGCTATGTTGACTTTGTAGTGCTGACAGTTGTACAGGTTGTGTAGAGGAGTTGATTTTTGAGGGAGAGATGGGTTAGTGCATGGAAGAGAGGTGCCTCTGGTTTACTGGGATAAACAGTGCTTCAGTCCCACTCTGGGGGCTGTATGGCTGGGAAAGGATGTCCTTAATAGACATGATTTGTCCTCAGTGATCCAGGAGTTCCTTAAGAGAGTTTGAAGGCAAGATCAACAAAGGGACAGTTTGTCCTGAATATTCTGTTGTTTTTAGACTGCACACAGTGTTACTTATATCCAGACAGTGTGGCTGACTTGTGTCTTGAGGAATGCATAGAAAGGGACGAGAGGGAATCGCTCTTGTGTTTCCCAGTGTGGATCCTGCAATTGTCCCCTTCCTACGTGCAACATAAGCGTGAGAAGAAAGGCACAATGGGACCCTGTGTTTCTGCTCAGGCCAAGGAGGATCTGTCACAGATGGAACAGATTTTCTCCAAGAGCAAATTCAGACTTAAACATATTCATCTTACTGCTTGAGGATGGAATGAAGTGTTCAGCAGTGCATTTGCTAGGCTGTTGTTTCCAGAGCACAGACAGCATCCATATTAATGTAGCATTGTTACACACGGTAATTTATGCAGTATTCATTACACCTGAGACTTGTACAAGAGCATGTAAAGACAAAGTGCTACGAAAACCCTGCAGCAGATTACTACCTGACAAAGTCAGCTTTTTAACTGAAGCAACACATTAAGATTTGGATGGCAATCGTGCATTGGGCAGAAGCAACCCATGCCAATAAGGGCTGTCGAATGAGAAGCTGCGGACACCAGAAAGGATGTGTTTTCATGGAGGTGGCCTGAGAAGGCTGCTGAGTTTGAGCTGTTAGTTAAGCCAAATACAACATTGCTGTTCCGATCCAAACTCCTGTTTACGCAGATCTGCAAGCTCTGAGGTGGATTGAACAAATGCCTTGGGTTTTATCCCAGCTCTGCAATGAAAAACTGCAGTGGTGTGGGTTGTGTTTGAATAGCTCATTTGGCAGAGCTAGCCATACAGCGTGCTGTTTTGCTTCACATACATATCAGAGAGCTGAAATATTCAAATGACTACTTTGGTGTCTGTTTGCCATGTGTTTAAATAAATACCCAATTTGCAAAATTTGCAGTAATGGTGCATGAAAATTAAATGTACAGTTGCATGTACTTTTGACCCAAGGCTTTTCTGCCTATTATAGATCAGGTCATTTAACTGGTAAATTCTATTAGTTAATCAGGCAGTTACATGGCACCCATCACTCACACATCAAGTGTGGAAAAACATGTTGTCACTCTTAACTTCTCAACAGTTACAGAAGCAGCTGTAGGCAAGCCCATTAGTATGGAGTGTTTTATGCAACTAAAACTGTTGGTGGTATTTTCAGAGATGAAGTGTAAGAAAAATGCTTATTTGTTTTAGTACCTTTTTAAAGGTACTTTTTAAAGGTATGTATTTTTATTATAGATGGACAAATTACACCCCTTGATGTTTTCTTTTTTTTTTTTTTTTTTTTATTTTTCAGGAAACAAAAATCAACTGTGTCCGGCTGGCAACAAAAGGTATGTGGGTCTCTTTTTCCTGCAAAGCACGATGCCAGTAATGTAAAAGCTGCAGTGGTGACACAACTTGATTACAGTCACTATTCAAAGAACAAGCCTCCTTTTTTTCCTTTCCCTCTCCCCTCTTCTTTTTTTTTTTTTTTTCCTGGAAGATTACAAAGGCAGAACAACAATTTCCAGAACCACTGGACTATATGTGTGGTTCCTCCTTTCCCTTGCTCTGTCAACAGCTTTCCTGTCCTGAGGTCTGTTCTTGCTATTGGCAGAACGTCACTGAAAAAGTGACATTAATTTCCTATTAAATTTATTCTCTCCGCAACTGTATAAAGTAGATAAGTGAGAGGAGATCTCACATAAGCCTAACCTCGAGTGGGGCACAGTTCTTATATCACACCATTTTCATGGTTTAATTCAACAAACTAGTAGAGTACATTCCTTATTTTCATTGCAGTTAGTTCAGAATAGACGAAAGTGATAGGTCAAATAGACCAGACTGAGCAAACCCAAGGCAAAAATTGTTAAGATGCAGTGCTCCAATCCCTAGTTTGCTTCACAAGGTGTGGTTCTTTAGGGACCAATGATGACAATATCTGGGTTCCTTCTTGGAGTTTAGAGTTGCTTTTAGCAACTCTTCTAAGGACTTCAAAATCACCCCAGGGGCTACTTTGCCAGCAAAGGTGTCAGAAACCAATTTACTTGTAACACAGAGGAGTACCTGTAAAAAGACTTCCTGAACACATGTCATAGTCTCAAAATGAGCTGTAAGGAAATGATAGGGTAATTGCCATGGGCTGTGCTACAGGTAGCTCTTCATTTCCAAAACTTAGGGTTGCCTTCTTGTGCTCTTGCTGCTTTGCTGTAATGTGAAATAACTGCATTACTGCCTTTGGAGTCTTTCGAGAGTTAAACAAAATTGACAGGAACCCCTGACTTTTTTTTTTTTAATTATTATTTTGAGGCACCATCCCATTTTTTTCCATTCTCTCCACTCCTTTCTGTCTTGTGGCAGTTTCTGCTGATCACTTCTGCATCTGCACTTAGAGGAGTTGGGAGGGCTCAAAGAAGCCCCAGCTAGCAGTTGTTGGGTAGCAGAAGAGGACTTTTTCCCTCTTCTTATGGAGACATCCCCCATTATGGAGACATCCCCCAGTCTGTTACAGAAAGCCATGCACTGGGTGGCAGGTGCTGCATGAAGTTCCCAACTGTGCAGCTGTTTTCACTGCTGAGACCTGATACACAAACTGGTGGGGCTGTAAGCAGTTGTGTCACCACTGAAAGCCAAGGAGGATGAGCCATTTCTCCCCTTTCTCCTTTTCATCTGTGGCTCTCGTGCTCCCCATATCGTCTTGTTGCTTTCCTTTTTAAAAGGTCCTTGTAAAATCTTTATTTACTTCATTTCTCTGGGTTACAAACATTCCGTGTGTCTCAGTCTCCCCTCCTCCCCCCTCAGTTCTTCCAGCTGGTAGTGATGTGACCATTTCGAATACCTTAGTTTGGCTTTCTGGTGGTAGAAAGAGAAAAAGCCAGACCGGGTAATATGAGTCTGGGTGAAATGAGTCTCCCCAGGGTTTTCCCAGAGTGTGACTAGAGGTCTCTTCACGAGATCAGAGAAACTAGTTTAATTCATTTTTGGAAACCTGTAGTTTCTTCTGTTTCAGTCGTTCCTTTTTCTGGAGTTGGTGGAAGAATGTTGTCATGCTAGCAGGAAAGATATTTGCTCTATGACTATTCAAAGAAAAATAAAAACCTATGTAGCTTGAAAAGTCCGTTCTTGCATGACCTTTTGATTTGCACTGTCTAATTTGGGTGCTTCAGAAAAGTGTCACGTTAAGTCTTTGACTTTGAGTTGACTTTTGCAAAATGATTTAATTTTCATTAACCTGTTAGGTCACCAGGAAGAGTCAATAAGCTATTCTCATTCTGTTGTTTCTGAATGTTATCTCTTTTTAAAAAAAGGATCTTTTACTAATATTAATTTGATAAGAGATATAGAAGAGATAGGTAGAGCCTAAGGATGCCTAGAGCTACTGTTTTTTGGTGAACTTATAATTTTGGACTTTTCTTGATTAACATGAATGGAAAAGGACAAGAAATGATGGTAGTTCTAGTGTTTCTTTTCACTGTCTCAATGGATATCACTTTTGACTTATAGGCAGATATCTTATTTCTATATGCGGAGTGTGGAAATTCCCCCCCTTTTTTTTTCTCATCCCCACTCTGTGAATTGCAATGTTGTATTTCTCAGTGCCTGACTGTTAGCAAGGACACTGGAGTATGCACAGCTGTGGCTAATTTTATGCAGTTTTAGCTCTTCAGAGGTACAGTATTGCCTGCAGCTCACAAGCTAGGTAGCATCACAAGTGAATTTGTAGTCTTGATAACGTAACAGTATCTTCCATCGCTGGCACCTGTGAAGTATGAGCAGCTGAGCAATAGCTGAACAATGTGGTTCTGTGGTTTGGAGCTTTCCCATAGTTTCAGATTTCCATATGTCATCAGGCTGAATTCCCACCATACGTTAACTCCAAAAGAATAGAAGGACTCAGACACTCCACATCCCAACCCCTAAAGGGAGGTGTCATATCTGCTCTCTCTGCTGTGCAGCAATGGACAGAGACACTCACAAAACTGTAATTACATTGTGACCTGATCAAAGGCTGATAGCTGGGTTGTTCTAGATGACCTACTGTGTCTGTGCTGTCTTCTGGCTACTCATTTTATTGATTATCTTTAATGGCATTGCCCTGTATTTGCCTTTATTTGCATTGTTGTCTTTCTGAGGATAGAATGAGTGAACCTGTAGTCTGCCTTGAACGAAATCATCAGAGCTGCTAGCAAAGATACTGCTGTGGTGTCTTTGGTAAGAGTCAGGAAAAAAAACTTTTTTGGAGTCAGGGCTAATCTCAGCATTGACAGCTTAAAAGCTCTGCTTTGAGTTGGTACCAGAGAAAAAGCATATTTTGTTTTGACGCAAGAAAATAAATAGATACTACTGGTGCCAGACTAAACGTTCATTTTGGGATATAGGCCTAATTTTTCCATTCTTAGACATTTGACACTACAGTAGTTCCATGAATGTTAGTGAAATGAGTTCTGATTTACATCAATGACAGGACGATTAGAACCAAGACATGTTTAAGCAAGGCAAGTATTCTCTTGAAGTACTGGATTAACAAGGGCACTAAGTGTGAGTGTGGGAGTAATTGAGCAATAAAATGTGTTAGGCAGTGTGTTACTGGGGGATTGTAACACATCTTGGGTGTTGCTGCAAGGCACCTGTTCAGAAGCTGAGTAGCTTTAATTACTTGAGAGACACATGAGGCTGTTCTACTGTCGCTACTTCAGCAGGCTGGGAGGCAATTTTCTTTGTACATCCCATTGCCTCAAACCCAAGAAAATGAAAGTAGACAACTCTTTTAAAAGTGTTTTAGTCCATTAAAGAGAGTTTTGGAGATTCCCCAGTTTTCTCTCCCCTTCTTTTAGCAAGAAATAGACTGTTTAGTTCAACCCCTTTTCAGTTCAGCTCTACACAGGAGCTGCTTCCCATCTCTCCTGGTGGTGCACTCTTCTGCATGGTTTTCTAAATGCTGCTCCTGTTTAGATGAACTTGATTCCTGTGGTCGCAAGAAAGATCTCTCAAATCTTTGTGTATTGGTTTATTAGATGGCGGGGGGGGTGGGAAGGGTGGGATGTCAGCAGTTCAGAGCACTAGGCCATGACACCAGTAGTGCATCCTCCAAAGCAGAGCTAGTAGATACCCAAGTGGGCAAGGACATATGTTGAGCTCATTTCCTTCCATCCAGTGTCTCAGCACAAGAGTTGGCTGATGCCGGTGGAAAGGGCAGGCGGCAGGGACTCATCATCAGCTTTTGCTGTGGTGACGTCTGGCAATCCATCAGAAAGCTCTCTGCATTTGTCCAGTCTGTGTAGCCATTTCACATTCTGCCAGCATGTTTTAAATCCACAAGCATTATTAACCTTTTGTATCTACGTGTGTACTTATTTTCAGATTCATTGGTCTCAGATTTCTTGCCACTTCCAGCCATAAACACCTGTCCTCACATGGGCTACTCCTCTTTTTTTAAATTACTGGAGTAATGTTGTCTTTCACAGCATTAGTCACTTGGATGCATATCATTAACATAAAAGACTCTTTAAAAATAAGTTTCTAATTAAACCCCAATTTACCAGCTCTCTGCCATACAATTTTCATTCAGCCAGTTTATTTATTAGTTTTGCCATTTGGTTTCCTTGATAGCATTTGTTTTAATATGTCCCATTCTTTCTGAATTAACTGACTTGTTCTCTCTGTCTTAAAGCAACATATTTATATTGACACTTTATTAGAGAAAATTGCAACCTCTTACCAAGAGAGAGGGATTACCTCTTGTATTTTTAAAGTGCATTAAATTAATTTCACAGTGTAATTGAAACCAAGGCAGAGGGCTCATTAATGGTTCCTTATCTCTTGATACTCATTTCTTCTTTCTTTAAAATGTGAGTTCTTGCAAATGAAAGAATGGAACTTTAATAACCATTATGAGGTACATTTTTTTTTTTCCTTTTTTCCTGTGCATGCTGCCTGGGAATGATTTTGCTTGTTCTTAGCAGTAATAGGTAGGCAACAGGTGACCATGCGAAACCCTCCCGGCCTCTTGAGCCCAGGTGATTATCAGTTCAGGAAAAGGAAAACTGTTCAAACTTCCAGAATTCTGAGCAGCTTCATGACTCTTGTTTCATACTTGGTGTGCATGGGAAAATACTTTTATGATTATTCTAACTACAGTTTAAAGGAGGCACTCCTTACAGGGCACTCCTTGTGCACCGAAGTGAATATACACCTGTGCAGAGGGTCATCTGGAGGTCTAAACACCATTTAAATCTTCATAGGAGCACTTGAGCATGACAGAAGAGCCCCATGGATCCCATGCTGACCCTCTGCAGAGACTGAATATCTCCCTGAGCATGCAGGGAGATGACCTTGCATTTTTTAATTAAAGTAGCTACGCCATTTTCTGGGGCTGATTGTTACACTAGCTCTTAGACATCTGAGTCCTGCTGTTGAAGAAATGATGATACAAAAATGAAAACTAGATTGTGTCAGCCCTCTGTGTAGAAGCTTCTGCTGGGTTCAGAGACGTTGCAGAATCGAGCCTCAGTAGCACTGTGTAAAGTCATTCACAGGTCACTAGTAGGGAGGTTCAGAACTTCTCAAGGGCTTTGCAGTTTCCATCAGAACAAACTTGAAGGTCTGTGTGTCATAAAGTTGCCTCATTGTGTACAATGCTGGGACCAGTACCATCATTTCACTCCAGAAAATTTAAATATAGAGAGGAAATCCTATCAGCTTGTGGAAATAATTTCTTCTACTTTAGCCTGATGTGCATAGAATGACTTACTAGGATGTGAGAGAGTTACATGTGGTTGATATGAAAGGGAGGGGAAAGGAGGGTTGGTTTTTCAGTTTCAGGATGGATTTAATTTTTGTGGGTATGTTCCTCTCCCAGTGCTGCGTGGTTATATTCATATGTAGCTATGACTTCCTCAACCAAGAATTATTTCAACTACACATCAGGGCAGCTGTAATGATGCTGGGGCAAAAAGGTACTGGGATTACTGTGAAGTTCAAATGCCTTTAAGATTGAGAGAAAGAAATGGTCCTGCTTTTTTGTAGTGCATCAGCACTGAAAAAGGGAACTTCCTGGGAGTGCTTAACAGTCTCGAGACCTCAGAAATGAACCTGGGTCCAAAAGGTGAACCTGGGTCCAAAAGGTGACCAGTGAAATCATGGGGGTCAGATTGCAAAAAAACAATGGAAAATGAGGAGGAAAAAAATTCCTACTTTTCACACACTGTTTTGCTGCATATGAAAACTGTTCATTTAGTAGGTCTTGCTCCCTCAAATTCATTTAAGAGGTCTCTGTTGTTTTCTGAAATATATTCTGGGTTTGTAGACAGATAATGTAATTTTTAAACAGATCTAATCCCACTTCAAATCTGTTTGTTATTGCATTTTGTCTTCTGATACACTGGAATGTTATTCCTTTGACAGGTTTATTCTGTTTTGTGCTATTTATTTCAGAAGATTTTATCACACTTTTTAAGTTGAATGCATGAAAACATTGGTTTGGAGTTTTTTTTCTTCTTTTCCCCTGAACAAATCTCTGCCTTCTAAAAGTTATTTTTTAGCACAAGTTTGTGTATCACCATAATTAATTGTTAACAACAGACACACATTCCTCTTACTGAAAAATATTCCCCACTGAGAAGATGACTCAAACTTCCTGGCATGTGGATGCCCACTTAACCCAGTGAGCATCTTTATTTTCACCAAATTTGGTATCAAGAGTTAATAAGAGGGATTTAAAATGTTGACTTTAGGGGCTTCCTTAACCCAGGGAGCTAAGGAACCAACTTTGAATTCATAAAGAACCTGGTCCAAAAGTGGATGAGGCCACAGTGAACTGAGTTTGATAGCCTCAGCCCAGTTTCTAGAGAACATTTTCTACTCTAAAGCTCTGCTGTGCTGACAGACCCTAATCTTGGGCTTCCCAATTAAATAAACAGTGGGAGGGGAGAGACTGGGAGAGGCACAGGGTTTAAGGTAAAATTTGGGATACATTAGCAACAGCAGACTGAAAATACCACCTCTGTAATTCAAAGCATCCACTGCTGGGATACACTGGTCACTTCAGAAAAGAAGGGTCTTTAGAAAAAGCAGAATAAAATCGATTATCGCTGTGTGAGCCGAGTCCTCCTGGAATCAAAGCACACATGGATTTACCTGGAGTGCTATGGAGGCTGCTGTCCCCTTACAACACCTGCCTGGTGTGAAAGGGTGCTGCTGGCCATGTGTCATGGCTGTGTCTGGTAGGTTGTGCAGTCACCTTTGCTTGCAGATGAACCAGTAGTCAGGCAAAGGAGGGGAATTAAAAAACAGAGGCAGTAGTTGGGCATTAAAGCCAGAAGTGAAGGTCAAATCAGAAAGGATTTGTTTTGGTTTATTTAGTTTTTACACAAGGAGCAATGCATGATGACTTACTTGTGAAATTCAGAGTTGTTTTTTTCCCCCCTCTCTTCTGCTTGAAGGTTTGCAGGTAGAATGTCCCTCAAGCCTTCTGCACAGGGGCTGAGAGATGGGGCAGTCACAGGTGGAGAAGCAGGAGGAGGGCTGTTACATTTTAGAGGACAGCAGTGTGGCATGTTCCTAACGTTCATACGCTTACACCAACTTATTTGGGCAGTCGGTATTTCTTCTCCATTTCCTGATATCTGGAGATGCTTTCTAAGGTGTGTCAGCCACTGGTCAGGTACTGTGGATCACTTTAAAAGTTTTTCATAAACAGATTATCATTGTCAGTGTCCTTAAATAGCACTTCCAAAGGCATGACAAACCCAAGGCTATTACAAATACATTATGCCTCTGTTTCCTTAAATAGATTTTTTTCAATGAGCCTATATTCAGAAACAGGGTTATTATTAATGCATTAGCTTCTCAGTTTCTTCCAGGCACTGGACATTTAAAAAGCTATATGGTAGCATTAGGATATGTGACAATGTCACAAGAGAGGTAGGTGTGAAAGAGACTGTTTCGTAATAACCACTGTAGAGGAAAAGAAAAGTCTTCATTCAAGACATGCCTGAAAGTGCTGCTTCAACTTGGCAAAGTACAGAAAGTTTCCCAGTATTTTATGCAGCACACATAGAGCGTGTATACACAGACTTCCTAATGCATTGGCCATATGACTTGCTTTTTACTGTAAAATGGTGAGTATCCTCCTTTGCATGCTGCTGAGTCAGCTCGAGGGTGAAGTCTTATCAGGCACGGTTTTTGTAGGTCACCATGGTACTTAAAGTGCCTCTGGCCAGCCAGGCTCGAAAGGTGGCCTGATTTCAGTATTAATTTTATACTGACCCCTGGACTTTGCTCACTGTTTTTTTAATTTCTGCAGCTGGTGTCGCTGTGATTTTGAATGATAACCATGATAAGAGCAGAGTAACTGCTTAGAGGGGACTGGCTGGTGCAAAGATTAATTAGTTTTTGTTTGTAGGTTGTGATGTGTCTATTATACATCCATAGCATTGTTGTGCACTCTAAAGTTTTTGCCTGTATTAGTCAAAATATTGATCTCCCTGTGTCTGTTTAAGACCATAGAAAAATTATCACATCTGTAAATTTGTACTTGTGATAATGGGAATTTTACTTGTTTTCCATTTTTATAATTTCAAGCTAGTTTCTAAGTAGCTCTGCAAAAGTGGAGACTTAAAATGGAAATGTGCTATCACCCTCTGAACCATCGCATCACTTTTAGGCATCATAACAGCTGCTCTTTATCTGAGCTCTTCCTTCAAGTAAATGTAATAACCTGTCTCATTCTTGGGGGTCATATATCTGCCTTTAGCACAAATTAAGTGCTTCTGTTCTGAAGAGAGAGGAAGAAAAACAGGAGGAGAAAAGAAAAGCCTTTGTGATGGATTTGCCTGGAATCTCCAGAATCAATTATTCTCTTACTGCTATTTTTTAATTCTCATTCAGTTTAGTAATGCTAATCTTGATTCCTCACTGTGTGTTTACCCTCATCCTCCTACAGATTCAACCTGTATACCTCATAATCCCTCATATAAATTCTGGTCGGTCTTTCTCTTTAGGACTGCTTTCTTTTGCTGCTCTCTCCGCTTAGAGTATGGTTGAAAGCTTTTGGCGCTCATCATTCTTTCCATTCCTTTTGAGCTTTTTTAAAGAAATGAGAATGTCTCATTGTAGTGTTAAGCCTGTGCTGTTTGCAGTCTTCAATAACTGGAGGTGGAAAATTGGTATGGTGACGTTATGTGTAGTGATACTGTTGATGGTATTCAATTTTTTTAAATGGATTACAACAAAGAAATAGCCAAAGTGGAATCTGTCTTTCAGATTTGATGAGCTGTTTCACTTTGTTGGCTTATGATACGCAGAAGCACCGGCATCATGCATAGCTTTTTTTAGTCCCAGTGCTCTGGTATACACTGCTGAAGGTTGCAAACTAGTCTGTGTTGCACAGCCCATGAACATGGCCGGCTCATGCAGAGGGCTGTTGCTGGGCAGTGCTGGCTAACAGGTATTCTGGATCAAGATGTAAAACAGTGCCCTTCCACCTTTATCTTAACGTTATCATTCTTAGAGGTACCTGTCTGCCCTTGTGTTTGTGTATCGGAGACTATGTTTCAGAGGTATAGATATAATCAGGATCTGAAAACATAAGGGAAAACATTTCTACATGCAGAGATGTTTTAATCATTTGTAGGCCACTCGCATAGAAAGCATCATAAAAAAAAAAAAAAAAAGAAAAGGAAATCATGTTTACAAGTGATTTGAGAATAACTGTCTTTTGAAAATAAGCCTCTAGGTCTATTAGGAAATTTTACATTCAGCATGCTGCCTGGCCATTATGTGCTACAAAGAAATTACTCTGATTGAGCAGCTCATTTTAACTCATAATGACTTTGAACCCATTATTCTTCTTTAATTTTTCTGAGTTAAATAATATTTTGAAGTAATTTTTCTGATTGTTTTTTGCTTCAAGAGTGACTTTCTCTCTGAAGAAGTTGTATTCTCGGGTGTTACAAATTTGAAACCAAACCTAGTCTTTGCCAGCCTGACTTGGCCCCTTTCTGGGTCTTTCCTGTCATCTGGCCGTGGCTGAATCTCCCATTACTTGTGTTGCTTCTCTCATTTTGTCCCTCCCTCATTTACACTTGCACTGCCTTTTTCTTGCCCCCGGGTATTTGACCCAGCTCTCCTTAGAGCCATTTTGTTTGCTTTCTCTTCTCTGCCTGTTGTGGTATCAGATGCTTCTCTCTCCTATGCAGTGACACAGCTACTGATGATTGTGGTACCACTTCCATTGCAGGACTTTGCTCTTTATGCCTCGCTGTTGGAAATCTTACATAAATACCTGTCTTTTCCTCCTGTCTACGGCACTTTTGAATTCTTTTTCCTGTCAGTTACATTTTTTTAATGCAATATTGTAATTGCTGCTTTAAATAAAGAACATTTCAAATTACAGTTTGTGAAATAGGTTTTATAGAAAAAGCATGTATTATCAGTCCTGCTTAGCTACATGCACTCAATAATCATTCTTCCCTGGATGTTCTTCAGTGTGTTGCCTCCACAGAGAAGGTCACTTCATATCTGGTGGCTTATTGTTTTCAAATAATATATCTGTGCACAAATTGCTGGGTGAAAGATTGCCATGGTATCTTTCACTTAGCTGCCGTTGCTGTTTCTCGCTTCGTCCCTCCTGTCTCCAACTGTGAGAGGTTGCATGGTCTGATGGAATTGTCACAGGGTGTCGGTCCAGAAATGTTAGTCCTCAGCTGTGCTGTTGGGTACCTGTGATGCCAAAGGCATATCCTTAATCTTTCCAGATCTGTAAAGTAAATAACATAATCTATTACTTACCTTGCATGATCATTAAGAGGATTTAAAGTACATATGAATATTGCTCTAAGAGTGTATAGCACTACATATGAATGCTTGCTGGTAAGTGGATTATTTTTCACTTTCTTAGCACTTTGAGAATGTTCTCCTCTTTAGTTATGACTGGCAAAAACTTGAGTTTAGGCTGTTGGAATCACTTGCAAACCATCTTCCAGCTCAAAGTAGCTAAACAGAAACACTTTCAGCTGAAGAAGTGTTCTGGAAGATTTAACTCTGGAGTACAAATGGCAGCCCTCTATACCGAAATTAATTTTTAATTTCAAAATTCTTGTCCTTAAGTTATCAGCCCCTGCAGGGCCAGCTTTAACCATAATCTGAAGCAAGGGGGAATTTAAAAGGTTTAAAGCCACAAGGAGCTGGCACAATAAGAAACCACTCTTCCAGTAGCTGCACCTTACTGAACCACTCTGGGATTTAGGTATCTATGAAGCCACAGCAGGATAGCTGGATTAGACCTTAATCAAAACCTTAATTAAAACCTCAGTGCTTGATGATCCATAAACCTGAGTTCTTGTGGGCTGATGAGGTGGACGACTCTAGGGAAGAACCCATTTGCCCCTGCTCTGCTCTCATTGCACCTCTGCAGTGTCACCAGAACAGTATCTCCCATGAAATGTGCTGCTTGTAATGTGTTCTGTCTTGTTGTAAGATGCTGGATCTGTAGGAATTTTGAAAGGGGTTGAAGGAACAAAGTAAATTAGGTTGGTAGGAAAGGACTAAAATCTTGAAATAGCTATGAATGTAAAACGGAGCGCTGGGTGAATGCTGATGCCTGTGCAAGTCAAATCCATGCCACTGGTCAAGCTTCTGGGACAGTGCATTTTGTACAGCACATAAATGTGTATCTCTGAAAGTAGCAGCCTGGTCTAGTAGATAATACACAGATAGGGAGTCAAGGGACCTAAAGTCTTTGCTTCTCTGGCACTGTCTTCTATCATTTGCCTTCCTTATTAAGAAAGTAAGCTTAGGGCATAAAATTGTCCTACTTCATGTTAGTACAGTGTAATGGGGTCTTGGCCTTAGCAGGGTCTCTGTGTGCCACTGAAATACACACAGCAATAACAGTGGTGACCTGTTCTGTGTCCTATTATTCCAGTATCCAGCTTCAGTTATGAGGAACAATTTACTCCAGGAAATGGGGTAGAAGTAACCACTAGAAAATATGGCTATAGTTTATTTTCTTTCCCTTTTAATGTCAGCAGTATATAAACATTGTTTTTCAGAAAGAAAAAGGTGGCCTCTCAAGTACTGTAGTGTAGAACTTTCCAAGTGTAATTAAAGATGGTCTGAACTGGTTGGACTTGATGATCTTAAAGGTCTTTTCCAACCTAAATGATTCCATGATTCTATGATTCTAAGACATTTGTATGAAATGGCCATCTGAGCAGTTTTTATGGGCTTCTGTGCTTAGAGGATTTCAGATCTGCCTGCATGCCAGTAAAGGAGAGGAGCAAAACTGAATTCTAAAGAAGTATTACTGTCAGGAGCAGCAGGAGTCATCTTCTGCAAGTACAGTAACAGCTCACAGACCTCCCTCTGCCAGAACAGAAATGTTCTCCTTACCTACAGCTGGTGGTGGTGCAGGTGGGAGTACAAGCAACCATAGTAGATTTAGGCATCTACAAGGAAAATATGCCAGAACGGCATAAAAACAAAGGGCTTTTGTGGTAATGTTTCATTGCAAAACTTTAAGAATCCAAGACCCAGGAATTTACCAATACTGTCATATCAATTCCTAGGCACTACTAGCTGAGACAACTTACAAATGGTTGGACTAGTAGCCTAAAGGAATTGTTGGCCTTTGCCAAGATAGATAGAAAGAGTTACATAGAAGATTCGAGTGAATCGGTCATCACAGTGTGTAGGTGTCAGGATGGATAATAAGCCTTTATTCTCTTTCTAGAACTGCAGTAGTCTACAATGGGATGAGAAATATCAAATAAAAATACACTGACCACACATTGCCTGTAGTAACAAGTAACAGCCTGGCAAAATCAAACCAATTTAGTGGATTAGAGGATGGAGTTGACAGCACATTCTTATTTTTTTTAAACGTGGCTCACAGTTCGTGAGGATATTCAGATGGTACAAAAATGAGAGGGGTCTGACTGTGCTGGTTTTGGTAGAAAACCATTCTCCAACACCTATTATTTAGGGTCATAGGAGTAACTGCAACTCAAGGGAAGGATAATTTGTAGTACTTCTGAGTTTCACTTCAAACAAATAGATTTTTAGCCATTTTCAGGGAAAAATTGTACCTTTATCATTTACTTTGTTGTGTGACAGTGTTGGGATCGCCTGTATGATGGTATATAGCTCACATCTTGGACAGATTTGCTCTAAGATTGTAAGAGATGTTGTCAAATAAAGATGGTAATATGCAACTGATATGTTATTTTATTTTCACACTTGGAAGTCCCAGTAATGCATTTCAGACATGTGAGCACAAGTTACCAGTGAACTCTTAACTGAATGGGAAAATTGGTGGATGCAGCAGAGCAGTAGAATTGTTGTGGACAAAAAGCTGAAAATTACATGTGTGTTTCAAACAGCCAGCAGGTTTGCTTGGTAAATATTGTGTTTTGCTGTGGCAAACTAGATTAACAGCTTAGCTGTAGGAAAAGTGAAATCATACTTTTATCACTGCATGTGGTGAGTTTTCTTGTTTTGTATTTATTGTGTCATTGTTCTATACGTACTCTTCAAGATATGATGAGAGAAGAGTATAACACTTTACTGCAGATCAGATCCTCATCCCTGGAAGTCCATCAGCTAGGCCCTATTCAGAACATATCAGACAGCCCCATATTCAGTTACATGATTTGATCATGGTAACCATTGGGACTCATCCTTGCAGACAGAGATCTTTTAAAGCATATGCAGTTTACCATGTGGCAAATGGGCAAAAAAGAATAACCCAGTGAGGCTTACCAACATATGGACTCATTTGAATATTATCTCCCCAAGCAACTGACTTCATGAACAGAAGCAATTCAGCTTTTCCCGAAGGTCAGCAACATAGAGTTGTTAAAAGAGCAAAACATTATGCTCTTCTGATGACAGCACTCTTTCTTCACCTTTGATTCCCTTTTTCTACTGTGTTTAAGCTGTAGAGGAAGACTTGGCTGACTCCAACAGCAAAGGTGAAGCCCAAGATAAGATTGTGATCTCATGTAACATGAATTCATTTAACTTCATCAAATGCAATGGTGATATTTTTAGGAGTACTTAAGTATATCAGGACTATAATAAAGATAGGCTTATTTAGTCTTTAGAGTAGCCACGACTCAGATCTTGTGGGGCTTTCTAAATCAAGCTCAGTGGTTTAAGCTATATCTGGAAAAATTCTGTGCGGCAAGTAGTGAAGTCAGCAGAGCTAAGGCAGATAATAAGCACCATACAAGTAGTCCCAGCAAGAGGGGAGAGGGCAGTATTCTGCAAGGTCCTCAGTTATTGCAGGGGCAAAAGACCCTTAAAGTCAGATCATAACAAGGAAGTAAAAGAAGAAATTCTGTGCAAATAAAGTTCCTAAATATGTTTTATTTTTAGATGTGTAGGCTTTACTCTTAAAACCCCAAAAATTTCAAACAGAAATTATATTGTCTTGCCTGGGCTGCTGAAGAACTCATGCATGGAATACATTAGATGATGGGGGCGGGGGGGCTCCGTGTGTTGGATTAATGCCTGTTATGTGCATAATTGTAACCATATGTTTACAAAAGCCAGTATAGTGAGAAATACAAATCTGTTCTGATTTTAGAAGAAAAAAGTTTCTGCAAGTAGTGTTATGGGATATGTTACTGCAAACTTTTACGTTATTATTTCGATGAGTAAGGATTGCACCTCCACTTAAGCTATTTGAGATGAAAATTGTAACTGCTATTAATTCTCCTGCTTCTGGATATATGCTGAGTGCTTCAGAAGAGTAAGTTACAGTATAATATGGTAAAATATTAGAGTCAGTTGCACTGGGTTTTTACATCCTATTACTTTTCTGAGTTAGCTGTTATTAGCCCTTATTAAAGGTAGATTTGGTTAGATGGACAATTGTCTGTTGCAAGTTGATTGCAAGTATGTTGTTAGGCTTTCAAATGAATATTTAAAGTGGATGACTGCACGATTTTTCTACAAATTCTCTTTTTATCTCCTCCTTCCTCTCCCTCCATCTTTTAAGGAGCTTCCACCCAGAATTCCAATGCAGTGGAACCAGAAAAACAAGTTGACAGTACGGTGAAAATGGCGGGAGTTATAGCTGGTCTTCTGATGTTTGTTATTATCCTCTTGGGAGCAATGCTTACCATCAAGAGAAGGTAAGTTTCTGCTTTGCTTCCATCTTGGACGTTCTGGCTAGAGTGTTGTTACTTCAAAGAGAATTGGTAGAGATAACACATTCTGTTTGTGTTACAGAGGGCAGCAGTTAGTAC
This sequence comes from Buteo buteo, assembly GCF_964188355.1. Taxonomy (NCBI): domain Eukaryota; kingdom Metazoa; phylum Chordata; class Aves; order Accipitriformes; family Accipitridae; genus Buteo; species Buteo buteo. The sequence continues at coordinate 66,173,191 of NC_134172.1, forward strand.
CTATTTATGTAATGCTACCACTAAGAAGTTTTAGTCCCAGAAGAGATGCCTGCTGTGGCAGATACTATATGAGCAACAAAAGAATGCTTGTGACTGCAAAGAGTTAATGATAATTAATTGATAATGAGAAGGGATAGCTCATGAAAAAGCATGGAGAAGTACAAAACGATAATGAGGCAATGGAAGTGGGCATGTAAGCCTGTGCAGGTAGCCTAATAGAAGACAAGAATTCTCTCTTAACAATCAAGAAAAATAATGTCTTAAAATAATGTGATCAAGGATCTTGTTTCCAAGTCAGTCTTGATGAGACATATTTTCACACAGCAATTTCTTTGCAACCAGTGTTCAGTTGGAATATTACAACTTGCTGAGGGTTAGAATCTTTCCAAGAGTTAGCTTTGGTTTACAGGGGAATGAAACTTGGAAAAATCATGTATGGTAATGAAATTTGTTCAAACAGTTAATTTTGTGTGATTTTCTTTGGACCATTTGCACTTATACTTTGAAGTAGACTATTGTAGTTGCTGCTGTTTGAAGAGCTCCACATTTACAGTGTAATATACTGATTCAGAAAACCACTTAGGCAAGAGATTTTCTTGAGAAAAGGATGTATTATGTATATATTTTTACCAGTCATGTTTCTGAAGTGAGCCCTACTTTTCAACAGTAATTTGATTCTAAATGAAACAGGAGCTAGGTAGCCTGGCAGCCCCTTGTCTATGGTACAGGTGGCATTACATGTGAGAGCCTTGATGATTTTACTTGGGCTGTTGCAGGGAGTGCAGCTTTTCAAAGCAAAGTTCTGTTCCTTTGAGATCTCTTATCTCTATGACAGTCAGGCGTTTTCTGAAAATAAGAGCAGCAGTTAAATCTAGATATGATCTCCCCTATCTTGATTCAGAGCACATATGCAGATGGAATAACTGTGCTACAGATGCTGGAGTGCAGGGCTGCTATTCAGAAGGACTTTGAGAGGCTGGAGAAATGAGCTGATGGGATCCTCGTGAAGTTTAGCAAAAGTGAAGTCCTGCATCTGGGGTGGAGTAACCCCATGCAACAATACAGGCGGGTTTGCAGAAAAGGCCCTGGAGGTCTTTGTGGACAAATTGAACACAAGTCAGCAATCTGCCTTTGCAGCAAAGAAGGTCAGCTGCATCGTGGGCAGTGTTAGCAAGAGTGTAGCCAGAAGGTTGAAGCAAGTGATTATTCCCTTCTGTTTGCCATTGGTGAGATTGCTCTGGGCATAGTGTCCGCTTTGGGGATCCTCAGTACAAGAAAGGCACTGATATGTTAGAGCAAGTCCAGAGGAGGGTCACCAAGATGGTTCGGAGGTGGAGAATCTCCATCCTTGGAGAAATTAAAAACTTGACTTGGACAAGGCCCTGAGGGACTTGCTGCAAGTGAAACGGGTTTAAGCAGGAGGTTGGACTAGCTGTCCTTTGAGTAGCCTTTGCAAACGATGTAATTCTACAAAACTGATTGCATGTGTACTGACTCCTGTGAAATCCTGTTGAACTAACTGAAGGTGTGGGCAATCTAGATTTTTAATCCAATTTTTGTTGTGTGTAAGCATTTCAGATTTTATGGGCAAATGTATATGTGTTTTGTGGTGACATCTACTGCACTTTTGTTCAATGTTAAGCCCAAACAGTATAGATGTCACTGATTCCAGTCCCCTGGGAGCTTTTCACTTCATAAGCAGGAAAAAAAATAATCATATGCGTCCAATGAAAAACAGAAAAAGGGTTTCAGGAAAAATTGAGCTGGGTTTCTGGTTTGGTTAATGTCTAGCCCTCATCCATTTCTGTTACCTTTCTAAAAGCTCTTCAAGAAAAACTTTTATTGTCAGCTTGAAAAATAAAACTTATAAGGGAAAGCTATCAGAGCAATGCCACATCTGAACATACTGGTGTATTTCACAAGCTATTTAAAGTTCATAGCATTTCTGTCTTATAATGTATTATTATTATTATTATTATTATTAATCATGTATATTGCTAGGCAAAAAAGAAACAATGATTTTTCATGATGACCACAAATTCTTTATTTGAGGACAGTTTTTCTGTGGTGTAGCCTGCCAACAGTTAAGTCAGAGAGGTAAGGATATTCTTATGAGGCAATATACTTTAAATATTAAGGAGGTAGTATTTGTAATCTCTGTATTTTCTCAAATATGGAATTAAAAGTACAAGATGGGAGGAACTTGGATGATTAGGCAGTTTGTCAGTGGATGTACACTTACAAATGCTTCAGTGGCAATGAAGGAAGACAGTAAAACACATGATGGTTGTTCCTGTGTGAGAGATGTCTTCAAGATGGTTGTTCCTGTGTGAGAGATGTCTTCAATAGATTCTGATCAAAAAGGAAATCCAAAAGTCAAATCTTTGTTGCAGTAAAGTAGGTTCATTTTCAGGATTTTCACAAACAGTGCCGACCCCCTATCTGCATGCCGTAGGTCAGAATTTCCATAAATCTCCATAATTAGTGTTTTCATTTTATTTTCAGTCAGTTATATGTGTGGTAGAATATCTCACTACTTTGTTCACCAAAGGCCATTTTTTCCTATTTTCAGATTCCACATCAAACTCATTTTCCCAAACAGTCTACCACGTCTTTCGAAATGTAAATGTGGGACTTTTGCACTGTGATTGCAGCCAATCTATTTTTTGTATAAATTTGGGAACAGTTAGGAAATTTCTCAGGGGTAGAATTATGGGCAAGTACGTTTTTTTTCTCCATCACTGTGGAAGAATTCTTCATTGTTCTCATTCTGATGAATGCATTGATATGGAGATATCTTGATACATATCAATGATTCAATATCTTTGCTTAATCTTCTGTCTTCCACTGGAAACTGGAAAACCAGCAAAAAGCCAAGTTATCAATATGTAGGAATCTTTCAAAAAAAAAAAGTAGAAAATTACAGTTTATTTAATTATCAGATTTTTTGCTTTTGTTTGTTTTTAAATGGACTCTACATATTTTCTGCATAATATAACAAACTTTTATTAGAGATCAGGAGGAAACTTAGTGACTGTATTATTATTTAGTTAACAGGTATATAAAATCAATGGATTTTAGCTTAATTTTCTTTTTCTGATGTATTTTTAACTCAGGTAAGTAAATGATGGGGAGATCTATCATGACCCAGCTTTTTCCAATATTTGATTCTTCTGATGTTTCCACTGTCATGACCGCTGCAATATAAGTTGATATCTCATAGACAGAGAAACACAGACAAACCCAGAATCAAAAATACTTGTAATGTAGAGCAAGTTCTAGAGACTGGAGACTGAGGACCTTTTTGCTTGATATAAAATTTCCCAAGCTAGTGCTGAGCTGAGCTGGCCCCCTAACACAGTGCACATGTTCCTCTGTGGAACTAACCTGGTTCCAAAAGCAGCGATGTTTAGTGAATTTGGGTGTGATGTCCCATGGACAGAACTTTGGTGTACTTGGTTTTGCCATAGGCTCTGTTAACCTGGGCATCTTTTTTCCAAAGTTAAAATTAGAAAGGATGTGAGTGGGAGTACTAGAAATACAAGGTCTCCCCTCTTTCTTTCTAGAGCTGGAAAGCTACATTTTCCTCTGTGTCATTCCTCTCTTAGTGCAAACAGCCAAAATCACCACAGTCTGTATCTCTCTGCCTGTTTGATGTCATTTGCAAGGTTACCCACTGGAATACACACTATTACAAGAAATAAACTGGCTCATCGACTTTAAATTCTTTTCCCATTTAGAAGCTATAACAGTGCAGAAAGAGGTTTTGGAGGCTTGCTCTCTCTAGGTCTGTGTAGCGCACCTCCAACACCACTGAGAAACCTGCTGATTGCATCGGTTCAGGGTCTCCCTTGAATGGGCACCACCAGTCACGTCCAATTGAGGCTTGGAGCTGCATATGCACAAGTGTTCCCTGAAGATGAACTTAAGCCCGTCAGGCTCATTTCATTTGTAAACTAATGCGGAGTGGGACCAGCTTTTATAAAAGGAAAGGCTGCTTTGGACCACAGATTGATTTGAACTTCTGGAGGAGCACAGCTGAAAGCTCACACTTGTGTGAGAAAACAGTTTAACAGCAAAGTTCTCTTTCTATTTTACAAACAGAAATGTTAGGAGCCTAAGCTCTTGCATTCAGTTTTTGCATTAACCTTACTTTAGAAAGAGTTCCCCTTTTCAGTTCACTAAGACTAATGCCTCAGTGTCCAAGACAGCATCATCTTGCAAGGCAACATTGCAGAAAAATAACTTAATTAGACAAACTTGAGGCATTTTCTTCAAATGGAGCTGGAAAATATCACAGTGACATTTGTTCATGGTCCAGGGCATCGTAGTTTATTGGTAATAGGCACAGTCATGGATTTCCTGAATGAAGCATTTTGTTAACCAGTGCAAAGAACAAAGGAAGGAGAGAGATTAGATGAGACGGAAACACTAAGAGAAAGCAGACACTGGTTTGAGATTAGGATTAGGCAGATCATCAGAAGATGCTTTTTGTTTCTGTGAGATGCACCAAATCAGCATACTTTTCCGAACCTTTCATATGCAAGGCATGAGCAAGTGTTGCCCAGTTGCTCATAGTTTCAATAGACCATATTGCAAAAACTCTAGCGGCTTGTAAATTTCTGGGGGCTGCCAATGTTTCATGGGGTTTAGTCAGATATGTGAAGCTAAATTAAGCCATGCAGAATGTTTATGCAGTGGAAAATTTGGGTTTGACTTTACATTTGTTATCTAAAAGTTTTAGTTGAACCCTAGGGTTGCCTGAAGTCTGCTAAAGTTTCTGTATGTGTATATCTATGTAAAAAATGTGTGTGTGTATATACATTTCTGTTTTAAGTATGACTCTCTTACATGTGAAGATCCTAGAGCTGCAAACATGTAACTCATGTAGCTAGTGGGTTCCCAAAACGAAGGAAACAAATTTTGTTAATGGTTTTCATTTTAGATAATACCTCATTTTTATTGTGTCAAAACATTGATAATTCTCTAAGGAGCTTGTTTGTTTGTCCTTAATATTAGTTAAATACTTTTGTGTAATAGAGATTACAGGACTGGTTAGTCAAAACAAGCTGAAACAAGAAAAACAAGGTATTTGTAAACTTCTTTTCTGGAGAAAATACCCTGTGACTTTGCCCCCCCAAAGGATTAGATTTTGGTCAGTTCTGATTTCATTTGGACAGTTTTAACTCCGATGTAATCGTGACTTGCATTTCCCTGGAGTGAAGAATGTGACACACTTCAGGCTTGTGCATTTGAGCGGACAAAGCCTCTACTGACCCCTTTAAGTATACGACTGAATAAATAGGATCAGACAGCCTGTCATGGGTGCACTGTAAATAAGTTCTTTAAACTGCTGTTGGTAGCAAAAAAGGAGATTTGGGGCTATGTAGGGTCTAGGATTAGTTCTTTCTATGAAAATTCAGCTCCTTATTCTGGATTAGAACTTAGGTTGTTACCTTAAACTAATTAAATAAACCCCAAAAGCCTCTTGAGCAGAACATACCCAAGCTATAGGATAGAACTAAGAAAGGGATATTTGCAGATTCAGTGACCCATGTCCCTTCTGTGTCCATATTTAAGGTGGATGACAGGCAGGGTTTTCAGGTTGTGTGATGCATTCTAGGATCAGGTCATGGTTTTAGTGATCTGCAACCCTGACAAATGTTGACAGTTAGTTTTGAAATATTCCTTAGGAATTCCTTATTTTAGGTTGCATATTTTTGGAATATTTGAGCTAAAATGGCCTGTCCAATTCCAAAATGTAATCTTCCTTTTACTTGTCTTCCTTTATTTTCTATCCTTATGGAATAAATCTTTCTGAGCTTTCCTCTGCAGCCTTGAAGGATATGCAGCTTTTTAATGAGAACTAAGACTCTTGTGTGATCACGTATGTCTGCTGGTCAAGACACGAGAAAAACAGAAAGTACAGCAAGATGTTCAACGGAATAATTACAGTTGATAGTGCTGTGTGAAACCTGGCACTGGTCTATCAGAGGGGTTGGTTTAATGGAATAATTCTGGGGATGCAGGGGGTTCAGCTGTGTGGGCTCTCATTTTCCACATCCTGCTGATTTTTCCCTTTGTTTAGAGGTTCAGAGGAACTTAGAATTTCACAGTGAAGCTCAGTGGCAATCACTGCTCCTTAACTGATGCATTGCTATTGCATGTAGAATTCCTGGGTTCCAGGAGATAGTACCATTATGTTAAAAATACATTCAGGTGTACTTTGGAATTGGTGCCATTCAAATAACTTGGCATATATCGGGAATCTGACCAGAATTTCAGGTTTATAGCAAGGGCCACCACCAGGCAAAACATGTCATCAGAGTAATCCACTTGAACATCTGTAAGTCGCTGTCCTTTACCCAGTGTGTGCATAGCAAAGAGGAAAATTGTGCGCAGAGAGTAACTGTGCTGAATCTGGTTTCCATGTGTGCTTATGAAAGTTGTGTTCAGAGGAACCATAAAAGTGAACACTCGAACCCTGCATTTATACTTCTAAATGCTTCCTAGTATTTGTAGTGTCTTCAAGGATGGGATTTTAAAGTTCTGCAATAGGTTGAAGTTTGCGTTTCATTGTTTTTCCCTGTCTTGACTATAGCTGCTGTTTTTGAGGCTCGCTTGTGCCTTGCTGTAAATCTGTAATAACATGTGCTAGATCTGTTGTGAAACAGCCTTTTCAAAGAAGCCTTTTCCCAGTTGTTAAAGGGAAGACATCACCTCTTAAGTTATAACTGATTGCCAAGGCTCTTTTTGTGGCACTGCTCAAAAACATATCAAAATGTTCTGAAGTGTATTGTTGAAAAACTGTAATAGAAAATGCTTAATCACAGTGATGCAGAAAGCTAATGCATACCCCCAGTGATGATCTATAAATATGTAGTGATGCTTGAATTGTTAATGAACTATTTGCATTTTAGAGTTTGATGAAGCTTGATTTATCATTACACAATTTGCTCATTGTCTTAAGTATTCCAAAATTGTGGTGTTCTTGCATTGTCAATTTGCTATTTATTGTTATTTATATTAATAGCTCTTACATATTTCTTTCAATTCCAAAAATCTCAAAGCACTTCACAGGCAAAGGTAAGTCTCATTACCCATGTTACTGACATGGCAGAGGTGAGGAGATTTATTCATGGTGACAAATGTCAGTAGCAGGAGTGGAAACACAACCTGTGTTTCCTGTCTCCAGTTCAGTATCCATTGCTCACTGATGTATAGCTCCTGAAAAAATTGTAGGAGAATAGTAGCTCAGTACAAGAGGCAGCACAAATACTTTGTATATTGAAAAAAATCCTAGAGTGCATATAAATCTAATTATGTGGTTTTCTTTTTTTCTCCTTTTGGATATTTTGTTCATCTGCCTGGCCGTCAATATTTAGAAGAAATGCATATTCCTACTCCTATTACTTGTAAGTACTTGGCTGGGGATGACGTTTCTTGAGTGTGCTCACCCTGTGGTAATTTTGTGCTTTGTTGTATTCTTTTCTTTTACCAGCTGGTTTTTTGGGGGTTGGTTTTTTTTTACTGTTCCATTTCTCCTTGTCTTTCCAGCAGCTTGTGTTTTATTTTCTCACTTTCACACTGTTATGTTTTCCCTGTTTTACCATTGCACCTATAACTGTGCCTGCAAACACATAAATGTCCACAGATATGTCAGTTACGGTTTGTAGTTCTTCAAATGCTAATGGACAAATACAGAGTGTCCCAACTGCACCTTTTCTAATTGTCCATCATATTTAGCCAGACTGCAGGAAAATTTACACCTGAAAGTTATTGTTAGGAATTTCTCAGCCATGGAAGTAAGCTTTTTATAAAATGTAAGGTTTCTGACAACTAGGACTTGACGTTATCTCAGCAAACATCCCTGTTCCTGGAGTTGCCAGGTTCCGAGTGTCAGTTTAGACCATTGGATGATGAAGTGGTTCAGATATTCAGATCTAAATCACCTGTCCAGTCCTAATGACAATGCTGCATAATTAAGGCAGTTGTTAAGGTGCATGAAAATGCTTCACACATCAGTACTTCCAGAGCCATCTGTTGTCTAAAGATTGAGGGGCTGGAAAGTAATCAGGGCCAAGCTGTTTCTGCCATGATAATAGTTGTCTGAGGATTAGGAGGAGGGGGGACCGGATCACTGATCTGAGGAAAGAGTCCTGGAGAATTGAGTTGGATGCCTTTGCTTCAACCAGAGGGCTGGGAGGGATGGAGAAGGCAACTGTTACTGCTGAGAGAAACAGGTCACCCCTCTCCAGCTCTCGGAAGCAGCAGCTGTATCGCTGACCTAAACCTTTCCCCCAAAAGCAGCAACCTGCCAGACTTTCCAGGGCTCTGACATTGACAAAGTTGTCCAAAGGGCCACGTCTGCTCTGCTAACCCCTCCTAGTCTGCCACCCCTGGCAACCTCCTCCTTTGCCTCTTCCTACAGTTCATCTTTGTCTTCATCTTGTGACTTTGTCCTATGGACAAATCTGGAAGGTGTTCAGCAGGTCAGCAAAATGAATGCATTTATATTCTGCTCTTTTAGTGCAAGTTGACTGCTTTTTCGTATGAATTGATTTACATCCAAAGAACAGGGCAAAGAGTTAAGTATGAGGATCCCTATGTATCACTTGTTGGAGTGGTTTTGCTTCTCAATGGCCTGCCAGAAAATAATTGAAAGAGGAACCTTCCCCACTTGCTAAGTGTGTGAGGAGCCTAAAGAGACCACAATGAGCTTTAACTTTGCCCAATTATGTAATTGTAAATGCAGAGTAACTCCATTTCCTCTAGACTTCACACTGGTTCACCAAGAATGGAATTTGACCTTAAGTTGTCAGATTTTAAGAGAAGTTTAACTAAATGTTAAAGTACGGGATGGTTTTAACACATAGATGCTACTAGCTAGTTGCATTTCTTGCTACAACCTTTCCTTTTCTGCACATTTCTCATGAACTTCAGAAAAGTGCCCTCTGCACTGTTCTGTTGTTTTGCTTTCCTTACAACTAGTCACCACCATTGCCTGAAAAATTCAGTCCCCAGTTTTCCATTATAATTTTGTCTTCTTCCAGCAGGCAGGATGTGATCAGGAATATTCCCTGCTTTATTTTATTTCAAGATTTGTGTATTTAAAAAGATGAATCAACTTCTGAGCTCTATGTGACCCCTTTTTAAAACTGCACAACAACATTGCTTTAAGCAGTCAGCTGAGGATTACTCTGCTACAGAGAGTAAAGGTATCATTAAGCGGTCTCTTTGCTGTCTTGTAGTGGCTTCTGTGGATCAATATACTACAACTTTTTTCTCAGGGAACATGAGAGTGACTCAGGAAAAGTGAAGAGACAAACCTCTGAAGGTCACCCAAGCCTGAGGTTGCAATGAGCTTCAGCAGTAGCAGAAGCAAGTGATTTAATAAGCTTGAATATGGCAGATGTACACCATGTAGCATATCACAATAGAGAAAAGCCAGAGGTATATTCAGGCAAGCTTATGTGTTCATAGCAGCCAATTGAAGCACTCAGTGGAGATTTGAGCTCAGGATACAGAAATCATATACCTCCCTAGTACTACACCCAACATTTTTTGCATAGAGCTCATTCTTAGCTCTGTGCTTATGGCGTCACGGGTACCTCATCAAGCATGAGCTCTGCTAGCTGGAACATCACTATGGTAGAGGTAACATGTAAGCAGTCATCAGAAAATAAATACTTCCATCGTCAGGCTGTGCGTGTCAGCATTTTGTTTCAGATTGACATTTGGCCTGTACCCTAATCTGGCAAAACCAAGCTCTGTTTGTTTTGTTGTCCCCCCCCCCCGCTCCCCAAACAATAGTTGGGGTACAAGGGATGTTGCGGTAGTGAGGGAAGAAAGCAAGAGAATCCATGAAGGAGCATATGATGAAGTTTGATTGAGTTTCATGTTTCAAGTTTCACATGAAATAGGATGTTTCATTATGATTGCAGATGAAAATCTTAAACTGCTAAGAACTGTGTAGTTCTAAGCCAAAGCTGAGAGAAATTGCTACAGCCTCTTGTGAGCAGAGAGGTTTGATTTAAGTTTATTTGAAATCTTGTGAAAATAAGAGCAGCAATATGTATATATATAGATCTTTTAAATAGAATTGGTTTGCATGCTATGACCTTGTATGAATGTTTTAATCCTGAAGTAAAATTCAGTTGAATGAGTTACCAGTATCGAAAAGCAGGTTCTCAAATAGATCTGCTGGCAGAGCTTTAAATACGACCATATGGACTACATTGCTTTATTTTTAGTTTCAGTTTCTGGACTTCAAAGTTGTGCTTCTTAGAGTAATTCCCATCTGCTTTCAAATAATTCCTCTCAACCCTTTTTCATCTGCTGTACTGGCATTTCTTCTTGTTAGGGACCAAAATCTCCAACCCTAACTCCTCTAAACAGTTCTTAATGATAAGTCTAATAAAGTCACGGAGACTTATATCATGAGTAACTGGTTTTTACAGAGATGGGCCATAAGCATTGTGGTAATCTCTAGGCTGGAGTTCTGCCTTCAACCTGTCTTGTGTTCTGCTGCAATCCAAGACTGTAAAATCTGATTGTGTAAGATGGTTGAGTACCTGCAGCTTCGGTGAAACCAGTCAAAAATTCTGATTTATAAGAGCAGCTCTTTTAGCTATTTTGTGCATACATCGTTATGGGTAAATAGTTATAGGATTTTTGTGTAGCAACACTTCATTAAAAACTTCCTACAAGATATAGGAAGGGATATTACTGTGGCTGAAAGAGAAGGCCATAAAGATCTTTAACATGCTTTAAGTGGAAATATAAACCCAGGAGGCCTCTATTCCTAACTTGCTAAGTCATTGTGCAGGATTGACATCATTTTGTGTACCCCAATGTACCATCATTAAAATTTAGTTGCTTACAATTTGAGATCCTTGGACAGAACTTGGTTGCATGATGGGAAGAGAGGGATGCGGAATTAGGAGTTCCTGTCCTGGTGCACTCATTGCATCAGTGTCGCCAGGGTGATGCATGAACCGTTTCAGAGGAGTTACTCTGTATTTACACCAATACAAATGTTGTCTAAAGTCTGTACAGAATTGCTAGCTTCGTCACATTGCACTTAAGTTTAATGCACTGTAAGATATGATGTGCAATGTAAGATAGCAACCCAGCCATGTCTGAAAGTTTTTGTTTCTTTTCCTAGCTGAAGCTGTAAAACACAGACACCAATTCATTTGATTTAAAGGAGGTTTTGCATTTAATGACAGAGACCTCTTTTGCAACAGTATTTTCAACAGCAGCAACCCATATCAAGGCTTTATTCTTTCCTCACCAGGAAAAATAATGGAAATGTTTTCTGTGTGGGGGTTGGTTTTTTGTTTTGTTTTGTTTTGTTTTGTTTTGTTTCTTTCTCCTGGGCTGGGTAATGGTTGCAGAATGAAATTTAATCAAGAGTGATATCAGACCAGAGAAGTATTTCTAGAAATACATAGATTCATATATGTGTTACAAGAACTCAGTTCAATGTTATTTATAAGAAAAGGGCACTCAGTAGCCAATATGTTGTTTTCCTTTTCCCCTCAACTGATCAGAGTACTGAGGACAAGATTGCAATGTAGGAAGCCCCGTCATAATTTCATACCAATTTTAATTGTTGTGGTGGTTTCAGCCAGGACTTTCTTTTCATGGCAGAGGTTCTGTCAAAGGTATTAAGCTAAATTTATACTTGCATCTTCTGAAATAACAGGGTTTGTGCTGAATTTATTTCCACCGTCTGTGGGACATTTGAAAAGAAATAAAATGTTATTTTATTTATAGGCATACCTCTGTATAACCACATACATACATAAATATCTCCATATATTTCCATGGATGGTGGGATCTGCCTGCACAGGACAGCTTGCTAAATCAGAATTTTAAGAGAAACTGGTTTTCTCATTAGATGCTGGAAAAACAGACTCATCAATCAGTGCTTATGCCAGTCTAATGAAAGCAAATTTTAAAAAATGCAATTAAAATCCAGAAAGGAGGTGAGATTTTATTTAGAGCGTGTCTGTGTGGTGATTGCAAGCCTAAACTTTGCAGAGAGCAGTGTTTGCTGGCTGTTTATACCAGCATATATGTATACTGTATGGTTCTTATATGGACCTGTCTTGTCTAAAGTTTATGTGGTTGTTAAGTAAATGTCCTCCACAAATAGTGATTAAGTTGATCAAGTAAAGCTTAGAGAGCACAGCCCTACATTTCAAGACCCCATGTTTGTATACACACAGTACAAAATACTCAGAGCATCTTTTGACTTACATCTACGTTACATCACTTTCTGGTGTCAAGTAATGTTTGCTTTGTAAGTAAAAGTGGTGCGGCTGCTCCTCACTCCTCACTTCACCTTTACTCTGGTGAATTCCCTCTGCTCCTGCAATAACCTGCACTGAGTTTGGCTTCACCCTGGCAGGTGCTAAAAAAGTGCAAGTAAAGCTGTCTCCATGCTTGCCTGGAAGTGGAGGATTTGCCCTTGTAGCAGCTATAAGAAGCAGTAAGCTGCCTATGTGCTCAGGCCAGAGAATATTTCTCAGCTCTGCTGCGGTTACAGTCTGCGCAAAGGGAGCATGTGGGGAACTGCAGTTTTTGGCAGGACCATTGGAGCACGGGGAGGAGATACCCCACCTGTCAGGCTGCCAGAAGCTGTACTTCTTTTAACTCTCATTCCTCTTGCTCACTGTTTAAAGACCTCTAGTGACTGAGATTTCACAGCCCACCTGCCCAGTTGGCTTGAGAGATGGGCAGCCTCTACTGCATATGGTTTTCCTAAAGTTTAAAATGAACTGCCCTTCCCACAGGTTAGCCTTATTACTTTTTCTCAGCCCCTGTAAACAGGGAGAACAGCTTCCCTAAGACCTGTCAGCCCGATTTGATTTTCTTTTCTCTGGATTAAAGATCCATATTGCCTTTGGCCTTTGCTTGTAGCTCATGTTTTCTAGATTTACCTTTCTTGTTCTGCCTTGTATGTGTCCCTTTGGCACCCATCTTATTTGAAGTGCAGTATCGCAGCAGAGGCCTTAGTGATCCTTGGTCAGAGCAAAAAGATGACCTGTGCCTTGCAGACCATAGTGCCATGTATAATCCCTCCCTTATTTTTACACCAGCATGAAACTGTCTGTCAAATTGAGTTTGTGATCTACAGGTTTGGGGGACAGAGGTCCTTTTCAATAGAACTGCTATTAACCAGTGCTCCCAGTTGGGTATTGCACGGCTGATCGCTGCCTGCCTTAAATTTGTGCAGATTTCATCATAAATAATATGTATACTCCTAGCAGGCTGCTGCGCACAAATATCTAAAAGGAATTGTATTTTGTAGCTTTCTTAAATTGCATATTGAAAATGAGGGCAATATGCAATTCTTGTCTGTAGGAGGAAATTTCATGTTTAACTTACGTGATCTATACCTAATATCTAAATTACCTGTGCATGCAAATCTACATTATAGTGTATATAATCCATCCTTGTGAAACATCTAAAATTAAATCTGTCAACGTACATGTACAAGAGCTCTTTAGGAGTGGCAGTTACAAATTTAACATTCATGCATGTAAAATTGATATAAAAAGTTAGAGTTTGAAGCTGCATTTAAAATATAATCCCTGAAGTTTATCCAGACCTCTGCAAAACAGGAGTCTGATCCTGCAGATACTTCTAACTGAAAGTGTTGCTTAAGCTTTCTGATTAATGCCTGTGGCAGTCAATGGTTTGTACTTGATACTAAGCTTGCATTCCTTGACTGTTAAACTGGAACTCCCGCAATTTTAATATAGTGCTTCAGCATTTTATATCTATTCTCTGATAGGAGTAGAAGTTTGAAAAACAGCTGAATCAAGTCTCCCATCTTTTTTTTTCCCCCAAAAAAATTTCTCATTTAGTTGAGGTTCACTGCCAATAGTTCTTATCCTTGCTTTAGTTGGGTTAACTTCAACTGCCTGATTATACAGCTGGTTTCATTTTTTTATTCTGCTTTGAGCATCTTTCTGTCTCATCCCTTGTGTGTGTATAGTACCTGTAAACATCATCTCTTCATTTACAAACCCTCTTGAACTGAAAAGAGCAACCCAGTAAACCCCATCCAGGGACTCCTGTTTTCCTCTTGGCACACTGTCCTTACACTTAAATGTAAAACAGCCATTAATATCACCTTATTCACATTTTGACATTTCAGTCTCTTCACCCTGTGTTGATTGTATCAGACTTTTCTTCCAAATATCTGCCCGGTCCTTTATGTCTTCCCCTTTTCAACTGCATAATGCATGAGACGGAAGGTGTCTTCTCAGTGCCTGGTGACAGACTGTGCCAGGTACCCACTGGCAGCAGCCTGCGGCTGGCCCGTGATTGACACTAATGCACTGGTAGCAGTTTCATCTGAGTGTTGCAGTTGTTGTGTTTAAGGGAGGCTGGTCAGTAAGAAGAGCAGGAGCCGTGTCACTGATGCAGCTTGTCAGTGATCCACAGAGATCCCTTGAAGTGCCCTATTTTTGGAAACAGCATTTCTAGATAAATGCTTTTCCAATTCCAGAGGCATTTTGACATGCTGGGAAATAAACCTCTACCTAGCTGTGGGCTTAAGTCACATCCCTAACATTCTAGAAAGTGCTAGTCATTTGATTTTGTAATCCTTTCTATGAATTATAATGATGGTAAGGACCAAATAGGCTTAGTCCTGTGCTGCCACTCTATCCAGACATGTAACGGAGGCAGAAAAGGCACATTTAGAAACCAAGAGCCCCTTGATGTGTCTGGCATGCTTAGCTCTGAAATCCTCAAAAGAGATCTGTCTTCTTTTTCCTTCTAAATTTAGATGAAGAACTTTTACATTCTCGGAATAGAGAGGGAGAAAGGTTAAAAATGATAACACGCTGTTGAAAGAAAATAGTAGCGTTTTCAGATGCAGAACAATTTTCTGTGTGGCTTCTCTCTGAACATGCGTAAGCATTAGCTGGTCCACCTGCGAGCAGCCTGGTTTGTGTGTGCGAGTTAGATTGAGAACTTTAAACTCATGTCACCTTTTCTTTTTAGGCATTCAAGCCAATGTTTTAGGGGCCTCTCTGTCTTCTACAGGACCAGGTAGAACTGCTTTGCATAGGGCTTTTGTAAGCAGGCCTTTGGGGACTAATGGGCTTGGGTTTGGGGTTATTTTTTCCTGCCTAGCACATGCAGAAATGTTATTGCTCATTCACTGAAAGAGAAAACGAGTCTGCCAGTTCTGGCTCTTTGTAGCTTGTTGGCATCTCTGAAAAGATACCAGGCAATGGGATTTACAGATAATTATTTCCACAAATAATTTAATCTGGATTTAATAAGGAAGTCACCCTTTTTGACTCACCATTTTTAAACACCAGTAGTGGTCGTCTGTAATGGCTCACCCCAGCAGTCCAGAGTGCTTGTTATTAAGGACTTTGGCATTTTGGATTAGTGTTTCCCACTGAGAAATTTTAATTCCTGTTGCCAAAGAATTCACATAGCCATGTATGATTAGCAAATCTAAAGGATTAAAATAACCGCCTAGCAGGGTTAATACACTTCAAGACTATTGTTGCTACCTCAGGTACCACAGCACAAAAAAAGGGGGCTCCCATGGCTGCAGCTCATAGTTAATAAATCTGACTGTGCTGAACACTGGAAGCAGAGCTTTTAACATCATTAAATGCCAGCTTTTTGCTTCATCACTCAAGGACAGTTACTCTGTTTGCATCTTCATCTGCAGAAGTGGATACACCATGGAGATTTTGTGAGACCTAAATATGCACTCTGTAATTATGTTCCCAATTTGAATAGCTATGGTTTGAATTGAAACCACTAACTGTAAAAGCCTGGTGGAACAGATGAAACAGATGTATTTGTTCAAAAGTTTGCATCAAACATTGGACACTTCTCCATAAATCTGTGCTCTCCTGGTCTGGATTATCAGTTTGCCTTAAAATATTCATTTCCCACAGACACAGGCAAAGGTTTTTGTTCTCTTTGACCCTTCCTTGCAACTGAGTGTAACTGGCCTAGCTACCCATCTCACGAAGGGCTGGGGCTCAGCTGTGTGCTTGAACTTGCTTGTAAATGCCACTCTGACATGTGCTGTGAATAAATAAAGCCTGTTGGAATATGTTGCAAGGAATATCCTTTAAAGAATCTAATGAAGTTTAAAAAACGGGTAGTATTTACCGTAAGCATGTCATTTTAGTGAAGAAAAACCTCTTTGCAAAATAATTTAGTTGTTAGGATTTTTTTTTTCTTTGAGTTGGAGGAAAAAAAGAAAACTAAAGCTCCTTCTTACAGTAATCTCTTTTTTTCCCTTTTATTTTGTTTTGTTTTCTTATCTACGGAAGTAGTGTAAGCAAAGTTCTTTGCTGGTGCTAGGGATTTGTGTGATATTTTTTCAAGGTGCGGGTTGTAGAATGTCACACATTCATTTTTAAACAGTTTTGCTCTCTGATATGAATGAAGCACAGGGCAGTCAAATGTCAATGGAAGCTTAGCAGCTCACTTCTCCTGCTTCTCTCCATTTTCTTATTATTAGCTGTGTTTGCAAAAGGGGAGCCTCTTACGTTGTTGGCTTTGTTAGTGTTCTCAGAGCAGGCAGTGTTTCTGCTTTTGCCAATGTTTTTGACGTCTCCTCAAAATAACACCCATTTTCCCAGAACAGAGGCATATTTGAACATTTCTAAAATAACTTCAACCTTTAAATTGCCCCACCCTTCACTAACTGTTGATCCTCAGTGCAGTTCGGGTGTGTGTCAAAATTTAGTAGAGGCTGCTGTCCTCATTGCTCTGCTTGGGGACAGGGCAAAACTCCTGCTCCAGCTCTCAGGTTGCACAGAGTCAGGTCGCAGTCTCCACCGGGGCACTCAAAGAAAATCCCCGGTGCAGGTGTCCCCGGGGGTGGATGTAGATGTCCCATTTACCTCCTGGTGAGCCCTTCTGATCGCTGCCCTCATCCCGGGCCCTCTGCTCTTCCTGAGCGGCTGACACCCGCTCCAGGGACTTTACCTATGCCACCCTTGTCAAGGATGATGTAGCACTCCTACTGCTGGGGTGATGCAGGTTTGTGCAAGTTGAGTTACCGGAAGGGACAGCTAAGCTCAAAGACTGGTATCGCTATATTTATTGTGCTCCACAACAGTTATATTAAAAAGTTGTGGGGTTTCCTCTTGTGCGGCCTGCCACGTGCCCTGCATGTCTGACCAAGTGGGATAATTGTGGTTTTCAAAATATTTACTCATTGCTTTGTTTTTAATGAGGGAAAACTGACCTTGATTTCTCCCCTCTTCGAAACACCCTAAAGGAAGCTAGCCAAGAAGCAGAAGGAGACTCAGACCAGCACGCAGAGGGAGATGGGTCCCGTGGCTACTTCTGACAAGACCTCTACCAAACTCAGTGCTGTTCACAATGAAGAAGCTTTTTCTTCCAGCTGCCAAGATGTTAATGGATTCAGTAAGTTTAACTTGCTTGCAATGGATATGTCCCCTTTGGAGAGCTCTAGGTTCTTAAAAGGACCTATTCCTATGGGCACAATATTGAGGAGCTAGGAATGACAGTGATAGAGATCATTGCAAAAGCTCGATAGAAATCAGTAGTCTAAAATGTCTCTGACCCTGCCTCTATTTTAACTGTCAAATAGGTGGAGAGCATTCCTTCCAACTTTAAATCTACTGTCTATTCTAATAACTGCATCAGACAGTCAAAAAGGCACATGTTTATTTGTTCTTCAGAAATATTTTTTCCTTTGTGAGTAGAAGAGTCAAATCAAATCACTTAGCTGACTTGTAGGATGAAATAACATTTTCTGTATGAAATTGTTATGAAAGAAAGCATGGTCTCCTGTTTAGAGAACTGGAAAGACAGCACTTCTTCTTTCGTCTGTGTTCTCAGTTTATTCTTCACACGGGTTCAGTAAAACTAATCTTAGTTAATACTTGTAAATCACTCAGACCTCTGTAGCTGGAAGAGCAGCACAAAGTCATACTTTAGCCTCACTAGATCCAGATTGAGTGCATGGTGAATTGCATGGTGGATTTGTAACTTTTTCATATTAAATAAATTTTAACTTAGACACTATGGGAATGTCACTCCTTCTTTTGACACTTAGCCTGCTAGTTTGAACAGGGGACAGCTCTGAAACACAAGTATGTACTATAACTCTTTTGTCTTTCTTAAACATCTTTAGTGAAGTGTTTTTTCCCCTAATTAATAACATGGAAGTGCTTATGGTACAAAATATGTTTTATCATTGAAACCTTTCTTTGTAATCTCAGATTTAGTGGGACAGGCTGAGTGAATTCTTCTTTCCCCTCTATCTGTAGGTCATGTCAAATTCCATCTGCATGTGTTGCTTCTGCCACTCTGTGTAACATACCTGTGAGATGGATAAATAGGTGTTTGGGACCATCAAGTCTAGCAGTGAACACTTCTCTCTGATATTAAATTGACTTGAGTCAAGATCTAATTTTCTCAGGTGCTGAGTAGCTATATCTTCTAAAGAGACAGCAAGAGTTGTCAGTGGTTCATATCTTTGAAAGACAGGGTAGCAGAGGACAGCATTGTAACAGACATCCTAGAAACAGCAAAGGTAGCTTGTTTAAAATGTATGGGGAAAATGAAGTTTTTAACACTTTCTTCAGAGTCTGGATTTTTTAAACTTTGGGAAATTTCTTTTTTCCAACCAGAAAATAAGAGATGAGCTCGAAATGTGACCACATTTTTTTCCCCTTGGTATTTTGAGAGACTAACTAAAACAGCTGAGTCATTTACTTGAAATCACAACTATAGAAAATATGCTGTATCTAATTTTGTAAAAAAGCAACCCTCCAGGTTTCCTCTTTTTTTAATCAGTTAGTCCTTTGCTTGTCCGACATCACTGCAGATTTTATCACTACCTCCCTCTATAACACAGCCTGAGTCAAGTCATGGGCCGATTCTTTTCTTTTTTTCCTCTTCATATCCCTGAGAAACAATTACCAGTAAGCCTTCATGACTTCTCCAAACTTTTTACTGCCAAGTCCAGGATGCTGAGGTGTTGGAGGTAAGTTCTCTTCTGTGCAATAGTGTGCACGTGCTGATACAGGAATTTTGTGGGTAAAAGACTTTATTTTTAAAAGATTGCCTTAATAGAGTTTAATACCTGGGGGTTTCTATATGGGCCTACTCTAACTTTTGAACATAGCAGGATTACTTCTTTACCTTCCTGCTAACTAACAGAGTTTTATAGGGGGTTATCCATCCTAGCTTTTGAAATCAGCTGTCTTAAGCAGCAGTCAAATTCCTTCTTAAATTGTCCTTTTGCCTCCCAACAGTACATAGCATTTGCAGATATCTCATGATAGGTAGTCATCCTCTCCATCTTGACCCTCAGTTATGGGAGCCTGAGTTGACTGTAGCAGTGACATGGAAATACCCCTCTCCTTTTTGAAGAAAGTCCACCAGGAGAAGTTAAGTGTTTTCAAGCCCAAGATCACCTTGCTAGCTCACAAAAGCGATAGAATAAGACAGCTTGTCAAGTAGGATACCTCACAATTATTGAATGACTTGCAAACAAGTTTATGTCCAGACAACAGTGTCCTTGCAGGGCATGTGTCCTTCCCTCCAGTTTTTCCTTTCTGTCCTGACAATTTTAATGACTTTTCAGACAGAACAAATTCAGTGAGTCCCTATAGAAGCCTTTTTCTTCCCATAGTCTCTCCAGCTTGGCCACTGGTCTGCTCCTGCTACAGGAGGACTTTTGTTGTTCCTGGGGCCCTCCTGCTACCCCCCCCGCCCCGTTTGCTGCCTGTCTTGCTGCCTTACGGCACTGTCGCCCCACAGGGAGCTCCCACCTGACAGGTCCAGCAACTGTAAAGGGTGCTGCCTGGTGCTGTGCATCATGAAGGACAGCAGCTGCCTTTCTGCTTATCAGCCTCTCCATTTCTGAGGAGACATACACCTGGCTGCTTTTACAGGCAACTCTGAAAAAAGTATGCAGTGTAGTAATGGTGATTCTTTCCCCACTAAGAGTTACCATCCTCCTGTCTCTGCTGTTGGTAAAAATGCAGATTTCTTCACCTACTCTATCTCAGTTTTCAATATAAACTCATGTAAAAGGCATCATCCATAAAGTCATATTTGCATGCAGTGGAGTCCATTGTTGAAGCCAGTGCAGTGCTTAGGAGCACACAGTCCTGTTGGACATTTGTAGTTTTGAATTTTGTCATTCGGCAGAGGTGTTCATTAGCAAATGTAATTACATTCTGGATGATCTGTAGGCTCTCTGCTGGAACAGGGAGACCTCAGGTCTTGCTGAAAAGTGGAAGAGAATTGGGCATTTATCTTTCCTGGCCCAAAGAAAAGCCCCTCATCCCTCTTTCCATTCTACACTGTAACTCATTACTCAGACTGAATTCTTACTGGCACATACAGGATTTTAAACTGAAGAGATTTTATGGACTGAGCCTCTGTCTCTGACACCATATGGAATCAGAATACGTGTCTGCTGAAAAATAGATTAGTCCATGGCTATTCCAGCTTGTCTGGTTTTGCCCACAGGTCATGTGGAGGTGAAGCAGGCTTATCATAGTTGTTCATTTTCTCGAATATCTTGCTTTTTAAAAAATAGAAAAATATCCTAAATCCATTAAAGGTAGGTGATGGTACTTGCAGTGTTTGGGCCTGCTCCTCAGTTTGCAGGAATATTTGGAAAGCAGCAGTATTTTCCTCTGACTGGTGCAGCAGAGTCACGTGTAGGCATTGACTCTGTGCAGGATTAGTACGAAATGAGATGACAAACTGGAGACAAGATGGGCCTAAAGTTATCCACCAATATCTGTGCCCTGACCAGAAGGGTGTGCAAGGGGTTGTTACTGCACAGAAATTGTGCACAATTTGGCAGCCCGTCCATGTGATGGGAGAAGCAGTAATATGTCGTCTCAGCAATGATGCACTAATGTTATGTCCTGCACAAAGAAACTGCGCTTCTGGGTTTGCAGTGCTAAAATACCATGGAGCGGGCTTGTCCAAGAGAATGCTGTGTCACCAGCACAGCCATCTTGACATCCTTTGGGGGTTTCTGGCAGGAACTGTTTGATTCTGAGGATTTAATCTCTTAAAATGCAGCCAGTTTTGCTAGAGACTGATTTATTAGGGTGTGCTTAACTTTTGTGACATCTCAGTTTGGGAGGAGACAGCTTTCCAGACAATTTCAGGAGTGAGACTTAATACAGTTTAGGTAGATAGCTTTAACGTTACAGACAGAAGCACAGTTTGAAGATGGCATTTTGGAAGCTGTAGGGAACTGAGTTTTGCATTAGTGGGCACTACTGTACAGTTACTAAGTTAGTATGCTTTTACTAGCGAGAACACGGAGGTAAGAGGGAGATGTAGGTAAGTGGCACCCAGGTTGTTAAGGATCACTTTTAGCCAAGAAACATCTAAATTCACACTTTTCCATATCCTGCATGTTTTTGTGATGAATGAAATGTAAAGGTCTTCAAATTTGCAGTAAGTCACAACAGACAATTACATCAAGGTCTAGTTTTTGCTCCTATCCAATAGATAATTCTCACTCATAGTTAGGTTATGTGCTAAATGGAGTCCAAGGACTTGTAAGATCATGACCATGAGATGTTTTCTTTAATGAAAAATTCTAAAATGAATTTAAAAATAAAAAATAAAGCCAAATTTCATCAAAGGCATAAAAGGAAAAAATACCAAAATCCCTTTTACTGTTTTTCATGCTGCTTTGGGATTTTTGTGGGGTTTGCTAGTTCAGAAAACCTTATGAAAAGTAAGGGAGAATAATTTTCAGAATAGGAAGGAGCCTACACCATTCTGCGTGACTAGAGGGATCTGTGTGGCCTCACATGACACTCCAGGGAGCATAAAGAAAATTTTAAATGAAGTCTTAATCTGTACCCTGACGTGAAATCCTCTGTGGAAGTGTTTCCTGTGATTGCACACACTAGTGCTTTAAAAACCTCTGGTTAGGTAGCAGCACTGTGTACACATCTCTTGTTACAGAAGCCACTACCAGAATGATTTTGAGAATGAGCTCTCCAAAGCTTTGGGAAATTTGTTTTTTGGTGTGTTTTCTTCCACTTTTTCTTCTAAATAAATAATCTAGAATTTACCTCCCTGTCTCACAAATATGGTTCATTTCATAAACCTCAGTTGGTAACATTTTTAATCAAACTCATTGAAGTGAGGTGTGTATCTTCAGCTGCCTAAGTAATTTATCGTTAGCAATTCCTGAAAAGGCAGTATGGCCCAATGAGTTCTTTTATACTCCCAAATTTCAGAAAAACCAAGTCCTGCTCCACGCCCTGACTGTTGACTTGCTCTGTGACTTGGGCAAACAAATTACATTTTTTAGACCTTATTTTATACATCTGCAGAAATGGCTGTGTTCCAAGTACAGTAAAGAGAGGGTCTGATTTAAGCTGACACACACAGGGGAGAAAGTGTAAGAGGCCCCAGATGAGAGATGCTTTATGGTTTGTATGCAGCAGGGGCAGAACTCCAGCAGACTAAGCGATGAGAAATTTGATTATTTTAATGTGTTTTCAAGTGGTGTAAGTTTGAAAATATGACAGGAGAATGTAGAACGAGAATGAGTTCATTTACTGGTTGGTTATACACTGCTTAGGAGGTAATTTGGCAGACTTTATGAAACTCCCTAGACTAGCAACTTCTTTGGTTCACCCCATAGAATAACTCGAAATTTTTAAGTGGTGTTTGCTCTAGGGAGACAAAAATCGCTTCTGAAAGTACTTTGATGTATTCTGAGTTTTATCTATTTCTATTGGATTATGGAATGATTTTTCCTGTGTTATCTATTGTCATCTTTCTGATGTACTGAGATTTGTATTAGCTTGTTTCCCAACATTCTGAGGAGGAGATGAATAAATACCTGTAACTCTAAGAGTGAATGCAGAATGATAACAAAAGAATATGCCTTCAGAAATGATGGATTACCATAAGAATGTACGTGTATGCTATTGTAGATATAAACCAGCCTCATAAATTTACTATCAAGAAAAGAATCTACTGTGAAGATGTTGAGTCCTGGCTCCTTTCCATAAATATTTGATTAATACAGAAATAATTTGGGGATTCTTGTCCAGAGAAAGCTAATGCTTTAATGGGAGAAAGCAGGGATGCTTGTCCTGCTGAAAGAACCCAACTCACAGGGGAAAGGATTATAGGATTTGCTATGAACAGTCCTGGGTTGAAGAACAAGTCCCTTGTTATCGTGTATTGTTTTAACAAAAAAATTTGCTACCTTACCTGTGTATTTTTGTGGTACTAGTGTACATTATATTTGAGCAGGCTTATTTTGCTGTTAATACTGCATTTGATTCTCTGTATTTTAGGGGTTGTTTTTAAGGATCTTTCTCCTAGAGACCAAAACATAAGTTTGTTCCTTCAGTTAAAAAAAGGATATCTAGAATATAGTCCTATATGTGTATCCCGTGTAGGAACACACTGATTTACAATAACTATAAGACTATATTTGGGGTCTGGAGTGCTTATATTAAAGAAAATCCATCATGATGACAATGTAATAAATGTAATATGCATGTCGAGATGAAAAATATAATTCATTTTGATAAGCCTTATATATCCCATATTACTGTGTTCTTTGAGGAACATTCTCCCTGTTCTCTTTCTCTCTCTTAATATATGTCTAAAGTCTTTTCCTTATGTCTTTCCTACCTAGCATCACCCTCTCCTTGTTCATTTTCTGTCCAAAGCAAAACCCTTCAGAGCAAATCTTTGTTGAATTCCTACTACTCAGGTACTAGTGCCAGACTTTTCTTTCATTTCTAAATTTTCTTTGCTTTTGTATGTTTTCCAATATGACCTATAGACTGAATCTTCTGAGTGTGAGATACAGCTAACCTTGTTTTCATTTTTTGTAACTTTTTTTCCTATTGATCTTCTGTTGATTTCCATTGATCCGTGTCGTGTGGGTGAACGGAATTCCATCTCAAAGTATCATCAGACACTGTTCCATCGACCACGCTGTTAGGTAAGAAGACAGGTATGGTCTACTGCACTTCATTGGAGAGCAAACACACTCGTATCTTGACGATAACTTGGAGAGAGCACAGTTAAGTGGCTGGGCTCCAAAATCATAATCAATCCTGTGGTCATGTGTGTTGTGTTAATTGGAAAGTCTTTTGTTTTACTCATGCCTTATTATTGCTATTAATTGATTTTTATATTTTTTTTCAAGGAAGGAACAGTTCAAAAATTAAGGTTTAGGAAGTATTTCTTGTTTCTGTGAATGGGATTTGACATTCTGGGCCAAATTCCCACATGCCGCCTTGCCTTTGGCTTAGTTTTGACTCATGTACATGGTTGTGTCTGTGCAGCTGGCATAGGATCATAGAATGTTTTGGGTTGGAAGGGACCTCTAAAGGTCATCTAGTCCAACCCCTCTGCAATGAGGAGGGCTAGCTTCAACTACATCAGGTTGCTCAAAGCCCCATCCAACCTGACCTCGAATGTTTCCAGGGATGGGGCATCTACCACTTCTCTGGGCAACCTGTGCCAGTGTTTCACCACCCACATTGTAAAAAATTTCTTCCTTATATCTAGTCTGAATCTACCCTCTTTTAGTTTAAAACCATTACCCCTTGTTCTGTGAGTGAGGCTCAGCTACATGTGCCTCAAGGCTTGTGAATATAAGCAAGGATTTGCGTGTCCAAAGCAGGTGGGAGCCTACAGTTTTGGACTCAGTTGCAAGTATAGAGGTTATTTGGAGAAATCAGAGGCTGGGTTTGGGCAAGTGGCCCCACCTCATTCTGTGTATGCTGAGAGTTAAATGCTAAATATTCAAGCAGTCTGGTATAGATTTGAGAGGATAATAAAAAGGCAGGTTCTGGGAGGCAGAGGCTGTTCCATGGCTGCTGGTAACTTTAGAGGGAGGTGCTAGTGTTCAGCATCTCTGAAAATTAGCTTTTCTTGTTCAGATGATAAATAAAGCATCCAGTGTGCAGCTCTTAGCTTTTAGATTTTTAAAAATAATACATTTTTACAGTAAGTTAACAGAGACAGCAAAATTGGCAGAAACTGTTAGCTCATAAAAGAAGTTATCCAGAAACTTACTGGAGGTGTACCTTCAAAAGTGAGTAATAACAGCCTACAACTTCAGGCTCTCCCTGGAGGATGCTGCCCGCGTGTGGAATTTGAAGAAGGCAATTCCTCTGCTATGAATCAGAAAGATGATGTGTGGTTGATCGGAATCTAACCAATGGTATTTATCAGACCTGTCATTTTGGATTATCTACAGTAAATGTTCACTTCCAGACACAGTAATCTACCGTGGCTGCTTTAAACATTACTCTGAGCGTGTTGAAGGCCCACAGACCAGGAAGAAATTACAACCGATCGCATAAGTGCTCTGGCTTACAGACTAACAGCCGGGACACAGAGGCTTGGAGGGACTGCCACAATACACACATTTATCCTGCTATCTATCAAAATGCTGATGGCAATGAATGAGCCCTCTGTTAACGAGGTGGGGAAGGAAAGTAGTCCTTTTTCAGAAGGTTTGTTCTCGTTTCCCAGAGACTCAGTATTGTCAATAGAAAAGTCTAAAGGTAGATTTATCTTTTGGCTATACTTTAGAAACAGGGCCCAGACCTGCACTTTGCTGGAAGATGTCAAACTGCTCTCAATCTGGTAGTCGGCATCTGTGAAAACCGGACCCTCATTTGAGGGAGCTGGTTTCCCCTCCCTGTTCCAATACTGAGAATTACAGTGTGAACTGCATACTTCATAATACGAAGCTCAAGGAGCAATAGACAGATTCAGTCTGTACTTCTTCTGGGAAAGCAAACGCCAAAAAAGCCCCCCAAATTTTCAGAATCCCATATTTTAGAGAGGAAAAAGAGGAAATAGGAATTAGACTGGTCTTGTGCTTATGTATTCAAAACTCTTTCAAACTTAACTTCTACTAACCACTATATCTGAGTAAGGATTAATATCCCTGGTTTACATGTGGGAAGTTAAGTATAGAGCACTTTTAAGACATGATTTACACAGAGTGGTCACCCCCCCCAGTTCCATCTGAATTTAACAGCCACAGGTGCTGTGAAACAGCCCTTGGCATTGAAGAAATTTCTATCTTGTGACTTAAAGACAAATTAAAACCTTGGTGTTCTGGCTTCTTGGACAGATTCACCAGACATTGGATGTTGCTGTATGAGCAACGTAAGTTTAATTTTTGACGTTTATTAATATTCTTTCCTGGGAAAGAAAAAGAGATCTTAAAAAGGGCATCAGTCATCCCACTACCAATATCTGTCTTTGGGCACTACCTGCAGTTCAGTGCTATTTGTTCCCATCTGTTATGCCTTCTGCTAATAAATGTTCTGTATCTGCAATAGTGGATGACTCCCTAGGCTTGGCTGTGACATGATTTGTTGACAGTAAGATATAGGGGATTTTCATTTTGCCTCTACCCTATCCTGTGCTTGATTAATACTGGTTTATGTAATGCATGTTTTTAGCTCTGTAGTTTTCTCTTCCAGTTGTAGACAGCTCTGGATTTAAATGTTTTGCACAAACATCTTCATTAGAGAAGTGAGTATGTAATACTAAGAAATAAAGGAGGTGGTTTTCCATATTTTTAAAATTTCAGTAAGGCCCACATGGTACCAGTACTGTAAGGCCTGAAGAGGAGGTAGTTCAACCTTAGAGGTCATTTTTGGAGAAAACCTGCGTGGCTAATAGCTCTCAAAGATGTTCAGCAGATGTCATCAAGGGAGTCTCTTCAGGGGAACCAGCATGTCCTTCCCTTGCATCCCTTAACATCTCCTGGCAGTGTGTAAGGACATTTACCCTTGTTCTCATTTCAACTGCTCAAGAGGATCCTAACAGCAAGAGTTGCTGCCCTCCAGAGAGGATGAAGAGGGCTGCAATACCTTATAGTTCCTTGCAGATAGGCAGAACAAGCAGAGAAAGCTCGCTGTCATGAAGTCTCACGCAAAAACTGGCTTGTGTTTAAAAATACACAGAAATTTGCCCTGAATTTCACTCTTCCATAGGTTGCATGGGCTTTTGCCCATGCCTAGTCAATCTGCTGTGGGTATATCCACAACCTAATGTTTGAAGAACTAAAAAGATACTAAGAAGCTGATACTGCTTCATTAGCAAGTGTCACCATTACTGGCTTCTTAAATTGCAGGATGGGTTGGTTTTTTGCAACAGAAGCTCAAAAATCAATGGCTTGATCTGTTCAGTTGTATCTGTAGCCTCCCAGGCCATGTCAGCCTCTAAGGACCTGTGGGAGAGGCTTTCACATCAGTTTGCTGTGCTAATGTTGGCCTGCAGCAGAATGATCAACAGAGGCGCATGCCCTTGTAGGCTGTTACTTGAGCTGAATTTCTCTTAACATTTCTTTCTGCCTGCAGATGATCAGGTGGCTTGGAAAACTCTCTCTTCCAGTCTTTAGTGGCTTCTAGTTTTGTGTGCTGTTTTGAATTTGCCAATAGTTTTTCAGCTGTAACTAATGAATTGCTCTGTGAGGTAGGTAGATCTGACAGCCCCTTTTCACCAAGGGGGCAGAGAGATTTGACTTGGTGAGGTCCATGCATTTGAAGAGCTGTGCCATTACGCTACGCCCGATAGTCACAAGTCTTAGCCCACCTCACCAAAGCACCATCCTTACATCTTCAAGGGGATTTTCTTCTGTGCTAACTGATGAAAAAATGTATGCAATAGTTTTTATAGGATTAGAATACAGTTGTGTAAGGTGTTTACCAAGCGATTATTAAAACTCTTGTTAGAATCTAGAGAAAATTACTTTTTTTTGGCTTTTTTTTTTTATGCACATGTGGCTTCTTCATAGCCTTTGAAATGAAAGATGCATCCTCTGCTCTCTGTCAAACCTGGTGTCAGAAGGCTTTTTGTTAAGGAACGTGCCTTTTTATAGCTCAGTTGATCTCATTAGACAAATGATGTTTTGACTTTGGTTTGCCATACCACTGTTTGTATTGTATATAGCATATTATAGCTGGATATTTGTCATATAATAAAGCCTTGAAGCACACAAAAAACCAAATTAATGTTACCAGCTTGCACCATATCCCTAGTGTAAGGGGAAGAGATATTAGCCATGCTGTAGTCATCCTTGGAAGATGTCAAATAATTGACAACCCTTACTCTAGTGTAGAGAGACTGGATATGTGTGTAATTGAATCCATTACAAATACCACTCAATATAATTTATTTTGTGCAAAGGATGCCTTACCATGTTACACACTTGCCAACGCTAAGAGAATGAAAGTATAAACAGAGATGATAGGCCTGTTATGTCAGACACAGAAAGAATTCATGGATATTAAAGCAGAAGTTTTGAAAGAAACTTCTCTACATATACAAGATGACATATCAGTGCAGCATTGCTTTTAGGTGTTGGAGGCATAGATTAGTTTTTTGGTCAGAAGGCAACATCATACTCTGTCCAGATATCTATCTCTCAGGCTAACAAAACTACATTTATGAAACAAGATGACATCTATAAAAGGATCTAAAGTTTCAGTCCCCAAAGCTGCGCTGGATGAGCAGGTGCCCTCCCACCAGCCTTACTGGGACATTGCACAGGGGTCTGATCATACAGAGCCACTTTCAGGCTGGGAATCTAATTTCTCAGCTGCTCTTCATCTTATCTGTGACATCTGTGGAGGAGTTTATCAGTTTTTCTGTGGAAGGAGACATATTTATTTTACTTGTCTGGGTGGCAACAAAAGCATATAATACAAGGTGTTGTAGCAGGAGGCAAGCAATAATATCGCAGCCTCAGGGTTATTTGTCAAGTGGGGAAAGATGCCACCTAGCTGGCCTCTGCTTCAGCTTTTCTCTGCATGCTGGCCTCCATTATGTTTCTCCTGGCAGAGTAGAACCTCACAGCTTACGTCAGCAAGCTCATGATTATTTCTCCGGCAAAGAAGAGAGTCACAGAAGCAGCATTTCATAAGCAGGGAGAGCTTGTGAAAGTTAAAAGCGGAGTCAACATTGTTAAATTTGATTATCTGCAGTTATACCCTCAACAGATAAGCTGAGATGCCTGGAGAGTTTCCCAATCAGGCTAGTTATGTGAGAGCCAGTGAATCATTGATTTAACATCTTATACAAAATTTCAGGATATTCTGTGAACTCTTAGGCTGATAATGGAAGTGTCAGCTTCCAGAAATCAAAATATCTGTGTTGGCAACAGACATCTTAGTATGGGG
The DNA here is from genome assembly GCF_964188355.1 of Buteo buteo. Classification (NCBI taxonomy): domain Eukaryota; kingdom Metazoa; phylum Chordata; class Aves; order Accipitriformes; family Accipitridae; genus Buteo; species Buteo buteo. The sequence goes on from NC_134172.1 coordinate 66,202,404, forward strand.
AGTAAGACTGTTGAACTAAAAAGGGTTAACAAACAAGCTGACAACATATTTTGCTATTGCAACTGCTAATATTAGAAATGATCCTCTTACAAACAGCATGTTTCCAGCAACGTGCAGAATACCTGTTTTATTTACAGCTGCACAAACAGAACTGTGGAAAATTGGAAATGGTTCTAGGAAGGAACCAGAGCCCTGAACAGCCTGCCCTAATGAGACTTCAGAAGCTCTCAATTGATTTACTTTATCAAAGGGAAACTGAAGAAGTGATTTGATCAGTGCCTGCATGGGTCAAGATTTCAAATGCTCAGAGGGCTCTTTAATCTAACAGGAGGTATAATAAGATTCAGTGCCTGCAAGTCAAAGCTAAGCAAAAATCAAATTGCAATTAAGCAATGTTTAGACAGTGAGGGTAATTAACCATTGCCACAACTTTTGGGGTCAGAATGGAATCACCATCTCTTGAAATGTTTTAATTCCGATTATTTCTTGGAACTGTATTCCATCTTTGATATGCAACGAAATATGGTGGTAGGTGTTCCTATCAACAAAACAAGGACATATGACTAGAAATAAGATGTGCATATGAAGTATAATCCAAAAAAAACCCTCATGCACGATTCGGTATGTTTAGTAGTTTCTGAGTATTAGAGTGAATTATTTCAAACATCTTTAAAAAAAAAATTCTTTTCTTGATTTGCTATTGTCACTGAAAGCTCATAAAAGGCATGCATGCTTTAGAGGCACTGCCGAAACTTTAGTGAAAGTCTTGGCCAATTTGAGTCCTATAAACTCATCCTCATTTGCAAGGGAATGGGGGCATGTTTGTCAGAAAGGGACAGAGAGAAGGGACTACGGAAGATGGCTGTGACTTGCCTTTAGTGCAACACTTAAAGCAGAACTTTGCTGAGGGGCTGGTATTTTTGTTGTCCTTTCCAGTATTAACGGTACGAAAAGGAATGAGATGTGGTTTATAGCTTCAACCTGCAGGAAAAGCAAAGCCTGTTTGCAGGCCCTCCAAAGACACTTCTGGTTGATTGTCCTAGTGAGAGATCAGTTTGCTGCTACCTCCCCTCCTACCTGCACTTTGAATTGTTCACAAAATTGCTGTAAACAGCACATCTTGAGAGAAGGTGTCATCCCTTGTGTGAGTGCCTCATTAACCATGCTTAAGTTCAGGCTCATAGTGTGATTAGATGGAGAAGGAACAATATGTTTCTTGCATCAGGCTTTATTAGCAGAACATATGAATGCTAGGCTTGCCTCATACATAGCAATTTGTCTCCATAAAAGCCCCTCCACTCTTTCCTTGGCCCAGATAAAATGCTGGTGGGAATAACTGACAGCTGTCCTCAGCTGGTACAAGTGTTGGGCTTGGGTTTTCTTTCAGGTAGTGCAGAGGCCATTGAAGATGTGTTTGTCACGAATGTCCAGAGGAGGTGATCTGCTGCCTAGTTTCAACTCTGTGTGTAATAGGGTTGAGAGTAGGATGACCCAGATTGTGTGACACTTCTTTTTTTTAAAGCAGAAACACTTGGCTGGGTGAAAGGCACACAAACGGTGTGATGCCATGGACCATGCTGCAAGAGCTGTTACTACAATCAGTGGGTTTTGTACCATTTTTTTATCTGTCTGACCAAAGAGATGAGAAGCACAGTTGTCACTATAAACTTAAAGGCCAGAGTCAGATCCCTCTTTACTGCAGAGCAGCTTCTTCTGGTTCCAGATTCATAATGTGGGTACCTACTTTGAGGGAAGTTATTCTGGAAAGGGGGGGTTACTGCTTTCCTGGTTTTCACCTCTCCCTGTGATACTTCTTTCCAAGAAGAGAGCCAAGTATACTAGAATTAAAGGATCTGATGAAGAGAGAAATTAATAATTGCCTGCAAAGGAGCTGACTGATCGGAGCTACATTTTACAAGTAGCCTGTGCTCTGCTTGTGCCCTTACCGTATTAGCACTAGAACCGCACATTAGTTTTAAGACTCCCTCTCGAATAGGGATATTGTAATGTTTTTTAATTGGGGCTGATAAAAATGTGGCATTACTTGCAGGCTCGTCGGAGAAGCCAATTGTGAAATTGGGTTTGTATTAAACCTAATGATGGAAAATTAAGCATAGTACGTCTGTTGGAAATGGTCCGCGATAAAAATCTTCTCCTCTCCATTACAGGAGGTTAATAGGGAATAGGGGAGGAAAGATGCGCTGGGAAAGCGAATCCAACTATGGGAATTAATAAGCCTTGAAATTCCCTCTGTTCAGAGTTCTCGCACCGTCATTAGTTGGAGCATTAGGGATGTTTATACAAATGCTTTGGATGTTACTCTTCCTTAAATCCCAAATTTATTCACATTTTGTATGTGAGGGTTGCTTTGCTAGAGCCGTAGCTCTGTAAATCTCTGAGTGTCCTGGGAATGTGACTGTGTTCGTGTGAACCTGGGATCCAGAAATCCTTAAATTCAGTAGCCTAATCTTCAGAGCAGATGATCACTTTGTGCTAATTTATTTCAGAAGCAGCAGGATGTGTTCAGCATCTCTGATAATTCAACCACCAGACTTATTTATCTCACCCTGGAGATCAGCTAGCCCTGCAGCAGTGTCCACTGCTGGCATTCCTTCTCATAGTCCTGCAACTTCAAAACAGAGCATATGCCTGTCTTGATATCTTCCCCCTAATATAACAGTAAACCAGCTAAAGCATTATGTGTCATGTTTTGTCATGTCGTTGTTTTGCCAGCTGCTGGGAAGGCAGTCTAATGCCCTCATCTGTCTGCTCCTACCCACCTTTGCAATGAGGGACGCGGCAGAGATCCTGACTGCTGCTGATCAAAACTCCATGGTGATTTCTCAAGGATAGCAACGTTTACAATAGCATTCTGGCCATATTTCTGCCTCACAAAAATCACCCTGAAATTGCAATTTGATTTATTTAGTCTTTATCCCTTCAAAAACATGACTGTGGTATTGCTGACAAGGGATAGTGTTTAGGCTCTTTGTCAGTAAGCTTTCTGTAAGAAACAAGCCTTGGTATGCAGTCCTAAGCGGGTTTTATGAACAATCTGTGGGAGATATGTTTTCTGTTTGCTAATAGTTTGGGTCTGGGTAAGACCAGAACGAATTGATGCAGACTGTTAAGGCCTGTATGTGCGAAAGGACCCGAGTATCTCAGATGCCTGTAAGCATAGGAAAAACCAATGGTTTATTTAGCCAACTGTTTACCTTTGGTCAATTCTGCTAGATAAGAAACGGAATTTTTCATTTAATCTGAGTTTCTGTTGTTAAAAATAAATATTGTGACAGTCAATTGTTTGGTTATTTAAGTTCTTTTCTATTAGTTCACCAGGAATATTTTGCTGTCTATATAGAGTTTTGCTGGGGATATGAGAGGTTACAATTCCATCTGCATAGTGACAGAGATTTTTTTTAATCCATTTCTTTCAAAAAGAACCTTTTTCTGTTATGTTTACATATCTGAAATTTAGGTTTCTGCATGCAAGATAACTATTTTTATACTGGTTTATTATTTCTGATAATATTACATCTTTGTAATTGACATGTAAATTTTAGGCCTGAACTAGCCAAGCAGTTTAATTTGCCTCTAACATCCTGTGTGACTTATTTGAAATGCTAATAATTTGTTTCCTATTAACTTGGGCCCCTTTCAGTTATCTCATGCTGTACACCCGAAATCCCGCTTGAATATCTTGCTCATCTCTATGTATCTTTGAGTCACGTTCTTTGCAGGTTTGTGAAGAAAGGTATGTAATTCAACTGGAGTCATTACACAGAGCTCACCCTTACAAAATGTGCGATTTCACTCTATGTGCTGTACCCTCATTAGCCTGATTGGCTATTTACTCTTTTCCTATCTCTTTGGGTTTGTCTCCTCGACACAAAAAAAAATATTCAAGTGTGATTTAGTCTTTCTAGGCAGCTGTAGGCAAGTGTGTGTTTCCTACTTATTTTTTTACTTTCTTGTGCCTGCACCAGCCTACGGGGTGGTGAAGAAACAACTAAACAAACGGAGCAAGAATGAGAATGGCAATACCAGATAGGTGAAAGCTTGTTTTGCCTCCCTGTCTTTAAAACAGACAGTAGCCATGGAGAGATGACCCAGCCGACCCTGACTATCCAGACCCACCCATACCGGAGCTGCGAGCCGGTGGAAATGTCCTACCCCCGGGGGCAGTTCCAGCCAGCCATCCGAGTGGCCGACCTGCTGCAGCACATCACCCAGATGAAGCGAGGACAGGGCTATGGATTTAAAGAGGAGTATGAGGTGAGAGGAACCTTCGCTCACAGAAATGAGTAGAGAAGTTGCACTCGCAAAGGCTAGATGCTTGGGAGGGGAGGAGAACTTTTTAAGAGCTTCTTTTCCTTAATTTACTTACCCTCTTAATCCTTTCCTTTCTCCATCTCATTTCTGTTTATGAGGGTAGGATTTTACAGCGCTAGCAATCCTTGGTGGTGCTCTAGTCCAAAGAAAAGGTGTTTACTACAGCAGTAAGATAATGACATTGTGCTCATCCGTTAGCATGTGCCCTCTCTCCCATAAAAAGCAGACAGTAAATATTTAACAGGTGCTGAACTCAGTGAAGGACTTGGAGTCCCATAGTCCCTTACTTCTTGATGTGCTTTTGCTGACAATAGTGCAAGCCAAGCTTTAAGAAATGGAAGGGTTTTCACTTGAGCTTTTGGGGAGCTCCAAATACTCTGTAATGATTGATCAAATTAAATCACAGCGTAATGACCTGAATGCAGAATTGTAAAAAGGCAAGGGCAGGAGCCTTGTGTACCATAAATGAAGGTGGAGTTTTCTGGTGTGCTCAAACCTCTGGCTCAGAATACGTTCAACTGATGTACTCTTCCAACTCCATGTGAGGAGAGAAGCAAAGAGTAACCTGCAAAAATGAAAGCAGCCCTCCTCTCCCCACCTCTTCCCCTCAAGCTGGGATGACCAGGAATGCAATCCAAATGACAAGAAGAAACATGACACTGGGGAGGAGTTGGAAGAGGAATATACATTTAGAGCAGAGAGAACAGAAGAGGGAAATAGCATCAAACATATGTGAGACTTTGCTCTCGCAAGCAATAATTATAATGAATGTAGTAAGCTTGTGGGAAGGCAATAAGCAATTAATATGCATAGTGGCATTAAAGCTACTTAAAAATAACATAACAGCTGTGAAAAATAAGTTACTTAATGAAAACAGCTCACTTTTCCACGCTGCAAGTAAGAGTCCATGGGGTTTGTACCATTGAGGCTGGGTTTTGCTGTAATTGAGAGGCAATCTTTTCCTGGTTGTCACCAGGGAGTATTTTTTTAATCAGATGGCATCAAAGACTGTCACAACAAATGTTTCTGGTAACTGTATGTTAACCAGGTCTAGTCACTCATGCCCCACAATCAAGCACACTAATTAAACTATCAATACAAAGAGCTCTGTTTAATATTGAAAAAGGGTAATAATTCTCTTAGGAGATTTACTTAGCCCCCCCTTGGCCTCCATTTCCATGAATAGTACCCACAACTACATTCTGCTCAATTACAGATGCCCTAAGATCTCGTTTTTGATGTTCAAGAAGAAAACAGGTGCTGGCATATATGTAATTTTCTGGCACTGGCATTGGTAATTATCAAAATAGCACATTAGCATGAAAAATGTCAATACAACTTTCAGCTCCACAAGTTCTGCCTTTCCCAGAAAGTGCTATCCACATACGTATATAATAACGATGACATTATATAGATTTGCATAATTCCTTTCTTTACAAAAAATAGCTTGGAGAATGCCACATCTCTCAAATCACATGCACTGTTCTACCCTTCAGAGGTAATTGCCTGAAGTAGCAGTCATTTTCGATGGTGGAATTTGGTTTTTAGAGCATGGGACACCAGCAGTGCTTCAGCTCCAAAAAGCTTTCAGCCACCACCAGCAATACCACAAATGCGGGGAGGATGTCAAGGCGTGTTATAACTCCTGGGAGGTGGGAGGTTTAAGCTGGCTAAGAGCGGTGTCTCAGACTGGAATCTGGAGGAACACAAAGCTGCAAAACTGGCTTTGCAAAAGGTTTTGCAGAATGGTTGATAAAATCATAAAAAAGGATTTGATGTCTCTTTTAAAATATGTTTTCATATACTACTATCAGTGTCACCTCCAAATATGGTTTTTCTTCTAAGGAGCTGATTTTCTACTTTGCAAATTGATAGCATAAATTACAGCCTATTTAGTGACGTTACCAAATAATTTTACTCTCATGAAAAATCACTTTGAACAGAGAGTATCAGTCACACGTGACAGTCTCTTATCTCTGTACATTCCCATCTCCACTGAGTAACCTGGAAATTGCCTTCCATATTTGTTTAAAGTATACCTTCACCTACAGACTATTGGAGCCTAGGCAGCATGTTTTACTGAGGGCATCCAGAAGAATATTTCTGGTGCTTGCATCTCGCATGTAACTCCACACTGAGATGAAAAGCAGGATGTGATTGTGTAAGCGGCGTCACTGCTGGTGTGAAGTGGATGATAACTGTTTGTGTGTGTGTGTGTGTGTGTGTGAACGTGGGAATCTGTCAGCACTTGCCGTGCATGTGTTATTTTGGGTCTGCCTGCGGCACCTGAGGCCAAAGTGTGACTTGGGCCTTTTTAGCTGCTGCTTCTGTTTAGCCATAAAACATGTAGACCACAAGAGAAAAATATATCACTGGCACTGGATGTAGATAGCACTATTTGGGATTAGGCATAGCTGTAAACACTTAAATGGGACATGTTTAAATGTTACCTGTTCCTTTTTTAGAACATATCGGCCCTGATTTGTTGTGAGCTGTGGGACTAGTCCCACAGACTTACTGTGAGCACCAATTACTGGCTACGGAGATAATAAGCTTAAGCATCCAAACTAATTTTCTGTTATGATTTAGGATGTCACTAAAGTACATTCTCCTGATGCATTACTGAGACCATTTAGTTATTTTGGATTTTGTGGCTCCTTCCTCAAGCATCTCAGTATTGCGAGTCGTCAGCTTATTGAAGTTACATCTGGATTTTAACATTTTCATTTCTCGTTGGCTACACATCTTCTGTCTGGTCAAAAGAAAAGATCCTGAGGTTCAGGCTATGATGTGACATTGCAAAATATTTGGCAGCAGGGAGTTAGTTTAGAAGCTGTCCTTGGACAATGCTGTCCTAAGGCTTTGCTACGAACTGGAATGGGGAACTGAACTGGCTGAAATATTTCTTTTCAGGTTATAATTTTTTACCCAAAGCAGTTTTTAACCCAGGGTCACAGCAGCGTCGGGGAACAGTTTTGCCACCACTGTTGAGAAGATAGTGACTGCAGGGAGAGGGCCAGGTCTCTGTGGCATGCTTTGAGATGAGCAGCAAGGCTTTTAATTGATATCGTTGCCTTTGGCAGCAATACTGCAGCGTTGGGGTAGATCAGTGCAGATGAATGATTCAAGTTTTCGTATTTAAATTAAAAACAAACAGCGAACTAACTAAATGCGTCCATTGGAAATTTAAATTGGCTTGCAATAAGCCTCAATTTAATGTGAACACTTTAGTTAGGTTTGGGCCGTGGTGCTTAGAAAGCTTGATTGAGATGAAGCTGACTTTTAGAGATCTGTCCTTGTAATTTCAGATAAAAATTAGATCAATTTAGTTTAAAAAGCTTTTGTGTAACATGAATTCCACTGCTGGGAAGATATTTTAGTATAAATTTTACAAAAATTCTCTAAAAGAAGAAAAGCCTAAAAATCAAGTCCAGATTTTTCAAAAGTGAAATTTTGCTGTTAACAAATCAAAGAAAGAAGGGGGAGTGTTTCCTGTGAAATGCGGATCAAATACCAACACCTGAGTGATCTTCCCTGACTTACTATTGCTGATAATGCAGAGCGAAACAGATAGATTAACCCTTTTTGCTATTATAGCAATACTTATTGTACAAAAAAAAGCTGAAGCAACAAAATATTAGGTATGTTCCTCTTTTTCTGGATGCAACCAAATTATAATTGATATTTTTGTCTTTGTATTTCTAATGCAGTTTCAATTCTTGATGCTGCATTTTTAGCGATCTCACAGAAAAATTATTTGCACTGTACCACCCATGTACGTGCAGTTACTCCAATTTGTTCATCTGGTATGTATAAAAGTAGGGGTATAAGGTACACCTATGCAAAAGCAGTTTGTGTTCCTCACCAACCAGAGCTGTGCTTCCTTTCTTCAGAGATGGATAGTTCTGTGAAAAGCAGAGATTTTTTGGTATTGAATCAGATGAAAAATCCTGGACTCTTAAATATTTGGAGGCTATATCAGGCAAATATAAAACTATCAATTTCAATGGAGAATTTCACGTTCAGATCACATGAAAGGATAGGGTTTGTTGAAGAGGGATTTATTGGACCTGAATGTATTTTCTTTGGCCAAGATAGCTTCTCCCATGTGGTAGTCATGAGAAAGGATTTTCTTTTTTTTCTTTTCAGATGGCTATGATTAGATGTCTAATGACTGTTGCCATTCTCTGGTCAATCTGCTGTAATTTGATATTAGTGGAAAAATAAGACATCTTTTTCGTTAGTCTTTGAAGATGAAAATGAACCTTCCTCACCTCTTTTCTTTTACTTGGGGATTGTTTTGTTGTGTGTGGGTTTGTTGGTTGGGGTTTTTTTGCTCAGAAGATGAGCTGTTATTTGGAAACAGCTGTCTGTAAAGGAAATATATGTGTGATCAAAGCCTTCACCAATTACAGAGTTATTACTCTTTCTCCTGGGCTTTTGAATAGGAACTCACTGTCCCTGTCTTTTGTCAGCAATGCTCATGGCAGTGCTGCAGTGCCTGACATTTTCTGTCCTGGAACCCCTTTGGGGAAAATTCACAACGATCTGGTCTGCCAGGGGTTTGCTCGTATTAAGTTTAATTGTAATGTCAGTGTAGTAGATCCTAATAATTGTGTCTCTCTGCTATTGCATTCAGGCACTGTAATAGACCTGGATGGCTTGTGAAGATGAATAGAAATTCATTTTCTAGCACAGCTGTGTCAAACTACCCACTGCTAGCTAAGGCAGATATGATTCTACAATGACTGCGGTATAAAACCCCCATAATTCCCTAGGGAGCATAAACAATACAATTTATAATGTTGCTGTTGTTTTTAGTAATGCAGAATCATGTTAGGGAGTAGATCTTGGAGGATGCAGATCTATAGAGGCAATTCAGTGCAAGCTGTTCTTCTCCTCACCTGTGTTTTTGGCACAAGTCAAGGCTGGGCTGGCTGCAGCTGACAGCAGCGGTTTGCAGGTCGTGGCTTTCCATCCAGTTGTGATGCCGGCGATACCCAGGGAGCTGGTGCCATTGCTGTTCCAGCAGAAAGCGCTGCTGTGCCTGCTGCTTTGATCTGCCCGTGCTGACATCCCCAACCATCCTGACACAGGGAGAGGGATCATCCTGCTTACAGGCATCGGGGCCATCTTCCAAGGAAAGCAAGACCATCCTCCAGCCAGATCCTGTGACGACTGCTGTTTTCCTGACTCTGCCTTGAAAATCCTCCCTGGACGTGTCTCAAGGGGAAGGTGGCTCATTTGAGTGTGTTCAAATTAGTTGTAGGCCCAAGCTGTAGGGTAGGGTAGGTTAGCACCATGTGCTGCCAGTTTCCTTACCCCATCCATTCTCAACTAAAAGAGCAGATTTTAGGAAAATAACTACTTATTTTCATACTTCATGAGCATGTTTTACCTCCTTTTGCCTCTCTTGCTTACACATGATCTAAAACCCTGGCTTTTTTATTTTTCCCCAAAGAAAACCAGCTAGTGGTTTGTATTGCATCATTCCATTATTAGTATAGAAATAGGTGAAACCACTGTATTTGTTTTCAACTTAGATATGAAAGACTGAGCACTATGCTTCAGCCATCTGGGTTTTCTTAGAACTGTATGTATGTGAAATCTCCACAGACCATGTTCTACAGGGGAAATGAGGTTAACCTGTGACTGTGCAACGAGAAACAAATTGCTCTGATCCTTTTAGATCTGAAGTAGCAGGAGAAAAATGATTCTTCACTGGCAGAAGCCAAGAGATGCAAATGGTCTGCACGAAGCTCTGCTTTTTGAATTAGTGGATGCGCCCTTTCCTCAAGAACAGCTGTTTGCTTGGTTGACTACTGAATTATGCAGAGCCTTTATTTTCGCCCTGCTCAGTCATCTTAATCCACCTGAAGGCATTGGCCAGATTTTTATAAACACTCCACTATTGTTTATTTTGCAGGCACTACCTGAGGGGCAGACAGCATCCTGGGATACAGCCAAGGAAGACGAAAACCGCAATAAGAACAGATATGGAAACATAATCTCCTGTAGGTGTAAATTCACATTAAACTGAGCTTTCTGTAAGATTTTATATGCATCCTGTGGAAAAGGGTGTGTTTCAGAATATCACTAAAAGCTGGTTTACAGTGCTGAGCATTCAGTAGTTCGATCTGTTTGTTACAGGCTATGTTTCTATGATTTTTTTTCCCACTGTTTTAAATAAAGTCATGGCATGACTTTACAGATTTTACATATTTTCTATCTGCCTTGCTTTGTGCTTAATGTTTGTGATTTAAGGGCTAAAACCTTTTGTCAGATTTTGCCAGTGGGTGATGATGCCTGTCTCCTGTCCTTCTTTACTACATAACCTGGAACTTTCACTGCCACAAATGGGAGCACAAAAGGAGATGCAGATATATCAGCTTTTTAGATATGGATCAGAGATCAGATTTTCTCCTTCCCTTGTGGTCAGTAACCAGTGGAGCAGTCGCTGCTTGTCCCCAGAGAGCTGATTTGATGTGCAAGACAAGTACAGCTTCTGCCTCAGAATCACAGTAAGGCAGCTGAAAAGGCACTAAAGCTTTTTAGTTTTACTTCTTTCAATAACCAGTTACTGTTGATGTTATAGGAATATTGATAAACTGCAGAACTGCAGGGCAGTGAAGAACTCCATAAAACCATTTAGGTCAGCTTTATTCTCCAAGTCAGGACTAGATTGACCTCTGTCATTTTTATCAGATATTTGTGAAGCCTCTTCCTAACAATCTCCAAAGTTTAGCTTTCCACAAGCTCTCCAGGCAGCTTACCCCAGTGTTTCATTATTCCTTATGATGACTGGGGAGAGGAGGTGAGGTGAGAAATAATTCTTTTTAAGGGCTTCTGAGCAGCATCAGGTTGGAGAAGCCAGGCCTGAGACCATCAGAACAAGGAATAAGAAAATAAATGAACGTGCCATCGATTTTCATGACTGGATAAATCTATAGAATGCTATAAGAGCAAAATTAAGTCATGCTGAGTGATGTATTTAGTACTGTATTTTTTTCTCAGGTTAAATATGTATTTCCTGTAGAACAAACAGATTTTACTAAAGAATTAAAAAAAACCCCTTGGCCACAAAGGAAGATCATCTCACACATAACTACTACTCTCTTTCTTTTAAGACTTGAAAGAAATTATTCATGTAACAGTTTTGGGGGAATGGCACAGAACAGCTCAGTTCAGGGACCCCATGGTAAAGATGAAGAAATCTGGAAACGGAAGATCAGAAGGTTGTGAGCCCTGATCTGATCCCAGTTCTGCTGCTGGCTTTCTGCATTGGTTGTGAGCAGGTCACCAGTTCCATCAGTCTTTGTTTCTCCATGTGGAAAATGGAAGTGATAGTACCAGAGTATTACAGTTAGTGTGAAAATTGTCTCCCTTAACTTCAGCTGCCTAAAAGCTCCACCTCGCTGTAAGTTTCCTGTGTTCCTAGTGGCAAAGAGAGATAGCTCCAGACAGAGATTCAATTAACCTGTCTATATGATTAGCTTGGATTAAATTAGTCTAAGACAGATAAATCATCCAACTATAACAACTACATACTGGATTGAAGATGGAAGTGCCATAGTATAAGGAAGGAAACATGAAAGACTCTCTGTTTCTCCATATGATTTTGAGGAAGCAGTTAACATGATGTGAAAGTGGAGGTGAAAAGAGACAAGACTGTGTGCAATAGCCACCATCTGATTTATGTTGAAGGTGGTCACACAGAAAACATTGAACTCCAAGTGAAATGTGAGAAGAAATTAAGGAAGCAAAATCAAGGAAGATAAATGGGGTAATATCTAAAGGGAAGGTGTTCACAAAGATGAATTATTGTCTAATGAAGAGTGATGTTAGCCTTTTACCTATAAATATAAATACAGTAGCAATACAGATAGGAGGTGATGCACCTGAGTAAGGGAATGCAAAATGTAATCAAAGTTAAGGAAGAAGTATCTGCACGGTATAAAACATCTGAAAAGAAGCTCAAGTTTGAGGGCTGTTGGGAAAGACTTCAGAATGAGGTTGAGAGGGTGGAAAGGCATAGATAAAGAAAGCAAGGTAGTGAAAGAGAGGAAGGATGCAGAAGAGTTGAAGTAAATAACAAAGTTGAGTGGGTTTTCTTCACTTCAAATACATATCAGAACAAAGAGTTTGAGGAGGAGACAACAGGTCTTCTAAAAGACAGCAGGAAGAATTTAGTAATGTGCAATAAAGAGTGATAAAATGGAGTGAAATCCTTGCTTTACTTTGAAGAGGCTAGGGAGAAGGAAGGGAGGATGCCTAAGGAAGGAGCATATCATTCATCAGACATTTTGTAAAACCATTTGGAAATTATCAGTGGTGTCACTGGCTAAGCCTTGAGCCAGACCCTACTGATGGGTGATGTTGGGCAACTTTCCTGAGTAAAGGCAGCAACAGGATCCAGAATAAAGAATTGATAGCAGAGCTGAGAATAGAGTAGTTCCCTCTGGCAGATTCTGAAAACGAATTGTGCTCAGTGGGTACAAACTGTGCAAAAGCCTGAGCAGAGGAGGGGAAGTGGAAAACAATTACACCCTTAGCTGCTTTGTTGTACTAGAATTGTAATTGTGGGTAAAACTCTGAGCATGCACCAGTTGCTCCTACCAGTTTATTTGGTAAAAGGCTGCAGATGGCAATTAACATTATTTATTTAACCACAATTACCATTTAATCACTCCTGGAACAAGATATCCCATGCCTTTTAGGGAGTGAATTGAAAAGTCAGGTTTTGATGTAACTTTTGTAACTGCATCAGAGACTTTTGTTAAAATGCGGGTTTGTAAGCTCTTGCAATAAGTAGCATTGCTCAGTGAATCACAGCAGATTATATCTTGTCTTTATGGCCTTCTGGGTAATAGTACACTTACAGGACTGTTTTATGTGGCTCACTGCTTTCCCAGGGCTGTATTAACATCATGCCTCTCTATGAAAACCTAGATCTTACTGCCAGCCCCATCATCTGCTGTTCTTACATTTGCAAACCAAAACTGCAGATAAGGCTAAGTCCGTTCATGGAGAGGAGATGCAAGAGAGCTCCAAGCTCTCTCATGCTTTTAAGCCCAGCTTTTCAGGGTTCCCTTCAATCTGCAACACTGGTATGTTTTTTGGAGACAAGGAAAAGCTGAGGAGTGGATTTGGTGTCTGTATGACTACAGAAATCCACTGTTGTTGGTGGAAAGATGCACTGTAATTGCACAGATTTGCCATGCTGGAGGGAGCTGCCCTACTTGAACTTTTTGTTATACTGTCAGTGTCTACAAGGTTTGTTCCTGCGCTTTGGGTATAAAAGCTGTAAACACAAAGACAGTTGTGGAGATGCAGGATTTTTCTTTCAGGGGCGAGGGTAGGTAGGGGATCCATTTATGTGCTGAATCAAAGTGATTTACATTTGCTTTAGGACCTATATTGAGGCCTTCAAAGTGCATCAGCAAGTGGTTTTTAGGGGAGGGATGTTGAGCTTTTGTGGGTTGAGCTGAACCCATTCCATAGAAGAGAAAACATCCAGAAGCTATATGGGACCTTTGGTTCTATTCTGTTTCTCCCCATCTTCTCCAAATTTAGAGTCATTACATGTAAGAGAGTGAAAACTCTCAGATTGGAGCTGAGAAAATGAAGACATCAGCTTGTGTTTTGCGTCGACTTACAGGAGAGCACTTTCTTTCCCTTCTTTCCTTTTCTTTTCTCCCTTTTCTGAGCATAATATTACAGGACAAGGTCAGCACTCACAGGGGTGCTATCTTCCAAGCATTTTTATTCCATGGTTTCTTCTGTAGTGCCTAAAGTCTTGCTTGTCTGTGCAATGTCCATGGTATGTGATCCTGAGGGGATGGGATATATCACACCATGCTATTACCCAGTTCTCAAGGCACAGTCAGGATCAGTGGGGATAGAAAGGGGAGGACAGTGTGTCCTTGAGCAGGCAAATCATCATTTCGTACCAGAACTGGGTTGATTCATTTCAAAAGATGGCTGTATTTCTCCGTTGACTATGTGGGGAACCTTGACAGCCAGTTTAGACTAGCTGCCTAATATTTAGATGGTGAAAGTTGTGTGAGATTAATCCAGTGCTGGTATCAAAATGAGATGTGGAAAAATTGCAATGATATTTCAAATGATCGCTAATGGGAATTTTGACAGAAGTTTGAAACGATAACATTTGTGTGCTAAAATGGGAACACAATGCTTTTCAGTGAAATTCTTGTCATTTTTGAAATCTGTTTTAAGACCAATTTTCAGTCAAAGTACTTTTCATACAAATTTAGAGTTCTGCTAACTTGCGTACAGACTATAGTAAACAGGGCGAAATAAAATCATACATTTGTTAAAGTATATTTCCATTTTTTGCAGTCCTGAGTGCTACAGACATGCAAGTTTTCTTCTGTTTCTCCCTCCATTTTTAAAGTTTCTTATAATCCATTTGTAACACATGGTTATATGATGTCTGATAAATTTACAGAAGACTTGAGCGACGCTTTCATTTTGGTATGCCAAATGTGTAGTCTCCTTAGCTAGTGTAGTCCAGTGGATAGGGTGCAGAATTAGAAATAAATTTTAACCATTGTGAGAAGATATAATGAAGACATTTGCTGTTCTTTAAAAAGCCCTTTGAAGTCTGTAGACAAAAAAACCTAAGTACAGGATTGTTACTGCTAAGAGCATAATAAGTTGCATCGGGTTTTGCAACCTTCTCCATTAAAAAAAAAACCCAACCAAAAAACCAAAAACAAATTCCAAAGTTTTGTGGAAAAAAAGGGATTTTCAAGGTAAATTATTTCATGAACTTTTATCCAGACTGTGCTCCTAAACTTATGAACAAGATTAAAGACACCATTAAGACATCATTAGTATTTTGTGTGCTTAGCATATACACAGATTTTTTTTCTGCTGCACTGTTCACACTTATAAGAGAAATAAATCTCCCACAGGAATTAATCTCATTTTTGTAAAATATGCAATGAAATATTTTGAATTCTGACTTCCTGAAGCAAAGTTCAGCTAAAAGTATTTTTCATTTGGCCCCCGAATATAATTGGACCTAAATCTGAATGTCTCCTTTTTTAAAAATTTCATTAATTTCCAATGATAATTTCTTCTTCCTTTACTGTTTTTCACATATAGAATAGCCACATTTGGATTAAAGGGGGAAAAACCCAACAACCCACAACACTTTTTACAGCTACAGAGCATCTTTTCCTCCATAATTGTCTTAAATACATAGGCCTCTTCTGCAGCCTGCTTCTCAGGTCTTTCACATCCAGCTCCCTCAGGAGGTATTCATCCTGTCTAAGTTTTTAACTAAAGAGTGGCTCAAAGACCTGAAACTTAATTTTGGGGTTTGGTTCTATTAAATGAAGAGAGGCAGGTTCTTCCTTGAGGCCTATTCAGAGCACTTCAGCTACACACCGTGCGTAGACACTGTCTTTGTCCCACTTAAAAAATCAACCTGAGATTCTTTTCACTTGTCATTAGGGTCATTTTTGGTGTCATCACTTTTTAGTTCTAGTGTTGCAAAAGTTAAGATTTCCATAACGTTATTATATCGTGGCATCACAAGAGGAGTTAGTAAATGTTCCTCTCCCAGCCATTAGCTGTAGGGTTTGTTTTCATTGCTTTTGTTCTGTGTGATTCTTAACTAGCTTAGTTTGCTGCCTTGAATTGCAAGTGTGAAATTGTCTACAGGAGATTTTGTGTATTTCATCTAGATGTCCAGTTCAATCAGCTCTTTGTCTGTCTTTGTGAACTGCTCTAAGTATAAATTCTTTTGTTGTCTGTCTAACCACATGATTTACTGCAACTCCTAGTGCAGTTGCCTTGAGCGCGGATAATTGTCTAGAGTTGGGAACAACATCAGCACTCTGAGAAATATACCTACTTCCACTGTGTCTACGAAGGTTGTATTTATTAATACAAATGTAACAGAGCTTTGGATGGATTCACCTGTGTAACCTTTTTTGAATGCAAATACGGGATTTGATAAATACAGCAATGTGGCTGTATTTTTGGGGTGTGAAAATGTCACCCAAAGAATGAACAGTGTATGAGAAGCATTGCTTTACATAACTGAATGAATTTTTAATATATACCCAAATCTCGGTTTTCAGAACTGCATGCACGTCTGTCTTCACAATTGTTATCTGATTCTATGTTTAATTAAGTGATGACTAAAACCCTTTTTGACTAAGTTACTGCAGAATCACACCTCATATTTTTATGTTTCATTGCTATGATTCTTTTTAACTGAATGTAAATCATGCTTAGGCCTGTATTTTGCAAAGTGCTTCTAAACATTAATGCTCTACTGACTGAGAACTAGGGTCTACAGAGCTGGTAGAGAGGGAATAAACTTAGTGGACTTTGTATTGTACTTCTTTAGAAATCCTTTAAAAATGAGCCCAGCATGCCCAGCAGTGACCTCTGTAACCCAGTAGCTTTTGCCAAGCAACTGGCCCTCAGATAGCGTTTCTGCAATTAATTGCATACCAGTGCTGGGATTGCCAGACCAAATCAGCTCAACAGCCCAGCAAACAGAGTATCTCCTGTGACAGAGCCCAGCACCAGCTGTTCCAGAGAAAGATCAAAATATTCCCTTGGTGGAAAATCATGACATAATCTGCCCGCTGGGGTAGTTCCTTTCTGCATCTGAACTTGTAGAGCATACTGGGAGATGAAAAGATTGTTGTTTTATTGCCTTATCTAAAGTAACTTTGAAGTCCTTAAAAACATGAACATTGCTAATTTTTTTTTTTTAACGCTGCCTTTATGCCATTCTGTTGCCATGAGTTCTGTGGGTTGCATAAAGGAACATTGCTCTGATTTCCTTTGGTATTTCCTTGCAGGTTTCCGGGTTGCCCCATTTCTTATTTGCAGGATTTCATTTGCCATTTTACCTTCCTTAATCTTTTATACCTCTGTTGTGACCTATTTATTTTTATCCTGATCTTGACAGTTTTAGCTCTTGCCTCAGTTTCCATAGATCAGATGAAGGCAGGCAGGCTATTACTTCCAGGCATGAAGTTGGCTTTTGTAATGGAGATACATCCTGCAAAGATCTGTCCTAAGACCCCCGAACCAAGCAACATTTCTGGTCTGTGTAAAAGCTCAGTAAGTTTTATGGTGATAGCAGTGAATTTAATGAACGCAGAGTACAAATGAACGCTAACCTAAGGATCTAAATATTACAACTTAAACACAAAAGAAAGGGCTTGTAGGAACAGGAATATCTCTGATGTTCTTTCATTTTTTATTATTGTAAGTATTCAGTTATCCACTTGCAGGAATCGGTGGATAAAATGAAGCATTTACAAAGTCCTCTTTATCGTTACTGTCACTTTTTTTTCTTCCCTTCTTTCAGATGATCATTCAAGAGTGAGATTGCAACTGCTGGATGGGGACCCTCACTCCGACTACATAAACGCCAATTACATAGATGTAAGGCTCCTGGACATTCCCACTATGACAAAAACACTCCTCCTGACAATCTGCTTATGAATTTGGTGCATCTTACATAGGGACAGACTGTTGATCTGATATGAATGACAGCTGAACATTACACAAACACTGTGTTGTGACAGGGAGAAGGTTCTCAGGCTCTGGTTTATTCTGTCTGACCAGTCTGGACAGATGGAGGTTTCCTATGTTTGACAGATCCACCAACATAAGTGGAATGTGGGCTAAATGCCATATGCAGAAATCAGTATCAGCCTTTCACAATAGCATTAGTAGATACATAAGACTTATTGACTTCTTATAAAGTTTCAGTGCAGAAGGCATGTAAATAGATTGACTTATTTTTTTTTAGTTTTATAAAATAAGATTCAAAAAGCAGCCTTCCTCACACACACAGAATGATCAAATCAACATGTGTTTCTTGTATGCAACTCCTAATTTGTAGGAACATGACAACGTTCAGAGGAGTTTCTTTAAGGGATGAAAAATACACCTAATAAAGTTAGATGAGACTGATATGCAGCATTTTCACGCAGAGGCAAATGCACACCTTTCTTCTTTTTCAAACCAGAAGGTGCAACTTTTTGCCTATTAGTTTTCAGAGTTGCCCACACGTTAGTCACAGGGCTCATGTTTCTTTGAGGAAATAGTGAAAACTGCCCCATTCCTGTTTCCTTTTTGGCATAATAAGATCTTATTATTCAGCCTGAGCCAGATACCATCACTTAAAATATCACAGGGCAACCTAGTTGCCTATCTTCACTCATTCGATAACCAGTGTTAGTACACTGTTAAGTGTGCAGTTGTTGGTACCTGGGAAGTATAAAAATACATGGTGTGCTTTGTCTGAGCTGTGATCTCACAGACTATCACATATTTTCTTTTTTTCCAGGGCTACCACCGGCCTCGCCATTACATTGCAACTCAAGGCAAGTTCATTCTTGTATGTCTAAATATTTGTAAAACCACTGCCGTTTTAGGCTGTTGTAAGAGCTATTTATAGGGTGACATCTTCTATTCTGGGGAATGTCTGAAAACTTGGTATAGGGGCACAGAAGGGAAGGATATAGCATGTTCTAAGACCTTCAAGGCACTCAGTGCAAAACTTCAGCTACAGGAATAAAAAATACTACAGACTTAGAGGTGACAGTACAATCTATAATGTGTCCTTTGTGCATGAAGTATGAGATTAGAACTAAAAAGGACTTTACGGAGCTTGGGTTTACCTTCTGGAGTGAAATTGCTTGGGGAGAGCAGAATGAATAAGCTGGTGACTGATGAACTTTTGGTTAGTGGGAACTAGTAGGAAATGCATTTGAACACCACCTTGTATAAGTTAGTTGATGAGTTTCCTATGCCTTTGGGGGGGGGGGAGGGGGAAGAAAAAAACGACACAATTCAATGCTGAGGGCTATCCATGTTAGATGACAAACCTCCCTAATCCTGTTCTTTACAACAGGGTACTGTTTTCCTGCATCACTGGCCAAACTCTTATGCCATGACCACTTCGTCTGCCATTATTTGTCCTCATTTTTGTGCATTCTGTACCTGCAAATGTGATGTTCACAGAGTCTTAAATTCTGCTTTATGACTTCATTGCTGGCTAGTCCCTATTGAAAGAGCAAAGAAACATATTAGAATAAAACTGGCATTTAAGCATGTACGGGTATACGGAATACAGCAAGGCAGAGAACATGGAGGATGGAGTATGGGCAGAGTGGGCGAAAGGAGTCCGTAGGAGGATTTCATCTACAGTGTAGAACAGAGGAAGAAAACAAGGGCAGAGAGATGCTCTAGTCTAATAAAACTCTTGTGAGTACTGGCTGTCTGGCTGTTGGAACCTGAAATTTTTCGCTCTGGGGGAACATCAGAAAAGGGCTAATTTCTGCATGTTTTCTTCCTTCTTCATAATTAATAAATATTAAAATGTGAAATGGAGGAACTTTAGTGCTGCATCAGGTACAAATTTCAATACAGCCTTAATTACAGACTCACTATAGGGTGCATCCATGTCCCACCACTTGCACATGATTACCTACTGGAACTATCTCCAGTGTTTACAATACAGGCATCACATCTCTTTCCAGGGTGCTAGAACCTTAAATACCCACTGTGAGGAAGGATGAGGTGTCTGATCTCTCAAAGAGCTCCAGGCTGTTCTGTGTCTCCAACCCCAAATCGCAGAGGATGGCTCTGAAAGGGAGAGTAGGATTCTGTGGGACCAGGGCAATGGCTGGGGAACAGCTGAAAAGAGTTGGTGGTATTCGATACACTCTCTTGAGATGTCCTTTTGTCTTTTCTCCTGCCCCAGGGCCAATGCAAGAGACAGTGAAGGATTTCTGGAGAATGATTTGGCAAGAAAACTCTGCAAGTGTTGTTATGGTCACCAACTTGGTGGAAGTGGGCAGGGTAAGGGTACCACTTTCCCAACATATAAAGCCAAACCAGTGCTGGGTATAACACAGTGCTGCTATTCAGGCAAGCTCAGCAAGTGAAATGCCTTTTGCTTACTGTAGTAAGGGAAAGAATTAAGCCACTCTGGCTTTTTTTCTAAAATGCTGGATCTTGTAATACTTAGCTGCTTCCCTTCTAGACTGAAAAGGATCATGTTCCTGGTGTAAGTCTCAGCTTTAGCAGAGTTATACAAATTTATGCTAACTGAGAAACTGTCTCCTTTTTCAGTACAGAAGGAAAAATGTACTTCTGTAATAAATATTCTTTATCTGTATAATTTGAATACTTCTCTACCCACAAAAATCCGGAGGGGGGAAAACATGTGACTGGTGTTCAAACTATCAAAAGAGCTCTTTAAATGACAGTTCAAAGCCCAAAGTTTCCAATCACTTCAGAAGATCACTATTCTGTGGTGACAGGAGATTGTGCACAGCTGGATCCAGGGGCCACTCAGCACTGTTGGCATCCTCAACACCCATCACTTCACTCTCTTGAACTCAGATGAACCAGAAGTCCCTGTGTCAGCACAAGGCTATGGCCAAAGCCCACAATGGGAGCAAACATGTATAACTCAAAATGCATAGGCTTGACTTTAGGGAATAATAAGAAGGTATGTCTGGGGTTGCTTTCCCCAGCATATTCTTCCCACTCCTGGTGGTCTTTGGTTTAGACATTCTTAGCCGGAAACTGGAGCTCCTAAAAATTTTGTCCTGATGTTTGTCATCTTCCATTGCTTTGGTAATCAGAAAAAATTAAATGGTAGTTTACTCACAGCCATTAGTAATTCAGCTGCTTCATATTTGATTTCCTTTGGATCTTATGGTTGAATGCCAGCTGGTTCTGTTCATTTATTGTTATTTATTCTATTTTACCTCTACTGACACTTTGGTTTGAAATAAATGCCTCTGTGTAAAAAAAACAAACAACAAACCTACATTAATCATGTTTAATATTTATAAAACCCCTTCCAATTATGACTGGAACTGGAACATGAAACCTGCTTTGCAGTAGCTAATTGCTTCAGCTTTTATGTACTGTTCCACTCTTTCATGCTAGAGCATTTAATAACTTGATAGTCTTTGTTAGCCTAAACATCCCTTCTATAGCTTCACAGCCTTGGTTTTAATTTCTACCGTTAGTTTTGCACATGGCTTCTAAACGTGGCTAAGCTTGGGATATGTTCACACGATCAGGAGGTTTCTTTCTTGAGCCTTAGCTGAGGCCTGTCACAGCTGGTAAAATGTCAAAGTTGTGTCCACATCTGATAAGGAAAGCTTAGAGTCAAACAAATTTAATGTATCAACAAGTATCTCACAATCCCTATGAACTGAAATTCTTTGGCTAAACATAGAAGGTTCAGAATTACAGTAGCAATAGCAAGAGCATAAATCTTTCTCAAAAGGAATGGTGGTAGTGACTGCCAGGTATTCTGTAAACCTGATATATGGTCAGGTCATGTATAGAAATTTAAGGAAGACTATCTTAAAGAAGAGGAGCTAAATGCATCCTTTTAATTTGTATTCACAACAGAGGGAACTGAAAAAAATCCCCCCTCTGGTTTCTATATACAGTAAAGGAATTTTGATCTAATTTATACAGTTAATTTTGACAAGGTCTGTACATCAGAAGAAAGCCCAATTTGCGTTGGCTTCAGCTTGAAAGCGAAGTAAAATGTAGGTCAGCTCTGACTCAACTTGAGCTAGTTGCTCTTTATTTTCTTTTTTCCCGTCAGGTAAAGTGTGTTCGATACTGGCCAGATGACACAGAGGTCTATGGAGATATTAAAGTCACATTAATTGAGACAGAACCATTGGCAGAGTATGTCATACGCACATTTACTGTACAAAAGGTAAGGAAATCTTCAGTCAGCCAAAATTTTGATACAACGCTTAATTTGTGGTCAGGAATGTGAGCTCTGGGAAACATATCCAGAATGCTCTTGGAGATGGGAGCTGTTAGTATTTGGACAGTTTTCACTTCAGAAACCTAGATTTTTGACAGGGATTCCAATTTTGGACAAATGATTTTACATGAACATCTTGATGTAGCCACAAAAGTAGAATCCACAGTGCATGAAGCTTAAATGCATCCAAAAGCCGGCAGATAGTTGGTGGTATGCCAGGAATAATAACTGTTGTGTTTCACAGTGGCAAATTACAGATGAAAAAAGGTATCAGTTTAACTGGATGCCAGATAGGGTCCCCTTTCAACAGAAATAAAAATATAATAAAGGCAAGAGCATAAAAATTATCCCCAAATAGGCAGGATTTGGAAGATTTTTGTTACTTGTAATTACAAATTGGAAGTCTAAGTGTCAGAGTATTCAGGTCTGTCCAAATTACTCTCCAAACACTCAGTAAGTGGTTTTAAAGCTTTTCAAAAATTCCTGCTAAATGAACTTCAGCCACACTGGGAATATTGTTCCAGTTTTCTAATACATCAGCTCCATATTTCATTAAATCACTGAAAAACTTGGTAAGAAATGCTAATGCCAAAATCTGACAGCGAAGAGGACCTGCTGCTGGGTTCCACCTACCTTGCCTGTACGATAAAATGTCACAGCTAACTGACACTTCTGTGTTACCCTTTGCAGGGCATATACAAGTGGTGTCAATTTTCATGTACCAATAACTTGGTCTTGCCAGGAAAGCCAAGTAATGGGTCTGGGTACCAGTTTCTGCCCTTTTCACCACCAGCTGTAGTCTCAAACTGAGATTTTGTGGCAGGAGATGGCACAAAATCTACCGTTGCCTGGGGCATGCCCACTCTCCAGGTGTTCGTTCCCCAGGCTGTTGCTTCAACACTTCAAAAAGGATCTAAGAGTGACTTCTTGGTGGTTTACGGCAGTAACGCCAAAGGAGGCTGTATAAATGCAGCCATGGTGTGCTGGGGCTGAAGTCACCCTGTAAAGTTCCTAATCAGCTGGGTTTGAACTCTTAAGACCACAGGTTTGAATGGGGAGCTGGCATTCACCTTCATAGTCCTTAGTTGTGTGTTACCCGCTTCATTTGTACTTGGAGTTCAGCTTGAAATATCTCGGAGTGCAAAGTGGCGCTTGTTCAGTCCCCTGCATGAGGGACAGGAGCAGTGATCAGAACATGCTGACTGCAGTCTGATGGAAGAAAAATAGAGGCTGTGTTGTCTCCTCAGAAAGGCTACCATGAGATCCGAGAGATTCGTCAGTTCCACTTCACCAGCTGGCCGGACCACGGGGTTCCTTGCTATGCCACGGGCCTCCTCGGCTTCGTTCGTCAAGTGAAGTTTCTCAATCCCCCAGAAGCAGGACCCATTGTTGTGCACTGCAGGTACACAAGCTCTTTGAGCCTTTCCTCATCAGCTTTTTCAGCTTTTTTCCTTTTTCCTTTTCATCTGGCAACCATCAACTACATTTTGTTTAAGAGTATAATTTGTGGGCCTCACCAGGAAACAAAGTAGAATTTGGTTTTCTTTTCTGAAGTGGCAGCTCTGGAGCTTAGCTGGCATGAATTGGAGACGATATAAATAGGTCAGAGAGGGCCATTTGAATGTAGAAGACTCTCTGGTGGCCTATACTCTCTTAGATGCTCATAGCAGAACTGGGAAAATGGTAAATATCTGGGACAGCCATTCCAGTCATTATCTACAACAAACCTCACATGGCAGAAGGGACAATGCCTACAAAAAGACAGGGAATTTTAAAGCAACTTTGCTTTTCTGTACCTACTTGCACTGCAGTTCAGCTTTGTACCAGCATCAATAATCTTATCTGAAATGTCAGTCTGTCTTCCTGGGTCTGGATGCCAGCTGTTGTACATCTTGGCCTCTTCAAAGCCCAGGAGCTGGAATGGGAATGTCAGACTGAAAACCTGCCCCGTGCCTTCCAGCCAGGAAATAAAAGGGGAATGCCTGAGGAAACCTTGCTGCTTGGTTTACAGCTGTGAAAATGGAGACTATTGAATCATTTGCTTGCTAACTCCCTGGCTGCTGCTGTTACCGGTGAAGGCTCTTCTGCACTCTTTTCTTCCAACGGAGCTTCAAGCCCTACTGTGAAAGGCACTGTATGAATATGTAGGAGAGTGTCCCTGACATGAAGAACTAACAGTTTGAGGTGTGATCAGGCATGCTGCTGGCAGTGGGAAAGCAGACACACACATAGACTGGCATCAGTCAGATGGCTTCAAATGCAAGGAAAGGCATTGCTACAAAAAGAGAGTTTGGGTTTGTAGCAGCTACTTCTGCAGTGCTCAGGCCACAGGTCAGGGCACAAGTTCCATAAAGGAGACGTGGCTGGAGCACAAGGCTAGGAAGCAGAGCTGGCTATCCCAAAATCTCACCCCTAATCAATCCACAGGCAATTACCTCTAAGTGCCACGCTGCATGACCAGAAAGAGAGAGAGAATATATCCAACAACCACTTTAAAAAGGAAAATCAATTAAATCTTACCTTTTTAAAACAGTTTTCGGTTGGGGGGGGGGGTGTTTTGCTTTGTTGGGTTTTTTTAGCAAGCAGTGAATCAGTTTTTTAATAAAATACAGCTAAAGCCTGAGGAGCTGGCAGAAGGGAATTCATTCAGAGTGCAGGGCCTGAATTTGCTACCTTGGTGCCATGACATGGGTCTGGCCCTGCAAGGAGTCTGAACCTGATTCATTGTCACCAAGAAAGCAAGGAGAAATTTTTCATCCTTCACATTTTAATGAATAAATGCCATTTCCTCTCCGTTATTTATCTGCTTTTGAATTTTAATGACTTGCTTTAAGTGGTAATTACCAAATTCTCCCTACTGATGCCTGGCTGGATAATATCACTGTTCGATATTTATGAAGTGCCAGATCCTCTAAATATAGAAATGTTATAACTATTTGTTAAAATTCTGAAAAGCTGAGAGATAAAGAGAGAGGAAATGCCACTTATTCATTAAAATTCTGCAAATGAAAAATATCTTCTCTCTATTCAGCAGTTGATTAATCTGGTCCATTAATTTATGGTCATTCATATCTCCTTGCGTTCAGCTCTGCTGGAGTTTCCATGCAACTGAAGTCTCCCTGATTTGAGCTGAGTTTTCCTTCTTCCTTCAGAGTAATGTGAAGAGATGTTCTCCTCTCTCTATCCTTCACACCTAAACAGCTTGGATGATTTCCCAGGAGGGAAGGAGGACACAATGACAGCACAGTTTTGCAGGAGATGGTCTAATTCATGCAAGCAGCAGGGTGTTCTAAACTGAAGGTCTTGAATAGCCTTGAGCTCCTTTCTCTATAATTTTACAATCCACAACTTGAAATCACCCTCCTCAGGACCCAAACTCCTCCAGATTGAAAAGGGAAACGTTTGAGGTGGAGGACTTGAGCCCGTTTCATTATGCCTACTTGAGTAAACATTTGCATGCCTTTTAAATAGTCCCATGGAAGAAAATTTCTGGACTTGTGTCTATTTGCAACCTGGAGGCTGCTTTCCCACATCCTGTGTAATGAGAGGTGTGCAGGTGAACTGACCTGTAAAATCATAACCATTTTTTCACAGAATAATTTTTTTGTTGATGTTCAAGAACACAAAGCTTTTTTTCCTGTACTTGGGTCCATTTCACTTTCAAGAAATATTATTTTACCTCAGTCTCTTAAATCCTAAGCTAATTTAGCTACACATAAAACTCAACCCATTAGGGAGAGGGGAGCGGCTTCAAAGAGAAGACAGCTGTGTCTGTGATACAGTGATTTTCTCCTCCATAAAGCCCTGCCCCTCCATGGTCCCTTGATCATGCAGACCCTCATTGTTGTTTCTTTTTTTAGCGCTGGGGCTGGGAGAACAGGGTGCTTTATTGCCATCGACATCATGCTTGACATGGCAGAGAATGAAGGCGTGGTAGATATATTTAACTGTGTGCGAGAGCTGCGATCCCAAAGGGTCAATCTGGTGCAGACGGAGGTAGGTGCCAGCAGGTCTCCTCTTACGACGTACTGCTTTTCTGTCAGCTTCTCTGCTCAACAGGAGCCCAGCAATTCATTAAGTCAACACTTGCTTCCTCTGTGATGTGATTATACAGAACTTTCAGTGGCTAAACATGACCGGATGTGCACCAAATCACATTCACTGGCAGCTACTCAGGGCCTCCAAGACAGGAGGGCAAACCTTGAAGCTAAGGTCTTAGTATTGCTGATTAATTTTATTCTCACAGTAGAAAAAAGCTAGCTCCTGAATCCTCTCATGACTCATTCATAGGTATACTGCAGTCTCGAATAGTACCTAGTTTATATCAACTGCGAACTAAACAAATGAAATATTTTTGATTCAAGCTTTGGGTGCTGATTAAGCAAGCTCCTCCATCACGTAGCATCTAGCAGCTGCACAAACTTCTGTGGAACCCTTATCTTGCTACACAAGTTTTTCCTATGTGCTTCAATGCCTTCCCCTCCTGAGGGACAGGACAATAACCTGGAACAGAGAAGGGCTTTTAACTTTGTTGGAATTCTCATATTTAGTTCAGGGAAAGAACTTTACCCAGAATACCAGGAGTCCAGGAGTTTTGAAGAGGCAGATGGAGCAGACCTGTTATTACAATTGTTTCTGCTGGTGTTGTCATAGGTCCAGAGCACAATCCATTTCTGACCATTGCCTCGTGGTTGTGAACAGAAAAGCTTCACACCCTGATTTGCTCCTCAGCCCACCCCCATTTTGTCCTAGCATTCCTGAGAGTGGTGACTTCGCATTTTACTTGTAAATTTGAAATGAATACATGAGACCTCACGTTCAATGATGGATGAAATATGCTCACAAAGCTGTCATGTAACACACTCTGTAATTTGTCTCTACATGAAATGGAGCCAAATATGCATATTGGGCATGATTTAAGAAAAAAAAAACAACAACCCTGTGATTTTCCATGAACTGTATTGAAAATATGATTTTAATATCTTATCCCCTCCCCTGTGCAGGAGCAGTATGTATTTGTCCATGATGCCATTTTGGAGGCATGTCTCTGTGGCAACACGGCCATTCCAGTTTGTGAGTTCAGATCCATATATTACAACATCAGCAGACTAGATCCACAGACCAATTCCAGCCAGATAAAAGATGAGTTTCAGGTAATTTCATGTGTCTCAGTCATTGCAGTTGGTGTATTGAAGGTGTTTAATCAATTTCTATGTGCTATTTTATGATTTCCAACAGAGCAGAGAAGGGGGACACAAGCCAAGGTCTGATTTCAGCTAATTTTTGTTGTTTTACTACTGGATCAAGCAGAGATTTGCTTTTGAGCATGAACTTTTCAGCCTTCAGCAAGGAAAAAATTCCCCATCACTTCAGTAGAGCAAGGGTACTAATTTTCGCAGATAATGTCGTACTTCTCATTTAAACAAATATTCTGTTGTTCATTTTCCTCTGTAATTTATGCAGAAACATCTATGCCTCAAGGTCCCTTATTATCCATTCTCATGGTTCATATGCTGCTTCCAAGTCTTGACAATCAACTTGTTGACGTCCTTCCATACAAAGGAGAAAGTGAGCTTAGTGAGCATTACTTTCTCTATTACTAATTTTCAATGAAGTGAATCCCTCAGTTCACTATGCATGTTTTGCCAAGTACCTGGTGGTGAGAACTGAAATGACGTATAGTAAAATTCACAAGTGCTGGCGTTTGCCTGGGGCAAGCGATGAAATGAGGACCACTCTGCCTTTTGCTATCACCATTGCTTATCCCACCCTAATAAATGGGCTTGAGACACATGAGTCTCTCGCACAGTAGAGAACTCACCCTGCAGAACACTGAACTAAGCTTTCCAGTCTTATTCCCCATGCATCTGTAAATCCCTTTAGGATTTTCAGCTAACACCGATGTATGGAAAAACATAATATTGTGGGAAATCTAGGCAAGATGAGTTAGGAAAGAGGAGGAGACCTCTGCTGTTTGTTACGAGGCCATTCTTCTTAGCAGTAAAAAGGTGGAGATTCCTTTAATTGTTGGAAGTGCCCACCCCCTTTCCCAGCAAAGTATCTTTTGCAGTAACAGAATGTCTTTTGGGAGCCCCAGTCTGGGTCAGATGCCTCTTTTCCTCCCTCTCTGTGCAAAAGGAGAATGTGTGTTTTTTATCTGAAACCTTACAGGGAATCATCAGGGTTGGTTTAGTGAGATAAAGAATGTGGATCCCAACTGATGACAGTTCAATTAAAAAAAGATATGGTTTTATCAAGCAATATCAGATCTGTAAAACCGTATCTGGTTCTGGACATTTGGCATGAAGGAGCCAAAGCCTAACTTCATCAAATGCTGTTATGCTATTAAAAAAAAAAGTCAGCACTTGCTGGGCTTATTTTGTCATGATATGAGACGAGATTTGCTGTCTGTGTGCTTGTTCTTTTGAGCTCCCAGGGGCTGGCAGCTCCTGTGAGAAGGAAATGCTCCACTGTACTTTGCATAAGAGGTTTGTTCTCTGTCTAGTTGTAGAATCTGTTTTTACAGGATTTTGGCTCACAGCATTCTTCAGCCCTAATTGCCTGGATTTAATGCAAAAGATGGTATCTTTTGCTACAATCTTTATGAACCAGTTGATCTAACTATAGATCTGTTGGTGCAATTTGTGTTATTTAGGTCCCAGTGGCCCTCAGGTAAGGCTGGATGTATTTCTCATGCACTACATGTTGTCTGAACATGCAAAAGCTTGTTCTGGAGTGTTCTTGTAATCTGAATATGTACAAAAAAACAAGAGAAAGAGGGGAAGGGCAAAAAATAGGAGTAAATCACTAACAAGTCACCTGCCTAATTATCTGCACTGTCAGAGATCTGAGATTTCATGTTGCTTCCCCAGCCAGACTGCCTGCTTTCCATCTCTAGACAAAGGGACTTTCATCCAGAACCTGCATAATTTAGAGCAAGTATATCATTGCAAATTTTATACTTTGACACATTCCTTTATCTAGGATTGTTTGACCCTCCTCTTTTCTCCATTTATAACCTCTCTGTGGCAGAAGTCAAGCTCTGTGTAAGAATTTTTAGCCCCTAAATATTGTGTGTTCCTCTGATGGCTGCAGAGGAGTTCACTGTATGACTGCATGGGCTTTGCTGAGGAGCAGGACACATAACAAGTGAAAGTAGAATGACATCAGATAGCCACTGATCTACCATGACTTAAGTGACAAGTGTTAAGATGTGTTCACTTTGATTTGCTGGTTTTGATCCCTGCTGACCAACCTCGACTGGTTTGTCAGGAGGCCTCCACAATGGATAACAAAAAAGAAAATTAGATTTAAAGAAACAGAGTTTGTCAAGCTGCGGGAAAGACAGATAACAGTAAAAGACTGACAGCAAGACCCCAGAGATAAGGTATGACTATATAAGTGAAGCATCCTATATGTCACTCCAAAAGGAAAGCAGCAATCTAAATAATAAATGAAACAAATAGACTTTCCTGTTAAAAAAAAAACCAACAACCCAACATTTTCTCTCAGGTTTTTATATGCATTGTTAAGATGAATCAATAGATTGAGGAATCACCAGAGGATTTAAACCCACTCTGACCTGCTGGGCGAGCCAGGTGAATACTTGGGGTACTTCTGCACAGGATCCACTTGAAGAGGGAGAAGGATGCATGCTTCCACCCTAGGGATGGTAGAAACACAAGGAGGTTTCACTCCATGACCAGGTCAAAGCTGCAACTTGTACCTGTGACAGCTATTTCCAATCTCCAGGAAAGAACAGAAATGTTACCTAACTGCTGTGGGGTTTTAGAGCTGGAAATTGTTTGAAGGTGTATAGTCCCCTCAATTTTTGCTGGAGCTTATGGTTTTCGGTACAGCACCTCAGGGTGATGTGCAAAATGCAACGTATTGCAACAGCAACAAGCTCCTCAGTGCTCCTTCTTTTTCATTCTTTGGGATCCCAAATATCTGCTAGTCTAAGTACCTTTAAAATAAATGTGTTGTGCAGATGACATCCTTCTTGGAAGTAAATTCAAAGACACTCAGCCTGTTTCTTTCTTCCCATTCTTCTCCCCCTTCACAGACTCTCAATATTGTGACACCGCGTGTTCGGCCAGAAGACTGCAGCATCGGTCTTTTGCCAAGGAACCATGACAAGAACCGCTGCATGGATGTGTTGCCCTTGGACCGGTGCCTGCCTTTCCTCATCTCCGTGGATGGTGAATCAAGTAACTACATCAATGCTGCACTCATGGATGTAAGCAGTACTGCACTGTCCCCATCGATCCTAGTTTGCATCGACTTTATTCATTCTCAAGATGCTTTTCTGGGAGAAAAGGATCCAAGGCAAAAAACCTTTTTTACCTGCAGTTTCTGGGGCTGACATCTCCCAGCTGGGCAAAGGTGACAGAAATGTGTCACCTAGACTATAATTATCATGCTACCATTGTAGTTCTGCCTCACATTGGTGGAAAATTTTTGACAAGGAAGTTCATGAGCATGCAGTCTGAGGTTGTATCGTAGAAAGGCAGATGGACAAAGAAGTGGTGGGACAGCTCTTCCCCTACATTGGTTGTTGTATAACTTGGAAGAGAAATGTTTGCCAGGAACTGCGAGGTCAGCTCTTTAAAAAGAATAGTTTGCAGTGTGGAGCAAGTGATTTATTTGAACTTATGCAGTTAAGAATGTGGGAGTGCAGGGATCAGATGTGCAAAATTCTTTAAGGCTGAAGGACATGAGTTAAGTTGATGTGAATCTGTGCGAAGGCATTTTCCCTTGCTTTGTTTATAGGCTAGAATCTCACAGCACAGGTCATTTGTATAGGGTGAATTATGTTGATGGTTTCTTTTTGCTGTGGTGCCTAACTGCCTTTGGACAGAAATGTCTTTAGAGCCCCTAATTATTGCAGTTGGAGTATGTGTAAATATGATCCAGGGTGAAATGTCATGATTTTTTCCCTAGGAATGTTGGGGTTGGTCTTTTTTCATTTTGTGTGTTCTTTTAGTCTTTGAGGAACAGTGATACTACTGCATTTAAGAGGTTAAGTCAAATGGTCATAGAAATAATTTTAGATTCTTTTCAGAAAGATTGTGATGTTTTCATTGCAAATATGCCTAAGGAAACTTTTTTTTTTTCTTTAAAGTGTGTTTTGTGCTTTGGCAAATCTGCAGAAGCACAATCAATTCTCCTCTGGTTTCTTTGGGACTGCGAATGTGTTTGCACATTTCAGCCTTCATTACCTCAAATCACTTTGCTAACACTTGTATCCTTCCCCACAAAATTCCTGCTAATTAAAGTTTTTGTACGAGGGAATTTTTCATCCGTCATTGAAATTCAGCCACTATGATGTTCTCTGGCTCTCCTTTATCCTTCCATAGAGGAATCAGCAGCTTTTGAAAAAAACCCACCAAATAATCAGAGGGGAACAGCCAAAGTCCCACGTTTTCATAGGCATTCCTGCTGAGGACAGACCTTGCAAATTGTTTGTCTTTTCCAGTAGCTTCAGGTCTGCAGTCTTGGGCATGGGTGCTTACAAGAGATCATCTATCCCATATTGCCTTGAACTATCATTAATTCTTTCATTGTGTGAAGACAGGCATGTGCTGGGGAACGCTTGACAACACAGTCCCAGTGCTGATCATTTTATTTACAGATTTCTCATGTTTATCTCTTTTTTAAAAATTCTCTTCAAACCTTATTTGACTTGCAGCTTGCTCTGTGTATTACATGAAAGCTGTGATGGAAGAAGTGCTAGAGCAGGAAGGGGTGATGGTACTCCTAGAATGGGTTACAGCCTGAGTTTAGAAGCATGAGGTGTTCCAGGAAGGCAATCTGGACTGTGTTCACCAAAATTAACACAGAACACCATTTGAACCCTCCCTCAGGGGCTGAAGCACTCAGTCTGGCCTCCCAGCTAAAACTGTGCTGGAGACCATCTCAGTCTGTTGACTGCAGAGCATTAAAAACCAGCCTCTTCTGCCTTGCGTTAGCTTTAGGGATTACAGCCAAAGGGCTACTGTTGACCACAGAAAGGAGGAATTCTCCCCCAGCAGATTTTGAGATTCCTGACCTTTCCTTTTCAAGTCCTCTGTCCCTTTCAAGTAAAGAGACCTTAGGATTTTTCCTGTGAGAATCATCGGAAAGCCATGTTTGCAGCTGCAAAATGGTTTGTTAAGAAGAAAGGAGAAATACCATCCCTCACCTTCCCCTAAAACAATTGAACATAATCCTTACACAAAGAGACTTTAGCCACATCTCTGAGTCAAGCCATACAGAAGTGGTGATAGGTTTGCATTTAATGCATGGGGCTTGGAGAAAGACATGAGTCCATGTCGTGTCCCTGTCATCATCATTCCCCCAAGATCCTACACATGTTCCCTTACATGACTAATTAACATCTCTGTGTCATCTTCCCTTTAAATTAGGACAGCGAACCTGGTTCCTCACCTGTAGCAAAGAAAACAGGTGGGGCTTGTTTCTTTTTTGTCCTAGTGGCAAAACCCACAAACACATCTTAACTTTAGCCAGCAGCTTAGCCAATTATGCAATCTGCTGTATTGGTGCACAGTGAAAAAACCTAGCAGAAACATTATGTTCTTAACTCTAGTTAAGAGGTAAGATTCACTATTTTATTTACCAGTCTGTTGCCACCGTTGGTCTGGTACTACATAGCTTTTGACCCATATTGGTGGTCCTAGGTTTGAAATACAGAGTAGCAAGAAAGGAAAATCCATTCCAGATTTATCATTTCCCAATAAATCATTTCCTTTTCCTTCTTTCTACTTCATGTCCCATGACCCTTCTCACACATGCACACTCAGAAGCATGGCGCAGCCACCCTGCAAGCTGGTGCAGAGTGTGCACAGCACCTTCTCTGCCTCCCAGCATCGTCTGCTCAGCACTTCCACCCACATCTGACTCATATGGGGGAGAAACAGCAAGCCCCCACAACTGCCTTGGGGTTTTATTTATTTCTTTACTTTAAATCCAAAATCTTAATCTCTTTAGTTGGTGGGGTTTTTTTAACCCAGAAATATTGTGCCTTTTAATTCAAGTCAGCTTCACAGAGGTACAGCACAAAGGACTGTGCAGTTTGTAGGCTCATCTAAGCATTGCCTGCCACGGTTGGAAAGCGATAAAGTTTTGAGCTTGCACGCTTTCATCTCAAAGTGCCTTGCAAACATTCATTAACACAGCCCCGCAAAGGTTAGGAGCACAGTTCCTCCCCTTCGTGGTTAGGGAGATTGAGGTCAGAGGGCTTTTTTGAGGTGAAAGAATAGCATCAGAAATTAAATGCCAGCATCGCAGGCTCTGAATATTGCCCCACAAGCTCTTAAAGGATGGCTGCAATCCAAATGTGCCACCTCTGTAGCACTACATCACCAGGGAGCGATAGCAGATGGGGGGCTAATCCCTTCTGTAGTTTCTAGAGTCCATTGCAGCAAAAAGGATAGCATTTGCTTCTAGCTGTTTTCTTTCCAATTACTAATATTACTGTTAGTAGTAGTAGTAGTAATAGTAGAATTAGTATTATTTGCTGAGTCTCAAAATATAAATAATTGATTTGGGTAATCTCTGCTCTTGTGACACTTCTTTAATGAAATGTCTTCATTGGGAGCAAAAGAATCCCATTATGAGACATTCATTCATTGCAAAGCGATAACAAGGAGAAGGATATGTGATTTGTATAATCTGGTTAAATGGCTCAGATTGCCTAGCCATAGCCTCCCGGGTATAATATTCGTTTGAATAAAAGTTGATTGAATTTTTTTTTTAACTAATCTTATTCTTTTGTTAGAGCCACAAGCAACCTGCTGCCTTTATTGTAACCCAACACCCTTTGCCCAACACCATAGCAGACTTCTGGAGGCTGGTGTTTGATTATAACTGCTCCTCTGTCGTGATGCTGAATGAGATGGATGCAGCACAGGTAAGTGATTTTTCATAATTTCCATCACGTAACTTTCTTCTCAAATCCAGATGGTTTTAAGAGCATTTCTGCTGCCATTTTCTTGTGGCCCCTCCTCCCCACCCCAATAAATAAATGAAGTGGAACTGTAAAGTAATAGGTGTTTTGCGGTATAATGAAGAGTAAGTCCACATGCTTGGCTCCTTCTAAGACAGCAAATTCTTACTGCAATTAAAAGGGATATCTAAATATGTTGTGTTTGTGGGCCTAAATCTTCCTCCCAAACCTCCTCTCTTTGCTTTCATATTTTTTGTCTGTCTTTGGTTCAGGACAATGTTCCCTACCACAACCCCAGTGTGCTTCATGCTTGCCTGTTCACATGGCATTTCCAGAAGAATAAAACCAAGAGAGATGCTGAAATCATTCGAAGGATCTTTTCCCTGAGATTTCCAATGCAATTCTGTAATACCGAGAAGTGTGGTTTGCACAGTTTCTGGAGAAGCACATTGTGCTGTGGTTTTGTTTTTTTTTTCGTTCTAGTGTCATATGTAAGTTGGTTTCTTGGCTACTAAACACACCATTATTTTCAGGAGTTGAGCTTGCCAGGGAGGAGCCGTTGGAGTTCCTCCTGTACTAGCATTTCCAGCCACCTTGCTGATGAGTGGCAGAAGATAACAGCTTTCAAAAAGGTGTAATCATGCAATTTGTGTGAAGAGTACGTTTGGCATGGCTAATTCGCCCATTACAGCACTTGTTAAATAAGAGGAGAGGAACCCTCAAGTAGTTGGTACTTCATGGATTAATTTTTCATTTGTCTCTTCTGTGTGTTCAAAATCTTACCACACTTGAAGGCAATGAGATTAGTGGTCTCTTTTTTTTGATGCTAATGGAGAAGCCAGTCACCCCATTCATTGAGGGGATCTCCCTTCAGTGTGAACGCTATGGGATTTCGTTTCTAGCCACAATAAGAGCTCTGCTCAGAAGTGGGCTCTCTTGGTGACCCACAGAGTCCCACCACTGTGCGAGGAGCTGGAGGTCCTGTGCGTTTGCTGCCTCATGTCCAACTTGCCCTGCTTGATTCTACGTCTTGGCATTGAATCCAGAGGCAAATTTCATCTTTTCCTTTTTTTCCTGACACTTTTAAGAAAAACACAGCTTTTTATGAAAATGACACACTTTCTCACACTTCATTCTTGGAAACCACAAACCTATCAGCCTTAGCCAGTGTTATTCTTGTGACTATCTTTCTGCACAAGACTTTACCTGCTTTTTTTTTTTTACCTAGCAAAGTTTTGTTTTTATGTGGTAGTCTGTAGGCACAAAAAAGGAGATTTGGCAATGCATAAAGTCACTTTGGCAGGTACTCTAGCATGGTGTCACCTAGCTCGACTCTGCAGCCAATGCCAAAAACCCCCAGCTAGCATGGGAAGTTAAGGATCATTTTCATGTTTGTATTGTATGAGTTTTCAAGGCAAGGTGTGGCAGTTTAATATCATAGAATCATTTAGGTTGGAAAAGACCCTTAAGATCATCAAGTCCAACTGTAAACCTAACACTGCCAAGTCCACCACTAAACCATGTCCCTAAGCACCACATCTACATGTCTTTTAAATACCTCCAGGGATGGTGACTCAACCACTTCCCTGGACAGCCTGTTCCAATGCCTGACAACTCTTTCAGTGAACTAATTTTTCCAAATATCCAATCTAAACCTCCCCTGGCGCAACTTCAGGCCATTTCCTCTCGTCCTATCACTTGTTACTTGGGAGCAGAGACCGACCCCCACCTCACTACAGCCCCCCTGCAGGTAGTTGTAGGGAGCGATCAGATCTCCCCTCAGCCTCCTTTTCTCCAGACTCAACAGCCCCGGCTCCCTCAGCCGCTCCTCATCATTCTTGTGCTCCAGGCCCCTCACCAGCTCGGTTGCCCTCCTCTGGACACGCTCCAGCACCTCCACGTCTTTCCTGTAGTGAGGGGCCCAAAACTGAACACAGGACTCGAGGGGCGGCCTCACCAGTGCCCAGTACAGGGGAACAACCACCTCCCTGCTCCGGCTGGCCACACTATTTCTGATGCAGGCCAGGAGGCCGTTGGCCTCCTTGGCCACCCGGGCACACTGCTGGCTCACATTCGGCCGGCTGCCAACCAGCACCCCCAGGTCTTTCTCTGCCGGGCAGCTTTCCAGCCGCTCTTCCCCAAGCCCGTAGCGCTGCACGGGGTTGCCGTGACCCAAGTGCAGGACCCGGCACTTGGCCCTCTTGAACCTCATACAGTTGGCCTCGGCCCATTGATCCAGCCTGTCCAGGTCTCTCTGTAGGGCCTCCCTACCCTCCAGCAGATCAGTTGTGAAAGTGAGGTTTCTGAAAAGGAAACTTCACAATGTTGTACTTGCACTGTCATTTTATGACAATGTTGTAATTATCTAGCTGTTCATCATTGCCTAATCCAAGCGCTGTACTGTAAGCACTATGAAACCGTTGGTGTACAGTTGCCTGCAGATACCGTATTTGTGTGCATGAGCAGGGTGTGTTATTCATCTCCGTGAGTATAACACAAATACAAAAATTGCTTATATAAAAGCTGTGCCTGAACTGTAAAGAGGAAAAGAGTTAAAATACATAGGTAAGTGAACCTTTAATCCCCTATGCAGGGAAAAGGTGCAAATAAAACCATGTGGAGGTCAGAGAACGTAACAGACAATTTTAAGGACTGTATATACATATACGTTTGGATAGATGGCCATTCACAGACATGCTTTACGAAAAGCAGATTTTCAATATTAAGGAAGGGTTTAATGTTTTTCTTCTTTCCAATGCACTTTGAGGTTGTTTCCTAAAGCACCTGCTCAGCTCGAATCTCCTTGCCTATTGGACAGATGCTTTGAGAGGAGATCTGTAGACTGCTTGAAAGTCTGAATGAAGAGTAAAGACAACCTTCAAAGGAAGATTTGCTTATGTGGTCTTGGCTGGCTTGCTTAATCGTGGAAAACTAACAAGGGCAAAGATGCATAAGATTGCATGAATATCCCACCCAATTTCAATCCCATATGATCGAAGGAATAAAAGGAGTACAGAATTAATGCAGTAGCATGCACACACTTGACGTTATTACTAGCAATGATTGAACTTGAAAAGCTTGAGATCAAGTTCAAATGAGCATCTGGGGGTTTCAAAACTTCTAAAAAATTACACTTGAAAATAGGAAGAAAAAAACCAGAAAGAAATACAATCTCAGCAGAAACTGCTAATGAGATCTCATGCAAAATATTTTCACTCCATGATCTATTTCCAGATGGATTTGAAATACTTAGACTGTAATTTGTGTGGATAGGATTTTTTTTGTACTTTCAATTCAGTAACATCAGCATAAGAAAAAAAACTTCCAACCTGCTTCACAAACTTCAGAGATTCAGCTGTGGTTCACCCTGAAATTGGAGTTGCTCTCGCGGCTCTCGGAGCAAACTCATTCTCCCTCCCTTGCTCACTGGTAAAGTCAGAAAGCTAAAAAGTTCATCTTACAGAAAAAAAGAAGTTCCACTTCACTTGAATTAAAGTTAATTTTCTTGGCGCATGTACTGTTTCCTTATTAACACCAAGCCTATCTGGTTCCTATGAAATTAACCTACAGACACTAATCTTTTAATGTTCATTTTAAATCCATACCCCTAGAGAAGCTTCATTTTTCAGCCACCTTTTCTACACATTTACACCCCAGAATTCAACTAGTTACAAATTGTGTTCATACAAAAAAAAGGGGGGCGGGGGGGAGTCAAGCTTCTAAAATATATTTCTTCATATTCATGATATAAAAAACTTTTACTGAGCTAGAAGGAGGTCTTCTCTGAAAAAATACATGTAATACAAGATTGGTTATGGATTTTGAGCTGGTTATACATTTGAAAGGAAAGAAGACTGAACATGCATTTCCTTATTAATAGTTAAGATGCCTTATGTTTCTTTTGGCATTTTCTCCAGCTCTGTATGCAGTACTGGCCAGAGAAGACGTCCTGTTGTTATGGCCCAATTCAAGTAGAGTTTGTTTCAGCAGACATTGATGAAGATATCATCAACCGGATATTCCGGATCTGCAACATGGCCAGGGTAAGATCAGTGAAATACCAGATTCCCTATTTATTCTCAAAAATATATTTTGGCGTGAGGAAGAGGCAGAACGAAGACTTGTGGTTTAGAGACGCTGAATCTCTCACCTAGGAACAAAATTCCACTGCGGAATTTAGTAGCTACTTCCTTTAATTAACATTTAATTGCATCAGTCTGTATTGGTAAAAGACTTGGCTGAAAGTAGAAAGTGGATGATGTGAGCTGAAAATCTGTATTTAAATGGAAAGCATTTTTCTGTGTATATTTGAGAACAATTAATCACTTAGTAGCCAATATAAAACCATCAGTATCATAGGAAATAAACTGGGATAGTGTCAGCAGGTCTCCATCTGTCAACTGCTATGCAGTGTCTCTGAAGACAGATGCAACGTTTACTGGCTAGACTGGGATTCCCAGTTGCCACTGTTTTTCCTATAAATAAGCAACTGTCATTTCTGTAAGCAACTCTTTGTCTGTATCCCTCAGCCCCAGGACAGCTGAAATGATAGAAACAAAGTTTATCTGCACACTGGACACTGGCAATGCAACTTCAGGGCTGCAGGAAAGGGTTTCAGTAGAGGATTTTTCTCTCATTAGCTGTTTCCCAGATTGGTTGTCTCCTTTTTTGTCCTTTTTTTTAAATTTTTCTCTAATCAGAAATGGAAACGGGCTCCACAAATTACATTTCTATGCTGTTTAACACATCAGTCTCTGGTTGTATGGTCAGAGCCTGTGCGGCAGTTCAGTCGTGGCGTTGCAGAGTGAACCTTGTGGTTTGACTACACAAATTGATAAATCAGTTAGATATTCACCTTCCTATGAAGGTCAACTGCCTCTGGACCAGGGGCAGTCTTGAAGTCATATAGCTAGTAGGACTAAGGCTCTGTGACTCTCAGGATGAAGCTGGCTCATAAATGCATAGCTGGCAGGGTGGATGCTGTGAACTCGCAGCTCTCTGCACCCATCTACGTTCAACAGCAATGGCTGCTGCTAAAATCTTTATGAGGATCCTTTCCTGCCACAGTCCCCAGAGATTATTTGAGGGCCTTCTTTGCCTTTAGTTCTTATGGCACAACCAGTCTCCAGCACAGGCAACCAGGAAAGACACACTTGATCTATTTGATCTATTTGTACAGTTTGGTGAGATTTTATTCTCTGCTGGAAACAAAACAAGGGATCCTATGCACCTGGTTTCTGCCAGGCTCTGTAATATCTGAGGTGTTACCCAGATTACCAAAAAGCCCTTGTTTCCCCACTGTATCAGGTATCCGGAGTGGAGGGTGTTAACATTGATGATATCAGATCCAGAGGGAAAGATGCCATATAACCAGTGCCCCCTGTGTTACCCTCTCTGTTTCCTGCCCCATTCCATTTAGCATCTTGGAAATGCTCTTTGTTTTAGCCTCAGGACGGATATCGCATAGTTCAGCACCTGCAGTACATTGGCTGGCCGGCATACAGGGACACCCCTCCTTCCAAACGCTCCCTCCTGAAGGTGGTCAGAAGGTTGGAGAAGTGGCAGGAACAGTATGATGGGAGAGACGGACGGACTGTTGTCCACTGCCTGTAAGTAGGACTGGAAAATGCCTGTAACCTCTGAAGAGCACTGATCATGGGTATGGAAATTTGGTGGTTTGCCAGGCTTCAGCTGGGGAAAATGAAGTTAAATTACATTTGTAATGCACTTCAAGTTGAATATTTTATTACATTATAGCATCCTGGCCCAGAGATTTTACTGATTGTGGTGAGAAGTAGCTAAAAAAACTCTGCTACTTTCAGTTGTGTCGGTAGGCCTCACGACTGGAGCACAGACACAACTGAAGCAGCACTGCCCCGTGTCCAGCTCTGACCACAGAGCTGCTGCGAGCCCCTAAGCAGTGAGGAGCAGCTCTGCAGTCCCTGCGGCTTCCCCATCCACCACTGCCAGGGATCAGCTTAGCCCTTTCTTAGTATATGTGGTGTGTGAGGTGCTGTGTAAGCAGTGATCTCCTCCGTTCCCTCAGCCTTACCTACCTTCTCCTGTTGCCTCTTTTTTTCTGCACCCAGGAATGGTGGGGGACGCAGCGGCACCTTCTGTGCCATCTGCAGCGTGTGTGAAATGATTCAACAGCAAAATATCATTGATGTGTTCCACATAGTGAAAACATTACGAAATAACAAATCCAACATGGTGGAGTCACTGGTAAGTTGCTTTTCCTGCACCTTACCTCACCCAGTGTATGCAGGGGGACTTCAGGATAGGTGGAAAAATTTCATGGCTTAGCTCAGTATGAATCAAAACAAATCATAACATGAAGCCATCAGAATTAACATCAGTCCAGTTTTGGCATGTGCAATGAATCCTCTGGTCCCACTGCTTCTCTCATTGAGCAGAAGCGGAACAGCTGCCCTGGCCCAGCTGCCATGCCCAGCTCTCCCATGGCCAGCTGCCTCCAGGAGGTTAAACCCCAGGTAGCTGTCACCATGGCTGTGGGGAGGGGGTGGGATTTGTCCTCCTGCGCATGTGTACAGCCCAGTGCTTAATGCTGTGACATGCCTTGAAACCAGGAAGGGAGAACAGTCAGAACCCCAGGCCTTGCTCCCTGCAACCCAAGAGATTAAACTGTCCTGAATTCAATCATCTCAATCGATCACACTGAATTCTTTCCTCAAAAGCAATGCGTGCAATGAGGCCATGAGGCAAATAATGAATAGCCCATACTGCGGCTGTCTCTCTGAGTGTCCTTCTCTTCCATTGACGATAATATTAATTACTCTTAGTAATGCTTGTTCAAGATCCCGTAGAAATGGAATTAATGTTTGCCTGGTCCTGCCAAACAGTATAAGAAAGAGGGAGGAGGGTTTTTGGCAGCTTGTAGAATGAGGCTCTGAAGAATTTACCTGTATTCTAATGCCACCAATTTCTATTCTCTTTTTCAGGAACAGTATAAATTTGTATATGAAGTTGCACTGGAATACTTGAGTTCCTTTTAGCCCAGCAGAGGGAGGGGAGGCTCTGAAATGCCAGACCCCAATCTCTGGCAGACGTTTCTCCCCTCTTCCACACTGGAAGGCAGTAACGAGTGTGGAAAGGAAAACCTCTACTTCCCGGAGCAAGAGACTGAGATTGCACAGACCTCGTTGGAAGGAGGAGACAATGCCTGTGTTTGCTGCTGCCTGCTTTCTATTGGAACATCTACTGCTTCTTAAGTAACCTACTGTAAAAATTAGCAAAATGGGAGACAGGCTGAAAGACTGGACTTTCTAATCCCCTCTGACTTCTTCTCTCCTCTTTTGGATTGTATTTTTGCTCTCCTTGCTGCAGAGTAGGGAAGGAATGAAACCCTTAGGAAATTCTCTTTTAAATGTCTCCTTTTTAATTTATAATTTTGTTCTCAAATCCCAGTCTTTAATTTTTTAATTTCATGCAGCAGTCATTTGGGAAAAATGAGATAGCCATAGGGGATATATGAAATGTTTCACTACAATTTGTCTACCTTATCTGTTTCCTTTTATTTGTTTTTCCAAGTGAAAAGGCCAACACAAAAAAAAAAAACAACCACTGGAATTCTCTTCCCATACATAGTCCCCTTTAGCATGAAAATATAGTGGAGATGAGAAGCTCTTAATGGATTCACTGCCTCGGCTTCTACACAAATGTTTCCTCCCAGTTTCTGCTAGACTCCCAAGGCTGTGCATGAACCAGTTACATCTCTCTGGTCTGTGTTCGTTTCAGTGCTGGTGAAGCAATACCATTAATAAGTTTCCCAGCCACTTGAACCTTAAGGTTAAATATTTGCATCAAACAAATTGCATTTGTCTTGCAACTTTTGGTAACTTTGTTACCATATTTTTCAAGTATTTGCTGGGGTGCAGTGTGTCTTTGAAAAACAGGGTATAAAGTAGGTATTATTGATCATATACTATGTATTATTATTTTTTATTTATTATTTATATTGCTGTAGAACTTAGGACCCCTAGTCACGACAGGACCCTGCTGAACTAGGCACTGTGCAAACAGAGAACAGAGCTTAAAAACTGAAGGTAATGTTAAAATTGGGTTTGGTCAAGATGTCATCAGTATTTCCAAACTGTTATTGAGTGATTTATTCAGATTTCCAGGCCCTACAAGTTTCAGGTTCCATCCAAGTTGTACAAAAGGTGATGTACATACAGAGAAACCTAATCTGACATGCGTTAAGAAAAATGTTAGACCAGCACAGCAGCTTTCCTTCTTAAGTAAAACAGCTTTTGTTTTGTTCTGCAAAAATGCCTGTGCAACTCTCCTTCTTTGAAACAAACACCAGATGTGTTTTGCCATGGTTCCGGATCTCACTCTGACTTCTTAGCAGCTAAGAAATTGCTTTTCTGAAAGAGTATGTTTAAGTAGTTAATCATTAAGGTCTGCAGGGTAATGTTGGAGAAAAAAGTAATTGAATGAACAAGGCCTTACAATATTCAGTATTTCAATTTAGCCACTTATTTATCTTGAGGGTGCGGGGATACGAGGTTCCTCTGTGCGTAAATTACATTCTGGGAGATGTAGGTTTCTTCAAATACAGACTTGCTAAAAGCTAGACTGAAAGTAAGAGTTTAAGGAAACTCCACTTTCTTACCACTTGGTAGTTTTCCACCCTCAGGTAAATACTCAGAGACTGTGCTGGCAGCTCTGTCATCTCAATGCCTGGTATAGAGCATGCCAGAAGCTCAAAAATGTTGCTAATTCTGTATGTAAATTCAAAAGGCATCTCTGCTTCATGGTCATTCTTTTTTCAATAGTCATACCTTTGCCTTGACAATGAAGGATGAAAATTAAATCATATAAAAGTAACTCTCAACTCAAACATACCAGTATCTAACCAAAAAGTTGTCATCTCTACCAGGACCTGCCACAGTCTAAGGAAGGACACTTGGAACAGCAATAATCC
Source organism: Buteo buteo (assembly GCF_964188355.1). Lineage (NCBI taxonomy): Eukaryota > Metazoa > Chordata > Aves > Accipitriformes > Accipitridae > Buteo > Buteo buteo. Next base: position 66,245,448 of record NC_134172.1, read on the forward strand.
TCTTCCTGCTAAGCAGAGGAGGGGCTTCATAGGATGCTGAACTGCCTAGCTCATACTCTTTCCGAGGAGCTTTGGATTCTTGGCTTGTTCCAAGTGAATATCGTGAAGGTCTTAAATGAGCTTGAACCACATTGTCCCTGATGTAGCCAGTGTGCTATAAAGTATTGGTGAGAACCCCCTCACAGGTGCCTGTGCTCTGTTTCTAGTTGGTCCTTTCTGTTGTCTGCAAGAAATCATGAAATCACCTTTAGTTCCTGTTGGGGCTGTAGGTGAATGTCTGGTGTCTCATGAAACAAACTACCGGCTTTAATTGTTTGGTTTTTTTTTTTCCTTTTGCCACTAAGCAACATAAACAATGCTGCAGGAAAAATAGAAGGCAAAGCAAAACTATGAGATAAAAATGAGAAGGAAGACATAATATTAGTGTTTTGATGACAGGTGGCTTGCTGTAACCGTGTAGGTCAGGAGTTGGGAGCCATTAGCAAAGAAGAGGGAAGAGGGAATCCTGATCCCAGAATGGGATTTTTCAACAACTGCCCAGACAGGAAGAAGCTACAAGTCAACAAAGTGTTCATGACTTCACTAACTCCAGAAAGCCAGAGGGAATCACTCCCTGTGGATGCTATGGAAATTCTAATTAGTATTTAGCATTCTGTTAAATTTACATGGAAACTAGCATAGTGATAGGTCCCCCTCATGAGTTACAGAAAGACTAGTGCAAGCACTGATGGTGACAGCCAGGATAAAAGGAACAGAGAGGTAGAAGAAGTGACAATATTACTGAGATGTGGAGTGTAGGAGGTAGTTCAAGGCTTAACAGTAGCATGAAAGAAAGTGGATTAAAAAGCCAGAAGTAAGCCCATAGGGAGGGATGTGTGCATGGAGAGGAGGTGTTGGATGAGCAGAATAGCGCTTGCAGTGGAGATGTTTAAGGTCTTGAGGTAGGTCTGAATGTGGTTTATGGTATGAAAAATGCTCCTAGAGGGTCAGCTGCATGTATCAGCTGACCCACAGCAACTTGCCATCTGTTTTTAGCCCTCCGCAAATGCCAAGTGACATTAGCATAAACTGCACGGAAAGGTATTTAAGCTAAATTTTACCTTTTATTTGCAAGGAACAAGTTTAATGCAAACGTTGGTTACCACAGCCCAACTGTTAGTCACAGCTTATTATGTGGCACCTCAAACACGTGTCTCAACCTTCTTCTAATGTCCAGCCTACAATCCATGTGGAAAGATGCTCAGCGAACACTACAGATGATGTTGCCAAACTGTTACGTTGTCCTGCAGTTACGTCATTTTCGAGGGACTGACCCAGCTCCAGTCTGTGTTGGCTCAGGGATCTTTATGCTGTTCCTTAGTTTCTTACTGCACAATGTGTATATGCTGAATGTGAACTAATGGTGAAGGGAATTGTGTGGAAGGAGAAGAGAAGCTCGCTTTAAATAGCCTTATTACCTTAAGGTTGTTTAAACCCTAGAGAACAGCCTATAGCAAAGAGGTAATGTATTTGAAGCAAGATTATGGGTGATGGCTTTGTTTTCACTGGGAAAGAGCAATTATGAGATGAGATAAAGGAGGCTTTCTCACTCCTGAAAGGATTAATAGTCAGAGTGAGCTTTCCAACCTAAGCATCCCCTGCTGTGAATGAAAAGTGATAATGTACAGTAGAAAAGGTGAATTCCTCAATGACTAAATTTTAGGCTGAAAAAATATGATATTGACAATATTTCACTGGTCATAATGAAGATAAACTTACTCTCATTCAGACATCCTTCAGGGGTGAGGAAGCACTGCTTATTGATATCATACTATTGGTCTAAAGTTTAATCTAAAATACAAGGAACTAGAAATAGGTAAAGAAGGGTGGTTCAAGGGTGACTATCTCATACAGGGGGTAACTTCTTAAATTATTGAGAGATGTAACTGAAGCAATGAATTCCAGAGCTATCTAGGCTGGCTGCTGGAGAAGAAAGACCCTGAGTTGTCTGCAGGAAAGAGATAGACCAAAACCCCTAAAAGGTACAGTAGGTCTTAACACTTCTGTCTTTTTAGTTTTGTGTGTGTTTGTTTGGTGGTGGTTTGTGGGTTTGTTTTTTTAATTGAGATCCCTGCAGGAACTGTGTCCTATGCTGGCTCTTTTTTTTTTTTCTTTTTTCCTTCTTCAAAATACCTATAAGGAAAAAGGCATTTAACGTCCTCTAAATATACTTGAGGTACTTGTTTATTAACATAAAGAAAAGAGACCATGAAAGGCTGTACAGTGTACATGTGAAGGTAACTGAATCAGGACCTCTGGTAGCAAGCAAGCAAATGGGAATTTGGTGATTTTATTTCTCTGCAGATTGAAATAATTGGTATACTCTGATCAAGGAGGTCTCTAGACTATGGTTAGTAGGAGGCCTTTCAATTTGTGATTTAAATTCTTCAGCAAGGTTGCACAGTGTTTTGTCTGCCTTTGCCACGCTTTGGTGGGTCCCTCTTAATACATTTGCATTTTAGCCATTTATGTGAGCTAGAGTTGTCCATTTTGGTCCACAGGCAACAAGCAGTTAGCATTGAAAGGTTTTTACATGCACTGAAAAGATGTAACTTTTGTTGCCTTTACCTGCAAGTCAAACTGCAGTTTCTGTATCCTGTCTCTCCTGCTCAGCCCCTGCCCATGTGTACACACATTTGAAGAATGTCCAGATAACTCCTAAAAGGCAGAGATTTTGGGAAATGCCTGTGACCCCTAATCAGTATGGTCTGTGTAACTCCGTAGGGCAAAGGAGGGAATCCCAAAGAATAGCTTTTGCCTAGAGCAGCATGTATCTGTGTGTCAGTAGTTTCCAACTTTTTATTCTGGATCTGTAGACTCCAGTGGCAGTGTAGACCCCGCAGAAGTAGATTTAAGCCTGCAGATGGTAGACTTGTTTTTCCATTTACTTTTCACAGGCCCTTTAGGAATAGTCTGTGGGATTTCCCCTGGGAATCTCAAGCCAGGTATTGCTGGTCACTGCTCTTGATGTGCTGTAGAGTCAGAGAAAGGCGAGAGGCTCCTGCAGCAGGTGATTCAGAAGGCAGTTAAACCAACTGCCATCTGGAAGAGAAGGAAAGGAAACCAAACATTGGAGGAGAGGGCAGATCAAATGGAGTCCTGAAACAGGTAGGAAACTTGCACCTTGTTCTGTCTCCCATTCTTGCACACCTACTCATATCTTTCTTACTCTTCTGAGTTCATGCCAACATCATAAAAAGCAGGTAATGCCACATTCCATGTCGTGGAGCTCTGTGGAGATGGAGCAGTCAGAGTATAACAGGGGGAATAAATCCTGAGGGAAAAAGATAAAAGGAGGTTTGCTTGAGAGAATAATCTTCAAATATGAGGTGCCTCTATCTGTCACACTTGCAGAATTCTTAACAAGTCATCACAGAACAGCACACAGTCCTGACGCGGTCCTGGACGTGCAATGCAGTAGAAATGTTCCACTTGGAAGACTTCATTGTCCTGTAATAAATTTAAACAATCGACTCCATTACATTGGTAGCACAGTTAACTTTTATAATATCTCCAGCCAGTGCAAGGAGCATCTCAAGAACTTGCTGTCAGCCTGCTATATTTTTATTTGAGATTCTTACATTTGTCTTAAGTGTACAAACTTCAGTCAACCCCAGTTTGTTAGAACAATAAAGGGGGCCATGCGGCAGAAGTTATTCAGCATAACCACTGCATTTGGGTCAAAAATTCAATATACCTCCTAGGAGACTGTGAAATGGCAAAACAGGCTACTGCATCTTCCCTGCAAAAACCTTTTCAGGAGTAGAAACAGGGGAGCCAGCTAATTAAAGACAGGGAGACAGAAGTGAGTAATAAGGATTCTGTTAACCCTCCTGCATTTGTATTTATTTAGATTGCAGTCTTCTGTAGCCATACATACATAATATACAATTTAAATGCAAGTGCTCTTTCTTTCCCTGTTCCCAAAAATACCTACAGCTCTTCTTTTCATTGAGGGCGAGCCAACAGCATAGCAAGCAAAGCCCACTTTCTGCAGTTTTGGCAAGGACCACTAGGAAAATCCATCATGTATTGTCTGTTCATTGACTTGGAAAAGGTATCAATCATCTTCCTCATATACATACTTGAAGAATGTACAATTTGCTGTAACTGTCAAGCAAAATCATACATTTTCATACATCAAGACCAAATCCTGGTGGTACTGAGTGTGATGGAAAGAAAAAAGAAAAAAAACTTGCTGACTTCCAGTGACCTCTAGTCTATAATCTTTATTTGCTGTGTTAAAATATTTTAAAAGCCTCCCTTGTAAAAAAATAAACTATACTTAGAATATCCTACAGTTTCATGTTGGACTAGCATAATTGTGAAAACCTGGCAGCTTTTTCAGTTTGTAAAAACATGAGAGATCTAAATTAGCCTTTCCATCCTTATCCCAGTGCATGCAGCAGATTTTTCAACCTGAGCCTTAAAAAATAAAATAATGCAGCAGACTGAATGACAGATGCTGATGTTCCCATAGTGTTTCCTGGTGGGGGAAAAAAAAGAAAAAAAGAATGAAATGGGAAAAGAATGAACTAAAATGTTTTTCTTGCAACTCAATGCAGCATGAGCTGTTTCTAAGCAGTATAAACATGAGCCAGTACACGCCACTTTGTCTGAAGCAAGGATTTGAAGATGTAACCTTTGAGACCAGTCCTGATCTTCTGTACATAGGTTTCCAACAGCATAGTGGTTACTTTATTGGAGGTGCCTGTCGCAGAATGACAGTGCTTCAGTAGAGGTATTTGTCATTGGGAGATCTCATACCCTGAAACGCTACTATTTGGGGGACTTCATGAGATACCTCAAGCATGTTGCACTATGGAGATTTATTTCCTTGCGTGTACCTGGAACAGAACTGGCATTACCCCCTCATTGCCCCTATAGCCCTTTCTTGCACCTCCAGCACTTAAACGCTGTACTTCTATGCCAAAAGTTTGAGCTGTATCCTTAACACAGCCTTTAACCCACACTGACTCACCATATTGACAAAATTCACTCCCATATTGATTTAATCTCCTTCACCTCCTTCCCAGCCCCCCGTGCCAATCCTGTTGAAATTAAAATGTACTAGCATCACTTGTTGCCAGACTTGTCACTACTTCACACAGCAATGCTGTGGCTGCATCTGGATCAGCAGTATCCTATTCCAGCTCCCTGGGTGCATTTTGCCAGCAGGGAGGAATGCTGCATGAGAGCTAGTCTCTGCTGTTGCGACACCGCCCCCATCTCCCCCATCTTCCCCCCCCTTTGGCCTTTATGGATTACTGGTGAAACTCACTTGTACAGTTTGGATGTTTGATAGATAAAGCACGTAATGAAAAAAAAAAAGGAAAAAAATATAAATACAAAAATCTCAACACTGTGCATTCAGTGTCTTTCTAGCTTAAAAGAAGGAAGGTAAATAATGTCAAGTCAATGAATATCAGATATATTTTTTGACTGTACATTACAGTGAAGTGTAATCTTTTTTTTACAACTGCGAGTCCATCTTATTTATTCTTGTAAATGTTCCCAGACAATGTTTGTAATATGGGCTGTGTTGCAAATCCATAAAATAAATCTGTGATCTGAGATTAATGTTTTACTAAGAGATTCTTGTACTTGTGCCTTTTCTTTGCACTTAGAGGGGGCAATGCATTGCAAGTGGTACTACTAGAAACGATGGCGTGATTGCATGGAAAAGAATAAGACCAGCATCTTGTCACAGTGATGGGCATCTGGCTTTGCATCACAGTTATCATTCAGAAGGAGCTCAAGAGCAGCAAAGAGAATTCACTGGGCACTTCAGTCTAGCTGCAGATTTTGAGTCAGTCCTCTCAGAAGGTCTGTGTGTGTGAGCTAAGTATTTTTGAAAATTGTAGTCTTAGCAGCAGGGGTTAGAGCAAAGCATAGTTTTGCAATGTTTTCTTTCTAACAGATATTACTGTATTGTTTCCTTGGTATTCAAGTGCTGAATAGAGATTGCTAATATGTTACTGAGTTTTTTCTGGTGTTTTCTATAGACAGACACACAAGGGTTTTTTTGTGCAGATGTTGCATGCCAAACCCAACCATAGGATATGGCTGTCAGTAGTGAATATTTTCACACATTTACCAGCAAGCTGACATCTTCTGGTCTTCCACCCTCATTTGTCAATAGACACACATGGCAGTGCTCGCCATCTGATTCAGTCAGTGCAAAGGAGTAGACTGTAGGCAAGAAAGTAGACAAGGCTTCTATGCTCTGAAGACTGCTTTATTCCCAGAATACGAGCAAGAGTGCATCAAGATTCACAGCTTACATTGTCACAACAGGAGAGTCCAGTCATGCTACGCTCATACAACCCAACTGGTAAGAAATACTCTTTTTGGCATTATTAATTAGCCTTACTAAAAAAAAAATAATTAAAATAAGGCATCTTAACAAGGACGATGTAGCTCCTGTTTTTCTTAAAGCATAGTAAATCTACTTGGGAAGCATACTTTACTATTCCTTTCTGTAGGCATTCACTGTTTTCTTTTGAAAATACCTTGTTTTAGTTCTTTGTTGCTATGAACAAAACTCTGTTACTGCACTTTGGCTCAGATGTGGGTGATTTTTCACTGGCCCAATGAAGCAAGTTCCCCATCTTAATTGTGGTGAACATTCAGGTATAACAACTGTTTATTCAAAGGGTTCATTATAATGAGGTTAGACTGTATAAAACACCCTTCAATTACATATAGTTACTGTTATGCCAGGGAAGCAGTTAGAAGAAGTTGATACCAAAGCAAGCTCCTCACCACTGTGTCAGAGTGAGAGGAAATCTTACCCATACAGTCCTAACTGTTTAACAGAGACAGCTGTATATTCATAGTGATTAATTACAGTTCATCTTGGCACTTTATCTAGATTTATCCAAAGTATTTTGCTGATACTTGATATTAACAACAGGTTGCATTTATGCAAGGTAAACAGCAGAGACAGCTCTGCCATATTCCAGATGGTCTTACAAAGATCCATGTTGAAGTGCCAGCACTGAGAAACTGACACAAATTCACCTTTCTGTCCTCTCGCCTGCCCAGCACAAGGATAGCAGTGGGTCAAAGCTGCTGGGGGAAGACAGATGCAGAAGCCTGAAACCCACTGGGGTTCAAGTGCTTCACACCCTGTTCCTGTTACCATGACTGACATGTGCTGAGGTGTGAATCCAGCAGATATTTTATCCAGGTCAGTTATTGCCTCCAAGTATCAGCTTCTACTTTTCCATCCATCCCCACGATAACCAGCATCATCATACTGATGCTACTGCAAGGTCTGTCAAGTTTGGCAGACACTCTTTGCCTGAGCTGAAGCTCTCACAAGTTAAACCTTTAAATATTGTATCTCATACTGAGCTGACTGTGCAGCTATTGTTTAACAGCAGACTTCAAAACTGGGACTTATTCAGGCATGGCTGTCTACATGATACTCTAGAGAGGGAGCAGGGATGACTGTCCTGATGGTGGGCAAAAGGCCTCTCCAGAGGGTGAGTCTGTCTTGGATAAAGCAGACTAAGGCAGATGGGTTGGATCGTCATCTGGATGTGCCCGTTTTGCTCCACTGATTGACTTAGCTAGGTGACCAATACTGACTTGGGCAACTAATTTAGAGATGGCTGCAGTTAGATGGGATATATTCCCCCTATTAGTAGATACTTGCAAGCAAATGACCTGTGTCATAAATAAAATGGCATAAAGAGAGAAGGAACAGACATAACTCTTCTTGCTTATGCTTGGAAATTCTTCTGAGCCATCTAACTTGGCAGTTTCAGGTCCTTTCTTGCTTTTGTCAAGCCCCACATTTGAAAAACAATGAAAAATATTTTTTAAAAAAATACTGTTCTGTGTTAATTTTACTTTTTTACGCTGAGGTATAACTTTAATTTACAGGAACTAAACAAAAAAAGAAGACTTGTACTCTTTCTTGAAACGATCTTGGTTTTTGTGAGTTATTTCTGTGTCTATTTGGGAGTATGTCATATTTCTTACTAAGAGTGTATTTATAAATGGCTTGTAAAAGTTTATCCATAAAGTGTTTATATATTGTGAATCAGTAGCTACAGAGCATTTATGCTGCAGGTCAATAGGGTTACTTAAAAGTCTGTAACAGTTACTGATGTGTTTATAAATACCTATAATGTACTCTTTATGCCAAAAGCAATATATTATTTAGTACTCCTTTATTAACACATTGTAAATGATATACTGTTGAGATAAACTGTAACCTGATGGAATTTTCAGCAATATGGTGAAATAGCTTTTTTTATTGCATATATAAATGGTTCCCTCTAAAACAACTGTGGAAGAAAGCCTAGCTTCCATAGAAAAATCAGTGAAATAGGCAGAACCTTATTCTGGAGATGGATAAAGCTGGAAGTTTCTAGCACTAATCCCCTCAGTAGGCTCACATATAGGATGAATGTGAGCCTTGGTCCATGTAGAATCAAGAGGCTGAAGAGCTTGTACTAAATATCCTTTTATTTGAAATTTCCAAAGGTGTTCCTGGGAGTATCCTTTCACTTATGTTTCATGACTAAGTATGCTGAAAGAAAGAGAGGCCACTAGTTATTGCCTGAGCCTATTATGTAGGAAGCACTTAGCTCAGCCCTCAGCTCCACCATGGACTTACAATCAGTTATTAGGAAAGTTTTGTTGTTGGTACTTACCATTGTAAGTTTGTAATGGCCTTCTCTGGTACAGTGCCTGAGTGCAGGATATCACAAGTGCAAGGTGATACCTAGAAGGATCTTCCTTCCAAGTCATGCGCTGAATTGTGCTTGAACTGACTCAGACTTTTCCCTTCTATAGGATCCATGGCTTCTAACCCAACAGCAGAGCATGCCAAGAGCACATACAGCGAGAATCTCCATTCAGGATTGAGATAGTCCCAATTTGTGCATCACTCTTGCAAATGAACCTGTTCAGTCAGCAAAGTAGGGAAGCAATTGTGTGTGCAACTCTGTATGCAAGTGTGTGTGCACGTGCGCTTGCCTGTGTTTTCTGTCTCCTAAAAACTGAGCACAAATATACCCCTAAAACAAGAGTGACTGGAAGGCTTTATTGGCAGTGTTTGTACAATCCAGAGTGCTGGCAATGAAAGAACGGGTTGTCTAGGAAAATGCTGGTGATGTGCAAAGAACCAAAATTATTGTTTATTCTGGTGCCACAGGAACTATCTTGCAAAGAAAAATGGGCTTTGACAAAGGATGTAATGAGCAACCCCAGTTCTCTGTGCTTGTGTGTACACGCAGTTGAATTATAATTACACCACATGGCTGAATGTGCGAAGGCACCACTTGTAAGCAGCCAGTTTCCAGCTCATTTGTATAATAAGAAGCATCGCAACATGTGATACTGGTTCCTGCATCGGTTGGGGTACAAAGGATTAACTGTGGCTTGAGTCAAAATTAATACCAAAATCGAAAACAAGCACTTGGTTTGTTTTGTTTCTACTCTGGATCCTACTGAAATTGCTTGTTTTTCAGAGGTTGTATGTAGAAATTATGTCAGTCTTTACAGATCTGTTTTTTTGCTTACTCCATACCAATGGTAATGCTCTCTCCATTGCTGCAGACAGAAACTTTACTTAAGAAACATGCATGATATAGGAAAAGGGTTTCTTTGACACTTGGGGAGGGGCTCATTGCTTCCAGTCATGGAGGTCCTCCACACATCCCTTAACCCGTCTTTTGCACAAAACTCTGAGACCTGTTGCTCAGAGCTGTTTTGTATCCAGGTGAAGAAAGAACTAAGTGCCACTATTCTTTTTTAGTAACATTTTTACACTAAAGTCTAGAGCCTGCAAGTGTTTTATAATCAATAGGATCTGTTATGTGTGTTCACTGCTTGCTGTGTTACTGGTATATGACCCTTTTATTTTAATCTAGCTTGCTCCAGGTTTCGCCGTCTAAAAATGTTCTAGTTCTAGCAGGTGTTGAAATAAAACCCCCTGCCTCTAGAAATTCAAACCCCTCTTAGTGTGAATGTGCTCACCCTGCAGTTGGGTCAGGACTGAAGTCTGAATCTGTGGCTTGGCCCAAGCTCAGGGGTGGAAAATGAGAAGCAAGTGAGTGTGGGGAGGAGGGCTTTGCCCCTGCTCAAGCTCCCTCCGCACCTCTCGGACAAGTCATAGCCCCTCGCCATCCTCCGACCCTCAACTAGCATGCAGGGTCCAAGGCAAATAGTTCCCTTCCCCCAGTCTCGCATCCCTTTTTAAACAGAATAGCTGCAAAATTATTCATCATGCCATGAACAAGTATTAAGTCAAAACTCAGTTTGGGCTGTAAACATGCAAATGATTCTCTTTGACAAACTCCTGCTGCTACTGTTTCTTACCTGAATCAGCTTTGCAACTTTGGAGACTAATTTTTGCAAATTGCAGCTTGGAAATGATAGGACCAGGCTAAAAAGACCCACTAACACTGTGGAAATATAAAGAAGATAGTAGCTTGCTGAAAGAGAATGGATCTCTCAGTACCAGACATTGTAACAGTTTTGGGTCTGAAAGCATGTTGAGTAATGTCAGAATTTTATATGCATTGGTCTGTGGAAAACACTGCCTTTTCTTCAATGCTGCTACTTGTGGTCTAACCCCAACCAGCAACTAAGCACCACGCAGCTGCTCACTCACTCCCCACCCACCCAGTGGGATGGGGGAGAAAATCGGGAAAAGAAGTAAAACTCGTGGGTTGAGACAAGAACAGTTTAATAGAACAGAAAAGAAGAAACTAATAATGATAATGATAGCACTAATAAAATGGCAACAGTGATAATGAAAGGATTGGAATGTACAAAGGATGCGCAGGGCAATTGCTCACCACCCGCCGACCGACACCCAGCCAGTCCCCGAGCGGCGATCCCCCACTCCCCCCAGTTTATATACTAGATGTGACATCATATGGTATGGAATACCCCGTTGGCCAGTTTGGGTCAGCTGCCCTGGCTGTGTCCCCTCCCGATTTCTTGTGCCCCTCCAGCTTTCCCACTGGCTGGGCATGAGAAGCTGAAAAATCCTTGACTATAGTCTAAACACTGCTGAGCAACAAATGAAAACATCAGTGTTATCAACATTCTTCACATACTGAACTCAAAACATAGCACCTACCAGCTACTAGGAAGACAATTAACTCTATCCCAGCTGAAACTAGGACACCACTTTTTCTTTTTTTGTCTGCTGCTTTTAGAGTAATTTTCCTACCGTGGACCCTGCATGAAACTGCTCAAGCAGTGGCAAGCCTTTGCAAGCAGGGCCCATGAGGAGATCAGAGAGGAACATACTGGGAATCGTACTGGATTTTTAGGCAGATAACTCCCATCACTTCAGGATGCAATTATTTGCAATTTTCTCGCTCTCTCACAGACGTCTAAAAAAAGGGAAGGCTTAGAAGTTATCAGTCCCAAAGCAAGCTCTGTGGGGTTGATAAGAACATGCTGCACCCTTTGAACCTGAGGGGCAATCTTCAAAAAAAAGTATTGCAGAGGGATTTAACCTTTTTGGTAAATGCAGTCTCATGGAGTGGAAAGATGAAAATGAAATGTTTTCCTGACATGTTCCATCCAATTTGAAATGACCTAAGCACTGAAATCACTTTCTGTTGCTTTTTCCTTACCTTGTTTAGTGGTCTTCATTGGAAAGCAATTTTCTTTGGTCATCATATCCTTGTGCGAAGCTGCCCAAGCCTACCCAACCTGCCTACATAATGGGTAAGGTAATAGCACAGCATAGGATGCTCCAGCAGCCTGGGCCTCTGGAAAGGGAGACTCACGGTCATTTGGATTAAATATCATTTTGATCTTGCTGGCATTTTGCACCTTCACTTTTGGGCAATCTAGGCTTATTTATTCTTAAAAATTGAACTTGTGTAAATACTGTCTTGTGTCAGGACATATATCTTTACATCCTATATATCTTTATGTATCTTTATGTATATATCTTTATGTACATACACATATGTATGTAGAACATATATATACATGCAACTTGTAAACACTATTTTTATATTTGTGTGTATGTATGTGTGTGTAAATAGCTTTTATGCTACTTACATAGCATAAGGTACAAATGTGCAACAAGTTATATAGCATAACTTTATATATATACACAACTTGTAAACTCTATTTACACATATATACATATATATATGTGCATATATATATATATATAAAAAAAAAATAAAAATAGCTTTTATGCTACTTCTTGTGGGGTTATCTAGCAAGCTTGAGGCTGTGTATGTTCTCTTGGGAAGGTGTTAGCTGGGGAGGATGTGCACCGGAGTGATACCTGGTGGAAGAGAGGTGTGTGTGGGGGTGTTTCCTCCATCATTACAAAGGCCACATTTTGATTTCTTAGGAATTTTCTCCCAAACCTTTCCAAATTTTGCTGTTTATTTTGAATGTGACTGCTGTTTCCCTTGGCTAATGAGGTAACAATGATTTAGTTTCTCTTACAATCTCGCATTTCAGTTCAGTGTGGGAAATTATGGAGGCCTAAACCCCTTTCCTATTTCTGCTATACCCAGTGCCCAAGCATTTCCCTCAAGCCAAACTGAGTTAGGGCTTTACCTTAATTTATATCACTCCTTTTGGAGGAATATTTGTGCGCTAGGAGGGGGCTGTGTTTGTTCATCAGCATGGTAGGAACTATGTGCTGAGAAGCAGAGGAGGCTACAAGGTGGTAAACAGAGAATTTAAATTTCTGAAAGCTGTCTTAAACCTGTTCAAATCTCTGTGCTGTGTAGATAAGGCCAAGCTGTTGTATGAGCTGACACAGTAGGAACAAACTTCTGGCATATGCACAGCAGTTACAGCATTAGAATTGTAAAGCATGTTTTTTCTTTTTTTTTTTAATCAAGGTAGGAGCAAGTTTGAAAGGATGATTTGTGTTGTGTATTTTCAGCTACAAACAGAAAAAATCAAGAGGGGTTGGAAAGGAGGTGAGGAATCTGAGCAAACACGAACAGTCTGATCTAATCAATCTAGTTGCCTCAAATGTCATCACTCAATGTTTTACCTCAATTACCTTTTAGTCTCAGGATATCACAGATTTTAGTGTCCTTTAAATGAGAAAAAAAACCCAAACAAACCTCTTCCCTGATGCAATCCTTCCTTCAAGGAAGCAATAACCTAAAATCTGTGCCTAAACTGACTTTTACCTTTATCTTGGTGATAAAAATGTACAATGAGATGGAAGCAAGTACATTTGTTTTTCTGCTTAGAGACTTGCTTGTTTGGGTTGGTACAAACAGGTGACAGCAAGCAGCCTGGGGTTCTGCCAAACCCGGCACCCTTTGGTATAAAGGGTTTGTTTTCTTTGGCTCCACAGCCAAGTAGGAATCTAACAGACTTAACTTTGGAGGCTCTGACTTCTACCCAAAGGACAACATGAGCATAATTTAAAATTGTGACTACTTCAGGTCTAAAACACATACAAAGCAAACATTACCGAGTCACGTAAGGATGTGATGTGTGCCACTCAGCAAAACACCTCCTAGCAAACTTGCACTCCGTCTGTCTTCCTTCCTCCCTGCCCACTCCAAGACAGGCTAATTGCAAAGCTCTGAATTGTGTTTGAAGTGCTGCCTTTAAAATGTGAGCACTATGGTCTAGCCCTGGTTATATTAATGCTGCAGGAAAAAAAAAGTATTAATCTTCTGATTGAAAAAGTACTAATTTAACCTGAAACTCAGGTATAGCCGTGCTTCTTAAGAAAATTATGAGCAGAATTTTCTGTTACAATGTTACAAAAACCACTTGAAAGGGTAAAGGAAAAGACTGTGTGTGTATAAGGTCAAGTACATTGTTCTGTGGTTGTATTCTCAAAACAAAATACTGGGATGTTCCCAGAAGGTGGAGAGAGCAGTGCAGGACCTGAGAATGCTATAAAATGGAGGGAATCAGAGGAAAAGTGTGAAGGGACTCAGAGCAATTTCTTAAAAGCCATGGTCCACAAACATAGTAGCAGTCAGATTGTACAGAAGACCTCCTTACCCTACCGCACACTGTGCAGACAAAAATCTGGATCCTTCGATACCCGCCTTTGTGGTCCAGCCAGCTGTCGTGTTCAGATCTGCTGCCGATGGCAAGCAAAGCTCTTCCCATACTACCTGCTTCTTTAAAAAGTGGCTGCAGCCCGTGGGGAAAGGACCAAGCGAGGACCACTGGGCTCTCTCCTGGCAAGAAGTTCTGTGTGTGAGGGCTAACAACTACACTGCAGAAGTAAAGCATCCCTTCAGGCAGTCATTTGAGGGAGACACCAAATAGAAACATATATATTTATTAATCTATGGATACTTTAAAGCACAAATAGGCAACATCTAATTAGACAGGAGCTGACATGGAGGCTACTCTGGAGTGCCAGAGTATCTCAGTCCACCCTGCGTGCATGCTTGGTGCTGCTGGTGCTGTTGTCACTGATTGTGCTGTGGGTGTTATCCAGCTCATTAGTGTCGAGTGACTACTGTTAGTAGGGAGGAACCTCCTACCTCTGGTCTTGAACTCGGGGGAAATCCTTGAAATAAGTAAAGGAGGGAAGATGCCGATGGCTGCTTTTGTCACACAACTCAGACATCAGCAGAGAGAGAGAGATGTTAAAAATGAACTAATGAGCGTTGTTAACAACAACAAAACTGCTGCCTCCAGGCAAAATTTTGCCAGCTTCGGTTTTCCTCTCTTTCAGCTCAATATACCTACTAAACTATGACCAAAGCAGAAAATGTTACAGTTTTGTTTTTTAAAGAACATAATAACTTTTTATAAATGCAGCAGTTTCCCTTTGTCCAGAAGGAATGAATATTTTGGCTTCTTCCATGAGATGCATTTGCCAAGAGGTGTTCAGCTACTGTCCCAGCTTTGTGATCCCCACAGCACATATGCCTGGGAAATACAATCCTTCTCCTATTGTCTGCCTGTGTTCCTTTCTGAATACACTTGCAATTGCAGGCATGAAAAACAATTGGAGATGGGAACATTTGTTGGCTTTAAAACTTGCTATATGACAGCTCAGCCTGACTTCCAGCACAAATGATCAGGGGAAGAACTGATTCTGCCAGACAATATGGGGTCCCACATCCACACATGAAGGACTCTGCTGAGCCTTGTGTAGGACTGTCTTTCATTTTCTGCTGATAAATTTACTCTGCTTGGTTAGCGCTGTTAAGACTGCACAAACTTGTTTTTCTTTTGCCCCCCATTGCTCTAACTCTATCCTAAATACAAAAGGGCTCTTCGGAAGAACATCCTATTGGGCTGTCATGTTGAACAGCCTCCATATCCAGATGATAATGATGGGAACTCTAGAGTTGTATAGGGTTGGTGGGCAAGTATGAATGACATTTCAGCACAATTCATTGCATTCAAGCATTGCAAATATTCTGAAATGCCTGATTCTAAAATGACAACTCGCTTTTAAAATATTGGTGTTTGGTGGTGGTGTTGTGTGTGCACTGGAAAGGAAAAGTACTGGTAAAAGCAAAGTTTTCTGCCTTTCCCTTTACTGAAAACCCAGGCTGTTTTCCTTCTATTAATTCTCCTGAAAGTCTATAGCTACCTATTACCTTGGACTGTAATGGCTTCAATGGGGTTTTGTAAACCTTTGGCCCTGTCACTATAAAAACCTTCCACGTTTTTGCCAAACCTCCCTCAGAAAGATTACTTTTGCTTTGAAGATGCCAATAAAGGAAATTGCTTTTGCAAGGAAAGAGCTAGGAAGAGAACCCTAGACCCTTCATTTGGATTTCCTCCAGTCTTAAATTTGTTGGAACTGAAGAGCAATCCCAAATATATTATAAAATGCACCGTGGTCCAAGCAGCGAGGTCTCTCTGGGCAGTGCTTAGTCATGTTTCAGTGCCTCCCGCCCCTTCTTCAGCTTTTGAGCAAAAGCTTCAAAGAAAAAACCAAGCCCCCCCGCAACCAGCCCAAGCTATGAAGCGTTTGGCACAGGGCTGCAGCTGGCAGCGGGAGGTGACGAGCCATCCCGCTGCATGGCATGGCCTCTATCAGTCAGCTGCCTGCAGGGGTGAAAAATCCCAGATGGTGAGTAGCAGACCTGGATCTCGTCTCCATGTGCAGGTGGCCCCGTGCCATTCTCTGCCATCACTGAAAGGAGGTTTCTTTTTCTTTCTTCCTTTCTTTCTTTCTGTTTTGTTTTTGTTTTTTTCTCTTTTTTCTTTAACCCAAATCTACAGTCTTCTTAAGAGTAGCACATACTGCTGGACCACCTGGAGGGTGCTGTGTTGTGGCATAAACCTGAAAAGATGAGGCAGGGAAGGGGCTGTCGTCTTTATCTGCAGACACGTACTGGAGTCTGGTTTAAACTGAAAAACGAACAAACTTGGAAAGTTAGTTGGAGTTCTATTATTAGCCCGGCCAAGCTGAAAAATAAGGCTGTGCAAATTAATGCATGTTCACTTGTACTTCTTGCCCAGATTTCCTAGACAGAGCCTGGAGAGCTCGAACTCGCACCGGGAGCTCCAGGGAAGGTGAGAACTGACACAGAAGGCAGCACGGCCGCTACAAGTTGCACATTGCTGCTTCTCCTGCTGCTGCGATTTCTGTTAAGTTCTTTCAGCCCTTCAGCAAGCAAGTACTTTACGTCAGACAGGCAAGTGACAATGTGTGAGCACATCTATCAGCCCTTTAATGAATGTAACAGAATCTACTGTATGCTGTCACCATATCCCCTGCCTGAAGGCAGGTGCAGGGACACTCAGGTCACCCTTTGCTGCCCAGCCTCCAGCAGGACCATCTTCTAAAGCTGGCCAAGCTGGTCTGATAAACCATCCAAACCTGGCCTCAGTGGTGTCACTAGGCAGATGAATGAGGGATCAATGCTGTGGATGTACAGATATCTCATCCCAACCTTATACAGTGAGCAGTGGCCTTAAAATGGCTTGTATCTGCATGGAAAGGGACAGCAGAGCTGGGGCCAGGGAGGCAGCTGGGATGAGTCCTTCATCTGTGCACGGAAGGGAGAAGCTTGGGCTGGAGAATGGGGAAAGTGGGCACATTATTTGCTGGGGGGAAACAGACTGGCACAGCAAAAGATTAATCCTGATCTGTGTCTTTCCGGCTGTATATCAGTGTGTGAAATAGTAGTCCCTTCTGCCCCTCCCCTGCTCTGTGGATTGGGACAAACAATGAAGGAAGAAGTAATATGGCTTCTCACTAATGAAGCCACAAAATTTTTTATTTTTTTTTTAGTTCTTTTATTTTGAAAGTATTTGAATATGCTGGATCACTTGATATTTTAAAATGTTTGTTAGCTGTTTGACCACAAAAAACGTTTTGTCAGCAGTATGTTATGAAAGGGCAGGGGGATTGTTAATCCCAGAAAATGGCCCACTCTCTGGGCAGGCTGAATGCACAATAAAATGTGAGGTTTGGATGCACAATAGCACATCCAGTAACACAACACAGAGCCCAGCACCGGTCTCCACCGGTGCTCAGGGTTTCAGATCTGGGGAAGGGACTGTTGGAAAAACTGAGCCTGAAACTGCAGGCTCAAATTCCAGTTAAGATGCTGGGAGCTCACTGGGTGTATGGGCTCCTTCAGCCTCAGTGACTTCTCTGTCTGAGCTCATCTAATTTCATCAGGTTATCTAGTGTCCTCTAGTATTTAGAAAAAGTTGTGGTTATCTAAGTATATGCACGAGACAGGTTTCCCTCCATCTTTCCAAAGCACAGAGTAGTTTAGGTTGGAAGGAACCTCTGGAAGTCTTTAGTCCAGGTTTTCATATCTCCACAAATGGAGATTTCACAGACCCTTTGGGACACAAGTTCCAGTGCTGCCCCACTTTTGTGAATAATTTTTCTGATGTCCAATTTTTTTGCTGCAACTTGAGACTGTTGCTTCTTGCCCTTTCACTGTGCACAAGAGAAAAACCTGTCTCCATTTCTGCTATAACCTCTCTTTAGAACCTCTATAACCTTTAATCAAACCTCTGTATAAAAAAATTGTTTTCTTGGGGACCTGACTCTGTAGCTTGATGTTTGGCTCTCCTTATCATCTTCAAACCATATTCTTGTTATTAACTTGATACATCAAAGTGGATTTAATGGTTGGACATGCAAAAATATCTGTATGCCTGAGACTTTGTATCCCTATGACTTCTCTGATCCATAGTTAGCTGCTCAGAGAGGTTGTGTGGAGCTGCATGGCTCTGCCTTCAGGGAGCTCTTCTAAAGCTGAGCCCTTCGCTGGTACATTCATTGCATCCTGTGATTTTCTGGTCTGGTTGACCTCTTTTGAGGTCAACTCAGTCAAATCACTACTATTCAAGATTTCAGAATGCAACAGACAAAACAGGGCCCCAATTGTCTTTTGATAACACATTCTTCAGTAATAATGGTGATACTATCGTTTTCCTTGTAGTTATCAAGATGCTTTTCTTTTCTGTATGCATCAAAGAAGTAATAATTTGACTTGTCTTCCTTGAGTAATGATTTTGTCTTATACTTTTTTCAGTTACATTTATCTTCAAGGCATTGATTTCATTCCTTTTTAAATTTTTTAAAGTTCTTTCTCCTCGCACTTATTTTGTAGTGATTCTGAATGATTTATACTGGCTTTGTAATTATTTTAAATAGGCACTATTTTTATGTGTAGTGCCCCAAAAAAGGTAAAAACCTCAGGCTAAACTATTTTAAGCATAACTTTCCCTGCACCCTCAGGACATTTTTTGAAATACTGCTTTGTTAATAGTTTCACTGAATGTATTAACTACAGTAATTGATTGTTTCCTTGTTCTGTGGAATAGTTCCTAACCTTCCTACATACGAGCATTCACAGGAGACCCTCAGAGCTGGTGCCCTCCATTGCCTCGGGTGGGTGGGAGTGGGTGCCCAGCCACTTGGCTCCAGCCCACCCCTGCGCAGGACTGATGGGCTCAGAGAAAATGTATGCACAAGGGAGACTTACTGTAGATCAGACTGTCTGGTTTAATTTTCCCAGATTTCTGGGTGGAGGATTGAGCCAGCAATTTAGTTTACTAAGTCCCTGGAAATTGTGGACAGCTCTGTACACTGCCAATCAGGGCCTCACAGAAGGGTTGCAAAGAGGAGAAGGTAGTAGTGTTCCTGTCAGCATGGATTTGCTGTGCAGATGTTGAGCTTGCTTTTGACGCGTCAGAGCAGCAAATTTGCATTTGTGGCATACAGCCAACAATGCATTAAGTCAGTCCCTACAATCAGTGGAATAATTTATTTACATAAGTTTGGTTTCCAGGACTGTGTAGCAATGTGAATGTAGCCTGATTAGATGACCTAACTTGGGACTGGAGCTCTGCCTACTTACACATAGCATCCTATAGATGTCAAGATTATTAGCTCAGATATTGTGTCACCAGAAGACCCGACCCCCACCTCTGGGACTGTGCTGGTTTTGGCCAGGATAGCATTAATTTTCTTCACAGTTGCTAGCATGGGGCTATGGTTTGGATTTGTGCTGAAAACAGTGTTGATAACACAGGGGTGTTTGGGTTACTGCTGAGCAGTGCTTACACAGAGTCAAGGCCTTTTCTGCCTCTCACCCCACCCCACCAGCGAGGAGGCTGGGGGGGGCACAAGAAGTTGGGAGGGGACACAGCCGGGACAGCTGACCCAACTGACCCAAGGGATCAGGCATTCCAGACCACAGGACGTCATGCTCAGCATATAAAGGTGGGGGAAGAAGAAGGAAGGAGGGACATTTGGAGTGATGGCGTTTGTCTTCCCAAGCCACCGTTAGGCGTGATGGAGCCCTGCTGTCCTGGAGACGGCTGAACACCTGCCTGCCCATGGGAAGTGGGGAATAAATTCCCTGTTTTGCTTTGCTTGTGTGTGCAGCTTTCACTTTCCCTATTAAACTGTTTTTATCTCAATGCACAAGTTTTCTCACTTTTACTCTTCCAATTCTCTTCCCGATCATGGTGCAGGGGGAGTGAGTGAGTGGCTGTGTGGGGCTGAGCTGCCGGCTGGGGTTAAACCATGACAGGGACCCAGAGTTAGGTGACCTAGAGGCTGTGTGTGGTTGCAGTGGACCTCCTGGACTTTGAGAGTGGCTCAGGCCATTTATGCAGCTATAACCATGAGCTGTAGGAGAAATAGGAACTGTTGTGTGAGGGTACAAGCTGCACTGGAGAATGTCCCCAAGACTTCCCCCCCCCCCCCCCATTATTTTGTTCTTTCATCCTTTTATGTTTTATGTAATGGTTCTAAATGTTTCATTGTTAGTACTAGTCAAACATAATTTTGCACAGCGCAACCAGATGACCACAAAATCCCATCATTTGAGATGTAATGTTCACTGTAATAATAGCTACATCGTGTAACTTGTGACAGTGATGGTCCTAGCTGTCATATTAGGAGAGATGCAGCAATGTGACAGGGACTGGGTTTTTATGCTGGTAAAAGAAAAAGCTATAAAAAATATGTCATGAATTCACATCCATTTGAGTAATTTCAGAGAATTGCCAGTGAGAAAATTAACCCACTCAGACCTAGAAAAAAGATATTTGAAGTCAAACACATATTTGACACTTCATGACAGCTATCTAGACCTCAGAGAATCTAAAATACCAGTTTCAAATTTTGAAGTTTAAGCATCCTGTCCAAAAAGGGGCCTGATTAGGGAATAAACTTCCAGAGGAAAATGGACAAAGCCAAAGTCTGACCAATTTAGAAAATGGTGTAGCTTTGTCCTCTTATGCAGCACTGCAGAAAAATGAAATTTGCTTTCAACCTCACTGGAAATAAGCACACGTAGATGCACTTCACATGGGATTCTGCATACACCAAAAATGACAAAGAACCAGAAATCCCACAGGGACTTAGAGTTCACTAATCTACTTTACATTTCAGATGTTCTGATACCATGGTGATGGGCAACAGTAGAAAGACCTAAAATAGAGTATAAGTGTTTTCAACAGCTTTCTCTTACTAAGTGCACTTCATACTGTCATGAGAAAGTCCTCTTGTTTTTTTTCCTCTTTCTCCCACTTCACATAAATTGTCTAGTACCTAAAAGGTCATTTTGAAGAACTTTGCTTTTCTATAAATTACTGGATTTTGTAAAAACACTGAATGTAAGTGACAATCTCTAGTCTGTCTGTATTTAGTATCTTACTTTTAGACTCCTAAGAGAGAGCCTTTAACAATTTTCTCAAAAGGAATGGGGTGAGGGAGAGAAAGGGAAGGGGAGGATACTGTACCACATTTTCTTTCTGAATTTTCCATGTATCTTGAACAAGAAAGGAATGAATATCCCAGAATAATTAGTGTAATGATAATAAAGAAGGCTGTGAAAAGCCTTATCTTCTAAAAAAACGTGTTTGTTGTTTCTCTCTGCAGTGTTGTAAATGGCATCCTGTCTGGCATGTGTGCAGCTTTCTGATAGAGTTGCATTTGAATAGAAAGCAGTGAGTTTTGTGGGATTTTGCTGATCTTCTAACTTTTTTCCCCTTGTCTTCTGGAGCTAATCTTACGTCTGACCTCAGTAATTTTGAACGTATTTAAGTTTTGTATGTTACTTGATGGAGTTCAGTTTATTAACACTTCTGTCTACTTAAATCTACTACATGATCCCAGTGGTGACAAACTGGCAACCGCAATTATTGCCGGTAATTGAGAAGTGACACTGCACATGTAGGGCTGGCTCTCAACCTGCTCCAGACAATGGAGCCTCTGTACAGAACAGTGGGTTTTTTAAAGGCTAAATTTAAAGTCAAAACATCTCTTTCTGTTAAAGAGGCATTCTGTGCGTGTAAGATGTGCTAAGCCTCTTGCAGGAGCAAGTCTCCTACCTTTCAATTCTTTTCATACCTTTCTCTTACCTATTTTCCCTTTACCTTTCAATTTTCCTCTGTGCTCTAGATAACTTTCCCTTCCTTTGGTGCTGCTGTGATGCTCAATGGCCCATTCTAATGCAATATTTAGGTCCCTCCTGGCTGTGGTTTAAAAGTTGCTTTAACATTTTCTGCACTAAAGTAGATTTTTCTTATAGCCCAACAATTCTCAGTTCTTAGCTCCTTAGGCTCCTGTAGTTAAAACTTCCAGAGCTGTACCAAAGTCCCAGATCTCAGTGGCTCATATCCCATTTTCAGCATCAGGTGTTTTTATCTGGCAGTATCTTGTCCTTTTACATCATTCTGTGTTGTTGGTACTAGTTCCTTCTTATTTTTCAAGTGCTAAATAGCACTAGGAGGCAGATGAGCATTTATATAGAATACTTGCTGTATTATTTTTGTGTGTGTGTAAAAGAGTGGTATGAGATTCAGGCTGAGTGTGAAGCAGGCATTTAAAACTGTGCTGGGAGGAGAAGTTGAAAAGACTCTTAGAAAGCAGGAGGATCATTTCTTTTTCTTCTGTTTAACATCTAACAAATCTCCTTGGTTTTCCATCTCCTACTGAAGTCCAGGAAAGAGTAGAATGAGAGCTCTCAATGCCTACTCAAGATTATTCCATTTCAGATGTTACTGAAGCACTGCATAAATTGCTCCTAAGAAAGCACAGGATCACTTGACCTTTTTGACGCTCACTGTGACTGCTTTGTCATCTACTCTTCATTATAATACCATTTTCAATGGTGTGAAGCTTGTAGTATAATCTGCTGCTCCAACATTTGGGGCAGTGCCCTACTCGCTTTCAGGCCTGTCAGTCTTGGCAGGCGAGGGGAAATCTCTGGGGAAATATTGGAGCTCAGACTAATCTGCACTGCAATGGAGTCTTTTCATTGCTTTCCAGGGACTTTGCTTCAGGCCTTCAACTGATGCAATTTGTGATTTTAGAAAGGAGGGGGGTCTGTATGAATTACAGTTCGCATTTCTTTCTCACGCACACCCATTCACAGGGTCCCGTAACCACAGCAATAAAGTGCCAGTTATGGGTTTACCCATGCCAAACCAGGCAAGGTTGGGATATATCAATAACCCATTTTACAGAAAAGGAGGTGAGAAAGATTAAATGATTTCTCCTGATTAATGCATATGGGATAAAGCACTGCTGAAAAAGGCAGCTGAGCTGATGTTGATGATGAGCTCATTGCTTCTCAAAGGTGTGATCCTTCCCATCCTTTCTCTCCTTCTGTCGACTTCCCAGCCCTTGACAAGTCCATTGAGCCTTCTGAGCTCCAGAACTTCATTATTTTTCCTTGGTTAGCTTTATGTAGCAAAGGGAGCTGCAGGGTGAGGTGAGGGTTGAATAGGAATGGGCAGATACCTGGCCAGGGGATGGCTGGGGAGGGCATAACCACTTTGGCCAGTGGCAGCCACAGCTGCACCATACTGCAAGCACCAAGAGCTGAACTGTCTTCCCCCATCCCCTGTCTTTCCCAAAGTTCAGACAGGAAGAATTTCTTTATGAAAGGCATCTGGCTTGGGTGAAGAAATAGGTCAGTACTGATACCCAGCCCTTTCTCCATCTTGACATCTTGTGATATGTAAAGTGTTGTGCAAAAGCCTCATTAGCTGGTGCCTTGACTTGTTCCTTGAATTACTGCACTGCCCGCAGAGTAATTGCTGTTTACCACTGGTGGAGCAGACCCAGCCTCTGTGCTGTCGCTGCTGTGGTCACCCGAACCCATGCGGTTGGGTCAGCATGAGGCACAAGCACCTGTAGTTTCAGCGCATGGGTGCCTGCAGCCGTGCCCTCCTCCCCAGCTCCTCTCACACTGCTCACCTTGCACCCAGCCACAGCAGGACAGGGAAAACCAAGACAGCACACACGCCGCCCCCCCCCAACTCCTTTCCCTTTGTTCCCCAGGGTGCAAGACAGCCCATCTTTCTGGCAGCGTATTTCATGAGATGGCATATTTGTAATCGATTAATTCTGCACTGGAAGCACACCCATCATTCTTGGCAACATATGGCAACTAATCTCTCCTTAAGCAGTTGATTAGGCACCATTTGTATGCATATGTCGCCCTTTGCACACTGAAGCGGCTGCGGTTCCTGTAGGAAGCTGTTTGTTCTGGGTTTGTTTCTGCTTCCTTTGTGTGGAAAAATGAAATGTTTCGTACTCATTTCTTTGCATATGTTCTTTTTAAAGAACAAAAGTAATGAGGTGCTGCGCTGGGGTGCAAGGCTGGGGTAAAAGCATGATCCAGTCTGTACAGCACTGGGTGCAGGTTGAGATGAGCAGGGGGTCAGCTTTTTGACTGCCTATACGATTACAGGTGTAAGGGTTAATTTGGCAGGAATTGTCCTCCCTGTGCACTAAGGAGGGGCAGGAATGAGGCACCTTGGCAGAACTGATTGAGCAAACTTATTCAGAAGGCACTTGTATCTTAAATGCAATTTGCTAGCCAGCATTAGCAATTTCTAAATTTAGGAGCACTAATCTGTCTACTGTATTTAAAACTTAAAAGGTGTTAGTGCTTGGTCTTAACAAAGAAAAGGAAAAAAAAAAAATCACCCAGTGTGTATTTTGGTACCTGCATGGGTTTTACTGGCCCTTATTTGTTTACTGCTCACATTGCTAACCATCAACCAGAGTACTACATGAAGCCATTTTATGGAGGGAGAAATAGGTATTGCTGCAGACTGCAGGTGTCTGAAAATTAAAAAAAAAAAGGGAGGAAAAAACCCTGAACCATCCATTACAGGAGGCAGACTGTGTGACGTGGAAGTTATAGTACCCTTCATCTATTATTATCATTTATTGTTTTGTATTACAATCATTTCTGCAACCCCCCAATCAGAGCTCTTTTATGTTAGGCACTCTCCAGACCATCCCACAAACATGGTCCTTACTTCATGGTGCTCATAATCGATATCAGAGGCCGCAGAACTTTGGGACTGAAATTTTTCTTGCTTTTCTACTATGAATGGGGAGGTACAGCAATGATAAATGAAGTTCTAGAAGTAAAAACAGGGTCTGGATTCTTGAATGTCAGATCCAATGCTGCAGCAAAAAGATATCTTTCTTTCCTCGCTGAACTTCTAGTTTAGTATCTTGTCTCTGATGGCTGGATGGCATTCAAACAACTTCAGCAGGAAAAATGTGTAATGGACAATCAATAAACTGTTTGTTGGGGAAATTTTCTCCTACAAGAATGATAGAGTCAGGAACTGAAGGGGCATGGGAAGACATTTCAGAGCTGTTCATCAATTATCACTGCTATTTAGTTTCCTGAAACTGGAATGGAAAACTTGGTGCCTGAGTTGGTTTGAAGACACAGAAAGTGCATGTTGTTCCATTACCTCCAACTTTGGTAAACTCCTTGTAAGTCTATGACAAATTACTAATCAGTCTGCAATTCTTCATACCTGTCTTGTCTCTAGTTTGCTATGCTTTTGTGTGATTACTGCATATTCTATCTCACAGCATCTTGTAAATGATATATCAGCCCTATTGAACATGGTGTGCCCTCCTGCATTTGATCAGCTGAGTCCAACCTTGGGTGCTCGCATGCGGCCGAGTTGAGCACGTGTGTGTGAGGGCTGAGCTTTCCCCGCTCCCTCAGTGCGGGAGGCAGATTGCTGAAGTCAGGCTCATAACTAAAAGGCTCTGAATTCCCCCCCAGTAAGCTGGAATTTCTCCCATTCATAATAACAGCAGTTGTGCAGTGTTTCAAATAGCTTCAGATTTTCCTCTAGTGTTTACTGTCTTCTGTTAAGTTTAATGTCCTTTTCCTTTAGAAGCAAGTATAAACGTATTAACTACAAATAATACACAGCAAAAGCAATGTTGTAACACGACTGGTTTGCTTAATCTGTCTGTGAATGACTCTTTCCCCCATCACCAGCCTCATTAACCCAATCTAATTTTTGTTTCTTTCCCACTGTGATTGCTTTTTTGTTGTATACAGCTGATAAATTCCATTCTTTTAATGTACTATATCACAGATTTCTGTATGAATTCTTCAGGATCCTTCTGAGGAAAGCCTGAGACCCAAGGTGCAACAAGAGCAGGGGCAGCTGTGAGAGGGCTTTTCATGATTATTACTCCATTGCTACTCATGAGCTCCACCTGAGTCTGGGTCCCCTTGAATTGGGCACACTACACCTGTGACAGGAGGGCATTGCCCCCTTCTGCGAAGTCTCTACAGGCTGAGTGCCTGTGCTGGTTTTGGCCAGGATAGCATTAATTTTCTTCACAGTTGCTAGCATGGGGCTATGGTTTGGATTTGTGCTGAAAACAGCGTTGATAACACAGGGGTGTTTGGGTTACTGCTGAGCAGTGCTTACACAGAGTCAAGGCCTTTTGTGCCTCTCACCCCACCCCACCAGCGAGGAGGCTGGGGGGGGCACAAGAAGTTGGGAGGGGACACAGCCAGGACAGCTGACCCCAACTGACCCAAGGGATATTC
Organism: Buteo buteo; assembly: GCF_964188355.1. Lineage (NCBI taxonomy): Eukaryota > Metazoa > Chordata > Aves > Accipitriformes > Accipitridae > Buteo > Buteo buteo. Next base: position 66,271,769 of record NC_134172.1, read on the forward strand.
CAGATGATAGGATGTCATGCTCAGCATATAAAGGTGGGGGAAGAAGAAGGAAGGGAGTGACGGCGTTTGTCTTCCCAAGTCACCATTAGGCGTGATGGAGCCCTGCTGTCCTGGAGATGGCTGAACACCTGCCTGCCCATGGGAAGTGGTGAACGAATTCCTTGTTTTGCTTTGCTTGTGTGTGCAGCTTTCACTTTCCCTATTAAACTGTCTTTATCTCAATGCACGAGTTTTCTCACTTTTACTCTTCCAATTCTCTTCCCCATCGTGGTGCAGGGGGAGTGAGTGAGCGGCTGTGTGGGGCTGAGTTGCCGGCTGAGGTTTAAACCACAGCAGTACCCAAGAGGGTTAAAGTATAGGGAAAGAAATTGATGGGAAGTCCACCAAGGCCAATTACTGTGAAGTTTCTAGAAGAGTGAGTTACCAATAATATGAGAAAAAGCAGCAAGCCACAAACCAACATTACAAGGTGCCTTCATGTACTAGGGACAGATATATGAGATAGAAAGCTTTTTTTTTTTTACAGCCGTCATTGCAGTGTCTCCTGGCTGCTGTGGGAGCAGCTGACTTACTGCATCAGTTAGCAAATGGGACAGGTTTGCTGCCTTTCAGAGACACAGGTGTACAGGCATAGCCCCAAGGCTGCCCACTTTAATGGGCTCTCTGCTCTCCATCGCGTTTATGCCATTCCAGAGAAAAGAGGTCCTGTGTGGGACAAACAGATGATGCTAACGGCCAACAGTTTACTGGTTTGGCTGACTTCCCCCTGGGACTCTGAAAGGATGGGACTGTTGTGATGTTGGCTGTGGGGATAAAACCTTAGAAAGTGAAAGGTGGCAAAAAGGCATGTATTCAAGGATCAGAAGGTCCTTGAGGCCACAGAGAACAGCACAAAATCAAGAAACCCTCAGTCATGGTAGGACATGCTGTACAAAGGAGACTGAGTGATTAGATAAGTCTTGTTTGCCACACTCCTGCAGGGATGAAGATGTGTTAGAAGGAGTTTTGAAGTAACCCAGCCCCCAAGTGAAGGAAACAGTCAGATGGGATTAACACAGTGATGGCTATTTGTATGCCAAAGTGACATAAGGATGAAGCTAAAAGGCCAGAAGCTCAAGAGAGAAGTGGACTTTGTGTGTCAGCTGGGAGAAAACGCGAAGTGAGAAAGAAGAAAGAAAGGAAAAGGTGGCAGGGGCGAGGGAGTTGAAGAGTTGCTACAACTTGAAAAAGGAATTAGAAGTGCTACTATATTAAAGGAAGGAGGGCATCAAGGGGGAATATTTTGCTTTTTCCAAAGTTTTGAAGAACTGTACTAATAAAGTAAGGTCAGCACCTAAGGTCAAGAAGGCCAAAAATGAGCAATGAGACAGCTTTACTGTTCTGACAGATACATGGCTCTCCACCTGCCATGGCCCAGATGTGAGACAAAGATCTGAAGTAAGAGGCATAAGATAAATAGTGGTGCAGGAAGGCTTTAAATTACAAGGGATCAATTTCTCTGACATAAATAAAGTCTCTTTAACCTCAGTTCCCCCATGAGTCAGCACTTCCAACTGGAAATTATTTACACAAAAACCCAAGAGATATTAGAGACATGATTGCAAGTGGAGAATGTAAATTTAAGAAAATCAGTACTCAGCTAGGAAGGATGGAATAAGATGCAAAAGTTCTGTAGTTAAACAGGTCTCTACAGTCATTAGCCTGTGAGCAGGGCAAGATTCCGAGTGCGTTGTTCCCCAAATTATGGTTCCAAAGTTCCTGACTTCAAGAAGAGTCTCTGCTCATTCTGCTTCTATTAAAGGTAAGATCTGTTTTAAGCCAGGCTCTCAAGAGATGGGACTTTCCTAGACTCATATAGATCTACCCTCCTTTGCAGAAGTGTGGAATGATGACACTTACCTATTAACCCATGAACTTGGCATAAGCAGGGACTGACCTCCACTGTGCTACCACTTAAGTTATCCAATTTTATTTCATTGGCACGCCTAATTTGCTGCCAAAGTGACATCAAGTGCTCATGACAATGAGGACATGTTATTTGGGGCAAGGGAAAAAGAATAAACATGGGCTGGAAATCTGAGCTGGAGATAAGGTTGTCTGAAGGGATGATGAAACACAAAACAAAGATGGTTGTAGGGTAGGACTTCTTTGGTCTCTGGTTGAGATGCCTGTAGGTTGTAAATCCATGTTGGTCAAACTGCTTGTATGAGCACAACCTGTTTTTAGAAACCTTGCTAGAGGTTTGTTTAGGATTTATTTTGGCCATGTAGGTTTTGTTTATTTTTTCTTGTTGTACTTCTCCTTGCTTGTTTTTATTGTTCAAAACTGGAAAAGGACCAATGCAGCTCCCCCAGGCCACTGACTGTCCCAGGACCAGTTCAGACTGAGTGTGTAATCAAACTTTTTTTTCTAATACTTGTACTCTAAGATCTTTTTGACTTAATATTGCAGCCATAAAAGCCTTGACTATTTTGGGTTATCCTTACACATAACCAACTTTATCATCTTTGTACTTCTTATACCTCCCACCATAACGTGATTTGGAAATGCTTTAAGCAGCAGTGCATATCTCCACTGCTCAGACAGTCCTAGGGAGCCAGAGGCTGCAGACACCTGAATGTGGCTGTGGTGGCAGCTTCTCTTATTCATGTATTGAGCAGGAATCTTGCTCAGGTGCAGCTAAAGGATGTCTAAAGTGTGAACAGTTCCATAACCAGTACTCTGGCTTTCCTCAAGAAGATGCACAATGATGCAGCTTTTGTTCTGTAACTCAGATGAACAGATACTGCATCGAAGAGGGTGATACCTGCAGTAGGGTCAGTGACCCGTGAGAAAGGCTCAGAAGCTGTCTCTGCTGAAACACTGGTTATGATTCTGGGCTTACCTGCGTGGGGAAGGAATGAGCATGCTGTTTCAAGCATTGACCAGGTGATAGCCAAGCTGTGGTAACGCTCCACATCCACATTCCTAGCCAGTTGTTACTGCAAAGTAAAACATGCAATTTTACTCTACATCCATTTGTTTTAAAGGCCCCATTTTACAGTGTTTCAATGATATATATTTTTTAACAGCCTTTAGAAAAAAAAACCATCTTTCAGCCTCAATGGTCCCAAATGACAGAAAGCTTCAGAGAAATTTATGCTCGCTGCTTACGTTAACTCTGTGCTGTCATGATTGGGAATGGCAGGAAGCCAAGACAAGCAAACAGGACGTGGAGAAGCTCATAGGAACTGCTAGCCTTGAACCCCGCAGTGTGGTGTCAAGGTCAGAAATCACAGCTGCTTCTCACGACTCATGCTCGCAGCCCTGGTAAGTCCCAGGCACTTCTGGGCAAGTGGTCTCCTGGAAGAGGGAAAAGGGAGGGGACGAGGACCAGAAAGGCTAAGATTGGCCTACATTTTTGTATCACTTTGAGCTATAAAAATGAATGGGGAAAAATGCCTATTTTTAAATGCTGAAATAAGTCCCAATAATTTTGTATATTTCTCTTTATTTTACAGCATTAGCTGTGAGTACTTTTAATGAGTCTTTTTATGAAAACCTCTTTGGTGTGGGGGGAAGTTATTAAGCCTCCTACAAAGGGATTTTATGGTTTTAATTATAAACAGGTAATGGAGGCTATGTAAAAATTACCTTTTGACTTTGCAATAAAACCCATTTCCCCCAAGGTAAGAACTCCATAAAGAGAGAATTACACGGCAAGGGAATGGAGAAGTCAGCTCCGAAATCACAAGGTGCCTGCATAACAGCAGCTTTTGAGAAGCCCTAGGGATCCATCAACCTTAGTCTGTGCGTCTGTCTGTCCGCTGCAGGCCAAGGAAACCACAGAGGGCAATGCAAGGTTGCAAGGTTGCCCAGACTGTCTAACTGTGTTGCATTAGAGCAGGCTCAGGACTTCTTTAAGTTTGTTAAGCCACGAACGAACGGACCACCCAAAACCCACAGCTAGAGACTGATGCGTAATGGAGGGATATAACAGCTCTGCTTCTTTCCAGCTGCTTCTTTTCTTTTCAGCTGAGCAGTGAGCTGCTGTGGTTGGAAAGATTCACTTTTTTTTTTTTTTTCTGGATAATATTCCTAGACTTACCCACCCTGGATTTCTTGCTGGGCTTTGCCCACTCTGCAGCAGGAATCACTTGCATCTCAACCATGGAGAAAGACGCTGTATTGGAAAAGCTTTCTCTTTCAGTGTTTTTCACCACAAAGAAATAAGACTTTTCTGCTAGCCCTGTTCTGGAGAGGTTGGCCAAGGTTTGACCTCTCGGTACAGCCAAGGCCAGTAGCCACAACTGCCCTGTTCTCCGTCTTGAAGGGAAAACAGTGTTTTGCCTCCTGATGTCAAATGCACATTTTCCTGATTATTAGAGGAGGCATTTTCTTGGCACTAAGAACCAGTGCTGGCATTCAGTGCTGAGTGCAGCCGTGCCGGTCCTCCAGACTTCTTATGACCTTGAGTAAGTCACTTAATTTTCCCTTGCCTCGCTGTTTCTCCCCTCTTCCTTCCTTCTTCTATTCCTTCCTGCCCACAAGGAGGTTAAGTCTTTGATGAATGGGTTGTCTTTTAGCATAAGGTCAAGTGATCCAAAGAGACTGAGTTACTGGGACTTAATAAGTTAATTACGTCACTTGTCTGTCAGCAAGAACTGACTGTGTGCTCTTAGCTGGTTTCTGCTAGGAAATACAGCATGTTGGTATAAAACACCTTAACTAGAGTTACCTCAGCCAAGAGTCTACTGCAATTGAAATCAGGAAATAAGGAAAGGCTCCTGAAAGCAAAGACTCTGAAATAAAAACATTTATAGAAAATGTGAAACCTTTTTTTTCAGAGTGCAGCCCTGGTGTCCAAACACGCTCATGTCCCCCTTGCAGCAGAGGTCAGCGAGGCGACATCAGGACCCTGTCTTGCAGCAAGACATCTCCTGGGGGACAACAGGTGAATCGTGCGCTTGGGCCAGCTGTGCGCGAGCAGCAAAACTAAGAAGTCCACAATAAAACCAGGCAGGTGGCTGGAAACTGGCTGAGAGGTGACCCTTTCAGAGACATCCACCAGCACTGTGCTGGTGGGCTGTTGGCAGTGCTGGCTGTTAGAGAGCAGCGGTGTCACCCATGGTCACCATGTGAGTGGCACCATTGTGAGACCTCAGGCTCCTTCCAGGCATCTAGGTGTTAACTATAATGCTCTAGTCCAGACCAACTATCTACGCCACCTCTAGAAGTGGCTAGTTATTTGACTAAGTTAATACACAGTTGGTCAATATAAGTTTTAACTGCCACCTTTGAGCTAGAAGACTGAGAAAGAAAGAGGTGAAGAGGAAAAAAGCACAGCACTGGAGACTGTAATTTTCTATCTTTTAGCTCTCCCTGTATATCATTTATAAGGATATATAGACTGTTATGGCTCATCTGTATCCCTCTAATCATTAATGAGGTGCCTTTCATGCCCTAAAGTTAAAGTCGTAAAAGTAAAGTGTGTTTTCTACTGCAGGTCCATTTTAGTTCTTTATACAAATGTCCTAGTGCCCTTTATAATGTATTTGCTATAAATCTTGACAGCATTATTTGTTTTGTTTTTCTATCTAAATGCAGTGTTGAGTGGAAACAGCCTCATTATCTCCCTATTTCTAAAGAGAATTCACTGTCTTTGAAAGGTGCTATATTAACCAGCCCTAGAGATAGAAATCCCTGTATATACAGAAGAGGCACAGCACAGGAAGGCAAATGGAGCCTCCCCCTTCCTTGCTGTTGTGCTTTAAGTGATGAATGAGCAGTACTTCACTTATCTGTCCCAGACTTGTGGGTTCAGCAGCAAGCAGGCTCATCCACACCTCATCTTTTCCCTTGCTAAAAGCAGTGCCAGATGAAAGATTTTATCAAATCTAGGGAAACAAAAATTTGTTTTTTACAAACTAGGTTCCCTCTTTTTTGACTTTGAGACAGTTAGCTTATAACAAGCTGAGCCTTGTTCTCTTATTTGTATTAATCATATTGATCACAGTAGTATCTAACAGTTAACTGAGTCCCCATTGTAGCAGACTCTTGGATTTTTTGAGGTCTCAATCCCAGGGCGTTTTTGTGGCTGTCTCTGATGCTTCCTTGCTTTCCTGCATTTTGCTTTTAGACTCTCCAGCAAGCTGCAATCCCACCAGTCAACATCTATAACCCTGCTGCAACGTCAAGGAAATTCTTCAGGTCACATTCTTCAGTTCCTGCATGAGCCAGCCTGTGCAGCTGTAGCGTGGGTATGTGGTGGAGCATTTCTTCCCCCTCTCCAGACTGATTTATGAACTTGGGAAATCTTGCTAGGCCTTAGCATAAGTGTAATGAGTCAGGCAGTTAAGCGACCCTTGGCTGTGCCAGGAACTCTTGCACAGCTAAGACAGGGAGATATGCTGTGTGTCTTAAGGACTCCTGCTGCCCAGCAGAGGTGGGGGGACAGGGGTAGAGATAGCCAGTTCTCTCTCATAACAACCTTGAGACATTACAGTCCTCCCTGACAATCTTGGAGTATCCCGTGTCTATGTTTTAAGTTATTCTCAGACAGCCTCGGAACTTTCCTTATCTACACATGAAATGGTACCAGCACAGCTGGTATTCTAGCAATTTGTTGCTGACAAAAGTCAATCGTCTCCCAAACCTATAAACAGCAGTACCAAGTGATGCCCTTTGAGCTCTCCTGGACCGCAGCGGGCTGTGACCAGCATCTCCCTCCAGGTGGGACACCCCTCAGAGCTCGCAAACTTTCCTGTTTGAGAAAATCGGAGGCCTGTCACCAAAAGCAGACATGACCTGGGCTGATTCTCTCTGCTCCTTGAGGCTCAACCCTTTCTCTGTTGAGAAAGATGCTGAAGCATTTGAAATGAATCTTTTCACTGACCTCGAGGGGAATTTTTAACAGGTATACCTTTTCTACTCTCTTTTACTTTCTTATATGTATATCACTTAGCATCTTTATGCATGCGCATGTAATAACCTTAATAATCCATAATAAGTATATTACAGCAAGTATATTATAAATTATTACTTTCAAATCTATACTTAAATTACTGTCATGAATTTTATTCAACTGTGATTGAATTTTAGGCTGCTATTATACCCATAATCCCTTTAGATATAAACCGTTGACCAAGTTTGGGACTAGGAGTCGATCCAGCCACACTTAGACTCTGACAGGAGTTCAGAAAGCAAGAGGGTCTTCTCTGAACCTCGTGACTCAACAGGAGGGTCTCCCCTGCTTTTCCACATTCCTGATCTTTGCACAAATCACAAGAAATTAATTCTAACTCAATTTTTTCTTTGTAATATTTCCTTTTACACTATTATGTTTCTGTTTCTATATACATAAATTTAGTCTGATTCTAATTTAATTTTCCTGAGTGCATTTCATCCATGCACTAAGTAATAGAGTGAACCTTGCCATCGAATTCTGTGAAGTTGCACTTTTATATAAATTTCTATTAAATCATTTTTCTATTGCTAATACAATTGGAGGTGATACTTTAAGCGATCCTAACCCGTCTTCTCTCTCTCATTCCCCCCCGCAACAGGGTAGTGCTTCAGTCAGCTGAACTTCCACTACAACAGTCTTAAGTCAGGGTCTATAATTTGGTTTCAAGGAGATCTAATTCAACTCATATCAGTTTTTAAACAGCGCTAGGAAAGTAAGGTTGGTTACACAAGATTTATAAGGCCTAGCCCAGAATTTAAGTGCCAGGTTGATGTCTGTAACCTTTTGCAATACCTTTCATTCTTTTTTGAGAAGTCTCTCATTACACAGTCAGACCTGACTTGTCTGGAAAGCAAACACAATGAGGCAGCCCTGTTCACACCTTCTGTGATGCCTCATGAGATAACAAAGCAGGATAGTTCACTGAGAAAAGCCATTGGGAAGCAGGTAGACATAGAATTGCTTTTCATATCCCAGATTTCTTGATAAAAAAAACTTTTTTTCCTGGTGAGAAAAGGAATCTGCTACCAAAAAAAGATTTAGAGACAATGGGAAAAGATAAAGTAATAAGTAAATGAGGTTTAGGGAGTAAGACAATTTTTACTGTCTTTTTCTCCTCTGAAAACCTGCCTTTCTCCAAGACAGGAATGGCTCTGTCAGCCCAGCTGCATCTTCACGGCATGGTAAGGATTACTTTAAGCTCCTGAGCGTCCATAAGGCCTTTCCAGAATTGCTTATGGTTGTCTATTTAGATGGAAGCGATAGCTAATCTCCTTCCTACACATACCCGCATGCACGTGCACACGCACCCACACACACACATGGCCTCTTTCATGATCCTCTGTTTCTTCAGAGACCCTTTATAAGTACATCTTGGGTATCATTCAAGGTCCTTTGAAAGCAAGGAGGGCCTTTCTTTTGGTTTCAGTGGGCTTTGGCTGTGGCCTTATCCTTAATTCAGAGCAGGCTTATTTTCTTCTTAAGAAATTCCTCTGAAGATTCTCAGAAAAGGTTAAAATGATGTTTATACCTTCAGACCTCTGCCTGGGAGGTACGATACTATCATATATCAGCATCAGTTCCATATTACAGATGTTTAAAGAGTTAAAAAGTGGCAAGGGATTTTTCTAAAAACTCCTGTAACAAAGTCCAGTTCAACAAACTGCTCATGAATATGTTTAAATCTTGTTAATCTCACTGGGAATCCACTATGTGTTTTGTTGAATCACAGCCAAAACACAGACCTCCTGGCTCCCACTTACCCATTAGAAAGGGCTGGGTTTATTCTCTCTTTCAACGCATTTACCAGAGGTTTTAAAAACTTAGTTGTAAGTGTGCAGGGTCTTGTGTCACAGGGTCATGTAGCTGGCATTCTTTTGTAGAAGAGCTCTCCCCTATAGGTAGTATATTAAAATCAGTGAATTTGCTATATACTTTTCCTCTCATTTTTCAGTCATCTTTTCTGGTCTGCAAAAGCATTAGCCCTGTGATCCTCTTTGCACAGCTACTTTGGTTCAAAGGAATGCAGATGCCTTGTTGCTTTACTTCAGAGGCCTAGGCGAGCAGGCAGGAGGGAAGGCACTTCACCTCTCCCTGGGGATTGTTTGTACCATTGCAAAGTGCTTCGGCACCTCAGAAAACATTTTGCACCAGACAATATTTCTCTCACCAAATGTACTTGCCTATTTTGATCTTGGCAATTAAGCATCACAAAGGTTTTGTGTAGGTACCATCAAAAAATACATCCTGATGGGGAAAAATGTTCCAAGTGGATGTTCTCCTTTTTCCTCCACCTGCCAATCTTCCTGCTGACAGCAATCCAGCTCATAGAGAGTCCTCTCTTTCACAGACAGAGGATGGCCCAGAAACCCTGCTGATAAGGTCCATTCAGAGGCAAATCTTTTTTGTTTGGAATTATGCTGTCTGTCCCTTTTGCTTTGTTATTGTAAAGGAAGATAACCACAAGTGTACAAGTGAAGTAAATAGTTTATTCCAGCACTTATATCCAGGTAGATACCCAAGTGAGATTTTTTTTGTCAGACAGGAGGTTGAGTGCTAGGCTTTTTTTCTTAATCTCACTTTTACCTTTCAAATCACCTGACATCCAAAGCAAAACAAATCTTTCATAAAAATGGATGTTTACAACTAATGGGCGTAATTTTTAAAACACAGCAATTGCCAGAGACTGCTGAATGGTACACCAGATATGGAAGTTTTTCACAGCTTTGGAGCTAATGAGTTGTAGACATTGGCAAATACTGACTTTTTAAATTAGAGCTACTATAGTTCAAAAGAGACAGATGGCTTTATTTATGAAAAGGGATTTAAGGACCACACACAGAAGACACCACAGAAAGACAATGTGCTGTTGGAGACCATATATCATAAAATGTGGTATTTAAAACAGTTCCATTTTCAATTCCCCTTTTCCTCATTGCCAGCCAAATCTGATGCAGCTGCTTTTTTAAATCCAGGAATATTTGTGCCACGATAAGAAAAACACAAAACAAGAGAAAATTTTGAGAGGTCACCTTCAGAGCTGGACATATTGCAGAGTTCACCTTGGGCCTGGTTCAAAACCCTTTGAACTCCTTTCTGTTAATGCCAGTGTTTTTCTCTTTCTTACTCCCTCTTCCATTCAGTACCCATTATCTCAAACTTTGGAAACTCAAGCTGATTGATCAATACTTTGACATGTTTCCGGATTCTTCTTATGCAACACTCAAGGTATCTGGAGCACAGAATTCCTTGGTAGAAAGGCTGCAATGACAATTTGCCAGTGTTGCACTTGGCCATCACTTTAAAATACAAATTGGATCCTAGGTTTAGATGGCCCAGAGTTACTGAGATTCCAGTTGCTGGTTTTCGGCAGAAGTCAAAGCAGTAATGGGTAACAATATGTGTTGTTGGGAGCAGGGGAGGAATATAGCCATTCTTGTTCAGAAGAAGCTGAGCAGCGACATATCACACAGGAGAGATCAGAAACTGGTACAGAATGGCGTAAACATTGTCAGCTTTTTCATTCATCCACAAAACATCCAGAGCTGCACCAGGCTGGACAGATTCAAATGGGAAAGAGCCCCACTAGAGACACTGCTATGAAAGCTGCTTCCATGTAGAGAGGCAGGAGATGAGATAGTATGATGATGGGCAGTAGTACAAAACTTGTGCTTGATTTCAAATGAGGATCAAATCATAACCCAGAATGGTACATAGCTGTTTGTGCTCTAAGGGGATGAACTCCTTGTAGGGGAAGAGATTCCTCTTCTGCTGCTGTTATTTTCTTTCCCAGCTTTAAGAATAACTCCAACAATCTCTTTCCTGTCAGCACAGCATATGTCTCCTCTGCTCTGCTGTTATCTGAACAGAATACCGAATGGAAGCAATTTCCAGAAAGCACAGCAAATATTAAGACATGCAGAAGTGCAGAGCACAGGGAAAAAATATCCCAGCAGTTACTTGGCTCTCCTGAATATAGTGTGGCAGCTCAAATATTCATCAAGTCCAGACTGCTCCAAACAAGGAGGCAAATTCTGAACCTTTAGTTATATGAGGTAAGTCGTATATACTTCTTGCAGCCTTCATATTTGTATTGGGTTTGTGTGGGGTTTTGGTAGCAGAGGAGGGGCTGCAGGGGTGGCTCCTGTGAGAAGCTGTTAGAAGTTTCCCCGGCTCCAAGTCAGAACCACCTCTGGCCCAGGCCGACCCAGTCAGTGACAGTGGTAGCGCCTCTGGGAGAACAGATTTAAGAAGGGGAACGTGCAGCGGCGAGGGGAGTGGCATGTGAGAGGAACCCCTCTGCAGATACCGAGGTCAGTGCAGAAGGAGCGGAGGAGGTGCGCCGGAGGAGGGGATGCCCCTGCAGCCCGTGGTGAGGCGGCAGGCTGTCCCCCCCCAGCCCATGGAGGGGAGCGGGGGAGCAGAAGCCCACCTGCAGCCCTGGGAGAGAGGAGCCCACACCAGAGCAGGGGGATGCCCCCCAAGATGGCCGGGATGCCGTGGGAAAGCCCGCGCTGGAGCAGTCTGTGACTGAGGGACTGCAGCCCGTGGGAAGGACCCACGCCAGAGAAGTTCATGGAGAGCTGTCTCCCGTGGGAGGGACCCCATGGTGAAGCAGGGGACGAGTGAGGAGTCCTCCCCCTGAGGAGGAAGGAGCGGCAGAGACAACGTGTGATGAACTAACCCCAACCCCCATCCCCGCCAGGGGGGAAAAGGTAGAGAAAATCAGGAATGGAGTTGAGCCCAGGAAGGAGGGAAGGGTGGGGGAGAAGGTGTTTTAAGATTTGGTTTTATTTCTTATTATCCTGTTTTGATTTGATTGGTAACAAATTGAATTGATTTGGGTTTTTTTTTCCCCCCAAGTCAAGTCTGTTTTGCCCATGACCATAAGTGGTGAGTGATCCCTCCCTGTCCTTGTCTCAACCCACGAGCTTTTCGTTATATTTCTCCTCCCCATCCCACTGGGGTGGGGAAGAAGTGAACGAGAGGCCTCATGGTGCTTTGTTGCTGGCTGGGCTTAAACCATGACAGTATGTCAGTATTACTTCTACATTTATTTGGTTTGGTGCCTACATCTCCTGGAGAGCTGGGCATCTTGCGCTGTTGTGTCCATGCATCAGAGTCTCTGGCACTCACATTGCCATTTGTGACTATTTGAATGACAAAGATCATTTACATAATTTATCTTTTGTTCTCTAGAGTATGGAACAACATTAATGTAGTGGTGTGAGTCCTGCAAAGGACACGAAGGTAGTCAGGAAGTTTTGAAATCTTCATTTGTTCAGACGTTCAAATCTCAGCAACTCTGTGAGCAACATGCACTGATTTGACCCGCTTTGAGCAGGGTGCTGGACCGGGGACCTCCAGAGCTCCCCTCCAGCTCAGGTGCTGATGTGAAAAGCAGTGGATATCAGTGGCTGAATTTTTGCCAGCCCACTGTCCTGAACAAGACACCAACACAAGAAAAGCTGTTACAGTTCTGCTGGTAAGCTGTTCTAGATAAGAAGGGATTATTTTCTCATACTAACCCAACACATTCCTGTCAACCAAGCACAGAATTAGCTTAAGCCATCAGTTTACAATGCTGCTTTTCCCATGTCACCTGGCAGATGTGTCTTCAAGAAAGCATCTGTAGAGCAGAGATTGGAGCTTCTGTGCCAATTGAACCCTCAATCTCCTAATAGCAAAGGAGCTATCAATGTCCTGATGGTGACATCTCTGCACACAGGAGGAGCTGGTGGCCACCACTGCATGTTCATGCAGAACCCTGAGCACCCTTTGCATGACCATTGTCTGTAGCTGCATATTCTTCAAGCTGTGGTTGCAGCTGGAGCCACCATCCACAGGCAGTGCCTGAGGCCAAGCAAAGATCTGGTTCCTATTTTAAAAGTGCTTATTCTCTTAGGCTTACTGGCTGCACCAATAACATTTGCATTTGTGGGTTTGAGCTGGAAGACCTTCATTCTCAAACACCTGCTGTCCATATAGTTACCATGATGGAAGGGTTACAGCCACCTTAGGGCAATGACAGACAGACATACCCATAGCGTCTGCTGATAATTAAAGAGCACTTAGGAAGTCCTGGGCTGAATGATTATTATTCTGTAAGAAAGCAGAATTAATATGTAGACCTCCCCACCGGGAAACAAGACTCAACACCACAGGGACAGACAAGCTGCAAGCTACTGTGAAAGGAAAGGTCTGTTGTGTTTGACATTCTGTAATCTTTAAATAAAGTGTAATTTAGTCACTAAATATGAGCTCTTATTGCTTTAACGTTAAAACCAATATGACTACTGGCACTAAATGTAGCTAGGGATAAAGGCAGTAACAAGAAATTGCAGGAGAATAGTGTAACACAGTTTAATTTCCAGCAAAACATAAGGGGGGGGAGGAATCCATTTATTTTAGGATTATGAAATTGCAGTGGGTTTTGTTGGTTTTTTGTTTTTTTTTAAGAAGATTCCAGCAGAAGAGGATAAATGAAGATAAGTGGCTGACTCAGGCATTCTGAAATTAGCAGTGAAGCTTTCTGTTGTAGCCCATCATTACTCTGTGGACTTGCAAAACAAGAAAAAATTGAAGTATTAAGTGAAGATGCCATTGAAATAAACTGTTCAGTTATAAGGGCTAAAAACCAGCCAGTTTTTATTGTCCCTTACACATTTTTATTTTGCTACTCATTTCTCTTTACAAGGATTAGATCTCCAGAGAAAAAAAAACCAGACACATGGAGAACCTACTGACCTGTGCCTAGTATTTAGACTTTGTACATACATTACTATGCTACATGAATTTATTATATACTAATAAATAATTTAATAATATCTTCAATTTATAGAACACCTTTCTATTCCCAGAGATTCCAAAGCACTTTAAAAACAGCAGGACTTAATTGTCTTCTCACTTTGCTTTTATGCACTCTTGACTTCAGGAGGATTACTCTTGATTTACACCAAAAATATACAAGAATTGGTTATCGTTCCTCTGGACCACTGCTAGGAGGAACCACAGCAATTATGAAAGATCACTTAGAAGCATGATAAGCCATTTAGGACAGAGAGTGAAAATGAGTTTTTTGGCTTAACAGAAAAGAGAGTGCTGTAGAAAAGCAGAATATTCTAAGCCACAACTGGAATTTGGTTAGGAGCTGTGGCTCAGAACCACTTTGTTCAAAGCATCTCTTAACCTTAAGTGTCAAACCTTGAGTTAACATTTCATGGGAATCATTTTGATACAGTATTGGAATATCAGTTTGGTGCTTGCACTTGCTCACAGTCATCATCTCATATTCGTGGGGTTTCACTGCAGTCGTCCCTCCCTGTGTGGGTAATGCCTTCATGGGGTTTGGAATTTATAAAGTTCATTTCTAGCAAAAGATAAGTCCCTGTGAAACAGACTTTGAAAACAATATTACATTCTTTTCATTAATCTATGAAGTGTGTATGATCTAAAATGTGTAGTAGAGAGATCAATGCCCTATAAAGAGGACAGTACATATTGCAGTACTCAGAACAGTGTCCTCAGCTAGCAAATGAACATTTTTTTAATCAAAACATTTAAAAAAGCAGATTTCCATTTTTGCAAAAGCGGATGCTTTAAAAATCTATGCCAAACTATTCAATCCATGAAGAATTATTCATTAGAAAAGAAATCAGAGTACTCTGATGTTTTAAAATGTTTTACTGTTTTGAACTTTCCCTTAAAGTGATCTTTTTCTCCCGCTTGATCTTTTAAGTGGTACAGTGCAAATAGCATTCAACCAAAACCACAATGGGGGGGAGAAATCTAATTCCCCTTTCATATTGTTTAGATTTTCAGGCTTCCTAAAACTGGAATATTTTTTTATTAGAAACACTTTTACTTTTTAATTCCTAAAAATCCATAATTGCCTCTCTAATGTGAAAATGCTATTTAAGTTCTTCTGTTCTGATGTTTGAACTTCAGAGCCAGGAGGAGCTAATTCCTTCCCTCTCTACCAACTCTACTGTGGCTGAGGCACAGAAAAAAAGAGAGAAGTGCTTATAGCTAAGGGCTTTTGTTGAGAAAATACACTGCTGCTGTGGTTTACAGCCAGGGCTTCACCTTCTGAACCTTGGGTACTTACACTTGTGAGAAGAACAGAGTAAGGATGAGTTGCAAGTTTCAAGGTCTACAGCTGGTCTCCAGGTTGTCTCTACCATTGCCTCAGTTCTGCTATGTGGTGTTTTGGTTTTCTAAAGATGGAAATGTAGGCAGCATGACAAAGATTGTCGAAAATGGATAGACCTGCTAAGGGCAACTGGGGTAACTGTTCCTGTAGGAAGATCCTGCATTTCCTTGCTTGTGCAGTTTCTGTACTGAGCAATATTTGTCTTCGAGAATTGTATTCATTCATAAGCTTAGTTTAGTACAGGTGCAAACTTCAGAAAAGCTATTTTTTTGCTATTAATAAAGGAGAAGATTGATAGTTTCAGGGCCACCAGGGCTGGATCTGCCTCCTCCCCTGCAGAGAACTCTTATCAATTACTGCATATGCAAAACCTTTTGAGCTGGGCTGTGATAACCACAGCCCGGGTCACCTTGTCTGTCCACGTGGAGAGAGCAATGACTTTGGTTAAGACAGCATCTGTGGTTTTGGCAGTGCCAGTGCCTTGCCTTGTACCAGAAGCTGACAACCTGAGGCCAGCCTCCCTGGGATCCAGGTGGGTAGGATTCACCGAGGTCGGTAGGAGGTACTAGAGACTAAAATTCAAATTGCAGACACAAAATATGGAATAGGCTGAGAAAACCACAGCTGTCTGTGGTGGTGGTGGTAAGAGGGCATAGATTGAAGAATCATGAGCATATGACACATCCCCTTAAACTGCAATGAATGAAGCACATGCCCTATACTGTGAAAAGGTCATTGGCTCCATCCAAGATAGTATAGGGGGAGGCATCTTAGGTTTTTCCTATTTGCTAGGTAGCCCTTTGCATCTGAACAGCTTTCCCCCTCTCTGCCCAACCTCTGTTTGTGCTGTAAGGTCCCAAGTCTTGAAGCAATTTTGTCCAGGAAGCCATAAGTCCAGCAAAGAAACAAAAGATTTGAAAGTGGGGTTTACATCTTCTCTGAAGAAATTACTAACGATCTGCAAAGTTTACAGCACAACAAATGAGAGCGAGTGGGTGAGGGCAAAGTACACTGGCTATTTTAAAAATAAACTTGTTTGTTCTAAAGGCTGAAGTGGTGCTTTAGAGAGAAATAAAACAAGGACGAGGAAGCAGTAATAAACCAGGACTGTCGTGCAAGTGAACAGTTGCCTTCCCAAGGGAGCACTTACAAGCCTTGCTGATGTGTGACGGTACTCCTTATCGCTCAGTGCTACCAGCTACTGCAGTAAAAGTGGCCTTGTAATGGCCAGAAGGGAGCTCCTGGCTGGGGTAATAACTGCACTCATTCAGCCTTCCTGAGAGAGGATTTGCCTTGGACCTAGTAGGGTCTAAGTCCGTGTCTTCCCACTTGCTGTTTATTGGTCTCCAAGGAGAAGACCCCATTCAGGGTATCAGGGGTCATTTCTCACTGCCAGCTAGTTAAATGGCATAGGGCAAGTGGTAAATAAGAACAGAAGAATGAGGCTTTAATGAATACTTCACTCTTGAAAGATAGTGGTTCTTCATGAATGAAAGGGATGCTCATCTCAGCTGAGTAATTCTTGAACGTCTGGCATTGCACTATTTTGCATCAGATGTGGTCGCAATATTCGGAGGTGAGTTCTTATAAATGGCCTGGGAACCAAATGGGCTGCAATAGTATCCTTGAAAAAAAAATCAACTTAGAGGTAGTATTAAATACAAACTGAACTTGGTCTCAGGAAGCATTTACATGTGAATTCTGCCAAAATTTGTTTCAAGGCACAATAAAGAGTCTGATCTCTTTCGGTGCTGAACATCAGTGTTAAAAGAAATAGTTAGACATAAATATATCAAACTGCTTCTTTTCCTGAACACACCTGCTTTCAGTGGGTATCAAATCAAACTGGCTTGCTCCAGGCAACTCAGCCTCTCATGTATTTCACATAGCTGGGAAAGGTAAATTTATTATATTCTTGCTCAGAGCTCTTATTTTCTCATCTTCGTCACAGGAATGACCTAGAATGGGAAAGAAGTCTTGACGTCCAGAGCCTGCATGAGAGATATCTCCAAACTCCAGGTAAGCCCCTGGTCTGTCATCTGCTTCAAGCCAGTTCTCTAATGCTGAGAGAGCATGAGCATGTCCAGGTAGGTATGTCTCTCCCTCTCCATTAATTGCTGAAGGAGCCTAGGTGACTTAAGCAAACTCTTTAGGTGGCTAACGTTATGTGAGATGACTCTGTGCCCTGGGGAGCTCTCAACAGCTTTCCCGGGCTTTTGGCCAAGCCCACAGAAAAGAAATATAACATCCTGGAATGGTATGTTCACAGTTCCTTTTTGCTGACAATAGCAATCTGCATTTTATGTATAGGGGAAAAAAATATTTCCCTATTATTCCTACAACACGGCATTGAAATCCTGGGGTTTCTTTAGCAACTGTGATGTTACAGAATATTGGCTCCAGATCTGAACATGCCAGCTAAGTCTGTCTTTAGGTGCCAGCTCATGTTGTAGAAGGAGGTCCAGAAATGCCCACGAGTGATCCTCTAAGAAGAAGGGAAGTTTTTTTCTTTTTCTTTTTCTAATTTAGAGATACATTGGCGTTCTGCAATAACACCAGCATACAGAGTTGTAGGGATGCTTCTAATTAACTTCTAAGATGGTCTTTAGCAATGTTTCATTTTAACAGCTCATGAACTTCGTTATCCTTGGGACACCTCTGCAAAGGGAAACTGAGGCACAGCAAGCCTGAGTGACATGTCTCAAATTATATGAGGATTCTGAGAGAGTTGGAAATTAGTCTCAAGTCCCAATGTAGTTCCCTAACCACTGAGCCTCCCTCCTATAACGTTTTGGGACAAGGCTATACAGCACTGCATGATTTCTAATAAACCAGTGAGACTTCACAATACTTCTCTTTATCCTGCTTGCAGAGTGCTCCTCTTGGAGGTGCTTTAGCTGGAATTCAAAGCTAAGATTTTTCAGAAGTGACTACCAATTTCTGATACCTTGGAGTTTACAAAACAAATCCAAGAAGTAGCAAACCTAAATCTTTTTCCTCCCCCAGAGGACAGAACACTCCCTTTTCCATAAGTTCCCATTCATTATTGCTGTTAAAATCCTTACCAAGAAAACAGTGAGGGTGTTCACATGTTTTTCACTCCCCTTGTCTTGCATCCATGTTGAAGAGGGTGTGGATGGAACATCTCCTCTTTATTGCTGGGACCTATGGAGAATTAAAACACATTATTTTGGATCAAGTAATTTTGTAGTATAGAAATGATAATGCTCCTCCTGAAATAATATTGTGAGCATAATTAAAAGAACTCCCAGAAGAAGAGAGTCAGCAGTTTTGGAAAAAAATTCAACCTTATATAAACGATAATATGAAAGGGCAGGACAGAGACTTCGGAGTGCTTTATTTTGTGTTGTCTTGGTAGTATTTCTGCTTGTAGAAAAAAAAATCTGTAAAACACTGCTTCTCCATTTGGATACTACACAACTATGCTTTAAATAGTTGAGCACTGAACAAAACATAGTTTTGTCTCATTCAACCATGGTTAGAGAATCGTATTTCTGCACTGTCTTAAGGAGGTGTACGCATCTCTCTGTGCCTGCTTGCTCTGGGGAGAAAGATGTGTGCGCTGTGGTTGCACCACCTGATTACAGCACCTGGATGTTGCTCATTATATTGGGCAGGAAGACAGACTTCAGCCATTTCCCCTCTTTGCCTGCCATTAGCTTCACGTGCTCACTTACTCAGGTATCCCCACAGCTCACAAATAACACCTAAGGATGTTCTTGTGCATCTCTGATGATGCAGACCCTAAGCCTGCTTACATTGCTGCCCACTGGCTTGGGTAAGTGTGTGCTCTGCTGAAGGCACGCTGGGGCAATGGGGACAAGACCAGACTGAGATCCTGGAGGAGTATTTTTATTCACTGAACCTGAAAGCAAAAGTGACTCTGGAGTAGGATTTATTATCTAGTTTTATGTAGTTTCATATAAACAATCACATTTTTAGTCAATCAGATGAATAAGGGATGAAAACTGTTTGGTTTTTTCCTGAGGAAAACTTAGGTGACTTAAACCTTGTGACCAGCAAATCCCTTGCAGAAAGGAACTTTGCTCAATCTGCATTCAACTACATGAAACTGGTATAACATAACGGCTCTGCCAATTTATTCATACATCTGATATTTGCTAATGTGCTTTGATTTATTGGCTTTCTCATATCACAATAAAACTGTATTTTTATATACTTTATTTCCTTCACAATCCCTAGCATGCACAGTTCCTGCTGGGCCTTCACAAATTAATCTTTGATATTTTTTCTTGCGTCTCACACAAGCAGAGAGAGCACCATCCATCTCATTTTGAAATTGGCTATGCTCTGGCTTCCTGCTTTTTCTTCTTCTCTTTTCTGCTCCCCATCCCATAGTACTTTCCAGTGGGTGCGTGTGTGTGTGTGTGTGCGCGCGTGTCTCTGTGTGTGTATTTACCCCAGTCATTGCTCACGATGGTGTGCCTCTAATGCACAGTATGGGGTGGGGGGCAGGGATGGACCTCTGAGCATCCGTGGTACAGTCACTTAATATAGCACACGCTCACTGGACTCTCTTCTCTGACTTTTTTTCTGTCCTCTTTGCATCCGGCAGGAAAGGCACTGAGCAAAAAAGAAAAGAGCTGTCACCTTTCCGCTCGTCAGCAAAACAATTTAATTAACTGTAGCCAATCTCAGAGATGATCTTAAACAGGAGAAACTAGTCATGCTGTCTGAGACCCCAGGCCAAGCTGGGCTCCCATCAAGCTAAGGCAGGCATCATGCAAGCCTGCCAGTTTGTGGTTAGAAGGTCCATGTGTTAAACATCTAGGGCCCTATGTAGGGAATAACATTGATTGTGCTGCCATGTCTTTTTTGGGGGTGCCCCAAGCCTGCCATTTGTTTAAATTTGTGTGTCCAGGACTTAGATAGAGATGCATTTTCAGCGGATGCTCAGAAGGAATTACAACTTGACTGGGGTGCTGAAGATAGATTTAAATTTACATGTAATTGTCTCTTTTTTCTTGTACAAAATCTGAGGAATGATAATATCTAGAAAATTGGCCTTGCTGTCCTTTGTTGCTGCTGCTGTTGTTCTTTTCAAAGACTTTGGTTGTTACACATGAATACAAATACCTAAAAGTGGTAATGGACATTGTAAGCCCCATTCTGGATGTCCTAAGGATGGAGGAAAGACATATAGAGGCAGCAATAAAGGCTTTAATTTTGTCAACCATGTTTGAAAGCTGGATTCACAAAATGGTTTAATGGAAGGATTTGGATGCTGGATAACTTTTCCCCAACCCTTTTAGGTGCACTAACTGAGAGAGGGATAATCAAATTTAAGTGACTCTGCTTAATTCGCTGGAAACCATACAATCCACCACTGTGACAGCTCTTTTAAATGGCTTGTTCCATTATCCCAAACAGTTTGGGACCCCTGGTGTACAGCCTAGTGCAGAGCCCAGGCAGCAAAAGCCAGCAAGACTATTTCCCAAAGCTGCTGGAATTTTTATGATTGCTGTATTTTAAACTACTTACAAACATACTGTTAATCTGCTCCCAAATACACCTATGT
This sequence comes from Buteo buteo, assembly GCF_964188355.1. NCBI lineage: Eukaryota > Metazoa > Chordata > Aves > Accipitriformes > Accipitridae > Buteo > Buteo buteo. The sequence continues at coordinate 66,292,424 of NC_134172.1, forward strand.
TTTAGGATCAAGATAAGTGCATTTGAATGCAAATGTGGGTAATGTAATGCAAATTGCTTTAATGAAAACGAGGCTGCCTCTTTAAAAGCATTGGCATTACCAAAAGAATACAGGCTAATATAACTTCCCAGAGTACACAGCATCATGAGTTTGCTTTCAGAACTAGACACTCACCAAGGAAGGCACATACAATATATAAAATAGAAAAAAGTACAGTGAAAAGGGAATAGAAAAGGGAATAAAGCTGAGATGAAAGGGAAGAGGGGAAGAGAACAAAGTGAGAGGGAAAGAGGATGCTACAAGAATCAGCAGAAGATTAAACTTACATTTGGTCACAAAAGGAGAAAGAACTATATTGGTGCAGTCTAGATACAGCAATAGACATACATTTAAAGAAAAATGAGCGTGAGAGGGAATGGTTTTAAGCTGACAATGGTTTGGAATGAAAATCCTGAGGCCCACGCTGTCTCAGATCTGACCCTAAATTGCGTGTGATGGATAGGATTTCCCTCCAGTGTTCACAGGCAGACAGATCTGTCCCTGGGGTGCTGCATGATGAACTGTGGCTGCATTGGGAACTTGATCCCCCTTTTAAACTTGTGGTTGATGTCAAGTCTGAAATGTAAATGTGAAGAAAAAGAATCAACACCCCCCACCCTGAAATCCAGAATGAATCCACTTGAGATGAAGTGAACTGGGGTCTTCATAGGAAAGGCAGGAGAGACCTGGTATTGTCACTGGTAAGCAACAATATTCTTGTCTCACTGCATCACTATGTAAAGGAGAAACAGAGACGGGGAGAAGCCGCCCTGATTGCTCTAAGGCCTTTGCTGGGACTCTCATTCCTGTTTCACAAAGCACTAAAGCTCATGTGCCATTCCACTGACTTCAGTGAAAAAGGTGCAATATTTTCCTTTTACTTTACTGTTTCAAATCCAGTGATCAAACAAACAAAAAAAGTATATGTAAGGAAGAAGTATACTGGAGAGAAGGGAGGCACACTCTAATTCCTGCTCCAGATGTTTTCTTCCTCCTGCCATTTGGTTTCTGCTCTTCCTAAGCACCGCAAGTTAATCTTCTACAGTAAAGTAACAAAAACGAGTGGCAGCTGTTGCCAACACCTCTCTGCAGAGCCCTGGAGAAAGAAGTCTGCTCTCATGTCTGTAGGGTATCAACGGTGACATCCTGATTTACTGATAGCCAGTTTACATCTCTTTGAGGGAAAGGGCCTGTCTCTGCCAGCTGGGACAGAGAGGCAGAGGCAAAGATGATTGCAAGCTGTGTGGCTTCATTGTGTGGGGTGACATTCTGCTCTACAGCTACATGGAGCTGTGCTGCAGCAGAAAAAAAAGGTTGGATTGTAGCAGGGTTGACTTAGGAAAATAGTGTGCAGGACTGGAACTGCAATGAGGTGCCCTTTGGCCCCTCAGAAGTCAAAATGAAATGAAGCTGAAATATCTTTTCCTTTTGCATAGTGTGGGCAGTAATTATCCAGTGACTATAATGTGTAAGCAGCATTAGAGGAGATAACATTTTATTCTGACCTGATCAGGTGTCAGGGTGGCGAGCACAGCAGGTATCTAAGTGTCTTCTTTTATGGTTTTTCATTGTGTGACAGAGGAAGACTGTCTCCAACATGCTGCCCACGGGAGCTCCAGCACTGGCCGTGCCCTTGGTCCCGTGCTCTGCCTCTCTGTGGTCACTGCACCTTCCTGAGGCTTTTGGCCTTTCCTGCTAAAAGCATTAGGCTAGGGTACAGCAGTGATGTTGAGGTGTAGCAGCAGAGTGGATGCTTAGTGAATCTTCCTGAACTTAAGTGATTGATTACATGACTGCCTGTGACTGCCAGGGGTGGACTTGAAGACCCAGGTGGTAGTTTTCAGACCTGTATTCACTGATCACTAGTTCCTCCACCGATCAGTTTTGTGGTCCATGCCTTCAGTATTGTTCCATATAAAATGGATGTAAAGTGTCCTGATGAAGAGCAGCAATGTCAGGGCTCATGCACCTGATGGGGCTGTGCAGAAACCCATGTTCTGTTCTCAAATGATTTGTGTGGACATAATCAAATAACTTTCTGCCTCTCTGCCTCAGTGTGCCCATCTGTAACTGAGGGCTATGAGGCATGCTACATGGCTCCCTGGCTGAAAAGCTCTGTGACGTTCAGGGAAGCATAACTGACATTATGAAGTTTCCTCTCTAATAAACTGTCTTTGGGGCCAGGCTGGTGTAAAACACATTTGTGTGAGTCTGGTACTAGACTGTCATTTAAACCTGGGTGGTTTCGGTGCACTGCAGGTTGAGCAGAGGGCTCTACAGGCTTCCAGTGGTTAAAGGTCAGTGCTGGTATCAACAGACTTTTATGTCTTCTCTCAGCTTCCATGATGATGTATTTTAAGGACACTTTTTGCTTTGTACGTCTGTAAAAGGTGCCTGCATGGGAGTAATGGAAATATGCTTTCCTGTCTTTTGTGTCTGACCGATCTCCTTAGGTCAACTGGGAGAAGGAAGATGCAGAGCTGGGAGTGGGGAGTGCCTGCTCCCTGGGGTAGGAGGGCAGCGAGGTCCTCTCCTCACCCTGCCATTTCTGCTTTGCCTGCTGGGACAGCAGGACAAGACAGGATAGTAGATTACCATAGCTACTAGCAGCTTGCAGAGCTATCCCTAAGATAAATAGCAGTAGGCAAAAGGATCAGATTTAGATCGTGACAAATATGTGGACAGATTGGCTGAACACTACTCTGTGCACTCCACTGGTGATTTGCTTAAAGACCCCTCAGCAGTGGATGTATGAAGAGGCCTGACAGAACCATCACCACCAGCAAAAACGAAAGCCACCACCAAACAGCCATAGCAGCTGTGCCCTGGGACCTTGCTGTGTGTCTCTGCCTCCAGGCTGGACTGATTCTGCTCCCTCAGGTCTGAAGGAGACAAACCGAATCCTGGATGCCTTTGCAGGAGGCTTGGTGCAATCTTGCTGCTTCTCTGTGTCAGGTTAGTGTCAAATCTGTCTTAGTGGATTACACTGGCTTAATAAATGCAATCCCATTTCCCTCAGCTCCAAGGCTACAACCCAGTTATTGAAAGCAACTTCTGTAGCTCAGGATGGAGACACATTTTACTGGTGCTGGGGGTCATAGACTTAGTCCCTGCTATCATTCATCCCAGGCTTCTCAAGCAAGGCGAGGATGCACTGCTTTAACAACTGGCAGCCACTGCAGCAGTGAGGCTTATGCAGACAGATGCTCTGGCCTTGCATCCTGAACTCGGTGCAACCCTCTGCTCCCTATCTCCTGTACCAGGAGCAGCAAATGAGCACCCAGCGCTGCCTTTCGAATGTCAGTGCCAGGGAACAAATGCTCTGTCTGTCATAAGACACTGACCCCACCTTCAGAGCTCTCAGTCAGCGCAGGGAGTAATGGCATTTCCAGACCCTTTCTTTTTTTTTTTTCTTTTTTTTTTCTTTTTTTTTTTCTTTTTTTTTTTTTTTTTCCCCTAAAGGTGAATATGTAGAAGTTGGTGACAATAGCAAGAATAGAGCTGGCTGTCCTGGTCCCTGGATAAGGTGCCCCTTCCAGCACTGAATTACCTATAAACTGATTGATGAAGGGAGACTGCACACAACTTTTTCCAAAGAGTTTGCCTTAAAATGCTAGTTACTGGACAACAAAATGACACAGATTTCTAGCCATTTCTTTTCAGGCCCTTTGCTACCTAGAGGACACAGCTGGAAACCTTGAGAGCCTGGACCATGGTGCTGTGGACTGAGAAGTGCAGCAGGTTAGTGCAGATGGGAATGACAGCTCCAGCTCTCCTTTCTGCTCTGGGCAGCTTAAGCCACCAGCATGTCCTGCTCGGTGCCTGTTCTGTGGAAGCTGAAAGCTGTGCTCTTGAGTCGTTTATGTGATTCCGCTCCTGCCAGGTCAGAAGTCCTAGAGTGAGATAATCTAGGCTGATATCAGTTTTCTGCTCTGTTGGTTTTGCTTGTAAACCCATTACCAAGGATTGAGATGGATGCTTTCCCGTAAGAGCTTTACATTAAGTCAGATTCCCCATCCATGTTGAGAATTCTGTGTCTGACCCTCCCTGGTTTCCAGATGTCCCAAAGACATTAAGAGCAACATGGGGAGTGCAGAAGGAGGCATGAAACACTATTGTATTTCTTTTTTCTCACTGTTGTCAATTAAACAGGATTTATGTCTTATTTCTCTGTTCTGTAATTACCCCCTGGGATTTATTTCAGATAGCTCAAGAAAACAATATACCTCCAGAACTTTCTGGCTGCTGAGAAGAGTTATTGCTGTACCTCCTGATTGTCTAGCAAAACCCAAGTCCCTTCATTACTTGCTTTACTTTCCTGAAGCAGAAGAGGGTATTAGTTGTAATTTTGTTCCCTTTCAGGAGGGTATATAAAAAATGGCCCTGGGCATGTCAGGTACAGTGATCCTCTAGGACAAATTTAATCACAGATCACAGAGAGCATTAATTAACCCCTGTGCACGTCACACTGCGAGAGCTCCCCTGTGCTAGCCTGCAGAGTTAGACTTTGCAGCAGAGAAGTTGTCATTAGTGATGAATGAAGGGCAACTGTTGTTTCTGATGAAATGCTCACTAATGATGGTCTGATGCTATGGGATTTTTATTTTGTGTTCATTTCAATAACAAAAAAGAGATGTTTTATTTTTCTACCTACACTTTGAAACATGTGATTGACTGGCACTTTAAGAGGATATGTGGTTGCTTGATTTTTTTGAAAGCTGAGGGGTGGGAAAGGGATTTGTTTGCACTTGAAGGAGGGCTTGACAAAAAAAAAAAGAGAGAAATATTGACATAATTTAGGTAACACACGCTGTAAACAAGCTGCTAGGTTTCTCTTATAATAATTTACATCCATTCCGCTGCAGAGTGCAGCCTGTTATTTCTCCTCATCCAAGACAAAGCCAATCATTCTGACTTGCAGGCTTCTTGCACATATTTCTGCCATATTTGCCCTGAACTTTGGGTTTGATGAAACCCCATATCAAGTCAAGCTCTGCTGAAATTGCCAAGAATTTAATACAAGATAACAAATTGGCTTGTTTTATTCATACGTAGCTTTGCTTCATGCAGCTCAGCCCGAGTTAGCAGACAGGTTTGCTTCCACCACAGTTATTTGGGATCACAGGCTAGCTCAAGGTCAGGCAGGTCTACTGCTGAAGAAGCCAACATATGCTAGAAAAACATACCCAGTGGGAATGTGTATCTTCTCCCTACAAAGGCAGACAAGTGATTCTGCCTGCAGCCATCCCGTCCGTGAAAGACTAGGTGATCATTAATGAAAATGATTCCACAGTCACTTCAAGCAGGGCCATCCAGACATAATAGCACCTCACACCGCTCTGTCAGGAGATGCTGGACACTCTCACGTTTTAAGCAGGTTTGCCCAGGGGGACACCATGACCTCAACACCTTGGACAGGACCTAGATAGGTCACATTGATTCTTCCGTCCCTTTAAAGGGCAGATGGCTGTCTTGGTCCCAAGGTAGGACTGGCACGTGTACTTGTTACTACTAATGCTGCATGAGTCCTAAGGGAAGCGAACACAGGTTGTGAGGAGCATCCTTGGAAGAGGCAGTAGAACAAATTGTCTTGCTCCTGCCTTTAGATTCAGCGTTGTCCTGCTCAGCAGAAGTACTTCTACTGTCAAAGGCAGGCTGCAAAATACTGCTGTGCATGTAAAACCTCCCTTGCTTGCCAGCAGTCATAAATTACAAAGCATCTCATTTCTGAAGTTACTTTGCTATAGCTTGGGTATGAAAACCAAGATATAAACCCAAATTATTCTTTTTCTCAACAGTGGCATTCTATAACACTCAGGCCCTAAACAGGTCCTCCCCATTAGTTGCCTACCCAGGCAATATGTGATGAGTCCCTCAAGGCTGCACTGGCCATTCCCCATGGTGAATGTCACTATTTGCCTTTTTCTTTCTTGGTTATTCTTCCTCTTCTTTTGTGGCAGTCTCATGTTTTGCTCTCTGTACACCTCCATGCTGTTGTGTTCTTCCGTGCTTTGGAAAGCCACAATCATGTCCCAGGGGGCAGAGAAAAATGTAGATGGCTGTGGAGGAAAGAGCTTTACCTACCTCAGTGCTTGGGGGTGTGTGTGTGTGTGTGTGTGTGTGTGTGTGTGTGTAAAAATCAGTGATGGAGGATGAGGTTTTGCATTCATTGCAAACTCAGGGGGAGGGAGTCCCATAATTTCTGGCTCTGCTGTTTGTTTCTATCAGATAAGTAGTTCTAAAATAAAGTTAGCAAACAGAGTTGCTCTTTCTGCCTCCAGAAATACAACCCTGTGCTGCAAAGGTTACTTTTGCTGTTAAAAATGCTAGAAATCAGAGCAGTTGTTGCTAAGGTTTCCTGCTAATTATTCCAGAACATGATGCTCATATTCGTTTGCCATTCTGAACACAGCTTCATTCAGAACTTCTTGTAACAAAAAGTACTGTTTGCTTATTAAAAATAACTGACTGGCTTGAAAGGTACCTGGGAGCAGCCAAAGAAAGAACAAACATTTTTTTTATTATTATTTCCAAGTGAAAATGAAGGGTCCAAATTAGAGCTCTGGCATGTATTTGTTGAAGTCTTCATAAACAGTGCTCACACCACAATTGAAATTACAAATACCACATCTATGAGATCCTTCTTCTGTCATCACTGCAGTATTTGTAATGTTAATGCTTGTTTCTGAAAGTGTTTTTGCTGAGGAGCTTCAGGCATTTTTACTTGTTATTTTCCTACTAATGTCAACGAGGTAATAAGTTCTTCTGTTTTTTTCACCTCTATCTCTTTTAAATGTACCTGTAAGTAACCATTAGGCTTTCTGGAAAAAAAAAAAATCATTAGTGTTTTCTTCTAAACAAATGAATAATATGCTGGCAGTTTTCAAGTTCCCTTTTAAGCCACTGTCTTATACTTTCTTTTATATTGTAATTCCAGAGCCAAATTCAATAAGGTCAAGAGCTTTGTACAATGAAACTGTGTAAAGTAAATGGTACCAGAATGACAATGTCTCACAGTCTGTATTGCAAACCAACGGGGAAGCTGACACTCTGAATTGAACTGTTTGCTGAATAGTGAATCTTCAATGGATTGCAATGTAATTTCTCCCCTTTGAAAAGAAAACCTTTCTTTTGAAGTGAGTGAGTGTAGTTTCCTTCAAATAATCAGCTGTATAAAGTAGATTCCCAAGTCCACAACACTCATATTTCAATGCAAATTTGATCTGTAAACAAAAATTAGGCAGAAATAAGTAAAGATTTTCAGAACTCTGCTGCATTTGTCCCAGATGCATCCAGGAGTTGTGGGCAAGGACTCCTCAGTCAGATCCAGTGAGTGCCTGGGAAAGTTGGTAGCTAGAAACAAGAAACACATCACTTGGCAGCCTCTTTCTGTATTTCTGTCCCCAGGGTCTATCAGCTGTGAAAATTTCCTCCACTGCTTTGAGATTTGCCTTACTATATAAACAGAAACATTCAGGTTTCTGTCTTCACTCCCTATGTCATTCAAACCTGTGCAGAGCAGGAATGAACTGGAAGGAAAAACCTCTGTCTGATGCTGGGTAGCTTAGGAACTGCTGGGGAAAGTCATCTACTCTACCACTGACTGCTTTACATGCTGCAGAAGGAGGATGGATTTTACTGGACTTGCTTCTTGTGTTGTGTAGCCAGTTTGAAATTTGTTGTTAAGGTTTTATAGAGTTGGTGCTGAATATTGGTGAAGTTTGGGTATAGGGAAGAGAGCAGAGATGTACCTATAGACAAGAATGTATAAAAGTGTGGAGGGTGGAAGAAGTGGAAGGAGGCAGACCTGGGGAGTCAATCGGAAGCTACAAGACAGCCCAAGGGGCTGCAGCAGGAGCTAAAGAGCCACAGGTGGAAAAGGCTACACCAGGCACATGCAGCAAATCCAGTGAAAATCCAGCGTAAATCCAGCTGTCACTGCTGCATTGGACTTGGATCCAGACGTTGGTGTCTCTGTTCCCAAACTGGTGGTAGCACTTCTCAAAATGTAGCAGACTCAGGTCTCCTTAGGGAAAACAACACACATGGTTTTTCCCCTGTGTCTTTGGGTTCAGTCAGGATTTTAGGCAAATGGTTCTTTCTTACTTCTGCATCCTGTAAGCTGTTGTCACTGTTGTTTCCTTTTGGTAGCAGGTCATCACTGAGAGAAACTGGAGCAAATGCTGCGCTTGATTTTTTCTCTCATATGGTGAATTCCTCTGCTTCGTATGTTGGTTGGGTGGCTGATGAAGAACACCAGGAGGAAAAAAAGCAATTATATCCAGCACAGGCACTCACAGCTGGTATCACAGCTATGTATTCAAAGCGATAGTTACAGTACTGCTGGAAAGCCATAACATTTACAGTTTCCAATCATGTTAAGCCCTTCCTGGTTAAAGCCACAATGTTCTTTATCTTCAGAGTTAAACCCCCAGATCTGTGCTTTAAGTAACCCTGTGCCCAGAGTCTCTCTACGTGCAGGGTAAACCCAGCAGGGAGCATGGAAGCCACACTGTGTATGGCAAGAAAATGTATTTGTGTGGGTTTGTGTGAGGCTTGTCTGCTTCAAATATCTCTGCTCTTGGGTAATTACCAGCTTCTTTTGAATCTTTCCAGATTCCCTGCTTCTGCCACCCACATTTGATATGGACAACAGGATTTCTCAGTCTCGGCTGTACTCGGCTTCTACTTCACGTGTTGTCAAATGACTAATCCAGAATTAAAAAAGGTACAAAACCTCTGCAGCATATTAGATTTTTGTGGGCAGGTAACTCCAAATTAGACTGTGTAGGCAGGCAAAACCAAGGACATTTAACACTGTACAGGTTGCCATAAAAAAAGGTTGGTGACATTCAACAAGGGAGTACAAACACTTAAAAAATCCTTGCAATCTTGAAATCCGTCACTCTTTCTCCTGTCCAGATTTGGGGCATTTCTCAGAGCCTGTTAGTTGCTTCCATATCTTCTTACCCCTCTGCTCTCCCTTCCCCTCTCTTCCATCTCAGCTCTGTGACCTGAGTAAGTTAACACTGCCAGTTAAGAGATGGGTTGTAAGCAAACACGAAGTAATTTTGTAAGAACACGGATGATATTTTGCAGTTTCTTGCAAATCACTTTGGACATACCTTTGGTAGGTTTGCAGCATGTGGGATCTCTGCTGAACTGCAGAAGACCTGTAGTACTGTTGCCATCAGAAAATGCCCATAGCCGTGGGCCTGATGGGGCTCTGCCCAGGGTTGTGTATGGGATCGTAATCAACTTGATTAAAGCCATGTAGGATCCTACAGCAGATTGTCAGAAGAGCAGAGCTGGTTAGTGGCCTTGTAGCTACAAGGTTAAATAAAGCAGGCCCTGAAATGCATACGTGAGAAATGGGAGTGCTGCCTGAGAGGTAAATCAATGGAGATAATGGCCGCAGTGAGAAATACCACCACCTACTCCCTTCCTGAAGTCCTGCAGGTTTCAACTTGCCTTGAACAAAGGCTTGTGTAATAAATGGTGGCACAGGCTCTCAGCTCTGGAAAACCTAATTTTAACTGATCATCAGCAGAAATGAACCTGGGAAGTGTTTTCCCTTTCCTGAGACGACCGAACTCGAGCAAAGCCAGACTGCTAAGAATATTTGCAGCCTTTTGGTTTTCCCCCAGTCCTTCACTTTAACTGCATGCCTGCAGAGTTATTAGGATTGCTCAGTGCTGGGGAGCTTTTTAGCCAGATAGCCTTCAGTGTGTTTCAATAGAGCCCATCATGGCTGGTGGGCCACCAGCTGTGCTGGGTTTGCCATGCCACAGCACCAGCAGTTGTACCCGCTATGGGAAGGGCCAGGTGGGCTTGAGAAAATGCTTAAATACTTGTGAGAAACAAACAAATCTGAGAGTTTGGTGACCTCTTTGTAGACAATTTATAGGTGGTGAAAGGTGAAACTAGTCGATCTGTCTATAGTAAATGACTAATTAATTTACTTTACTGTTCTCAAACTCTGGTCTGTGGTGAGCAAGACAAGCAAAAACTCCATGTATGAGTGCCAGCTACTGGGTCTGACGTTGTCAAGCTGAGATATTGATCTTCTGCTCCTGATATTTGATGAGTCCCAGCTCCAGGGGCTAGCACCAGACTGCAGATCCCTAGGGCTACAGACAGCTTTGGTTTCTACCATCCCACAAGAAAGGTTGGGCAGCACCAGGATGTTGCACAAAGCCCAGGGAAGGGTGATTGCTAGCCTCCAGATTTGCTGCTTCAGCTTTGTCTGGAGGAGCATATGGCTATCTGAACCTTGCAACATTAAATTAGTCCAGCCTTTCAGCCTGGGAAGGAGGGATTTGTTCACGCAGACAAGTGAATTATTAATACAATTTGCAAGAGGTAACCTCACTGAATCACTCACACAGCTGCTTCTTTCCCTGTATGTAGGGCTGCAACTGCAGCAAGGTTAATACAGAGCATCCATCATTTCCATTAATAGATGGCAGTGCTGTGTAGATCCCTCGTGTGGTCTGCCTTTAATTATTTTTTAAGGTGGCCTCTGTATATTTCTTTGCAGTGAAGGCTGAATTGGAGAATGGAGGTCAGGTCTGTGGACTGACTGATTAAACCTGCCCATCACTCCTTCTGTACAAGGATCTTTCCAATGCAAATAATGCCTTGTAGCAGAAGAAATAGATAGGAAAAGTGTGCTGGTGCAGGCTTTATTTGTGCAGAGGCAGATTTTGAATAGACTTTTTTGGGGGGGTTAGAGGGGAAGAACAGGTTTTCCCCCCTCCAAAATATAGAGGAAATACTGAGCTGCCTTTTGTGGTTCCAAATCCTAGGTACACTAAGGGTGGAGAGAACAGCACTACTATAGGTTTTCCTTGTTACTGCCCTATTAGTGGTCGGGACTGCTCTCAATGCTTCAATTTATTAATATAGTTTATAGTGCATGTTATATTTTTAAAAGGCTGTCTGTTACCTGAGAATGAAATTATATGCAGAAATCTCTGTTGCTTTTATCTGTCCTCTGGGCATCCAATTGACTTCACAAGATTTACACCACGTGTACATGAAACACAGAAAGTAACTGGGGTTTACCAGATTATCACACCTTACCTCACATATTTCACAGTAATATTAACAAACAATAGTCTATCCAGAAAAAATATTTCTTTCTTATGTACTGCTCTGACGGAGAGCGAAATAGTTCATGTGAAGTCTATGTGCATACAGCTACATATGAAAAAGCAAAAATGAGTATTAAAACTAGCAGCCAAATAAATTCACCCTACATGCAGAAACCTTACAAATAACATTATAGGGAATGGTAGCAGGAACAGGATCCCTGGCCCAGACAGAAGGGGAAATTGTTTGCGTCCAGGGGAAAAGAACTGAAGTTCAAACTCAAGTTTTTTTGTGATAAGTTTAGCCCCTGTTGTCATTGATTTACAGTCTCTTCTGTATTTGCCTTTACAATGGTCAGTGAGGTAGGACTGGTTCCATTCTACTATAAATGATGATCATGCCAAGGATGAAAGCAATGGGTGGCTTCAGATGTATTCTTGACTCACTTCTTCTGGCACTCAGAGGACCCAAGAGTGTTTGCACTTGTCATCATGCGTGTACATGCCCAGCTCTGTGTCTGCCATACAGCCACAGGCTGAGTCTGCATCTCTGCACTGGACTGTAAGGGCTCTTCCATCATGGTCTGGAAAAGAAGGAGAATAGGATGTACATGAAGGCATCCAAGGCAGTCCATCTCTGAACCCAAGCTGTGTCTCTGGCAAATCCCCACCTGATGACTGTGGAGCCAGCATGTCACTGCTATGACCAAACCCAGGGTGCTGAAGAAATCCCTGCTGACACAGGCGCGTAAGGTATCTCTGTCTTTAGTCTGTCTCTGTCTCTCTAGATATCTATAAGAAATAGTTTATGAGAGAAATATATGGCTGACAGATATTTGGTGAGAAATGTTGAATGCTTTCATTGCGTGATGTACTAAATTGTAATCCCTTACATCGAAGAGCACTAGGAGCTGCTTAAGCTTTTATGGCTGGACCTCTAGTTTTCTCCTGGTGTGTTTTAGTTGCTGCAAATTAGGGTGTCATGAAGTATAGAGAAAACTTGCTTGCAGAGGATGTGTCTAATCCACTGTTCTGATCATCCTGACTCACCAGCTACTTGTATGCCACTAAATAATATCCAACCTCAAATGAACACAAGCTGCTAAGGGGTCATTAAAATTCCTTCTCAGTCTTGATCATTAAACAAACCATACAAGACACAGCCTCCATACCTGGAAAAAGTGGCATGTTAATGGAGATGCACCCAACATAATTGCTGTCATCCATCACCCCTGTCCCACTGATATTGACAAAGTGCAGCTAAATATTTAAATAAGCCATTTTTCTTCAGAAGCCGAAGGATTAGATGCAGCCAAATTTCTCAGTCTAGTCAGCAAACGATACAAATCCAAGGATTAAACAGGATTTTCTGGAGTGAATGAGAGCTGCTTCTGCATTATGCTTTATGAAAAAATATTCTTTGCTGCCAAGACTGTTCCTTGGGGCGAGAAGGGGAGGAGAGACAATTCTCCTTCTTATTGAAAGCAAGCAAAATAGAATTAGTTCCTCTTTACTCGACACTCTTGATTTACTTTGAGGGTGTAGTTGAAGGAAAATGTGGCTTTCCCAAGCCCCATTAGACACCTACACTTCTTCTAAAAGCAACACATTTGAAATGAAGATGTAGGGGTTACAAGGCTCCATGCATGTGTTTTGCTTCAGGGTCAGCTCCTTGGAAGGCTTGCCAGGTTACTATCAGTAAAATAGAAGAGAAATGCTTGTTAGAGTCATTTTTACTTGGAAACTTGTTGGCATGCTTCACTTTTCCTACATTTGGTGATGGGTATATTGAATTTATTGGGTAAGATAAGAGGTTCTCACTGAAGCACAACAGGTACTTGCAGAGGGAGACAAAAAGAGTTTACAAACACAAGAAGATATATTTGCTGGGGCTGGTTGGGAATTTTTTGAACAAAACTTCTTTTCATTTGGAATGTCTCAGTTCATTAAAAGTGAATGAAGTCATTCACAGAAAAAATTAGCATTGGGGTTTTTTTTTAATAATCAAGTGTAAATTTTTAGGCTTTGGTTATTGCTTTTTTCCAGCATAAAATAACTTGATTTTATTCATTTGTATTTAACCATAATAATATTATGGTTAAAAAAGTGAAACAAGACAGAGGAACAGAATGAACTGAGCTGTTTCAAATTAAACTGAACTGAAATATTTGAAATTACCCAAACCAAGAAAGTAAAAAATCTCCCTTGGAATCTTGAGTTTTCAAAACTGATTTGAGTTTGAAGCTTTATGCTGATCTGAACAGGAGGAGAATGCCAATATCTCCCATCATTCTTCATGGGATAGGAAAAATCAGTTCCTGGCCCTTAGGGGTCACCTCAGCACTGTTTGACAACTAGCAGGAGTGATTTGTGAATTATTTTCTCTGAAAGTGTGAAATCCCCTTAAATCTTGGTGTTTTTTCTAATGACTGTGTGTTGGTAGGGGGAGGAAGAAGAGATTTACCTTTGCAGCGATAGCAAAAAAGTTTGCACGTCTTTTAGCATTTTTTAGGTAGTGCCCTAGATTTGTTGGTCTGACTGATTTGGAAGCTGAGCAGAAGTCCTGTCCGCTCACTTTAGGCAAGGTATGAATCTCAAGAAGAATTGCAGTAAATGAATTGGCCAGAGCTATTCAGTTTATGCAGTATTTGGGAAGACTTTTTCCCCCAGTACTTTATTCCTCTTTGCATATTCACAATAATTTCCTGTAGAGTCTGAACTCAGATAACATCTGAACAGAACTCTGTTCAAGGCTCAAAATATTACCTTTCTCACTGGTACATCTGTCCAAGGATTGCACGTGCTTGTCTTGTCAGATGAAATGTTACATACTTTTTCCCCTTGAATCAATCAATGTCAGGAGTCCAAACCTCATGCCCATCTCTAGGGAAAGACAGCAGCATTTATAAATCATGAAGAAAAAAAATTAAACAGGTAAGATAAATGTTTTTCAGCTCAGGCTTGCAAGGGACTATGGAGTGAATATTTTCCCCTAAATGCTGAGAAATAAAACTATTCTATCCTTACGTTATAGAGAGCAGGTTTTGGTGGAAATTAAGTAGATTATTCCTTATGACTTTATTGAAATTCTGCTAAGATGTCTAAAAATGCACAAGCCTGTTGCTTTGCAAGGAAATTCAGTGCGTTTCATCTTTGTGAATTGACAGTGATACATAAATGTCAGCTTTATTGAACATGTCTCCACTGTCTGGCTATCCAAACAGTATTAATTAACTCCCAAAGTCCTGTTCCAGCATGCATTTGGACTCATTTAAAAACCTGCACTAGAGCAGTTGCTAGACAAATGCAGACTAGAAATATGGTGCACATTTTTTAGTGAGAGTAATTAACCAGTGAAATAAATTACCCGGTGGCAAGGTGGATTCTCCATCATTTGAAGCTCTTAGCTGGAGGCTAAATGTCTTTGTGAAAGATATGTCACAGCTCCAACAGAAGTTATAAGCTTGAGGGTGTGCTGTCTGTAGGGCACGCTTATGTATTTACAGCTTCATTGAGCAGGGTCTGTAGGAGAGTTATTCATGTTCCGCACCCTAGTTACAGAAATTACTGGTGGGACACAGCTCTCCTGCTAGCTGGGAGCAGGAAAGCAACACTTACCCACTTCTCAGGAAGATTCTTAGTACCTGCTACCACAGTGAAATCAGCGGGCCAAAGCACGAGCTTGCTTTGTTCACTATATTTCTCACCAGATCTGAGCAGAACACTAAAATCTGTTTAGTGTCACCTGGGTGAAAAGTCCGTATCCACACAAGCCAGCTAACTGAAAGAAAGGGAATAGGTAAAATACAGCAGCCAAATTAGCGATAAAGGGAAGTGCATGGTGCAACTTTCAGGTGCTCAGCCTCACATGGAGGCTCCAGAAACATCCTGAGAGCAAACACTTGGTGAAGCAGGAGCCAGGAGGCGGCTCCGCATAATCCCCCGTGCAGGTCGATGTCAGATTGGCTTGTCTCAGACTAGCTGAAAGCTGGTGGATAATGGGATTAAACAATAAGCATTTTGTCACAGTAATGAATCCTGGCATCCATCTTTCTGATATGATTAAATCAGTCTGGAGACAAATTCTTCATTTCTGACACCAGGTCATGGCACAAGTATGCAGTTTGGTTTGGTTTTATTTTTTATTATTTAGATACTTAGTTAAGCAAGGTGCTGCCAGCAGTAACGAGGTCACTCAGGATTAATTTCTACCTTGGTAAATGGCAGGATACATCGAGCATTTTCGTTTGCTCAGCTGTGAATGTAGATGAGTCTCTGCCTGGCAAAATGGTGGCTGGTTTCTTTCCCCAGAGAGGGCACTCACCCTGCACGCACACACAGAAAGAAATATGCTGTTTCCATTTGCTCAGTGCTCTTGGACTCCACTCATTAATAATATCATGCAAAGCCCAGTGTGGCTAGCTGAACAGGATTATGCCATAAGGTATGCAGAAAGCTGTTAAAGGGTCATATAATTATTGTCATTGAGGAAAAGTCCCTTTCACAGCAGTTCTGATGTTTGCAGGTTAAAGAAGGCTTTGCAAATACGCTATCAGCCATTCACAATTAACTTGGTTATTGATGGCACTCCATAAATGTTTAAAAACACTGAAGGAGAAGTAATAAATGGTTGATTTGTTTTCTTGACTGCAGCTGCTGCAGGCTTGCACTGTTTGTATATAATTCTTTATTCCACTTAACACCAGTGTATATATCTTCTGTTACCTCCCCCACTTTTAAACTAGACTAATGAGGTATCTTCTGTATTTACTGCAGGATAAAGAAAACTGCCTGCAGTTCAGACCTGATTAAAAAAAATCCAGCAAGCCAGCACCCAGCTTCACCTGTTTGTTTCTCAGGGGTTTAAGGAATTACTTAAATTCCACCTGTGGGAATGTGGACATGTTTCCCACCTTCTAGCATGTCACTTTTACAAACAGTGCTTTAGCCCAGAAGTTTTTACCATCTGCTGAAACGTGTTTTCAGGTTCTTCCCTAGCTAATGTGTTTAGCTGGAGGATCTGGGGAAATAAACAGAAACTCTTTGCTCTGCCATCCATGGAATGCCTGGCATGCACACATATACACTCACCCCTCCTCTAGGTACCTTGTGAATCCAAAATCATCCGGTCTTTTCTGCTGATCTAATCTAGGGCTTCCTTTCATTCATCGTTAAGATCTGTAAATACAGTTTGCACTCAGGTGCAAGTCTCAGGAGTTACAATGTTGATGCATGAATCTTTGTCTTAAACAAATACCTTTTTTCTCTTTGGTAGCCACTGTAGTAATTCACAGGGCATAGATTACAAGTTTGGTTATGGATTTGAAAAGAGAAAAAAAAAAACCAACTGTGTGATCAACAAGAAATTACAACTTTGGTGCTGTGGAATCAGCAGGCAACACTGCTGCATAGCTTAAAAATAGCTGTCTTTGCTCCATGTCCTTTTTCACTTGCAGCAATAGTTTTTAGACTCTTCTAATCACTCAATTTGCTTTCCTGTGGGCTGGCAGGGTCATCAGCTACTGTAAAGATGGTATATTCAGTGGAATATATCTCCTCCAAAGGACAAGATTGTTCTTTTCAAAAAAATCTCTCAAAAGGGGAAATGTTTGCTAAAATTCCCTTCAGAGCTGCTGTACGCTTGATTGTGTTTGTATAGGTTTATGGCGTGCTTTCCCCTTCTTCCAGCCCTCGGGGCACTGACGGCCCCATGCACTAAAGCCTCCCCACCTTATAGTTAGAAAGGAGAGATCAGTAACAGCCATAAGCTCTCTGCTTGCAGCTTTTATGCACATCCATTCATAACGCTAAGCTCCTCTTCACTCTTCATTCAGTCTCAGGAAAACCATGGCCTCTTCTGCCCTTGGTGCTGGACAAACAGCGGGGAAGGCTTGACATGAGATACCTGCGACAGCTCCTGCCTGCCCGCACCTTTCCCAGCCTGCTTGTTCCTGTGAAGGTCTCAGCTCTTTGTGCAGTAAATCACTGAAATGCCACAATCCATGATGAAGAACCCTACAATCAATTCTGGTTTACCTAAATAGTCAGGCTGCAAATGGTGGTGGTTCATCATCTTCTGCCCACATGCGGGTTGTGGTGCAGGGAGAGCCCCGATGGCAGCAGAATGGGTTCCTGCAAAAGTACTGACATTCACATTGCTCACTTCAGTGGTGACAGTCCCAATGCTTGTAGTTAAATACAGCCAGATTTCAGCTGATGCACCTGGGAAGGAAAATTGCTGGTGGACCCACAGAACGGGAGATTCTTTCTTGGAAGATGGTGGCTCTGGGATGGACTCAGGTGTCATAGTGGGCAACAGCCACAAAGTGAGCTCTCAGCTCTGCAGCAGAAGGGCAATCCTGAGTGTGTATGAAAAGAATCAAGTGGAATTAGGGGAGTGGAACCCCACCTCTGTCCTTAGGACTGTAGTGATGGCTGCTGGAGGACTGCATCCACTTCTGACATTGCCTCTTCAGGAGCAACAAGAAGATCTTACACAGACCTCAAAGGAAAGCTACGGAAATGATTCAGGGGATGGGAAATGAGTTACATGACCTGAAGCACAGACAACTCTATTCATTAGCTTATTAAAAGATGGAGAGGAGATTTTTATCGTTCATTTTAAGAACATGTACATGGAGAGGGAGCTTGAGAGTCAAGGGCCTTTTGACCTTGCAAAATAGAGCCTAACAAGAAGGCTGGAAAATGACTGTGGAGAAATGCAGCCTTGAAATAAGACAACATTTCCTAGCAGCCAGACTGAGCAGAGCTGGCTGTGGACTTGCAAGTGATTGTGTATAATGAGATTTGGTATCTTTAAAGAAAAGAATTTCCATCCAATTTCAGTGAGAACTTCTCTTCCTTGTCTGTCAGCGCTGGCAGGAGCCTGGATTGCTGGCATGCTCGTGCTGCCTTCAAAGTCTCTGAAATGCAGTCCTGCAGCATCATCCCCTTTCTGCTGCCTTATGGTTATGCTCACCCATCCCTCCTCCCTAGAGCAAAGAGCAACGCTTGTGCCAGAGTACTGTCATAGGCACGAAGGGACCAGAACATTTGAACTCTGCCTTCTTGGCTTTATTTCATGTTTTTTGAACTTTAACTGAGATGCAGTCCTGGGAATTTTCAACAAATTCAAACCTCTCCCTATGAGATTGCAGCCACCAGGCAAAAGAGAAAACAAACTATGCTCCTATTTGGAGGCTGGGGTTTTTTTCCCCAACTACTTAAGTGTAGGCATGAATGGAGGCACCAGGCAAGAATTTAACCCTTTCCCTGGAAGGGGTTTGGTAAATAACATTAGCAGATAGAAAATGATAGATGTGACTACTTATTCACAAAAATCTCACTGCAAAGCGGAAGCATCATGCTCTGACCTTCTGTTGAAGGGAAACCAGGAAGAGAGACAAGGCAGGTCTTTATTTATTTTCAGTTCTTTCCTCTTTTCCCTTTTTTCTGCCATTTCACTTGCCCAACAGCTTAGATCTAAACAAAGTATCAATACATCCCATTGTGATACACCAGGGACACTTTCAACCCATTTATTTTTAAGTGTTCACGCTCTCTTTTTGGTATCTGCTCCAATGTGTGCTATTAAAAAAAAAGCTTCATTAAAGCAAAAGGTATTTGAAAAGGTGCCTATGTGTAAAAGAACATGTTGGGAGCTAATGGGGGCTTTCAGGGGACTTGACTCTACCAGTGATAATTGAAACAAACAGACCTCAGTGGCCTACACTAATTCAGTGGAGCTATATTCCTCTTCCTTTTATATTATACATGCAGTAGTTTAGCACTCCCCAGCTCCCCACTGGCATTAAGAGACACTTACAGCTGTTCTCCTCTCCCTAATAACGGTGCTCTGTAGAGCTAATGGTGGGCTCCGAGGGCCTGATGAAGTGCTGCGGGGCTCTGACTATGCCAGCCAGAAGACTTGCCATATGCCTGGGGAATTTCACCTCTGTTTACACTCAATTCAGCCAAAACTCCCAAGGTGAAATTCCATTTAGGCTGGTACATTTCTGCACTAACAATTACAGTTATGTGGTGAGCACTTTCTTTTATTTCTGCTGGGCTGGTGTCTGTTGTATGTAACCAGATATGCGCTGCCTTCACCCCTGCCGTGGTGACCCCAATTGCAGGAGAAAGGAAATTGAGATTTAAATGGGGAAAACTTTGGTTCAAACAAAAGTATATAAATAAAACCACAAGAAAAGCCAAAGACTTTTTGTGCTGATTTTCTCTGTTGCTGTGCTCACAGAACAAGGACAAGAGGAGTAAAGTAAAAAAGGAGTAGAGGAGTAAGAAAGGAGTAAAGTAAAAGCAGTAAACCTTTCTGTTGGATACACTCATATCAGTCTAAGACAACCTATAGAGGATGGTGGATTTATTCTAATTTTATAGAAAAGCAGAAAAATTATATAGAATATATTAGATATATTAGATATGTAGAATATATAGATATTATATAGAAAGCATAATTTACATTGGTCATAGTCATTACTAAGTGTAAGAACAATGCCCAGATGAATGAGAAAATATCTATGGAAGATGGAGAGATAGTGACTTCCATAATAACTTTTATGCCTACCTCTACAAGCCTTGAATGGGTAGTCACGGCCCAGTGTGCTCCACAAGCCAGCTGCCAACCTGACACACGGTGCCTTTGGGCTGGCCCGTGGAGGACTGTTTCTGGTCATGCTGCCTACGGGGGGATAGGTCCCCTTTTCCTCCCATGCCCCAACAACACCCATTTATCCCAGCAGCCAGTGAACATCAGGAACTGTAGAATTTGTTGCTGCCCCCGATGGAGTTGCACCGGCAAAGTCCCCAGCACAGTTACCCCCAGGGCTGCGTCACTGAAATATTCTGCGGTACCCCAGCGATTCGTTACAGGTAGGTTACGTTTCCAAGCTTTCCTTCACAAACACAGAACTGCAAGAGTCATATACTCATTTACTTGAACTCTTCTTTTCTTGTTTTCCTAATTGTTATGTGCTTTTCAGAACAATGAAGCTCAGGTCTGGATACAATTAAACAAATTCCAGTTATCCATAGTTACCTGTGCCCTTAATGAAGCCCTGGATATTTGTCGTGGTTTAATCCCAGCCAGCAACTAAGCACCACGCAGCCACTCAGTCACTTCCCCCCCACCCAGTGGGATGGGGGAGAGAATCAGGGAAAAAGTAAAACTTGTGGTTTGAGATAAAGACAGTTTCATAGGACAGAAATGAAGAAAATACTAATGATAATAATAACAATAACAAAGTGACAATAATAATAATAAAAGAATTGGAATATGCAAGACAAGCGATGCACAATGCAATTGCTCACCACTCACCAACCAATGCCCAGTTAGTTCCTGAGCAGTGATCCACCCCCCCCAGGCCAACTCTCCCCAGTTTATATACTGGGGATGACATCACATGGTATGGAATATCCCTCTGGCCAGTTTGGGTCAGCTGTCCTGGCTGTGTCCCCTCCCAACTCCTTGTGGCCTTCCAGCCTTCTTGCTGGCCGGGCATGAGAAGCTGAAAAATCCTTGACTTAGTCTAAACACTACTGAGCAACAACCAAAAACATCAATGTGTTATCAACATTCTTCTAATCTACTCAGCTACTAGGAAGAAAATTAACTCTATCTCAGCCAAAACCAGGACAATATTGTAAAATTTTCTAACCCCTAACTACCTATCAGTGCAACAAATTTAGTTTAGAAGGGTTTTATTCTTAAACCCCCCCACCTGTATGTGTTTATTTATAGATGTTTCTCTTGTGCACCTTTGGCAGATTGCATTGGAGAAACCACTTGCTTAATTTGAGGCCAAAGGAGATCTTCCCATCTGTGCTCTGTTGGCCTGTGTTGGAGGCAATCCAGCTTGCACCAGACCTCATCCTGCCCTTGCTTCACTTGCTGTCCCTGGGGTGCCCAGGGTGTCAGGGCCGCAGCTCAGGCAGCGCGAGGAAGAGGCAGGGAGGCACATTGTACTGGTTTCAGCCCAGATAGAGTTAATTTTCTTCCTAGTAGCTGGTAGAGTGTTATGTTTTGGATTTAGTATGAGAAAAACATTGAGGTGGCTTTGCAGATGTCCTCCAGGAAAAACATACATCAGGCTTTAGCCCCTTGAGGGGCTTCATCAGCAGGATTCTGGAGCCTCAGAGACTGGATATTGTATAGGAATATTGGGTCTTTCGGTACCATCTACATCTACCTGGGTCCAACATACCCGCTACAAACCTGAACCCATTTGCACAGGTTTTGGCTCCTTTCAAATCTGATGCTGTATGCAGCTACTGTGAGCAAGGAAACATGTCTCTGACCTTTTGAAACCGTAACTTCTATCAGTCATGTCTCTTACTAATTGCTGCTGCAGTTCACGGCCCTGGGTGGAAGGAAGAGCGTTACGAAACTGCCCTTGCAAAATATAAATTATTTTAATTACAGTCAACATGCACTTAATGTGAAACACAGTGAAATAAGTTTCCAGCTGGCTTTTTAAACTGCATCTATAAAATGCACAAGCATATCTTGGCTGTGCAAAAGCTGGGTGTGCTTGTGGGGGGGTTTACTGAAGTACCAGTTTGTAGGCTCTGCAGCTCACGTGTGTGCACTCCTGTTGTACGTTCTTCAGTGAGGATTGTCCTTTCATAGAATAGACAGGCTTGCAGTTTTTGCAGATGCAATTAGGGAAGTCTGCTAAAAATGCAATCTAATATTTAGGTATTTAGTTTCCTTTTTTTTGTATTCTTTCTTTTTGCGTTTGGTAGACGGGTATCAATATCAAATATTTTTCTGCTGAGGTGCTGCAGCCAAGTAATGAACTTTCCTGCAGGCTCAAGATAAGTCTAGCTTCACACCACAGATATCTTCGTTTTGAAATAATGACTTTCCTCTGTAGCAAAGTTCATCAGGAAAGGTGCAGGTACGAACCTAAAGCAGCTGCTAAAGCCCTGGCTTGCAGTTCATTCCTATTAAGCAAAGCTCTTAAGCATGTTTCTTCACTGAAAGCCTAAGATCTGCGTCAGTCTTTGCTGAATAGGGATTGATTTAAAATTGTGCTTAAATACCTTCTGGAATGAAGGCATATATAAACATGCAGCTGGAGTTTCTCTTCATTTGCACTGATACGAATCAGGCACAAATTCACTGAAATTTGTGTTACATGTGGGAGAAGAATCAGGTCTCAGGCATATTAGAAAATAGCTGTGAATATTTCAGTTGTCTTACAAAACTTACCCATACTTTTAGGAAACTAAAACTATCAGCTATAGCTCTGCTTTAAAAATCAACCCCTCAGCTGCCAGCAACATGGCCCGTTAGCTGTTCCATTAGCCCATATCTCCTTTCCAAAAAGATGTATTTGAATGTTCATGCAATCAAGCTATCATGTTGGCTGAGCATCCTTCAGAGCTTTCTAATATACAATAATATGGCTATCACTTTGTGCCTAATGTTTCATAAAAATGCCATATATAATGCTACCTTCTTGGCTTTCTATGTTCTTTAATGAAAGGTTGCAGGAGTTGCATTTCCAAATGGTTACTCTACTAATCATAAAAAAAGAAAAAAAAAAAAAAAAGAGAGAGCTAGGATGCTATTGTAAAATACTCTGTAATTGTGATGGGGGGAGGGAAGTGGGCATCCTATTCCCTATAGTATTCAAAAGCAGGAACATAATGAATATGTTATCAGCTATGGTAATCATCACATCTAATTTCTGCAATTATATATTATATTTGTGTTTATGTTCAGCATTTCTTATGTCTCACATGTATAAGCATATGTGAGATGTTGGGATTTGGAAAGTCACAATAGACACACCAAGCCCTTGACTTTGGTGACATTCCTCCCAAGTATTAATTTCTGTAACAGAAATATATGGATATGTAGAAATTGATACAAACAACTTTCTGAGTAACATACAGATGTGGTGTTTGTTCCTCCCATTACCTAGCTGCCCAGTAACATTGTCCTATGTATTCAAAGAGAATTTCTCATGAGCAATTACCTCCCTGTGCTATGCTTCCTGCAGTCCTCAGGGACAAGCTGAACTCTGGTTTCTGAAAAATAGGCTTGTGGGAGATTCATTTTTCCCCCCAATAATTTCTGACCCCTACCTCCCTTTTTATAGGCTTGGAAAGGTACAGGGTCATTTATACTCTAACTTTTCCTAGTCGAATATTTTAGGTACCTGACTTTGCCCATCTCTAATAAGTGGGCAGACATCTGAAAAGCTGCTCACCATTTCTGTGGGTTCATTGACATTTTGAAAATGTGCTTCTTTTTATCATCTCCAAAATGTCTTCCCCTACAAACATCATACTTAGAATGATTTATTAGCCTTTCTGGAGATTTCTGCCTTTTAATGCCTGCTGGGGAATTTTCCAGGAGATTGCAAGGATGTAAAAAATTTGCACTGGGATGCATACATATAGATGTGTATATATATGTACACATATATGTGTATATATAGCCACACTTGGCTAACGGCAAGATGGATTAAACTAGACTTACGAAGAAAAGGAATATGAAAAGCAGGTGGGGCAAGAAAAGAACGAGCAAAAATCTTTTCATAAGGCCTGCAAAGAGGAACTGATTTGAAAATAGATCTTGTTTATGTAGCACAGGGAATGTCCTTATTTTCACATCCCCATCAACACTTGGGTCTGACTCCTTAGACCCAAGTGTGACTAAAGGACTCAGAGCTTTTATGCTGAATTTCTTGTCCCAGGCTCTTACGCAGCTGAATCAAGGCAACACAGTGAGTCCCAGCAGCTGTGTGTGGCCTCCCAACAGGGAGTGCAACTCTTCTAGATGTACAGGAGGTCTGACTCTTCATCGGTGGAGTTGTGGTCTGAAATACTTGCTCTTTCACCCAATAAAGAGCAAATGCAGTTGACCCTTTGAGTTAAGGATACTACTGTTGAAAATTCAGATGCTTATCTATCAGTGTTGGAAATCTAAAAAACAGTGACTCCCATATGTCTGTCCAGATTTCTTCCCTGTTTCCCAGATGGAAATGCAGATGCTGTGCTACGTTTGCAGAGTGCTACGTTTGCAGAGTCAGCCCGCTAAATCCAAAAAAGACATATTTCAGGTCTGTAGAAACCCGAATACCTTTAAAAGTATTGGTGTGTGTTGTCACAAGATGCACATGTGCCTGCCCATTTGTCCAGACTGGTCAAGGGCAACAGCTCTACCTGGACTATTGGCTGTCTGAAAAGCCGGACAAGTGTCTACAAGACCAGAAAGGAAGTGAACAACATGTGAAAAGTGTAATTTGTGAGCAAAGGACAAAATGTGGCATGTGAGGCCAAGGGAGGGCATTTTGGTGAGTTTCTAGTACAGTATTTACCTTTGTCATCAAAGAAAGGGGTAGATTTAACAATTCTCTGCAATAACATACGCTGTTGGGGTGACACAAAGAGGTAGAGTGTGATGGTGCAGCTTTTCCCTTTCCACACCTCTCCTGAACCACAGCAGTAATCCTCTGCATCACCACTTGTTTCTATGAATGCTACTTGCTTTCTTTAACCTTAATAGGATTTTCGAAGACTTGAAGCTGTCTGGCAGTCGTCTTCTTGAATCCTTTTGGAGATAATCAGGCTGATGTGCTAATCACATTTGTGCTGTATTTAAAAATAGTGGGACAAAGTCTGAAAAGTGCTGAGCAGCACTATTCACCTGCAGCTTGTTTACAAGCAAAGCAGAATGAAAAGAGGTGGCCGACTGCATAGCAAATGGGGATGTCCAGATGCTTTGCATTTGAATTAGAAAATAAGCCAAACCCCAATTATTCACTGGATTGAGGTTCCCTTGCTGTGGTGGAGGGTGAGCAGGGGAGAATAGTTGTCTCAGCTTGATCACATCTGAGGATAAACACCCCAGGCTGATCCTTCCTCAGCCCTGTGAGCAGTCTCCGATCTGTGGGATTTATGCTACACATGATTAGGTGTGAAACGGAGAGGAAGTTTATTGCAGAATGCTTGGCATGGGCTTGGGGAGTAAATTGATAAAGACGACATGTACATTGTCAAGTTGGGTGTTCTTAATTTATAGAAACCCTGAGAGCCATTACTCAGTTCCACCCGCGCAGTTCTCCCTGCCAAATCCTACTGTATTTATAGGAATAAATAAAAAGGAAGAACTGGTTGAAGATGAAGAAGCCACTAACACAGACACGCATATGCTTATACAAAATGCTCAGGTTTCAAGGTCTGGCAGTCTTTCTTTAAAGAGAGCTCTTACACCAAAAACTAGCCAATGTAGAGACATGCAAAATGAATTTGTTCTCCGGCTTTTTTTCTTTCAGAGGTTCTCTTGGGTATAATATTAACTACTCTCTCCAGTCCCGTAGTTGGGTGCAAAAGTCGAGGGAAAAAAGCAATACACTTAAAATTTCCTAGCACCGTTAAAGCATATCACATCCTGAAATGATCACCCTTGATCTCAGAGGTGGCCTGCTCACAGGCGGGTTAAATCTATTACTCTGACTTCCAGGTGCATGTTAAACTGCTAGGAGAATAAATAAGCTGCAGATCCCTTCCTGTTGTCCTGCTCTGAAGTGGGCACAGAGAAGGAAAAGGCTCCCACTTTCTGTGATGCACTGTGGTGTCCCACAGCCTCTTTCGCCTGCTGCCCGGATTTCCCCAACCTCCTTGGTGCAGTATCTTGGGGCTGTTGTCTTGTCTGCTGGAGATGAGGGCACTGCGCAGGAAAGGGAGGATGTCGGGACAAATCTGTGTCTCGACTGCCCTGAGCCTCGCCGCAGCAGTGGCTCAAGTCAGAGGAGCTTCAGACACATTAGTTGCCCTTAGTGAGAAGGCACTGTCCATGTTAGTTTTGGATGTCGCTGTTAATGAGTATGATTATTCTCTGGCTCACATGTCTCTTTGCATTAATCGTGGTGTACCGCTGCCTGACACCCTGAACATGTTCTCTTTCTGCTTTGCATCACACAGCCTGCTGCATAAATGGCAATGCAAATGTTTCCTTGATAATTTTGTCACACCAAATCTGATCAAATTCATTTGGTGTCATGCACATGCACGGGCACGCACACACACGTGCTCAAAGACATTTGCCCTGAGGCATTAAAGCTAAACTCTGCTCTTTTAGTTGAGGAAACCCAGCCAGGAAGTTGTCCAGAGTGCTTGTGCATTAAGTGACCTGTTTTTATCGGTTTTATGGGCTGGCTGAGCTTTGTGGTACAAAAGGAAGACATGGTGGTAGTGCTCTTGAAAAAATCCACTGCCTAGTCGTGCACAGGAAATGGATTTGGGGACCAGCCTTAGCCGTAGCCTTGCATAAATCACTTTGTGGCTCTGTGCCTTGATTTGATAAATCTTCCCTAGAGTTTATTTACTGGAGGCTTAATTAATCTGTTTGCCATGTACTTTCAGATGGGGTGTGCCCAGATAGTGTCAAGACAACAGTAGGAAGAGTCACTTCTTAGTGAAAGGGCATCAGCAGCCATTTGTCAAACCTGAGCTTCCTAATTCCAGCTCTAACACATAGATCCCATGAGGAAACATGGCAGGTCTTGGGCAGCATCAATTCATAGGCTGAGTACTGCTGGACTTGGTGATGTGACTGCCTTTCTCTAATTCCTTCCCTTTTCAACAGAGAGATCCCTCAAAGGCTTTTTTTGAAGCACAGAGCTATTCCAGACCTTGAGAGATGAAAGCCAGTCTGAGCAAGGTTCTGAGAAGGAGCTATCAGAGTTTGAGCTCAACTGCCAGCTTCTCCTCCTGACAACAAAGCCCATCTATTCTCATTTGCTATGGCCTCCATATTTCAAAGGGTGACTAATTCCACTTTCTATAGCCTCTTGAGACCTGTAGTTTGCTTCTAGCCTTTTTGATGGTTTGATTTCATATGTACTGCTAGAGAAATAGGTGAAAGCCTGTTGCGCCTGTAGACCGCTGGCAATGTCCAGATTCATTCCGCCATTGGCCCCCACCTAGAAGGCTGTGAAGTGAAATCAGAAGAAATCAAACATCATGCAGGTAAGCAGAAAAAACAGTTTGGCTTCTTATGATATGGGGAAAAAAATCCAACTCTTTTTGATGTGCAGAAACAAAAGAAGGAAAAAAAGTATTCCCTGCTCGGAAGTGATTTTTTTCTTCTTTTTGACAGGAGATTTAAGTTGGAAAATTTTCTGCAATGTGAGCCCAAGCTCCAGGACTCTGTGAAAGCCCAGCAGCTGGAGCTGATATGAACAAGGGTTTAGTTCAGACCTCACCCTATGCTGCTGTATTCAATCTAGCGTGGCAGCAGTGATGCTGGAGATAAGCATTGCCCTCCACACTACAGCCAGTACACAAGCAAAACAGAGCGTTAACAGCTGCTCAGTGTATTGCATCTTTATTTCCAAAGCATTTTACGTAAAAAATTAAACATTAGCAGCTGTTTGTGGGTGAATATGTAGCAATTCCTCATTTGGCATAATGGCCCTGAAGGACTAGTAAAACTTTTATCTGTTCCACTCGGTGACATTAGCAGGCTGACACAGATCTGAACAAGGGCAAGGAAGGGAACATTATAATCAGGGGCTTATTGATTGCCTTAAAAAATTAAATAAAAGGTGTTATGCAGTGGAAATGCATCCTTCTTGTTAGCCATTAGATGAGTCAGACTGACACAGTTTGGGACTCTTCGTCCTGTAGGAACCTTGGTGCTGCACCAAGGCAAGAGGCTGCAGAATGCTGCAGAGAAGTTGATTGCTCTAGGAGCGAATCCAAGAATTTTGCAAGCCGTGGGGAAGGGTGGACAGGATAACTTTGGTGGTCAGACAAGGGTGACAACACCCAGGCGTGGATGACTCCATCTGACCTGGGCAGGGAAGATAGTTAAGCTGCATATTCCCACCACAGCCTACCTTGACAGGAGCTATCTGCAGCAAAACATTTAAAGTAACTTCACAAGCCTTCAGGTTCCCTAGGGAAAGGAAGCTCATTTGTAGCTCTCGGAGCTATTTCTTGGCTGTTGGCTGACCCTGAGCAGCATCACTGTCTCAGTGGCATGCTGGTCACATTTTAAGTTTCTCTTGTGTCCATGGGGCTGAGGAACAGTCAAACCTTTCCAGCCTATTTAGTCTCCTGCAGCTTCTGAGTCTGTTTAACCCCATATAAAACAAGTCTTGCTTTTCTCTTGTTAGCAGGTGTTGATAAATGTTAATGTGCCTGCTCCTGTCTTTTTGTCTTGTTCTGTCTCCTTCATGCCTATCCATGGGAAATGATGTCTTTCCTTTCCTTTCCTTTCCTTTCCTTTCCTTTCCTTTCCTTTCCTTTCCTTTCCTTTCCTTTCCTTTCCTTTCCTTTCCTTTCCTTTCCTTTCCTTTCCTTTCCTTTCCATCTTGAGTTCAGAGAATGATGTCTCTCTCTCAGAGAGACAGAGGCTACAGAAAGTAGCCCCTGGCTCCTTGATAAAGAGCTGGATTAAATAAATCCCTCACACCATTGTTAGTGATCTGACCCCAAGGAGATCTCGTGGGTGCTTCACTCAGCTGCTCCCCAAATGATGTGCAGCTGTGTCCTTGGAGGGTGGCTTTCCATTCTGGAGGTTCAAAGAGGCAGTCTGAGGCAGTTTAGTTCAATGTTTTAGTTCTATTATACCTGAATTCCTCCTCATCCCCAGAGTATTTTAAGCACTGGCAAACTGGTAACTCTGTCAGGTCCTAATATGTCTATATAGTGACAGACATCCAGCAGATGTAAATCATTATATGCCACTGAAGTCAGAATTAGGAGCTGGCCAAGTGTTGCATAAGTCTGTGTTAGGTCATTTATTTTTATTTAATCATTTTTGGAGATGAATCGTGCATAATCCTTTCTAAAGCCCAGAAGCCCCCCTGTTTCCCGTTTTACCTGCTTTCCCTCACCTGGGCTGAGCTGCTGTTATTGCAGGCAGCAAGAGGGCAGGGTCCCAGGACGATGCTCGCAATCTCTGTGGCCGAGCAGAGCTGAGGAGTGGGAGCCCAGGGCTCAGTGTGCTGGCATGCACTCAAAAGTGGGGATAGAGGTCGTTTAAAAAACACACTGGTAAAAACAGTAATGCTGCAAAAAAGCCCCAGAGCTGCTTTAGGAGATGAAGGCTGGAAAGATAACATGTTTGTCCTTCCTGTTAATCATATTTCCTGTTCTGTGCCATTTTATAACCAATAGTGTATACATTTTTGCTGTTCACATCCCCATGGAGCTGTCAATGTGAAATACACATTTCTGCACTAACTGGGATCCTCTGAATTATGTAAAGTTCTCTGAGCTGCCTCAGCAGGCCTTTTAAGTGGGCTTTTACTTCTTGATCTGATCAGTTAGTGCACAGTGGTAGCAGAGCTTAGATAAGCACAGGCTCTGTGGGTCCAAGTTTTACCTGGCACTTCCACAACCAAGCAAGGGAATAAGAATGAAAAGCCCTGCCTGAAACCTTTTGGGGTCCTGTCTGGCAGTCGATGTTTTGGGGGAGCATGGGGTCAGATCAGGTCACACTCTGACAGCAGTGGCACGGGGAATTAATGAAAAAATTAGGTTGTAGCAACATCAAAAGATTGCTGCATCAAAGTGTAGTAATTGCCAGAACAGGAGAGATTTGAAATATCTGATAGCTCCTTTATGAGATTACCAGTTATCAGAAGGAAAAAAAATCAGAATTAAAAAACTCATGTGCAGAAAATTAGGAAATGGAACAGAAATGGCAACATGGCATTTTGGATCCTGTTCTCAAAAGTAGAGCATCACTGAGACAAAGCCAGCACTGAAACTGTAATAGAGACATTAGCAATCCTTCCAGACTGGCAGAATTTCAAGGATTTGTACATGTCTGATGGAAGGATTGTTCACTTAATATCTATTTTTCTATGAGGAGATGATCCTGGCATCAAATCCGATATCATCCTAACCCATCCAAGTATTTCTGTTGATATGAGCAGGTGGAGGCTGTTTCACGGCTGGAGGACGACCACACTCCCTGTGCACAGTTGCAGCACAGGAGACGATACAGACTTGGCTAAGGAATAAATCTTCCGAAGGAAGATGCAGACACTTAGTGAAACTAGGCAAAGCATTCAATCCATTTATCAAGGAATATGCAGTTCTCATTTCAAGGCAGGTGAGGCATTGATGATAACTTCCGAGTGCAGAAACTTAATCTACATCCAGAACATTTTTTAATTAACACTCTGCAGCTACCAAAGGCAAAAAATCAGCAGACGACTTATGAATTTGGTGTCGGTTCTTGGATGATACCAAGCTACAGGGCTTTCTTCTGCAGTTCTTTTCACTCCTCTTGACTGCTCCATCAAGCTGTTCTGTGCAAAGTGAAGGGATGAAACAGAAGCGAAACTGTTGTCTGTCTGATTTTGCAGAGCACAAATATATTTCCCTCTCAAGTTAAGGGGGAGAACACACATGGCAAAAATTACAGTCGTTACTTCGCTATTGTTTCAGCTGCTGCACTGCAATACCAAGCTAAACTTTAACTTCCGTGACTGAGGGGATGGCAGTGAGCACATAATTGCCAAATTTACAAAAACAGGGGGAAAAATCAAGGGGGGATGGGGAAATATTAAATGATCTCATCCTCCCAAGCTTTAATGGAAATGAATTGAGGCTGCTAGACAGCTCAGGAAGGCAATTACAGGGAAATAATCTGTGGTGTTTAGTGAAGCGGTGATGTGGGGCATGCTGAACATGATGGATCTGGCTGCTATTTCCAGTTAATAATAATGCACTTTAAGAAAAGGCGGTGCTGCACATGTTTGTGCTTTGTGTCTGTGTAGTAGAGGAGCCAGCCAATTATTTATTTTTTTTTCCTGCACTGGGAATTGCCTTGAACCCACTGGCTGGAGTGGCTTGTAGCAGTGCAAGTTTCCCCTCGAGGCAAAGCTTCTGTAAGGCAGTATTTGCTTTTGTGAAGATCTTGGCCTTCCCTCCAACAGTCCAGCTGCTGGAAAATTTTGGCTTAGGGAGCTGTTATGCTCTTTGAGAGTTGGTATGTGCCCTGATTGACAGCCATCCTTGGCCGAAGTCCCTGATACAGGTCAGAACTAGTTGTTAAAAACAAAAAGTGCGTGTGCCTGGAAATAAATGCACTTATTAATAGAATCAAGCAGGGAAATACCTTTTCTGTTCTTAAACCTTAGGACTTCCTTTCTGCTACAGCAGTCTAGAGACAGCTGAACAAGCTGTAGAAAAAGAGACTCTTAAAACTGTCCTGGACTATTTACTGAGGTTTGAAAAGTTGGTTTAGATTTTCCTGCCCTTGGTCTCACTGGAAAGCAGAAGGACCTGTCACCTGCAGGAAGGGCTGCTTAAAGAAGGACCATGAGGGTGTGCAGGTCTGACCGCAAATGACTAGCCTCGCTGTTGCGGTTCAGTCGTGGGTGAACTGAGGGGCTGGTTCTCCTTTGCACTCTGCTTTACCTCTGTCTGGTAACATAAGCAGCCCTGAAACTGGCTTTAAATGACCATGGGGTGCAAGTGAGCCTTGAGGAAAATGGTAGTTGGACCCAATGAGTGTCTGTGCAGTTGCTGTTGGTACAAACAAGCGCTCTCTTTCTACTTTTCTAATTTCTTCCACTGTAGGTCCTAAATCCAATCTGATGGGTTTTTTTAAATACCATGCCTTGTCGAGCTACCCAGTACAACCACTAGGCATCACTAATTTATTCTGCATTTAGTTTGTGGGCTCTGTCAAGCTGATTCTGACTCTGAAATCCTCAGTCTGATTTCCAGGCCAAATATATTAGAATAAGCTCAGAGAAATGTAATAGAGACGAACACATTTAAATATTTATCTGGAGTGAATAGAATGAAATTCCCAACTCTTGAGATTTGCTTGTTGCTAATGATTTGCTAATAAGTCAGTCTGATGCAGGCTGACAAGGAAATACTTTTCCCAATGTGAGGGGCCTGTGTTTCTATCTCATACTGATTACTTTACAGAGGAGTCTTCTTCACCCATAGACACCTGGAAGTCAGGTGAGAAGGGAAAGAATCAACATACGATGCCATGAGAGCATTTCTAGAAGATGGATTGCAGAAGAGTAAACAGAATTCATGTCCATTATTGTCCAGAGATTTATTTAGGAGTAACATTTTGTAAACTCTCCATCTCATTCCAGGTCTGGGACCTGCTTCATTGTATGCTGGAAATAGAAAACAAAGATGTATTCTTTCCTGGTTTTCTATAAATGTATATGTGAAGTTAGTTTAGTGCTGGTGGAATGTTGCAGCCAATCATGCCTATAGATTCAGGCCCTCTAGTTACCTACATGTTATACTGAAAGCTTTTGCTGTCTGCTATGTCAGTGGGTCCCAATTCCAACCTAATGGCAGGTCAGCAAGGAGAAGGTCTGCCAGTAGTTCATCCACTCAATAGTTCCCACACTCCCACCAAAGATACCACACATTACTGACAAGACCTTATACAATAGCCATACATATTGGAAATAGGCAACATTTGCTAGCTGGATCTTCACTGGTCCATAAACAGCTCTGATCTCTATTTACAGAGAAATATATCGATTGTTCTAAGCTGGACTCTTTTAGACTTTGATTCCCTCGAGGATGGTTAAGAATGTTCATAAAGGGAGAAAAAATAGCATACGTGTGAGGAATGGATAGCTGTTTACAAGGAGTAAATCTGAAAAACCAAAATGAAAATTAGAAGTATGAAATTTATGCACAAAACAGGCTACAACTCAGTGCATACCTTTGGTGGGGACGAAGAAAGTAGAGGTGTGGATTTTGAGACTGTCATTACTTTTCTTTTTTGACATTTCAGCATGCAACTTTGCAACCTCTTTGTTTTAAAATAGCAACCTTTAAAAATAAACCTTCATCATAAATATTTTTTAAAGTAAAATAACCAGGGAGTAAAATTAAACCAAATTTCTAAAGGAATATTAGATATTGGCTGGCACAAAATAAGTTTTCATTTTTATTTTATCAAAAACAACTCAATGTAAAGTACACACAGATTTTACATAACTCTTTTTTTTTTCCCCTCCTGCCTTTAGAGCAAACTGTGCGGTCCATTGTCCACCCAGCTCTAACAAGAAACGGGGTTTGAAGATGGCGCTTAGTTGATTCTTTAGCACCTATATTTTCCTTCTGGCTTGCAAGTGTTAAGGTTAAAAGAATTCATCTTTCATCTGGATATGTTTCTGTGGAGATTTATTTTACTCAAAAGAAAGGGAAAAGGCAGTTATGCTAAATCAGTGGCGTTCTGAGCCACTGGTGGAGAAAGATGTCGAAAGAAGACAGCACAGGGCCCAGAGTGGGAGAAGAGACCCTGTCCGTGTGCTGGGTGTAGATAGGGAAGAGCCTATGCAGTAGTGAAACATCAGAAAGGGAGCTGAAAGCAGGTGAGGAAGTAAAAAGGAAAGGAAAAGCTGGCAGCACCCTTAGGTATGTTCAGAATAAACTGCCCCAGCTCTGTGTTCAGACCAGTCAGAAAACCAGACATCCCCAAAAGTATGACTCCCCCATGGCCACAGGGAACTGTAAGTGATGGGCAAGGAAACCTGCTGGAAGGTAATTCCCAGCCGAACGCAAACAGCCAGATAAAACTTGATGAGGGATGCTCAAGCAACAGGGATGAGGGGGGGCACTGCATAAAAATGGCAATTGCATCAACTTGGATTCCCATCTCAGTTCCTCTAGATTTGCCTTTTGATTTCCAATCAGTCCCTTGATCCACAGACTCTGCCGTCAACACCTGCTTTCCCAGAGCATCTGAAAAATGAGCTACCTGGTGCGAGGCCGGGGACAGGCGCCTTTCCCAGAGCCAGGCATACATTTTACATTGTTTATAGTCTGCATTTCTGAGTCATTACTCAGTGGTATAAGAGTGCATGCGTGTATGTGGAGGGGGGGAATAATTGTGCCGTTAATGATTGCTATTTTGATTACAGGATGCAATTGTCACTGCGGTTGGAAGCCAATCAATGCGTTGTGAGTGGGAGCCCGCTGGTACTTTCCAATGGTCCTTGATTAAAAAGGAAGCTCTTGGCTATCTTCAAGCAGCAGGAGAGGAAACAGCACGGATGAAGGTGAGGCAAGTGCCAGACTCTCACTCCTGATGCATCACAGCTCATTTTCACCATAGTTTAGTCATGCAATCTGCTTTTTTCTCATCTCTGAGGCCTTCTTACCCCTTTGGTCCCAAGCAGACAATGTCTAGAGCAGTTTCTGCTTTTCGGTGGCAAAAACCAAGTGCTCAGATCTTTGCTCTGGTTTATTTTCCTGCAAATTAAATACATGGTGTGCCTTCACAATCCATCTTCAGTTTATATATGCTGTTGCTTGCCTTTCAACACACCTTTTTTCAATGTAGTTGCAGATAACCAAGCGTGTGTAATCTAGCTCAAAGCTAGCGACAATTTACAGGTAGGCCTTTTTACTACAGCAACAGGGCATTTTAATTAAAGTTATGGCTGAAGGCAAAAATATACGGTGCTTCTCCCAGATTTTCTGTGGATTTTCAGATAGTGGCATTTCTTCTATCCTGGAAATCTCCCAGCACCAGGTGTGTCAAATCTTTTCCTAAGAAGAATGGAAAGAAAAAAAAAAAAAAAAAAAGGGCGTTGTTCTCCTGGTTTTTTTTGCTAAAAAAAAAGGAGAAAAAGTGAGTAAACTCATCTAAACTCCAATATTTTATCTGACTTAAGTCACTTAACCAATAACTCACCAGAGTGTGTTACGGAGACAGGAAGAGGTGGGAAGAAATTTGCACTGAAACTGTCAAAAAGTTTTGAATTGTGTCTTTAAGTCCTATAAATTTGAAATGAGGCACCTAAAATATCACCTCACCTTTAAATGTTGCGAATGCACACAATCCTTGGTCCAACAAAGCAGTATTTGTTGCTGAAGAGCACCTGAAATCAGACTGTGTTTTGGTAATTGTGCCTAGGTATTTTTGTATGTTTAATAACTTTGGTCTGTCTCAAGATATAGGAGATTCATAAAAGAAAAAGAAAGTCACAGGTTCATCCTTGGGTTTCACACTGTGTGAAACATCAGCTGATTGATGTTGACAGATCTCTGCAAATGCTGTGATGTGAGACTCGGAATCCATGATGAACACCAGTTAGACTTATGGGGATGCAGGGATGAAGCTTAAAACTTTACTTAGCACTCTCCCCTCTAAGTACGTACATGGAGTGGTATTCTCTGTATTGTCAAAGTTGTTATAATTTTTAATGTGCATTTGTAGATCAACACTGATATCTTGTTTCTAATAATTCCTGGAAGAGAGGTTGTCTCCCACTCCAACCCGCCATAAGAATTTCAATTCTCTGGTGGAAAACACATGGCCTCTGGTACCTGGAGTGTTCCTTTCTGGCTGGAGAGTTAGCTTGTCTTGTGTTTTGCCATGGCCAAATGAAAGTGGAGAAACATTTGGAATAAGGTGTATGTTCCTGCAAAAGCAGTGTTAGTCATTAATATGGGATTGAATCTGCTGCGTGAAAGGGATCATATCACCACATAGCTTTGTGCCATGATGTGTTTGTTACATGGTATTAAGGACTGGTAAAAAATACAGGCCAGAAACAAACTCAAACAGTCACTCAGGCAAACTGCAAGAATCTGTAGCCCATGCTTTCAGAAAGGTTCACATACCAGCAAAGGGGACCAAAAACTCTATTACACTCCTTTCCCCTTAGAAACCCTGCTAATGCCTCCATCTTTTTAGCTTCTTAAATATGGGATAAGGATAAAAGGTAAACATTCAGATACAACTGTCATAGCACAAATAATAAAACCCCAAAACTTACAAGTTCTCATGATATCAGAAATAATTACATGTCTTCAGTGCCAGGTCTCAGATTGTTTTCTATACCCTTTCATTACCCAACCAATGTGACAATGCAGCCCACACACTCCTAAATAACTCTGAAAAAGCAGCCTCTTATGGGATGGAGCTGATAACTAGCACACAAAAAGATGGTATCTTTGTTCGTTAATAATGTACAAGTGACAAGTATCAGGGGAGTGGTTTTCAGCAGATATCAGAAATATATAGAAGCTTTGAAGAAAGGGTCCAAGTCTGATCAGTTAAGCAGCACTGAGGGGGCGATGGGGAGAAGGGACTCACACGTCTGTGCGCAGATTGAGTGCAAGAACTAACCCAGGCTCAGAGAGTGGCAAACAGTTCTTGTCTTTGGTATCTGGGCCACTGATTTGGATCTGCAATTAATGGCTAAGAAAGCGTAGCACTGCTTGTCTGACAGTTATCTGCCATGGATAATCTTTTCTGAGAACCACAGCCTAAATGCAAAATGCTGCAGAAAAGAACCCCTTTGACTTCAGTGGTCTTTGAATAGGGGCAAGAGCAGGATGTTTTCTGGACACCCTTCACAGCCAAGCACCTTCCAAAAAACTCCTAATCCTCTTACAGTATCAGGAAAGGAAGAGCTGGAACTGAGAGAAGGAAGATTTGAGGCTCATGGTCACAGCGCATCATCTCTCTTTTTCATTTTGTTTTTAGCCCCCATGTCTCTCTATTGATAACCATCCCTAGTTTCCCACACTAAGTTTGACTCTACCACAGTCTTGTCCTTTCAGCTAAGAACAACCAGGTAGCTTGCACCAATGGCTCTATTAAGATGAGGGAAACTTGTTTTTATAGATAGATAGGCAATCTTTTACTAAACTAGACCATTTTTTTATATAGTGTTATGTCATACCACTGCAAATACATAAGGCAATTCTAGTATAAAGCAAGGTATATTGAAGGTATAACGAAGGCATAATGAATGCAATATAAGGTATAAATGGCTATAAAATCCAGAATTGTTGTAGGCCTCCTGCCCCTATCCAGAACTAGCTGTGGTCCAGCTCTCATCCAGACAGTCTGTCTGCCAGGCAGATTCAGGTGGTGGTTGTACTATGGAATTACTCGTGTGAAAATAGAAGAACTGCTGTACAATGCTGGATCAAAGACCCATGTAACTCCCTGTCTTGTTCCTGACAGTAGCTGATAGCAGGTTAGCTAGGATGGCATCTACAAGAAAAAAGGTAATTTTCAATTGATGATTTTCCCAGCTTCTGGAGTTCAGTGCTTCCTGGGCTTGATAATATGCAATATGTGTAATAACTATGTGCCGCAACAACTTATCTCAATGAATCTTTTTCCAATCTGTTCATGGTTTCAGCCACTGAAATATCCTGTGACAATATGCTCCTCAAAGTAATTCTTTATTCTGTGCTTAAAAAAATACATTTTTATTTGTTTTAATCCTGTTGCCAACACTTTTCATTAGGTACTTCCCTGTTTTCATATTGTAAGAAACTGAATAATCACCTCATGTTCATCTTCTCCATGCAGTTGATAATTTCATAGGTTTATCTCATCTTTTACCCTTCTTCATCCACCATAGTTGAATAATCACCATCTGTTTAATGTAGTTCAGACTCCTATAATCTATCCAGTCATAAATTCCCTCCCACTGAATTTCTTCTACCGTTTTTATGTGTCATGAGAGCCTTTTACACTTCTTTGAAACAAATTTCAAGTTTGGTTATTGCAAGTGATTTTTCTATCCTCAGCAATTTGCCATATCAGTGTTCATCCTTATTTTGAGGTCATGTAGAATTGTTGAACAAAAGTTCTAGCAGACATCCTTTTAAGACCTTGCTGGAAACCAGTAAAAACCATCCTTCCTTTTGTTTCTTATTTTATAACCAATCATTAATCCACGAAGTGAGCAGTCCTTTTATCCCATGGTGATCTTACTTCTTTAAGACCCCTAGTAAGGAAATATAATGAAAGTCTTTTGGAAATCCAACTATGCTATGTTGACCAATCCTTTTTATTTACAAGTTCATGAACACCTTCAAAGAATTCCAGGAGATTTCTGATCACAATTTGACTTAACAAAAGCAATGTTGACTCATCCTATTTATTCACATACCTACTTACTGTTTTCTGTATTATACTTCTACAAATTGTCCAGTACAGACAATTATTTCCCTAATAAAAGAGAAAGAATGGAAGAGATTAGTCACCATCCTTTAAAGATGAGTGATGTCTTCAGGAAAGCACATCTTGATTTAATGCACGTTGTTTTTGTGACTTTCAAGGAGTAGGAAGGAGAAGCAGCAGCCAGGACTCCCTGAAAGAAATAAAGATAATGATACAGTTACTTACACTGGCATCACGGAGGTAAAAGTAGGGGAAAGGGATCTGGAAGGGGGAAATGGTATTTTACAGTCAACTGATTAGGATCTTCACTGCATGGGCTGAAGCCCTTTAGAAGATTTTCTGTACAGTGCTCCAGTGCAGATGATGGTAACAAAGTCAAAGTTCCTCTGATGTGAAAATACTTGTTTAACTTCTAGTTTTTCTTTAACATTTAACTTCTCTGTTACAGTATATTTATTTCCTGGGTTTAGTTTGCCACCTGCAGACAAAGTGTAAATGAGAGAGCTGTAGCACTTAGCCATATGTGATAGATATTTATAGGTGACACATGTTTTGCGAGAAGAGCAGTTATTGAACTTGAATTTTATTTTTAACTTTTTACCCAGAAATCAAACCTAATGATAAATGCTGAGGGCCTGAAGTTCCTTAACCATCATTGAGTAAATCTGTAATGCTCTAATAGGACTGGAGGAAGCTTGCCTTGGTTGGAAAATTTAATTTGATAGTTCTCCATGGCTGTAGCAGTAAATATTCCTGGGTAGAAGTTGTCAGAGTGTTTACTCCTACTACGGGAGAGAAAGCACACAAGCAACAACTCTCTGACAGCCCATATAGACTTTCACCCACAAGTAGTATCTACTACAACACTGGTGTTGCAAGAGTAATAATAAATCACAAGCTCAGACTGGTCATCTGGAGCAGATTCCTTTTAAGCTACAGCCTGTCCTGCTCCTATTAAAGTTGGCGACCATTCTGTGCCCTGTCTTTTTGTCATTGATGCAGAAAATGGACTTTCTCAGCCTTCAGAGACAATCTGGTATCCACACTGCCAGATGTACTTTCAGAACAGTATTTTACTCAGCCTGGCTGATATACTGTCCTTAAAAATGAGGGCTGTGCAGTGTTGGCAGTAGGTGCTGTTACAGCACCTCCTGCAACAGATTCTTCTAGAAAAAAAGTTAATGTACTGAATCTTCCAAGCTCCCAAGAATGATGGTGATAGCAGTGGCCAAAGTTCAAGAACAGAAAAACAGATAAGAAAAACTGGCTGCTACATAGTTCTGAAATGTGCTGCAGGGACTTGCAAATGTAAAAGCATAGTCAGGTGCCAGAGCTTTAACTCTCTGCTACTGGCAATTTTGCCATGTTCATAGATGTTTTCCCGCCACATGAAACCATCAGGATGCCAAAAGCCAATTTACAAGTCCAGAAGTGGAAAAACCTTTTGATTATTTGTAACATCAGAGGATCCACATAGTTGTAAACCATCATTTTGATTTTTAGGCTCAAACATGATAAGAGCAAACAAAAGAACAAATTTCACTTGTTTCACACTAAAACATTGTAAAATAGCAATTTCCATGTGTTTCAAGAGTGTCTTGTAGCAAGGAGCTCCACAGACAGATTACGTGTGAGCTCAGTGTTTAAGATCTGAGCAGGTCATCCAGACTGAATTACCAAAAGTTATCCTTTCTCCTTGAGAACAGGTACTTACAATAGAAAGAAAAACAAGCAAGCTTGTATCAATACCGAAGTCAACCAACCTGAAGCACCCAAATACTCCATTTGTAGGGAGATAATTATTCAATTTTTTTAACTCTGATATTAATGTTCTATGACAATTAAAGCCAAAGAAGTGGTTACACTTGGAGCACAACTGTGAAATTATGGCATGACTAAAGGTACTGGGAGTTTGTCATTGAGCAGTATTTCTCCCTGACATATATGAACATGTTCTGCCTGCATAAAGAGTGAATTTGGACACCACTGTGATGGGAGAGCTCATAAAAGAATAGGAAAAAAAAAAAAGACAAAAGAAACATGCTTGTTTATAGGGGTGTCAGGAAAAGAAATAACCTCTGCAACAGTGTCTGGGTCTCCAGGGCTATGAAGGTGGCACTTTCCACCTGCACAAAATTTACTGGAAACATAAAATCCAATAAGGAGAAATGCATCATTTGTGCTGATAGTCTGCTGTAGAGTTTCTGCTGGAGAATATTACCTCCCATGACTCTTTTCCTCCTAATGCAGGATCACCTCTAGTATTTCCATCCAGAAAGAGTGGTTAATTAATCAGGGTCCATCGTCACACTGTTGGATTGTCCTCTTGTCTTCTCATTTGGTCACAAGGAATTGGTTTCTTTTCCAGGGTGGAATGAATCAAGATTTATGCAGACATGAAGAACAGGTTTGTAGACAGACGTTACGATAAGTGAACAATACCCAGTCTCTAACATCTTCTTGGACAGGGCAATTTATCTGAGCAGTGGGTGGAAGAATGCAGAGGGTGACACTTGGCCAGGACTGATAGATTCGTTTATCTCCTGTATAGAAGTACATGATTTTTAGCTAGTGTCAAAGAGGACCATTAAAATATCCCAAATCGTAATAGTTAATCACAAGGGAAGCTTCTGAATGTGTTAAGAGTTTCATAGATCTTCTTTAGACTTATTTTCTATTACACTAGGGATTTGTTAAATTATTTTCCTGGGTGGCAGGTTTTTGTATTTTCCTATGAAGTTTCTTGTTTGATAGTTTTCTGAGATAAGTCACTAGGTGAAATGGTCACCAATTCTTATCCATGCTGACAGTTGTAATGTTACTCTGAAAGGTTTTTGACTAACAGTATAAGAGAAAATGGTTGTAACACTGACCCACAGCTGTCCTGTCCCAACCTGACTTTGCAGCGCTATTGAAAGGAGCCTGAGCACAAATGAGCTATGCTGCACTGCCCTGTGCCTCCTAGCAAAGAGCTGAAATCCAGCTCTGCCTTCCAATTCTTTTCTTTTTGTGTTTGAAGACAAGAGAAAACTAAGGGCTGAAAGAGAAAAGTAGAAGGTTACCAGAAAAGAAATCTTACAGTAATACAGAAAAGAAAAAAATCTCTGTTCTGGAGAATACATATGTTGCTGTATTGATCTCGTTTTGCACTACACTTGCAGGCTCAGGCAGAGCTACAAGCAGTAAGAAAACTCCCTCTCCCACGTAGTCCTGTTGCGATTGCAGCACTGCTTGCTTGCTTCTGTATGTCCTGATCATTCACTACTTGGCAGTTCATTATCTCATTCCTAAATCTCTACACAGAGAACCATCTTGATCATTTCAGAACACTTATGGGATGGTGATTTACCTGAGAAACCACATCTATTGAACAATTTTGGCCCCTTTGCCTGCACTGTGCCACCTCCTTTCACTTGGGAATACTTCTGAAAGCCTTGCACCCCTGTAGCTTTTCAAGATCCATGACGATTGGAAGAGTGAACCTTTCCAAAACGAAAATCAGTCTTTATGCTTCCAAAAAGGGGAATTCCATGCTCATCTCCTCCACATTGAATTAATCAAATTAAGTGCAGTTCCCTCTTCTATGCAAAAGCAAAACATTCCTGAGTGGAGGAAATACTGGTGTTGCAGTGGTCTGGTTAGAAAAATGCAACTTATTAATTAACACCAGTTCTTGAACAGAGATGATGTTCAGCACCAAGCAGTTTTAATATTTCTTTCAAGAAGCTTGTCCAAATGCCAGGATTTGGTTCTTGGGAGCAACTTGGCCCTATGACTCTGCTGTGGTTTGAGTAAGTGCAGCAGAAAACAAGGGGTTTTCCTGTATGAAGCTGCTCCATAGGAGTAACACTAGGGCAGCCTCGCTGCAAATGCTGCTCAGTGGTCATCGCAGAGGAAATGCAGAATCTGGTGGGGATGGCAGAAAGACACACTCAGAGGTGTTTGAGGTGATTTTTAATGCTTAGCAAACAGCAAATGTAATTTTTTGCTATGTAGAAGCCGCTATGGTTGGACCTAAGGATTGTCGAGGCCCTG
Source organism: Buteo buteo (assembly GCF_964188355.1). Lineage (NCBI taxonomy): Eukaryota > Metazoa > Chordata > Aves > Accipitriformes > Accipitridae > Buteo > Buteo buteo. Next base: position 66,334,514 of record NC_134172.1, read on the forward strand.
GCATTACCTTCAAGGGACATAGATATATATAGATATGAATTTAAGTAAAGCCTTATAACCTATCCAGGCATATTCACAATGTGTTGTAGAAAAAATAAGAATATGGTTGGGTATGTTTTTTAAGTAAAAAATTGCATGTTTCTGATCACCATTATGTCCCACCATCCACCCCACTAGCCAAAGACTCAAACAGAAACTGACTGTCAGGGCAATAGTTTTGTTTTGTTTTGTGTTTCCCTCAGGACAACATTTTCTATTTATTTCTCTCTCCAGTGTTTGTAATTCATATCAGATATGTCTTTATTGCCCATTCCTAATACATGTTTGTCTGAAAACACCAATGGTTTTAGCACTAGCCCTTGAGAAGGATGGTTTTGTGCTGAAGGCAAGATTCAGGCATCCAAACTGAATTCAGTTCCAGTGGTGATGCAGATTTCCCCTGGGGCTGTGGGGCCCAGCCGTGTAATGTGCAGACATTCCTGAGCTGGTGGAAGGAGCAGCCAGCGCATCTACAGTGTGTGACAGAGCTGGGTCACACAAGTATCTCCTGCAGCACTTCACTCTTGAGCTTAGGTACTTGATGTGCCTTTAATCTCTCTGCACCTCCATTTAACCTCCATAAAATCAAAACAAGAATTCACTTCTCCTCTTCTAGGGTTGTCCTCTATCTATGGACGGCAAGTCTGCAGCGAACAGACATTCTTGTACTAGGATAGATCTGCGTATGTGCGTACGAGTGTGTGTGTTTAACAGATTAAGTTAAAAACAATCTTTATCGCTTCATTTAACTAAAGCATTTTTCCAGACAAGTTCCTCTGCTCGAATGTTCCTTCTAATTATCATTTTCCCTTTACAATATGTTGTGTCATGCTGCTTAGGAGAAAGCTCATAGCGAGAGAGAGCACTGGGGTTGCGAAGGAAATATGTCCTGGCTATTAGAAAGTTCACTGAAGCGCTGACTTTTATATCATCATGTAGGGATGGGTGAAACAGTCCAGAAAAAAATATCCCCAGCTGAGCAGCAATGTGTAGCTTTAAAAAAATCCAGCTTCACAATGTTTTTTTAAGGTTTCTCCATCAGTTGCAAGATTATTTTTCTCCCTATAAGTGTTTTTATCCGAACTGATTGGTCTCAGAAGCAGAGGTTGGGTTAGTAAGTGGAATTATAGCCCCAGCCAGGGTGCTTGCCAGGCTGATTGCTTTGTGCCCTGAGCACTGGTGGTTCTGCCCTGGGCTGCATGGGGGCCTGCTTTGCTCAGTAGGAATGATTTGGAGTCGCGTTCATTTGTTTTTATCCCAATTCCATGAGCTGTTTCCAGCTGTTAATTTAACAGTTTAGTGCTTCCATCTTCCATAGGCAGGAGCAACTGCTCCAGTGCCTTAGACATTGAAACTTCATTTCCAGTAACTGGACTTGGAGGACTGGGAGATGGTAGAAAAATGCTTGTGCTCCAGTGAACAGGGACAACATGGTGGCCACATAAGTCAACTGAGAGGTATTTTGTAAAATGAGCCTCTGCAAGCTACAGCTCTACAGGGATGAAACAAGAAGAGAAGAAGATCCGTGAAAGGAAGGCCGTCTTGGGAGAGTTTTTCTAGGGCATAGTGTCTCTGCAGTGCCAAGGGAGCTCAATTAGCCCAAACAGCAAAAACATTAGGTATAAGGAATCTCTGCTAATGCAGGCAGGTGCAAGTCCCTAAATACATATGAATTCAGGATTTTTCTCTGTGGGAACAAATCAAGCTGAACCTAGGACAGATTCTTTTTCCAAGCAGTAGTTACACCAAAGTGCTGCAGAAGAGTGAAACTGCTATATGGCATCTACTTATGGAATAAAATCTATTTCCATTTTATATCTTCTGAAGGATCATGAAGCTACGTCAAAACCTTCTTACCCAAAGACTGTTCATGAGCCAGTATCACTGAAGTCAATAGGAAAATTTTCAATGATTTCAAAATAAGGGGTTTTTTCCCCTTCTTTTATAGAAAAAAAAAAAAAGATATATTTTTTTTCCCAGCCCCTGTGTGTTAACTTGTCAGATTAGTTGTCAGGCTGCAGTAGAAGTTGAAAGCTTAATCATTCTAATTATTATTTTTATTTTGAATTGTATTTATTTACTCTTTGTTTCACAAGGTCTTTTATCTTATAAAGCAGAATTCATCCTCCAACATTGTTGTAAACTTTTTTTCTAAAGTCCACATTTTCCATTTCAAACACCTACACTTACCACAAGAAGTTCTCCCTCTCAGCACATCTGCTATGCTGCTTTGTCACTCCTGTGCTCCGATTTGAATTCTAGTACCACTAGGAAAAAAAAAACCCCTGTATCTAGGATTTCAGTGTTAATTGTGACTTTTTATTTAGCTTCAATGCTAAGCCATTCTACAGCACTTGAACAATATTTCGTGCGGTGAATTGTTAGCAGCATCAGCTACCAAGAAACAATAGAAGTTGGAAAGATTGTGCAATTTGTGTTGGATACAGTTCAAGGTCTTTTACACAGACCTGGAAATTGTGCTAATCTTTCTGTTCTAGGGCACTTTGCAACGTATTTGTGCCACGCAACTTCAGATATCTAATTTAATCAAATAAGTTAGCTACCTGATCTCCTCTACTTTCCTCTATAATCAATGGGGAAGAGGGAGAGCTCCTCTAGAGTGTGACTCAGCGCAGCTAAATTAGGTTCCTGTTTGAAATGTTGCTTCAGAGAAGGCTGAGTTTCTCCTTTAATTACATCGAGAGTCAGATTAGACTAGTTAGTCATCTCAGACTGGTCGGTGTGAATTCCTGCCTTTGTACACTTACCTGTAGTATCCAAACGAGAGAAGACTTCAACTCCTAAGTCCTCCTTGTATAAATGCATGCCAGCTTCCTCTGCAGCTTGCTACATCAGGCAAAAGCATGAGAGGATGGTACTGTGAGAAGCCTCTGTTTAACAGAGAAGTTATTTTCAAAAAGTCATTGCACAGCTCAGTCATGAGAGCATGCTGGTGGGTCTCCACAGATGTCCAGGCCTTTGCAGTTCCAAACCCAGCCTTCCAAGAGCAGTAACTTGGTCTTTCCCACTCTTAACATCCATGCTTAGGCAACACTGAGCTGCGAACCCCTGAATTTTTGCTAATGCAACTAGTTCAGTTCTTGCCCTGTTCTACACTGGAAAATGCCTGCTCAGCATATCTCTACATTACTTCAAACCTCAACAAGCATCTCATGAGCCTCAGCTCCTGGTTTTATCTAATGTTTCTGCACTCATGTATAGATGATGATTTCCAGGCTGTTCATGATGAAATCCCAATGCCCTTTTCAGAGTCACTGGAATATATGGTTTTGTCCTCCTGGGAGATGCTGCCAGGATTGTTTAGGATCTCAGTGTTAAGAACATTGGTTTTTCCTCTGATGTGCTTGGTAGCTCACCCTGTGCTTTCAATATCGATGTGTTATTTACTGGCAATTCCTTATGCTTCTATAATTCTCCTTTGAATGGTCATTTGCTTTGCTGGCCAGCATTTAAGTCCTGAGATCAGTGATTTTTCTCATGGCCCATAAAATAAGAAAAGTAATTCTGTGCTTTATTTCTGCTTGGTAGAAATCCATATCTGGAAAAGTGGGGCAGGCTCACAATTCATTGGCAGGCACTGGGCAACTTATATAGTATGAAAGCAAACTGCGAAATATTTTTTATGAATAGGTGTGTACATTTTTAAAGAATCCTTGTAATCAGTAAACTCTTCTAGGTTAGGTTAATAATCCCCCAAATTGAAAAGTAATACAGATATTATAGGTTGCCCAGTTAGACAGGTATACTTATTATATGAGCTGTGATACCCAGTGGGAATTTCCCTATGACTTTATTGATCTAGATTATCTTGGAGTATTAGGGTATTTATATCTCACTGATGCCCAGATGCAGTGGAATTCAAGCATGAAGCTAAACAGCTTCTCTGATATTATCTATTCATCCCCCTGTTTGACAGACAATGGATAACCTTCCCGGTTCAAGGAGCTGCGTCTGTCTTTCAACAATGCTAAATGGTAAGTAGCAAGTGTGGTTTTTCTGAAGTAGGGAACCTGAGGGTTGAAGGAACACTCAGCATCTAAAAGAGACCTGTGGAGAGATGGATCATCGGAGGGGCTGGGGAGAGTCTGAAGGACCCAGGCAACGGGGACAAACAGCCTTGTATGCATCAGCTTATTGTTTTTAATGTAACTTTTCTCTGAAAAGCTTTTATTTTATGGATGATAAAATATTTTAAAAGACTGCATAGGCAGTCATAGACTGCTTACATTTTCCTCCACATTGACCATTGTACAGACAAATGCCTGTTATGTCAAGAAAGAGCTGAAAGCCTCAGGTCTGGGTAGGGAAGTGAAAAGAGAAACCTCCAGGGACCAGGGCTCTGGTTGAATTGGGAACTCACGTGCTTTTTCATGTACCTGGGCTAATTCTGGGCATTGGCATGACTATTAGGCATGCTCATGGGAAAAAGCTCTGTTTACAGAAATATTCCTAGAAAGAGAATGTTGAAAATTAAATCAGAGCCTTTTTCATTGGAAACCTGTTTCTCAGGCTTCTGCTCATCCCAGCAGAGACTGCAGTGATTCCAGGTGGTCTTCACATCTTATTGAGCCAGAGCAAGTACTGAAGATCCTGCTCACTGGCAATATGTCAAGCAGGAATTGTTTACTGAGGTTATCCAGCAAATAATTTCAATAGTGAATAAATACAGCAAAATCACCATCTGCCTGTGGATAACTGGAGAACAGAACAAGAGGCCAAATTCACAGAGCAGATTATTCCTCTTTCTCTGTTGGGAATGCTGAATGGGACCTGCTTATGCTATTCTTTGCTCTAGAACAAATAATCTTGTGCTTCCATGAATGCTAAATTCACTCATATGTGCCTCAACTGATTACAGACACATAAAATCGTGTTCTTTAGCTAAACCAATGTGTTTACACACCCATGCTGGTTACTTGTGAGACTTTTTAATTCATGGACCGTGGAAAAATATTTTCTTATGTTTGCTATTCAGTGCCGTTTGCTATTCTGTTGTAGCTTTTGTAACTTTAACAGGTGAAAAAAAGGTAAAAGACAGATGTGTCAACTGGGTGACTAAAATAAACAACTGATTTCTTAATTTAAATGTTTAAAGTTAGGTCCCTGACTTAAGAGCCTGGGAGTTGCATTGAAAAACCTAAGCAAATTTTTAACAAATTTACTTGGGTAGACTGCTGCAGAAATTACTGGGGTGTGACACAGTGCCTCTTTGACCCATCTCTTACATAAGAGACCTAAAGTAGCAGCTACACTGGTGCTATGAGTAGGAAAGCAAAGCAGGACTGAAGTCAACAGGCACGGATGCTCTCAGTGTTCAGCCAAGCCCTGGAGACTGTAAATTGGGATAATCAGCTTTGGGCAGATTGAGCTGTAGGCACATGCTAAAAAGTATGGCTGAATTAGGACCACAATGGTAGTAAACCCAAGTAGTTTGGTTTGGTAGTAGGTAGTGTTTGGTGCAGTTTCATAATTGGTGAAACTAATGTACAGCCAGGGTGCTCACAGCTCTACATGGTCCTGCCTCTGCCTTTGTGCCAGTGTCAGGATTTGTGCACCAGAGGGATTCTCCAGATCCCCTTTCCAGTACTGGTTTTGACTTTGAGACCTATTCTGGCGGTGAAATTGTATGCTTCATTTTGTGTGCAAATTAATCTTGACCCAAAGTCCAATAACATCCATAGAAAAAAAAATTCCAGTTTGAGAGGCTTTGGAATTCAAACTCGTAACTCATTTTACTGAAGTTAGTAGATTTTGTGAGTACACCCATGACTCAAGCTTCCCTCAAAGCCTGGGTTTGGCATTAAATGATGAGGCTCCTGGAAAGAACACTCCAAAACCTTTTAATGCATCTTTTGGTATTACAACCTGAGATGTATATTTTCAAAGCATTTTCTCTTACATCTGGGTCCAGGTTACAGTCCTGATTATTTTTATAGAAGAATAGTGATTCTCATTTCAATCACAAGACTGCAGAGGCTGTGCTTTTGGGGGGAAAAAATCAAAACTTTCACTCTGATAAGGCAAAACAAATACATATTTGATAATAAAGGACTGTAGTCAGAAATCTCTTGTCTGCCATCAACCAATCTTAAAATTATTTTGACTTGAAATATTTTCCACCTAAAGGTGAAAAGGCAGAAGGTTATATGCTGGCATCAGGAGCAATGTTGCGTGCCTTAGGAGTTGTACATTTGGCCATATGACTGAAGGTAACCATTATTTTTATCAATCCTATCATATAATCCATGTTTGTGTGGCTGTTCTATAGTTGCCATTGCAGTGTAAAAATGAAATAATGGTTTAATAGTGTCTTCAGCTATGGAGACCATATTATATTACTTATGGATTATGCTCATAATATTTTGTCTAAGATAAAAATAAGATTACTGGTCAAAAGAAGCATTAGAGTGACAAAGGTTTTCATATTTAGAGGAATGTTATAATTTGGGGCAGCATAAACCGGGAATTCTTGGAAAGAATTATTGGAATATATAGGACACTTTGTCTTATATAAAAGAAAAAAAAGAACACATTTCAGTGATCTGGAAAATGAGGCTGCTTTCTTGAGTTTAGATTAAAGACTGTGAAAAAAGCCCTACCACTTAATTTTTTCCCCCTATACTTACTCAAGTTTATCACAACAGTGGTGGTAATAAACGGAAAGGTAAACATCCACTTTGGCAGCCAGATGATCAACCATAATGGTTATTTCATTTGATTATTAGTTCTAACATTTAAGAGAAATACTTTTGCTTTGTCTATTGTTTCCTTTAATGGTAGTTTTGTTTTGTTGTCTTTCCATCTTTTTCTTGGATGATACTAAAAAAAATACATTAAGAGGTTTACAGGGTAGCATTTTACATTAAAAACATAGATTTTTATTTGTTTTTCTAATTTTCCGTTCGCTTCCTTTCGTTGCCACGAATTGGAAGGTGACAAATGACTTTGTGAAGGGATAAGAAAAAGAGCTTCCACAATGACATTTAAATTGGAACCCACGTTTGATGGCATGCAGATGATTTAAATACATGTCACCAATGCACAGCTATAAAGGCAGATTTTAAAAATGCTTTTGCTTCCTTTACTGCTGCTTTAACATGCATCTGGAGAGTGCTGTGATCCAATGGAGCCATTGTAAATAAGCTGCAACCGTTGTCTTTCAAAGCCTTTTCTTTACTTGCGTTCCTCAGGTGAGCTGCATTGTGGGGGTTATAAATAATGATTATAATCTTAACGCTTACTATGCAGATAGAATTGGCGGTGTTAAAGTCACCTCACAGTGAGCACTCCTGACCCTGTTTCTAGGTTTACTATTCAGCAGGGGGTCATAGCATGTCAAACTCCCACAATTCTGAACTCCGCACCTACTGCCAGCAAACATATTCATCCTTTCTCTAACTGTATGCAGGGGGCAGAGCTGGGTTCACCGTCACCGGAAGCAAGTAAATTACCTTCTGCAACCACCACGTGCCTAATACATGTGCTTGACCTTCTCTCGTATTTCTCAGAAAGGTCTTCAACCTCCTCCAACAGTGAGTACGCTACCATCATGCTTAAATCCAAGAGTGGTCCTTTAATATCCTCTGTTTTCTTGTTAGGGGTAGGTTTGAATTAAATTCAAGCATATAGGCACTACTGACATTTGGGAACGTTTGGATCGCTACCTGACTGTGATAGCTTGTGCCCCATTTGATTTACTGGTGAAGCAGAGGTTCTTGTTAGCAGTGTGTGTGCATGTGTGTGTGTGTTAATGCTACTATTCACTAGCATCATAGCCAAAATCAAACTCTTGCAATGTGAAAGAAGACCTCCAAATCCAAGGCTATCGATGCTCAATTGGCAAGAAAAAAAACAAGTTCCCTTGTGGTTTATTACATGTTGAAACACTGTGATTTTAGTAGATTTGCAGACTTTATTAAACAATCTCTATTAAATAAAGACAAACCCAATGATTAAATGTCTCTCGGTACCTTGCATGAACTTACTGAGACACTAACAGTGTAAAATCTGAATATTTCCCATGAAACAACTGATATATAAATATCTGATATGGTGGTGTCTAAAAAGGAATAGTTTAACACCTTTTTTTTTCTAGCTGCTTCCCTTTAGTGAAATGGGAGATGGAAGGGAAATGACAATTGTGTAGCTGATACCCGTACAGCAGCATTTCTGCTCTCCATCCCATGCTGCCGCACTCAAGTTGCGCTGCATGGTGCCTTGACCCCTGTCTGATAAATACAAGTCTGGAAAACAAAGAATCTTTAAAATGTTTTTTGTTGGGATTTGCATTAAGGGTCATCTTTGCTGTTTGTCTCATCTTGGCATCTTACTACTTGTCTCTTCTCTCTCATCTGACCCTGACACGTCAAACAGCTCAGTTGTCTTAGTGCTTGGGTGGATGGTGATGGTTCCTTATCACACCAGAGCTGGTCTGGAAAGGCAGCAACTTCTTCCTGGCATGTTTTCATCCTTTTGTTTTGATGGTAGAATATCTGTCTACCTATGTGTACATACATATTTAAACTGAAACTTGACACTCGTTAGCTGTATTAATCCCTCTTTTACCTCTATTCGCAGTATGAAACAGTTTATAAGCCACAAAGTTACCTCCCATCTTCATTAGATAAGAATTTACCTTTTCTGTCTTTTTACATTTTTCATCCCTGTCTCTGCTCCCAGACCATCACTTCTATTTCTGTTTTCCTTAACTGGTACTATTCTGAATGCATTCATCGGGCTTTTTACTTCTTTTACTTGGTTAGTTCAATCTGGCCTCCAACACAGACCTTTCCAAATCTCCACTGTTATTCCTATGTCTAGTTTTTATATTTCACAGCCCTTTTATTCTCTTATTCCCTCAGTCTCTTCACTCTCAGTGTTATACCTTCAGTCATGCTGCCCCTGCTTTGGACAGATTCCTCTCCTTTTTATCAGGCAGCCTTTTCTCTCCTCCAACAAATCCATCCTTCTGCATGTTCCCTCCAGCATTCCTTTCCATCTCTTCCCCTTTACCCAGGTTTCCTCACTCTTTCCAACAGTCAGCTATTATCTAGCATGCTGGTTTGGCTTGTCTGACTTTGCTCGAAGCTCTGCTGGGCATGGACTCAATCTTATTTTGGATTATTAATGGGGCTGGAAACCCCTGGTGGGAGGATGAATTTCAGGTTTCTGGGGCTGCATTGCAGAAACACAGCATCACCACTCGAAGGCTGTGTCTTCTCCCCACTGAGACAACTTTGGACACATTTCATCGGTCCTGACTTTCACACATAGCAGCAGAGCATAGCAAAGATGTGAGTGCAGGAGGCCTGCTGGTGTCCTTTCACAAGAGGGTTATTCTGGACATGGCATTGCCAAGCCAACCGGAGCCAGCAAAGGCAATCTGGACCAAGGCTGGAGCAAAATCTGCCAGTATCACATGGGAAAGGAACACTGAATCTTTGGGCATCTGGGTCCATGGATGGAGCGAGGACTCAGCGCAGCCAGGAGTCAAGCGGAGCAGCATGTGGTGCAGCAACCACAGATAATTGGGACGAGCCAGCAGCCAGCCAGCCTCGTTGTGTTTTAGAGAAATGCTGTTTAACTGGGAAGAGCAAGGAATGAGATTGAAAGGGATAAAGGTGGCAGATGAAGGGAAGAGCCTTTTCACGAATATAGAGCTCGAGATGGCCGCCCTGCTTCCCATCTGCTTGGTAAATGTGTGTCGTGAACTCCGCAGGACCACGTGGTCCATAGCTACTGAGCAGGGAGAGTCAGACCTGTGGTATCAATAAGGAGAGGCTGAGCCCCACACATACCGGTGACAAGCACCTGCCCTGTGTCACCAGGATAGGGCAATGAGAAGCCTGAAGTGCCTTGGTCTGCTCATTGCCACAGGTTTTCTGGCTCCCTGGGTCTGTGCTGGGTGTTCAGAGCAAACAGAAGAAACTGGTGCTGGTGAGTGAGAGGTTATGGAGGTGCTAAAATTCCTTTATTTCCCCCTGAAAAATCCATGCCTGGTGCAAGATGTCTGAATACTACTGAGAATCTGGACCTAAGTGTATGAACGCAGGGAAGGACAATTTGGGGACAATTGCAAAACACTCAGGAGGAGGATTCATGGACTTGAGGGCTAGGAGGGACTATTATCATCATCTAGCCCAACTACCTGCATAATACAACTCAGGAAAACTCAGCTAATAATTTCTGCATCAAGACCATAACTTCTATTTGAGTTATAGCATCAATTTTCAAGAGACATCCAGTCTTGATTTAGAGAGGATAAACTTTGGGTTCTTTTTATCTGTCTTCCAGTGTCTGAGCCTTGAGGGTGCACTCACATCTGGTTTTGAGCTTTTCTCTGCAAACATAAAGGCTTGATAATAACTTATAAAAAATAATTTAAATTAGCGCTGAATTTTTCATAGTGCCTTTTTCATCCATGACTTGGGGCTTTACACAGTACACCCCAAAAGTTTGAAGCTTCTGATAACATCCCAGCTTCTGGCAAAACAGTTATCTCCTTCCCAGAGATAGACCAGATTAACAGTTTCAGAAGGCAACCTCTTTTCTGAAGATTTCCATCCAAGAGGAGGTGACCTGACAGGCAGCCCTTGCCCCATCAAACAGCATAACTTTGCTATGGTGAAATGTGGCTCTCCCATCCCATCTGAGCTCTGACCAGCTCTTGCTCCAAAGCACCAAAAGCCACCGATTAAAAAGGCATAAAAGGGTCTGAATAAAACGAAGGTTAATAGATGCTGATGTGGGAGTAACCAGGGCTGTCAGGGAGCTATTAAGCTGCCGAATAATCTTCCACCTGGAGCTGTCAGGCTGGTGTCTAATGTTTCATTCAAAGAAGGAGCTCTACATTCCTGATGAGTAAATGACAGAGAAGATTTCGGTTAGAGCTGCTCTGTGACTCAAATCCTGACATATCCTGACGGTTTACCTTCAGTTCTCCTGCTGTTCTCCGGGGGACGCCAACCCATTAATAACACATTTTAAGATGTAGATGGGGGGGCACTGCTGCAGTTGATTAGCAGGTAGCCATCAGTGGGTAGGGAGGGTGCACCTTTCTCAAGCTGTGAATTGCCTTTATTGCAGATATTCGGATGGGGCAGGAAAGGAGTTTAAAGCTGCTAATATGAGGGAGCCATATCTGTTATTACATCCTTACAAGGGGAGGCAGGCCCCGCACAAGCAGTTACCTGCAGCGCCGTTAATGCACCACCAGCCTGGCCTTAAACCAGGTGGGGGGCAGGGAATTTTGACCTGTAGTAAGATTTCCTTTCACTTTTCCATGTAGTTCAAAACCAAAACAAAGTAGTTTGCAAACTCAACTTGCATTTAATGCAAAGCACCCCAGATGAGGGTAGGAAGGTAAGAAAAACTATTTAGCTAAATGCAAAACATTTTGCTTGACGATATTTCTTGTTTTGAATTTAGCATGAATTAAGAAATGGTTGAGTACCATGGAAAAAAAAATGAAAGCTTTTATTTTGGGTCAAACATCCTGTTTCAGCTGATTGAAGGTGAGTATTTGCTCCTTTTCTCTCATTACAGTGGAAAAAATGTTTCAGGTCAACACAGAACAGCTGTTTTGTTTTCCAAATGAACTGAAAAATCCATTAGGCTCACAGCTGTACCTGCAATATCTCTGCTACTCTGCTCCTGAGGTCCCCTATGGAGCTGTCAGCAAAACACAAGATAGAAGACAGATTAAACTGTATTTTTTTATGTGTTTCTTGCTCTTGTAGAGATGAAAGTGAGCCACACCTCACAAACCTGGACCTCCCTCTGGATCCCACTCAGGACTTTTAGAAAACCTTACTCTGACCCTTATCTTTAGAAAGGGTTCAAGTCAAGCTCAGGATTTTGCCCCTCATCCCACCTCATACCTGTACTTTATAGTGTAAAATAATATTTGAGGGGATGTGGCTTCACCACTGTTACTGCAGGCCATGGATAAAATAACCAGCCCAGGTGAGTCCACAGGCCATTTCTGTTCCCTGCCCCTATCTGCCCTTGGGTCACTCCTCTTAGCTGTGCTCCGATGCACCTTCCTGCTCCCGCCAGCCTGTGCACCACCAAACGGTGCCCTGGCATCACTGACTGTCAAACCGCACCAATACTCCAATGTGAGGACTGGATTTTCATGCTGGAACATATGGGATTTCTTTCATGCCTTGGTGGGACCGACTTGTGTTAGGAAGCCCTGATTAGGAAAAGACTTTTTGTCTGCTTTCAGAGTGGTTGAGTTTGAAGAAAACAGCTTTTGGTACAGCTAATTAGGAAGGTTTGTACATCATGAGCATTTGGATGCCCCTGCAACCTGTGCATGGCATGGGGCAGGGCGGGGAGGGGGGGCTTTCCCATGGGGTGTGTTTGTTCAGTTGGAGAGTAGCTGCAGGGGTAAAAAGGTAATTTAATATCTCCATGCAAATAATCCACTGCATCAGAGGGAGATACTTCACATGTATCTGTCTCTCTCTGCATTTCATTGGCTCCTCTATGTCTCCCTGCTCTCCCTTGTGTGTATTGGGAATATTTCAGGCTGAAAAGTCAGAGAGCTCTTTGCTTTTTACAGCCTGTTTGCACCCTACAAAGACTTGGTTTCTCTTGCTAATACGTAGCAACATGCTCCTGCATTTGCGGTACAGCAGTGCTACTGTTGCACAATCTGTACTGCACTGCCTTGTGCCATCTTCTGGTTATTCCCTCTCCTGCTGGACCGACTGCCCTGGTGGGGGTTGCCCTGCCTGCAAGATCACTGCAACAGAGGCAATGACTGATTGTCTTGTGAACTCACTGCAAGCTAGGTGAAAATCATTTCCCCACTCTGTTAAACTTGAGAAAAATGGTTCTCAAGCTGTTTTGCTTCTTAGGGAGTGGTCCAGTGTGTTTCTACCATGTTCCCATTCACCTCAGTGCAAAGTGATGGGAAAGTGGGTGGAAAACAGTGCCAGGTGCAAACCTGTGAAATGAAGCCAGTCAAAGTTTACAAGGTGGACATGAAAGCAATTTTTGTTTTCTTTGGGGTCTGAGACCCCAGGCTGGCTGAGATCAGCCTGATTTACATCCATCTCTCTCTTTTCGGCACCCCTTGGTTCATCCTCATCGCCAGTCATGCAATAAATCTCAGCGAAGAAGAGTAAGCTTATGTTTGGGCTTTGCTTTCTTCCCCATTTGCACTCTGCAAAGGGACACACATGAAGTGACACCTCTGAGCTGATTCTGAACCTCAGGAAATGTTGTCAGGAGGGAGCATGATTTTCTGACTCTTTCCTCTTCACTGGGCTCTGGAGGCTCTGGCACGGATTTACTGACTTGTTCTCTCTGCTGTCTGTCGCGCTTCACTTTAATGAGCACTTGGAGGGTCATTCAGCACTACTTTGCTGTGCAAAGGGGCGCAACCTCAGTTTAAGATTTAAGACCAGAGCCCCCCTGCTGCAAGACTTGTCCCTACTGCCACTTTGGCTCTGTGGATAGCACTTATGTATAAAACTCCATAAGGAAAGTTAATGTATTTTTGCTAGCTTGTAACGATGCTGTGCATGTAGGACCAAAACTATTCTGTGAGTTTATAACTTATGTCAGGCTGGATTCATCACAGGAGAGCAAAACTTGGAGCAAGTGTGCTGTGGAGTTTGCCCTGCACCTCCTAAGCCTGATCAGTGGAAGTTATACAGCCAGGGACAGAGATTTCCATTTGCCTCATCCAGAGCACAGAAAGAGGGAAGAAGTGGTCCAGCGTTTGGCTGACGTCTACATTTGCCTTTTGTCTACATAAGCATTTGAATGACAATAAATATAAAATAATTCTAGTGATAATTGCTGGGTTCTGGTATTTTTAGAAAACTATTTGTAGAAGCAGAGGCAGAGATGAGAACTTCTTTCCAACAGGCTCCTGGAGACTAAAACCTCTCACGTGTTTTAGAAAACAGCAGTAAGAAATGCTTTGTAAGCTTTTTTTTTCCTCCCCCTCCCTCTTCTCATGTCTGCTCATGGTACCTTCATCTTGACCTTCATAAGGGCTTCCATATTTTTAGTTTCTTTTCTTACTTCTCAAATGCCTCCTGTCCTGCTTGTCTCCTCTAGGCTGCATCTGGCCTATTGAGCTATGAGCTCTCAGACAGAAATGCGCTATTCTACCTATTATACATGGTGCAAGTCCAAAGCCAGACCCACTGAGGGAAAAGGCTAGTGTATTTATCAGGAGTACACTGGATTTTTTAGGCATCCCACTGTGCCTTTTTCCTAGGCATGCTTCCCTCCTGGAGTGAGTGCGTTTCCAGCATCCCCATCATGTGCTCACAGGACAATCATAAAATGGGCTCTGCTGTCTTCACCACGATGCTGCTCTTATAAACACTCTGTGCTGAAAGGTCTTCAACCCTTCTCTTGCAGGGGAGAGGCTATGGGTGAGATACAACAGTAGGTGGGAGGCCACAGGACAACCACACATCCACGGCAGCTCCTCTCAGGTTCACACGGCAATTTTCAAATCTTATTTTTGTCTTCCAGCACGGAGGGGAGGAAGGGGCCTTTGAGACTGCTCTGACAACCAGTCAGTAAAGTCAGGACTGGCTACCGCAGCAACGCTGTTGCTCCATCTACACATCCTATATTGATTAGGCCTTGTACAATGATGTCCTAGAGTTATATTACCTTCCTGGATACAAGATGTTGCTGGATTTTTTCACTTTGCAGCTCCCTCACGCCATGCACTGCATGTACTGACTGATAGGTTCAGTATCAGGGAAGTGCTCATAATTTTGGGGAGCAGGAGAGGCATTCACAGGAGCTCCAGCCGTGCCTTCCCCCTCTGTCTGTGAATCATGGTTGCATTGTACCTGGGAGGTGAGCAGCATATTAGACATAATGAGGGTTTGGTGCATCCAGTTATTTTGCCCTGTCACTCTGTCCCACTTTCTTTTTGTGTGTGTCAGCAAAGGAAAGGCAGGATTTATAGTTGCTTCTCACGGCTTCCAACACCTGCCCGTGCAGGGGAGGCTTTGCTCCTGTATGCAGTGCCACACACAGCATCCGTTTAACAGAAGCTGTTACATAGGCTCTAAGTGATGAAACTAGATGGAGACTATTTTTAATAAACTTGAGAATAAATTGTTGAGAGAGAGAGGCAGGAGAGGGGGGCGCAGGAGAGAGAGAGCAAGAGGAAGTGACTTCCTAGTGATCATTAGCTGGCGGGTTCTCTTTGACATGCAGGTCTCCACGAATGCGCTTGTTGAAAGTTTAGTGGTGGAGACAGTACATCTAATGGGATCTCGGGGGAGGCATCCTCTCACCTATGGATAACAGGCTGCAAGACAAAGCTGTCAGCTTGTTCTGATTTACTACTCTCTTGCAGCTGGGAGATAAAAGTTTGCACTCCTTGTAGCGAAGCAGGCAACAGGACTTCTTATGGCAACACTACATCAAAAACCAAAAAGGTACCAGTGACTTAAGCCAAGCAGGATGAGGAGGGAGAAAAATATACAAACTAAAATAGCCTTGCGGTTTACATCCGGAAAATGCCCAGTGCATCAGACTTATTTACTGAGAAGTATGACCTCTAACTCTCTAGCTCAGTGACTAGAGGAATGACTACCAAGACAGGCTTTTCACAGGAAAATCCCAATGTGGAAAGATTATGTAATATATGAATATTTATTTATAATCAGATTTCCAAATGACAAGTTTAGATTTTTTTGCCCTGAATATGACATGGCAATGCAAGTGTTAAAGTGAGACCTTGCAGACTTCAGTTTTATGTTGTGTTTCATATTTCCTGTGCAGCCTCAGTCAAATAAGTCCCTTTTTGCTCCTCTCCTCCCTCCCTGCAAAGTAGCCATTGCAGCACGTCATCACATTCACAGCTGGGGAGACTCTTGCAGAGATGTTCGTTTAGAGCCTGAGGGACAAATGAGCATGATGGTAACAGAGACAACAAGTGACTCAGGAAGAGTTACAGGCTTGCAAGTGTGTCTAACTGTAATATAAGGTCACAGCTCCAAATACATTATAATCCCCAGGAGAAGCACCTTGCTTCTAATTTTGCTTGTAGCACTGGCAAACAGGGACGAAAGGGCCAGAACTGGGGCCAGCTCAAGCACTTTAGTGTGGCTGTAGGACCTTGGCTTGGACAGAGCTGAATTTTCCTCTGTAGAGCAGAGAAACGTGCTGGTGGTTGTTAAATTCACAGGCCACACCAGTCTCAAAGAGTTGCCTGAGCTAAAAGGAGGGTGAGGCCAGAGGTGGCACTGGGGCCAGTGTGTGGGGCTGGATGGACACTTGTTCTCAACCTCCATGACTCTTCCTGCACCCCTGAAAGAGACAAGTCTTGGCGCAAATATGACAAAAATTGAGGCCAGAGAGAGAAAACAAGAGGCCAGAGAGGAGGTGACATCCAACAGCATGTCCTGGGGGAAAACCAGAGGATGAGTATAGTCATCTGTGAGCCGGGAGGGGAGGGGGGAGAGCCTGAAGGAGTTATGTCTCCAACGCTGTGGCGGGGCCAGACGTGCGGAACAAGGGACCCTGAAGGGCCGCTGAAAAGCAGCCGCTCGGCCCCGGCCGCCACCACCAGCAGGAGGAGGCCGAGGTCGAGGCCGAGCCGGAGGACGCCCAGCTTCGGGTTGGGGTTCGGGTGCGCCGAGCGGGGCCGCTCCCCGGGGGCGGCCGGAGATCAGAGAACGGGGCGGGGGGGGAAGAAGGGGCTGCCCGAAGGGCCCCCAAGCCCGCCGACCCGCGTCCCGAAGGGTCCGAGAGCACAGACCGCGCGTGCCGCCTCATTAGCCTAATGAGGGCGGGTGCCCGCCCGAGGGCGGGGCAGGGAGGCGGTAAAAGGGCGGGAAGTGAGGCCCCGCGCGTGCGCGCCCTCGGGCAGGGGCCCTGGCGCTGAGGGGAGCCGGGGCTGAGGGGAGCCGGAGCCGGAGCCGGGGCCGGGGGAGCCCTCCGCCCTCGTCCAGAGCCCCCGCAGCTCATCCCTTCGGACACAAACCGCTGATCCAGCCTGGGGCCGGGAGCGGATCCAGCCGCCCCCGGGCTCCGCTGGGAGAAGGAGCCGGGAAAGCAACGGGTCCGCTGGGAACCCCTGACCCGACGCGGGGGCTCGGCTCGCCGTCTCCCCCGAACTGGTGTGTAGATGTACGTGGTTCCCAGGGGTTACTGAGGGGGTTCCGTGCCAATTCCTGCTGTGAGAAACGCCTCCCGGGTTCAGGCTGCTTCTGCCACGACTGAGACGTCCCAACTGATCGTTTGGTGTCACTTCACCTTAATTTAGCCCGAGGGAGTTCTGAACTCAGCGGGACCCCTCCCTGGTCTGGCCAGCCCGGGTGGTGACAGGGTGACATCCCCTGGGGGAGTCACTGGAAGAAACATCTCTGGGCAGGTCCTTGGGTCAGCTCCCCCAATTCAGTGTCTGGTGTCATTGCTCAAGACTGCTGAGATCTTCCCTAACCTCAGGCTTCTGGGATTTTTCTAGGTTTTTATTTTATTTTAGACTGGTGACAAGAAGGGACTGCTGTACAGATGACTCTGAGGTGGAATCAGTGTGCATAAACAAACAGGGAAATGGGAGACATTTTTCTCTTTAATGTCATCTTGAGTTTTTCTGAAGCTGTCTATTTATCGCCAGTGTGTAGGTCCACAAGATGATGAGACGGATAAAACGGCATGATAAGCTTGCAGTAGAAGAGAAACTTTCAACAGACTTGTTGATTTATTGCACTTCTCAACTCAGGTGGATTTAGGGGTGAGGGGAGGATAAATTTTCCCCTACCTTTTTTTTCTGTTCTTAGGTAGCCATTAACTCTCCATGGACCATGGCTTTCATTTCCCATCAGCTTTGAATTACCCAGTCTAGGACTGAGCTGGAAGGTAATTTCAAGAGGCAAAAAGAGGTGGGGAGAAACCCAACCTTTTATTTAATTCTGACTGCAGCTGACTTAAATTCTGCCCTTTATCAGGGCTTGCATCAAAGACAGACTGATAGGGATGCTGCTATGGGCAAGGGGTGATGACAGGCTTGCCTAGATGGTCAGGGAATTGTGGACCAGTCCTGCAAGGAAACTAGGTTGATCAGAAAGATTCAGCAGAGGTACAATCAGCATTACCTTCAGGATAAGGAAATTGGTATGTATGGCCATGTAGCAAGCAGATGAATAGTACGCTGCTTCTTGTATATAACTGTACAGTGAACAGAGCGCTTTTTCAACCATTTTTAACGAAGGCTGCAAGTACCATAAACCCTTAAACCAAGAGGGTTTGGGAATAGTTTTGATTCTGCCCACAAATTCCTGCTTTGTCTCTCTCCTTCACCTTGAAATAGTGCTTAAGGACAAAAGCAAAATCACTACTTCACTTGGAAGAAACAAATGGCTCCACATCTACTGTGTCCCCTCTAATGGATTAAAACCTCTCTCTGAACTGCAATAGCAATCCTCTAGGCTGGTTCCCACACCTTGCCATCCATCCCTCACCCCACCGTAATCAGCATGCTTTCAGGCAGGGAGCTCAGACTCCATAGAAACACCAGTTTTTACTTTCCTTCTCATTGGAGTTTTTCCTCCATGAACAGACCCAAAATTCTGTGTGTGTTTGTGGTATTGTTGAGAGCTTTGCACAAACAGGAATCCATGGCAAAGATTTAATAGGGGAACTGGCCCACATATGGCGGTTGAGTAATGGAGAGATCTTCACCCACACTGAGCAGAAAATGCAACAGAGCGAAGCAATAAATAAGTCAGGAATGGGAGAGAAGGTGAGAGGATACTTACCTTATTCTCTTTCAGTGTTTGCTTTCCCCACTTTGGAGTAGATTTCCCCTTTCTGGATTGTCTAGTGCAAAAATCCCACCAAAAGTTCAGAAGCTGCATAGTTTTGCAGCCTGAGAAACTAACTACACAAACACAGCTGCCTGGTGGCTAGCCATCCTGATTGTGCTCGTGGAAGAGTGAATCCTGGCTTCAAATAGTGGCTCTTAGTCAAAAATGTAGAGGGGCACTAGAAATTAATGTAGCTCATCATGTTCATAATGGTTACAGTGCACAGTAGAAAGTGCCGTCAGTGTTTAGTGGCTCATAGTTTGCTCAGTGAAATTGTGGTTGAGGCTACTTTGCATACACCTATCCTGCTAATTATTCTCCTCTTCCCCTTCCTCAATTAGGATAGAAAAGATAAAATTCATGTTAATCAAAAGCTAATTGATGACAAGATGACAATACTAATATAAGAGCCCATATTCCTAAGTAACAACAGCCTAATAAATACCACCATTCCAATTTAAAAGAGACAGCATCAATGTTCTAATACCTAAAAACTGTTCTCACTAATTGTGGAAAATGATTAAAAGGTCCAGTTTGGTTGTTATCCGGTGTGGGGTGGTGTGATGAATCACTACAGCACCCAACATGCTTGACGGGTGGAAGCAGGTGAAACCCTGCATGTTGTGCTATACCAAGAGGCTCTCCAAAACCCGTGCATCAGCTGGGCGTGCTGGCAGGAGCAGCAGTGATACCATGCCCGTGTCTGTCCTGTGCACATCTCAGCAGTGCAGATGAAGCTGAATCCCTGCAAGGGTGAGAGGTCTCCCAGTCCTGCTCCAGTATAGGGCAGAGCTGGGTGGGGAATGGCTCGGTAGGATGAGCTTTACAGCTCCTGCTGCTGCTGCCAAGCAAGGAGGGATGTGGCAGGGAGTGCTGCTACTGGGGAGATGCTCTCTGCCCCAGAATGGATGCTCCCTCGTAAACCCCGTCCTGAACATGCCAGTGAACAGCAGAAGCCAGCCAGGCTTTTGTGGGCTCTGGCACAGGTGCTGCAGGCAGCAAGTCCAGGCCATTTTGGCTGCTGCTGGCAGTCCTCTCGCTTGCCCAAGCATGCAGCTGGCTCTGCCTCTGGGCAGGGATGGAAATCACAGCACTGCTCATGGTCTGTCAGAGCTGCTTTGTCCAAGCTCCCTTGGAGACTCCCTGACCCCCTCCATGGGAGAAAGTCTGGCACACCATCCCCAGTGGGGAGGCCAAAACAGTTTGTGCCGCTCGTGTGCCACACTCACCCCCTTTCGTCTGCCAGGCCAGGCAGGGTGCTAGCCTGTGTTGCAGGCTGGTACCAATGCACACACTGCTCTGGGACCAGAGCAGGGCTGGTTGCAAACCACCTAGCAGACGCTGCCCTTTCATCCCTTTGCATACTGTTCCCTAAGCCCAGGAGGCAGCAACTCGGTTAGGATTGGAGTAATTTCATCATCAATATAATCTGCAAATTCCTCCTGGTACCTCCTTGCTTGGCTGCGGTCCTGCTGGCACTTTGGGAGCTCCTTGCTGGAGACGCACATGACTGGCATCCAGTCCTGCACAATGGAGTGGCCCCTGACATCACTTCTTTGTAACAGAGATCCATTACATGAAGGTAATGGCTTTGAAGGACTGAGACAATTCAGTTAAAGAAGAATTAATTCTACTCTGTCTTTTTTCTGATTTTTTAAAAATTTGTTTTTTATTTATTCTGTGAATCTGTATTGTCTTAGTGAAATAGCCATGACTGGTAGCTTTTTCAGCAACTTGGCAAGGCATCCAGAGTTATCAGGGCAGGTCGAGGGTAAATAAAATCTAGGGAGGGAAGATGGGGAGTCAGTGGTCACAGTCAGTTTGGAGAACAAATCTACTAAGACACCATCCAAGGAAGCAGAGAGAGAGAGAGAGAGAGACCTAAGTGAGGTGCCAGGAGAGCCCTGTAACTAAAATCAAAGCAGAGAACAGATGAAGTGTGCTGTGGGTAGCACAAATTTGGTTTCAGACAAGTCCATTTTGTAAGCAAGATTTTACATTTCCTTTGAGTCAAAAATAAGAGCTCGCTTGGACTAGTGACTGATCTGGGAGAGACTCTTGGCTTTTCAGGGGGTGGTTCTCCAAGGTTTTATTCACCCCAAAATTATAATAAAACCACAAAAAAACACCTATCAGTGACATTTGCTTCTCTGTAGAAGACCAATTATGTTATAACTGAGCCATGCATAAACTCTGCCCTGGGACCTGAAAAGATGCCTGTGTCGAGACACAACCTACCAACCCAGGGTGCTGAGCTCTGCCAGCGTCACAGAGGGAAGCACACAGGTACCCAGCACTCTCTGCTTTACGTGACAAAGCACTCTGGAAGCAGACATACAGCATGAGAAACTTTAAAAAACGGCAAGGTCTCTTTGGTCTCTCTAAGCCCGGGACACTGCAGACAGACGAGAAGGAGGACTGTCTTTCCTCTGCTCAGCTGAGGTAATGGTGCTGCTGGGTGCTATCAGGGGAAATCTGCTCTGACATGTGGCAAAAGCAAGGTTTGCAAGTTTTGCCCTTTGTTCCCAGGGTCCTGTGGGTTGTGTGAGGAGCTGGGAGGGGTTGGAGAGTGAGGTGCTTGGGTTTGGCTGGTCCCACTATTGTAGCTTACTGTGGCTTGTGGGAATTACTAGGCACTGCTTTGGGATCCAGCAGTGGTAACACTGCATAAATGTCAAATAGTCATATTTTTTATAAATGTTCCTCACATCCAGGTTTGAAAGTGGCTTCAGAACTATTCCCTGAGGGCTTTGGTTGCTGTCCTACAGATGGGAAAATAACTGCTGGATTGGGATTTTACCATGACCGGGCAGCACCCGTGGGACTCTCACACACTGCTCTGATCTAATCCTCATGAAGTCTGACCCTTCCTTTCAAATGAAGACTAATCCATCACACCCTAATTGTGAAAAACATTAGCAGTTGACAAATGTGGTGTTTACAGTGGTAATAACAGCCTGATTGATGGCCGGGGCTGGGGAACTGCAGCTTGCAACTCTCCTGCTAGTGAGCTGGTGGGGCAGGGACAGGCAGCAGAGCCACTGTGCCAAGCATTTCCAAAGGTGAGGTTTAGCATCTGCATGTGGACTCTGGTGGGGAATAAAAGGGTTTTTCTGGAGCTTCGCTGCATGTTTCAGCATTTTTGGCAGGTCTATACCAATGTCCAGCATTCCCAGGGCTGATATGGGAAAGAGAAGTAGCCAGGTGCAGCCACCTTCTGCTGCTGAGGTCCAAACTCTATTGCATTTAGCCTCTTCAGCAAAGATAAATAAACTTTGCTATTAGCTTTTTTTATTATCCAAATCATGCAAGAAAAAGCATTCACTGACCTGTTCTGCTATAAACTATAAGTGGTCCTGAAGACCATGAAGATGGACTTTTTAGAAATACTAGACAGAAGTACTGCATGCTCTGTTGAGTTTTTTGTTAGGATTTTTCTCCCGTCTGTGTGTTTTTCACACTCACTGGATTATGCATTTGCATGCATTATAATGAGAATAGCTACAATCATGATAGATTTTTTTTTTTTTAAATCTTCGTATAAAAATGTCATAGGACAGAAGCAGACTGTCAAAGTTAGAAGGAAACATCCCATTTTTGGTCATGTGTTTTCACATCTCTTGTGGTGGAAATGCAAAGTGAGCCTGGGCTGCAATCTAAGTTCTGCAGGGAGTTGTAGTTGACAGAAATAAACCATGTGGTGAGGGTGCCACATGAACTGAACATAAACATGAATTAAACCCTGCAACTGTGAAGGAACCAGGGCTGTTGAAAAACTAGTACTAAAAATGTAAATTTAAACTCTAAAAGAATGGATTGGAAGCAGATTTAATTGCCTCAATAAAGGGGTAACATGAAAATTATGGATGTCAGAGAAGATTAAATGTACCTCAGAACTCAGAATAGACTGTTAATGTATGATGGATGAATGGCAGAAGCCTGACATAAGGCTATTACACTGATGCAATTACATAGAAAATGTGGATAAGTGGTTAAAAAAGGTGAGTGGAAGGCAGGAGCTCTTGCTGGGGTACAACAAGGATGTTACATCATGGTATGACCTTGGTCTGAATCTTTTCTGAGTATGTCTGGTTGGACTGCTTGGAGTCCCACCCTTACTTGGATCCTGGGAGCTGTGTAACTTTGTTCACGTGGCTGGACAAGTTAACCTATTCTTTGGAAAGTGTGCTGTATTCATTTGGGCAGAGTCAGTGTTAACATGCCTCACTGTTGGCAACTGGGACACAGGTTGGGTGTTTCCACACAGCGCTACATGTAGACAAGACATAGCTCCCCTAATTTTAGACATCTACATCTGCACTAACCATTTAGGCTCCCTTTGCAGTCAGTGGGGAAAATATTCCACCCACTTTTAGACTGCAATTCGTCTCAAAGGTTTTAGACCTAAGCATTGCAATAAGATGAAGAATAGTTAAGGAATGACCACTTGGGTTTCCCCAGAATGCACAGGAATAAACATAGGAAGACATATGATGGAAGTGTCAGCGTTAGCATATGTGAAGTTATGCCACCATTGGGAGAAGGCCAGTAGCTAGATTTAATTTAACTACGGATAGATCAGAGCAGGATGCCAGTGCTTGCTCACTGAAATCCTGTTCTGCTTGTGCTGTAGGTAAGGTCTTGCTGAGTAAGAAACCTGCTGGTGCGAGTGCTGCATGTCAAAATCACTAGAGAAACTTCTTCAGTGTTGGAAAGGGGTTCCATGACAATGTGGCTTCTGCGGTCCATCTGCAGGTAAAGGACGCCTGTCACCAGTGCCTCAGGAGTGACTGCAACAGGGGTGGCACTTAGTCAATGGGAAGTGTCAAAGTCTCCCAGAGCAGATGAAGTGTCACCATGCTGGCAGGCAGAGGCAGATAAATGAAAGGCTTTGAAACAAAATGCAATTGCCAGGTCCTTAGCAATTTTTCTAATAAGGTTGTGTCCAGCAGCAGGAGCCTCTGAAAGGACTTTTGCCACTCATAAAAAAAGTTTTCATGCTATCTCCCATTTCAAGAAACTCGTTGCTTTGGCCAGCACAAATTTTCCAGGAAAAAAGAAACTCCCACAAAACAACAATGCATCTGTTAAAAATAGGTATTTCTGAATATGCATGATTGGCCTTAGAAACGGTGATGTTCTGGGGAGGAGGCTGTTGTATTTTACCAGCATACTGACACAAATCAAAATGCAAAGGTAGCAGACAAGGCACTATTAGCTGGGGGGTGGGGGTGGGGTGGTGTCTGCAACAGGCTCATAGTGTGACCTTTGCCAAATTACTTAAGCTGTGAGTGTCTCGGGCCATCTTGGTAGAAGAAAATACATGTACTTATTTACCCACCATTCAGGGGAGCTGCAGGGCTTAATTATTCAGTGTTTAGGAAGCATTTGTGTAATGGCAAGATCAAAAAATGATGCTATGCAAGTGCAGAAGTTTATTCTGATTAGATTAACTGTACAACTGGTCCCTGATACTTCCAAACCAAGGGCTCCCAGAGGAGACTGCTGTTTTTCATAATCCAAACACAAAACGTCTTCCTGTGCACAGCAGGTTGGTGAGTTATCAGAGGTTTGGATCTAGCTTGACTTCAGTAAAAGTGCAAATGTCCAGAAAGCCAAGGTGTCTGCTCCGCAAATGGGGTCAGATGAGGACAGATGTCACCAAATGAACTAGATTAGGAGCAGACAAATGACTTGAACCATAGGAACACCTCAAAAGCTGAAGCCTTCTTACTTTGCAGGTGAGTTTGCTGTGGCCTTGCAGAAAGTCCCCAGGGTCTGAACCTCTCAGCTCCCTCTGAGGTGGATATCCATGAGACATCTTCATGGCAGCACAGGCTGCAACACACTTCGTGTTGACTACAGCTTGTCCAGCAACTGTTCATTTGAAGGGTTTTCATACCGTATCAGACTATAAGATTTGGGGAAAAACAAAACAAAACCCTCAAACCAAAAAGCCTCTTATTTAATCTCCATTTCCCGTAATTCCTTTCTGAAACTGCAGGAACTGGCATGAAAACATCAGGAAGCACATGTATATACTCCCTCTATAACTCCCCTGTTGTCCATCCTTTTCTCTTCTGTATGTAACTCCTTCTCTTCAATTTTGAGGAAACCTTTTTATCTTTGCCAACTCATTTTCTCCACCATTCATGCCATTCCTGACTCCAGTGCGGGCTGTCTGCACTATACCATAGTCACTCTGCCTGTGGATTTCCTGTATTCATCTGCTTTTTAAAGCCTGTCGAAAGCTGCCATAGGTAAAAGAACTGTGGGGAGCCATAATTTGGGAAGTTTTCAGAGCCACTTGCAGCTTTTTTGCCTGCTGCCATGCCTGACAACTTGAACTGGTGAAATTATTCATTGGAAATAAAGCATTTGAAGAATATAGCTATTGATTTTTATGAATGATTTATGTATTATTTATATTCCTGTAGCCTTTAATGACTCCTTATGGACTGGGGCTCTATGGTGTTAAGCTTTGCACACAACTGCGCTAGCACAGTATGTTTAGTCAAGGCTAGTAAACAGGTGGGTGTAGTTCAGGACAAGTTGCCCAAGGTAGGTGAAACAATTCTATTTGGTGTCATAAGTGACTGTCAGAGTGCAACCTGCCCTGCTGTTAGCAAGTATTTTGTAGGCATCTTGTCATAGGTAAATTTTAATGAGATATTTGGAGGAGGACAACACGCTTTTGCATTCCTCCCATGGGCAGCATGGTAATATACCAAAAGAAGAAAGAAAAAGCTTGTTGGAAAATGTAACGGATGGGCAATAAAAGCTGGCATTATTATCAGAGCAGAAGGTTCTTGATATTTTTTACCCTGTCTGCAAGCAGGTTGCCTTTGTTTTGTTGAGCTGCTTGTCTCTCATGGTTGCCTGTTAAATGCTGAAGTCCATCTGCACTCTCACACACATTTTAGCCCAGAGGCTGGCTTGCAAAATCAGGCTTGCAAAATCAGGCTTATATACAATAATGGTTGGTTATCCAATCCGTGGGATAGGGCCCCTGCATTTCTCATTGCTGTTTCTGTTCCCTGAGCGCTTGCTGGATTGCACATTTAGCCCAGCCCTGTCTGCTTATGAACAACTCAACCAGGATTGAGCCTCACATCTTTTGTGAGATTAATGAAGTGAACTTTTGAAGACGACAGGCAGAATCCTTACTCAGAGTACTCTCAGTCCAGTGAAAAGAACTCAGCTGTGCTGAATTATAAAAAAAAAGCCCAATTTCATCCTGGAAGATTAGCATAACCTCACAGGTATCACTGAGCTAAAGGGCACTAAGCCCAGGCCAGGGGCTGAAGCGGACCCTGAAGTAATAAATGATAAATCACAATATCACTAAACTGGCAAATTTGGTTTAAGTAATATTAAGGAATAGCTTCTCTGGTGCCTCATTACGTCTGCCCAGGTGACCAGCAGATTTGTTTCACAGGTGCTCTTTCAGCAACCCCATATAAGTTGTGTTTTCAATTAATACCAAACAACAGTATTTCGGATGCACAACAAAGCCTCCCACAACTTTCTGAATGTTCAGTGTTTTCACTGAGTTTCATGTCTGGGAACACTCATATGAAAATTACTCCCCGCCCCATCGCCCCTAACTTTGTTGTTTTCTTTCAGGTCAGGAGATTTCACTGCCTTGGCAGGGCCTTTAGTAAAGACATTTTTATTTACATGGGTGTTATGCTTCTGTCTTCCATCAGGCATCCATCTGGCTGGGCAGTCATGAAAGTATTAATCACAAGGGTGTCTAGACACCCACTCCAGAATGGGAAATTCAGAAATTCAGTGCAAGAAGATTTTACATCAGATTTCAGTGCTTCAAAGTGCTATTGATTTTGCTTGAAGAAGAGTATTGAATGCTTTGAATGTTTTAATAATTTCACCTTTTTGTTTCTGCACCTGTTTTCCAAAGCTGGAAACTTTGGTCGTTTCAGATGGGTTTTTAGTTAGAAAACACCCTAAGCATCCTTATCCAGAACAAACCTTAAGCATGAGTTTAACATATGGAAGTTAATAGACTTCAACAAGGGAAGAAGGTTTCCAGTTTAAAAAAAAATACTCCATTGAGTTGTTGTGGACTTCCACAGGCTGAATACTTTCCAGAATTAGGACATATGTACTGGAACTCTGACCTACCAAGTAGCTTAATACAACCATAAAGTCTCCACCTTTTTTACCCCTTAAATTCATGGAGTTACAGTTTAGCTATAAGCTTTTATTGTGTGTTTTTGCTTTGGTGTATGTTCACTTGCTAAATTGTAGCCATTATTGGAAGTAATATAACATAACTGAAAAGGGATAATACGCCAGAGCTGTATGTATGTATTTAATGAATACCCAGAGGACACGAAGAAATAATTTTGACCCAACCATGCCCCTGAATATTGAGTTTTGCCTGAGAGTAAAGATAGATTTGAAACATAATACTGTAGCATCTGTTCTGCTGCTGTCCAGCAGCAGGCAAAGAGGCTTTTTTAAAAAATAAAAGAAAACAAATTCTGAGATGGTTGAAAGCAGAGTAGAGGAGGAGGGCAAGGAGGAGGCTGTCTGCGGACAGCTCTCCATCTGCAGGTCCTGTGGCAGCTCTGCCGGCTGTTTCTCAAGGGTGGGAAGGACCTTCTGAAAGAACACATGTCAAAGGTGTGGACCAGAGGTGGGGTTTTTACTGGTTTGAACTGTTTTGGAAATCTAACAGTGCTGATGGGCAGGAGATTGTGAGAATACCTCCCAGGAGCCAAGGTGTGAAGACTCAAAGATACCATTTTTGAGCCACAGAAATCCTTTTGTCTGGGAAAGAGAAGATAAACAAGAACTGCAAGATAGTACATTTATGGAAAGGACCTAATGTGGAATCTGTTTAGAAAGAGTCAAACCAAACAAAAGGAAATACGAAAGAGCCACAGGGCCTAAGCCAGGTTCTAGCTGTTGGAGATCAAGATGGGTCATGTGGGTCATTCTCTGGAGGAGAATTATATCACTTTAGTAAGTGATGATCTTTGATAAAAGAATCAGATTTATGCAGAAAAACTCAATTTTCATTGAAAAAAATGAACCTCACCTCAGAATCAAAGATTGCGTGGAGGTGCAGCATTCAATATTCATGCAGCGTGGGCCAGTGCTGGTGCAGGACCATAGCTTTGTGTCCATCAGCCCCCTGGTACTGGCTTCACAAGCTAAGTTCCAGTGCAGAGCCTGTGGTAACACTGTGATTTCATTATGCACTGCTTCCCTCAGAAGGAGAGGAGAAAATGATGCTCCTGGAAACATAGCTTAACAAGTTATTTGTGTTGGTGAGAAAAATTTGGAGCTTGAAGCAATTTATCTCCTTTGGGGCATTCTGATAGACATTCAGGACATTCTATTTTTGAATAAAAAGTAAAGAAAAAAAGCACAACAGGAAGAAAAACCCTTTTTTGAACAGCTTTAGTGCCTAGCTGGCTCAAGCTCAGATAAGTATTAGAAAGCCCCAGAGAGATTAATATACAGGGCGTGAGCTCCACATTTGAGGGTACCATGAGGACTTGCAGATCAGCCCAAGTCAAACAGACCAATCAGTTTTGCCTCATACCCAGAACTCCCAAATCAGTTTGTAACCCAAGTATTTCCATGCGCATCAAATCGTCTTCCTGGGTTGGGTGTTGCCACATGGGATCCCTAAAAGGGTTGTGTTGACTTACCCATAAGGGCTTCTTTTGCTTCCTAAATATGCATTTGTTCAATACTGTCCCTTAAACAAGAGCAAACCCCACTGCATAATTTGGCATCATAAGAATAATGAGTTCATTAACAGGTGTTGGATGGATTAAGTCATGTATAAGGCCTGCAGTGATAAGAGTTAAACAACGCATTGTATTACTATAATTGGAGTTATAGGAATCATAGTAAAGGAGCACCAAAAGGTAATTTCCAGTTTGGCTAAACCCTCCATGATTCCCTCTGCCCACAAATTATCATATTTCTTCTTTGAATCAGACCTCCCCTATGTTTTCAAGCACCTGTAAATTCAATGCTGTTATAACAATCTCTAATCCTCACACAGACCACTGAAGTTCTCTCTTTTTTTTTTCTTTTTACACAAGCTCATTTGTGAGATATTTACTGCTGAAAGCCTGATCTTGGCCTCAGCTCAGCTGATAAGTAGGTATAGAAAGGCTTTCAGATTAGAAAGACAAATAAATATTTGATACTGCTTAAGCTAAAAGAAGGTTCAATTGTATAATGTTCCAGGGCTGATTTAGATACATGAAGTCAAGAAACAGCAGAAAGAAAGTGAATACAGCAATCTCTTGGTCTGAGTGCTGCATAAGCTAATAGATGTGATGTGAGATCACCTCCTGGTCCAAGATGCTCTCACAGGGTGGGAAAAAGGTTGATTTAAACTTCTTCAGTTTGCTTAAACTGGTGCAATTGTACTGAGCCAAAGTAGATGGAGTAAATCTAAAGTATACCAGTTGAGATCTACCACTGATCAGTATATTTTGTTGTTCCTTCTTGTTATCCTGAATGTATTCTACATGTGCATAGTGTGACAGCTGGTCCTGAGACAAAGGAATAACATATGTTGTAGGAAGAACTTGTGTTTAATACAAGATAGATGCACTTTTCAGCACTTAAGGTGAGCTTCCACTGAATGTGCAAAGCAGATAACTGCATCTGCAGATGCATTTGGTGAAAATAATGAGTGTGCAAATAGCACATATGATTCAGTACCCAGTCTAGGAAATAAATAAGTCAACATGATCTGTCACTGTGGCCTGTGCTTTGTGCTGGTCCTGCAGTGAGTGGAAAGCTTCCAAATATCTGACTTATTGGCTTTTTTGTCTTTTAATGGATACTCCATATTCTGTAATAATAGTGGTATGTACAGTGGGTGTTCCTATCGCTTTGCATTGCCCTTTGGGGGGAGGCGAACAAACCTTAGCAACCTTCTCCTCTTTTTCTTGAACAATTCCTTAACACATGCTACAATCATCCTGAAATGCATTCAGTAAATCATCTCTGATTGCACAGTTAAAGGGCATTACTCTATATTGGTCATTTGAAACATCTTCAAGGGTTTCATTGATGAAGACTTTCCAACAGGAAAGAGGCAACAAGGAAGATCTATTGAATTTTGAGTCACTGTATGCTGGGTGTTACATTAGAACTTAAATCAGATCCAGCATTTCACAAGGAAAGGAAAACAGAAAAGTCAAGTGAGATAAAGGGCTGTTTATCCATAGGAAGACGTGATATGTGTAAAAAGAGCCACCTTACAAAAGGGTTAGCTGTTCAAAAAGCCCCCTTAAAGAAGATACAATTAGAGCTTAATCGTTTCTTTCTTCAGTTCAAAGCTCCCACATCTAAGTTAATGAACACATATGCCAAGTCAGCCCTATTTGTACCTTGCTTATCTTGACCATTTAAACAAGCTGGCTCTTTGCTAACATTGCTGTTTATAGAGATTGCACATCTCTGCGTGGGACCATTGCTCCTCTTTGTAGGTTGGATTTTGCTCCGTACAGACAGTTGAGGATCAGATGTAATTTCTTCCTTCTAAGGAAGTCCTAACAATTAATTTACAAATAAGTTGATAAAAAGCTAATAGATGCCAAATTAACCACAGGGGGACTCCTGATCTGTTCCCTGAACCGCAGGAACATGGTGGAAAATTACAAGAAAAAAAAAATCAATAAAGAAAGAAAGTTGGAGTCCATAAAATCCAAGGAAGGTACAATTGTTATTTGACACCAAGTACAGAGCATATTAGTTTATTAATGTGTACAATGCAGCACCATGTGTTTGAGGCTGCTGTGTGTTATGGAAAGGCTGCAATGTGGAGTCAAGCTCTCAAAAGCTGTGTCTATACCAGTAAATTAAATATACCAGATATTACTGTGTGACACTGAGGCTGGCAGGCTCATCTCCATACCATACAGCTCACTTCTCTGTCAGTGTAGGCTGCTGTTTGCAGGATGCTTCTTGATATAGCTCTAACATGTTAAATCACAAATCCTTCATAAGAATTCTCTAGAAATGGGTTTGCTAGCCTGGGCCAAAATTGGGGCTGCTGTAAAAATGTTGGCCAGCAGCTATCTGCTAAGAGAGTGTGAGGAGGAAGGCGAAGAGGCAGCAGTAACACTGTGCAGAGCCATGCTGGAAGGCTGGCTGGGACCTGGAAGCAGCACAGGCATCTCGTTAGGGACCACTGAGCACTGATAAATTCATAATGTTTCTAGGCTCAGAGGCACACTGCGTTGCATTGTTAGGCACAGACCCGGCCCTGCCTCTGAAATTGGCTCTTTTTGAAGTGCTGTGTCCCAGCCTTGTGCATGCAGAATGTCTTTCTGGAGTAGGTTTTTCCCTTTTCTTCCCCCAAATTAGTTTCTCTTTTCCTGTTCCATGCACAATGCCACATTTTTCTCTTCTGTCCTTGCATGTTCTGGGGGAGCAACTTGCTGAGGCCAGCGGTTAGCAGTATACATGGCCTTGATGCTAACCCATTATGGTCCGTCCACTTTAAAGTGTGCTGGCCTTGATGCAGTTTTGCACTGCACCTACAGGTAACTGAGTCCTTTCCTCTTAATATGCACGTACAAGACATACACATGCACATATACATATGTATACACACAGATACTCCTGTACAGGCTATGGGCTGTCAATCAGTTATACATCTAAATGTGCAGGCATCTCAACAGGTATCTCCTCAAATCTAACTGATCAGATTGCTCCAGGCATGGTATTTCTGTCATTTAAACATTGCTATAGTCATATTCATGGGAGTGTATGCTGTGGGTCTTTTCATGGTTAATTCTGCATTGCTGTTTGGCAGCACACTGGCTCAAGGTAGAATGCTGATCCAGCAATATAGGAGCACACAGGCTCCCCACGTGTGTCAGTTCAACACTTACAAATTGACGCCCATCACACTTCGTCAAAGGTGTCGTTACAGACTCCAGGAGCTACTCATTCATCCTGCAGCCCAAAGTACCAACAACACCTGCAGCACCCAAGGTCTCTTGTAAGCAGTGAAATCCAATCCCCAAAGCCTTGTAGTAGTGATGAGCAGAAAATCACAGCAACGGGTGTTGGAAAAATAGGAATTCAGCTAAAGCAACAGTACCTTGACAACACTTGGTGCTGCAAACATCACTTAATTTGACAAACAACCAGTAATAGCTAGAGTGAAAATAAAGGGTTAGGCAGGTAGAGAGATAAAGTATGAAGAACATGCTGAGCAAATAACAGCCTTTTGAGAATCAACATTAGCATAATTACTAAACATAGGTAATTGCTGAAATAGCATTTGCTGGCAGCGCTTATGTTTCTAAATGCAACACTTTCTCTCTTTCCTATGTAATCTGCTAGGTGTATAGAGTGTGCTTACACTCTGCTTTTAGCTGAGAGAGAGCTGGTATGGAAATTGGCACTATCTGAAAGCCGAGGGCATAGAGAGGAAAAAACACATTTAACACCTTGGAGTCCAACCATCCTTTTTAAACAAGGTTGTCATACTTGGGGCTACATGCCTTGTTAAAATCTATATGTTATACCATCAACACAGCATTTGTCCCAGCGCCCTACTCGATACTTGATAAGATTGGACATCTCAAATCAATTCCTATTGATTTCACACTGCTGAAATAGGATAAGCATGTGACAGACACAATGAGTGTTTAGTACAGTAGATCAAGCCATTCCAGCACCAGAAAACAACTTGGTTGATAAAAAAAATAAACAAAACCCCCAACAAACATAAATGTAGTAACATGCAGTGCATAAGCAAAGGCCCTGGCTACAGTCAAAAGCATTAGCTGGTTCTGCTTAAAAAGGCATTTGGCCACAGTTTTGATGGAAGAGCACATGGAAATTAAAAAAAAAAAAAAGCAATAGATGAGGTTACACCTGTGAAGGTTGTAGGCCTGATCTGCAATTATTTAGGAGCACTGTAGGTGACCTTGGTACTAAGATCATGCTGTACTGGCTTACTACATCTCTTACTGTATGTTGCTTTGCAGGGCAGATAGGAAACTCTCAGAGGCAATAGCTGGCCTCTACCTAAGTAAATTACCTATAAATACCATGAGGAGGGCAAAAACTATATGTGCACTATTAGCTGTGAAGATTCCTCTGGATAACAGAAGTACAAAAGGGACCCAGCCTGGTTTTATTGAAAAAGAAGCAAAAAAGTGATTTGAAAGTAACTACAGAGGGCAAAAATGGGACTATGCAAGGGTGGCTCAGAAAGGACAGGATACCAAGATGACAGCCCCCACGGAGAAGGCTGAAGTAGTAGGGCCTTTTAGACCTTCAATGTGGCGGTAAGATACAAAAAAGTCATATGTGGAAGCAGTTCTCACTGACTGAAAACTTCTTTCTGTTTTAAAATTGCTGTATTCTTGTTATGAGGTCAGAAGTTGATATCCGTCTCTGGACCACTGATCATGGCTCACTTGCCAATCGTCTCAGATGGATGAGTTGAGAGAAATGGGTATCATCCTGACAAACCATGGATTGTGTGATCCCAAAGCCTGGAGCAAAAGCATGAGGCCTCCCTTTTACAGGCAGCCCCAGAGGCCTCCAAATACTGCCTCGTCGGCTCCCTGGTGAGCCTCTGTGGGGGTTTCACTGGCAGCAACCCAGGTATGTGTTTCATGGAGCATAAATTGCAGTTTCCTCAGGGATATCTCAAGCCTTGAAGATTTGCACTTGCACATAATTTCCTCAGAGGAAACTCAAACACAATAAGCAGGAAGCATAAGGCCATTTGGTGATCCATACATAAAAATGAGATAAAAAATAGCAGACCCTTCAATAATAAACCAGAAAAGCCTTCTACTGCCTAACCCTGTGGTAGCATTTAGACAGATGTTTCTTTAGGCAAGAAGATCAGTATTTTGCTGTCATTCATTACGGATTTACCAGTTTTGTATTGATTTTGTCGTGGCCTCCTATGTACTTTAATTGCTGCAATAGAAAAACAAGTTGCTATACATGACATTTCCTTTCTGAGAAGCTGGCAACAGAATTGCATGAACCACTGGTAGATTCACTGATTTCCCTTGTGAGTCAGTAATAAAATGATGACTGAAACAGCTTGTCCTTCTTTCTGTTCCAAAACAGCAATTTTTTTTCAAGAACTCTCGCTAGCTGTGGATGTAAAAATGGAAATCTTCCTAATTGCTGGATGATATGGTAGACTGTCCTATAGTATTGCCTGGTTATTAACTCTGAGGTTTTATTGATTTATTTTGAGGGACAGGCATCCGAGTGCCTTTGCTTAAGTAAGCAGGTTGTTCAGGCTGTGGGTGAGGTCCACCCAGAGTTGCCCAAGGGCAATGGGGATAATTGGCAAAGTGGTCTCTGCTGCTCTCATCGTCAGATTGACAGGGTGCAACTCTCAGGAGTGTGGGTTGAAGAAGAAATGCTTTCTTCTTCTGGGATGCAAGCCACCAGCTCAGATTCAAGGCTTCTCACCTGGGAGATTTGCAGCAGCTGGAAACCCATATGGTGTGGGGCAAAAAAATACCAGTGTGCTCGCAGACTGAGGAGCAGATAAGACTGATTAAGTTACCTCACCTTATACTTCTGGAAGGGTTTTCTTTGATGTAGTTTCTAGAAGTTCTTCTAGGGTATTTCCAGCTGTCCCAGCTAAGTGGACTCTACTTTCCCCTAGGAGCTGCTATGCTAGCAGAAGGCATCTGCTGAGTACCTTGAGGCTGAGATGGAGGTGAGAGAAGGAGGGTTTATTTTGCATTCCCTGTGCTTTCCTCCCTCACCTTTTAATATTTTCAAAAAGTAATGCTCTAATCTTCTGTGTTTAGCAATGTGCTGGCACCCTGTCTGAGTTTCCATAGCTGTACTCTTGTTGTGCATTTCCAATCCTGATACTTTTTTTAATGTATTTTTTAAGCTGTGACCCTGGCAAAACTGAGTCCAAGGAAGGTAGTAGACAGGAGGTAGTTCACCTCATTGAAACCTGTGTCAGAGTCAGAATTCGTGACAATACCCACTATTCTTCTTAGACTGGTTTGGGTCCCACTGTATGAAATAATGTGGTAAGAAAAGAACCACAAAATTCTTCCCTCTAGCAGCTTGTTGTTTGCATATTTAGGTACCATAATGAGAGGTGCTACAAGAAAACATAGATAGATGAAGGCATGTGAGGTGATCCATAAATAAAATAACTCATTGTGTCCATAAATAAATTAAATTCTGCAACAACCTGTGGAATGATTGCTGGAGGTGACTTATTGATATGTGCGTGTCCCCCTCTCCCCTAAGGGAAGGGAAATCTCCAGGGTGGAATGCGGTGGATATACAAGGAATCTGTTCCATTATAATTCCCTAAGCAACATAACCTGCAACCTTAGATGTTAGCAACACCAGGGGAGCTTGGTATGCTGACTCTAAGAGAAACAACACAGAGGGTGGAGCAGAGTGGAGACACCGTGGCCAAGCTCTGTGATATCACTGCAGAGTTGGGGAACTGGAACTACTGGAACAAGAATGGAAGGTCCCTGCATTGAATCCACTGAAGCAAGGAGGTGAAACAATGGGGTTCTGTCAACGCTATTGTCTTACTTCTGATTTATATCCTAAGTACCCAGTTCTGGAGTAGTGACACGTTAAATTATGTTCTCTGGATGAACTTTGCTCATTATAATCTCATTATAATACCAAAACACACCTCCATCCTAAAAGCTACCCACCTTCAAGGTGCAATCACCCTCACTGAGCATGCGTGCTGAATTTTCTCTAGCATATACCTTTAAAAACAAAGCAAGAGAACTTTATACCAACCAAAGTAAAGGTATGTATGACTAGAGTCACTCAAGCTCCACCTAAAAAATAAGAAAATATAAAAGGGCTTAAGAGAGGAGGAATGATAAGGGAAGACACCATCATAGACAAGTCAGGAGGACATCACTGACTTTTGGGATCAGTCAACGGGCTGAACCTCTCCCCCTCGCATAGAGACACCTATCGGGTAAGATACGAACTCTCAGTTATACTGAGTGCTTCCCTAGGAAACTTAGAAATCTCTATAGACTTTTTTCCATAATTTAGTGTGCTTGTAGTTGACTGTATTATTATTTGCACATGCTTTGCAGACAGTGTATTTATCACCAGCAATCCAAAAGAACCTGTACTGTTGCTTTAATAAACTGCACTGCTCATTAATCTAGTTGTGATAGTTCGTTAATGCAACCAAACTCCCTAAGTCTGATAATTCTTGTGCATTGAACGCAGCTAAGCTGAGAGTGCAGTACGCTATTAGTGCATCTGTCATCATGATAGTTGAACATATTGAACATGACTAGACTACAGTGTTGAACTGGACATCACTCAGAAATTAAACCTAGCCGCCCCCAGCCCCTCTGACATCTGAGGATAAGCTGGAATGCAAGGGGGTTTATTCTCTGCCAAACTTTATGCTTTAATGCAACACAACCCTGTGAGGTAAGTCAGTATTACAGATATTTTTGAGATAGATAAACTAGGTCCCTGGAGATGAAGCTGGTGATGAGTTGTCTCAGCAGCATGTTGGAAGTAGAGCCTGGGCAATCCCTGGCAGGACTTCAGAAGTGGCAAGATTGTTGAGGAAGGAGAGGGTTTGTTAGGGTTGGTCAATTCGATAAGAAACGATTGTATACAATTAAGCAAAGTAAAATAGGATCTGACAGCTCTAAGGGTGTATCAGGATTTGTGCATGTGTTTTGCGGAGACACACAATCTACTTCCTAAAAAGTATGATTGACAGAAGTGGCAAAAACATGCTCAGTCCAGAAAGCAGAGGTGAGCTGAAGGGGAGGGAACAAAAAAAAAAAAGAAAAAAAAAAAGGGAGTAGCTTGCTTTGCCTTCTGCTGATCCTGCTTTAGATCAGATCAGAGCTGCTGGAAGACTCCTCAAGGAGTATTTGCAAGCTGTTCTGCATGGCCATTTCAGCATAGCCCAGCTGGTTAATGCTAGCAAATCTGGGCTGGTAACAGTTCCTGAAATAAAACCCATCTTGCCAGAAGAAGAAAGTCTAAGAACAGAAAAGTCTCGTATTTTTTCCATCATTGCCTATGTACTTCTCAGAGACATGTAAACAAAGCCAACTTGTTGATGAGAAATATGTCAATCAAAGAGCTGCTGAATGTTCTGGAGAACAGTTATCACTAGATGTTTTGACTAAATGTCTGAGAGCTCATGCTCTTGGGAAATTTCCTGATAGATCTGAAGATAAATACACAAGATCCTGGCATCTCTCCTCACTGGATGAGAATCCGAGAACTGATAATTATTTACATTTAACCTGCGCACCTTATAAAACTTGTGGTGTATTCTTTAGAAGGCAGCATTGGAGCATTTCTCAGTGGTGTTTATTAAGGACAAAGTCCCAGTGAATATTTAAATTCTGCCAGACTATCTACATTTCAAATCATGTCAGAATAAAAAAAAAAATAACTCTCTATGTCATATTCATCTATAGTCACTTTGGTCACAGTTGAAATACAGAGATAGCAAAAATCAGATGAGTAAACCTATTCTGGAAAGCTCTCCACCTGGGGGGTAACATCACAGGCATTTGGTGAGGCAGTGAGAAGAAATTTGGTATTCAAAGCAACTTTTGTAAGTTTTCATTTAAGTCAGCTGTTTAATGATCCCCTGCTGCAAAAGGTCCCCTGCTGCCACAATTCTGTGCTACTGAACGATCCTTCATTGGGGAGAACTCTGCTAAATCCTAGGTTTGGGGCTTCAGGGAGGCAAGATGAATTACTGGGAGGCTGGCCTCAAACAGTAAGAAGTAAAGATTCACAACTAGGCACCTGCAAAAGCACCAAAGTAGCACGTTGTTGCTGGTGGTCTTGATGCTTGCTTTTCTGCACAACACTCTGAAAATGGGCATTGTTCACTGTGATTCAGAGTCTTCTTCCCATGCGTGAGTGCTCTTGAGCAGTGACATCCAGTGCAGCAGCCTGGGATGGCTACTTGAACTAGGACATGGGGCAGTAGAGGACAATACAGGACAATCTCTAAGAAAATAACACCTCCTTAACCTGACCAGGAGATAATTTATTTTTCCTCTTATTTTTCTTTTGATCAAATTCTACTTGTGAGGATATAGGCTGTATAGAAATCTTGAGGACTGGCTTGAACTCAGAAGAGGAATCTGTAAGCAGAGATTTTTAATTAGAAAGCTCAAATTTTCATCTCTGGCAGGAGCGACCTTTCTGATTTGTTTATCAGGAACATGCACAGGAGTGATTCTTTCTGTTGTTCTGGTGACAAGAATAACAGTGCATAAGTGGTTTTGTTCTCCACCTACGTTACAGGTACCCACATTTTAATTTTACCTGTTACAATCAGTCTCTCCCCCATAGCACCCATCTGACTGGCAGAAACACAAGCCCACACAACCCATTGAGTAGTAAACATATCTGTGAAATGTCACGGCATTAACCAAAATTTCACAGATCAGCACAAGGTATAAATATAATGAAAAAACTGTTTTGCCCATGAGAATTAACCATTAGTGGGAGTAAATGACTGACTGACTTGATTCCTGGAGCCTCTTGTGGAGTTTTGTAATTCTTGGTCTCAGCCTTGAACCTATTATTGGCTTGCCCAGCCTCTGCATCTTTTATCTCAGTTAAGTCAACAAAATACAATCTGGTTCACAGTAAGCTATTGCAGGTATACAGTGCATTAGCATAAATATTATTGCACAGTACTGCAACAGTATAAGCATTTTATCTGATCTGCTAAATAATTTTCTCCCCCAGAGCAGTTAGAATTCAAGATAGTCAGTGTGGTGTGCATTGCCTGACCATCTGCCTAATGTAGTCTGGTTGTCGTGGTTTAACCCCAGCCAGCAACTTAGCACCACAAAGCTGCTCACTCACTTCCCCCCACCCAGTGGGATGGGGGAGAGAATTGAAAAACCCCACCTCATGGGTTGAGATAAAGACAGTTTAATAGGACAGAAAAGGAAGAAAATAATAATGATAATAATAGTAATAAAATGACAATAATAGTAAAAGAATTGGAATATACAAAACAAGTGATGGACAGTGCAATTGCTCACCACTTGCTGACTGATGCCCAGTTAGTTCCTGAGCAGCGATCCTCCCCCCAGGCCAACTCCCCCCAGTTTATATACTGGGCATGGCGTCACATGGTATGGAATATCCCTCTGGCCAGTTTGGGTCAGCTGTCCTGGCTGTGTCCCCTCCCAACTCCTTGTGCCCCTCCAGTCTTCCTGCTGGCTGGGCATGAGAAGCTGAAAAGTCCTTGACTTAGACGAAACACTACTTAGCAACAATCGAAAACATCAGTGTGTTATCAA
The DNA here is from genome assembly GCF_964188355.1 of Buteo buteo. Taxonomy (NCBI): domain Eukaryota; kingdom Metazoa; phylum Chordata; class Aves; order Accipitriformes; family Accipitridae; genus Buteo; species Buteo buteo. The sequence continues at coordinate 66,373,707 of NC_134172.1, forward strand.
CATTCTTCTCATGCTAAATCCAAAACATAGCACTATACCAGCTACTAGAAAGAAAACTAACTCCATCCCAGCTGAAACCAGGACAATATGTACTTTCCTCTGTATATGTATGTATAGATATATATAAAACAAAGGCCACCAGCCATGCTTAAACCCAACTTCAGATCACTGGAAGAGAAATTTTAATGACAGATTGGCCAAAGGATTAGGCTTCCACTTTTGTACATTTGTAGCTTAAGGAATCACTTCCTTGTTTTCTACAAAGACCCACCAATGTGTAGGATTTCTCATAACCTGTCAGAGAATCTAGCTTGCCAGAATGAATTAAATATATAACCTTAGTGATTCTGTGCATAGTCTTCACTTTGGTCATGAGCTCACGTTTTTATAGCAGAAGAGTACCTGCTCTCCAGGCCGTGGGGGCTCATAGGAGCCCTGAACACCTTCAGTGTCCACAGTACCTGGCTTCCAGGGAGCAAGTGCATGGGCAGCAGCAGACCCCATTCATATGCTTCAGCTCCAACAACCCACAGTAGGAACAGCTTCTTTTCTTTAGCCCATTCAGTCCCTACCTGGCAAACTTGAAAAGAGGGAGGGAGCCTGCTGCATAAGCTCAGCTAACAGTTCGCACATAGTATTAATTACAACATGTCTTCCTAGATCACTTTGCCTGAGGAGGCTGGTTCTTACCTGTGCTTTTCTGTACTAGCTGTGGGTAGCAGGGATGCCCCAGCTGTCCCCATTATATCCATAACACTGGGTTTGGATCTTATTCTTCTCTTTCCTCTTGGATAATCAATATAGGCCTCAGATGAACAGAGACCAGCTGTATTCCTGTTCTTGCAATGGAAGTGTTATGAACTAGAGCAAGAGGAGGACAATAAGGGCATTGCTGCCTTCTCCTGCATATTTTCAGATCTACAGTCTGCTCAGCCTGCAACCCAAAGCAATGTGTGCGACCATCCTGTTGCTGAAAATAGTCCATATTTGCTGATCTTTAGAAGTTTCCACAAAGACCATTGCTGCGAAAAGAGGTATCCTGGCTGATTGTCTATGTATCTGTGCTGTTTCTGGGTTAATGTTCATTTACAGTGGTATTATGGGAGCAGTAAATCACAATAATTTGTTTGTATAAAAACTCTTCTATATGCCTAGACCTAAACATATGAGTTTCATAACTCATAAAAATTAAAGTAAACAACTCAAGAACAAATGCAAATGATAATTAAGTTTTTATTCTTCTAGCATTCCCAGGCCACTCCTGGGACTTGCTAGTCTTGTCAATATTTTAACACGTTCAGCAGCTCTTGAAAGTAAACAAATGGCCATCGGTGGGTAAGCACTTCTGTATTTGTTTTTCAGAATTAGTTGCTCAGGTAGGTTGTATGTGTGTGGCAGACTGAATACATTTACTTCAGAGGCACAGAAGCCAGGCTTAGGCATCTGTAAATGCTGAAATCTTGAACACGTTCATATCAAACCCAAGGTCCGGATTACATGAAATGTTTTCTATACCAGCTAATCAGCTAAGTACCAACATAGGGCAGATGGGAAACCAAGGACTCGGATGCATTAGTCTCCCAGCCCTTTAGTGACCTCCAACAATCCTTTCTACTAGGATTTCTTTTGGCAAATAATGGGACTTTCACAACACATACAAATATTGTCAAATTCAGTTTGTACAGATTCAGTTTGACAGTATCCCTTAAAAATCACTGAGAATATTCTGAATGGCACCATTGTCCTATGGCTTTTTGCATTAAAACTCTGGGTGATCAGGAATGGCTGCTCATTTTTCTGGACCAAAAGTCAGCGAGGGAAAAGCCACAAAACAGTCATCAGAGACAGATTACTTATACTGGGAAGAAAACTACATAATCAGACCGCAGCTCAATACAGGGAGTTAAGTTATCAAGAGCCTCAGAAGATGGTTTGATGTGGACAAACAGTGATGCCTCTGACAGTTCTGTGCATCTTATGATATCAGGTGGAATAACCAGTGAGGCCGATACAAATTACAGCCCCAGAGCCGCAATCCAGCTCATGCACCTTTGGATAAATTAGGCCCTGTCTCCATTGATGTTAAAGCTCTGGAGGATGCTAACACAGTGAAGTTATTTCAAGCCCTGCTTGTTGAGTCAATGCTCTGCGCAAGGCAGTTTCTTGCCCTCCTGCAGGTAACCTCGTACTCACCTCGGGGACTTGGCTTGAAGGGAGGAGGCTGTAAATGCAAACACCGTATGCTGGATCATGAATCACCCTATCTGCCTGCTTAGCTCACCATGATGCAAGCAGTGATGTTTGGAAGTAATTACTGCAGTCAAGTCCTCTTAATACGCCTTCTTTCCTATTTTTGTACTAGAGTGGAAAGAGCTCTCCATCTCCCCTGGGTTGCCATGCCCCTTACAGCCTGAATTATGCTTGATTGTCATAAAAACGACAAATGATGTATCCTTGCTATAAAAGCCAACCTCATGTTAAATTTCAGTGTCCTGCTCCAAGGTACCAGAAATGTTTTACCTGGACAAAATCCGTATATATTTGTTCAGAAATACCCAGACAAGCAATATACAGGCTTTCAGTTTACAGCCTGGTGTAGTTCTGGGTCACTGAAAAGAGCTATAAATGTACAAGCACCAGGCAATTATAATAATAAACAGAGTTATTTCACACACATCACCACTCACAAAAAGCAGTGTTTGGACTTCTGTAAATATACTGATACATACTTCATTATTAAAAACAGCAAAGACCTAGGTATGTATGCATATTATATAGCTATGTAGCCCCACCCCCACCCCCTGCCTCCCCAATTATTACATATAAGCATATTTTCTTAATTGCCATGTGAAACTGTTGCCTCCTAAAATTCTGTGTGTGGTTTGAAAAAAAATACTGAAGATTAATACAGTTTTGAACTAGCAAATTACTTCTTGTGTAGCTTAGTTTAGCTTTATGCAGCTGCAATAAATGTGTATCTTGATGATATTTTTAATATTACATTACATTGTACTATTTTCCATCGTGCTGAGATACGTTTTAGCATTTTTCCACAATGTAAGATGACAGAGATCAATTACAAAACTATTAAATGTCAATTAACATCTTTGCAATCTGAATCCCAAATGAACCTGTTAAAACTACCTTGTTATGTCACTTACATGTATAAATGTTGGTTAAATGTTTAATGAATGCATGAAAAAGTAATTACCTATTTACTGTTTATGTAGTGGTAAGCTAACCCCATCACAGTTAGTTATGTCCACTGGAAAACTAAGACTGAATTTGCAAACCTGAGTGGCTAAAACTGGCTCCCAAATGCATCATTCACTAATCAGGTGCACTTCTATGTAGTGCCTGAATTTAGATTTGGGAATCTAATTTTCAGCACTTCAACAAGAGTATTTTGTCCTATTAAGCTATGAAGTTATTTTTTAGCATGGTCTAGTCAACACTGGTGCTCCTTACCATAGAATTTAAGCATTATGCAGCATCTACAAAGCCTTGAGCTTTCCTGGAAAAGGTCGTCATCACATAAAAAATTCATGCTTTTTAGCAATAATTTAGGCTAAAATGTAGTCTCACTACAACAAGGTTAACACCTCCACTCTTAGGAAAATGTAGTCATTGCCCTTGGGATAAGAACTTTCCCCTTGCAGAATATTAAAAGTAGGATTTTTATTTATTGCGGGTAGTCAAGACTTTGCTTTGGCATCTCAGCTGAAAAATGGCACCTTTAGGAACACAGCAGAGGAGATCACATTGCCTACTTCACTTATGAATCTCAGTTGCCTTTGCTAACAACCTGTTCTCTTCATCTGGTCCATAGAGAGTGGAGAAGTGCTCTGAAGCATGCTCTGGTGACAGCAAGACTCTCTCTGTTGACTACGCAAAGCCAAAGGGGATGAGCCTCCTGAGACCGGCACCTGTGTTAAGGTGGGTAGAAGTGGGCTGGGGAGCAGTGCCTGTGTCGGGGCAGACCCGTCGCAAGAAAAAGGTACCTCTCATGTCACTTAGGCCAGCACTGGCTGTTTCCCTCCTAGTTAGAGGAAACACATTTATTTCCAATGGGTATTGTTCACACATCTCCCTTGCCTCTCTGATGAGTTACTTGTGCAAGAGTGAGATCAAAAGGACTGTTAAAAAGCCAAGCCAGACCAGCAAGTGTACAAGCCTGTACAAGAACAAAGCGGGGAGCTACTAATTGAGGAATGCTTCTGCCTCTCCTTCCTAGCTGGTAAAGCATAGTCTTCCCAAGGCTAAGCTGAGGATCAAAGGGGGATACTAAATCTTACAGATCATAGCCTGCAGAAAGAGCAGTAGAGAGGGAGGCTGTCAGCTGTGGCAGGCAGGCAGATGGAGAATTGGAGAGGAGCAAAGGCTCTGGTTCCTTGGGCAATGTGGGACTCCATGGACAAGTCAGCCTGTGGTGGGCTCCTGAGGGAGCTACCAACCTCCAGGAACAGAATACATGCAGCTACATCTCTTTGACCCTTTCAGCCACCCTTCTGTTGTTCTTGGCAAATACAACATTCTTTGTATTGAAAGAACTGTCTCTCTGTAATTAGAAAATACAGTTCTCAGGTGCCAAAGTAAAAGTATCTGCAAGTGTCATGTATGGCAGAAGGGAGGGACCAACCTTGAGATTGTCAGTTGGAAAGATCCTGCTACAGCGACACATGCAATCACCAGCCTGCAGCAGGGACCAGGAGGAGTGACGTCCCCAGGGTTCAGGAGCCTGGACCTGGCTGTGGTGCAGCATGGTGATAGTTTGGAAGTAAAACTGCACAACACCCACAGCCGGTCCTGCTGGACAGCATGGTGTCCTGGTCATGGTCTTCTCAAGGACTTCTTCCTTGAAGTCTATGTAGTATGTCAAGGGCAACCAGCAGGCTGCTGCCTTAGACAGGGTCTAACTTTGCAAGGACCCTGAGAGAAACTCATTAGAGGCAAAATGCTTCATCAGAAGTTTGCCAACTATCCTCTGACGGCAGACGTTGTTTCAAACTAATTCTTTCTCTTCCATGTGCTGGATCATGCCAGCTGAAGATGTTATGGGACTCACTCACTGAATTCTCATTAAAATAAATGCATATTGGCCAGCAGACCTTGCTGTATGGCTCTGCAAAGCTGATCTTCAGTGTCACTTCTGCTTTTTGTACCAGATGACTTCAGACAAGGCTATTAACACTAACTGGGTAGGAAGGGGACCACCAGTAGCCTCTGCTGCCAGATTGTCCCACCTGCAGGTGTAATAAAGTACCACCTTTGGGGAGCCCAGAGCTATTCTTTCCTGTTAGCTTGCAGCAAAACACAGCAACAGGCACAGAGGTGGCTTTGCTCTTGAAACTTGTAGATTCAGGAAATGATGTACTTTTGTGGATGGCATGATTTCTAACAGAAGAAACGGCACTAAGAGTGTTGTTAAGAAGTGGACCTCTGCTGAGAAGATCTTACTCTTCCGTAGCTGCTGTTTTGCTGGAGTGGTTCTGGTGGCTCTTTCTTTACAAAGAAAAATACTGGGTGTTTGGGTCTTCCCCCCAGAATAGAGTCAGAGGGCCTTTTTTGTTCAGTTGTTTTAGGAATGCAATTTGGTAATTCAGTTGCCTGCCTGATAAATATCTGCCCTCTGATCCCAGCTACAGGAGATGGAATAAAATGTAACTGGATTTGACAGAGAGAATTCATCTGCTGTGTTTGAGGCACAGTGAAGCAGCCTGGGGAGAAAAACATTACAGCAAATTATGCTTCCTTATCTCCCTATGCAAACAGTGCCACGTCAGCTTGGAGTAGTGAATGAACAAGTCTTCGAAGGGACAATACCCACCAAGCTCAAACAACAGTGCTGCCCTGGTCTGACTCCAGGGCTGGGGATGTGGGCACAGGTGAAGCTGCTGTGAAGTCCCAGCTAATCCACTTTCCCTTTCTGGTCCCCCTCTTGTGCTTAGTTTGCAAGGTTGGGGCAAGGGATTGCTTCCCAGCAAGGCTAGCACCTGGGACCTTGCTCTGAGTTGCAGCCTCCATCAGCTGCTGCAGCCCTGCCTGCTTGCACTGTCCTCCTCTCTGCCAGAGCAGTGAACAGAGATGGCAGTGCTATGGGTAGAGAAACCCTCTACCATTTTTTTGTAGCATTGTTCAGTGTTTTTGGAGTACTCTCACCCAGCAGATACACCCAACAGTAAGCCCAGCTCTGCAGGTGCCCTGGCTGTAATACAGATACTCACAGGGCTCAGCAACTACAGAACAGATGGGGTTGGGTTTTTTTAATTTGCCATTGCAAAATATGTTTATTCTGATATTACTGTTTGGGTCAATTCAGTTCTTAGAGGTGGTTCAAAACATCACCAAGCACATCCATTAATTGGTGTCTTTATTTCAAACACACTCTATTTTCCTATGAACTGACCCTTATTTAATGGCAGTGGGTGGCTATCAATCAGGCTGGAAAGACTGGACCATCCCTAGCTGAGCCTGCTCTGAACTTGTGGCTAATGGTTCCTGTCTGCCTTTCTGCTTTCTTAGTAGCTTTGTATTTGGGGATGGGTGTAGGGGTCGGCGTTCGGAAGATCTCGCGTTGTCACGGAAAGTTAGAGGGTTAGTCGCAGCCTTGTGATGTACCTGTAACCCCACCTCCCCTTGTTAGTATAAAAGGAATTAACTGCGCAATAAAAGCGGGAAGTTGGCGCTCACACTGTGTGTGTTATCTGTCTCTTTCCCTGGTCCGGGCCGACCAGTGATCTAAGCGTGGCACCTTGATATGTAGCGAATGCTACAGATGGGTAATGTTGAGGTGTGGATGCACAGCACTGGAAAAGTTGCACATGCAGAAGTGATGTCAGCTCAGCACTCTGCCCAGGGGTGACCCAACTCAGCACCACTATGCTGGGCTGCTTCTAGCAACAGGGGTCCTTATATTGGTGGGTTTTTAGAAGAATGTCTAGATCCCCCTAAAATTTGTCTTGCAAATAGCCAGAGCAGGGTGTGTGAAGGAAAAAGTCTGCTATCCTCACTGGAGGAGGAAAACTTGCTCCAGGGTACTTGCATCCTAATCCCTAAATTCACACAGTGCCATAGGGACTTTTCTATCAGTGTGGTGACTATGACGTACCTTTGAAGTGTTTGGGAAAGGAGATGGAAATAAATTTTTTTTTTCTGTGTTCACTACCTGGATTGTAACTATCTAACCTGACCAGATGTCCTCCATTCCTCCCATGTCAAAGCCCGCCTGCTCCTTTCCTGAAACATCCATCACACAGCAGGTCAGCTCTTCCTTGATTTGTAGGAGATGGTTGCCCAGTCTGCCTCCCCTTTAATCATTCCTCTGACAGCAGCTAGAGAGATGAAAAGCTGGGGTGATCTAAGTAATCCATTTCTAAGTGTAAAAAACCCCAAAAAGTCAGGGGAGAGTGGAAAAGAGTGGGTCTGTCTGCTGAGCAAACAGACTGATTACGTCAAGGGACAGGAAGAGCAGCACTTGGAAATCAATACGGATGAGGCTTTGAAAAGGTTGACTGACTGTACTGGATTAGCTATCGATTTTTGTCATTTTCACAGCTAGTGCCATGCTTTCCACCTGCTGAGGCCATTAAGCTCTGAGGCCTTAAACTTCTAATCCCCCGCTAATAACAACAAGACAATGGCCCGGCAAGCTAAGGATCTAACAGGATGTCCAATAGCTTTGGCTCTGTATCGAGTGTGCCAGTGTCTAGGAAGCCATTGTGGCAGCCTGGAGACACTGTGTGGAAACAAAATGCACAGAAGGATTCTGATCACGCTCAGAGGCCAACTGCAAATCAGTATTTATTGGTAAGAATCTCCAACTGGTTTTCAGTTAGCACCAGCAGCATGGGATGCATCATTTTGGGTGGATCTCTCTGAGCATTGATTTTGCTAAAATAACCACAGGCAAGAATTTCGTTTCTTTTCAGGATAACTTTGGTAGAGGTGCAAAACAGTGTGGCCTCCCTGTCCAGCGGCTAAAGGGCTGAAGCTATATTCAAGCATCATATCATCACCATAACTTTTTTTGTTCAACACACCCAGCTGTAAAGAAACCCTGAGCTTATTTTAAGGTAGGACTGTAAAAAAAGGGATGTTGGAAGGAGTCAAGTCCTTGCCATACATCCTGAATGGAGACAGAACACAGGAAAGGATTAATGGAAATGCTCTTCTGAGGTGGATGGGAAGGTGGCTAAGGAGTGGATAAAAGAAATGGGTAGAAGAGATCTGGCTATGAGTGAATGCTTCCAAGGCTGGGGAACTAAGCCAGCTTCTTCCTACACCACCTTTTATATAAAGTAGAGTAGGTTTGCCAGGTCATGTCAAAGAGCTGATCAGCCTTGTCCCAGCTCAGCTTCCAGAGAGTCTGCAAGTACCAGCTGTTGTGTAAACATTGTCATGGATGTGGCCTAACAAACTCATGCCATACAGCTACTCTACATCTCACTGGAAATAGTCTCTTTGCAACCTCTGGAGCCTTAAAAAGAGTGTCCCAGAGTTCAATCCCACAAGGCAAGCCATCTGCATCTCTCAGCTTTACTCCCTCAGCTCTGGAGGTGGTAAGCAGATGAGCGCAGCTCACCGAAGGATCACTCAGCCTCTTCTGCCACCCACTGCTCCAGATTCTCGCCATCTCCAGGACTGCCTGAACTCAGTGCAGCTGTGACTGAGTGACAGAGTGCACCCAGAAGAAGAGAAAAACCCTTGGAGATATGCTGTGTGTTCCTTAGCAAAGTCTTGGTCCTTCATACAGCCATGCTCGGCAACATCGCCTTCTTTCCTCTGTTGCAGCCACCACATCCTTCCTTAGAGCCCACGTGGTGGAGAGCACAACCCTCTGATGACCTGCTGCATGTCAGCCATCTGCTCTCCTACAAGACACAAACCTAAATGCCCAAACACATTACTAGGGTTTATTTATTTGAGAAACTGAGAGATCTGGCTAAAGCCAGTGCTGCTGGCAGAGCCTGGGTGCAGTCACAGTGCTGCGTCCGCAAGCCTCCGGTGTGCAGCTGTGCGTGCAAACAGCTGATTAGAGCACACTGGGGGGGAGCGCATGCAGCAGCCTTTTGTGCCTGTATTATAAACGCTTTGCTGAGTGACTGACTGCTCAACTTTTCTGAGATCCTCAGTCTAAATGTTGACAGTTTTATTTTGCTTGGGTTTGCTATTTATTTTAAGGGCTTTTGTGGTTCTCTGAACCTAAAGGATTATTGTCAATATACAAAACAAATGGACTCCGCCAGATTTCATCCCTTTGGAAGCAGGGAGATAATGCTCCTGCAATAGCAATCATCACTGCTCACCCAAATGGGCAGCAAACAAAAGCAGAGGGATGTGCGAGGGAGCAGATAGAACTTCTCGATTCATAAACCTTGTGCAAATCCGGAGGATGCAACGCTGCGCTCTCCCTTGATCCTGTTCTTCAGGCATCTGGCCAGCTGGCAAAAGCAAGTCAAATGGAAATATTCTCTCTCATTTTCTTCTCAGATTGTTCCTTGCTTTTTAAGGGCTGATACATGGGTTCAGCCTGTACATCATGTAAGTCCTCCTGAAGTTTTCCAAAAACAGAGGAAAGGCAAAAAGTGCTGAACAAAGCAATAGGAACAAAAGGAAACAACTCAAATTTTTCACTTACTTCAGTGCATGTAAAATACCTGCCCTGAAATCAATGAACCTATTCAGAGCCAATACTGGACTAAATGATAGCAAGATCTTTAAGGTGAATGTCTTCAAGGCTACTGAAATGAAAATAACCCTGTTTGTAGTGCTGTTATTTTTATTTCTTACATTAATTAACGTTTGTTTTAAAGTTCTGTCAGACTTACTTATAAATATTTTAACTCTTCCTCTTAAGAGTGGCTAGAGAAGATGTTAGTTGTAAAGCTTTATTAAATCTGAAGTAAATAGTAGTTGGGTTTTTTTAAATTGCTTAGAGAATTTAAAAAAAAAAGTTTCATTCTACTAAAAATTATTTCCCCCTGCTTTCTCAAAATTGAAGAAAACAAATGTCTTGATTTCTCAGCTCTCATCAACGTCATCCACTTGAGGCTTAAGCAAAATGTTTTGAAGGAAGCATTTGACAGGATTATTTCTTTACAGTGGCTGGGAAGGGTCTGGGATGGGAAGAGATTAAGTGACACAACCTTTCACCTCATATGGTTAAATAATTTGTAGGAGATCCATAGGTGGTACAAATCACTTTAACCCCAGAACCTTTTTTATTAAAAAAAAAAAAGGCATTTTATTTAAAAGCTGCTTATTCTGAATACTTATCAGTTGCCTCAAGGAGAACACAATATGGAAATGAGTCCTCTCGACAAGTTGGCTTGCTTGTTTGGTAATACCGCCATGCATGTTTTGCCATGTTGTTTTGCCAAGTTCCTCTATACACTTTTTTTTAAACAAAAGTAACAGCCTGTAAGGGATACAGGAAGAGAGAGATGCCAGCAGCAACCAGAAGAAGACCATGTGCATCCAGTACGTGATAACTTTGTGTTAACCTGTGTGAACAGGTGAGTCCCCACAATTCCCATGGGAAGTTAGTGGGACAGAAGGCAGCCAAAGGGGCAGTTGTGCACTGCCCTCCCGTCCTCCTCTAACCCAGTGGTGGCTGGAACGCATCCTCCCCCAGGCTCCGGGCAGCCTCTGCTCCCTGCCTGCGCTGGAGGCGACTGGCCGCGACCTGGATTTGGATGCTGCTGCATGAGTTTGTAAGTACAAGAGGGACTGTCTCAGTTTACCTCCTATGTACTTTGCTGATTTGTTGACTATCTATCTTTATGATTAAAAAAAATAGTAGAAGGAAATGTTTATCTCATCTAATCGTAACAGGCAGCACCATCTCTCTCCTTTGCAGACCACACGTGAGTTTGGACCACAAACTGTTTGGCACTGACACCCAGTTCTTTGCACAGGAATCTATTCACAGGATCCAACACTTGTGCAGGGCTTTACCAGTGTAAATATTACCAACATTTATCTAGACTTAGGCATTCTCCACCCTGTCGTATTTGAAGCTCTCTTGCCGTTGCTGTCGCAGTTCTCAGCTCCCTTTAGGAGGAAGGTGCTGGGTGTCTTTGTCCCTGCGGTGGGGGCTCATGGGCCACCTGGCTACTTGCATTTGCATGTGTAGCCCTGCCACCCACAAGGTAAGAAAAAGGTGCAGCGTGCTATTTATTTCACTGAAGGCAGAACACTTTTTTTTTTTTTGTTTTATCTCTTTCCAGACAGTTGGCTTAGTTTAATGGACTGTCTTTCAGCCTGTGCATAATTCTTCTGCAAATTAAATTCTCTTAGAAGCCCAACATAATACAGACCGTGTTGTCAGCTCATTACTTTTACATCCTTTCTTGTTCTGTTTATGTGAGCAGAGGTTTAATTAACTATAATCTACTGTGTAGGCAAGAGGAAAAAACCACTCTACTTGAAGGTATGTATTTATACTCTATTATATTTTTGAACTTTTTTGGAGGGTGGGGGAGTTAACCTTTTTGTCTATGAGCAAGGCTGGTTGCTTTTTTTTCTATGCAGATGCTCAGGGAAGTCTAAGGCACCCACGCTTGTCTGTCACCCTCTTAGTCACCCTCGTCAGCCTCTTACACTGTAGTGGACTGGGCTTAAATCTAAAAGAAAAAGTGGAGCATTTGTTGCCCGTAACCTCAGCCTCTGCAAGCTCACCATGCGGGTTCACGGTTGGTCACGCTAGCTGTCCGTGCACAGCGGTGCAGGTGCAGCCCGTGCTGAGCTCCAACCTGTGCTGAGCCCCAGCCACTGGCCAGGGGCCATCTCAATGGGGCAAACCGCTGGTGCTTCCCCCTGAGGAACACTGGCTGGGTGGGAGGCAGCAAGAACTGGCTCTCATCCCTCCATGTATCCAGAAGGCAGTTAAAGTGCTCAGCTGCTTTGCTGTATGTACTCCACCAATGACGTTTCCTCTGTCTGTGAGGTCATGTGTCCTTGTCTATGATGGCAAAAGTACAGAAATTCCAGCTAATAAAATGAGGCTTATAGAGGCACTGTTTTGATTTCTCAAACCGTGGGTTAAAATGATGTAGAGGCTTTCCTGATGACATGTTTATAAAACAGATGCTTTCCCGGTGAACATTTATAAAACAATATATTTCATCCACAAATTATGCTTGTACCTGGAGAACCCTGAGTGCCCAAACAATCCCACATGCTTCGGCAGAAGGCAGTGCAGCAGAAGGTGCTAATTTTTGCACAAATGCCAGGGTTAGCTGTCAGATTAGAGTGGGATTAGATAGGGGCTGACACGTGTTACTTGAGCTAAATTTAGATCTCACCAGCCAGATTCAAATTCCCTCAGAAATTCACAGGTTCCATTCAGAAGATAACAGGAAGCAAAATTAGCATTCGTTATTATTAGTTTCAAAGATCAAATTAAGTAATTAAGCTAAATTTAGAGAAATTGTTCCCATGCATCTTTTACCATTGTGTAGTGTTATTCCTGTTTCATATGCAAAGAAGGGCTCTGAATTTAAAAGTTTGGTTTGCTTTTCCACTGTTTCAGAGGTTTGAAGAAAAGCTATTCCCTGTCCCAGCTCTGCCCAACGAGCATCAAAGAAGCATTCCTGCTGGCAGGGGTGGCCCTTTCGCATCCACACAAGCTTGAATGGCAGAATAAGGTTACCAGCCGGCGGGGCAGGTGCCGTCCTGGGGATAGCTCCAAAGGACTCTTCCTGAAACGCGCTGTTTTGTAACTGAAGCCATCTGATTTACATATAAAGTTATGCCATATATTTGAGGAGCTTTGTTGTATTGGTTAAATCCCAATCAGGTTATGTCACTAAGATCACAGTAACTTTACAAATAATTTATCACGGTTGCCAGTGTCAAAGCATCTGACACATTACAAGTACCTACTCAAAATAATGTTAACATTCAGTCTCAGCCCATCTCACCGTTTTGTTGCCTTATGCCCAAATAACAATAAACTAGTGGCTTCTGTGTCCAGGGCAAACCATCCTGCTCCCATGTCCATTACACTTAGCAAAGCTCTTGTCTTATGAGGCCCCTTGGGTGCCTAATTTCTTTCTACTCATCTCACCATAATTGCCAGAAAACTTCAGCTTATCAATACCGATGTGTGTGCATAACCATGGCTCTTAGAGAGCAAACAGAAGGCACCTACCGGTACTGTGGCTGAAGTTATGGAAATTGTTTGGCCCACAAAGTATTTCATTATGGTTTTCCAAACTGGCAAAACTTGTTAGATGTGACCTGGTAGGATGTGGTTCACCAACAACTAGTGACTGTCATTCAGGTGGTTAGAAGGTTTGCTGCCCACAAGCATCATGTTGGAGATAATACCCCAGGAAGTCCAAGAGATGCCTATTACTAGAATCATGGCCAAGGAAGCATGTGTTCAAAAGACCTTTGGATAAGGTATGGTCTCTTGAAGTTTTTTTTTCTTGAAAGCAAGCCAGGCTCCAGCCACAGATGTGGGGAGCTGCAGGTATTACTCTGCACTCTCATCATTTGCTGCCAGCGGAGCAGTGACAGTGTTCACCATTAAAGGGGCCCAGTGATTAGCTCACCATGAGCCATTTCTAACGAAGTATCCTTTCCTCCCACCCATAAATTGCTCACAAGGTGTCACTGTTTTCCTGGCTGCTCAGCTTTATGCTGACTCTCCCCTTGCACGTTATTATCATCTTGTGGGTAGAATGTGAGTCCTTAACGTTTAGACTTCAGAAGCTGGGGGTCAGTCACACACGGTGGATTGAGTTTCCCGTTCCCAGCCACGGGAAGGTGACCCTTGCAGTGGACACTGCCACTGCATGTGTTCTCCCATGGGGATTGACACTTGGCTTTCCATTCATGCTTTCCAGTTTGAAATGTACACCCCCCAAATGGCTGCTGGACTGAATATGTTGGTTCTCATATTTACAGAACGCTGCTGAACGCACCAATAAACAAAACTCTCTTTCATGCCAATGAGCACCAGTGAGCTTGAAGCCAGTCTTTTCCAATGTGAGAGACTATTCATGCAGCTACTTTCTGGCATTCCTTTTGCTCTAATTACAGCTACTTCCCCCACCCCCCCACCCCCCACCCACCCCCCGCCTTCTCTTCATTAATGAACGAAGACACTCAAGCCTCAATTCACAAAGGCATTTAGGCATCCAACTCATGCTGAAATCCCTGGTGAATCTAAGCATTAGACACTCCTCAAGTCTCCTCTCGCTCATGAAGTAACACTGGGGACTTGCGTGGCATTGCTCCTGATTTATACCAAGTTTGGGTGAGTGAAAAATCAGTGTCTCTGCAATTGTGAGGGAGAGGAAGGATACTTCAGTGACTGAAATCCTAACAGGGAGGTTGATGATACATGTGCTGTTTCCCAGCTCTGCATCTGACATTGTGAATGACCTTGAATAAATCACATCCCTTCTTCTGTGTTTCTGGCCATCTAGCACATCTCTGCCTCACAGGTTTGCAAAGCTCCATGCTTTCATGTTCATAGATAGTCTAGTCTGGGCTTTCCCAAGGGGACTTGATGTTTATGTCCCTTTTGGGACTCTCACTTCCTTAGTCTCTTTGAAAATGCCAATTTTAGAGATTACTGCAAGGAAATAGCAATAGGATCCAGAGCAGGAAGAGTCTGTCACTCAACTTGGCGTTCCCATCTTTAAAAAGAATAAAGAGGACAACAAAAAAAAATCACAGGAAAAGTTAATTGCCTTATGTTTATACTGGAGGATATCAAGTTTCCCCTCAAGAGTCGCTGCTTGTCTGCCCACATCTGTTCATAGCCGGGGCTGTGGTGTCCCAGTGCTGAGTGACAACACTGAATGCACGATGCATCAGCATCTGTAGGGAGGACCTGTTGACTGCTACATGTTTCTTGTGCCTCAGTCAGCTTTTCAAGGGCAATATGATTCCTCAGTAAAAGACTGTGCTTTAGCTGAAAGTGCTGAGGAGTTGAGCTGATCCTCCTCCATATGCCACTGCTGTCCCCCTGCTGAGGGGAGGGCCTCAGATACACTCTGGTATATGGACCAGCTAGTGTTTATTGTTCCTGTCGTGTCCTCAATTGCTCTGTTAGGTTGTATAACACTACATATTCATTAAGTGACAGGGGGAGGGGTTTTTTAAAGTTTTTATTTCCCTCCCTTCATGATTTTGCCTTACAGTCATCAGAAATACTGAGTCTGGCCTCACTTTGCTGGAGAATATGATTTCAAAATAGAGAGGAAGAACTGCTAACCCCCAGCTCGGTGAGTGCTACTCTCACTGAGTGCAGGAGTCCATCAAAAAAACCTTAAGAAAGCAAACTTCTGATAATTACCTCTGACATGCATCCTCCATTTCCTTTAGCTGTTTTACTTTCTAGCCTTTGTAGTGTCATAATCTCCTTGTTCTCCACCCTCCCCATCATCTAAACAGTTTATTGCATGATATCAGACACAGCAAGAAAAGGGTAGCCTAAAAGTCACAGAGGACCAAAGTGCAAGTTTGGGGTGCAGTCAAAACCAAATTCTTATGAAAGCCTAACACAAATGTGACTCATCCCATCTCAGCACAGCTAAGGAGGAGGTGCTGGTCCTGGTGATGCTCAGCTGTCTGCAGCACTTGAGTCAGGTTAGCAGGAGCGTGAGGCTGTCACAGACCTGCAGGAGGTGCTCACAGTCTTGCAAGAGCAAGCCATAAATTTCAACCCAATGAGTTTTTTGAGCCGCCACACAAGACAAGGAATGAATTACTGAACCCATTCATGCTTAGTGAGTTATTAAGTGTAAGGCCAAAGACTGCAAGTGCTCTCTACACAGCAATGTCTGAGTTAATAAACCATCACTCAGACACCGCAGAATCTGACTGCAGTGCTGAATTGTTATTATGAAATGTATTTTTTTTAATAGTCGTATTTGTTCGTTAAGAGAAGATGTTCAGAAGTTCTGTGCAGTACATTACACTGTGTCACATTCATCTCTCCTAGTACCAATCAGCCAGGTCTGCTCCCCTCATTTCTGCTGTCTGGTTTTACAGCCAGGGACAGTGTTCCTTTGAAGAGACTGTGCTGCAGTGCAATTTAAGGGTTTGTTGCCTCCTCCAGATGGAGCATCGTGAAGGCCATCTCTGAGCATGGCAGTCAAACAGCAGAGAGACGGTTGCAAGCACGGCTGAAGGTAAGGAAATGACTCCAGGCCACTGTTTGGGAACAGTCATAGTTAGACATCTTGTCTCCTCTGCCTTCCTCTCCCTTCTTCTTTCAGAGTCATGGTTTTTTGTGATTCAGAGGCACTATTTCAAGATGACCCACAGATCCATGTAGTTATACGGGTAACCATATAACTCAGGCTCTGAAAATAGTTGTGAAGACTTACAAGCAAGTCTAATGCTGTCTCTGAAACTATAGCAATAGAAGGCCTGAGCTCTAAAACCACCCCATCTTTCAGTATCTCTACTTAGAATCATAGAATCATAGAATTGTTATGTTGGAAAAGACCTTTAAGATCATCGAGTCCAACTGCCAACCCAACACCACCTTGCCCAACAAACCATTTCCCGAAGTGCCACATCTATGTGTTTTTTTTAACAAACACCTCCAGGGATGTTGACTCCACCACTTCCCTGGGCAGCCTGTTCCAATGCCTGACAACCCTTTCAGTAAAGAAATTTTTTCTAATATCCAGTCTAAACCTCCCCTGGCGCAACTTGAGGCCATTTCGTCTCATCCTTGTCCTTCTAGGTTTGCAATTTTCTTGTGAATGTCTGCATGAACTCACCCACAGAAAATTGTTGCTTCTTAAAAATATTTGAAATGACTACCAAAACTAAATACACCTCATCTGAATACCCTGAAAACTCACTGAGGACACACTAAATATAATAGCTTAAATCTTGCTTTTCTAGGAAGTACTCTCCTCTGGGTTTCTCTTATGAAGCTCATCCCTCCCCTGCGCAGTTACCACCCTGCCTTTTCTACCTACCTGCCTTGCTAAGGCTAACCATTTATAATCTGTTACCATAAGAGAAGGAGGCTGTGTGAACTTAGCCTTGCAGAAAGCATCAGAAGCACTAAGCAAAGGAAAGGCTAGAACATTTGTCCCCCACGTAAGGTCTACTGCTTACCCAGTATTTCTTGTAAGGTCTCCCATCACCTCCATGGGGGCTCCAGTTGCATAAACCTAGTTTTCACAGCTAAAATGGATGGGGTTTTTAGGCTTGAGGGTAGCTGTCATACATGAGGAAGAAAAAGCATGCAGCCAGCTAAAGGAAGGGAAGCTCAGAAGAGAAGTCGTTACTGAGATCATACCTTTCACCTCACAGTAACACTGCAGAGCTTCGCAGTGCTTCAGCCACATCCAAAGGTGAAAAATCCCATCTCCTTAACAGTGAAGATGGCCCCACTCATGCCTCAGCCTGGAACAGAGCTTTGCAGGACAAACATTTTTGGTGTTTAAATGACAGAGAGTATCATCATTTGCATGAAACTCAACACATCTTAGCTTGAGCATCAGAAATGAATGGGCAATGCTTTCAGATGTTTTCCAAAATTTATTATTAGGGGGTTGGTTTTGTTTTGTTTTGTTTTGCAAATATAATGATCTTCCAAAGTTTTTGGTGAATGGATACATTTCTCTACATGTTTCTGTCATGTACTATTCCTGGCTGAAGACACCAGCTTTTTGCCTGATGCACGTACACACACAGTTGAAAGTCTCTTTCCAACACACCTTAGTATAATACAGTATTATTTGATATTTCAGAACAAGGAGTTTTAACTACATTTTGAACCTGCAACTTGCATGACTGTAATTCTCTGGTAAGATTTTCAGTGACACAGAGAATTACAGGTTGTTTTTTTTTCCACTGAGTTTAATACAGCCCCGTTCATTGCTGTTAGAGGAGCTTTGAAGTTTTCATGCTTATGCAAAACTCTAATGTTTGCAGTTAGAGTTAAATTCAATTTTTTTTCTCCAGCCTGACAGCAGCTATGCTGTACAGTACTTTTATGGCAAATGTTAACTATTTCAGAAAGGAGAAATGACACTTTACAGTTGTGGGGTCTCTCTAGAACATAATGGTGCATCAAGTAAAAAGCCCACACTTACTTACTAGAGGCACTCAAGGACCAACTCAGACTTGGTCCGTGTGCTTCCAACTTCCAGAAACTCCAGGACACCTAACATCTCATGAAGTCAAGGCCCCCAAAATGATAACATTAAGTTATTATTCTGTATTTTTAATTGAGCAAAAATAGATAATGTATTTTTCCTTGCAATCAGTTTCTGGAATCTGAAAATATTCTTGCCTTAAGGTAACATTTCCTAAAATGGCTAAGCGTTGCTTTCAGTGGGGGTTAGTGGGTTAAATACCTTTGGGGATTTGGAGTCAAAATCTCAAATGTGAGGACATATACAACGAAGCCATGAACTTTGATAGGAATAGCACTGGAATACCAGTAGTGAATAAATAAAAAGAGAGTACAAGTTCTTCAGGTAGAGTATGAATCTTGCTACACCCTACAAGATGCTGTGCATTCATCATTTTTATGATTATACAAAAATAACAACAAAAAATGAATAATCGTAGGATCACAGGTCATAGAATAATTAAGGTGGGAAGGCACCACAGGAGGTCTCTAGTCCAGCCTCCTACCCAAAGCAAGGTCAGCTATGAGGCCTGAACAGATAGTCCAGAACTTTATCCTGTTGCGTCTTGAAAATTTCCAAGGACAGAGACTGCACAACCTTTCTGGGTAAGTTGCTCCAATGTTTGACTGCCTTCACGTGGAGAATTTTTTCCCTTATATTCAGTGTGAACTACTGTTTCAATGTACACCCTTTGTGTCTCTTGTCCTCCCACCATTTACTGCTGTGAAGAGCGTGGCATGTCTTCTCAATGACCTCCTCATAGGTATGGGAGGGGGGCTGCTCCTAGATCCCCTAAAGCCTTCTCCTCTCCCAGGTGAACAAATCCTGGGCCCTGGGACCCCTGTGTATGTATATGAGACCTCATAAGTGTATGTTGGGGGGAAGGGGGAATGCATCTTCATGCCCTCAAAACCTTATGAAAAACAGAGTGAAAAACTGTTACTGTGGTCTCACATTATAATTCAAAGCAATTAAAAAATGAAATTAGCACAAAATAACCACAGACAAAATATGGTAATTAATGTCAATTACCCTGGTTGCTATAGAAACATGACTGAAACAAGCAGAAGTTACAGATAAGTTCAAGGTGATCCACAAATGTAAGTGGCTGGCATGGTCTTTTTTCACTAGCTGATTAGGACTTTAGCTCTTCTGGCTGACAACCAGTTATCGATAGAATTTAATCCATTTAATAATCCCATAATCACTTTAATCCAGTTGGCTCAAAGTATTTTGCAACTGGTTGCTCTAACTGATTAACAACTGTCTTTTAAGAAATAAATAAAAGCTATCTGTGCACTGCATATGCAGCAGCGTTTAGCAAAGAACTGGTTTCTGCAAGGCAAGATTGGATGTGTAGCAAAATCTCTGTAAATTATAAATGCATAACCGTAGGGCACAAAGGGCTTTTAAGAGTTTTTTATTTCATTAACAGGCACCAATATCTCTTTCGCTTTTGCAAAATATAACTGGGAGCATGCAAGGGAAACTTGTTAAATGATACCCCCTCTACCAGGTACCTTCAGATGCAAATGTGCAGTGAGGGCATCAGTTTGAGTGAACAGTGAACTCAAATGACTCAAGGTGCTTTGGAGGTCAAGGACATGCAAGACATTGACTTTGTTCCTGATCTGCCCCTATTTTACTAGGAGATGCTGAACTGGTTGACCAATCATTTTGTGGCAAATGTTTGAAGAAGTGTTTTCTTCTGGAATTTCTTCATTTTTTTCTTCTTGGAACAACACTCAGCTATTTGCAAGATCTGTTGTAAACTATAAATTCCTCTCCCCCAGCCCAGCACTATTTCTGGAAGTTTCATTTCAAACACAATTTATGGCTCAGATGAAAAACAAAGATGTTTTAAAATAATTCTATTTTTGTGTGGCATTTCACCATGTGTTAGCAGTACCAAAAGAAGGGGCAACACGTAATGGGACATCTCAGGTTTATTGAGGTATCATTTCCCAATGGAAAACAGTTTAGATGAAAATACACTGAGCAGGTCTGTAATGACATACTTCGTCAAGCACTTTGAAATCTACTAGTGAAAAAGAGCATTTTACACAAGATCAGTATTAATTATTATAGTGATTATTTGGTTGCTTAGTTCCTGGACATTTTTGTGGTCCTCTTAACTCAGGATGTATTGTGTTGTGATTTATGAGACTCAGGATCAGTTATAAATACTGTCTAGCCGGTGATTCTTCTACGTCTGTACAACGTGCAGGAGCTCAGAAGTAGCACTCCTAAGAGTTTTGATTAACTACCCTTTGGCAGTTTGTGAGGCTGAACTTGTTTAAAGTTTTAAAGAAAAGGATTTCAAATAGATTTTTCCAGTTTTGGGCTCTACCTCATCATTTGAACTTGCCTAAGACAACTGGCATGAAGGGCAGTACAGAAGGATAGCTGGTTGGATTGGATTTGCCAGCTGAGATCTCCTCAGTCATCACCTGTAGCACCTGGGAAGAATAATCAGCTTGGGGCACATTTCCTTGCTTATTTGAGGTGTGTTCACAGACCACAGAAATCTTTTAGCCGTCCCATACCAAGGGGAGCTTTTGTCTGCCAACACTTCTCTCAGTTGACAGTCAAAAGGAAATTAAATACTGGCTGAATTCGTAGCGCCCCACAGGAACAAACTGGGGGACTGTCTCTGCTTATTGGACTCAACTCCACAAGTTACACAGCCTCTCTCAGGCTAGAACAAATAGAAAATAATAAAGACAACACAGATCGATGAGTGACTTGTGTTTACAGCTGTAGGGAGTTTTCGTATTTCATTAAGTTTCCAGCTGAAGTTTGGGTTGAGTCAAACTTACGATGTGAATGACTGAAGATAGGGTTTCATCTCTGGATGGAAACAGGTATTTGGAAACTGGACCCAAGACCCTAGTGATCCTGGGCTCACTCTTCAAGTGAGGCAGAGTTCATCTCCACTTTCAAAAGAAAGTCTTCATAAGCTGTAGGGTTTGGCATGAGCTGGTCTAGAAACAGGATAAGAGAGTGTCCGTAGGCACAATAGAAAAATAGTATGGAAGAAATTTATTTCTGTCAAATTGAAGTAGCATACAATTTGAGGTTTTGGGGGATGTTTTTTGTGCAGGGATGGGGAGAGAAAGGGTTAATGAAACTAACCATTTTTCGGGGTGGAAAAACAGAAAAAAAACCCTGAATTGCAAATGTTTTGGATTAACTGAGAGCATTTAATCAAACCTAAAAATTGTAGTGTGTTTTTCAGTGCTTCATTATTTAAGCCTTTTTTAAACTTTGTAAAATCTGTTCCAGTTTTATTTTTAGGAGTCCAAGAAAAAAATAAGCATTTTTGAAAAAACAAACCTTTTTCATAGTTTCCTACTTCTACAGCAAAAATGTTTGCCAAATTAAAAAAAAAAACCAAACAAACCATGTGAATAGCTTCCTCCTGGAGCTCCATTTTTCTACAAAATTTCTGCTTCAATAAATTAACCCAATTATTGAAAAAAAGCCTATGCATAAAAAGGGAGTTTGAGTCAAACTTAACTTTGTGCTGTCGCTTCTTTGCGTCCATTGCTATTCACAGCAAATCACAACAAAAGAGCTACAAATTTATTTTCCCATGTAATACATGGTTGAATGGGAGTAAATGCCCTTCACCACTGATGAAGCTCTCTTCCATATCTCTCTTCACGTAGTTAAGACTTATCTATAGTTTGTGTTAGTTCCCGCAAATCAAAAGCGATGGATTTTCCTCTGTTCTACTTGTAATGAACACTTTCTGTTTCTCCTTCGGGGGAATTATGTAGTAGAATTAATGGGGCTGTAAGTCCATAAAGTAGAGTACATTTTTGAAGTGGGTTACTTGCACCTTGGTTAGTATCACATATTATTTTATAGATGCAATGAAGAGAGAAAAAACTCCCAGCCAATGCTCAGAGCACTTTCAGGCTATTGTTGAGACTTGCTTAAGATGGAGTTTTATTTAATGTATTTGCAAAATAATGAAAAATAAAAAGAAACAGTTTTACATACTACTTAATACAGGTATGGAAAGAAAAGGGCTTGCTTTCAGTGGACTTTATATGAAGAGTGGAAGGAAAGGTTAGCCAGAGAAGGAAAGGATGAATACCTGAGTGTGGAGATAGGAATGGCTAAGACGGAAATGAACTTAAGGAACCACCAGTGCATCATTTATGGAAGTGAAGGGAGGGGGCAAGCAATTTGGCAACAGCCTATTCTGGAAAAGCAACAAAGGTTTTGAAGAAAATATTTTTCCTCCTGTGAAGGAGGAAGAAATTCCCATATGGGCTGCGTCATGAGGACAATGATTGCCACAGTGGCCACAGTTGAGACTGCAGAAAGGGATAGGCAACTAACTGCCTAAGCAACTCAAACACTGTGCAACACAACTCAAACACTGTGCAGGTCTCTGGGTTTCCAAGCCTTGCCTGAGAATTTGTGGTGAAGCCAAAGACTGTGCTTGCAGGTTTATGTCAGCACCCAGAAGCAGCAGGAAATTTTCTTCCTTTGTGCACTCCTGTGTCTGATTAAAATACCTGGCAAGGAGCATTTAGTTTTTTAATTCCTTCATATAGAAGCTATCACCTCTGAATTAAGTTTGGAAAAGCATCTGGCCACTGTAACACTCCATAAACAAGTCCTGATTTAGATATGGGCAAACCATACTCACTTTGTGTGTCTCTACGGCTAATAGAGGCAAATCTTTGGGCATGGCTTTCTCTTGATCTGGGTAAGCACTTGGCAATTCCAGCTGAGGACATATTTCTTGGGACTGCAGAAGTAGACTTGATATCCTAAGTGAGTCCTAGGACTTCCAGATATTTGGCTACCTTAGGAAATATCAATGAAAGGGAAGCAAAGGAGCACAAAAGAAGTCCTTGTTTTGAACTCCCAGTGAAGTTTGATTTCTGTCCAGTTCATTTTGGGTGAATGTTCTGGTTAGTTCTTATCTGATCTTTCCCAGTTGCCACTATTCCTGAGACAACCTGGATGGGATACAAGTGCTTGGAGTCCTGCAGACCTGCTGTGTCACCCCCACTGCTGCTGCTACCTGTACTGTCCAGAAGATATGAGTTTGTGCTGCACTCACATCATGGGACTGATGCACAAATATACTCTTCACTGCTTTAACAGGATTTTCTGATATGTCATTATCCATTTGGCTGATTTTCCCCTCTGCAGCTGATAGTAGTTTTTATACAAAGATTATAGAGTGAGTTTTCCTAGTCAGGAAGATGAGATTGTTCTGTAGTTGGGTCACATTTGTTTGATCCTCATTAATTCCTCTCGCCAGAAACAGTGACATCCTAGTGAAGAAAGACTGGAAACCTCACAGGCATAACTTTCCAGCGAGTTTGTATTCTGCTTGCTAGCACTTACCAATGCCCAGAAACAACTTTTGCATGAGGAAAGCACAAGGCAGCAACTATTTGCCCATGCAATTACTGTGATTGTCTACACAAATCAAGTGGGTTTGTATGCAAATGGCCAGTAAGCATCTAGTGGATGAAATGGCTTGAATTTCAATTTGCAATGAATAGTCGCATATGCAAACACATGTAAAAATGTGTATGTGTATTAATATCTGACAAATCATCAACCTCCCTTTCAAACAGTTTTTTGGCTTGTGTCAGTTAAAAACTCTTCGGTGTGCCATATGTAACCCCTTGCAAGTGAATAGTGGCTCTTCCAAAAGCAATGATTACTGTTAACTCCCAGTCACTATAACGCTTCCACATACGCTAGGAAGCTTATTCCCAATAATTAGTAATTAGCAGTAACTATTTTATGGAGCAGAAAAGAGTTGATTACATTTGTTTTATCAGCTGGTATAATAATAGAAAAAAGCTTGTTTCAGAGAGGGGAGAAAAAGGGACGATTTCAGAAAGTTGGCTCTCACTTGCCAGCCGTCCATCACTGAAACAACAGCTTCAGGGATCAGGAATTATTGATTTTAAGGGAATTAACTCTCAGCTACAGATAGTTCAGTTTCAGGGCATCATTTGTAAGCTGAGCTGTAGCCATAAACCAGCTGGCACAGGGGACCTGATCCAGAACTCCCTCAAATGATTTGGACAGCAATGTCAGGGACACCTTTGGGTTAACAAGTCCCCAGCTTGAGAGGAGTCTCAGTTCTCAGAGCACCTGGCACCAGGGAGAAACCCATTTACAGACAATTTCTTCAAGACAGAAGAAAAGTGGTTTCCGAAATGAGGAACAGGTTTCTTCCATGAAAGTGAGCTGTGAGGATTGCACCTGGCACACATCAATTCCTGCACAGCCTCTAGTGCCTTTCGAGCTAGCTGAGAAAGTACAACCAGGTAAACATAGTCTCTGCTGACACCAGACTCCCTTCTAATGCTCACCAAGTTAATTAATTTTTGCTCAATTTGATTTGACATTCAGATCAGTGATATGTTTATCCTTCTAATGGGCACTTCTCCCTATTCCTGGCTTCCTCTGAAAGCTTTAACAAATGACAGGGACTTTTTGGGGTGGGTAATGAGCCTTTAATTTTGTACTTATTTATTCATTAAACATCAGTAGTATCTGGAAAACAACAAATTGAAAGACTGTCAGTGTATTTAGTCTCTGTTCTTTAAAAAACACCTCTTACAGCCACAGGTCTATTATTGCCTTTGTGCCAGTTAGACCTAAGATATCTCAAGGATTACATTTGTTACTCTGCAACTAAGGCATATATCATCATAATGAGTCATACTGCTCTGAAAACCTCTGTGGCCTACTCAGTCCTTGGGCTTTCTGTGGGGACTTCAAACAATTATGCCGAGCAGCACTAGCTCTAAATGTCTTTGTGCAGACCTGAAATGAAACTCATTTCCCATTTTTGATTGGTGCCTGCACGTTTCTGTTACCAGGATCCCATGCTACATGCAAAGCTTGGACAAGGGGCTCTGGTTTCCACTCGAATCCTACGGAGTTCCCCATAGTATCAGTGCAGAAATGGATGTGGTTATTGATATCAAGCAGGACTGTGAGATGGAAGAGACAGAATGATTTAGCAATGGAGGTTGAGATGACAGAAAAAATGAAGAAGACGGCAAATAAGAGAGATGTAAGACAATGAAAGACACAGGAGAGAAAAGAGGGGAAGAGCTTGGTGGAAGGGATTAAGGAAATAGAGACCAGAGCCAACCCTCAAAAGCACCTTGTTCTGGTGACCGTCAGGACAGGACATTAGACAGGATGAGCCACTGCTAAGATCTAGTTGGACAATTCCTATGAACTGCAGGCAGGCAGCAACAGCTATCCCACAACTATAATTTTAGATCTGGTGATGTTAGCAAAAGTTGACAGACAGCTGGCTACCAGGCAGAGACATTCAGCAAGAAAGCTGACTGGGAAGTTATATTTTTTCCCCACAGATAATTTTTCACAAATAATACTGAACTGTACCATTTCCTTGGAAAAACTTATTCTGTCCTATATATGGGGAGGACTTAAAGGAACTCTATTTTATTTTATTAAACTGTTCTGTCCTAGAGCACTAATTCTGCTTTCCCAACCCAGGGTATGCCTTGTGCTCCCAGCTCGGCTGGGTTAGTGTTGCAAAGGGCTCGGAGCAGGGGCTCCAAAAGTGACAGGCTGAACAAAGGCCGCCAGCACAAGCTCCCACTTCATCCTCCTGCTCCTGATAAAGCAATAATTGCATTTGCTCAAGCGTTATCCAATGCTGCTTGTGATGATGTCTCTCCTGCATATTGCTAGTAACACAAGACTAGTAAGGTCCTCTTCCAGGGTGGACTCTAACAATGTGGGATCTGAGTGGGGGAGCATTAGGGCTGGGCAGGTTTTCACTTTCTGCTTGGATGATTTTGTTAGGCTTGAGTCTGGATGTGTAATGACTGAACATCTTTGTGCACCAGCCCACAGCTCTGCCTCTGACTGAGGCACCTTGCTCCTGGGAACGAGCACCTCATTCAGCTGTGTGTCTCTGCCCTGCTCTTCACTGTCCCCTTCCTGGTTTTGTTTATTCAGAAGCACTTTGTAAACCCCCCGATTTCTTGGTCTTCTCCTTTCTCTTTCCTTTCCTCCTTTCATTTTAGCCCTTTTCTATTTCTCTTACTCTCTTTTCTTTTCTTCTTACTCATTGGCTCCTCTGTTTCCTGAGTCCTACATCCTGCTTGCAAGAGACATTGCAAGAAGGACCTTGGGAGAGCACCCTCTCTCAGGACTTTCCTACAGCTTCCCAATACACTGGGTCTTCTGCAGGTCCCAGAAAAAAAGGGCTCGGTGGGGTCCCCCTTTCACACTACCATCCTAGTTGCCATGAATACTTGCAGACAGCAGCTTTGCAGTTTCTCCTACCTCCTTTCACTTCTTCTCTCTCTTTCTTTTTATTCTTGCTCTTCCCATTTTTTCACAGTTGCACACATGGTAGCCAGCAGAAGTGGGAACTGCTGGAGAGGCAGCAGGAGTGCGGAATTACTGGCACAGGTGAACAAACAAGTGAGTAGAGATGAAATTGAAAGAGGAGCAGGGCGGAGTCTCCTGGAGACATGCCGAGGTCCCAAACCAGCTCTTCCAGCACTACAGTCTGATGTTCTGCACAAGGCAAAGGTAAATCGGAGGGCCCCGTTCACTCCCAGCCTCCTTTATTCTTGCATTTCAAAGCACCTTCATTTTCCCAACTTTACTAGGCATTCCCCCACCATCATCAGCAGAAGTGGTTTCCTGCCTAATTCTTTCAACAATATTGCACTTTCAATGCTCTGTGTGCACATGTGTAAGAGTGTGTGTGCATGTGTGTGTGTGTACACACAGGTCTGACCCAAAGGGCTGATGCGCTTTCTGCTTTGTGTCCATTGAAACACTTTCCTACTGTGTAGCACAGCTTTTGGAGCGTTCTCAGCTAATCAGCTGATATACACTTCTGGTCTTAACCCTATAATTTTACCTAGTGGGTGGCTCAGGCATTGGCTGACAGTAATGGGAAGGAACATAACGTTGTGATTGTTTATTGTTCTGCAGAATGTCACAATTTACCTTTGGATGTGGGTCTGTGGGTACATTTTGTTCCCAATTTCTGTGGTGTGGTTCCTAGGGTCCATGACCATGATGCTTTTCATTCCCTGTACAGCATTTCCAAAGCAGAGTTGTTTTTGTTGGCTATTTTTGCTATTTTTATCTGCTGGACAGTGTATGTACCCTTTTTTCTTTGGAATACTTGTGATCCACTATATGCTTGGAGATTAACCGAGGACCTCTCAAGACTTGGAAAAGACACCGAAAGAAAATTTCTTAAAAGCTGGGAGAAGCTGGAGTTTTTTTCTCTGAAATTTCAGAACCCAACATTGAGCAGCGAGGGTGTGTTGCTGGGCTTTTCCAGTACCGGCACCTGCAGCTGTTGCAGCCCCAGGTACACCAGCAAAAGGCCACCTCAAGTGCTGGTGGGTCATGGTGATCCTTGGCCCTGGATGGTATTTAGTTCTGTCATTACCACCCTTGTAGCACCTGATCATTGTGTCTTGCTGCCCTCTTGCTGTTTCAATTCAGCTGGGGACAGCACTGCCTGATTTACCATTTGTTCATCAATAACAAATTCCTTTTTTTAGTTTAAAAGCCTGATTGTTTACTGCAGCATTTCACAATTTCCCTCATAATCGGGTTGCCTAGAAATTAGGCTGTGCATGCATAGCAGGAAGCCAAATGCATCTGCCCTGCTGTTACTACAAGAGCCCACCCACACAGCAGATAAGAGTCCCGACACATGTTCTGATGGGAAATAAATCCAGAAGATTTATCAAGAAGGGTTCATGGGGAGAGGGCTAAAGGCAAAGTCACTTGTAGAAGGAGAGGGTCTGTGGGTCCTTTTGGCCAAGCAGATCTGGCAGGTGAATGACAGTCGGTTCAGGGCTGTGTCCGCACACCGCAGCTTCCCTGCAGTCCCCCGCACAGAGCAGCCCTGATTTGAGCGTACAAGCAGTTGTTCACTTGGGAGTTAATATCAATGCAAAATTCATGATGGCAACTAGCTAGGAAATATTGACTTTTACAGCCCAGGCACTCTAGGCCTTTTACTGGGTAATAACTAGCCGCTAACCTCCAGTGATGCCTGTTTGCTCGCTGTCTTGGCCTCTCAGCTCCCAGCGCCTCACTCGCACTCTGACTTCATTTTGCTTTTGCAGCCTTTTGGCAGGATGCAGCAGGCCATGCAATGAGCACAGGCAAAGATGACCTGCCTTCAGCCTCACCATGAGCCTCACCACCCCATCTGGCCAGGTAACCGGCTTCTGGCCACGTAACTGGCTTCTTCCTGCAGTCTGGGTCTCTGTGAAAGATTTCATGAGGCTGGCAGCAGTGGGCAGGCCAGGCTGTAGGGTAAAGACACCACTGAGTTTCATGCTGACCTTTGCTTACACAAGAAAACAAGCAGGATTCTTCTTGCCCCGTGTTATTTCCAGACTATGTTGCACCATCATAACTGGTTCCTCTAGCATAGTGTGGGAAAACTCCTTCAAACACTGTGTTCAGCTCTTCAATGGCTTTGTCCCTGCTGCCTTCTTGCTGCTTCTCCCACACACATGGAGAGCTCCTTCAGTTGATGTCCAAGCACTGAAGTCTTCTCCATCACTCCCAAGGGACACCTCTTGGGCTGCACAATTTGACTTCTCATCAAGCATGGTATGTGTCTGTGTTTTGGTGGCAGCTCCTCCAGCCTTGGCAGTCTCTTTCTGTGCAGAAACTGAATTCTTTTGGGAGCCTTTTGGTGAAAAACCCTGCTCCATCCTCCACGCTCAGCCCACACAACACAGGACACAACCTTCCAGTGCATCAGATGATACCTCCTCCTGCAAGTACCACAGTGCCATGCGAGCTGCCTAAGTAAGCATCAGAAAAGCACATCTGTGCTCACCCAGTGTGGCACAAAGTAATAAAGGGGGGAAAAAGATGCAGTCTGAATATTATGCCTGAATATTCTATTATTACTATATCAGTGTGTCAAAATTGAAAGCAATATAAGATTTCTCAAGAGGGGCCATCCATAATGCATTGCAGAGCTGTGTGTAGGTGGTTTATGAAATGTATTTTATTCAAACCAGTATATACAACACTAACATTATTGAAAGAAATTGAAGGCCCAGTCTTCTCTCCTTAAAATATTCATCATTCATGTTATAGTTCTTTTACAAAAACTAAAGCCAAATGCATATTCAATTTTTTTTTCCCATTCAGACTTACCTGCTATTCATCGCTGGTGTCCAATGGAGATGAAATGTCCTCTTATTATTCCTGTATTAGCTTCTGACAGTTCAATTTCTCTGAGTGCTGTGTTTGAGACAACCCTTAACAAATAGTCACATAGGTAATTGCTCTGATCCAAATTTCTTGCCAAATCTTTTAGATCTGATGTAGATCGCAGGCAGTAGGACGTTGACACATTCTGATTTAGCCCTGGCAGCTGTCTCTGTGAGGCTTTTTCTTCTGATAAATATTATTACAATAGCTTTCAACATATGCACAGTTTCATTCTTTCCTTCCAAATAAGACCTTGCAAAGGTATTGTGCCAGAAATGCTCCACAACCTTGTTTCTGTCTTCATTTTGCATTCACAGAAATTATAAGGGTATCCAGTGGTTTAAAATTACTATTTCACTTCAGGTGACTTCTTGGAAGAGAGATCATCTCACCAGTTCATGTACCTTACCTCCACCCTGAACACCTAATGACACCTGTTCAAAATACATTGTAAGATGACTTAATCTCCCACCAGTTCAAACCTATCATTTACAGCATGCTTTTCCTGATGAGATTTAAGGGACTCATTTGACAAAGTTCCCTCTTGGAAATCTGTTTCTTGCTTTACCTGATTTTTGCCTCTCAAGCATATTTCTGCCCAAACTTCTTCACTAATTATTTCTGTTAAGAGCAGTGGTTTGAGGTGCTTGGCAGGATCATGAGTCTCCTGGGCAAAGCACAGTGTATTTAGACAGGAGAAGCTCTCTGCCTTTCACCAGTTTGCAGCCTGAAAAAGATAAAGAGTTTCAACAGGAGAGAAAGGGAACTTCACAATTTTAGAGAGGGGAAACCGAGGCAGGGATAGATTAGGGACCATGATTCTCAAATCATATTTAGAAGTCTAAGCTGTCTAATTATTTTTTTAGACGGTATCTAAATTATTTTCAGGATCTAGGACTCTGATGGGCCAGTTTTCCCAGCAAGCTTATAGGAGAGGTGCAGAGTGACACAGCTAGTCCTCAATTTTAATCACAGGCTCATTAACCCTGCTGCAGACTGCCATAATTTTGCTTTGTCCCCCTCAGTGGGATTTTGTGTTCCAGAAGATTTTGCCTGTGATGAGTTACTATTGATTTTTCCAGGCTGTCATTAATCTTTCAAGCACTTCTGAAATAAAAAAATCCTCTGGATTATAAACACATGTCTGTACCTTTGTACCACTGAAATCCAAGCTGAAAATGCTCTGTCTCCTATCTGACCCCTCTCCCTCACCTTTCCCTTTGCTAGCTGTACTTACGTCTATCAAACAAATGCTACAAACCTTATGGCAGCAAGAGCTTAATAACAGCGTCTCCAAACAGACAGAAAGACAAAAAGAGACACACTCCTGACCTGCCATAGCTCCCATTAGCCCATCCCTGGGTTTTGCATGGGAGTGGTGATCCACTGTGCCAAACTGAAAATGTCTTTAGTTCTAATGGGAAATTATAGGGAGCTGGGTAAGATGAAGAAAAAAACACTTTTCCACTGGGAACAATACTTATACAGATGTAGCACTTACTCTTGGTCTCTGCAAAGAGCAGCTAGTTCATGCCACAGAGCATGAATGAGGAAGGCCTCTCTGCTTTCAGAAAGGCAGTTCCTTTTCATATGCACAGTTGCAGCTAAGTTTTGCTGACAATTCTAAAGCCAGGAACTAGCTTGCCTTTCCTCCCTGTTCCAGCCTAATCACGAGTAGCAGAAATGTCTGTCTTGAATTGCAATGTAAATATTAAACTTACGTGTAAAGGCAATGCTTTAATGCAATGCAGACTGCATGCTGTGGTCTGAGCGCCAAGTGTCCATTGCATTCACACGCCAAAATAATGCCTGTACAACCAAAATGGTTTTCCCTTTGTGGTCGTCTTTCCCCAAGAATGATTTAGGGACTTCTTTAGACCTCTCTCCG
Source organism: Buteo buteo (assembly GCF_964188355.1). Taxonomy (NCBI): domain Eukaryota; kingdom Metazoa; phylum Chordata; class Aves; order Accipitriformes; family Accipitridae; genus Buteo; species Buteo buteo. Next base: position 66,404,973 of record NC_134172.1, read on the forward strand.
TTGTCCCTAGCACCGTGAAGCAGCAATGCCACACAATGCTGACTGGAGCTGTCCCAGCAGTTCTTCTTTCAGTCTGGCCATGAACCTGCTCTGGGAGAGCCCAAGACCAGATAATGGCCCTTTGGTGTGAGAAATGGAGTTTGTGATAGGAGGAAAATCACCTACTGGTCCATTAGCAGCTTCCAAGATTCCAGAGACCTAGAGAAGACTCTACATCAGCAACTCCTGAACATCACAGGGGATGGAACAAGTGCTATCCCGCCTTTCCCTGAAGAGAAGGACCAAACAGGCAGCAGCAGAGAAGCCAATCCCATAGCTCATTTTAGGTTTCATTGCCAGAAATGGCTCTAATTAAAGTGTACTGCAGCAACTGCTACTGGGATTGCTAAGGAGCAGCATGATATAGAAAAGTCCATTGATATGATCATACCACCCCAACTACAAACATCTTAACTGCAAAATGCACCTTCTGATGACCCACGGTAGCTTAACAAAGTAGCAAAAACAAATGCTATATGAGCTGGTTACAAAACTGTGGCAAAATTAAGGCCATCTCACCAGAAGACATTTGGCTGCCTCTGCAAAGCTAATTCTAGATAATACTGAAGGATCAGGCGCTTTTTTTCCTGTTGAAACTGGGCAATATAAAGAACGGCATGAAGGTGCAGCAGCGTGTCAGAATCCCTACCTACCATATGAGTCAAGACTGATTGCCCTTGTACTGGGTCTTCCCCACCATTTGGCATACAAGCATATTAAAGCACTTGTGTCACCAAGAATTGTCTAGTACAAGGGAATATTAGCAGTTACCTGTTTTTTTCTGAACTGGCTGCATGTGAACTTCTAAGCCCAATCCATTAGCAAAGTAAAATGTTAGCATAGCTAGCCCTTGAGAAAGCTAATTCATATAATTGCACATTTGCACAGGCAATGGGAGAAGACACCTGACAAGCAGTAGTTGTATTGTACAGCCTACAGCGGTGTGCTGGGCTATAGGATAACAGAAGAGAGTCATGAAATTATTATGGTTCCCAGCTGCTGTCAAGTTCTATTGTCACTTGAGTGGTGCTAGGCGTTATCAAACATGTCGAGTTACATCTGTCATTATTGTAGGGAAAAAAATGCAATTATTTGTAGAAAAAAAAACTATTTATGTGAATATAGTGTATTCTATCAATTTGTTCAACTACCAAAAAGCAGTGGGATACACAAAACCTGGTGGAGGTTTTGTTCTTTGGTTTTTTTCCCAGAAAAGCTATGTAATTTGGGGGTCTAAAAATACTTGGGAAAGTCTGCTCAGAGCTACACTAAGAGCTCATTTGTACAAGGGCAAATGTATCTTCTAAATCTGTCTGCCTGAAAGGAAGTAAAGCTTTAAAAAATAATTAAGATTTCCTACAAGCGCCTCATTCACAATAGAATTTCATAATATAGTTACATTAAGAGGAAATGAATGCCTCTCATTTGAGACTATTACCACAAATGAATTAAATGATCGGATACCTTTTGGAGACTGGATTTAAAATCTGGATTCAGCTCAGAAATGGAGTAGTTCCAAAATGCTCTGTTAGTGCAATGGCACATGAACAAGATGCGTAGTACCCAGATTCTGGTGCCCAGGTCAGAATGACCCCACTACATATTTAATGAGTATGTGCTGCACACAGCCTGCACCTCATTACCAGTGGCTTTTGGCAGGATGAAGTCAGTGACTTTATGGCAAAATAAAACAAATGAAAAGATGATATTTTGAAATTCATCTGAAATAACAAACTTGGAGTAGTCCCAATAGCGCCTATCCTGACCCTACTGAAATCAACAGAAGATGAGCACTAAGCAGATGTACTGGCCTGGATGTGCATGACCAGATCCATTGCTCTCTGGCTGTATGTCTTCACCAATAAGCTGTTCTGAAAAGCAGGTGGGTAAACAGTGTATTGAATCAGGCTATATCTGATTATCTTGGCTAAATATGTTTACTGAATTACACAACTGGCATAGTGTTGGTAGTCTAGCTGATATGAATTACTCCATATTTAATAAGAATATTTTGCTTTTCCTCTGAGGATTTTAAAGCTCCATTGTTAGGGGACCCTTCTTTTTACTTAATCTTGAATATCAAGCCTGCCTGCCTCTCAGCAAGCCAAACCCTTATCCAGGGAAAGGTAAGGATTGCTCTCAAGTATAAACCAACCCTTTTACTGATGTAGAGACAAACCCTTGGTTAGTCCAAAGGACTATTCAGGGACCCCCCACAAGAGACACTCAAACATCCTCTTAGGGTGGTATTGAGTGTATCAGAGCATAGTCGTACAAATTAGCACTCTTTAGCTCTATCAACAGTCCAGGCAGTAACTAAAATGACTCTTTAAGCTTTTAAACTCATCTTTTGTGCCTTCTGTGCAGCATAATGCAGAGAACCTCCAGGTGAGAGGGAGCTGCCCACCTATCTCTTTCCCACGTCAAGACTATCTTTTTCCTTTAGCCTCAGGATGGACAGAGACTCACAGAGCTAGGCTGTAGTTGGGGGTGAACTCCTGTGAGCCTGGATTTCACTTGGCCACTGGCTTCACCTCACCCCGCCATCCTGCATGCGTGCCCGGACCAGGCTGAACAAGCTGTGCTTGGCATGGGGAGAAAGGGAAGTCATGTGGCTGTGCTTAGAGCTGAGGGAGAGGGAGGCAAGGAGTGGAAAACAGGTAGTGTGATACAAAGGAAACGCGCTCAGGACCTCACAAACTGCATCAGAGGTCTTGCCCTGTGTTTGGGCTTGTATCCCACACTGACTGCAGGTAGGACTTGGCTTGTTTTCTCAGCTAATCCCCTAGTTTCTAGCATGGGATCCACTCAAGTCTACTCTCTTTTTGCAGCTGTGTGAGCTCACTGTTTCCTCTAATAAGTCACTGCAGAGCCAGTGTTGAAGGCAGTCCCAGAGGGCTGCAACTTGGCTTCTAGAGAGAAAAGCTGCTGCTCTGGAAGAGCAACCCACCCTTGTGACACTGGCTGACCTGCTCTCCTCTCTGCCCAGCCCAACCCAGAGGGCTGCAGGCTGGCCAGTCCATATTGCTGCCATGAAGAGCAGGGAGTCTCTTTTTCTCTTCAGATGAATGGATAAATAAAAATCAGGAACAGGAATACGAGCCTTAAGTGATAGGAATGCTGTTGTTTTCCAGCGGGACACTTCCTGCTCTCAGCAATAGGAGCACTTGCTGTGCACATCATTAGTGCAACAGGAAACCCATATTCCCCAAGCTCTCATTCCCATCTGCGCCCCCAGTCCATCTCTACTTTGCGATGGCACAGCTGGGCGCCCTCTTTGCTGGAAGAAGTGGACTGAGGGTTTCCTAATTGATCTCCTTGTACTGCATGCTAGAGCCTGCTCCAAGTAACATGGCATTTCTGGTGTGTAAGGTGGGCAAAGTTGGAACTCGATTTGTTCAGAAGAACATTTGAGTTTGTAACAGTAGCTAGGTTGTTTTGCAATAAATTCTTTGAGCTTAAAAAATAATACCAAGAATAAATACCTTCTTATGCACTTCCCCTATGTGTTTAACCCATCAACACAAGGATTTATAACCTTCTTAACAATTAATATCCATTCTCCTTGCAGTAACTTCTCATTATAGTGGGCTTTTGCCTTCACACCTGAATATTTTTTAAATAGCATTTGCTGGGTGCACTATGATTTCCTGATAAAAGACTTTAAGTCTGAATCTTGTCACTAATTCTGCAAGGTGATCACTGTATTTCAGCCACATGCTTTGATATTATCATTAAATGTACAAAAAGGATGCTAATTCCTTAGCTGTATCTGCTCAACACACAGAGGAAAGGCTTTCAAACAAAGGCCAAATGAATAAATAAAATACAGGTTGACATGGAGACCAGTTTATTAGCTTCTCAGTAAGTACATCTGTAAATAAATGTGTCTCGTGTTTTCTCAATATTTGAAACAAGATGATACAGAGAAGGGCACACAGCCTTCAGCCCTGTGAGGCTTGACTGTTGCATAGTCATAAAATAAATGTCTAGCTGTTGCTTTTCACTTCAAGTATCAGCTGTGTGGAAAGGTACATAAGGGCCTACAATCAGTTGTTTAATCAGCTTTAAATAATAAAATAAAAAAACCCACAGACATTGAGACAACCTACTTGTGCGTAACTGATATGCTTGATTTGTGAGAATTATGGGGAGTAATCATATTACCATTTCCATTAGATTTTTCTCTTCCACAATTTTTATAACTCAAGTGATTCGTCTAGTAGATGAATATACAGACACAGACGAATACTTCAGAATGGTTTGTGGAGCTGTTTATGTTTAATTTGTCACATTACAAGTTCATCTCACCTAATTTTCCAAGAGCTGAAGTTGTTATTACAAACACAAGGACATAAAGAATGTCAGTGCCATGGAGTAGACGAGGGAAGAAGAAAGTAGGCGTGGGAAAAGGAGGGTAAGAAACAGCAGTGTATGCAGTACCCACTGCAGAAAGGGTGCAGCGTGAGAGGAAATAAAAAGGAAGAATCATGCTGAAAGAGAGGGTTTAGGCATTTCACAGATGATACTTGTAAATTGAGAAGGATCTGGCATAGATGAGCTAATGAGAGCAGACAAGCGCCTCGCTCAGGAGTCCAGCTGGTCAGGGGAACCCAAAGCTGCCTCAACTGTCAAGGCTTGAGGGTCACATTGTAAGTCATTGGAAAGATCAGTTCCCCAGACTGACAACAAAACCGGTGCTCTTGTTCAGGACCTTTAAAGTTGAAGCTGGTGATGATCCCTTGCACCTCAGAGAGGGATGAAGATCAACAACTGGAAACAAACAGTCACAACGCTTTCATTATCTTTTGTGTGAAAAATTCCTAGAGCATTATTAATTTCTGATGATACTTGCAATCAGTAGAACTCATTCATTTTTTAAGTTTCGCTTATTTGCAGTGAATGGATCTGTTTCTCAGCTGGGTAGCTGCATTCATTTTGCAATAATGGTGTTTGTTTGACATCTGAGAAATTAACAATGCAAATGCCTCCATGTCTTCATAGCACATTTAAAATAAAATATCTTCTCATACTGAATTGATGGCATGACTGTAAAAAGGGCTCCATAATAGTCGAAACATTTTTCAAAACCCATTATACTGTTAGGCACTTGGACGTGATGGGATTGTCTCTTGGGGCCCAGCTCTACCCGCACTGTCCAAAAAAACCCCCCCAAACCCTCAAAAACCCTGGGAATCACTGTGCAACTCTGTGCTGTGGTTTTATTCCTTCTCCCACAGCCACCTGCTGTTAGGGGCAGCCCATGTCTCTCCCAGCTGTCCCTCTCTGCCTCCTCCATTGGGCAGACTGCAGTGATGGATGCAAGCCCATGTCTCTTCACTCCTGGGCAGCATTAACAGCTTCACCTCTCTCCTAAAGGTGATGATGTCAGGTAGCAGATATCCCCAGAGGACCCCTGGACACCCTAAGACTGGGCACGTTAATTGAGAATCTGGCAGTGTTAGACTTTATAATTCAGATTCAAGAGGTGTACTAACAATAAATGTGGTGGGGTTTACCCTTACGTTTACAATTAAAAGTCTGGAAATGTTTAACAAATACTAAAAGTTGAAAAGAGAAGAAGAATAAAAAGTAAACTGCAGGCACTATGCTTACAAAAAAATCTCATTATTTTTAAGCAAATTTTTTTTTAGGCAGGGGGAGGCTGAATGTAGTCTGCTGGTACACAGAAATAATAGTGCATTACTTTCCTGCCCTGGCTGACAGGAAGACCCACAATGATTCATACTGTACAGTTTTCTGTTGACCTCCTGTTTCTACAACCCATTTATGCCTACTCATTTCTGTATTTTCTTTGGTTCATGACCACGAGGAAAGCCCTTTGTTTACAAGTCATTGATAAATTGTCATTTACAGGAGGCAATAACTTCCTTAAAAATTTGCATAATGTTTTTACTGGTCATTTAGGGCTGTTGCATATTATATTAAACCTTAAATGGCAGGGGTTTATTATGCATTAAGCTTCAAATAGTATTACGAATCCACCAGCCTCACTGGAATATTTTCTATTTCCTGAAATTTAATTGTGTCGCAAGCCAAGGCAGCTCATAAGCTTCAATAAGTCTCATTACTAAATTGGGATGTTGAACTGGCTATTTCAGTTCACTTACATTAAATAAAATGGACACATCATATTGCCAGCAGGCCTGCAAGGACCGAGGTCATGAGAAAGAGCTTCAAAGACAGACTGAGGAGCAGCCCAGCTTGAAGAGCGCTTTAAAACCCGGCTTCAGATCTTCCCTCTGCCTCACAAACTCTGGCATTGGGAGCAATGCATGTATATATCTGTAGACATATAGAATAAGGGCGTAGCCTCCAGAAACATCGGATTTCCTCCAGGAGGTTCCCTTAGGGCAGAGGCATATAACCAGCTGTAGAACGGTGCTAGGGCTGGCACAAGAACATCTGCTGTCTGCACGAGTAGGGGAAAAGAGGACTTTGGGAAACTGCTCCTTCTTTTCTGGGAATGTGGGTCACTGGGGCTAGTAAATCAAGTGAGGACACCACTAATTGCGATGTTGCCTGAGATCTACTTCAGGAGCCATTAAGTCAATGGCTTTGAGTTAGAGCCCAAGGTCAGGTTTAGCTTAAGTTTGCCTGGCAGTGTGATTTGTACTCATAGAAGTAACTGGCCTCAGTAACAAGTGTTCAACTGTCATGGACCAGCTCACTGCTTAAATTAACTTGCTCAGTTGGACTTTCAAATAAAGCTGTTTTAAGAATGCAGTGTACCATAGAAAGCAATTTGTTTCTTTAAGATTTAGTACCAAATGCCTAGGTTGATTTTGATTCTAGAGAAGGCAGCAACTGGTAAAGTGGGTAATTTGAAACTTAATGCATTTCTCCTCCCTAAGATCTGAACACATTAAAATTAGGTGCAAAGTGCTTCTAATTTGTCAATCATTCCTCGTGTAATTTTATTCCTCCAAGAAAATTGCCTGGAAGAGTGTTTCCTTTTTCCTTCATCTCCTTTCACCGCACTGTTCATTTGACTTGATCCCAGTTCAGGCAGGCGAGCAACACCCCCGCACCCACCTTCACGTCGTCTCCCATCGTGCCAGCTGCTGCCTCCAGATGACATCTTTCTCTTGCCATCTGCAGAATAGCTGTGTAGACAGGGTAAAGATAAAAGGACAACTGAATGAGCCTTCCATCCAAAAGAAAAACTCTGATTCATAGCTACAGTTGAAATAGCCTTAAGCAGAGGAAGGAGTGGAAGTATCCCAACAATTCTGAGAAAAATGGTTCTGCTGATGTTTCCCATAGAGCCTGTTAAGTGCCAGAAATGTCATGAGGCAACCTTTTCTTGTGAAGTTTCCACCTCGTGTCTATAGCAAAGAAAGTTCAGATAGGTTTCTGATTTAGAGCCATCAAAAGTACATGCAGCGCAACATAAAACCAAGCAAAACACATCAGGTTTTAGAGTTTGTCAAAAATGCTTACATTTACATCAATTTCACAGAGCAGTTTGGAAAGGTTCATAAAATCTGAGCCCAACTCTCAGGGCTGCATTTCATGCAAGCTGTGCAGAGAGATACAGAAAGTTATCTGCTTGCTTCAAAACGAGTTCATGTCAAACAAAACCAGAAGGCTGGATGAAGCTCAGTCATGTCAAGCTACACTGGGAAAATCTGTGCTAAGCAACCCTGCTTTCCAGGTCTGCTCCAGATTTAACAAACAAACGTAAGGAGTGTTTAACTGATCCACCCTCTGGAATTGCAAGAGATCAGCCTACTAGTAACGTGTAATTGTGCGAGAATGTATTTATCTATGGCTCAATCATAAATTCTGCTCAGAATTTAAATGTACCAGTGTTATTTACAATTCGAGACCTCTAAGCCAAGCACGAACTACTTTGATGCTTTGATAGCAGCTGTCTTTTCTCAAATGCAGGGGCCCTGGCTTTGTTGTAGTACATTGATTTCTCTCTGAGAGGGGCCAATATCAGCTCAGGGTAAAAACACCCTGGTCTGCTACTATAACAACATGTGTGCAATGCTACAAATGGAGGGATGCAAAAAAATGGAGATGGAAGAGCAAGAGAAATTCCTTCTGGGAATTTTATTCTTTTTATATTCCATTATAGCCTGAGCTTAGGGTACTCTGATGAGTGCATATGTAATATGCAGTGCAAGAATCACCCCTAAAATTCAGCACCAGTTTTGGCTCCTTGACATCGGGGGGAAGGGAGGAGGGCTGCGGGTGTCGTCGGATCATTACACTTCACTTGAAGCAGCATTTCTTCTCATAAATTTAGCTGCCATCAATGCCCCTGAGTGACCTCAAGTTTCTTGTGTTATAAGATAGGCAAAAAAAAGACTCTAATCAGTTAGTGCCACACTCTTCACACTTAATCCCTGCCCCAGAGAGGTCCTGCCTGCTCCCTGCCCATGGCAGGTGGATGATGAACATGGAGGTGTACTAAGCAGCTTGCTATGTGGCACCAGGAATACTGTTTACTCATAAAATAACAAGTGGTTTTTTTAAGAACAGAAGTAGAAGAGATGTCGTGATGTTGGATCACTAGAATCCTGAACCAATTGTCCTAATTCTCCTTCTCAGGAGCTGGTTGCTTCCTACATAAGCCAGCATTTATCAAGCAAATGCAGCCTTTCAGCTTGGTAAAGGCTGCCACAGAAGGGCAAATTTGATTCTCCCCTTTCCCTCTTACGCCCTCTACCATTCATTTGGGGAAAGACAGGTCCCTCGAGGGAATTCCTCGCAGTTGCTGCCCATCCATAGCCTGTCGGCATAAACAAGCCTTGACTACTGCACACACCACAAAACCAACAAACCTCCAGAGGTACAAGCCACACTCCATCATGCCTCATGCATCATCATCAGAAGCCATTTCTGCAGCAGGAAGAAAAACATAGCTTGGTTTTCAGACATTGGATTTACACTGCAGCTCTGGCAGAGAAGGGAAAAGAGAGAGAGAGGGGAGAAAAAAAAATCGAGTTTTGATTTTTAAAATGAGCAAATTGATGTGGAAGTCACAGATGGTGAATAAATATGGGGCACAGAACTGTCATTTGGCAGCCAATTCTCCTGACCAATTTAAGACGGATATGCTGTTATCTAGTTTGGTTCAGGGAAAATATATTCTGGGCAGCAGTTAGCCATTTAAGAGGCCTCATTGTTTCATAAAATATATTTGGGTTTGATACAAACACAATTAATTCAGCTTTCTAATATTGTGTTTGAACCAAACCCAAAATCTGTGTTGTGAACATTTATTCTTTTATGTCATTTATTGGTTCCAGGTTCTTTTCTGAAGGCTTAGATTTAAAAAGGGTTTTGCAACAAAGAAAGAACATTTGGGGTGACTTCAGCTGGTGCAGCAAACTCCATTCTTATGCACTGTTTTGAGATGTGCCTCCAAATTATCTGACAAATGATATGTTCCAAATTAAGTCCCTCATTACCCATGCTTTTCTATTGCTAAGTGCTGCACAGTATTCTTCATTATTATACCACTGCATTCCGGGGACTTATTAGGCTTTGCTTGTTGGGTCTAGCAATGGAAGAAAAAGGATTTGCATCAGGCATAGCACAGCCAGCAGTTCTGCCAGCTGAGTCACTGTGCAACTGCATTTAAACTCTCACATTTTGTGAAACACCATCAAGATCTCCAGCCCTCCTGATCTAGAGGCTTCGTTTCTCGCAGCTGTCCACACAGATCTCCTTGGGTTTGTCTAGATAATTTGTGCTTTGAATGCTGAAAAACAAAGGACATGGCAAATTAGTTGAAGTGCAAAACAGTTTTCCAGGTGAAGAAGTAGCTTGTTGTCCCCTATCTCATCCTGCTTAGTGCTGCAGTGGCGTAAGGACCTGTTTGGCGGGAAAGTCTGGGCACGCAGCAGGTCTTGCTCTGCACCCAGGTGACTGCAATCCCTGTTAGCCAGTGCCATGAAGCCCATCATCTGTTACTACTGAGTGCAGCTTCTGTGCAATCCAGAAGGCACTGGCCACCGCAAATAAGCACTGGTCCTCCACCTGCAAATCAATCCTGCCTTTCCTTCCCAGAAATGTTTCTTAGTCAATATCTTCTGTAAAATCCTGTTTTCCAACACACAGCACACAAAACTTTCCGTGGTTCTGAGTTAGACCAGGTTCAGCATCAAACTTCTCTGAGTTCAGTTGTCAATTACTGACACTACAGATGACAGAGGGGAAAAAAATCAATTCTCCACTTAGACATCAGTCCCCTCCTCCACATCTGTGTAACTTTAGGGAGAGAAAGGAGTTGGGCACAAATATTTCAAGACTATGCTTGGGCTTCCCATTCAGGTTAGGGAACCTACGGCATAAAGCTCTGCTGCAGATCCCTCTCTGTAACCAAAGTGAACTGAGATTTTTAAAACAGATGAACAAAGCCTATTCTGCCATACATTATCTCTCATCTGGTGGTAAATCAGGACTGTTCATATCATCTCTGACTTGCAAAACACATCCCTCCATCCCAGACATAAATGCTAATTAGTGAGATTTCTGCTTCAAATTAGTGACGCCAAAGCACTTTGAGATCCACACATGAAAAGAGACACAGAGGCCAAAGTGTTACTGTTCTCTTTCGTCACAGTGTTTGAAATAGATATCCTTTAATAGCTCTGTTTTCTCCTAACAGGCAGTATGGTAAATGAGCCCTGGTGCCCAGCCTTTTGCAGAAACACAAGAAACCATGAGCAGAGCTCTTTGAAGCTCCTCCACAATTACAGTCCTGTGCTGGGGAGAGGGAGTGGGTGTTAACAAGTTTCAAAATATACGTATGAACCACAGAGATTAGGACTTTCAGAAAAGCCTTCGGTGAGAATGCTTGTCAAGTCTAAGATACATATGTAGTTATTCACTATCTCCAGAAATGAAAGTAACTTCTGATGGTATCTTCTCTACTCACCACGTTACCATGTCAATGATAAAAAGACCAGTCAAGCTTCCTGGCTTTGGAACAAATGCAATTATTAATATTTGTCTGGTTTTCCCTCCCTTAGACGGGTGTCTGTATGAAGGAGAGCTTGAGGAAGGCAGGCATCTGAGGAGACAAGGAGAACAGTGCAGGAGTACCAGTGCTGTCAGTTACACCATGCTCTGCATTAATGCAACTGCAGTGAGAAAAGGCGTCTCCTGCTCCTCAGATTCCCTGTTGTAGGTGATAAGGGGAACATGCTGTGCTCTGTGCCAGCAGCATCTTTCACAGGACAGGCTATTATCATGGCTACAGGGATGGAGCCAGGAGAGAGAAGAACAGAGCACTCCACCTCATTGAGTGCTTGGCCTTGAAATGCACGGCACCAAACACCTTCTGAGGTTGCATCAACCCACACAGGTGAGGCATGTTTGTACCTCTCCTTACTAACAGGTTTTCTGAAGCTTATTGCATTCACAAAATACCTCAGGAAGCCATGTCAGGGAAGTGCTATTGTGTCAGGTGGTGTTAATCATCTCTGCGTGATCTAGAAAGGTGGGGGATGCTGCACACAATAGAAAGGAGACGGTGAGATGTATATCATGCTGCTTTGACAATGCAAGGTGCAAAAAGTGCCCTCTGCAATAAAGAAATAATAGTAGTTAGCATTAATTGCAGGTTTTGAACTAGGGGATCCTGCTGGTTTATACACATATGGTAAGCATCTTCTCTACTTTGTGGATGGAGAAAGGAAAACATGAAAGGGGAAGAGTTGCCTGCAAAGGCACACCGGGATGGATAAAAGTGAAAGTAAAAAAATAACTTTTTGAAAGTACAATCAGATTTTCAAACCATAAATACTTTTTGTTTTAAAAACAAAAAAGTCTATTTAGATTCCAAGATTAAATGTTGACTCTGTAAACTTATAACCTATTACACATTATAAACTAAAAATGCTCTATCTGGATGTTGCATGCTTGTCACTGCAGATAAGAGGAGGTCAAACCAATAACCTGTCTCACCCAAAACTGATGTTCCCAAAAGTGCATAAACTCATGGTCGCTTCTGCAGGAACTAAAGGACTATTTTTCTTTATTTCAGCTTATTCAACTACTATAGTACTGTGACCAGCCAACTCAGAAAGTCAAAAAGTCAGGATCTGTTCAATTCAAGAGCATAAATTAAGGATGAGAGAAAGAGATCTATCTTTTCTAAAACCACACTATAAGATGACCATAAATACTGCCCTCATTCATCGTCTTTTACACTCAACTCTTTGATGCACTGTTATTTAATGAATAAGACACATGAGCAAAATACTACCTCTTAAGTCCAGCTTCCCATCAATTCCCATGTGCGAAGGTGATTCTCCACTGGTAAAAAAGTATGTCATCCACCTTTTTTACGGTTACAAAATGTAAAAATGAAGAATTGATTAACATATGGTTAAACAACATACTTGTTTAAATCACTTTGTCTAGGTATAGGACACTCTTCTAGCTAGCAGAAAACAGAAAGGCCATCTTGAATATCAGTCATCTGTTTACTAATTATGTATCAAAATTTTCAAGGTTTTTCCATGAAAAAAAAATAATTAATAGTATATCTACACTGTAAGTTGTTCATCCATCCAGGCTTGAAATTTTTCTCTGAATACCTTCATATCCGCATTGGAAATCCTAAATTCCTAAGCTGCATGTGGCTCACACTGCTCCTGTCCTGCCTACGTGAGCATCTCCATTAATTCCTGCCCCCATCCCATTGCAGGGCAGTCACTGCTCAGCACCATGCAACACAGCTCAGACACGCACCCGCCTGCTCCAGCAGTCCTGCCAAACCCCTTCCTGCACTTTCCAGGTCTTTGGAGCACTCTCTCTTTTAGTCCTCTGCTCAGCAGAAGCCAAGAGGTACTTAATACCACCCCATTTGGCACCTTCACTCTGGGCTGCCTATTTCAGGCTGCCAATACAAGCGCAGCAGCTCCAAACTGCCCAGCCATGCCAAGAATTCACTCCCTTGCATGCAGCTCACCAGCCAGAGGCAAATACATGAACTTTAGAGATTATCTAGAGGGAATATTCCAGGAATTTAGATTTTAGCCACAGCAGTAGGACCATACATCATTAAAGCTGCCTCTCCTGCCAATGCAAAAAGCAAACATCGATGATTTAAATCACGGTTCCCTGGTGGCTCATTTAAATCACTTGGATGGAAATCAGTCCACCTTGTCACTGTGGAAGAAGTAGAAATGGAAGTTGTGGATTCATGACTCCCAGGTCAATGCTCTGCATTGGACGTGGACCAGGTGACAATAAATCCTGCAAGGCACAGTATATAATAAGCAGTTTTATGAGGTGTGGCACTGATGAAACCTGGTTCATACAGTTGTGTGTGTCGTGTTTGGAGTTTCTGTTGACTGTGAAGTGTGACCATTGAACAAAGCTTTCCCTGCAGTCATGATATGCAACATTGTGCTCTTTGGTGTCTTATGAGGGTTAAGCTCATGAATCAGCCTTTCTTTCTGTGAGCACTTTCATGGAGTCTTTCTCTCTTTTTTTCTTTCTTTACCTGCCAGCCTATTTTTGGGAAACCTGCACAAGACACAAGGGTGGTATTTGCATTTGTTGTAAAGCTGGTACCTTGTACATGGAGTCACACTCAGAGCCACGTAGCATAGGGCGAGGAGCCTTGAAAGCATGTCTGATGGCACCTTCCCAGGAGCAGCTCAAGCTGGACACATGCAGGCCTGGCCCCATGTGCCCAGACACATCTCAGGATGCTCTGTGCAGCCTGTGAGATGCAGGACCCAAAACAGGCACCTGGCCCCCATCACTGAAGCACTGTGCAGGGCAGATGCATCGGCAGAGGTGGTCTCTGCCACAGGAAATCTGTGACTGGAGAAGCCTAAGGAAGATTGGCAAAGGGAAGAAATGCTCCTGTCTTTCTACAAGTGAGCAACCGATGCAGACAAAAACCCCACCTCTTTCCACACAAAGTCAGACCAAATCCTCATTTCCCTCAAGAAAGTGGAGCTCTGCCAGCTCACTGGCACACAGACATGTTTAAATTGGTTTGAATTTTCACAGCTGTACGATAACCAACAAGCAGCAGAACCTGCCATGTAACAGAGATGCATTGCTCCACATTTTTCTGCCTGTTTGATTTTTTGAAAGTGGCAGATTTTGTTGCTTGTGTTATCTGTAGAAAGAGACAACATTTAATATGAAAAGAGGTATCAGAATCCAGCCCCAGCTGAATATTTTGTGTGCAGGCAGCTGCCCACATTTTGACAAACTTGTTTGACACTTTCAGCACTAGAGAGGCGTTCGAGAGGTGACAGCTGATTTTGGTCTCGGTGGCATTGCATTCTGATCGCTGACACTCACAAGTGCTGTTAAGAAATCTTCCCAGCTTATGAACAAATAAATAAAAAACAGAAGGAAAGAAAATAGAAAGATAGAAGTAATGTCACATCACTGCTCTCTCCAGCACAGGTTTATAAGGGAGCGAGAATGAGAAAAGGACATAGACTTAAGTCCCACTGGCTCTTTTGGCTGCTAAGTTGCCTCATCCTCTGTTTTGTGATGCTGCTGTGGCTGGCTCTTTATTGACTAGGGCTACAACAACATTTAGGCGTCTCCCACACTATATAAAAAGCTGATGTAATCTGCACACCATAAAGAGGAGAAAACCTCCACTTAAAAAACAGTATCCTCAGTTGACAAAAAAGATTTACCTTGGCAAGCCTACAGAAGGCTCCGAAGGAACTATCAAGAGATAGCACAGACAGGCAGGTCCTATAATAAGAATGTGCTTTGTCTGCAGATACACTTAAGTGGCTCAGCTTCTTATGAACTGATTTCAACCTCTACTTTTTAAAGTAATAACAGCTCATTAATGAGGATTTTACTTCCTATTAGGGGATACAGCTGGCTCTATTTAGAGAGTCTTCAACACATGCTGCCTGCCTTTGTTCCATTCGATGCTTTTTTCTCTCAAATCTTTTCCAGTGGTCAAAGGCAAAAACATTATTCCTATTTGCATTATAGCAAGGGCAGTGATACTATACTTCTTTCAAAAGACCCTTTTACAGGTATCCATCTGATATTCTACTGATTTAAAACAGAGAAAGAAGCCCAGCAGCTGGCAAATGCCCAAGAGCTGATAGGTCACAGCACAGGGAAGGGCTTGAGCAAATAGCTGGTGCCCTGTCTAAGTGTGATGGGGTCTGCACTTAAGTTTCTTCTATTCTGCTCCAGTGGCAGAAAAGCCCACCAGCCCTCCCAGTGCCCTGTCCTGAGCTTCAAGAGCTGCCATCTCTCCCCAGGATGCTGAGCCCCGGTTGGGTTGGATATGGAAGGGTATATCTTTTACAGAACTAGTCTTGTTCAACTCATGCAGCTTCCAGACCCTAAATGACTGACCAACAGCAAAGTCAGTGCACTTATCTCATATCTCTAAGATGCAGGGAAGGGCCTGAGTGTGCACATGCCTTCTCCCACTTTCCTGGTAAACAGTCCCCTTCACCTCTGTATCCAGCATCATTATAAGTGATCAATAAAGAAATAAGAGATGAAAAAACATTATGGAAAAAAATGGTGGGTAGTGAGCAGGCTGGATATGAACAAGAGCAAGAGAAAACATGATAAATTCATGCCGAGACTTCTGAAGATGGGGATAAGAGGGTAAAACAGAGAAGTCTGCAGAAGGATATGAATATAATTGGGATATGGTTGGAGCCACGAGATCTGTTAAATTGAATTTCTGTTTGGTGTAACATCCCTTGTATATGTTAATCGGTATGTGCTCTAGCAGCCTGATTTAGTGTTATTATCAAAAAGGGTTCCTCGGCTGCCTTTGTCAAAGGAAGATTACAAATTATTCCAGATAAGTAATGGAACTAAAGACCTTTAAAACTAATTGGCCATTGCGCAATCCTGTTAATATCCTTTCTTGTCTAACAAAAACTGAGAAGGCAATTAAGGGCAAATACCAAAAAATCTGTACCTGGTCTCTTGCATGAAAATATGACTTATACACCCCTGGCTTTTCCTATCAAGTGAAAAAAAGATGGCAAATGATCATCCATCAACAGCCAATATGGCCAAGAAAACTCTAGCTACATATTAAAGCCTGAGTTGGTGGTTTAAGAACCACCGTCTCCTAGGCTTGCTACAGAAAACAGGAATTTCCATAGGGTCTCCATATTAAATAAGGAGCCCTGGTATTTATTGAGCTTTGACAAGCCTGAGCTGTAGTATCCTTTGAGATACAGCTGCTTACTGACAGTTCTGAAAGGATTGCTCCTGCCCAGCAGAATCTTGGCGAGACATGAAATGGGTTAGCAGGACCCGGCTGTGCAAACCTGCAACATCCTGGTGACAGCTGCTCAGGCTCCATCAGAAAAGGCAAAAACAGACCTTGGAAAGTGCTCTAAGGCCTCCTGGATCTCCCAGTCATCTTTAATCAATCAGGTCCCAGCTGCTGCTTGATGTTACTATTAATAATCACCATCGTAATCAGTTGGTGTTGTTTGCATGATATTGTCTCTGCATACATCCTTTCCCCAGTGCTAAATGCCCTCAATGTTGCTTTAAAACAAAAGAAAACAGGAAAACAAATGAAAGTGCAAGTCATTAGCAGGTGGGATCTGAGGGAACCAGCCCACCACTGCTGTTGAAATGTGGCAGGAGGTGATGAGCAAACGCTGCTCCAGCTGATGGGGGCACAGGCAAGAGCCATCAGGCAAATCCCTCCAGAGAAAAACAGCCCTTCACAGGACACCAAAGGAATTTGCTCAGCCTAATGCTCAGTTTTACTGTGCCATTAATTCATAACACCATTTTCTGAGGCAGGTCCTTGATCTTGACAAACTTTATCCCCTCTTTTACCTTAGCGTGTTACCTCCTTTGTTCATTTGTCTGACTACCTTAATCTCTCCTAGATGACTTGCATCAGTTGTTAGATCTCTGCTTTATTTAATCCTGTGTTTCATGTTCACTTGCTCAGTTAAAAGTGGGATAGAGTCAGCCTAACAATTAGGAGTTCAGGAGAAGATACCCCTTTGACCTCATTGCCAAGCTCCATCCCCCAGCCACGAGCACCTTCCTGCACCACTTTCCCAAGCATGAGGTTTTGAATTCATGTTTGTCAAATTCATGAACCAACTTTGGGCTGCACCCTCATGGACCACATGGACGCAGCAGTAATTCACAGGTCTATACGTATATACAGACATAAGAGGAGGTGTGCAGCTTTGGGATTCACATCCTGCACCAAAGGCTGGCTGTCCCCTGTGTCATGGGGGGCTGCCGGGAAGGAAAGGTGATGGCTCAAGGACATCACCCCGTGAGCCGGCTTTGGCCACAGAGGGCCCTGACGGACCACCTGACTCTAGCTGGCAGAAATCAGTTGCAAGTATACAGACTTCTCATTTTGTAAATGAGATAAGGCAAGATTAAAAGAATTAAGCTAATACCTCTGTTAGGTCTTTAAAGTTGCATAATACGGCATGCTTTTTTATTTTATGCTCCCAAGCCACAGCAGTCTCCTCCTGAGTCCGAAGCTTTTGCATTTCATCTGAAGTGCTGTGTTTGCCTGATTGATAGCCTGGCTATAACTTCGCCTGCGGGAAGACATGTCTGCAATGTTATGGCAAGATCTCTGTGAGATTGTTATACTAAACAAAGCCTTGAAGATCTGTTTCTTCCTAAAACATGTGACAGAATTGGTCCTGGGATCCCAAAGAACTAAGAGCTGGGGGAGGGAAAGATCAAAAAAAGCCAAGTGCTGAGGAAAGTACTTTCTCCTGGGGGGGGGGGGGGGGCTGTGAAGTGAAGCATTCAGGACAGATGTCCAGTGGGAATTGCAGCCAGCTGAAATTTGCCTGCACCCAGAGGATCTCTGGTCCCTGCAGCACCTGAGAGCATTGCAGCATTGGCCACAACCTCACGCAGCCTTTGTGCAGCCTTTTTTTTCAAGAAAACTAAGTCCACCAAGTCAGTAAATCCACCAAGATTTAGAATAACGTTGTGGGTAAAATATTGCTCCCTAAAGACTGCCCCACCTCAATGCTAATGTGTTTTTCATGTTTGCAACAAAAAGCCACCCATTTGGTTGCTGTATCAGTGTCTCGGCAGCAACTCTTTGCTGCTCAAGTTGTTAGCAAGAAGTTAGTCAGCCATGGCACCTCTTAACATCATTGTAAGGGCAAACAAACACCACGTGCATTACAGAGAGATTGCTGCTGCTCGGAATCCAGGTGGGCATTTACATCTAGAGATATACTTTGTCTTTAATGAATTATTGCTTTTTACCAGGCTGCATTTTCCATGTGAGGCAGAATCTTCAACCTCCCTAGTAAAAGGGATCTTAGGAAATCTCATTTAAATTTCAAGGACCTCTTAGGGATAGTTGCTAATGGTTATGCTAATTGGCATAGGGTCTGAGTGACAGTTATGTCCTGGAATGATTTGCAAATCACATTTTCTTGGAGCTTATTAGCAGACTCATTAACTGTACAACAGTACATTACTTTCAGAAATTCAGATCTAAGCAGAAAATTAAAATTATTTGCTAAATGACCTAATAAAATTGAATAAAATGTGCTGAGAAAGTGAAAACTGAGGTATCAGGACTCCAGAATTTGGCTAAAAATAATCTCCATTTACCATTGATGTTCACTCCTCCTCTGGCAGTAGTTGTAGCCCAGGTGAGACTCAGTTAGAAACGTGTTTAGATATGAAAACAAATGAGCTCAAATCAACAGTAGCAAAACCCAGCTCATCACAACCAGAGCTGGAATTAAGATTTACTGCAGACTTGGCCAGGACTTTATCCAACAATGCATCTTGTGATCCTTCCTCCATGTCTCCATTTCTCCTTCCCTCCACGATTACCCATGCAATCAAAAATCCAAACAAACAGATGCACTTTCCTGCTTCCCTGATGAAACTCCTTTGCAGAGGTATTTATAATAACAAAAAGTCGTCTTTGAAGTCAAAAAGATTATGGGAAGGAATGAGGGTCCAGGTATTTAGTTTTACTTACAGAGAGAGGAGACACTATGAAATCTCCAACCTGGTTAAGATATGTTATCCAATATTCCTCTGTGTGAACAAGATGTTTCCCAAACTTCACAAAATTCACCTGCAAAACAGTTTAATGAACATATATTTAAAATTTTACAAAACTATCAAGTTTTCATGCTATTCAGAAATACACATTTAAGTATATGTAATATATGCATGTATTTCCACATACTTAGAATATATTGTGTAATGCCAAGATACCTAGTGCCAAGACTTTGAAGGGAGGAGAATCTGATTTATGATTGTGTGTGAGCATATAACATTGATACTCCAAATCCAAGTTTGCTAGCAGGCGAATCCTGGCACATTTGATGATTACAGACTGAAGACCAAGATCTGCATTATCACCTGATGATGAGCCACGCAGCATTGCCCTAAACTTATGACCTCCAGATCTGACTTTTGAGTGCCAGGTGTAAAATTTCCAGCACCAGTTCTACCCTCTTAATTTATCTTTTTTGTTTGTTTGATTGTTTCTTGGATGTCTAAGTATAATAGCAACCAATAGTCTTTTAAGGGACTTTAAAGTCCTTTTTGAGGCTTTCAGTGCAAAAAACACAAAAAAGGCTGTGCTGGATCAGATACACTCCAGAAGGCACACATAGGTCAGAAATTTCTGTTAAACTTTCAGGGAACCTGGTTTTCACCTCATATTCAGAATTTAAAAGTGATTTCTTTTGGTTCAGGGTTTTACTGAGAACTCTTTAAATATCTCTACTTCAGAAAATCTTGAGCTGTAGCAGAAATAACTAATGAGTGTACAGTTTTCCTGGCACACTGAAGTGCTTGAAAAATTCTCTCCAGTTCACTGTTTCTCACAGGCATTGTTATACTTGCAATTTACGTCGGAGTGAATAAAACACATTCTGGTTCATGACACTTTTTGGTTGGATTTTTTTTTTTTTAAAGGCACATAACAGCAAGTCTTGAGTAGAATCTATGGGATTATTTTTTTCACTAAAGAAATCTCAAACCAAAAGAAGCTATTTAAATTTAAACATGCTTGTCAACCTTACAAAACTTTGTTTTACAAAAGAAGCAATCTGATAAGACTGAAGTGATCTACAATGAAATGCCTAGTTTTTTCTTGAACTGGCACTTCAAAAGAACCAACTTTTGCAATAAAAGGTTTAAAAAACGGAAAATAGAATTAAATATTTTGATGCTATAGAAACAATCACTTCACATGAAAAAATACCTTCAGCTCCAGTGCTTTGGAATTGAGATGCCTGAACTTGTTATACTCTCAGTAAATGAGGAAATCTGTGTCTTAAAAAAACACTGTTTTTTTGAAGCATCCCATATTTCTAGCATTCAAATATAACATTTCACTCTTATCCATGGTGGCCTTTAAAAGACAGCAGACCTGCTCTGGAAGAGTCACCGCAACTCATGGACACAAGCCCAAACTGGAGAAACTATTGAGGAAAAGGAGAGTCATGAGTGATGGAGAAGTCACTCCTGCAAATGCTGCAGCCACATGTCCTGGGATGCTGGGATTAAGGCATCCTGGGAGGAAGCAGTGGATCATGCAGTGTGACATGCCTTGCTTTTAAAAAAAGTAGGAAGGGTCCTGCCTGGGAGGCTCATGCTGCTCCTAGCCCGGGGGAATGGCTGCATTGGAGGTGGGCATGCCAGCATGATTCAGTCCCCCAAAAGTCACCTCCACCTGGGCACTGGGAGGATAAGGTTTTTGTGTTTGTTGACTTGCAGGTCTCACTCCTCAACAGGACGGTGGCAATTCTGCTTTACCATTTCTTGCCACCATGAAATCAATTCGATGCACCCTCACTTTTTTTCATATCCAAAGCTAACTCAACTTCTAACCCAGGGAAATCTACATTGTCCTTCCCTCTTCATCTCAGCTCTGGCAAGGGAGGCTGGAGGTTTGACCTCTAAACCTTCAGGACTCTGGTCTCAGCACCTTTGCCTCCCTCCACTCCCGCTTCCCCCAGGCACATGCCAGGAAGCACTGAACGAGCCGGTCTGGACATGTGGAGAAAAGGTACCACCATGCCAAGAACAGTTGTGCAGGTCCCAGGTGCCTCCTCTTTCTCTGAGTACCTTCCCAGACAATTAGATTCAGTGTGGAGAAGGGTTAACCAGGGCCTGTGGTAAGGCCATGGACTGGCATGGGCTGATGTCTACTGAAAGTAGACAGAAGTCTACTGATGTCTGCTACTAGTACCCCACCTACCTTTCTTATCACAAAACTATTCCTAGGTCCTGTGAGGATAATTTCTGGTAAGTATAACTGCACTCAAGTCCAGAAACTGTGTTTTCATCTCAGCAGGTCCTTTGAAAGTTTTTTCCTCAAACTACAGTGGAAATGCTGTTTCAATATTATTGTTCATTTTAATATGGTCCAAATTTGAAGTGCTTACAAGCTAGCGAGCAGTCCCACTTGGGGGAGCTGGAGAGGTCAAATCATTAAAGGCATTAGTGGAAATAGGGGAAAACAGGCTCTAGGGAGATTTGATCTTTAGAAAAAAATACTACTTTTGGCAAAATTTGTCATATTTTCCTCTGATAAACAGGGAAACCTCCTGTAGTAAGGAACCTGGGAGACTGCTGTCACTGTGACATAAGGCATTATAGCCTTAGAGAGAGAGAGAGTGTGTGCATATATATAATATATATACTAAAATATAGCATAGTATTTCACCATGGGAAGGCAGTATAATCTGCATCGCAAAACACATCCACTTTGGGCTGCAAAGTACCTCTGCCCAGGGAGATTTAGCTGTGTTGTGATAAATAGAAAGCAGGATCTCCAGCACCAAATATGGTAGGAAACACAGGTGCAGGGACCTTGCAATACAGTGTGTGCTGGGGAACAGCATGAGGACGGTGGGCAGCAGGACTACATGAGGAATGAATTAACAGCATAGATGGACATTGCCTCAGGATCCAGACATCCCCAAACCAGGCTGGACTGAGCATGGAAATTTTGGTCAAAGATTGGTCTGACCTGCTACCAAAAGGGGGTCAAAGCCAAAATGTTTGACTGCAAGTCTGAACCTCCCTGGTGCTCTGAGAGCTGGACCTGTCATTTCTACTTGATGTCTCCTCAGGCACTGTGAGCAAAGAGCAGCACAAAGGGTGGCCAAGAGAGAGGCACACCATCTGCGTGTCCCTCCCTCTTCTGCCAGAAGCCAAATAAGAAACACAAACAAATAGAAACTCATGTCCTAGGACCAAAGGACAGCTAGGACGACAAATTACAATAGGAGGAAGACTTTTCTTTCAGAGTTCAGACTTGTGATGTATGAGATCCAAGAAGCCCAGTAGTGCTGTCCAACACCTGCATCTTTAGCCTTGCTTAATCGTCAGGGGCTATCTGGACATCTATGGAGTCAAAGCAACCACACAACAGAAACTTTCACGCAGTGCCTTTCATCCCAAACCCTTTTCACATTAGTGACCCAGCTATGTCTCCAGATGAATTTCCATTTGGCTTCAGAAGCTGCTCAGCATGTTGGAAAATCAGCCCACTTGTTTAGGAAACTGCATGCAAAGTTGGGAACTCAGCAGTACACTCCTGCACTTGGAAAAGCCATTCTGGCTTGATTTCTATTTCCCTCGCTTTAAAATGGGGACAAAGAAAACTCTAAACCCTGCACAGGTCTACACAATTGAATTGAGTGGGAGGGGCTGAGGCTGGGGCACTGGGGCACCGTGGTGGAAGAGTAGGTGGTCACCTTGCGAGCACCCTTAAGTCTTTGATTTTACGTGGTCTCAGTTCTGGCACAAACTGACTGATGCTAGTAGGAGACCACAATTTCCCAACATTTTCACTCAAATCTGTAAGCTACAGCCACTGTTTCAAGGCATTCAACCTATCCACAGGAAACATTATTCTGATACTTTTACAAGAGGAAAATATCTCAAGCATTCACCCTTTTGAAAGCATACCCCAAGTATTTGCAGCCCATCCTGTTGGCTGTTGGGAGTTTTCCCCTGCATCTACATCTTTCCACTATATTTCTGTGCCTGTAGTAATAAAAACAAGGCAATAATTTAGCTCCCATGGTTGTTGTACCGAAGCTTGTTTTTTTATCCCAGTCTCTTATCGTCTCCATTCAGAGCCAACGTATCTTATTACTGTGCAGCAAACATGGTCAGAGATGAAAGATTCTGTCATATATTTTCCTTCATATTAAACCACAAGGCTTTATTCTTCTCTTTCATTTTTCAATCTTGGGTTTTATTGTTTCTGACTATCTCTGCCACATGTGATTTTGGCTTTCATGTGGATGCGAATATGTGCATTTCTCTATTTAACCTCTTTATCACAGCCAAACAAGATTGGGAGCACTTTAAAATAACTGTCCACTGAATGCTGTTTCATCAGTTATTCATTGCAGTAACCTTACCAGGGCAGACTCAGGGTTATGCAGATACCAGAATAAAACGTTTTTGAAGACTTGTAATATTTCTACACATTCCCTTTACCTGTTTCACACATGAGTGTGTCATAGCAGAAAAAAAAATGACCTAGAAGCAGTAGCACCAGGCTA
The DNA here is from genome assembly GCF_964188355.1 of Buteo buteo. Classification (NCBI taxonomy): domain Eukaryota; kingdom Metazoa; phylum Chordata; class Aves; order Accipitriformes; family Accipitridae; genus Buteo; species Buteo buteo. Next base: position 66,428,549 of record NC_134172.1, read on the forward strand.
GATCCTGCCCACGCCAGCACACAGGAATGGACCCAGAGGACAAGAACTCAGGCAGGACTCAGCAGGATGCTGTGGGACTGTGGGACTGGCTAAACTGAACCATGTTCTCCTCCTGATATCAGCAAAACACAGCCCAGCTGCAGGTAAGGATTAAAATTCTTGATCATTCAGTAGCACAGTTAATTATTTTCCCCCCTATCTTCTCCCTTCAGATCTCAGATTTTATTTTATTTTTTTTGTGGTAAAGGGTTAGGTTTGCTCCAGACTCAGTGAGCATCATTTCTATCCTGCTGAGGGAAAAATAGGGGTCAGAAAAATGATCAGAGTTTTGAAAACTATTTAAGTAATAATAGATCACCTTTTTAATTTGTACTTTGAGGATGGAATGGAAGAGAAGCCAGAAAGATCAGGATGCCTGAAGGATTAGTATCTTATTTGAGTTTAAAGGAGTAATCACATCACCTAATTTAGTCTCCTAAATGCCAGAAGCTGTATTTCTCTAGATAATCAATGAAACAAGGTGGTTATTCTAGAGGGACACTTAAGCTGTGCTTAAACAGCAAAACTTATAAGCACTGCCCATCCTTGTCTTTTTTTTTTTTTTTCCTTTTCCAGTGTGGTTCACTTCCCTTTCTGCTTTCCAGCTAGATCCTCTCCATGACAGCCAGCAGACAAGGACAGGCGTGCATCACTGAGCACACCCATCCTGCTGTGCGGGCCCTTCCAGCTCACTTGAGATAAGCAGTGGCTAGAGCCATAGCATAGAAGCCCTGAATAACTGTCAGAAGATCATTCACTTGGTCTACAGACTGCTCAAACAGTGCAAATCCCCTCATACCCCCAACGGCTTGGGTTCTGACGTCTCTAAAGGAGATAGTGACAGGGGTTGCACTAATCCAGTGTGGCACTAATACTCCCAACCAAAACTACACCTTGTTCTTGCCCAGAAAGGTGCAAGAGCCATGTTCTCTTATTTGGCAGTCTTCCTATACAAGCACAGAAAGCCAGGTATGGCTGGATCCCTTCAGAGTTGTGCTGGCAACCACAAGAGCTTTCCCCTTTTCTCATTAAGTTTTCTAGGCAGGGCATGGTGGGTCAGTCCATTACATCAGTGCAAGTTTCATCAGGTGCCAACTACACAGAAGAAAAACTATAGTTTTTCTCATGGATGCAGTGTTCACTGAGCCACAATGAGTCCACCTTTATGTGGTTACTTTGCAGTTATCCACCCAGTCTTTAGCTGAAACTGTGGGTTGGCATGGTAGAAAAGGAGACCCAACAGGGAACATCGCGGGGTGTGAATTCCTATTCACACCTCTAATTAGTGTCAGTGGAGTCATCAATGGTGTAGCTTTGAGAATAACTAAAATTTTACTAGGGTGCCAAAAAGGGCATACCTTCGACATAACACAGATACTGAATGTATTAAGAAATAAATTGTGAATTAGATATTTTATTATTAAAATAGAGTCTATTGCAGTAGCAATAAAAAAGACAGCAAAAAATGGAAAAACACACTGTAGAAATACAGTTAGTACTATGCTGGTGGTAATTACTTACCAAAAGTTTCTTACAAGACAGAGCTATAAATACCTCCATGGTGGTCATTAAGCCTTCCCAAATCTCATCTGGTAAGCACCATCTGTTCTTCTGGCCTTTGCTATAAGAGAACGCGCGTGACTTGCAAGCATGAATGCACATGAACCACTTGTATGCTGGAAGCTGCACAGCCCTCCTTCAGTCTGAGGAACTGAGGGTGCTCAACACACCTTCAGCGCACAGCAAAGTTGTGCACAGGACCATCACTGCCATTCAGTCCACAACCGATGGAGAGTCTCCAAAGGGTGATTTAGACCATGCATGGGCACAATCGCTATCTCCCTTGAGCACAAGGAGCTTGGGTGCTCTGCTAACATTGTTCAGTGGCTATGGTTGGGTGGAAGGAGTCTGGGTGGCTGAAGCCCTGTGTCAGTGGTCTCACATGGCAATGTAGATGTAGATGAGGATATGTCTTGTTAGATGGTGCATCTACCAGGCACTGTGGGGGTGTGATAGTAACACAAGTAGGCATGCCTGCAGTAGCCCTGATCTGTCACAGGCAACAAATGAACATGCTGCAGCACATCTTTCCCAGCCAAGTTAACTGCAGAGATTTGGAAATCTCCATCGCTGGCAGGGCAGGCAAGTCTGAAGTGTTGCCCCTTCCCTGGTTCCTGATTGGAAGAGGACCATTTCCAATTACACTCCCTTAATGTCTTCATGCAAAAAGAAACAAATTTCAAACTGTACAGAGATCAAAAATCTTGCTACAAACAGCATTCTGCCACTGAACGTTAACAATGTTGGGATTTTTTTTTTTTTTTTTTTCCATTAAGAGGCATTTTCCTGGCCATTAGCATCCCTGGTACACCTTTGCAGAAGTACATTACCTCTAACATGGTAGAGCTGGCAAGCATCAAGAGCTGTGTAGCTCCCCAATGGTTAAATCTATAGGATACCTCTGGTGTTTAATGAAACCCCTACAGGGACCTCCATATTAGCCATGGTTTAATGCTCTATAATGGCAGTGAGTAATTTATCTATAAGCAACAGCAACTCCTAGTTCTCTGTGCATTAAGAGTTATTTGTGGGGTAATTTTAACAGTTTCACACTGGCTGGTCATTATGTTACTGAAGGCTAACTGTAGGCAGTTGTAACCTAGGAGGAGAGAAATACTTTCCCTGTCACTGCCTAAGTAGTAAACAATGACATGGGAGTGCTCACATGCTGGTGTGTGCACAACTGGAAAAAGACAGCAGAAGAAACAGCTCTACAAGAAACCGTCCAAGATCTCTGCACTGACAGCAAAGCCTACTTCTCACCATAATCCCACCAGCTCTGCCACAAGGTTCTCTGCTGCAGTTCTCATGGTGGCACATTTCATTCTCCTCCTCTTGTGTCTGTTTCTAACAACTGTGCTGGAGAAAAGGTTAGAGAGCAAGGGGAACATAGGCAACAGCCCAGAGACACTGATGAGCTGGACAGCCAAGACATGGCATATTATGTAGGAGATTTGCTGTGGTCCAGTGAAGGAACAGATGACGCAGAAGCTACAGAGATGCTGCTGAGATAGCTGGGTGGCCCAGGACAGTGGAGAATGGTCACAAGGTGGCCAAACAGATAGGGGTAATACCTGCACTTTCTGGAGCCCGCAGAACATTGTACAACCACCTACTTACCACTGCAGCTCCAGGTGTGTGCTGCAGAAAGGCTTGCAGACCAGAAACCATGAAAAAAGAAAGTTGAGGGCACAGCCACAAAGCTGTAACAAAGGCTCTTGTTGCAGTGTAACAGCAGACACAGAACACTGGCAGAGGAGGATGGCACTACAGACAGATATAGAGTGGCAACAGGGCAGACAAGCTGGGATAAGGAGGATGTAGAAGAATGCTTAGCCATCAGATGGCCAGAAGTGACAGTGAAAATATGAGGTTTAGGAATGAAGCAGAAGGTGACTAACCATGGAAGTGGAAAATAGCTACAGAACGGAAAGAGCAAAAACGCAAATAAAAAATAGGAGATGATGCCACAAACTAGCACGCCTGTGAGGCTGGGAGGTTGGTGGCCTGCAGAAGATGAGGACTCTTCTGTAGACAAAGTCCTTACTACATGCTAGTAATGCTCTGGCCTTGGCAGATCAGCAACTGCTGCCACAAGAAACAAAATAATGAAGAATACTGAAAGGAAGCATGTTAGCAACCCAGATGATACTGAAAAGAGTAGGACTGTGGTTGGAGGCAAGAAATGAGCAAGAGGTTGGTCTTTAGGCACACAATTTGAGTGCTGGTAGTAGTTGTGGCAGCAATACAAGGAGATTTCTTAATGGAGATTTGTTGTTTGGTGTCAGGTTTTTTCTTTAAAAATTTTCCTACAAAAAACTGGTAACAGCACATGAACAATTGGGTAAGATCGAAGCAGACTTCTCCTATACTCAAAAGCTGCAGGATCTTCCTCCCACTGTGTCCCTAAGGCTCAACTCTCAGATCCTGGCTCAGCTCTCTGCTGGCAGTCCTCCTCCCCACAATATGCTGCTCAGCAGAACTAGCCAGTTGCAGGATGATAAAAGTGTTGGTCTTTTAGGTAGCTTCAAGCCACAACTTGTCCTGAGTTCATTCTGTTGGCAACGTGCAAGCCAGAAATGAACCCATCCCTTTTTTTTTTTCTCCCAGAGCTCTGCAGGTTCTGTTAAATTATATGGCAGATGCGATGTTGCACAAATTTGTAGAGCAGATGTGCTCACTAAGAAGGTCCTGCAGCTAAACTGCTTTTTCAGACTGGAAGTTCACATCGGGAGAATTTACTTAAGGGAAGCATAACTCCTTGACTGTACATATGGGTTTGCTGAAGCCAGTTAAAACACATTTGCCTATCAGAAGGAGCATCATCTGGCTTTCTGGATTCAGCCCAACAGAAATACTAAAAATAAACCTCTTGCTTCCACTGTCCATTTCCCCCACATGAAAGCTTCCACCACTGTGGAGTTTTGCCCCAAGGTGTTCCCTTGCCACATGCCAGCTTGCCAGGTGTCTGCTGTGAAAAACCTTCATCTAGCCCTCTGCCCCAGCTGTCCTGGAAGCTGATTCTCTCTGCAGACAGCTGAGGTTGCTACGTGATGGTGTCAGGGTCCTTAACATGATGCCTGTGCCATGGGTGCAGGTTGTGATGAAGAATCCCCCTCCCTGGAGCAGAGCTGTCCCCTCTCCCAGCTCCAGACCGGTCAGGCTTGGCAAGCAGTGGGGCAGTTGTGACTATGGACAGCTAAACACGTGGCCAACTTCAAGCAGGGCTGCTCAACACCCCGTCGGTAGAGCAAACCAACTCTGAGCCTTCAAGACCATATTCTAGTGTATGTGCTCTCTTCCTTCATCAAACAACAGAAGACATCCTTAGTGCTCATAAAATAATCCTTTTTCCATAGCCCTATTCACAGTGACTTCTGCTGAGACCTTTCAAAAAAGATTCAGACTGAGACAGGTACCCAGCACAGAAAATTTCAGCTTAAGCTGTTTGTTTAAAAGAGGATAGAAAGGTCTTATAATGGGAAGTTCCGGGCCAGCATAACTGTGTATTGTGGCTTTGGTACGTATTCAAGCTGGCCTATATCTACGCCCAGGGAAGAACTCCTTAAGATGCAAATAGTTCCATAAGCTATAAAATATATTGCATGTATCAGGAAAAAAATCTAATATTTTGGACACCAGATCTCCTGACTGCAGGAAGAAACTCAGAAATTTCAGCATTTGCTGAGCGGATCAATACCTCCTTAACTGAATCCATAAAACTCCCAGAGAAACCCCCACCTGCTACCCTACACTATGACACCTTTTTTTTTTTTTTTTGCTATGGTATCAGCAATATGCCATGGATACTAGCTGAAAAGCCATTATATTGCCCTGGAAATACCAGTTCTAGATTCCCAAAGGATTTTTCTGAAATGATTCTCCACCCTTTCAATGAGAACTGAACCTGCATAAGAGCTTCCAGAGTTGGACTTGATTTTCCAATAATTGAAATTATCTGAACAGAGATGGGCCAGCACAGAGTGGAGGACTTTGTTTCCTCACTCACCTGAGCTTTCCCAGGCACAGCAACCCCTTGATTACACCCATTGACTCAGGAGCATGTACATGTTAATTCTATTTCTCCATCCTGTGCCCCACCCTGGCGATTCTTCATAAAACAAAACACTAGCCTATTTTCTACTAACAGCTGTTAACCATGCAGTTTACAATGGTCTTAATGCTGTGCCTTGGAACATTAGCCAGACCTCCCAAGGCATATATAAAGCAGCAAAGAGACTCACAAGCATGTACTTCGATACATCACATGTACCAAAGCTGTACTTTTATATTTACAAAACCAGACTTGGTACTGAGCTCATTTCCATCCAGTGCAAGTGAGAAGTTTCTAGAAGAAGCCAACAAGACTGTACTGGTGTAAAACTGCCTTCAGAGACCATTTTATTTTATTTTATTTTATTTTATTTTATTTTATTTTATTCAGAAAGAGTAGAAGACTGAGTCACCTCCCCTTTTCACTGCTTCAGAGAGGAAGACTTAGGACAAGAAGCAAGGCAATGAGAAAGTCCATGTGGAAAAAAACCTCAATATACAAACCTTTGTTTTACTTTCCTTTTTCTTTTCTTGAGCATCAAATGAAACAGAGGTGCCTAGGAGAGTCACTTCCATATCTCTCCCTATGTGTGGTGGAGAATTAACACTTCTCTCTTTGAATTCTTCTGAACTTTCTGCTCAAATTCAAGATAATATCAGTCAGCGAGGAAATGCACCCAGCAGCAACATAACGACGTCGAAGGTGGGATGTGAGGAACGGCATTTGCACAAGCCTCTGCCTGACAGCAAGATACCTGGAACAGAGTTTTACTGGGAAGAAAAGTGATTTCCTGACATTTTCAAATCAAGCTTATTCAGAAACAATGTGGGAACAATTACATACTACTCAGAAGAGTTAACCTTGGAATAGGTTCAGCAAAATTTATTTTCTTTTTTTTTTTGCTTTGATAGCACACACAAAACCATTTAAAAGTACCAAAGAGCTATTAAGTGGTCAGAGAGAAAAAGAAGCCACTATAGTTGGAATTTCGATATATACAACTACAATGAGTCACACTGTTGAAATTATTTATTTACACTTGTAAATTGGGTACTTTTATGAAGCTGACTGCTACTGAAATCAATGGAGGTGCTCTGGTGCATTTAAAAATTCTCCTATCTACCTCTGTAAGTCTTCTGGTTTTAAAAAGCACCTTAAAATCAGGGCTTTACTTGCATTTTAAACAAGTTGTGAATATAAATACTATAAGAGATAAGATAAATTCATGCAATACAGTGAAGATGCTCATTGAAGATTTGGAGGGGGAGCATACTGTGTCAATTTTAATGAGGTTGCTGTGGACCAGGGTTAGAAAGCTCTGGTTGCCATTGCAGCTCACTTCTGCCCAAGCTCACCAGTGGTAAACTAACTCAGGTGTGATTTGCCCAGGACAAAGTAACAACAGGGCAAACTTGCGTGACACATCCCTCCTCCTAGCCTCAAACTGCTTCCTGAATTGGAGAGAAATTCTGTCTACTTGGAAACCCTCAGACTGACTTCCATGAACTCACCTCCCTTGAATCCACACAATGTTTCTGCATCCACTATGTTTGTGGCATGGAGTCCAGCAAATCCACCCTCTATCAGCTGGAAGATATCTTGTAACATTTGTTTTGGAGCTAGCTGCTTCTAGCTTCATATGAGGCCCCCTAACTCCTGTATGGGAGGAAATAGTGAGCAATCAATCTCAATCCACTTTCTCTCTTTCTCTCTCCTGTAGTTTTACAGATCTCCATGTCCTCCTCAGCTGTTTCTTTTCCAGAATGTCATAAAGGGAGTAACAAATGATCAGGCATATTTGCAGACAAGCTATTGTGTTCTTTAAACCTATAGCAACTACAGCAACCCCCATAGAGTAACGTTTGTATAAACTGTTGATAAAAAGGAACTTTTATGCGAAGCATGGGAGGAGAAAAATCAGTGTATTTGTAGCTAATCAGATGAAAACAGTAACTATATTGTAATTATTGCAAGCAAGTTGTTCCATCTGTACACAGTGCAAAACTTGCAACATAATGCTATTTAAATCTGCAATTTGTCCTCATTGCAGCTATAAAATACAACCATGACACAAGAACATATGAGATATGATGTCTTGGGGGAGAATAAGTTAAGGCTGGAAATTGGAAGGAGCCTAGCAGTAAAGGGAATGAAGTATTTGAACATCCTTCAACTTGGAGTAGAAAACCTAAAAAAGCCTAGGTGGTTTTGTCTTGTCTGTCATTAACTTCATCTGATTGAACATACAAGAGATTTGCAGTAAGCTATAGAATCTTGAGCTTTCGTCCAAAAGCTCGGAGTCAATGTGAGCTGCTTGTGAATCCAAATCAACGTGCGGACTCATAAAATTAGTTGAGGGAGGTCTCCAAACAGCCCTTTGTGGTCAGGCGTCCACGTAACTCAAATCGTGGCATGACCTGCCCCCACTGTCAGCAGTCAGAGCTGCAGTAGGAACTGAGGGATGTGTTCCTAACAGGACTGCTCACTCCCAGAGGAAGCCTATTTAAGGCTAAGTCAGGGCTCTCAGCCAACGTACGCACACTTTAGAAAGACCAGACTGACATTACCTGGACCATATAAGCTGAGCTTTCATTTCCAAGGCTGTCAGTGTTAGCTTTTGCTAGCATGACACTTGGAGTGGAAAAAAAGAGCTTTTGCTTTTTGACCTTCACAGTAGGAGGCAGAATGCTATGTCCAACAAAATAACGTGCAATACCTTGAAAGCTGTTTGGTTTGGTTTGGAATTTCTTTTTTGTTGTTGTTTTGTTTTGTCATTGTTGGGGTTTTTTGTTTGTTTGGGGGGGGGTTCGAGCTCTGGAGTAGTTCCAGGTTATGTGAAAGTCATCTCCAGCTGATGTACATAGGATCCAAAAAATCACTGCAAAGAAGCAGAGAGCAATTCTGTTGTGTGCTTATTTGACCTTGCCCCCCTAATTGCAATGGAGAGAAGGCCATTGGAAATGTCTTTGTCTGGGTCCATGCAGTTTGAAGCTAATCAGCAGGATGCAAGATACTTCATTCCAAAGCAAAGCCATGTGCATTAAGTAACAATTAAAACAGTCAATATTTGCTGTGGCAAACATGGGGCAGAGGGCTTGGTGGTGCAGGAGGGTGAGCGCAATGTGGGAACTTTTTCACTGCTGCTTTTGATTTAAACAGTTTAGCAATTAACATTTTTGCTAATCACTGCTTTCGCAGAAATGAGCTGATGGTACTTTACTGGTAGAAGAGATTTCCTACTTGACAAAGATTACAGCAAAAGGCAGGAGGAAATCCAAATGAAAGATGGAGGTGAAGAAGGTGCTGGCATGGGCATGTGAACCTGCATCTCATGCTTCAGAAACAAAATGTATCAATCAGTGGCTGAGACAGGGAGTATTAATCATGTATTAATCAGTTCTGAGACAGTGAGTGATGTGTAGGAAGACTCATCCCCTTGCCAAAGAGGATAAAAAGTATTCATCAGCTATGAAGAACTGCATTTTAATTTAACACCTTTATCAAGGATAGACTTTTAAGAGGGATCAATTGAAAACATCGACTGCAAACACAGAAGACCACAGCAAGTAAACAATTTCACTAACTGTGTTTGGCTATGTTGTGCCCACTGGCTTCAGGTTTTTGGATGCAATTCTTCACTGACGGAATGGCAGATCAGGCTTGTATATAACGCACACTCTGAGGATCTTTATTGTTGCTATGCAACATTCCAACATTGCAATTATTTGACAACTTTATGGCCTCGATGCCCTCAGTTTGTTTTGCTGTCCACTTAGCTAGATCACCAGCTTTTGCAGCTTCACTTACTTTCAGTCAGGATCACGCTGCAGTCATTTCCCACTGTGTATTGGCAAGGTTTGGCTGCCTCCATAGCAGAAAACCACCACACGTGGCAAAAAACCCCTCCAAACCCCCAAAACACCCAAATCCCCGAGCCCCCAAACCCCATCATCAGTACTTCATTCTCAAGACAACACTTATACCATGGAGCTGCTTCCCCATCTGGAAAGCAGCAGTGATTTTGCCTGACTTTTTGTTTTGTCCAGTGACAGTTTTATTACAGGAAGAAAATTAATATTTATATTTGCAGCCCTTGTCATTCCACTTCTGGGAGAGTGGAAAAGCATAAAAGCTGCATCATAACTGACTCAGCTGCAGGCCAAACCATCCCTCTTTCGTCTCCTGCAGCCTCCCTTCTGCCCCTCTCAGTCCTCCTATAATTTATCTTCTTATTTATCTTACCTGCCACTGAAAAAGTTATCTGGGAAGACCTTTAACCATCTTCAGTTGGAATCCATTGTACAGGGCACTACTGACAAAGTTCTCATCTTTAGATCTGATTTCTAAAATGAGACAAAGTTTGTAGCACAGAATTTTGGAAACTGTTCAATCTATCTTTTCTAGAAATACAGAGAGGAAATCCATATGCTGAACATCTGCACAGATTTATTAAATAACCAATCACTTAGGAATCTTATGCCATATATATATATATATATATATATATATATATGGTTTCAGGTAGCTGGAGGAACATAGAGTCCATTCCTCCAATAGACCCAAGAATACCAAGTGTCCTGCACTGTACCAAGCTGAAGGAGAAAAAAAAAAAAAGAAAAAAATCCCAAGCAAAGGTCTCTGCAAAGCTGTAACAGCACCTTCCCTTAAGTATCTGAGTTGGCAGTTAGCACATCTAGGTGTAATCTCTGCATGAATAGACCAAACCCTGAGCAGCAGCAGCACCACACCGCACTGCTGCCGTTTTATTTCACTCTGCATCTGAAAACATCCCCGGACCTATTGCAGAGGTGAGCTGTGCCCCAGTAATGCCATGGCACAGCCATTTCCTGGCAGCAGAACCAGACCCAGAAGTTCCCAATCACCTGCAAAAGCAAAGAGAAAGAATTCAAGCTGCAGGACTTGAACTTGCTCACAATTTTTTACAGGGGCTGAAAGAAATCAGGTGCCTTGCTTTTTATAACAGTTATTATCTACATTGCCAACATACCCTGAAACTCCCTTAAAAAACACAGGCTAAGTCGCACTGCCTTCAGTATAACTGAGCAGACACACAGGCACTGATATTTAGCTTTCCTACCTCCACAAACCTTTTAGCTCCTATTGGAACTTAGAGTGCCACAATAGCTATCAGCCTGTGAGGGTGCTCCGCGATGGAGAAAACAAAGCTAAGCCTTAAAGAAGGATTTCTCATGACTACAGAAATAACACCTCTCTTTCCATGCTCAGTGCAAATAATGTTAGGTTCCATGGGGACCCCTTGGGAGGGGAATCAATCCCACCCACAATAAATAAAGCAGTACCATTTGTATGTTAAAAGAAGAGCATCGCAAGCCAGTTACAGTAATGACCCATAAAACCGAAATCACAGGAACAGGGCTCTACTGGCTCTGTGATTTATACCTCTCTAGATTGGCAAATAATGGGGACCCTTGCTGTTTTTTTTCTTTCTTGTGCCAGAGCTCCCATTATCTGAGCCACAATTGAAAATGAAAAGTGAAACAGATGTTTGTCAGAGCTCCGTTACTATACATCTCTGCACCTTAAAGAAAAATATAGTGTTTTGCATTTAAGAAGTTGTCTACACAGTGTGACTGTTACTAAAAAGGGAACCTGTTAAAAGGTCACCAGCCTTCACCAGTACCGAGACACAGCAGTGTCACCCTGCACTCAGTTCAGTGTTGGAAGGGTGTTAACAGCCTAGTCATATTTCAGCTGAAATGCCACTTTCTCAGCTGGAGCTTGGAGGACAGCTACAGCTCATGCCAGCTTTTCACCGTGGCTTTGTGAAGATCCTCATCCAGGGGGACCTCTCACCCTGTGTTTGGAAAGGGGACAGAGTCCCGGGGGTCAGGGTGTTTTCCTACCTGGCATTTGAACCTCCACAGGTCTGCATATCTGCTCCTGTAACATCCCCCCACACTTTCTGTCCTGGGAAGCCGTGTTGAAGGAGAACCAGGAGACACCACAGGAGGTACCTGCTGGGTGCAGCAGGAGCAGACTGCTCTGAAGAAGAGGCTGAGATGGAGGCACAGGACCACACGAGCAAGGAGAGACAAGCAGGTCCAGCAGCCAGCCCAGGAGAGTCCACAGGAGACAAGGAAGGATCAAGGCTGGTCAGTGGCAGCAAGGAGCAAGGCCAGGCTTAGCATGCACACAGCCCTGACCAGGGAAGGAGGGCAGTTAAAGGTCTGAGCTTAAATGCAGCCCCCATCCAGGGCTGGAGGCCCAGCTGAGGTTCAGCAGGATGATTAGAGCCTGTTAGCAGCTCTAACTTATTTGTATTGCTCCAGTATCACTACCCTAGTGCTAGAGGAGCATGCATTTTAGATATAGGTCCTATGTCAGTACACGAACACCACTGTCTTGCTTTTGGGTCAGCAGGGCCAGCCTGACCTCCTGGTTCAGAGCGACATGAGATCCTGCTACAAGGCTGCTTGTTCCAAGCAAACCCACTTGGGTTTTATTCTTCATGTCTTTGTCCAGTTCCGGAAGAATTTGAAATTCCCTCTTTCTGTAGCCCAGAACTGAACCATGAGCTACAGGGTACAGGTCCACACCAAACCCATCACTGCTTCCCTGAAGGACAGAGCTTTTCTGTGTATTGACCTCCATTTTTACTATGCTGTGCAGCACACAGAAAAGATAGCTACAGAGACATGACGGAGGCAAGATTAAAAAGCTGACCCAGAAGCACCTCATCCCACTGGCAGAAGGGGATATTTGTACCCTGTTCACCAATTTGTACCTGGTGTGAAAGTCCCTAACAGGGCCTTTGGAAACAGATCTCCTTTGTCAGAGAGGCATTTCATGCCACCAGTGCTGATCAGGGGGTATAAAGTAGAAGGGGTTATCTTTAGGGTCATCTGTGATATATGGTGATATTAAGGTACACATGGCTTTTGCCATCCACTGGTGATCCAAGTGAAGCCTCCAACTGATGTTGGAGGTCATATGAAGCCAGGAAAGAACATCTTTAACATTAGTTTTGGGATGGATGAGCACCTGCTGCAGGCTTATTGCCACTTGGGTTTGGGGGTTGTTTCCGAAATGGCATTACTTAACTCACTGGGACTTGTTACACTTTTGTCAATCGATCAAATTTAACCAAGTGGCTAAAATGCACCCATGAAGTACAGAGTCTGATTCAGCAGCTGTAGCCCTTGTGGAGATAAAATAAACATCACAAAAGTGTTTTTTATGAAGACATTTTGTAAGTAACCAAAGAGCACACAAAATTAGAAAACTGAAACAACAAAATGCCCAAGAGACATTTTCATGTTTACTTTGTGTGCATTAAAATATGTAATAAGGCTTTATGAAATAGGCTGTATTTCTCCTCCAGACATTCCCGATGTGTAATAGGGCTCATTTGAATTGGAAAAAAGAAAAGTCTTGGAATCACTCTAGACATAATCTTGGGGATTTTCCAGTAAAATCAGTTTATTTTGGACTTTGCATGTGGGCCTGACTGAGCCTTGGAAGTTTCGGGAGAATTTTTTGGAACTTCTGTGTTAGGTTTTTATCTCTGTTACACAAGTGGGAGCCTGAAACAGTTGCATTTATAGCATGAGATTCACTTCAGTATTACATCTGGATGCATTAATCGAGGTCATACTCTGGTTTCACCCCTAAATGTTTTCCTTTTTTTGAAGGTAGATGAGAGGGAAAGACAGCATTACAGCTCTTCATATCTATTGTGCCCAAATGACATTTATGTTCAAAAAAAAAGGAGAAATCAGCAAAATATTTTCTCCTCTTTTAACTTTCTTAAGTTTCTCATTTAAGCCACCTAAGGTCTTGGATCACATGATGAAAGAAGGGAGACTGTCTTCCAGTGTCCACAAAAACTTTGGAGACAGTTGCATTTTCTACGTAATTTCTACCAAAGAAGTATGTTTTCTCAGCTTTGTGGCAGTGCCATCTCTCTGTCATATGGCAGGGCTTTTTCTTTTATCTAGTTAAATATAGAGAGATAGGCAAAGCACGTGTGTGACCCCTGCATTGCAGGAGCTCAGGGCCTGAGGGAGCCTCAGGAGATTGTCTAGTTTATTTTCTCGCCCCAGGGCGGGATCAGTCCTCTCTGCATCATCCCTGACAGATGTCAGCCACACGCGTCTTCAGTCAGACCACAGGGAATGGCACTGAAATTCAGTGAAGTGCGTCAGGATCCAACAACAGTGACTATTAATTTGAAAATGTAATTATTGTTAGTTGGGATTGTTTAATTGGAGATGGTCTCTTTCAAAAGCAATGCTGTGAGCAGGAGACCAAATTATCGCTAGCTCAGCCCAAGTGAGCAGAAGTGGGGAAAGCTTGGAAGTGTTATTGCATTCTGGTTTGCACAGAAAAGAAACTGGAAAGGAGAGGTAGTAAATGGCTACTTTTGCTTGCCCTTTTTTTTTTTTTAATCCCTTGACTTCAGCTAAAGAAGTTCTGCCTCCCCTTTGGCTAGACAAAGAATTTCATCCCTAGAGCTTGAGGCATCTCAGCAAGCTGATTCATCACCACAAACTGGAAGGCAAGCTTATCAACTCGCCTATTAGTGAATTAAAGTTCATTTTCCTTTGCTGGATGTAGTTTACAATTATTCTGGATCACCTGAGTTTGATAACAAGTTTGAGTGGGATGCCCCCCTTGCAATGGTTAGCCCAGAAAACTCTCTGCTCCCTCTAGGGTGACAGGTACCTTTAAACTCTCCACTGATGCCTTTGCACAAATATAATTGCTTTTCCAGCAGGGAGGCTGCTAGAGAGCTGGGTCTGACTGTCAGGTGTCTGAAGATCTGAATATATTGCCATGGTTAAGAACCAATGTGATTATGCAAAATTAAGCTCTGTGCATGTCTGGGAGTGCATGCGGGTGTGTAGATGAACTGAACGCAGTAGCTTTCCCTGAAACGTGACTGGTTTTTCTAAGACAGTGAAAAATTTCTGCTGTCACATAAATTCTCAGAGAGTGCTAATGGAAAGTGGAATCTGAGCAGAACTTAAGGTTCAACCAGATTGCATAGGCTGGATCCTTAGTTGGTATAAATCCCTGCCTACAGTGGATTTGACTACTAGTCTACTCTAGGCTAGTCTCATCCATCCTGTTCTTGTTCTTTCCACACATCTACCAGCACAGAGTCTGGATGAATGTCTGCACAATCAGGATCCATCCCATTACTATGCTGCCTGCAGACATAGCTCCAAAAATAAAATACTCTGTATGTCTCAGAGCAGCCTGGAGTCAATGCAAGCAAAGGCTCCTTCCCAGGCCACACTCGCTCCCATGAATGAAGTGTAGCTGGGACAGGTCTTAAAGAGTAGGTTTTGTCTCCTTCCCAGCTTTCTTCCTCCTTCACCCCCTCCCCCCCTTTCCTCCTACAAATATGCCTTGGTGGGACTAAGACAACACTGACAACTCAGGAGGTGCATGGAGTTGAAAATTCACGGCTACTTCAAGAAGACAGGGTAGAGAGGCAGAGCAGGGTGTGAAGAAGAGGTGAGTTCAAGGAGACCACAGATAAAACAGACTCATCTCAGCAGCCGTGCTTTGAAAAAAGTGACTTTCCAAAATCTCCCCTTTGCTGAGACACGAGTATTTCATGCTGGCGGATGTGAAAGAACATAAGAATGAGAGGGAAGGGGATGGCACCAGGAACTGAGAGATCAGGAGCAGCAGCAGCCTAACAGGTGTAAAATGAGTGAAAGATGCCAGCAGGAGGAAAGGAGATGGGCTGTGATGTGCCAGGATGCTTTGTTATTTCATGGAGTGCTTGCTCTGCCGTGCAACCACCCACCGGTGGCGTGGCGTGGGCACCCGCTGCTCCCACCAATTGCACACAGGCAGGTGGCAAAGCAGAAGGGGTACAGGGAAGGAGAAGGGAAAGCAAGAGGAGAAGTGGGGCAGCTTTGGAGGTCCATGTTGGCTGCACTTGGTGGGGCATGCATGGGAGGACACAGGCGTCATTGCATGCCTGTGGAGATCCATTTCACTGCTTAAAGTGAGATGTTTTGTAGAAGCAGAGAAAGGGAGATGTGGAAACAACATGTCAGGGATGTCTGGAGCTGTGGAAGCACCCGTCTTGCCAGCAGCAAACAGCGAAAGGGAGCAGTAATTATGCACAGCACCCTTCAGCATCGAGCAAAGTTTGCCAGGGGACCTGACCTCTGCATGGAGAGAGCCAGTGGCACACAAACCCCCTTCAGAAAGCATGTCTGGTTTTCCACCTGTAGCAGCCAGTTCAGTGAAAGATATTACCCCTGGCACAAATCCATAGGCCATCATGGCTATAGCTGCACTGTGTGTGCAAGGTAGGCAGCACTTCACTCCAAGTGAGAGGATACTGTTAAAGGCACTTACTGAACCAGGAGCTTTACAAGACAAAACCAAAAGGGGACTGTGGTGGATTGTGGAGACCAGCTCAAGGCTCCTACGTTCACACCAGTGAGAGGCTTTCCCTGGGACCACCTCGTCACAGCCCCAGTAACAGGGAAGGGGACCCAATTATGGGGCCATAGAACCTTCCCCCAAGGCTGCTACTACCCACTATCTCATGTGCTCCAGCTCAGAAGATGCTGGAACAAACCTCTCTTCCAAATAGCAGTCAAAAGATGATTTTGACTACCTAATGACTGATTCAGAAGCATATCTTTTTTAGAAAGCTTTTCAGGGTCAATAAAGATGAGACATTCAGTGAAGGGATTGGGGATGAAGTCCTAGCTCCTCAAGGGTTAATGGCATTTTTACACAGTGCTTAGGAGGGCCAGGATTTCATGCTGTATTTTCAGGGTGTGAAATACTGTCTCATTATTTCTGTGATCCAAACACTGTGGCGTAAGATTAACAGCAGCCAGAAAATGGATCTTAGTAGATACTGACCATAAACAAAAGTGAAATAAATACTTCTTTTCCTTTAGACATGCAGACAATCCATAAGCGTTCAGCCAGCTGAGACTCCACTCGGCTCACAGATGTCAATGAACATACCATGCCCATTTGTTGCCCAGCCACTTGCTCTTTGTTCTGAATTTCCTGTGCTCTCTGACTTGCCACAGGATCCCCAGTTGTGTTACACTTGCACGGTGCTCCAGGGAAGTCACCCAGATGGGACTCTTCCCCCAGTTCCCTTGGCTGGATGTGAATTAAATAAAATTTAAAGTCTTATCTGTTCAGGAGTTTCTTTTTTTTTTTCTTTTCTTTTTTTTTTTTTTTTTTTTTGTGGGCAGCTCTGGAAAGAAACCCTGAACTATCCAGACATCTGGAGAAAGGGGTCAAACCTGAGAGAGGCAGGACTGCATCTCCATTCTGCAAGAACAGCTTTTGCACTAGTCTGGGATCCTTCTCCAAGTTATCCAAGCTTCATTCCTAGCCAGTGTGTGCTCTATATCTGTCACCCTCTTTTTGCTATTTAGCACAGTACTTCCCTGTGCAGATGTATTCCAAGAGTTTTTAAAAGCATAAGTAAATATCTGTAGATTGCATTGTCCTCCCTTACAAATCCAGAATACCAAGGGTTATCATACAAGTCCATCCAGATTTAAATATTGTTTTCATACCATGCTTTCTCTGAAAGATCTCTAAGTGCTGCTGTAAAAGTGTCAGTCCATCAAGTCTCACAGCACCTTTTCAGGTGGGTATCATTAACCCACACACTTCACAGTGCTCCTTTAAGGCACAGGGTGATTACCAGACACACCCAAGGACAGCACAAGTTGGTATCTGAGGCAAAACAGCCCAGAAATCTCAGTGCCAGACTCCAGAATGTTTTTGATGGGGTATGCATTAATGCAAAATTAATGGATATCCATCACTGTGCAGCAACATTTACTAACAGTGCTATATAAGCTAGTAAATAATACACAACACTAAAACGTACATGATTTCGATTGCCAAATGCTCTTCTAGTGACAACAGCTTCTGCCAGTAGAGAATTTGGCTCTCTAATTCCCAATAAGCACAATTAAAGGAGATATATAAGAAACTGACAGTTCAGCTTCTGCGATTGAACTGTTCTCATTTAGATACAGGTCGAGACTCAACAATTTAGTTATTAGGGATTCCTTGTCTTGTCGTACATTCAGAATGAAAGGGAATACAAAGGGAAGAAGATAGGAGATAACAGAAAATGCCAACAGGTAAAAGTAAAAATTAAGATACTGGGGGTTTTATGTATGTTTTATTATTCCTTGCCACCAAGCTCTAAGCTCGGTCATATTCCCCATAGTACAGGTCCCAAACCATGCTCTTTCTGCAGGTCTCGTTCAAAAGAGAAACTGATAACTTCTCATGTCACCCTGCCTGAGGATCAGCAAGGGGCCGTAAATGCTGGGGAAAGTTCTTTGCTCTATATGCGCCTTCAGGTTCTTCAGGTTCACAGCATTCTATGCTCCCTGCTGCAGCAGCGATCCTCCTTCTCTGACACGTGAGCACCTTTGGTGCAAATGAAACAAGAATACAGCATTTTCAGCAACAAAGACCTTGCAAATCTTCACTTTTCATGCACTGCATTTTTCCAAATGCATGAAGGGACATATTTGCTGTAGTTTCAAGACAGAGGAAAATCCTCAACAGAGGTTTCAAATCCCAGCTCTAAAGTAAGGAGCACCTTCTAAAAGGAGAGATTGCTTTTTTTTTTTCCCTGTTAGAATGAGTAAAACAACGTATTTATCTTTATCTTCTTTCTTTGAAACTCAAAAATCCTTTTGCCTGAACTCTTTCCTAACTGAGTCAGCTGGGAGCAGGCACCTGCTGCAGAAAATTTCAGCCCAAATACTTAAAGTCTGGCACAATCACAAGGAGTTTGCAGCGAGATGTGTTAGGGGCTCAATGACAGGCAACACCCCTGCATGAAGAAGGGCTGAAGAGTGGACGGAGACAGAAAGATAGAAGTAAAATTAAAGATTGATTCTATCAGTAATTTTAAGGTGTCAGAAAAGATTCACCTAAAAGGAAGGATGTGACTGAGGCCAGTGCGGTAAACAAATTAATTCAATATCTATTTATTACATTTTAAAAAAAAACAACAAACAAAATACAGATTAAGTAACCTTCAGCTGAGCCAGCTTCCTGGCTGTTTGTATTTGACTTGCCAATAAATAACAAAATCTATCAGTAAAGCTTGTTCACAGGTTTCTACTTCAGGTACCAATTTCAGCCCAAAGATCAACTCCTGACACTTAATTAGGTGAATTGAGGGAAGAGATGTTTCTACTGATTGAAAAGTCACAGGAAGGGAAAACTAATATAATTATTCTTCTATGTAGATGGAAGAAGCTTTGTAAGATGTGACAGGTCTGGGATGCAGGTTGGTGCAGCACTGAAGGGAGTTACAGCACCCTTCAGCACTCACTGTATGGAAATACACAGCTGGCAGCTGCTGCGAGCCTTGCAACGCACCCAGCACTGTTAGATTTCACCTGCTACAAAGGGAAAGATAAAGGTCAAAATATTTTTCAGAGAACAGCTGCAAATGTAAATGATAAGATAATGATTCTTAAATTGGAAACATCAGCTCCTGAGGATGGATTTGGCTCTCCTTTTTCATGGTGCAAGATGGGAAATACTTTGTGGGTAAAAGACATCAGCCAGCTTTTACCTAACTATTCCCCACTTAAGTACTGAGGTACCAAATTCGGTAATTAGGGCTGAGTCTGCAGACGTATCTGCGAAAATAGGCCCCAAGGGACAGATTTTCAAAGGCATTTAGACCATTAATTTCCTTTTAAATCAATAGGACTTGGGCACCAAAATATTTTGAAATGTCTGAGCATTGTCCTGTAGTATTTAGCGAAATCAGAGCAAATCAAAATAAGCTGAGCCAGCACTGGAAGAGGTCTGGGAAGATGGAGCAAGAACCACACTGTATTTATACTACTAGCAGCTATTGGGTCCACACAGGCTTGGTGGGACCTGAAAACAAGAAGTTAGCAGATGTAGCCCAAGCATTTTGTTACGAGCATGCAGTCAGCTCACGTCCTTCCAGCCCAGCGAACACTGGCAGCAATACAACAATTACCACAATACTTACACATCCCTGCATACCACCTTGGGATCTAGAGAGAGAGATGGAGCTCTCTGTAAATGACAAAGTACCATTATCCCGAGGGTGTAGATGGAGAAACTAAAAGATTGTTAGGGGCCCGAGATCGCATCGCAGCAAACAGTGGCAGCAGGAATAGAAATCAGCTTTGCTGATGCCCAGCACAGCAGCTGTTTGCACAAGCTCAGAAACCAAACACTGTTTCTGAATATCCTGTTTGGGGATTTCATGCCAACCAATATCTATGAATATCTTTTTATTTCCGTGAATAAAGTCTTCTTTCTCATTTTAGTGAAGAGTTCCAGTGGTGATTATCATGCATTTGTATTATTTATAGAAAACTAGTGAATATGGCGAAAACAGCAAGGTTACCATGTTCCAAATTCCAGTTTCCTACAAATATGGAAATTATAATTATGCTGGGTCTGATTCAGAATACATAAGGATGATCAGATCTCAGTTAAAAATTTAAAGATTAACTTTTTCAGCTTGAGTCTACATCATTACACCCAGTTTCATATCTAAATCTCTTTCCCTATGAGTGATAACTCTGATCTTCCCAAAGAAGAAGGATAGATTTACTCAGTGCTTGGATAAGAGGAACCTGAGAAAAACTTCCTGGATCAGGAAGAAATATGTCTGTGTCAGCAGATAGAGCTTCTCTTTGTGATCAGGCAGAGAGAAACTTCCCTGAAATTTGGAAAATCCAGGATTCACACCTTAGCTCAAAGGAATTTCCCAAGAACCATCAGCAGTTAGCAGAGTCCCTTGACAAACATCAAATATACGGTCCAGTTTGCTGACATGACCTTATTCAGTGAATATTTTGTATCCCAGTATTATTTGCACCACTGTTCTGGAGCTGACCTTAGTAAATCACACGTCCCATGTTTAAGCCTACAGCTTATCGATCATAAATGCAATCAAAACCAAGCTACATGCAGCGGTCCGATCTGCTGGCATAGTCATTTTTAAATGCAAATTAAGCTTGATACTGTACATATTTTTCATGCACAATTATACAATTGTCTTTTCAAAAAAATCTAGCCTAACAGTTCTGCCTGCAAAGTAGTTGATGGTGGTTAGATCTGTGGATAAAAGATAAAGCTAAAAGGCAGCTTAAAATCAGGAAAAAAGTAACATAAAATGCTGCAGACAAGAGCGTCCACTTAAGTCCTAAGATCCAACTCTGCCTAGAGATGCCAAACTGACTTAAATTGGAGGATCACATCGTAATCCCATATAATTAATGTTTGTCATCTTGCTGTAAACTGCCAGATTATCATTAGTTCATCTTTTGTATTTCCAGCAGAAACTCATTACTCAGTGAGTGAAACGTTAGGAAATTATTTACAATTATGCTGCCGAGAGCAGTAGGCTAATTCCATCTACTAATTAGCACCACTTACATAAGTATAGGTAGAGTGCTATAAATAATAGCGGTAATGTGTGCCACGCTGGCACCAGCTCTCTGGGTCTTCTGTGCAGCAGTGGCAGCTACCCCCTCTGGTGGCCTTTTAATGGGATTTTACCCAAACCACAAGAAAGGCTCCTAAAAATTATTCCTTGCCTAGGGTGGAGAGACATGGAGTGACGTGCAAAGCAGGTATTTCTTACCTCTTTTCTGCAGTGGGCACCTTTACTTAACCACCAGTTGATGCTTCTCAGCCTGCTCTGATATTGCTGGAAGAAAACTACTTCTGTATGGGCCTTTAGAGGAAGCAGTGCTGATCGGGGGGAAAAACCCCTTTGCTTTAACCTGGAAGGTGTTGTGCAGGTTCCAAGCAGGAGCCACTGAAGTGACAAGATGTTATGGATTTTGTGCCACTGGTGGCTCCAGTCTCCTTAACTCAAGCACTGAACTAGAATGGAGTGTTGCCCATCCCCTTTGTACTGGACTGGTTGCAGTTCTCAGCAGCAGCAGTTGCATTCACATTCAATAGAGATTAGGCTTTGAAAACAAGAACAAAAATCTGCCTCCCTTCCAGCTGGATCAACTGACCAAAAGGCAGGGGAGATTAGTCTTGTTTGTACAGCATATGGGTGTATGTAACTCATGCCTGAATGACACCCATGCAAACTAATATAATCTGTACTGTTTTTTTAATCCGACCTCCACAAACCTACAGTGATGCTATGCTGCCTATTCACTTTCATTCTTCTCCTCCCTCCATGAATTTTGTTCCTCTCTATACAGTAATCTTGATTTAGCAGGGACACACATTAATGCACACCCCAGTCTGTTCCCTGGTGATTTGGGGATTGACTAGAGATGTGCATTTATGTGTGAATTAGTAAAAGCTTGACTGGTACTATTTTAAATAAGGACATGAAAGTACCTTCCTCAGGAAAGCGTTCCAGGCTGTGGACCTTCCATTGAGAAAAGCAGGTCTGAGATAGGCTCCCTCCGGTCCCAGCTGGACCTTCCTTCGGTGCTGTATAGAGCCAGGCACCTTCCCAGGATGTTGGGTCTCTCTCGAAGGCCTCAATGTCTTAGAAATGAAGAATGCAAAGCCCACATCCTTCCTTGGATCTAGGCTGACAAATCGGCACCTGTTTGGGAAAAAAAGAAAAAGAAAAAGATTAACGCACACTTGAAATATAATCTTTTAGTCTAAGCCAGCATTTATTTCATGTGTGGTTTCTTTTCTCAATGACTTTAGGGATATCTGGGATGTTAGAGAGGGAAGATGAATTGTGTTATAATGCCAAGGCATACACTAAAAACAAGAAGTCCAGAGAGCGTTTTTTTCCTTAAGGCATTGAAATACGCAGAAATGAACAGCTGCTGTCCTCAACCACTTTAAATATTAGTAACATAATAAAACACTTATTTTCATTGTTTCATATGGTTTTCAGTTTGCACACTTAGCCACAGCCAGAATTTCCTGACTAAATGTGGAATTGGCCAACAGATTCAGCCAAATAGTCTCAGATGTTAGAGTCCCTATTACAATGTTCCCAGCACCAACTGCCTGAAACCGTTTAATAAGATGGAATTGCAGTTTGAATGACACATATAATCAAAATTTTCATTTGTTTTCAGAAAGAAAATCCATCTAATCTCCAGCAGAAGAGGATGGAAGTGGTTTTTGAGGCAGGCGGTCCATGTTCCAGTATCAATTTAGATGCAATTCGAAATATAAGATTTGCCTTAATGGATCATCAGGTCTTAATACAGAGGGAAAATTAAGGTATAAGAAGGGTTATTGAATGAGAAGGAAAGGCTATATTAAAAGACAACAAAAAATAAGAGAGGGAAAATAAAAGAAACATTTATGTGACTGTAACTAGAAACAATTACTACATACGGTGGGATTTTTCAAAACCCTTTGGTCACTTGCTATATCCAGACCATTTTCTTGCTGTGGCAGGAATGTTCCCTATAGTCCATAATCCAATTTGCCAGGCAGTTTTTCAATGACCCATGCAAGACATCAAAATACTCCCTGTATGGTTATTACATCACTCCAATCTCCAAGATGAGATCATATAATTTTCATTACAGGGAAAAGCCTCCATCCAAAGTGGTTTGCTTGAAGAAGCAGTCAAAAGGAATAGTTTATTGCTTTTGCTACTATTTTAAAACATATAACATTCATTGTTTCCAGCTCAGTACTTTCTCTTTTCCTCCTCAGTGTCATTCTCCAAGGAAAGACGGTTTCTTCTTCCAGCACTCAAATCCCAATGCTTTTTGTTGTTTACTGTCTGCTTACTCTCTCATGTCATCTCAACTTTTAATCAAATATACTCTTTAGTAAAAACATACCAACAAAGTATACGACTCTCCCTCCCCATATATTTGTCTAGTTCACATGCCTGCTAAACTGGTGGGTTGTTCATGACAAACATGGATTTTTCCCCCCAGACCTACTGAAGTCACCAGGAGAGCGCAGGATGGCACTTCAAACCCCTGGTTCCCCACTGCAAAGCCTCAAGGCTTGGTCCATCAGCCTTGATCACCTGACAGTTGATGTTGTGAGACATCAGCAGCTCTGCTGGCACAGGGGCACTAGGTGAGCTCAAGCCCCAGCTGAGGGGGCAGCAAGCTTGCAGGTGTCGTGGTTTAACCCCAACCAGCAACTAAGCACCAAGCAGCTGCTCACTCACTCACTCCCCCCCCACACCGCAGTAGGATGGGGGAGAAAATCGGGAAAAGAAGTAAAACTAGTGGGTTGAGATAAGAACGGTTGAATAGAACAGAAAAGAATAAACTAATAATGATAATGATAACACTAATAAAATGACAACAGTAATAATAAAAGGATTGGAATGTACAGATGATGCACAGGGCAATTGCTCACCACCCGTCGATCAACACCCAGCCAGTCCCCAAGAGGCGATCCCCCGCCCCCACTCCCCTCAGTTCCTATACGAGATGTGACATCCCATGGTATGGAATACCCCGTTGGCCAGTTTGGGTCAGCTGCCCTGGCTGTGTCCTGTGCCAACTTCTTGTGCCCCTCCAGCTTTCTCGCTGGCTGGGCATGAGAAGCTGAAAAATCCTTGACTTTAGTCTAAACACTACTTAGCAACAACTGAAAACATCAGTGTTATCAATATTCTTCTCATACCTAGCTCAAAAACATAGCACTGTACCAGCTACTAGGAAGACAATTAACTCTATCCCCACTGAAACCAGGACACAGGGTCTGAAGCAGTTCATAACAGGTCAGTATGTAAAGCAGCAGCAACACTCCTGGACCAATCTCTCCCAAAAGCCATTCCTAAAGCTCTCCAGCCCCTCAGCTCTTCCAGGCATGTGGCACATGCCTCTGGCACAACAAATTTTAGGATACAGTTTACAGGGCCACACTTTTGCCCTTGCATTCACTGGTGTTGCTGCTCCTGCCTCCCTTTCTTGTGTTGGCATCCAGTCCCCAGCCAGACTCCCCTTTCCAGATGCTCTACTGTTCCTTGTTGGAAAAGTGCCCAGAATCCCCAAATTCTTCCTGATGATCTTCCTCCCCATGGGGCATTTTCCTGATTTGGTACAGATTAATAAGACCACATTTCCCCATAGCTCGCACTTCTTAACTCTTCCCCAGCCCGTATGTCCCACAGTCCATAAGCTTGCATAGCCATCAGGCCCTATTATGTCTGTTGTAGGAATCACATTGTTAAAGGTGCAGAAGCTGCATCTTTATCCTGAAAATTATGTGTGCAGCAAATAAAAGCACCACCTGGGCCAGGACCAGACCCTACATCCTTCAGTCTGAGTCCCAGCACAGGCTGACTGTCAGCCCAGCAGTTACTGACAGGGACAGTAAAGTTTTTGCTGAGAGCCTCCAGGAAAGGCACTTGGCCAGCGGGAAGCAGCTCTGTGTGCAACGAGTTGTACTTATACTCTGTCTTGGTAAGTCAAAGGCAGAAATTACACTGATTTGATCCTGCTCACAGCATTCCCTCTGGGTCAATGGGTATCAGGATTTGCTTTGTTGAGCATCAGGAAAGAAAGCCTGGATCTTGAAAGTTACCTTTATATAGATGTATAAAACCAGAAATACACAGATGTAGATACATGCACATTCAGTTGATTTCCTTGCCAACTTAAAAGTCATCACAACACTTTTTATATGCCAAATTCAAAGGGCAAAAGTTTGCTGTTGTTTTATTTTTATTCCCTCTTATTTGATTTTGTATTTCCAGCATGTTACAAATCACAGGCTTACGCCAGGATGTAAGTCATAAAAGCATTGCCTCATTACACACACAAATGTTTGGGATTAAAATTATAGGCTAGTGGCATATATAAGAGGCAGATTATAATTAGTATCTAGACTCTTGGGTGATGAATCACAACAGAGTATTATATACCATCAGCCTTGCACTATGTTGCAGGTCAGAAGTTAATGTTCCAAGTAATGCCATTCAGCACAAGTGTTGCAGGACCAGATGCCTGTGCTCACATCTCAGAGCTAGCGGGTGACATTGCTTCTTGTGCTTTCCCCAAAACTGAAGGTAGGACTTGTGACAGGTGCTAGACAGACTGCTCCAGAGCATGGAGACTAAGAAGGTTTATCTCTGGCTGCTGCATGTCAGGCGGGATGAAGTAGAGAGAAAGCCAGGTGGAAAGCTGGAAAAGAATGAGTGGATAGCTATTAGAGTTGGAAATTTTTCAGTTGAAGAGGTTTTTTCAGGAAGATACCCATTTCTTGAAATTGAAGGTTTTCACAGGGAAATATGCAAGCCTTCAAAAAACTTTTTTTGGTGGGACAGAAAGGCAAGAGATGGGAGGGCAGGCAGGGAGACTTCATGGGCTGGAATGGACTGTCCCATGACTGACCCTCTCCACAAAGCTGAGCAGGTTCTCTGAGGCTCCAGTCCATGCTGATTTAAAAAGACAAAAATGAGCAGCTTGCACAACTTGGTGACAATGAGGAGATTTAGCAATAGGAAGACCTTCCAGCACAGGGACTATCATGGACTCATCCCTATGTGAGCCCTCTCCACTCAGTGCATTTAAACACTGACCAGCATCACTGTAAGCCTTGCAACATTACTGTTGTCTTTAAGCATATTTCTCAGCTGACCAAAAATTTAAGAAACTGCAAATTCTGTTTAAATGCATAGTTCCCTGCTTGCATGCAAGCTGCTCCCAACACTTATTCTACATTTAAAAGCATAGCATACATACGCATGTATATATATAGTCATATGTGTGTTCATGAGACACACACACATAGGAGTGAACATTTCAATTGCAAAAACACCCTGCATCTCATCTATCAGTAATTCTGCCCTCCAGGGAGACATATGTGCTGACAGTGAGATGATTATGAAGGTGATTGAGCTTTGAAACGTATTGTTGCTCTCTTCAATAGTGCTGATTGGCAGTGGTGAATAAATGACTCAAGCAAGGCGAAGTGGTATTCAGAGGCTGACCAGGCAGATCATGGATGCAATCAGCTTAAGCATCTGAGAATATGTGATGGTTTTCTTCTTGAACAGAACTGTAGTTCAGAGGGAGGACAGCTGGCAGTCACCCACTGCTATGGAGCCAGGCAAGGATACACATCCTGTGTGGTTAGGATGGGAGCAGGAGCTTGGCTATATCTCCTTTTTTTCTTACCCCATCTGGTGGTTTCAGGGGCAAATCCAGGTGCTAAGTCTCTACCTCTGTCCTGGTTTCAGCTGGGATAGAGTTAACTGTCTTCCTAGTAGCTGGTACAGTGCTATGTTTTGAGTTCAGTATGCGAAGAATGTTGATAACACTGATGTTTTCAGTTGTTGCTCAGTAGCATTTAGACTATAGTCAAGGATTTTTCAGCTTCTCATGCCCAGCCAGGGCACCTGACCCAAACTGGCCAACGGTGTATTCCATACCATGTGACATCCCATCTAGTTTAGGAACTGGGAAGGGGGGGCAGGGAATCGCCGCTCGGGGGCTGGCTGGGTGTCGGTCGGCAGGTGGTGAGCAATTGCCCTGTGCATCATTTGTACATTTCAATCCTTTTATTACTACTGTTGTCATTTTATTAGTGTTATCATTATTAATTTCTTCTTTTCTGTTCTATTAAACCGTTCTTATCTCAACCCAGGAGTTTTACTTCTTTTCCCGGTTTTCTCCCCCATCCCACTGGATGGGGGGGAGTGAGTGAGCGGCTGCGTGGTGTTTGGTTGCTGGCTGGGGTTAAACCACGACAACCTCTTGAACATCAAACTTTAGAAGACCACAGGCCAAACAGCACTTCATGGTAATTCCCTCTCCTGAAGGAGCTGGGCCTTAGGGCTCCTCCTTCTTTCTTCTAGCTCAGTCACTGATTCACCTTGGATTTTCTTCATAGTCACTCTCTACAGTGCTGGAAGTGCCCAACTGCTAGGGAGAAAAGTGGGGTGTTGACAAAAAATTAAGAGATGCTCACCTAAGCACTATATGATCCATGGGATCATACACTCATATTGCAAATGCACTTAATTTAAAATGCTCCTCTGGGTTATACCTGGTGGCATCTGAACCCTCTCTACTGACCTGGAAAAAGTCCTGACCTAAGGAAACCATTTTTCTGACGCTGCATGGCAACTTCTATCTCCAGCGGCAAGTGTTTTCTGAGCTATAGAAAATATCAAAACTATAAGGGTGAAAACAGAGTGTTTATGCATAATATGATACTCCAAGGAACAGCCATCAAAATAGACTTTTAATTTAGAGAAGACTGTCAAATGCCCAGTAGGTTTACTGTATCATGCATCAAATTTCCCTTTTGCAGGTTTTAATTCTTGACTTCCCTCATAAGGCAGAAAACAGATGAATTATTTTAACAATTGCTGACTGTAATTATATTATCACAGCCTCAGCTCTTCCCTCAGACATGACACAGCCACCAAACTACCCAGTGCAAAGGTGATGAAGTCCTGGTCCCCAGAGGAGGGTGCTGCTTGTATCGTCTTGCAGCACAGTCGTGTATTAACCCTCCTTGTCCTACTGTATGGTCACATACCATCATTTGGAATGATGGGAGAGGAATATCTTCCTCTCCTGAGTCATGGGTTCAGATTTCTTCTGTGGCAGAGGTCTTCCTTAGGAACCCACAGACTAAAACCATGCTCTACATTTTCTTATTACTTCAAGAAAATTCCACTGCAACAGGGAAGGGAGGACAGCAAACCTGAGCGAGGTTAAGGATTTGGAATTGCTGGCATGCAAGTAGTACTGATTTAGGACATAAAGTACATCCTACACAGGGCAGCACAAGCACGGTGCTGCTCGCATGCATGCCTGCTTCGTTTGGCACCCTCTTCCTCCACACTTGCCAGCACAAGTCCTGGGAGGAGGCAGTGGAGAAAGGACAGGCTGAGAAGTGGGTGCCCCACAACCTCTCTAGCTCCTGCTGCTCACTCACACAACACTCAGGACATGTTACCCATCAGTTCCTCTTTATTTCTTTTTCTAATGTTCATTTCATGAATTGCAGAAGTAACATCTTTCAGTATTAAAATGTAATTAAAGATTTCACCACAATGAAATTAATAATTAACTGGAAAGACATTTGGACCCTTTGTTGAACAAAACTCACTAATTTTATGATGCATTAGGACTGTCGGGTCTCATCTGTCTCTCAAGCAGCTATCCTATAGCTGGCAGCAAGCCAGGGGCTGCAGAACACATCTTTTTTTCCTGTCAGAGCATTTCTGACAGGCCTCTATAGAGCAGTAGCAGCTCTGCTCACAGGCACCATTAGCTCCTGGTGTCTGGATACTATCAAAGACAGGAGAATGAAAGAAAAAGGTAAACATGGATAGGGAGGAGGCAATGGCCTCAGCTGACCAGCTCCCCACCAACTATCTGCCATTTGTGAGATGCCCACACAAAAGGGTTTTAAAAATAATTTAGAGGGCACCAGTGTTTTGACATCTACTTCAGAGGAGGACATCTCTACAGTAGACCAACACAATGGAAGCCACCGGCTGCAGGGAAGGAATGAGGTGTAAGGGAATAATCACCTCGCATAGCACTGCCCTGTGCCCTCAACTTTGGTCCCTATAGCCCCAAACCAGTTCTCCTCCTCCTTTGGACCAAGCTCATGTCATTGCCATGGGGACAGCAAATAACCACAGTACAATGGACTCCTTGAACTGACCCACCAGCATTGCACACAGGACTAGCAGATTCTTTTGAATTTGGATGTTTTGCGTGCTGCACGCACACAAGTTACAGAGGCTTGAACTTGGAAACCTTGCATGGAAACGCACTAAGTCTTTGAGACCTTAGACTCAAACTGACTGAGTGGCATATTTTGGCAACCCCCACCACAACTTGAGGCACAAGTCCTCTGTCACAACACTGTAGTCAGCCTGCAGCTGAGCCAGCACTGTTCTTTGGTATTGAAGCATCTTCAACTAAGACTTTAGCTTTCCCTTGAAGCCAACTGAATTAATCAATTCCTCCTTGGCACTGAAATAAAGCTCGCTTTCTGCTAGGTGGGTCAAAAATGCACAATCTATTTCAGCTGTTCTGTTCCCATGAATTCTATTACAATACGTTGCAAAGGAGAAGATTACAGGGAAGGCAGAGCCAGCGGCATGCCTTGCTTTATGAGGGGGAAAAAAACACATACACAATTTATTTTTCATTGCTTTATGATGAATATGAATTCAATTACATGCAGAGGAGAACTGCGGTAGTCAGTCAGAATTATACTCAGCTAGTAGCAAATATAATGGCTTCTAACAAGGAGAGCTTATCATCAAGGTTCAGACAAGCTTGAGTCCATGTTGCACCCGATGAACCTGCACAAGGAGACAATGACTATCACAGCTGAGAATTTATCTCCAATCTCCATGGCTGGAGGAGGGAGGGGGAAGCAAGGTGTTAGTGGAGCCCTCTGGTCGTTGCCAGTCCTCCAACCACACATGTCAGGACAGCAGCCATGGGCACCAGGGAGCAGAAGGACCATCCATCAAAACATGAGCACATGCAACAAAAGTAACACAGAAACACACTTGTCTCCCTTCTTGTTTCTGTCATTTTTCCCACCAGACAAAATGCATCTCTCCTTGTCCCTGTGTAACATTTCCAACAGCCTGGTTAAGCTTTGCCCACAAAGTTCACAAGCTTAGTGGCCACGTATGCAGAAAACAGCTCACCTTCTGCCTTGATTCAGCCAGACATCTGGGAAGTGCCCGTACAAATGGCATCACAGCACCCAAGCACCCCAGTGCACAAGTGCATATATATCTATATGTATAAGTGCCTTTTTGCTTATAAGGCTCTAGTCACTCCAAAACAATGACCACCTGTGCAGGAGCTATGCATTCTTCGAGAAGGTCTTTTAAGTCCTTTTCAGTCCCCTTCTAACTGAGCAGAAATCCACAATCATTAGCACATCTGTGCTTGGCACAAAGGGCCTCTTAGCACAACTCCAGAAAAGAGAATTGAGAAATGAGCAGCATGCCTCAGGAAGGGCAATGAGACTCATCACACTCCTGGGAGTCCCCTCACAAACCATGCTGCCCCCAGGACAACCCTGCGATACTCAGCAGCCTCCAACCCCTGGCCCCTCCGTCCTACTCCCCAGAAGCACCAGTGCTCTGGCAGCAGCACTGTTTCCCCAGCAGCTGCAGCATCAACAAGAGAAATCCTCAAGAAAATGAGAGGAGGGACAGTCACTTGCCACATACAGCGCGTTAATCTCATGCACGGTGCAACTCTCCTGGGGTGTCACTGATGTTTGTGCAACATCAATACCTCCAGGTTTTCTTTCTTCAGGGTAGCTCTCAGGTTGTTTCTTGGGGTGCTTAGCAACTCAGAATCAGAAAAGTAATGTTAATGATACATGCCAAGCAACCACCTCCAGCCCTCCTCTGGGAGCAGGCATGAAAAGATTGTACATCTTTAGTTATTGCTTAATAAAGCAGTCCTAAGCAGCAAGTCCAGCTAACCTGACATGGCTTGAAGTGCTGAAACCTCCAGCAGCATGTGCAAACACACATACAAGCGTGCTGCCACTGTGCAAACACACACATAGGTGTGCTGCCACCTGTCAAAGCTGCCTTTGAGCCAGACACACCAGTCAGGCAAAGCGGAGAAGCTGGGGAGCAAACGGGAGGGCTCAGGCAGGAGTAAGCCAGGCGAGACGGGAAGGAGATGTCATGTGTTTTGAGATCCAGCTACTAAAGCCCAGTCCTGGAGCAGTAGACATGCCAGACTATGCTTCCCAAAGGAGGCTGGTGGAGACAAACTTCCCAGGAGAAGCTGGTCTGCCTTTCTCTCTGCACACAGGCAGTGCACACAAGGCTTTCCCTATTTCAAAAGCAAAATGTTATTTTGGAGCAGCTCTCTGGAAAGGAATGCTCAAATCTTGCCTAATTACAAACATTTCAAATTTCCTTGTTATTTTTCATCGAAGCGCTTCATGGCCATTTGTGGGTTAAGCTTTACATCTTCTTCAGCATGGAAGGTGAGGGTTGCTGCTCTTTAGAGACAGGAGAAATAAGACATGGGGCATCACATTTCTTGGCCAAACTGATGAACCAAGACAGAGCAGAGCTCATACAAACCCCTGACATCTGTGCTCCTTCATTCCCATGTATTTGCTCCTTCTCATCAGCTGAGATGTTGATGGCAGCATCATGGCTCTGAAAAACAGCGACTGTTCTCTTACCCGTGCCTGGAAAT
The DNA here is from genome assembly GCF_964188355.1 of Buteo buteo. Lineage (NCBI taxonomy): Eukaryota > Metazoa > Chordata > Aves > Accipitriformes > Accipitridae > Buteo > Buteo buteo. Next base: position 66,460,364 of record NC_134172.1, read on the forward strand.
TATTTACTCAGTGCTGGATACACCATCAAGCTTTTGTCCAAACTACTGTCATTAAATGACTTCTGCTGGCATGCAGAGAGGATCCATGTTTAATGCCCCACTCAAAGCATGGCGCTGACACCCCAATGGAGCTGCCCCTCCACTCAGGCATGGGAAAGTGCAGTGGCTGTGTAACACCAGCCAAGTCCCACCGCCCTGCGAAACCCTGTGCTGCCTCATCTCAGCACACCCATCACCTTCTCTCTGTGGTCATACAGCAAGAGATGGTTCCAGCCACTTAACGAAAGAGAAAGTGTTTAATCTCGTTTCCATCCCGGTGAGGCTGCCTGGCTGATGACCCCACCCCAGCCCTGAGCGTCCCCTTTCCCAAGCACATGCCACAGTGGCATGAGAGGAGCTGAGCTCTGCCGGGAATGCAGGGACTGCACCGGCAGCCGGCTTTGGGTCTGGAATCAGAATGCATCATTAGACAAAATCTACAGGCTTGAATTCTGCCATCTGCTCACCAGGCTTGATTGAAAGTGTAGGAATTACATTAAATTACCTGATTATGTGAAGGCTGACAAATGATAGCAGATATTACCGCCAAGGCTGACAAGGGCTTGGCGATTCCTGCCTCTACTGAAGGAGTAGGAGTTTTGCCGTGGTAATAACAAGCATTGCAAGTTTCTTCTCTTTAGAGCTGTTGCTTTTTTTTTTTCCTGAGGATGGAGAAGAAAACATACAAATTGTACATAATAAGTGGAACACAGAGAAAAAGAGCCAGCTGTACTCACAGGTGTTACAATACAACCAAAGGTGCTTCTCTATTTTCTCTCCTCCTAGAATAAGCCGTATACATCTAATGAATAATGCAAGAGATTTCCTCTATAGAATTAATAGCACACAGTCCTTCTTGACTCGCCTTTAATCACACTCAGCACCCAGTGGGCCTGGGAGGGAAAGTCAGCATTACTCATTTACTCAGGCAAACTCAGTGGTTGTCAGCCATCCCAATCCTTCACGGCTTTAACACTGCAGTTTGGGGAACAAAATCAGAATTTGTGGGCAGCCCTATGAGCTTTGCTCCTCACCAGTGGCAAAGTCTGGATTAATGTCAATTGACATTTCACTTGAACGCAACCAGTGTTTACAAATGATGTTTGTAGGAAAAGACTTTGCCTAATTAGATGGACTCATCCAACTTAATGCATGCACAGAGATGTTTCAGATTTATATTTATGCAAATTCATGGAGATCCAGAGGATTTCACTCACTTAAAGAAGGTAGGTTAGAGGTAGATCTGACTCTATCAGACCATAAGATGCACACAGACTATTTATTCTGTGTCTGTTAGACACCTATGATTAGTGATGCAAATGGTATGGTTTGAAGTATCTGTGCAAGCCTACAGCTACAAAGGTATCTGTGAAGCTTTGCAAATTAGGAGATGAAGAGAGAAAAGGAGTTCAGATATGGCTGAATCTGAAAATTATTCCAGATTTGCAAAAAAGGGTTTGTGAGTGGTCTCTCCTGATCTGGCCAGTGCTGGTTCAGACCAGAAGACAGCAAGGTGTAGCACAGTGGGAGTTTTGCCTGAAGAAAAAGTAAATAAAGTATGAGTCACAGGCAAGCGTTGTTAGAGAATATTGCAAACTGGAGTTCCTATCCATCAGAAAATCTGATTACCTTAATGTGTTTTGTTTAGAAACACTTCTACATTCATAAATCAAAAAGTTTTGCTTTGCCTTGTTGAACTGTTACGGCAGCCAAGCAGCTTACCTCCACCGCTTGGGCTTTCAACCCAAACACCATCTCCCAGCTCTCATGCAGAGCAGAGCCTCGGGGGGATGGCTGTCTGTCCCTCTGTCCTGCCTGGCTGGACCAAGCCTGGGGAGGCAGATGAGCCACCACACTGTCCAGGCAGCAGAAGGACGGCACACATCTGAACTACAGCTCCTGCAGGGCGCTGAACCAGCTCTGGCAATCTCAAAGGAATATTGAATTAACTGAAAATGACATGTTTTGATTTGGCTTAATATGCCAAGATAGTTCGATCTGGATCCACTAGACTGGAATGATATGTTTCATTTAAATCTTCTTGACGAAAGAGAAAAGTCTATGCATTGATTTGATTTAAAATCAATTTTTTACATGGAAAAATTGATCTTTTTACAGAAACTGCATTATCCATATATACAAACACTTAAGCACCTCTAATTACCACATGTCGGTGAGTTTGCTAACAGATTTCTTGTGTTCTATAGGACCTGATTCTCAATTGCGGTAAAGTCATTTTACATCCTCTTACTCCCTGCTACCTAGAGCCATAAAACAGGTGTAAAAATAGTTGTGGAGAAACATTAAGAGCCCCGAGCCAGAATATATTTCTGTCTGCACACTGCAACAGGTAGGCAAAAGAACAGCCTTAGGCAAAGGATAGTGCACAACCTGACCCCAGTCCACCAAACCATCTTTGCATGAGGCTCTGCTGCTGGGTCCGATGGCACTGAAAGGTGATGAGAGATGCCAGGCTGCAGATGTGAGCAGCATCAGGCCCACAAGTGATAACATGAACTGTGAACAAGCTACAGCTACATCTGATTATCTTGCAAGGGTTGCTTGATATGGATCCCTCCCTTTTTCTTATTTCCCTTTCAGGTGTCAACAAGAAGTTGAGAAAAAAGTGCCAAAGTTGGAGGAAGGGGGAAAGGAAACCTTAAGTATGTCTTGAAAAAATACAAATAAACTTTCCCACTCCCATGAGGACTCATATATTTGTCAACTGGTCTTTATGGCAAAGTGGCAAAGATTTCCAATGCCTTCTAGTGACACTAAGAAATAAAGTTTGAACAAATTTCTGAATTTTAAAATTAAGAGGACGGATTATCACAACCAAGAATAACTGTGTGTGAAAGGAAATTGTTTTCTAGTCTGCTAATAATTTATTTTAGATTCTTCATAAGCACATTCCAAAAAGCACATCTTCTAGAGGACTAGTTCCAAGGACTCTCCTCATTTAGTCTCCCCACAGCATTCTTTGGACTTGCTTAATTTCATAGCCCAAGGCTGCTCTGGAGTTTTAGGTGAATTTTATATTGTGCCTGTTTAAGATGACAAGCCATCAAAAAGCTGCTGTTGCCTCCCTGACAGTGCAACGTATCCTACTAGCAATGGCTCCCAGCACTCTCCCTCTTGAAAACTCTCCCCTGCTTTTTAATAAGCATTTTAATTTGATCTGTATCTGTAGCATTCAGGTGTTTCCATACCCAGACTGTGTTTTCCTTCTGAGTGGCTGCTGCTTTCTCTTCTGGCTTAGGGACACTTCTGAACATTTCCCCAGTGCTCCTCATTCTGAATTAGCAGAGACAAGAGCTGAATTTTTGAAACAGGCAAGCAGAAAAATGATCAAATGAACAAAATGAGCCAGAATGAGTGGATATTCACGGGACGTTGAAAGGCAGCAACAGCGACCGTGAAATTGGTCAAGCTGGTTAAAGTGGGCTGCCTCATCTGCCTCCCTTCCCACAAGGTCTCTGGAGATCCCCTGAGCAGGGCAGAGGGACTACACATCTAGACTGCTCAATGTTATCCACAACTGTGATTTCCAGGCACCACAGTAAGGAAAATAATAACAAAAAAAAAAACCAGGATGAGTCATCCTTAACATTGCTATTTTAGCTGGTGGGTTTTGTCTATATGGATCAGTGAACTGTCCAAAGGTGTGCAGACACTTATTTCCTCCACACAGAAGGGAAAACTGAGGCACAGACTGATTAAATAATGTGTTTAAAGCCATAGTGACAGCAAGTAAGTTTCATGCTCAAACACATGGGAAGGCAGCTGCTGAGCTTAACTGGTTCTGAAAGGAAACCTTTGTCTAAAGTCACTGGTTCACATTAAAACAATTTCTTGCTCACTGAACAAATTTTCTTATCCTTAACACCCCAGGCTGAAAATCTCAGGACCAAAATTCCTGGTGCAAGTTGAGAACTGAAAATTCATGTTCAATTTATTGTTCAATATATTCCAGACACGGAAAATGGTGAACACAGGAAGATGGCCTTTAACTCCTGGCTTTTAAAGCAGTCCAGGGAAGCACTGTGGGATAAATAGGAAATTTCCTGACTTCCATGTGAATTCACAAACATTTTCATGTATTACTATTCTATCTTTGCCTTGTTGTTTCAGGACTTTCTTCAAAACCATCTAACATTTCACCTAACAGAGATGAAAAAAAAGCATTGTATTTAGATCTTATTTACCCAGTACCTTTGAGCCACAACTTTGAAACATCTTTGTCTGTCATTACTTGAAAAGCCAAAGCACACAGCTAATTAGGACTTCTTTTTCCTCCACATTGATTCATTTGCAAAGTATTCAGCCACCTGGATTACTGGAAGCAAGAGGGCATTCACAAACAGGATGGAAATCATCCCCAATTCAGCAGTGATCTCAGATTCTTCTCGAAAGAGATAGATGGCTATAGGAATTTGGGGTTGAAAAAGGCCCTCCTGGGTGATCAGAAGGACCACAGTGTGTTGTCCTCCTCCTGAGGTTACCATAGGCCACTTCAGCTCTGAGGTGAGGTTTCAACCTCACTTTGGGAAATCTGCTCCCTTTTCTAGTGGTCTGTGCCCTGAATGTTGCCTCCTTGAGCTGTGCTCCACCCACAGCACGGTCCAAGGCAGAGAGACTTTTGCAAGGTATGAAGAGCCATTCATTTGGCAGAAAGACTCAAGGACCTCAGCCATAGCTGCTTCCACAGGCTTTCAAGGACTTAAAGCCAGATTTGCCCACAGACATTCTGCCTGACCTTGAACAAACTGCACTTAAAGTCTGCATCTGCTCTGAAGTGAAAGATCACCCCTGAGGCTTGACGAGAGGCCAAACTTACAGATGGCCCATGCTTTTCACTTGGTGGAGGATTTGGATGCTCACCCTGGTGACAGTTCAGCTCTGGGATCTGCAGGGCAGGCTGTGAGTAAAAGGTAGATGGGCCATGGGGGCTGTGCCTGTCCCCCACGTATCTGCTTTGTAAGAGTCACCTGATGACTGAGGCTGGGGAAATAAAATGGCCCAAGGATCTTAAAAGGATCTTGTTACCTTCCACTGCAGCAGATGGGATTTGCAGTGCAGCCTGTCCATAAGGGCAACACGGATGTGCAGATTTGAGTTTTGGGATGCCGCAGGCTGCTGTTCCCGGGATAGCAGAGCCAAGGTAAGTATTAACATAGCTCCTGTACTTCAATTTATGCCTGCAAAATGAATGCTATTCTCATGGGCTGCAATCAGGTTGTAACATGCTTAAATACTTCATTAATGAGGGCTCTGTAAGTACCACAGAGACAAACAAGATTTTAAAGGGGCAGAAGCCTTTGTGCTTTCCCCTTTTCCACAGGGGAGAATTTCAACTCACTGTCCAATTTGCAATTGCTAACAGAAAATTTTGCACATGGAGATGGATTTGCTAGCACAGTTTGTGCCTCCATCTAATTGTTTTTAAACTTTGCATCTTGGGAAGAATTAGCAATCATGCTGTTCTTATAGTCTTCAGATTTTTTTTTTTTTTAATTTTCTTCCCATGGTATCCCATATGTTTCTATTGCTTTCAGGGGAGCAGAGCCAAGTCATCCTCTGACTAAGACCTGTTATTTCACAGAGCACATCTATCTACTGGACAAGGCATTTGCAGTCTGTTGTAGAGGTTAAGAAAAACTTCCCTAGTGGGGAAAATTATACCAGGAATAAGTGTAAATCTTGTTAAAGTGATGATTTACATTCTTTTTAACTATACATGCAAAGACAGATTAATTTTCTTAGGCCTTTTTTGAAGAAAGGAGGAATGAGAAGGTGAGGATAGGAGGATATCCAGTTAAGACTACTGAGGCCAGGTATTTACATGGAGCCATTCCTTCGAGCCTTGCCAGCACTGGTTCAGGAGCACCAGGGAAGTTGAGATGTAATAGTAGGTTTTACCACCCTTTCTGATTTGGCCTCTGCTATAACTTAAAAACACTTTAAGGCTTCTTTAACTAATAGTGATAGATAACCACTGCCAAAGGCCACACTGCCATTCAGGATATGCCCCCACCACTCACTTTGACCTGCACACCCCTTTGGCTTCTGCTTTAAAGTCCCCTGTGTGACCTTAAATGTGACATTAAGGGGGTGGACCTTACAAAGATCTGGTCTAGATCCATCTGATGGCTGTAGAAAAATTCTGAGCTATTTAAATTGTTGTGCTTAAAACTAACATTGGCTCTGTTTTTAAAGTGTTCTTAAATCCTCCTACTCAGGGAAAGAAGATAAAAATATCCCACAACACCTGGCTAATTTAACCACTTGTAACAGCCACCACTTTTTTGAGGACAGGTATTTCAAGGTGTTGTCCCCTAAACTGCTTTTTCCAAGCATTTGACAGGTTAGGTATTTTAGGATTTAGACAATGTGCACCAAATCAGAGAGAAAGTGAAGAACTCAAGGCATCTGTGTCCAGTGGAAGTGCAGCCTGTATCAGAGTCCCACTCACTGCTGCACTGTAACATCCATCCCTTTCCTTTTGCTTCCACAAAAGCCTCCGAACTCATTTCCTTCAAGGGAGACTGGTTCCCTTGCTCACTGCTCTATTGTAGGCTTGTAATCTCAAACAGGCTCCTAAAAATAGAAACACTATCCTAACATCTGTGCCCTTCTAATGTCAGTAAAAGCAGGGCATGAAGTGCTTTAAATGAAATTCTCATTCTCTGGAATACAGAGGATCACCTCTCTCTGGTCAAAAGTCACAGATGGCAGATGTTTGGTTTTATCCCCTTTGGCCGTCGACAGTGGCAGATTCAGAGCTGCTACAAAGCGCTAAGGCTCTGCACCAGCTCTTAGCTCTGGGAAATCCCGGCTGTCTACTCTCATTCATTCTCTTGAAGCAATCTTTAATCTTTTCAACATTTCCTTCAGGCTCTGTGTTCCAAGGCCGGAGCTAGAAGAATGTCTTCACACAGCCTCAAAGTCCAGAAGTGCAATGCAACCTCAAGGCATAGAGTGAAAAAGTTTTTATAAACCAAAACAACAAAACAAAACCACAAAAAACTCTACCATTAAATTAAAGTGATTGCCAGCTTCCCCACCCATGAAGAGACTTGATCTGCTCATTCCTTTGAACATCAAAGCCAAGAAGTCCTGTGCTTCCTTCTCTCCTCATCCTCTTTTTTCCTCCTCAACAAACTTCTTTATTGCAAGAGAAGCACCAACCACAGACTCACTGAACCTCTGGGTTTGCAATGGGTCATAGAATCTGAATGGTATCTGCACTTCCCATCCACTTTGCCTACCTTGACCCTGCTGATGGCATGGCTGACTCACACAGTGGTTCATCAATGATGGAGTTTATAACCATGGTTTTGAAGGAGCTCCAGGTGCCTTTAACTGTCTGAAGCTTGGATGGCCATGAGCAAAGGGGACCCAGCACCGTGGCTGGTCCTGTGGTTCTCTGACCCTTAGGATTAAGCCTGCAATGAAAGGAAGGGGGCCTGTGAGGTCCAAGAGCTTGAATATCAGAAAGCACTTAAGCACACCTTGCACACACTTCCCTGAATAAGATCCTGCCATGACTACTGCTACTGTCATTAAGACTTAAATTACTTTTCCTCCTTTTCTGACAGACCTAGCCTTAGCACACCCAAGGCAGTCATGTGACATGGAAAAATGCATCTTGTTTTTTAAGTTGAGGGAAGGCAACAGAAACAGTGTCAAGGGCTAAATGGAAGTAGAGGATAAGAACACGGAGAAATTTTCATGCTGGCTGATCTGCAGGTGAAGGACGAGCCTGAAACAGAACCAAAGCTGCTAACCAGACCTTTGGAGTCATTTGAGGTGAGACAGCATCAGCAGAGATTTCATTACTCACAAATCCCTCCAGATGCCTTAAATAATTCATAGCAAACACTGGGACATAAAGACCAGGAGTCCCATTAGGAGGCACATGGTATTGTTTTTGTTCATTAGGGTGAGTCACACAAAACACATTATTACATAAAGCAGGATGTCTCATTAATTACATCAGTCTGGGGGCTATAATGTACCAGTGCCTGGAAGAGTTCTGGGATACTCAGTCCTTGTCCTCATTCCAGAAAGCCCCACAGTGTCTCTCTGCAGGGTCACCCATCACCCCCACCCCAGCTGTTGCTCAGGGTCTGGCTCCCAGCACCCTTGCTATGACTCTGCCCATGGGTGCCAGCCTGCATTTCTCCAGCAATGTCACCTCTCCCATGAACTGCCCCGCCGAGGACAAGAGTATTCTCATGCTCACCCCATGCAAGCAGGGCACAGCTCCAGCTGGGCATCCAGCGCTGACACCAGCAAGGGAAAACCCAGCCCTGAGCTTCCAACAGTGCCATCAACTCCAAGAATATAATGGAGACTAAAGGAGGAGTGTTTATCACTATTGCATTTGGAATAACAAGGCAGTGCTGCACCGTGGCTTTCAGAGCGAGGGGAACTGAAGCATTTCAACAGCAGCTGCCAGTGTTTGCCCATACAGGCAGGTGGTAACTGTGCCTGCCAGCTGGAGTGGAGACCCTGAGACCCCACATTTTCTAATGCATGCTGTATGCCTGCAAACATCCACCAGGGCCAGCCCTGCTTGCATGGACGACGACACAAAGGGGTGCCATCCACTCCAGCTCTGCCACTTGCAGGTACCCAAATGAGGGGACCCTGAATTTCATGAAGAAAAATAGAGGGTTGGCTTTCCTTCACTACACAGATACTGCAGTACGTGAGGAGAGTATCCAGGTTCCCAGGGCTTTAGTCATTTCTGTAGAGACAGGAGAGACCCTGCCTGTGGCTGTACGAGCAGTAGCTGGGGAGCTGTAGGCAGACAACCCTTCCCATCTGTGTAGCCTCTGTCCACTTTTGGAGCTCAGCAATGCAGCTCCCTCTTACCACTTCAACAAAAAGAGTTGTCACGGGAGACATACACCACTTCTCCACAAACTCAGTCTTCAAAAATCTGCGTCATACAATGGAAACCCACTGCAACCTGAGGGTTGTGGGGTGGACTAAAACTCCCCAAGTCCCCTGCAGCCTCCTTTATACTGTCCTACAGCTTTCCAGGTAGGAATGTGTCCAGTGATGGATGCTTTTACCCTGCAATGATGTGAGACAGAGATCAGAGACATAAATGGGAATTAGATTTTCACTGGCACAGAAGAGGATCGTATAAGTCAGAGGAGCATCAAGATCTGCACTAGCATAACCTTTCTGAATAGCATTCACCTCGTGCTTGGTTATATCCAGACTCCACACTACAGGCATTACCAAAATATTGCTGCCAGGATACAGTGTTTGCCTGTACAGAATCTACAGAATTTACTGATGGGGAGAAAGTAAAGGGTCAGGGAACATCCTCGCATATTTTGTTCCCTAACAGCAAGTCCTTGTAACTGTATCAATATGCAGTAGCAATGACAGGGACAGATGATCTAGAACTTCCTGCATTATTAATATACAGTGAAAGATGAGGCAGCTATTGTGGAAAGTATCTGTTTTCATGTTTAATATACGATGCTCTAACGTCAATGTACTGCTACTGATGATACCATATCAAAACGCAGCTAACCTTTTAAGAAGTCCCATATTGAACAGAAAATATTTGCTGATTTCCAACACTCCTAAATGTTCCAGGCTTTTAGAACTGTTAAGATCAGGAGAACAAAACAAATCAAAATGAAAACAGGAAGGTGGGGAAAGAAAATGCAGTGACAAATGCCAATGGAAGTGAAATAGAAGCAGGAACAAAGAGAGAGGAAGTGGAGATGTGGAGACAGAGTTCAAGGTATGCCCAGACACCACCAAATTCCCTTCTGTCAGCCAAATTAGGACTTCGGCTCCCATCATGGGACACACAGACCGTGATACAGAGCGATGCAGCACCACACCTCACAACCTGGGAAGGTGCTTTCTTACTCCTCTTTGAACCTACATCTCTGCAAGGCACCATCCACTCGTGCATGCTTTGTCCAAGATGAGCAGTTCACCCCAGCAATTCAAATACCAGCTTTTCATCCTGTCATTGCATGAAACAAACTCCATTCATAGCTGTCTGGCTTCTGGAAGGAGCTTTCCTCCCTCATCTCAAGCTCAGCCTCATGACAACTAGAAAAATAAGCAGCCAGATTCCTCTGTACAGCAGCAGGGGAGCAGGAAGGAAGGATAGGGTGGTGCAAGGACCAAGGGGGTCATTCTCCTCTGTGATGAACCCCTGAATGGTCACATTGTGCCTGATCATGATGTCGTCTAAAGAAAGTGTGAATATGGCAGAGCCAGGCCTTTAAGCTCTGTAGTAACCAAATCCCAGAAATAAGTTATCCTAAGCTATTTAATGTGGAGTGACTGAGGAACACATGTAGAAACTAGCCTTAATGCTTGCAGACAGCAAGGAGTCCCGGAGACAGGGGTTTCTTCCTGTTAAGCTTAAATAGAATTATATGGTCTTTAGTTTACCTTGCCATGCAGGCGTATTAGGCATGGATTTCTCTAAAGCCAGAACATCACAAGCTACCCAAACAGCCCTGTCATTGCAATTTCACAATTTCCCTCTTTTATGCCTCTTTGAGCTTTGACTGCAGTAAAATTTCATCTCCTCAGCCCACTGCCATCTGGAGCAAGGTTCAGACTCAGTCATAAGCATAATGGGAAAGGATATTTCTGGAGAATGGTGGGAAGGTTAATGATGAGTATGCTTAGAGCTGGTGATCTCTTTCTGTGTCTCACTGTAACACTCTGGTCTCCACTGTGTGAACTAAGTGGAAGTTACTGGGAAGATAACAAGAGCTCTGAGATCTGACAGGAATTGGGGACTACAAAGCCTCAGTGAGCATTGCAGGGAGAGCCTCCCCAAAGGATTTGCAATCTGAAATTATCCCAGTTCATCCAGGAGACTGGACCAGGACCTAGACCATCTGCAGAGCATCAGAAGGAGATTCTCAGCAGCTGCAGGGACTTTGCAACTTCCAAGTTCGGGCCAGCTCAGCTCTCAAGGGGTCAAGGACAGATGGTTTTCAAATGGGTTAATTCCAGGTTATGTTAAGCTTCACAGGGAACATCAAAACCTTAATTATCAGGGTTAAAAATGGACATCAGAGGATACCTTGTAACCTCCTGCCATCAAGAAAACAGGTGGTACCCATTGCTTTGCACAGCTTAAGTAACACACCAGCTTTCCAAACTGCCCTACAGCTATGGGCTGAATAGCTCTGTACTGGCTTCAGCAATGCATGGCATCTCCTTGAACAGCTTCAGCTCTCTGACAATCTTTAGCCATTTCAATGCTCTTGCTCTTTCTGCCATGGCCCTGCCTCACAAGGCTACATTCCTCCAACACCCCACAAGGCAGAGACCAGGAAGGAGAAGAGGAAGAGAGATGCTAATGCCTTCACTAGTAGGTGTTACAAGCCCATATCAGACAGGCTGTTTACTTCTGCTGGGCTTAGCTGGAGGTGTTTGTATGCTTTTATATGACTTGACATCCACCCCTCAAATAATCAACCCTGCATCCCCAAAAAGGCCAGAGACAGACATACTATTCTCTGATGCTATTTCTAGCTTTGTCCAGCAGACACCACAGGGAAGAAGAACAGCTGCAGCTCAGGCAGTTTTACAAGCTGTTACTGGCCTGGCCTTTCCAGGCAATGCCTGTCAGGTCTGAGCAAGCTGGACTCCAGTAATCGGGCAAAGCTGTTGTTTGTTAGCCCCTTGCGGTCTCTTGACTTTTCATCTTGATTAAAGACTATGCTGAATGATAGAATTAGCAAGGCAGGAATCCCAATCCTTTTGCCGCTCCTGAAATCCAGTCGCCTGCACACGTGCTCATCCTCAGGGCTACCAATTAGTGGCACCAGCTGCTAGCCTGGATGCCAGGGCCAGGAGCTATTAGTGCACAGACCATTAGCTTTAAAAGGCATTTGGAACTTCTGAACCTATTAGGGTTTGTGTGACTGACATACACTACAGCCATATGCGGCTCGCTGTCCTTTCTGTCAACCGTTTTTCTCCAAAAATGTGTTGGTTTATCAGAGCTATCTAGGTAGAGCATCTCATGAAAGCATCTTACCAAGAGGATTCAGTAACTGTATTCAGTTAAATAGTTGTTACCTGCTTTAACTAACTTCCCTGGCATCTTTCCTCTGAGTTAGGAATGGCAATGGGTTGTATGAAAGGTTGAATATCTGGACTCTATTTTTAGCCCTGTCATTTGCCCAGTTAATGGTTCCAGGGAAGTCATTTCATTTCTCTATGCTTCAGCAACCCCATCTGTAAGATGGTAATGATGAGTCTGTACCATAGGGTTTTGAGATCTATGCTTGTAAAAAATATAATAAAACTTAGAATTACCATTACTGCCTAAAGCAAGGGTGGAGAGGAAGCCCCATGGGTCTTTGCATATTTTGCAGCAGTACCTGCATGGATTTTTTTTTTTGCAAATCCTGTCCTGCTGTGGCATCAGACCTGGATAGTCCCTGCTGACCTTGGCAATCACTGTTCCATGCTTGGTGCAGGTTAGGCTCGCTGGGGACTGCTGTTGTTGCTGGGTCCCCAGGAGTGGTGGTACCAGCAAGCCATGCAGGTCATTTCCTGAGAAGATGACAGGAGGTGATGACAGGGGGTGCTTTTGTTATGCACTTTGTGGACAATCAATCCATCAACACAGCAAGAGGGATCGAGCCGTTGACTTCAGATTGTTTCCCTCACACTGCCTTCATTTCCCCAGTCACAATCACAGCTCAGTGCTGGGTAAGTCATGAGCTACTCACCCTTCTTTCCATCATTACTTGGGTCAACTGGCACATCTCCACTCCTCCCCACTCAACCAGCATCTAGGAGGAGTTCTGCCATGCAGGACCTGCTCTTTGTGAAAATTAATAGAGTTGGACTGGAGTTTACCTGAGCATACTGCTAGCAGACCAGTTACATATTATTTGAAGCCAGTGCCAGTGCCAGGAGGGAGAGCCAGAACACCAGGCTGTTTGCTATGCATCTTGTGGCAGTGGGTCCTGGGCAAACATAGACAAAGGACATCCATCAGGAGACCACCTGGCTACCCAGCCATTAACCCTGACCTACAGGGATGAGCCAGGTGGCAAACCAGAGCCTTAACTCTCAAAACAGGTTAAAAGCCAGGTTGTCTTACTAGCCTATCTGAGCGCACTGCAATCTGGCTGCAGGGAGATCTTTCAATTTCTTTCCCAGCTTCTTGTTTAAAGCCGAGCTGTCATGGAATTTGGAGTTCAAATACAAGAGTTCTTTAAAAATCTCTAAAGGGGACTTTATAATATGAAGTTCTGATGAAATTTCCAGGCCTTCCTCCATATAGCTGGCAAATAGCAGCAAAAGTCTCTTATTACTTTTAAAAATATTTTAACATTATGGTCCTCAGCTGGATTCTTGACATGCAAACATTAAATCAGTGTCATTCTAAGCTGGTCTTTTTATCTTGGGTCTGGCAGATTTTTCAGGCTCAGGACAGTTCTTTTGTCATTTGAAATGACTCTTCCCTCAGTAAGACACACATCCTTCTACTTACCCAGATGGTATCCTCCTCCAAGCTAGAATAATGTATTTAAATTTACCCAATGGTTTTCATGACTCAGATTTCCTATAACTGGATGGTTTCTAACCGTCCTCTGCTCCACCTGTTCAGACATTACAGCAACCCTCTCACTGGCTCACAACCTGCAATGCTGCATGCAGTTCATCAGTGGAGTGTGATTGCTGTTGGGTCAGGGAGAGGTTTTCAGCTGGTTTAGTCTATCATAGAGCAGTTCTAGAGCAGCTTCACATTCACATAACCCATGGTCTACAGCTTGGTCCATGGCAGTCCTGGAAAGGAACCATGGTTTTTAGAAACTGCTTCAAAGTTTTGTTTCTTCTGGGGAGGAAGGGTATGTCCTGAAAGCAGTCATTTCAATCTCCTGATCAGACAAATGGAAAACTGCACTTTTACTCCACCACAAATCTCCATCCCCTGAATATTTCTCATCAAACTACATATCCGATCCAACAGAAAATTCATTCAGCAACCATGAACACAGCAACTTCACTATCTACATAAAGAGATAACTTTCTGGTTTGGACTACAGGAGAAAAATGCAAATCCTTGCATAGCCATGTTTCATCATCTGCCTGGATGGCTTCAAGACAACAGGCAGTGATTTTAAATACCATATAAGTGATCAAGGCACCCCTCATTACTGCTGTTCATTGAGATCCGAGCTCCTATACTACATAGGTCCTTCTGAAAATGCCACTGGTGCCTTCCAACTCACAAGAGTCCTTTTGGAGCAAAGGTATTTTTGGAGAAAAGCATCCTAAACAATACTGACATTCAATAAATCCTTTGAAATTGCTGGCAGGTGTGAGTGGTAGCTCATCATAGCCTGGAGCAGCTGAAAGCCAGATGCAGGAAAAGCAGGTGCGGGAGAATGAAGCAAGATGAACAAGGGAAGGGGTGGAAGGAACAAGGGCAAGAGGCTAGATACTGGCATTGGATAGGTTTCAAAGCTGCTTAGGTAAGCTGTTAGATTAGCTTTAAAATGTAGGTTGGAGTTTGAGAAGGCAGAAGTGAACTGAACTACAGGATACTGTCTTGCCACCATCTTCCATAGGCTATTCCCAGCTATCATAGAAATTACATGCCATTTGAAACCCCTACTCTGCCCTAGCCCAGACCCCACAGGGCACCAAATGTACAAAATTCAGGCAGGAACCTGGCTCCAGAAAAGAACAAATGATGACCAACAAAGTCTTGCTTCAGTTAGCCCAACAACACTGATGATATGGCACAGTTTACTGGAGCTAGGGTGGGTTGTATCAGCTACCTTCCTAAATGCAGACAAGCCATGAGATGTCTAGAAACAGAAACCCAAATGAATGAGAGATGCTCCATGTTAGAAAACTAAGCCCCTTGCCATAAAAGACGAAACAAGAAGGGAAGATTAGCAAGGGCAAGCAGGCAAGCAATTAATTACAGAGTAAATTAACTCTCCAACCATGTACATAATCAGACAAGAAACATTAGAAGCATAAGCCAGCAGTTTCAGTAGCAAAATTTTGACAAATTCCCATATGTCATCCCTTGGCTTAAGCAAAAAAGTTCTGCTTGAATGTGTCAAAATGGAGCTGTTGGGGAGCACCATCATCACCAAAGCTCCCACATCGGAGCTCTGATGGGAAGATAATAACTCCTGTCCATAGGACTCTGGTGTCATTTGCCACAAAAGCCACGAGACAAATGAGGCAAAAAAACTTTCCAGACTAGAGCGCTCCCCTGGTAAATTGTTCCCACTGTTTGAGACACCCAGGGACAGTTTTGTAGATTTAAATGTTCAGAATGCTATGAAAATCCACTAGAAAAAAAATAGTGCTGTAAATAAATAAATAATCAACACCAGCAATTTTCAAGCTGGCAGAAGAAAAGTCAGTGGACGCTGTTCACAGCTCTTCTGTGCCTCAGTTCCTCAGTTATAAAACAAAGCACCGCACAATGTGTCTGGGATATTGTTAAAAACAAATTTTTAAAAATCCAGTTGTGATGAAGCAGCACAGGTACCACAGACAAGTACAGCTAGGAAGAAGTAAACTTGAATCCCACACAGGGTCTGTGAAGAAGGAGCCAAGAATAGGGTGAAACACTGCAGGGCTGCCCAAGCACTGAGCAAAACAAAACTTCAGCAGAAAAACTGTGTTGCCACATATATGTGTAACTGTATAACTAATTTAAAGTTATGCACATAATATTAAGTGAGGCATTTCCAAATATCTAGAGACAGCTTTGATTCCCAGTATTACATGTTCTCACCACCCGGGCTGGCCAGACCAGGGAGGGGTCCCGCTGAGTTCAGAACTCCCTCGGGCTAAATTAAGGTGAAGTGACACCAAACGATCAGTTGGGACGTCTCAGTCGTGGCAGAAGCAGCCTGAACCCGGGAGGCGTTTCTCACAGCAGGAATTGGCACGGAACGCCCTCAGTAACCCCTGGGAACCACGTACATCTACACACCAGTTCGGGGGAGACGGCGAGCCGAGCCCCCGCGTCGGGTCAGGGGTTCCCAGCGGACCCGTTGCTTTCCCGGCTCCTTCTCCCAGCGGAGCCCGGGGGCGGCTGGATCCGCTCCCGGCCCCAGGCTGGATCCGCGGTTTGTGTCCGAAGGGATGAGCTGCGGGGGCTCTGGACGAGGGCGGAGGGCTCCCCCGGCCCCCCTCAGCCCCGGCTCCCCTCAGCCCCGGCTCCCCTCAGCCCCAGGGCCCCTGCCCGAGGGCGCGCACGCGCGGGGCCTCACTTCCCGCCCTTTTACCGCCTCCCTGCCCCGCCCTCGGGCGGGCACCCGCCCTCATTAGGCTAATGAGGCGGCACGCGCGGTCTGTGCTCTCGGACCCTTCGGGACGCGGGTCGGCGGGCTTGGGGGCCCTTCGGGCAGCCCCTTCTTCCCCGCCCCGTTCTCTGATCTCCGGCCGCCCCCGGGGAGCGGCCCCTCTCAGCGCACCCGAACCCCAACCCGAAGCTGGGCGTCCTCCGGCTCGGCCTCGGCCTCCTCCTCCTCCTCCTCCTGCTGGTGGTGGCGGCCGGGGCCGAGCGGCTGCTTTTCAGCGGCCCTTGAGGGTCGCTTGTTCCGCACGTCTGGCCCCGCCACAGCGTTGGAGACATAACTCCTTCAGGCTCTCACACTTGTATAGGGTCCCTTGAAGTTATGTATGTGTTACGTTGGGCTGTTACCCCTTTTGAGGAGTAAAATGGGAAGACAAGGCCATTTTTTTCCCCTGAAGTTACATGCTGAGATTTTGCAGAGAGCTCTGGTGTCTGCCTTTTATATCTGAATAATTAAACCTGGCTGGTTCCTGTAGTGTCCTGCCGTGGTTTCATCTGAACTGGCAGATAAACATGGCATTAAGTGGTGGAAATGAAAGAAGCTGGTCAGGAGGTTGCCTGAGAGCGCCTGAGCCTTGCTGGGTGCAAGGAGCTGATGCTGTCTTTGGGTCACCATCATTCCTGGCTGGAGTTTCTGTCCTCACCTGAAGCAGGTCAGGTGCCAACAACCTACCTGACTGATAAAGAACAATAAGCATGTGACACCAGCATCAAAACCATAGCAAGGGTGAAGTGAGGTAGGATGCATCCAGGAAAGCCCTGAGGATATTGTAAGATGATGGGAAACACACCTGCAGCCCACTGATGCACTCCCAGGAGGATGGGTTGTTTTTCCACAGCAGCAGCAGCAGCAGTGGCAAAAGAAAACAAAACAGAAACAACTAAAATCGGGTTTTATTAGCTGAAAGGAAATGTTATCTTCCCTGTTGCTTCAGCAGCCTAAGGAGAAGCATGCAGTTTTTGTCAATATGCCCAAGGAACATTTAAGGCTTTCAACATCAATGTGTCATTTCCCATAACAGCCCGTCACGGGGGCAAGTCCTACAAACAAGCCTTCATGGCCATAATACATGTTTCAGTGCATTTTGCTGTCTCCGATACAGCTCCCCAGGCTGCTTGCTCAGGCTCCAGGCTGCTGTCTGGAGACTGTGAACGAGCAGTGGCTGGGACCATCCTAGCAATGGCAATCCCAAGGCTGCTGCTAATAAGACAAGTCCATGCACATCACCTTCAGAGCTGCATTCCCCTCGCCAGACCCAGGCTGCCACGCTCACTTAAATCCTGCCTCCTACCCACCAAAGGGCGGTGGGTCAGGGCGAGCCCACGCCACCGTGGAGGCAACCTGGCCAGAAGCTGCTGTGAGCAGCTGAAGCTGCTGAGGGGACACCAGGGGACAAGGACCTGCACACTTGTGGGTAAGAAGTTAATGGGTAAATGCCAGTAGATGGCACTCAGGAAGACAAAGCCATCCATGGTCCTGGGGCTTGGAAACTTACTGTTTGGCACTACCAGCAGTTCCTTTATTACAGCCCTTTATGTCAGTTCTTACAAAGGGTTTTTTTACCTGGATTCTGCCTTAAGCCACGGCCCAGCACCTCTCTGAGAAATTGTAACCAGACTTTGACCAATGTGCCAAGGCCAAAATAGTATCTGCTATCTGAAATACAGGCATTTCCCCAAGTAATCCAAATACGACTGCACTTCTTTCTTGAGACAAAAGCGTTTTTTTCATGCTGTGGATTTTGTTGGTTTTCAGCTAACACTGTAAGACCAGATTTGGCTCGGGCTCCCACACTTGTACATTGTGCTTTTTGAGAATCAGCAAGGTTCGAACTACGAGGCACATGCACTGGGATGATGATGCTACTGCAGTGTGTTGCTCTAAGAGGCTTTGGAGCAGCACATCAAGGGTCAATGTGCTCTTGTGTAACTCAGTGGTCCTGAGGCCACCCTGAGTGATCCTGCGGATGGAGCAACAATGTGAGGGACCAGACCCTGGTCTCAGCTGGGCCAAGCAAACCAACTTCATCAAAACTACACCTGCTTCAGCCCTACCTGAATATGGACCAGAACTATTCATAATCCAGCTGGCAGCTTTGTCTCTGAGGCCAGGGGCAGCATACTGGAAATATGTGACTTCTCTATAATGAGTTTGGCAAACAAGGTAATTGCATGCCAGTCCTGCAGGTTTCATTAGTCTGTCTCTCTCCATGGCAGGCTGATCTGCCTCTGTCCTCTGAAGTGGATGCACGCCAGTGCCATCCATCTCTCACTGTCCTCTTGGCTGCAGAGTCCAGTTTTTTAATAGACACGGCCTGAACAGATTCAATAGGTGCCTGGTGGAGGGAGTGAATCTGCATCTCTAAACATCCTGAAGGATGGCTGAGCATTAGGCAGTCCCATAAATGAGTGTCTTTCTAAGGTCAGAGGATGGAGAGGCATGATATCACCATGACAGATTGAGAGAGAGAGAGAAAGAGATATATCATTAATATGGTATGCATTTAATCCCCAAATATTCTTCACATCTTAAAATAAGATGCCTGGAAGGAAGTCCCTGCTGCCCTGAAAGCAGAGCTCAGCAGCGTTCACATTTGTGTGTCTTCAGGAAGACAGTGAGTTAGTTCAGACCTGGGTGGCAGAGTGATGGAGGTAGCCAGAACACACAGTGTTTAAATTGTGATGAGTTGATGAGTTAATGAATTACAGGGGCCTTTCCTGCAGATCAGCCTGGAATTGGTATTTGGACAGCCAAGGATATGCTTTCAAAGTTCTTGCATTTAATTTTTTTTTTTTTTTTTTGCATCTGGGACTCATGATCAGAGTTTTATTCTCATAAACAGTTTCTACAGCTTTAAAATGCTTTCGTATCTATTCTCCCTAATTTGTACTCATACCATGAAGACTCAGCATATACATTAACCAAAGCTTTGGTGGACATCAAGAATTCAGGGGCTTCCTGTGGAAAAAAAAAAAAAAAAGCAAGAAATCAACTCAAAATAAAATAAAAACAAAAACAGAAGATGAAAGAAAAAAAATCCAGGTGGTAGGGATTAATCTGATTTCATCTAAACTTTCCCAAAATGGAGAATATACTTCAAAAGCCAAACACAGAGCCCTATTTCATGTTCTCTACAGTAATCTTTAGAGTTCAAAACACTCATCTGTTCATCCCTCCACGTCCCCTCACAGTGGCGTTTGCAAATGACACAAACATTTGACTATGATCTGTGCTCTCCCTAATGCAGCCGAGCCTGTGCGCGCCTTGTAACAATTTTCTCTGGAGCAAGTTCAAGCACAATTTGCTCATGCTGGTATCTATCTGTCATCGGATGTGTCAGCCGAATCTCTCTCAGCTCGAGTGGGGAGGAAGGAGACAAAAGGTCACCTTCTACATACGGTATGTTCTCCAGGAGGCAGGAGGAAGGAGGAGGAAAACTAAGTTTTCATCTACCTGACAGGAATCGAATGCTTTTTTCTCTTTCCCTTTGCAATTCATTCCCCATGCTAGCAGTGCGGCTCAGTGCCTCTGGTAGCAGATAGATGTGCTTAGGACAGATGAAAATGAACCAGATCCATTGGAAAACTGGGAGTGTTGCTGCTGCCGAATGGTAGCTCTGAAGGTTGTGATGCCTTTCCTTAGAGGAAGGATTGCTCACCAGCAATTGAACATCAACAGTGGCTTAACTCCCCAAGGCTGCACTCTGCACTGAAACTAGATCTGGTTGATACAACCAAGGTGCTTTCGGGAGCCAGCATGAGGCACTTGGGTTCATGACACTTGGGTTCAGCCCCAGCTGAACTCACACTGCATTGCTTGGGAGTTCATTCTCCTGTGGGAGATGCAAGCAAGGAAGATGATTTCAAGCGCAGTTCTGCACTGAAAAGGGGTTAATGAAGAAACAACACCTTCCTACTCCTTGTGTGTACTCAGAACTGCATCTGATTACTGGCTGCACACGACACGAGGACCGTGCCCCTGGCCCACCCCACCACAAGCTGGCATGGCTTCCATAGAGTGTGCCAACAGGAGACGTGGTCACTGGGAAAAGGAAGAACTGCATAGCCTGAGCTTTAACCTGCATTAGACACTTAGCTCAGATATGGGCAGTTACCTACAGCAACTCAACAATTAGGAACCTAAGCTCCCCAAAACAGCAATTCTGAGCATATTGATTGGGTGACTAAAGCAGATCATGCTGCTCCAATTAGGCAATGGGATGTCTGGATGCTGCTGCATGCAGGGTGGTGACAACCCTGGTGATTGCTGGAGAGCACCAGCCCAACTCACAGGTCCCTGGCAGGCTGACACAGAACAGGGCAGATGTGATTTGGAAACCACTGCAAAACTCCAGTCCCACCAAGAACCAACGCATCTCCTGATATTGGGCAAGGGCTTGCTGTGCTCCAAGAAAGCCATGGTCCAAGGCATATCCTGGAGCGTGAAACTCAGGTTACCCAGATCCACTTGCTTAGGGAAAAGTTTGGATTAGAAAACACAGCAGAGGGAAACACGACGTGTAGTGTGGTGTGACCACTGCCCACACAAGAGCCAACCTCTGTCCCATTGTACACAGGGCAAGACTGCTCTGGCTTGGGAGGAAGACAGAAAAGTGGCTGGAGTAGGGAGAGAAGCCAAAGCATCCATCTCCATTGAAAAAGGATCTTATCTTTACTGCAGATAGAACCACAACAACTTTTTTATCCTTGAGGTTTATTTTGTTAGTGTTTCTGTATCTGACACCAGTCAAAAGGGATTCTGGGAAAAAAATATAAATGGTACTTTTAGTGTTTTATAAAAGGAGATGTATGATCTCAGTCATTCAGTGAGAGCAGAAGACTTACAGGATGGTAAGGAATAGAAAAGAGCCTGGAGATTTATTTCCCATTAGAGTGCATCAAATGGGGAGGAAGGGGGCACAGACAAAACTGAGTGATCTGATGTGGAACCAGAGCCAAAATGTAGAAAAGGCAAAAATCAAATCGAGTCAGGCTGAAAGTTTTCCAGTGAAATCTTTCCCTCCCCCAAGAAAAGAGGTATTTTCTACAAAACGACATGTTCAGGGACAGCCCCCAGTTTTCATGAAATTGTTGTTATTTTTCAGTTTGCATTGAGTAACCAAGCCAAAAAGGATTAGCACCACCAGAAAAAGAAGTTAGGTTGCAGCAGACTTATTTCCATTGAAAACGTAGGTGAAAGCAAAGGCTTATGTGCAATTCTTCCATCAATAAAATCTAATTCTCCAACCGTTTTTAAGGCTGAAGTGAAAAAAAGAGTTAAGGAAAAACATTCTCAGGGAAATGAGCTAGATGCTATTGACAGTAAATCTACAGAAACTTTCACCAATCTGGCTGCTGTTGTTACCTGTCAATCTCTCAAAATCTCCATGTGAAGGATAGGCATGTCCTGGAGGATAGCCTGCTGCTTGCAACAGGGATAGGCTTATATACCCAAATAAATGCATTTTCTTTTTCCCTGGCCATATCTCTTCATCTAATAAAAGGTTTTATCTCCCCCTACAAACCTTGTCTTACTATAACACTTAACCCTCCCTAGCTACACGCATGCAAAATAACCAAGCCTATTTCGGAGAATGGGAGAGGACTGCGACATATTGAGCCAGCGCAGTCAGTCTTGCAGAGGAATGCATCTTAGCTGGGTCAGTAAAGAAAGATTGCTGCCCTGCCTGCCAGGAGGGCAGGCCGACGGGGGACCCATTACTCAATCCCACTCCACTTCAATGTTTATTTTGCTGTGCCTCTAACTGTGCTCCCCAAACATCTTGTCTCTCCTTGTTGCATCCATGATGCTTCCCGTTGCCCTGTTAGATGTTTTCAAAGTCACTAAAATAGGATAATACAGACAAACACCCACACAATACAAAATTAGTAACATGAATTGGAGAAGAGAGAAATTTTTTTTTACGTGCCGGCTGTTACAAGCACACAGCAACAATTGGTACAAACTGTACATTTTGCAGTATGTGTTATTGTGCAGAGACCCAGGCACAGATTTTTAGCAGCAGCAGTAGCTGTGATGAAGCTGGTTTGCAACAACCAGCGTAAAGTAATGGAGCAATGAAAACACCAAACTATTTTACTGTGCAGCCAAACTAAATGCCTTTTGGTCCTTCATGCATGAGTCTTATAAGTGTAAGCTTCTCACACTAGAAGAAAGAAAAGCATCCTTACACTTTAGCAAGAAGAGTGATTCAGATAGCCCCAGGCAATAAAGATCTGAGCCAATAAAAACAACAGCATTTGACTGCCTTTGAAAAAGTATTTGCTGATTTTTTTTCTGTGTGCAACATTGCTTTAAGCTACCAAAGACACAGAGGTTAATGGCAGGTCACTAGGAAGATGTTATTGTGTTATTTCTTTTCAACATGCCTTCCTCCCCTTTTCCAGATGTGTAGGGCCAAATGGGAGATGGACTGGCAGTGGAAGCCTCAATCCACACTCTAAGCAGAGGTCAGCCCAGCCCTGGGTCTGAGCTTTGGGACTGGAACCTCCTCTATTACTCCAAGAATGAAATGCAGCCTTGCTTTTGTAGAGACTGTTCCAATGCAGTTTTCAAAAGCAGATGTGCACAGAAATAAAAGCCAGACATCCGTCAGCTCCACATGACTAACTCAGAAACCCAGCACATATGTTGGAAATCTGGTAAAGAAAGGGTGGGGAACAAATACCTTAAGAGTTCCCATTATTCAAGTATCTCTGAAATAAACCTCTCTGATGGGCAGAGTACCTTGGAGGAGTCCCTAGCTGCTCTGGACCTGGCAGCAGCAAATATTTTCTATCCAAAGTAAAAATAGTGCATGGAGAAGATAGTCAGTGAAAACAGGTGGAAAAGACAGTGAAAACCAGAAAAGTAACGGAAGAACCATAGAGTGAACTCCTGGCCTAAGTCAATAGCAAAAAACTCCCACTGGTTTCCATAGGTTCATGTAAGTTCTCCTTTCATTGTAAAACATCCAGACAAAACCAGAAATTTTTATCAGGAAGGATTACATTCACACTGTCCATCATTCCTTCTGCAGTTCCATCACTGTGGTAAGAGATCAGGTAAGGTCCCCTGTCCTGCCGATAGCACTGCTCTAATGTGGAAGAGGCTATGGCCTTTTGACCTTCTCTACTGGTTACAAGATAAGATACAGGGCCTTTTCATCTCCTGCTTAAGCAGGATTTCTAACATGTCTTTCAGAATGAGGAGAGAAGCATAAAAAAACTCTGTCTCACAAGCATGATGTTTTTTAATGAATGCTTCCTAACAAACTGATGAGATGGGA
Organism: Buteo buteo; assembly: GCF_964188355.1. NCBI lineage: Eukaryota > Metazoa > Chordata > Aves > Accipitriformes > Accipitridae > Buteo > Buteo buteo. The sequence goes on from NC_134172.1 coordinate 66,484,052, forward strand.
TGGAGGGAACAATCTCTCTCTAGCCTGTACATGAAAGCGTGCCTCTGCTCCCCTCTGACACAGCCTCCACAGGCTGCTGGAACATCCAGCGAGCAAGCCTCATCCATGACCATCGCCCAGAAGTCCCAGGCTGAAATGAGATAAACTGACCTGCCACTTAGCAGTGGTAGATGACTTCCCCAGAGCTTCCTTCCAGCTCTGTAAATCAGTCATATCAAGCAGAGGTTGGCTGGAGGGTGCCTCATCCCTTCCAAGACTCACAGCCCTGCCCTCCTCTTCCAAAGCCATTTATTTGGAAAGGGCAAAGAGAGGTCCAAGCAAAGCTATGACTAATGCCTAGCTAATTCTCAGAAGAGAAGGCAAACCAGCTCCCAAGGAAAGAGAGTCTTATGCTTTCCTGACCCAGGCTGTGAGAGTTTAAGAAGGAGCTTGCTCTTACCAGTAAAAATAAATGGTTTCCTCATCAGAGATTACAGAGGGCAGCTCTCCTGTCTGTGTTACATCTGCAGGGCCGGTGGTGCAAGGGCAGATATCAAGACGTTGAGTACCCGAAGACCTGCAGCAGTGCACTGCAGGGATTAACCTAGGTGGAGTTCAGAGGAAAAATTTAGTGTGTCTCTTGTCCTAACCTTTTTAGGTGTTAAGTGCTGAAGTCATTGTTTGGTTTTCATTGTCACAACCACACAAAACTTACCTTCACTTTCCCTGAGTAGTTGTTTCCTACTTTGGGTTTGAACACCGGAACATGTATAGTCCTCACTGCAATGTTCGTCACGTTCATAGGTGTGAAACAGCCCCCAACTTCTATACACATCTTCAGTGGAAGCTGCTCTTCACTTAAGCCTAGGAAGCAGGTTCTGAGAGTAGCAAACAAACAGCAAATACAGCATTGCTTAATAAATGAAAAATACAGTACACATGAGCTATTTGCAATACAAAGCAATAAGGTTCAATGAAGTTGAGGAAATATCTATTAAAATGAAGAAAAATTCAAATTACAATTTTTTTCCTTCTCAAATGTGTATGTTTTAATTAAGTATTTTTGGTGCTTTATATTCCTACATTACCAGCTAATTTGTAAATTCCAGCATCTTTACATACTTTTTAAGCTACATTTGTTCTTCTACTGACAATCAGTACTTTATTCAACTAATACTTTTACATTCACCAAAGAGGTATAAAATCTTTTATCTTTGAAAAAAAAAAAATTCTTTTAATGATCTCCAATGTTCTGCTGCAGGCAATATTTTGCAGGTGTACATGGGAGTTGGGAAACAGTTACACACAGCTGGAACTGCCAACGGTCTTTCTCCATTTGGAGGAAAGGAAGATTCTAGCACTCAGTAACTTGTCTTTAGGAAGAACAATGTTGCACAAAAATAACTGCAGTTAATGCAGTTACTATTGTGCAATTTGCCCATATGAACTTAGGTAAGTTGTCTCTTTCTAAAGAAATACAAAATCTCTCATTCCATCAGTTCACTCTAGCCAGTGTGCAGGAACACTAAAGAACCTGCCTCTAGCACCTAATCCTGGAGCGTAACTTCTCCCTTGGAGAAGGTGATGTATCCAAACAGCTTCCTGTGACAGGTAGTATCCACTGAAGGGCCCCTGCAAAAAAGAATATGGAAGCTGATGTGAACCTCACTCTTTCCATGCAGGTTTCACTCTTCTGCAGGGTTTGATTTCAAGGAGTTTACAAGCTTGAGGGTGTGAGCAGAGTATCTCTGTAGCATACCTTTGCAAAGCAGAACTGCAAAAGCTCGCTAAGTCTGAACTGCAGAAGGAATTCAGGTTTGAGCATGTCAGCAAGGAACAGAAGGACCTGAGAGCACAGACTACACACTAAATAACTAAATAATGGCTTTCTGTACAAAAAAGGGGAAGTTCATGGGGTAAAATATCACAAGGAAGGGAACTATTTTAACCATATAAATGGCAAGCATATTTACAAAAACCCCAGGTTTTAGTTTAGCAGAAGTAGCTTCTGACCTAGGAATACTTTGCTGGTACAGAGGGAACCCAGTATCCAGCTTTGCTTTCATGATGCTGTGCCAACACAGCCCATTATGCAAGAGAGGACTTTCATATTCTTATTTAATAAAAGAGGTCAAACTGAGCTCAAACAGTCTCTTGTTGAAGTGCTGCTTAATGTGGATTTGACTAACTGTCATGGCTCAGTGCCAGTCAGCAACTTCAGAGAGGTTTCTGAGAAAGGTTCTTCAACCTTCCTTTGCTTCAGTCTTCCTTATACAGTGAAAGAGGGTAAAGCAATGAGAATGAGAGGTCTTCATAAAGGAAAAAATTACAAGGTCTTGCCATGGAAAAACCATAACTAGCAAGTCAAGATATCCATGCCAGACAATGTGTCTGCTGGTTTTGCTGCTGGACTACATCTTACCTTAAGGGAAGCAAAGAGAGTTGTCATCTGTAGGTGAGACGAACAAGAAGATGAAGCCGTGAGTGCTGCTGAGATGAATGTGTCGCATCAAAAGTTCATTTCAAGCACAGGTTAGGATCAACTGGAGGGTGACACAGTGGCAGAATCTTTTATTCATCCTAATTTCATGGCTAGATCTGTGTAAGAATGAGGACAACAATTTTGAAAAGATTCACCACTACTGTGTTTTTTTATTTTGTTGCATTTTTTTCTTAAGCTTAAAACTTGATGTATTCAATCAATTCTACTCCTTCTGTCACATTGTGGATTAGTTAATTGCAGAAGCAAAAAAGGGTGCCTGATTTATTATGTACAGAGCTTCGGAAAACTACAAAAAGCAGAAACCTAGACAAGTCATCCAACTCCTCACTAATGGCCTTCAGCAATGAGGAAATGAGACTAACTGTAGTAAAAATGCAAATAAAAAGCAACATATGAATTCAGGCCTCTGTCTTCATTGCAGAATCAATAAGAAACATACTAATTCAGGCAGCCAAAAGTTTAAAGCCAAAAAAAGGAGAACAAACCCCAGTCTTTCACATCTGTAGCCCTGGCAGCAAGGAAATCTTGCCAAATTCCTAACCACTTGTATAGTAATTTATACCTCCCATTGCCCCATGTGGGCTCTAGTAGCCTATGTCAACAGTTGAGGGACAAGTCTCCAGAAAAGAAAGGCCAGTCTTCCTCTGGGGTCAGGAGAAGCCTCTCTTGAAGTCTCTTCCATGATGAGAGCGTGAACTTGTCAAGACCTGTTGAACTGAACTTGAACAAAATTTCAACCGGAATTTCTGACCAGCCCAAAAATCCTTGCCTCTTCTTCCCAGATCTTTCTCTTGCAGGCACAATGCTGCAAGAAGGGCTCAAGCACAGTGGCAACACCTGCTCTAAGGGCTTTTCAGTCATGCTAAGGAGCAAGACTGATCAGCAGCTGCATGAGAAATCCTCTTCAAGGGTAAGTTTCAGTCACCCAATCTATTCTGGATAAAATGTAAGAACTTGAAACTGTGATTCCAGTTGCTTTTGAGGGATCTATTACACAACCGTCAGCTCATGACAACTCTTGGCTTTTAAAGACTGAACCAGTGACACAGAGGAGAAAGTTCTACATGCAGCTACCTAACCTCAAAGTCCCTTCATGGTAAAGCATCTGATAAAGCAGTGAGCCCGTGCAAACTAAATTTAGTGCTGAAAAAATGGAGCTCAAACATGTACAAAACTTTCACTCACTGTGTGTGCATGTGTATGTGTATGAATCAAATTTCTACATTGCTCTTTGCCAATTAGTACCTCCAGATAAAACACACCAGGGAGAGACTTACAATTTCAAACATTTTGTGTGCTCTTCTGCCCTGATAGACATCGTAGCACTTTACTACTGTTTTACATGTCCAAATATTTGCCTGGATAAATAGATTTAGAATAGTTTGAATAAGCTGCACTTTCTCTTAGGAAGCTGGATGAGTCACATCGAAAAAAAACATTCTGGAAAAGATCTACGGCACAACTACAGACAGAAAAATTAAAGGAGAAATCGGCACTAAACAATGCATCAAGGGTAGAAATGTCCAGACTATGTGAAACGTGAGTAGCCTATAGATTTAATGAAAATTTGCCGAGGGAAGCATTTCCCCAACCTCAATCTTTATGAAAACTCTTTCGTAAAACAATCAATTGTATATATACTTTTTTAAAACATAAAATACATACTTTCTTTTTTTTTTTGTAACATGAAAGTCACAGACAATTAAGCTTACCAGGAGCAGAACTCCTCAAGGTGGTTATATACAGCTGGACTAACTGGACTGTGTTAGGACTGGATACTGTCCTAACACAACCTGTAAGCTCAGAAGGTACTAACCAGTGGGAAAGACTTGCCAAACCATTTTGACCTTTTCTACCCAGCAAGAGTCTCAGAAATGCCAAGGAGTCACTCCTTAAAGCTGTCTGCTTGGCTGGACTGCCATGATGCTACAGGTCCCGGGTCCCTTGTAAGAGAGTCCATGCAGCAAGGTGGCCTTAGCCCTGGACCTAGAACTTGCCACGAAAAGGAAAAGAAATTGAGAGGGGTTTGAGTGGAAACCTGCCCGGCATCCTGGAAACACCCCTAGAAACATGACACAAATATCTGAGATGCAATGAAAACAGTATTTTTCACTCCTGTTACTCTGCTCATACCACAAGGAGTCAAAGGACCAAAAGAACTCATGCGCCATAAGAGAGGGCTTGAGTTATAATTTTGTGTCTCTCAGGACACAGCAAGAGCCCTCACATGCTTCAGAAATCCAAGTGGAGATCTAGCAGGTTATGTAGATCAATTGCAGGCATAGAATTAGGAAGCAAAAAGTGATATTCCCACCATTAAATATAGGTTGGAGCCTTAATAAAGCACAAAGTAAATGAAATGAGAAGCTTTTAAATTGAAATTATTATGCACTGTAACAACTGCCAGAAATTATATGCTAATGTCATTCTCTTGCTTTTATTCCTCTCCAGTTCAGCAACAACCCACTCACCTCAGTCTCTTCCTGCATCTGCAACTGCTCCTGTCTCACAGATTTGAGACCAGTCTCTCTTTAGATAGTGGGCCCTCCCCCATCAAAATGCAACATCCCCCCCAAAATGCCCCAAACCCAACAATTTCACGATGGATCCAGCAACCTCTCTCCTTGAAAGCCCCCCAGCATTAAGACCCTCAAGACTTCTCCATGCCTGTGCCACAGGCTGGACCATAACCTGAGATCTTGCACATATAATTTCTTTCCTACCAGTGGTAAATCTGCTGCTAGAAGGATCCACTTAGGCATTCAAGCTTTCTCAGCCTTGTATTTCACTTCTGTATGCAGGAAATAGTAAAAAATCAATTCAGACTATTACATTTTCCCTCCTTCCTGATTTGCTTCATTTAAAAGTAAGAAACAGTCCAAGGTTGGCCAAGTGGAAGCTTGCAGCATGGCAACTTCCACCGCTTTCCTGCCTCCGGGAACACAGAGGAATAAACCCAAACCTTTTTTCCTCCTGATCTTCAGCTTCTGGCTCGGAATTACACGTGCATTGTGCAGTCAACCCACTTTCTGTTACCTGCACTCACACCTCTAATTAAACAGAAGATAATTTCAGCCTTTGGCTGGTTCCTTCTACATGGGGACTCCAAGCCGCTGTTATTCCTTCTGCTCCATCCAATCTGCAGTTTGACACACCACCATGGGCAGGAGGGTTGTGTGGGCAAAACCTGATCCTCCAGCGATGCTGGTCCTGTTTGGCAACCCCTGTGTCATCCCCAGACAACCGAGTAGCGTCTCAGTGATGTTGCTTCCTGTACAACAGAGGGTGTTCAGAGATTACAGAGTTGTTTTGGGTTTGTGTGGCTGGGTTTTGGTAGCAGAGGAGGGGCTGCATGAGTGGCTCCTGTGAGAAGCTGCTAGAAGCTTCCCTGGCTCCAAGTCGGACCCACCTCTGGCCAAGGCCGAGCCCATCAGCGATGGTGGTGGTGCCTCTGGGAGAACATATTTAAGAAGGGTGAAACTGCAGTGGGGAGGAGATTGAAATGTGAGAGGAACCCCTCTGCAGATACCGAGGTCAGTGCAGAAGGAGCGGAGGAGGTGCGCCGGAGGAGGGGATGCCCCTGCAGCCCGTGGTGAGGCGGCAGGCTGTCCCCCCCCAGCCCATGGAGGGGAGCAGGGGAGCAGAAGCCCACCTGCAGCCCAGGGAGGAGCCCACACCAGAGCAGGGGGATGCCCCCCAAGATGGCCAGGACACCATGGGAAAGCCCGCACTGGAGCAATCTGTTCCTGAAGGACTGCAGCCCGTGGGAAGGACCCACGCCAGAGAAGTTCATGGAGAGCTGTCTCCCGTGGGAGGGACCCCATGGTGAAGCAGGGGATGAGTGAGGAGTCCTCCCCCTGAGGAGGAAGGAGCGGCAGAGACAACGTGTGACGAACTGACCCCAATCCCCATTCCCCATCCCCCTGCACTGCCGGGGGGAGGAGGGAGAGAGAACTGGGAGTGGGGTTGAACTGTGAAGGAGGGAGGGGTGAGGGGAGGTGTTCTAAGGTTTGGTTTTACTTCTCATTATCCTGTTTTGATTTGATTTGTAGTAAATTAAATTGATTTTGTTTCTTCCCCAAGTTGAGTCTGTTTTGCCCATGACCATAAGTGGTGAGTGATCTCTCCCTGTTTTTGTCCCAACCCACGAGCTTTTTTTTATATTGTCTCCTTCTCGTCCCACTGGGGCGGGGAAGGAGTGAGTGAGTGGGTGCGTGGTGCTTTGTTACCAGCTGGACCTAAACTACGACAAGAATAAAAACTGGAACTGCAACCAAAGCGAAGAGTTGCCTGGGGAAAGGGAGTGGAAACTAGTCCTGTGGGACTGTTAGCACCTAGAAGCTATCTAGAACTAGAAATAAATACTGTAAGGGTGTCCTGCAGCCCACATACAAGTGCACTGTGCTCTCCTCAGCCACAGGTAATGGTCCTGAACCGCCTCTGCAACCATAGGTAACTTTGATCTTCTTACCTATGGGAACAGCTGATGTCCTCCAGTCACCGTGGGTACTGGCACCCAAAATCAGACCATGGCAGAGGTTCACTCACATCAGTAGCAATAAGCATGAAAATGGTGTTATATGACACAAAGAACCTGTGGAGAGAGGAGGAAAAAACCAAAAACAAAAAAAAACAAAGACACCCCCCCCCCAAAAAAAAAAACCAAAAAACATTTACAGGGGAACACAGGACCAAGGTGAAAATCAGAAAGCCACAAGATCACAGGCAATTATGGGTGACTTTCTTGGCAATCACAACTTGCAAATCAAGTCCACCTCCTGCCCCGGTGGCTGGTTGCCAGGAACAAGTTAATTAACCATCACTAAGAAATGCACGTCTAGTCTAGACTTTAACAGTGCTACTAAAGCTGGCTCCACCTCCTCTTGGCAGCTTCCTCTGACTGACCTCCTGTGATTGCCTGCAGGCCAAATTCATCCTTGGGGAAAGTCTTTTTTTCTTTAGCTTGCACCAGGAATTAGTTTAGCCCTGAAAGTATGCCCTGGCATTTTCCCCATAACCTAAAGGAAATAAAATCTATCTTTCCATTTTTTTTAAACTTCCCTGAACATCATTGATCTTCCCCGTCTTCCTCCAATCCCCTTCACACCAAAGGCTTACGGGTCCTTGTCGCTTTCAGCTGGCATTTGCAAGCATTTATTTTATTTTACATGTTGCTCCAGTTCGTGCGTCTTATTTTAAAACTGCAATTCACAAAATAGTCTAATTCTCCAAATGGTGCTGAACTGAGTGGAATAATTACCTTACTTGTTTTAGGCCTCTGCTGGAGTCCAGAATTATATACTCAGAAAATTATGATTGTTTTATCTTCTTTTTTTTTAGTTTCATAAGATGTGTGAAAGACAGTTTTTATAAAGGACATAAAACCAGCCAAAACTATAATTACCACAGACAGAAAAGAATTCAGAGAAAAGATGATTTTATGATTAAGGCATTGGAGTAGAAAGTCAGAAATTTAGATTCTTTTTGTGGCTCTGCCAAAAACTCTCTCTATAACCTTTGCCGAGTGAGTTAATCCCTCTGTGCCTCAAATAAAATACTCTGGCACTTCCCTGTTTTACGATGGCTGCTGCAAAAACACATTCATTCACATTTGTGAGATGTTCAAATACACCAATAGTCAGAGTACCACAATGACTGGGATGGTTACAATCATCTGGCTGTATTTAATCATCTCTTGTCAAAAGCATATGCATCTTTAATCACAAGCACATGGGTTATAGCAGCATCGCTCTTGAGAAACAAGCACCGTACTAAAAGAAAAAAAACAAGAGCAAAAATTCCATGTTCCTAACAGAAAATATTTTGCAAAGCAGGGCAGCAAGTGTCTAAATGTATATCTGAAGCTTAGCATTTCCCCATTCCTATTCCCCCAAAACAGGGACAGTCTCAGGTCTCTTACTAAAAAAGCCTGACCAAAAGGTCAGTTCATATTCCACTGGAGATGTGTGAAGTCAACAGCAATTACAGCAACTCCCAGACTTCCATCTTGATACCAAGGAAAAGTACACAAAAGAAACGTTACTAAAGGCATACACGTAATTTTGAAAATAACCTTAGGAACAGGATGCCAGAGGAGTCAGGGGGATTAGTTGCATACATTTCCAGGACATGAAGAGGACACTGAACTTTCAGAGTGAATTCCATTTAGAAACACTGAGATCGAGCAACAACTGAAATGAGAAAGTGAGAAAGTGAAGCCTCTGCAAGCTAAAGCAACACAGCAAGCGAGGGTCGCTGCAGGCACCTGTGAAGGCAGTTGCCTTCACCCAGCACTTCAGTGCCTTGCTGGCAGCTTTGGGCACAAACTAAGGCAGATCCAGAAGGTCTTTTATCTGATGCTGCCGCTATGAGCCATGTTCTCATCATGCTTTTGTATAGAAACTGCTGCCACCGTGCTCTGCCCACCCTGGGCACCCTGCCTGGGGGAAGAGGCAAGCTCATGGGTGTCTACCTTCTTCTCTCTTCCTCCCCAAGCACCAAAGACTAGGAAGGCTGCTATGTCAAACTATCCCTCCTCCCTTTTTCATTGCTTTAATAAATTAAGCTGAGCAACAATAGAGATGAGAGAAAGCAGGACAATGTGGTAAATGTAGCAGAAAGAAATTTGAATTGTAATGAGGAGAGCTAATCAGGAAAAGAATGGACTATAGAAAAAGCACTAATGAGTTTCTAAATAAATTCAAAAGGTTAATATTGTTCTATCTAACAAATACGAGAAGAATCCTAATGTGAAATTAAAGGGCTCACTCCAATGCCCTTGTGGCCATATGTTAAAGCCATACTGCCCACCCACTCCATTTACCTGTCCAGCCACCACAGCCTTCTGCTGCCTCTCATAGATGGCTATTGTAAATGGGATCTCTTCAGCTCAGCCAGGTGTCTCAATCTCTTTTGTTTCTGTACTTCAAATCCTTGATCCAATAAGTCAATGGACAGACTCTCTTTGACTTACAGAGTTTGCATCAAGATTTTTGTGACTCATTTATGTTAACATTAACAAATCAGTAATCAAAATACAGTTTTCAAACCATGAGGGATGTGTGCATGTTTGTGAAGTGCCAGACAATGCGATTTTCAAGTACGCTTGTATTCACTTTTGTTATCATGTGGATTGCCAGGGTGAGTAAAAAGCCAATGCAGGTTCACTGAGGAAAGGGCAAGTAAAAATAAAAGTTTATAGCAATAAAAAGCTGGAGGGGTTTTGTTTGTTTGTTTTAATTTATATGATGTCAGTAGTTCAAAATATAAAGCTAAGACTTTCGATATATAATCAAAAATGAAAATATTCAGAGTCCTTTATGCATTCTATTACAAAACATGTAAAAATTGTATTTCAGCCAAAATATGGTATTTTTTTTAGGTGAGAAAAGCAGCCCCTTTCAAGAAAAAAAACTATCCAATTCCCAGCAAAGTAATAGACTCACAGGCTTTTCATAAGAATAGAAGATCTGCTCAACTATTTTCTTGCTTGAAGGAAGGAAATGGTGCCATTATAATATTTTACCCTGAATATAAAAAAACTAGAATGACATCATTCTTCGGGGAGAAGTCTGAGTATATTTGTGTACATGGCTGTCCATCTGTCTTCTGAACTGCAAACAAAATCTAGAGGGAAGAGATGAGGGTAGCTGCACATTTATCTCCCCCCCTGGTCCCATGATGCCAGGAGATGAGTTAGGTGCAGTCCCAGAGCCATGTAACCTCATTACGATCCAACTTTACCCACACTAATAAATCTATCTGCACACATTACTGCAGGCATAGTCACACGCCAACGTGCCAGCACAGCCAGGGGATGCGCAATGACTCAGACCCCGTCAGGTCTGCGCGGGGCAGAGCTGAGCGTGTCTGTGCCCCTCTGCCCTGCCTGAGGCAGCAGCCATAGTCAGACCCGATACATGGTCCCAATGGGCAGAGCTGCAACCGTTCAAGCTCAACCATCAAAGGATCCCTTCGCTCCTATCGCTTACAGAAAATTAACAAAATTAAGATATGCACCTTTTTTCTTTCAGGCATGTGAATTATTCTACAGTTGGGGTAATACTCCCATGCCAAGACTGACCATCCTATGTATTATTCACAGGAACCTTGCAAAATGCTGCTTAGCCACTCACCTGCCATGAATAATTTTGTTTGACAGGCAGGTTAAACACTTTAGCCTTCTAATCTTCCTCCTCCTCCTCGCAGAGAAGGTGGGCATTCGTGCATCGCACTGAGAGGCATCACAGTGAGGATGTTTAATAGAGGCTTTGGTGGAGTTCGACCCTGGGAGGCAAAGACTGAAAGCAGAAAACCTTAGACGCAAGAGACAGGAGGAGTGGGAAATGCATGGAGACAGAGATTTGACAGTCAAGACATGTAAACTCTTTGTGAGTAACCCTTTGAAAGCCAGTGGGAGACGTGCACTTACCCTCGTGTCAGTTATGGAGAGCTCACCAGAGCTCCTCGGTGTTTCCAGCCCAACCTGCAAGGGAAATAGGGTGGAAAGCAGTGGAGCAGCTTGTGCTCCTGAGCCCAAGGTGGAAGTCTCACTGGCTGAATGTTTCTGGCACTACTCTGCCTGTAAAAGCTTAAATGCAAAAATCTTTCTGAGACAAAGGGCACTGCAATGAAATTGCTAACTGTAAATAAACAAGACAGTTGCGCTGCTCATCATAACCCTAATGATCCTCTCTAAATCATGCAGGCCCATCACCTAGATCTATTGGCCACATTAGCAGACTGCTGAGTGTGGGAAATATGGAGAGGATAATTTTTAAAGGGTTTTGCATGCTGCGCTCATTGGGAACCCTTTGAGATGGAGTCAAAAGCAGATGGTGAAATGGGAAAATTATTCACGTTAATTCTTTAGCAGCCTGAAATAAATAAAAAAAATTAATGAAATAATGAAAGCCCATTCAGTCACACTTTTGCTTTTGCAGCAGTCATAAAAGCCCCAAGAGGAAGAACCCAGCACTGCTGCATTCTGTACCACAAACCTGCTGCTAGTTAATTGGTTCAAAGACACAGGAACAGTAATATCCTGTAAAAAATTATAAGGTCTTCCCCATTCATTAGCTATTGTTGAATGGCCTGATGAAAGAACAAACAAGCTGAAACAGCAAATAAACCTCACTGTACACAGTGCTGAATGCTGAAACCCTTCCAACTTTTCTTCACACACATTTTCTACAGAACAACTTTTGCTTTGAGCTTGTCATCCACTCTGCAAACTCTTACAATGAGACATCATTACTAGTCCTCCATTTTACAGGCAGGGAAAGTGAGGCACTTCTTTCATCCAGATGGGGAACAGCAAAGTCAGAACTACACCCTACGCCTAATCCAGCCCAAGACTGAATTTTCCTACTCATTTTGCAGGAGGACCAGCTCCTTGGGTGACCTGGTGGATCAAACCATTGAGGTCTCCTGAGCTAAACAAACTGTGGCCCCTGCCACAGCAACACCAGGACTTGTTGCCTCTGAAGTTTTCCCCCACCCAGATGAGCCAGAGACCTGAGGAATGTGCCACAGGAGAACTCCACTCCCACAGTAGCAGGTTATACAAAATTTTACTTACTGTCTTAAATACAAGAAGCAAATAAAGAACATTGCAGAATTTGTAAGACAATTCTGTGTGAGAGCAGTACAAAGCTGTGTGAAACTGCTGAAAGCAAATGAGGGAAAATGTAAACGTTTCGTACTAAAAATGCTAAAGTTCACTTTTAAATCACTAACACCAAACTCACCTAATATTAAGATATAATATTTGCTAAATGGAAATCTCTGACTCAGTTTTTGTTCCTCACACTTCACAGCCCTGTTGCTTTCTGACTATTTTATTTCCCACTAATTTTTGGCATGAGAAGTAAAACCTACCAAGGCTTACAACCGCTTGTAGCTCTAATCTGCGTTTCTCTAAGCTTCTGTCCGTGGTCCTGACGCTATTTTAGTTCTATCCTCTTCTCTCTAATGCACTACGGTGTGCAAAATGAGTTCAGCTCACACGGTGAGAGCTGCCATCAGCAGAGAGCTGTTTCATTAGTGTTTTTCCCATCAGGTTAGTGCTGGGATAAGCAGCCAGCTGTTTCAGTGAATAAACATATGTGGACCTACATCACCTGGACAGACTACCCTGCTTCATTTCCCAGGGTCCAGCAGCTGTGAGACAAAAGTTAACACAACTCCAGCACTGTCCACCGCCTGGATGGGCTTACCTCTGCAGCGCAGGCTTTGGGACAAGAGCCACCAGCAATGCCCTGAGCTGGGGGCAGGCTCTGGGAGCAGCTCCCTGTCGTCTGACCTCTCCCAGACCTCAAACATGTGAGTCAGTGACTATGGCTTGGGGAGATGCTATGCATCAGCTTAGCTCTGGGGACTGCACTTCTGCTCTTAGTCCATGGTTAGTGAGAGCAAGCCCGACTCAGGAAGAGTCCATGCTGGCAAAGCTAAGGCTCGATAGATGCATTTACTGCCGGTCGCACATAGCTCTCGCAGCTTGGCTCACTACAGTAAGGCCACACTTTTCCCAACCCCTTGTCAGTACTTAAAACACTGCTGCTTCCCCAGCTACAGCAACATGCTCAGAAAATCCTTCTTTCCAGTTTGAAACATCCCCTGGGCTGAGGCTTTCCTGCCCTGCTTCCAAAATGAGGACTGCTGCTGGAGCATATGGGAGGAACATTTCTCTGTGCTCCTCTTGTCTCTTCCCAGCATCAGCTGGAAGCTCAGAGCTCTGGAAAAAGCATGGCTTGGTAAGGGTCATGATCTGAATGCAGATTATTCATGGACATGAATTTATCTGATTAATTATTCTACACATATAATTCAGCTGGCTCTACTGAGCACGTATAGGATGCACCTCTGCAGCTACTCCAGATACAAAGCAGGGCATTAAATAAGGACAGTCACTTGCTTGAAAGCATAATATTTTATGTGCCACAAATATGCTAATTCTTTAATTTTCACACTCTGTGCTAACTAGAAATACAACCTGAGCAAGATAATTTTCTTGTAGCTGATTACTAGGTAGCATGTCACAACTGATATCCTAGATTTTAGACCCTGATTCAGTGCTTCCTTAGACTTTTACCTAATTTTGATCACACAGTGTCCTGGTTTCAGCTGGGATAGAGTTAACTGTCTTCCTAGTAGCTAGTACAGTGCTATGTTTTTGAGCTAGGTATGTGAAGAATGTTGATAACACTGATGTTTTCAGTTGTTGCTAAGTAGTGTTTATACTAAGTCAAGGATTTTTCAGCTTCTCCTGCCCAGCCAGTGAGAAAGCTGGAGGGGCACAAGGAGTTGGCACAGGACAGAGCCAGGGCAGCTGAGCCAAAGTGGCCAACGGGGTATTCCATACCAAGTGACGTCACATCTAGTGTATAAACTGGGGGGAGTGGGGGCCGGGGATCACCACTTGGGAACTAACTGGGCGTCGATTGGCTAGTGGTGAGCAATTGCACTGTGCATCATTTGTACATTCCAATCCTTTTATCATTACTGTTGTCGTTTTATTAGTGTTATCATTATCATTATTAGTTTATTCTTTTCTGTTCTATTAAACCGTTCTTATCTCAACCCATAAGTTTTACTTCTTTTCCCAATTTTCTCCCCCATCCCACTGCGGTGGGGGGGGAGGAGTGAGTGAGCAGCAATGAAGAACCAGCAATTTCAGTATCTATCCCAACCTCTTGATGAACCTCCTGGTTTCTGGACTCCAGTTGACTGGATTCAGAAAATAAAAGCAAAACCAGAGACCCCTTATCATTTAACACATCTTCTTCTCTTCAGCTTCACTAGTCCTGCCGTTAATGCTGTATAACTCTTCATTTTAAAAAGGCTATTTTCTGTCACTATGATCTCTGCTGAGCACAAGCTCCCACATGGAGGGACCACAGGCATAATTTTCAATAGGATCTGGGGAGGTTAGAAACAATTTATTCTGTCTGTTGTAGGTAGGTCTAGTTAGAGCTAATCTAATTACACAGGAATTATGGGAATTGTCTCCAAGGAGGAAGGCACTAGGCCACAGTCCAAGAGGAAGAAGCTGCAATTCACCAAAGCAACAAGGCTCAGAGATACCGACCTGGGACTGCAGCATGTAATTCCTGTTCAAGGGTGCACTTGCACGTGGTTAATTATACTGACTTTAAGTGCTTTGCCCAATCTGGCAAATGGAAGCACGTGCTTAGAGCTGAGATTCAGTGCTCTTAGTAGCTGGGACAATATGAACATTTCAGCTTAGGCCCATGTCTGAAATCAGCAGCTCTGAGGATTCATCCCTTTCTTGGCAAATTATAAAAATATCTCCAGAAGCTTTGAGTCACACGTGATGTTTGTAACTCCTGTGATATTTTGCCATGACAAAAGAGGAATGGGAACGTTTGCCATTATCAAATTTTAAAGAGAAATTTACTGTCATCCCACAGCACTTGGGACTATTAATTGTTTTAGTGCTCAAGTTCAAGATCAGCACAGAGAGTTTTAGGAGATGAAGAAAACAGAAAGACTATTTTAAAAACAAGCACAACTCTTTGAATCTCCTGAATAGTTCAAGTACATTGTTGGTTCAGGACAAATATTCAATTTAATTCTTATCTTATCCAAACTCCAAATCTCTTTTGTCATCAGTTATTTTCCAAGGCACTGAACAGGAGGGCTCTGAACTTACATTTAAAAGACACAGAAACAACACAGAGAGCTTCTGCTTTCCTCCCCAGAGATTAGCCCAGCCAGACTCCTGACAAACTCTAGACCTTGGAGAAATTCAAATCTAGAACAAGCCAGAATGAAATCCCAAAACTACGGAAATAATGGCAGTACCTAAACTTTACAAGTAATTTTGCAGGGCATATCTGGACAGATCAAAATCCAGGAGTGGTCACATTAATGCAATGTAATCCTGTTGCACAAGGATGAGAGCTTTCTTTAGATCTCTGTCAAAAAAAAAAATCAGGTATAAGGGACTTTTTTTCTGACATGCTTTCTTCACCATCTCATCCTGTCACCTGTAAAATTGCTTCTCTGATTATTCCACAGATGGGAGAAACCAAAACAAGCAGAACCTAAGCCAGGCAGTTTTCTTGGCCATGTCCAATCCATGTTGTTCATTAGAAAAGTTTGATGTAACCGTCCCTTTGAAAAATACACATCTATTAAATGGAAGCTGATCAGAAGAGTCACTTTCATATGTTTTCTTGATTCTGAAAAAAAGGTCAGAAAGATATTTTCAAAGTTCAAATAAAAAATGTTCAAAGTTAGATGAACTATTTTTTTAAAAATTGCAGGAAATCATTAATTCTTTTAAAATAAACAAAATTAATTGACTGGTTAGCAAAAATGTCTGGATGCTAACTCTTCTTCCTGATTTGAAATCTCACACACTTTCCCAGGAAAAGAAAATAATTTCTCATACTATGTTACCATATCAGATATTGCCATCATACTTAGGAATCTTTTCTTCATCATCACTTGTTGAAAGCAATTTTCCCATTTGTAACTAAATAATTTGAGGGGGTTTTCTCCCACACGAGTACCTCGCACAGGCATAGGTCACTAACTCATAGGTGACTCTTGGCTGAGTATCGTTTCCACATAGGCACGCAGTGAGTCCTGCAAGCGCTTACCTTCTCCTGGGCTGCATTGGTAAATCCTGCCCCAGCAGCATCGCCCTGAGGGACAGGAGGATGGAGATGGGATGTTCCCTTTCCACTCACACTAGGGCAGTGACCACAAGTGGACTTTGTTATGACTGATAGGGCTTTGCAGATCCTCAGGATGTTCCCCTCCTGATCTGTGTTTTCTGTAAGAAAGGATCCCTATGCTTGTCTCAGCTGTGAGCAAGATGCACATTTGTACTGAGAAAAGTAGCCTGGACTGACTCAAAGTACCTACACGAAGTCAAAAATCACCTGGGCCTTGTTGCCACAAAGCAAGGTTTAGGCATGAAATCATCACATTTTAAAAACACCCTTCCCCTGCGATCAAAGCACCACCAGCTGAAGTAGTATTGTAGTGACAAGGTACACAGAGCATCCCCAAGCCCCCTGGGGATACTATGGAAAGGCTTCAGTACAATAAAGTTCTTCCCTTGTTGGAAATATGAAGGCCTGGGGCTTTCTAGTCTATATCTTAATTTTCCACTCATCTCCTCCATGGTCCAAAGACAAAATGGGTCCAATTGACTTCAAGAAGGAAAACAAGAGAAAGAAAAGTGTAACTTCTTCTACCTTTATTGCCCCCAAACCTACTCGACCTAATAATTTCCACAGGAGTCCTTCAAAATGCAGGAGGCATTGTGCTTACACACATGCCAAGAGCAAGTCAAAGCCTCTTTGACACTCCAGAGGACACCTGGGTCTTTGTGGGCACAAATATACACCTCCAGTTTTTGCACAGACCTCAGAGGGGTTGTGCACAGGAAGGACAAGCCTGACAGATTTTGGATTATGTAGGACTTGGAACAAAACATCAGCTATTGCAGTGGAGGTAAGTCCAAAAGCACTGACAGGTTTAATTCTCAGCAGGACACATTATGCTATGGAGTGTACATGTGGGAAATAAAAGATAAACTGAAAAGATGAAACTGCTTCAGACAACATCTTTATCCAACCAGCAGAAAATCAGCTGCTCAGCAATGGGCATCATTGGCTAGTTTATTTGTGAGAGCTGGGCTGCCCGAACCTGGGGGATTCTACTAAAAATACTCTGAGCAGGGCATATGTATGGGTGCTTTCAGCATGAGCACTTTTGGCTTTGCTTTCATATAGGGAAAGGGAAGGAGGAAGGAAACAAATGCAATAGGAAGGAGCAGAACAGTAGAATGAGATGGCAGCACGGGTGACAGGGAACAGTTTATAACTTACTTGACAGCCTTTTCCAAATCATCTGTCCTGCAGCTCAAACAGCAGCAGAGGTTTGTTCAAATATATTACACACAGACACATAAGCACACATACATTCAAAGTGGTTTGTAACCACCTCTTTTATCCTGAGCTGTGGGATTGTTTCAACAAGCCACATCTGCACCCATTTGTTTTCGTGCTTAGTGCTGAACAGACAAGGCAGTGATTAATTCAGATTATGACCAGCCGAAAGGGGAAGCTGCTCTAATTCCATGGAAACTTCTCTAACAATAAATAAATTAATATGAGCTGAGCTTCATGGCTTTTTGTGCAATATGCTAAAGTCAGAAATAAAAATGCAAAAGAGTGTCCCTAAGATACATTTGCATCATTGTTCTGTGCTAACTTGAGAGCGAGAGAGACTGGTGCTTCAGCTCAATAAGCTCTGGCTGCCAGATCTCTGGAGAAGTGAAACCCAATGCTGCTCTCCCTCAGGATCCTTGTATAAACCCCCAACACTTAAACATGGGATTTGTTAGCTTGAATGTCCCCTTGGATCTCATTAACCACCATGGTTTGGGCATGGACAAGAAGGCACTCAGAAGCCTTGTGAGACCTACTAACTGTACTTTACATCCCTTACCCTGTGTTTTGGGCTGGGTCACAGTCTGCATCTGCAAAAACATTTGCTGCTTCTCCCCAGATCCTCCTGCAAAGCAGGTTTGCCTTGCGGCAGTGCCAGTCCCTGATCAGTGTTCAGAGCTATTTCCCACTCAGGTGACTATTAAGTAGCTATACTGAACCCACAGAGAAATTGAAAGCAGTGAGATAAGGGGAAAAACTCAAAGGAAAAAGTCTTCCCTCGCAGTGTAGCTGCACAGGAACGACATGTTAAATTTACACCCACAGAACCACATAATAATTACCCAGGCCTTCTGTTTGCACAGTAATTACAATGAAATGGTTTAAGGAGGAGGAAGAGACTCTTGCATTATCAGCACGGTTGGTTTTCTAGTCACCTCCTCCATCTTAAATTCCTCTTTCCTCTGCAGCAAAGGAGACCCTCCAGCTCATAACTTCCCCCGGCTGTGACCCTGGGGACCTGCCCCAGGTCAGTGGGATGCCACTGCTCAGAATGGGCTGTGGGGAGCTCCATGGCCCGTGCCCCATCCCTCACACCAGGACCACATCAGTGGCTGCCACCAGGCAGGCAGCAAAGGTGCCGTTAGCTGTCCAAACAGCGCCATGGGCACCACTTCGTGGCTGTCTCGAGAATATTTAATGTGTTCTTCAGATCCACCAGAATAAACCCTCATTAGCTTTCCAGTCCCTCCCGTCTGCACAAGAGAAAACTCCTTGATTCCCTAAATCAATGGACAACTGCTGCGCAGGTTCAGCTGAGACCAAGCACAGTGGCTGCACCCACAGAGGTGGGACCGTCCCCCACCATCATCGGTGGCAGATGGGTAGCTTCAAAGCCGGCGAGTGACCATGCCGGGGCCGCTAACGTGCTTCACTTCAAACGCCAATACAAACTCCCAGCTTGAGGCATTAAAATTTAATTACCGGGGACAGCTGGATCCGGGAGAGGGTCTGACTCTGAGGATCCGGAGGAAAAGAAACACTCCATTCAGCAGCAAGCTGTCCGGCACCGAGGAAATGGACTCAAGCCAAATATTATTCATATGTCTTAAGGTCTCACAGATTTTGCTCTATCAGGCTTGGCTGGCCAAACAACCAAACCCAGGCTTGCAGCCTGCGGTACATACCCTTGGGGCAGCCCCGGATCCTCAATGACTTACCATCTCCATGCTTTTTTGGAGGGAACTGAGTCCTGCCACATGGCTGACCCACATTTTAGGGGTCATTCATGGCAGTGGGACAGGAGGACACAGACACCTGGGCACACACCCTGACTCTGGGCTGGCTGCTACTGCCCGTACCCGCCAGCACCACGTCTGGAGCATCCTCCAGCCCACAACCGGCTTACAGCAAGCATGCAGGTGACAGATTTCATGTTTTCTGTTGGAAATGAAATTCAATCTCACAAAAATAATTGTGTTTGTTTTCCCTACAGGTTCCAATCAGGCATAGCTAGCTATTGAAAAAGCCAAATACTCATCAAATTTGCTTCTCCTCTCATTTTCAATGCCATAGGTTGCAAATTTTTCTCCTGGATGGGTGGTGCCAACTCAAATACTTGGGCATCAGCTGTGTTCCAGTTTTCAGTCAATCAGATCAGAACTGGGGGGGAACAGATATCTTTATACATATGAACAGTAATTTTTAAACAGCATTTTCGTTGCAATGAAAGACAGGAAAAACCGAGCAGCTCTGAAACCGAGTTTGCAATGTGAGCTCAGTCTTCTACTTTACCCCCAGCAAATCTACAGTTGTTTTAAGGGCTGGTGGTGGTTTTTTTTTAAAAGCACACACCTCTTTCCCAGGCTAAAGGGACAGTGATGCCATGCAATAGCAAAGGAAGACCAGGCTGGTCCCTGTGGCGTGACAGCCAGCCCTGCCACCGGCCTCACCGGTGCTCGGGGCACCCAGGGGTGCAGCTGGGGACCTGCACCCCCAAACGCAGCCTGGCACGCCTCGGAAGGAGCTTTTCGGGGCTGGGGGGGAGGAGTGTAACTCCGCACTTGCCGTGCGTGGGGCTTTGTCCCCCTCTGGTGACTGGCTCACGGAAGGACAGAGTGGAACCAGCCGCTCCGAAAACCGCAGCTCCAGCTTGGTCACAAGTCGGGGTTGGCATCAACCTGGGCTGGGCTCGGTCTGCAAAAGCAAGACAGGTCGAGAGACGTGATCACAGCATGGTCAAAAAAAAAAAAAAAAAAAAAAAGCTCAATTAAAAAATGGTCAGTTAAAAAAGAAGCTCAATGCCATGTAACCTCCTTGGGGCAGGGACCGTGCCAAGGCTGGGTTTGCACCTTCCCTCGTGGGAGTGTAAGCAGAGTTGCTGCTCCGGGTCTGAAAATACCCACAGTAAGCAGGCAATGCTCTGCTTCTCCGGGAAATAAATTGTGTCTGTGAAGATTTTGTACCTGCAGAGCAAGATGCCACTCACCAGCCTGGAAGGGAAGTTATTGCTGCTCCCCTGAAGGCCACATCCGAAGGATGTGCTTTACCCCACTGCTGACTGGAGTTAAAGAAAGGCAGGATAGTTCCCACTGAAAGTAAACACCACCTGTCCTGGTTTCAGCTGGGATAGAGTTAACTGTCTTCCTCGTAGCTGGTACAGTGCTATGTTTTGAGTTCAGTATGCGAAGAATGTTGATAACACTGATGTTTTCAGTTGTTGCTCAGTAGTGTTTAGACTATAGTCAAGGACTTTTCAGCTTCTCCTGCCCAGCCAGCGAGAAAGCTGGAGGGGCACAAGAAGTTGGCACAGGACACAGCCGGGGCAGCTGACCCAAACTGGCCAACGGGGTATTCCATACCATGGGACGTCCCATCTAGTATATGAACTGGGGGGAGTGGGGGCGGGGGATCGCCTCTTGGGGACTGGCTGGGTGTTGATCGGCGGGTGGTGAGCAATTGCCCTGTGCATCATTTGTACATTCCAATCCTGTTATTACTTACTGTTGTCATTTTATTAGTGTTATCATTACCATTATTAGTTTCTTCTTTTCTGTTCTATTAAACCGTTCTTATCTCAACCCACGAGTTTTACTTCTTTTTTCCCGATTTTCTCCCCCATCCCACTGGATGGGGGGGAGTGAGTGAGCGGCTGCTTGGTGCTTAGTTGCTGGCTGGGGTTAAACCACGACACCACCCTCAGAGAAAAGTAACCGCCCCCAGTTTTCCATTAAAGAAAGATTTGTACGAAATTTTTAGGCCAGACCAACTTTTAATCTACATAAAGAAATGCACATATGAGCATTAGCAGAGGAAGTATTTACTGAGGGGATTCCTCATCTAGGATGCAACCAGGAAAAAAAATATCATTTCATCTCCTACTGAGAACGAGGAAAGGAATACTTTTTTTTTTTTTTTAAAACCACACTGTTCCATCAGATTCATTAAGAATCTGCCTAAATGTTCTCCAAACTCTTTTCATTCCAATAAGGAAAAAAAAAATGTTTCAAATTTTTGAAAGTACTAATTAAAAGAGAGAGTGGAAAAGTTCCACCTTGGAAATCTCAAGTAGTATAATTTTTTAAATCTTCTGTGGTACATTCAACTTTAGGCCTGAAAAATGCTGGAAGTTTAACAACAAAAAATAACAATTTTGGTTACTGTTTTTAACATAAAGGTACAATCAATAACCATATCATATGTTTGAGGGGTTTTTGCCACCTTGAGGGAAATGCTGAGAAACAAATGTGGTTAGATTTGGTCAAAATTATTTGGAAAAATGCTCCCAGGCTTGGCATAGCCCTGTCACTCACAGGCAAAGTTTCTCCCATTAAGAACAGCCTTTGTGGGCAGGTTTATTTGTGTGTGTGCAATTTTGTTTTTCAGAAGGAAACCCAAAGCCATTTAAAAAAAAAAACATTTTAAAGCTAAGTGGAGCATTTTCCTAGATGCTTTTGCATTCCCTGAAATCCCTGGCATTTGAGGGTTTAGCTGTATCAATATAGAGAATAACACAGGGGAGTCAAAGGCCACACACAAAACCCTGTCAGAACTGAAGTGATCAACGGAGCCTTTGCTG
This sequence comes from Buteo buteo, assembly GCF_964188355.1. NCBI lineage: Eukaryota > Metazoa > Chordata > Aves > Accipitriformes > Accipitridae > Buteo > Buteo buteo. Next base: position 66,506,040 of record NC_134172.1, read on the forward strand.
TCATCTCCAGCAGAGCTGAGATTTCATGATTTACATAATTTTTGTGGGATTAAAAGAATTTTAAGAAAGTCTCAGTGCTCACTGCTCCTCTGACAGCCACAGCACTGCACAGAGGTGAAAGCCACATGGAAAAGAGGCAACTTTTTCAAATGGGTTTCATAGGGGTTTTGCATTTAGGATTGCAGAGCCTTGTGAAATGACAACGAACTCACTGCTCTACAGACTTTTGGTTTTCAGCCAAGAGCCCAAGAATGCTTTATGATTTGATTCTTCTGCAGATGCTTCCTTATGTTCTAATACTCTCACAGATAATTTTCCTTGAATATTAAAAAATGCTTAAAATGGGGGGGGTTGTTTTTGTTTTTTCACAAGTGGAAGAAATCCTTTCACTTGGCTTGGGTACCAGTTTTGTACAGGGGAAATGTTCACATTTGTGTCCCTTCCCAGTCCTAATTGCTTTGTTGACATTGTTATCCTGTCTTTAAATCTGTCACCTGAAAATTTTCTAAACCTTTCATTGCTCTTGAAATCACTTCTTTTAAGGGGAACCTGCAAGGGAGAGGTCTGCTTTACACTTCCATCATCTTTCCCATTAGCTTTAGAAGATCAAGAGGTTGTTCCTCCATCCTGCCCTGTTAAGCTCTCTGTCCAACATCTCCCTACTGTTCTACAAGTCTGCATTGGTCATGCTAGAAAGACTATCCTGCATAAATCACTGAAGTTCAGTACTGAAGGGGTGGCAAGGGCTCACATGGTGAGAAATGTCACCTTGCCCACACCCCTACCCTGCGGTAGGGTCCCAGAGCTTCTCCAGGTCAGTAAGAGCAGCTCTGCAGAGCTTCTGGGTGAAGCTCCTCTAGGCAGATCTGGTCTAGCGTCATGAGAAATAAGGATGAAGAGGCATCGCAAGGATTTGTGCATTCGCTGCCCGTGTCTGCTGGCTGGCAATAAAGAGGTGCTGGATTAGCTCCTTCCATCCCCAGGGAATGGTAGGAAATAACATTTCCCCATCCCTACTCTTTTTTCCCAGTTTCTCTGTTTATGGCTGTGCCTGTTTGCTTCATGAGTCGTCTGGTGGTGTCCTCTAGTGGTTTCTTCCAGCACAAGAAACATCAGCTTCCTCGGCTAATTTATGTCAGCTGCTTTGTAAAAGGATTTGGGGGAAGGAAAACCACAAACTTTTGACAGGACTCAAAGGAATAGAAAAATACATGACATTCTTCTCCTTCCTTTATGTACTTAAAAGTTATAGCAAAATTCAATCCATCCTAATATTAAGGAAATGTTATGAAAGGTAACAAACAGCAGCATGATTCAATATTTTGAAGTGATGGCTTTCTATAAATATAGAAAAAATCAGAAATGGCCGGTAGAACTATTAATTAAAATGTGAAAGCAGATAAATAATGAATAGCGGTGTCATGTATTCATTAGGATTCTACAAATGAAAAATATCTCTCCCAGTTATTCCTTTGATGAATCTAGCCCAAATATACTTGAACTGCAACATAAAAAATTCAGGATGCTCGTATTTCATTCTGTATCAGCCATTCTCAGATCCTCAAATCTCAAAGCCAAGAACTGCAAATGTCTAATCACAGCATTGATACTGACCTCTTTCTCTAGCCTTAGACAAATCATTTAACCCGCCATGGTCCTAAGACAAGAATGTCTCTAATAAACCCTTATGAAGTTGTGCATAATTTTGTGAAGTTGAGTCACCCTTGCAAGGAGAGCAATTAGCTGGTGTGGGGTCCAGGGCTGTGGATAGAAACAACAGTGTTTGGTCCAAGGACTCCTCAGAGCTGAGTCTAGGTCTTGTTTATTCAGGGGGTCATCTTAGAAAGACAAGAAGGTCTCACATCTGCTTGCTCTGGCTGTTTGCTTTGTGGAGATCCCATGGACTTGTAACTGAAAACTGGCAGGTAGAAACCCACACCGTTCACCCTGTCCTAGCTCTTGGCAAGCACATTTGTTCCTTATACTGTTTTCACTTCAGATACAGAGATACCAGCTGGAGCCAAACCGGCTACACTGCTGGCCTCTGCCTCAACGGCAAGATCAGCCACACTGTTGCGGTCCACCGCTGCCTTTAATCCAGGGGTCCAGTCCTTCCTCACCATCATAACTGCCGGCTGGCAGGGAACACTTCCAATTTATAGGCAAATTCCTTACATTTTAGAAGTTCAATGATAGCCAAGGATTATAGCGAATTTTTTGAGTTTCATAAAGAGTGGACAGATCCCACTACAGCAACAGAAAGACTGAGCCATGTAGCAAGGAAGGGAGCTATGAGGAAGGAATGACTTGGACAGCCATGGAGGAGAAGTCTTTTCCATTTATTCTGCATTGCTCACAGTGGTACAACTTCCCCAGAGCCATCATGACAGCATGCTTGCTTTTTTCTCTTAAGGAAGCCAGGCTGCCATTGCTTATTCAATCAATGGCTTTTATATTGTAATTATTGACAAAATTTCATACCCGTACCATCACTGGGGAGACTGTTATGATACCAACATCTACAAGACCTTTTGGAGACCAGCCTATGGCTTCATAGTGAGAATGGCCATGACGTGTAGTCCTTGTCATATCGCTGTCACCCTCAGCAGGATTTGATCTGAAGACCCAAAACACCACGGTCTGTGACCCTTCTCTAGCAGTCTACAACTTCCAGACCTATTTACAGGACTACTTACAGGAATAACAATCTGTGGGACATGGGGGCTTTCCTCTGACCACGTGTGCTCAGCACAGTACCATCAGTGTACTGGATGTATTTTGGGGCCCTGTCAAGCAAAGGAAGCACATGGGAGCAACGATGCATAGCACTGCTGGAGGGAAAGGCAGAAGAGAGCTACAAGCCCATATCTCCCAGATAAACCTCTATTTGTGCAAGCTAAAGACAGGAAAGAATGGGTCCACTTCCTGCATTATATAAATATATTTAAAATAAATCTACAGAGGTGTACATATATAACACACTAATTTGTTAAAATGTTTTCCAAAAGCACCTAAGCCCCTTTTGAAGAACCAGCATCCAGCATGTCACTGAAATCCAAGGGCAGCCTTGGGCCCTAAGTCACTTCAACACTAAAAAAACTCCTAAACAAACAAACAAAAAACCCCAAAATAACCAAAGAAAGGAAAAAAACCCACAAAACCCCCAGCAACAACAACAACAAAAACCCAAAACAAGTGCTATGTCACTACTCTACAACATAAGTAGCTGCAAGGCACTATGACTTATTCGCAGAGCCTTGGCAGCAACTGTCACCAGAGGCTGGTCCTCCTCCCACCCACCTGTGTGTTCAAGGCAGAGGGGGAACAGGAGGGCAAACGGGCACTGAAACTCCCTGCCATGGCCAGTGGATGTCTCAGCCCAGCAGTTCTTTTTGCTCACACAGAAAACATTTTCACTAAACATTAAAATAAGGTTCCTGAAGTGTACCGGCAGTTGTTAATAAAAGACATGGTTTCCCCTGGGGTTTGTCAGCTCTGCACTTCAAAGCTCATTTTACACGCAGGCCGACACTGTATTTTAAAAAGTGAATGTTAACATGAGCTCTTTAGTCAGATGAATAAAAGTATCAGGAGCCCCCTCTCCTTCCCCCTCCCATCAAATTAAAAAAAAAAACAACAAAAAAAACCCAACAAACCAGCAGCCTCTGATGGATTTAACATTACAATTTTTTTTCTGATATATCTTCACTCCTCTGATTTGTTCCCTGGACTTATGCTGCCGCACCAACACCACCCCTCTACTCCCCCAGCTGTGAACTCTCCCCCCAGGGGCAGGCCTCAGCTCCCACCTTGGTTTATGTTTGAGGTCTCTGAGGCAGGACCCCACCTGCAGCTTCACAGACAGCCCAGAGCACTTCAGCAGGGCCATCACAAACAGGCATGTCTCATTTACTTTGGGTTGAGACATCCCCAACACACCGCAAAGCTCCCAGAGTAAATTTCGTTCAAGCAGAGCACAGCTGATATTTGCTGGCAGCAAAATTTAGGAAATACTTTCCATGAACAGAGGGGGTGGTTGGGTGGTGTTATCACCATCCAAGTACTCTTCCTTCCAATTAAAAGGGAAGTTTAAAGGCTAAGCAAAGAGTGTACTAGCATCCCGGTTCCTAAAGAGACACAGGGAGACATTGGAAGGGTGAAGCAGGAATACACCCATTGTAGGGTAGATAAAAATCCCAAGCTCTATAAAAGCAATTTTTTTCCATAACTGCAAAACAGAAAACAAGACAAGCTGACATAGACCAAGAAATGAGAGTTAATAACCAATGTGCCCAAAGGGTGTTTGATTATCGCACTTTTTTTCTATTAAACAAAGTTTGATACTGATACAGGCTCTCAGACAGATGTGCTGGAGCTGGAGACTCAGCCCAGATGGGTGAAGAGCTGGAGATGCCCGTTTCCTGGTGTGCATTTATCTCATACCTCTTGTTTGGGTTGCACTGCAAAGGCCGTCGTCTCACACTCTTCACCACCACCAAGCTCTCCAACTGCTCCTGTTCATAGTGAGTACAAAAGGCAACATGGACCCACCATGGATCCCAGCGAGGGTATGGTGGTCCAGAACCATCTCAAACCCTTTGCTATGGGGTTTCACCCCTATGGGAGCTCCTGGGCAGCCTACATCCAGCAACATCTCCCAGATGGGAACTGCTTTCTCCTCTCACAGGAGATGAATACTTTCACCCTCTCTTTCTAACAACACTCGTCTTTGGACAAAGCCCAAGTCCCCACAAACACAGGCTTTCAGCTGAAGCACAGCTAACTTCACCTTCAGGTTTCCTTGCCCAGACTTTTTTGGAGGTTGTCTCCTGCTCACACTCCCAGCCAGATCAACGGCACCTCCATGGAGGTTGTGTCCTGCAAGAAGATGCCAGCCCCAGCAAGCTGTGTCAAGAGGACCCGGCGCTCAGTTTCCACGTCACCAGTAGTGGAGAGGTGCTTCAGGCTCCGTCAGCCACAGCTGGGGTGAAGACACCCAATTTAAGGGCTGCAGTACTGCAGGCAGCAGCACAGTTCAAGCAAAATTGGCTGACTATGCGCATGAAGAGCCAGGCTCCTTTTACGACCAGAGGAGAAACCCATCCTGATGTTAATTCAGAGCATATAAATTAGGTGCTGTCTACTGGTAGGGATAAACTGTGAGAGAGATGTAGGGTCTAAAGCAAAGGACAACTCCTGAAGCCATGAAATCAAAAGAGAATTAAAAGAAAAATATATTACTTCTACTTATTTGGACAGTTAATTACAATGATATATATGTATATTAAGCTTATATTTATTGTAATTACTGAATAATTTATATCACCATGCAGTTGACAGAAATTGTATAAAGAAATGAGAATGATTTTAAATTATTTTAAGTGCTTTGAATGTGTGAGAACTTTTTTCTAAGATATATTGATAGATTCTAAATCTAATTATAACACTAAGTTACAGAAAGCTCTGTTTGGGCAATTTTTTTTTCTAGCAATTAGAAAGTGGTTGATGATGCAGTTACACTTTTATGTATAAGGGTTTTGCATCCAAGATAATTTGTTATTGAAAAATAATCAGAAAACATAATATGTGAGAAGTAGTTATATCCATTTTTTTCTATCATTTTCTCCAGACACATTTTGTAGCTCCAGTGCAGGTCTCTGCACAACAAAAAAGGTAGGGTGAAGTGGGAAAAAAAGGAAGGAAAAGAGTCAAGACAAGCAATTAATGCATGGTAACTCTCCTCAGAAAGGATTCTCCCAGTCTCAATCAGAGAGGCATGTAGTTAAGGTTAATTTCAAATGAAAAAATAATCTCACACATGAGAGTAAGAAGATTAAAAGTCAAAAGACAGAATAAAAATTCTTACTGACATTTTGTTTGTTTTTCAAATCTCATAATTCAAAGATTATGATTCAGTGGGTTGTGGTTTGGGGTTTTTCTTTTTTCCTTTCTGGGTATTTTTTTTTTCCTCTCTTCATTTCCTGGGCTGGCAACACTGTAGCTTTGGAGCAGCAACCAAAATCTCTTTGGAAAAGGTAGTCTTTAGACAAAGGCCAGGACCAAGCTCCCTCACTGAAATATCCAAGAACCTGGTCTGGCTCAACCTTGTGTCTTGTGGGAATCAAGCTGTTTTCAGCCAAGCCAGCTAACCCCAGGAGCCTGGAACAAGAAAGGCAAAGGAGGCATTTGTGTCTAGGTCCAAAGGAAACAACTCTCCAAGTCACCTTGAAGCAGGTATATTCCTCCCAAGAGCTGGCAGGTTGTATCAGTTCTGCCTTCCTCTCTTTTTTCTTCTGCTTTTCGTCTTGGACCAGACTTCCAGCAGATCTGCTGGGCCAGGCTGCCCAGCTTGTCCAAATGCCAGTCATCTCTGAAAAGGGTCATTTAGATAATTAAGAACAGCTAGAATTCGAATAGTTAAGATTTATCAGTGGATTAGGAAATAGCAGATGAAAAATCAAAGACCACACTATAACTCACCAATAATAAATGTTTCTTTCTAGAAGATGAAAATCTTATGCAAAGAAGCATTCATTATCATCCATCATGGGTACTTCTGCAGAGTCAGTCTTTACTGTACCTTGGGATGACATGATCCCAGAGATGCAGAAGGCTATCACTTGTTTTGAAATGACCGAATTCTCCTTAAATCTTTATCCCACAGTGACTTCCCTTGTTCATTTACAGCAACTGCATCACCACTGAATTCCATAACATTTTTGCTGTTGACTTCCATCAACAGGAGAGAGCTTCAGGACTGCATAGCCAAAGGCTGGGATCTTCAAGGGATTCTGAGAATCTCAGGTCTATTTTACTGAAAGATGCAGAGAAGTATAATAAAACACTTAAGCAGCCATTTAAACACTGAAGCTCAGGGGACACCATCAGCTTCAGTGGTGAAGACTGGAAACCAACCCCAGGATCCTCTCCAGAACTGCCTTTAGGCTTGCAACCACATGGATCTCTGAGGCATCACCACACTGCATGTACAGGCAGCATTTCCCTAAGTAACCATCAGGTGAGGGCTGCAGATCCTCTATGGCAGGCCTAGTTGTGCAAAGAACACACGATGCCTGCACACAGCATCCCTTGGCAGTTCCAGATTGCTAAATAAGAGCACTGCTCATCCCGTGATTTGGCAGATGTGGTGCTGGGCGGGTCTTGCATCTGCTGACACAAGTATCCCTGCTCTGCAATTCAGGTGGAAGCAATAGCAGTGGCTACCAATTCTGGTCACTTCTGTTCACTGTAGTTTACAGGTTTAAATATTTATGTTATTGATGGGTTATTGTGGTTCTAGAATGCTAGTGCTCGAGCAAACGATAAGTTGATTCACCACAATAAAAAAAACTAGCATTTAAAAATCTAGTTATTAAACAGTATATCCAGATGTCCATGTCTTCCGATGATATACTCAGCTTCAGAAATAGGCTGATGTTGTTACCATGGTCAATGGCCAATACTCAGGTTGTTAAAGCTGGGTAGAAGAGGACCAATTAAACACACTGACCCCTGTGCCTTGCAGCAATCATTTCTTTTCCCTTCATGCTCAGAGATGTGACCAGCTAAGAAAAGACACGGGAAATTCACGTGGTGAGCAGATCAGCTGGGTAACTAGATGAAAGCATCAACAAAATTTTCAAAAATTGTGCTGGCAGAAGTGCCTGGAGGCATAAGGCAGATATGGACCAGCTGATGCGGATTTACAAGGAAATGTTGAACTGTGAGAAAAATAAGGCAGAGGACAGTGAGCATGAGCATGAGGCCAAGTGGAAGGGTAATGCAGGGCTTAGGGGGACAGCCTGGAAGCAAGGAGAGGAAGAAAAGTGGAGAGAATCAGAAGGAAGTGAAATGTGCAAAGCAAAATGTTCGATGCAATAAAATGAAATGACTCCACTGTGTTTTCCGCTGGTACCGAGGTAAACCGAAAGCAGCCATGCTGACACCACTTCAGTTTGGAAGCATGGAACTGGTGTTGGTGGGATCAAACTCAGGATTGGTTTTAACATAGTGCCAGCACCCTCAGATATATGCCTTCTACGTCAGTGCAATGCAACTTAAGTACTACCACCGATTAAATCTCAGCTGTTTCACTTACCAACTCCAGGGAAAACTGCAGTGCAAAGAGCAGCCTGCACACACTCAGAAACCAGGCTGGACCAGAGGCTCTGAGATGCAGCTTCCCTGATGGAGATACAGACTCGCGAGTCTGCTCGGCACAGGTGGAAGTTTGAGATTCTGGGATTAAATCATGTGTGGCCTCCAAAAGTGACTGTGTTATTTACAGATGGAAAATCAAAATCACAAGCAACATTTCTGCTATGCATCCACACAGTAGTATTTAGGGTTAGCTGGCATCTTTCTACCTTCAGACGGTTGCTGAGGTGTCCTGTTTTCTTGTGTGAGGTTTTCTTATGCGCATTTTGTTAGGGAATCCAATCAAATATTTTTTATTTTTCAAATACAACAAAACCCCAGAAGCCGTATAGAGAATGAGACTTTCCAATGAACTCTTGAAATTAAGTATGAGAGTGACCTGAACAACAGCTGGAAGCACTGGCAACCAGAAAACATTTGCAGGCAAAGGAGTGATGAGTCAGGCAGTTTAAATGACTCCAACCTTATCTGAATGAAGGTCTGAAGAAGAGTTAGAAGAAGTTATTTTAACAAATTGAAACAGATTGCCAAGGGATGCAGTAGCTTTTCCATCACTTCATATCTTTCAAAGAAGATTGAATTTTATATACACATACACACATTTTCATTCCAGGTCAACCAGAAGTTATTGGGATGGATACATCACTGAGTGAATTCCTATGACTTCTGTTATACAAGAAGTTATCTTGGGTTATAACATTAACCTCTCTGCTTCTCCTAAAAACCTATGGCTGAACCAATAACTTCATTTAGAATAGAAAAAGAAAAAAAAGCCTTCATTTTAATTATAACAGCAATTAAGCCTATGAACTTACTGAAATCCAAGACAAAAATAAAATAATAGTTTTCATATACATTAAATAAGAATTTACAACTGCTGAAGTTTAAATAGTATTTGATTGCAACTGTAAATAAATTACAGTATGCTATATCACCATGTAAAAAAGCCACACTTACTACCTGATAAAGAATACAAGCCAAACAAGAATCTGAAAGCTCCCAGATTCCTGAGACAATGCATAGATTTTTACAATGAATTCCTGTGAAAAATAATGCCTATTTTAAGTAATGAAAAAAATTAAATATTTTTCTGTAATGTTTGAGAGCATTTTCCTAACACAAAGCTAGATACCAGTTCTAGAGACTGGAGAATTTCTAAAACATTTTTCATATTTGTCCACTTTGAAGTTTTTACACCAGATTTTTAAGTTTCATGATCTTTTTCTGTAAGTGTAGCAACCTTGGATGGCTCTGGTTTTGCTACCCAGGTCTACAGTTGTGCACAGCAGCTAGAGTAGCACAAGGGTCACCATAAATCGTGAACAGCTTTACAGAGCATAATATCTAACAGACCCAAGGAATATGATGGCAAGGGCCATAAATATAAAAATTAACTACGGGAGCACTCGATCATTAAACAGGGATCGAGGGACAAGCTAAAAAGCTGGCATTGGATCAGGAAGCTGTCACAATAATTGAGGTAATTAGTGAACTGTGGTGTTGACCGGTTTGCTGGCTCATGTGCCATGTTGGCTATGGGCTGCACAGTTGTTCTCTGTTTCATGTTAACACTTGTGTTTCTGCTAGTGCACAGCACTCAGTAGCTGCAACTTATGTTTGCAGAAAAGCTCAGGCTGCCATGAATATACCAGAGCAGATCATCACATTTTATTAAAAATCCTACACATGTAAGCTTCCCCAGTGCTCCCCATGTTTGAAGACCTGGCTGTAAAGTCTGTCATTGGGGGGTTAATAGGTGAGGCATATTCGAGAAACTGGATTTCTTTTACTGCCTGACCAGTTCAATATCTTAATTTTTTGAAAAATCTAGCTCCATATTTAGTTAGGTAACGAACGCCCAGCTCTCCAGAACAAGCACTCACCCCACAACACTGACTGGCTGCAAAAAGACAAAAGCTCTACTTTCTGCAATGCTTGAAATGGCACATCTTGACCCGACAAAGAGCTGCACAAAGTGACAGGACTGAGAATGAAAGCATTAGCCTGGGACACAAAGGTCACAAAGTGGCTGATATGATACAAAAAACGTGACTTGCCTGAAAACAGAGGTATACCCAGGCTGAGATCCACAAGGCAGGAAACAATAGGAAAGCATAAGGAAACAATGGGCAAACAGTACGAGAGGTGGTGGTAAGGAGGTGGATTTTAGCCTCTGTCACGGATAGATGAAGGATGCTTAGATGAGAACCCAGTCCTCAAATCATGCAATGAAGGGAAAAGTTAGGTATATTACCCAGGAAAGCATGTCTCCAGCCAAGTTGTGCAGCAGCCATGAGGAGCATTTTTGCTGTGTCCTCCACCCTATTGGATGTCTCTCCTGCAGCCAACATAATTAAATAACTTTCTTCCATAGTGAAGAATTTTTTTTTTTTTTCAAAATGGTAAATCAGGATGTTTAGACAAAATATTAAGTTTAGGAGTCCAAATACTAAAGCTATGAGGATCTTTTCGTAGGAAATTAGGAGATCAAAAGTCTCAGAAAGTCACAGCTGGCCCAAGAGGCTCCTGTATTAAGAGTCAGTTTCCGAGGCCCCTGACAAGGAGATATCTCTAAGACTTCCTAATTCCCAGACCATGTAAGAGGCTACAACACCTTCTCACCATTTACTGTGCTAAAAATTGGCCTCTGAAGAAGACAGCATGCTCTCTTGATGCATTAGCCTTTGTTCCCAATGTAACAATTTCTTGTGCCATGCTTTCCATATGACTTCATTCTGTGGGCCATACCTTTAAGATACACTAGTGGAAATTGGGAGTCATCCCATGAAAAGCAAAATCATATCAGCAGAAGGCAGATGCAAATGAAGGCAGAGGAGAAATGCTCACACTGCTGTCATCTTCTGAAACCAAATGAAGAGTTTTATCAGGATGGAGAAAAGCAATAGCATCCCTAATAGTCTAAGGACCTCTAACTCACAGTAGTACCTGACCACTTCACAGCACCAAGATGAACAGTGCTGTTGCTGTACTCAGTTTTACAAGGGCTGAAAGGACTTGACCAGGCCTACCCAGAAATCCGAGGGAGGAACAGGAGAATCAACTCTGGCTCTTCTTATAGGGAAAAGCCCTCCCTTTCTCCTTGGTACTACATGCTGCTCTCCCACACTGTAAAAAATATTCTCACTGCCTTCCTAATTTTATATGTGTAAAATATTGCACATGCAATTTATCTTTGAAATTAAAACATTCACTTTTTATACACTGTAGGTGTGTATACATATATAATCACGTTTCCCTGAAACTATGAAAATTCTCTCTTGTCATGGCCACAAAGCCAAAGAAAAGTTTCTACCCAGGGAGATCAGGGTGGTGGAGAGATTACTTAGCTCAACACAGAATGAGTGTGCTTCTTAGCTCAGCCCGTGGAGCACTCCCACATGTATCTGTGGGCAGAGCCCAGGAAGTGGGTCCCCTTCACCTTTGTGGCATGCCACTAGTACCGCTCTTCTCTCTCCAGAAAATGCAACATGGCATTAGGAAGCTGACAAAAGCTACGGATAGAGATTGAGGAGCAGCTGCTCTAATCCCACCAGCCAGGAAGGCTCCTTTCAGCCTTGAGAGAAGACTGCTGAAAACAGCTCCTACAGCTGTACCTGATATAAACAGTTTCTACCCTTTTCTCCCCCTGACAATGAAAAGTGGCAGGAGGTGTTCCCCACCAAGAGAGAAAGCAGGTCGAGAAGATCATCTGGAAACAGACCCAGCCCTCTGGGAGGGAAACCAAGATGTGCACCAGGTCTAGCAGAGACAGACTTAACCCCAGGCAGGAGAACCAGCCCTGTCCTCAACACCTGTCCATCTCTGGCAGTCTCAGTGTTGGAAAGGGGACATGAGGCAGTGCAATAGGCAAACGAAATGACACTGGGCAGCAAGAAGTCCTCTCCAGGCTAGGTCCCACCCTGCAGCACATGGTGGCAAACACTCACCATTGAGGAAGGCTCACGAGAGGGCCCCTGTTACTTTTTTTATTGCTTGCGCGCACACACAAGTGTATGTGAACAAAGGTTCCTGGTAGCAAAGGTACATGAAAGAAATGCCCGCAGGACATTGTCATGCAGAGCTTGGTCCTGGGAACAAGGCAAAAGCTGCCAACACTTTGCTCCCTGGGGATGAAGAGGTCGGTCTCCCCACCTCAGCACAGGGCCAGGTTTCCAGCGCAGCCCCAGGGGCAGAAAGAAATGCTCATTCCTCTACACCCTGCCTAATGGAGCAAGCACCAACAATCAGACAAGGATCAAAGTCCTTTTACGTTTCCCATTATCATCTCTGCAACCCAACATGTGTTGACACATGGGTCCAGGGGATTATCCAGCACAGTAAATACATTCCCAGTTAGCCCTACTGAACCATCAGTCTGATGTAGCAGATGCTTTCTTCATTTTCCCCTCAACATGCAGCTTCATTCCACGTCAGCACTGTGCTGCTGTGCTTTGCCTCGGACAGTGCCCAGGACAAGGCACTGCAGGACACTTTGGGGAAAAAGCGTTACACAAAATGCACGTTTAAATGGCAGCCTCTGATCTGACAACAGATGCCTGCTAACTCACACTGGGCACTGAGCGATTACGGTACAAGTTCACAGTGATGCTGCACTCACCAGTGCTATAAACCTGTGGGCAGAATTTACTCTAAAATAAATAAAAAACCAACCACAAAACAAAAAAAATCCCCCCTCCCAAAAAAAGAAAGCAAGCTGAATTTTTAGTGTATTTTGCAACACTCAGGGAGAAAGAGGAGAGATAATAAATCTGGGAGCTAGTAGCCACAGCAACAAATTGCATTTCTCCTCTGGATGGCTTTTGCCCCCCAATCAACAGCAATTGCCAGGCACCTTCGGGTAATATAGCAAAGTTATGTTGCTTCTATGGCAAAGTTCTTTTCACAGACTAATTTATTCCACGTCTGCAAGGTGCTGATTCATTACAGCACATTACTGGGGGTCTGATCATGACAGTCAGTGAAAACACAAAGAGAAAAGCCCTGGACAGAGTTCATCCTGCTGTGTTGGTTTTTTTCTGATACCAGTTAAGAGCCCAGCACACTGCACTTGGAAGAGATGCCTTACTGACTCTTGGGAACAGGGGAAAGGAAGCAAAGATAAAAGTATTTGGGGGAAGCAATTGGGGGTGAAAGGAAATGTAGGCTTATACCTGATGTCAGTCTCAATAAAGGCTGTGGTTGAGAAACCATGTATATGCTGCTTGAAAAAATAATAATAAAGGAATAGCTGTGCTTCCTTCTGCGCTTCAAACACTGCCTCCAAACCATTTCAAATTCTCTCTGTATCGCTGCAGTGCTATCAGGTCTAACAAGGGGCTAGGAATCTGGTTTCCATAGTGTTTATCCAAAGGAACTTTTTGAAGAACCGAGGTTAATTTGCTTTCAAAACATCCGTGTGAATACATCACAGATCACCTACCTCCACCCATTAAAAGACTAGTTCAGCAGTGGACAAGGTGTAACACTTATTGCTCTAGGGCATGGTACAACCACTGAAGCATCTTGCCCTGTGCTTTGCAAAGGGCTTTAACGCAGAAGCTAACGTAGAAGGACAGAGTAAGGACTAAACCACACGTGGCAGGGCAGACCCTCCCAGCAGCTGTCACTGTCGGATTTTAACCACATTTGCTTTTGCTACCTTTTAGGCCCTCAAGGTTTTCTGTTTCCAAGGGAATGACCTTCAGGTGCCAGGCTCCCAGCTAGAACTGACAGCGTGACAGCACACCACATGCAGGTGCATTCATCTAGCCAGTGGGAAAAGCAGTGTGAAATCCTGCTGCCCAAAAAGGAGATTTACCGCCCCTGAAACAAAGTCCCTCCAAGACTGCACAGCTTCCAGCACGCTCTCAGCAGGCAGGGTCAGCTCTGCAGACTTCAAGTAGGGCACTGCCTGTCCCAATGAGAAGGCAGAGGTGGTGGAAAGAGCCATCTCCGCACCACATTTAGTTATTAAAGTTGACAGAAGGGATTTGTTTAGTTTTCTAAATATTTTGCAGGGAAGCTGAGAGTTCATCTCTGTGTGAACAAGGAGATGACTTCCATACAGGATGAAGAGCTTGTGCTCACATTCAACAGCAATCATGTCCTGTCCATAACTACAGGGAGCATGAGACATGCAGTGGCTGGATGATACACCAGAAGGATATCTAGCATCACCAGTGACAGCTTGATGTGCTACTTTACTTTCCTTAAACACACTCTTATGACTGCCTATGAATCCTATACAGCAGCTATCTCATCCTCCCACAATCTCAAAACATGTGTAGAGCTAACAGGACACACCATTCATCTCTGTCCAAACACGCCACTTGCTCCTCTAATCATGTAAGACCATGTAGGACAGACCACCTGGAGGTACCTTGTCTCCTTACTGGTGGTACACATACTGGATCATTCAAACACAAGCTTCACCTAGTTTTCAAAAACCTCCTTCTTTAGCCAAGACTACCAGAGTGGATCTCTCATTTCTGCTGCCTTTTATTATAATGGCTTGTTTTCATGCTATGTTTGTCAAACACTGATTTTCCAGAAAAAAACTTAACACTAGCCTCGTTCAGGGTCCTGGAAATAGGCCCAACTTGCTAATACAAAGCATAAGGGCAAACACAGAAGCCTCTTCCCCTTTGAACAGTCTCTTCAAACTACATGCACCCAAGCAATATTTTTCTGCCAAAGTAATTCACTACCTCTCTCTCCAAAATTTTTTAGACTGCTTTAATCTAGAGCCAAAGCACCCTGCCCTGCTGCTGCTGAAATTAATAGATGTTTTACCATTACATTCAGTGGGATGAAAATTAAACCTTAAGAAAGCCAGACAACCACATTGCAGTCCATATTCATGTAGGGAATACTGCAAGCAGAATTTGAAAGGACCTCACATTTATCTTTGTACTGCCTGTGCTCCATCTGCATATAATTGCTTATGTCTACAGATGCTGCGATGCTCATCAAAGGGTATATTCTTACCCACACTAGGTCTCTCTTTCAACTGGCAGGAAATTCTCATTGCTTTACAATCTATACACAGCCATTTAGCATTTAATAATTCAGATTGTAAAACAATATTTGATGGAAAATAGTCATTATGGATTTATAACACAATGTAGGTAGCTGAAGTACACAAATTTCAGCATTTCAGGAAATGGGTACTATTTCCAAACAGAGCTAATCCTATAATAAACAAAAAAAATCCATAATATTATCCATAATCTTTTCTTGCTGCATGCATCTATGGGTTTTGGTTGATTTCCTCCCCACTCTTTTTAATGCTCAAACAACTGAGTTATAGCAGAACATTTTTCTACACTATGAAGCTTATTTACATACTGTAAATAACTGTGAATGCTATAAAATTGTGGTACAAATAACGTGAAATAATGCCTCAATTTGCAGTTGTTTTACATCAACACAGTTTATAGCAGTGTTTACTGTAGACTTAGAAATAAATAAATAAATAAAAAGACAAAGAGAAAGAAAAAAACTTCTCTATTCCCCACAACCCACAGTGTGGCTTCTAACCCACTAACCAGCACAGGAGGTTACTCACCACTTAAATAACATCAAAAATCAGAGACTGCAAATGATACCAGATCCCAACCTGGATAGCACAGTACAGGAAGAACACGACGATGGCCGAGGTTCTAGCCCACATCATATACAACCTAATGTCCCAAGAGCTACACACTGCAGTCAATTTGGTGAGAGTGGGGCACTGCTTGGACCTGGATAGATAATGGATCCTTCCCCACATCCCAGACTCCATGTGTGATTTGGGATCAGTTTCTCCCTCCCTGCGCACCCAAGGTTCCCCAGCCATGCTGATATTTTCACCTCTAACTTGTCCATTTGGATGGTCTTGTTGGGATGCCAACTGCAGGGCACAGGGCGCTTCAGACCCTGACCCCAGCTCTGGTTCCTATCAGCTTTTATAACACACTCCAGGCAAACAATCCTTGTAACCTATTCTTACCTTCCACTTTCTTAAATTGAGACATCCTGGTGGTAACTGTCTGAACTACCTTATTTTTGTCACGTAACCATCAGAAGCCATCCACCTCCTGCGAGTAGAGATGTCTTCTAAGTCCAGCTGACACCCAATCTGACATGTACACAAACAGAATCTAATAATCCTCTCCAACAACACCCTGCAAATTTGAGTTACTGGTGACATGAAGAAAACCATCACCTTCCTATCTGGAAGCTTAATGTTGGCTCCTAATTTAGATTTCTCTGCCTGTTTGGAGTTTTCAATGAGACAAGTTTCCACAGTACCTACCTGGTGATTTGATCTGCCTTTTATTAAAAAACAAACAAACAAACAAACAACAAAAACCCTTTTAACACATGAGAAGAGCTCATGGGGATCATTTTGGGCTGTCAGCAGGGCTTAGCCAAGATAGGCTATGTATAATGGCAAATCTGATAGTCCACTAGCTACCAACCCCAGCAGTCAAACAAATGTGTCAAATTTGGGTACTCCCTGGAACAGACGGGTCAGGAGGAAGATTTCTCTAAATTCTTTTTTCCTCCTGGTGTATCAGAGAGCCAGAATAGAGCCTTGAAACAATGGAGTGCAATTTTCTCCTTCCCTTAAGCACGCACTGAGATGTAAATAGTCATTTCCAAGAGCTTAAAACCCCAGGGAAGCAGATAATAAGCAATTACTCTAACCAGATAGCACTGATGTCTAAAAATTAATTTCTGTGCTAACATCCCACCTCTGAAGTTTTAAATTTCAAAGGAGAGCATCTTCTGAAAAGATACACAGGTGTACAATTATGTTTCCTGGACATCTGTCTCCATCTACTCCGGTGGCAGATTTAACCCTGCCTACTTGGAGCACAGGCAGCCCACAATAGCCTTTCCTCCACATTCCCCAGGCACATGTGCCTTCAGACAAGAGCTACTGCTGAAGTATAAGGCACTACGATAATCGAAACGAATTGATCTTGTCACTGCAGCATTCCTGACATGCTTATCCCACTCCAGATTTCCTTTTTTATCTCTGCCGGTGTTTACAAATCAATTTTTTTCAGAGAAGGTTGTTCTTTTCCTCAAGATCTGCTCAGGCACTGAGCTGTCTAGCGTCTTCAGAAATCATTGAAATGGGACAATAAACCCATCAAAGTCAGAAAAGTCAGGAACACAACCACAGGAACCTGGTTCCTCCAAGCAGCTCCTCTGATCACAACGTTTAGCTCACAGGCAGCAGTGCTAAAGCTTACGCTGATGCTCTAGGGCCGCTGGCACACAGGGAGATGTTTCACTTTCATGGCTTCACACCACAAGAATATTCCTCCCCCTTTCTCTGAATTCAGAGATGTCATCCATAAGAATGACATCAAGTCTTAATGGCAAATGCTACCTTCTTCCACTAATATTTGTCAGAAGAGCAGTTACAGGGTTTCATATACTATGAAATCATAGGACTCTCTATTTCAGCCTATATAACTGTTAAGAATAACCAAAAGAAGTGAAGCGAAGAAGCCATCTTTAACAGCAGCACTTTGTGTTTACAGTACTATTAGTTGGATGTTATTTATAATAAATGACCCCACCATGGTCAGTCTTTCTTACATCTAGGGTCCTCTGAGACATCTACAAATGTGCCTAAATAATCATTCCAGGCACCCAGAGACACCTTTTATAATTATTTTGCTGTCATTCTTTGAAAGTAAAATACCGAAAATAAATGTTGGCTATCTACATGTGGATTTAGTGCCTAGCCTAATAAATGCTTACATTTGGAAACCTGTTCCGCAACTACTGTGTAATGCTTAAAAGAGAGAAAGGGAAAGCTAGTTAATTTGTAGGAATTCAGTAAATATTAATTGACAAATATCTATTAATTTGTGATATTCTGGAAAAAAAAACCTCAAAACCAGATCCTCTACCAAGGCACACCCTATTGTTCTACTACCTGCTCCTTAACATTAGCCACTGAATGGTATCTGGAAACTGTATTAGTAGTAAGTTTGAGCCCTGAGGTCTTATATTTTATTTTATGTCATTTGCCAAATATTCCCTTATATTTTTTTTCCTGCAGCTCTGAATGTTCTCTGCCCTTCATTTCAATTAATGATGCCATAGATCAGTATATTCTCCCAACAAACTATCAAATTAACTGCCATGTTCTTCCTTCATTTTTTATTCACAGAAAGGAAGAAAAAATAACCACAGCAAACTGATGCACTTAACTCTTTATGATTTCAAATAAAAGCCAGAAAAATGATGGTAATGTTTCGCTAGTCCCACGGTTTAGCCAAAAAGCACACTGTACATCTTAGTTATGTCATGTTTTATTCCTCAGCCTATGAAGATGCTGGAGAGTGATGCATCTAGGGTCAAAAAAACAAAATGAGAAGAAACTAGCAGCAACCTGAAGTCAGAGATTTTTCTGTTGCTTAACTTAACGCCTCCACAAATAACCTTGTTCTTCTCTCTCCTTTTAAAAACAGAGACGCAACACAAGGAAATAAAAAATGCCGTATGAAGCTTTTATTTCCAAGTCTGTGGAAGTAGTAGTTTTTCATCTTTAGCTTTCACAGTTATAATCCCTGTCACGTCCTTTCCCTGCTGGCTGTGGGTAGCTGATTGACAAGGTGCTGTCTGCATTCATGCCACGTTGGAAAGCGGGTCAAATACTGCCCCAGACAAACAGGCTGGAGGAAATTTCCCCTCAAGACCCTCCATATTAAATATTTACAGATACTTTTTCTCATTATTGGACTACCAAGGACAGAAAAATGTCCACTGGGTGATTCAAACTTTCCACCACCTCTTTTCCAGCTACTCTTTCTCCCTCTTTGAGCAACAGTCCCAACCTCTCCCCTCTGCACCCTTTCCTTGTCCTCACTTTCCCTAGGCTTCCTACAATCTTCTCCCCAGAATCTCGCTCATAAAATCTTCCATTCAGCATCATCCTTTCCACCTCCCACTCTACCACATTTTGTTCATTTGTTTAGAAGGAAACTTGGGGCTTAATTAAGTTAAAAAACAGTAACAAAAAATACGTCAACAACTAAACGCACTCCTTGGAATAAGCAACGATAAAGAATTTGCTGCCACTAACAAACCCACAGCAGATTTGTTGCAGTTTTGCACCAGCACTTTGCAGGGCATTCCTGTTTGATGGGGAGCTGCATCCATTTGCCCCACAGCTGAACTCAGCCTAAGGGATGCCTCTGTTGCTCACGGTGACAAACACAAAACCCTGCTGCTGGGCTCTTCTCCAAAGTCAGCAACCTCTACAGGTTCGCATGATTTTATCACCTTGCTTCGTGTTTGAGCACTGCCCGGCAGAGCAGGACCCCAAGCCAGGAGCAGGGCTTCTAGGGCCACCACAACACACACACACCAAGCTACAGCATTGGAAATCATCTCCTCCACAGCACCGAGATCAGGCAGTCACACATCCAGTCCCACACAGGACCACACGCACAACTCTTCCATCTACACAAGCGATTTCTTTCCAGATCGTTTCATTCAGTTCTGTCAAGAAAGGATCTGAAGGCTCAAGGAGCCCTCTGACCTGCCCCACCCCACTGCTCTAACTGGTAATGCACAAGGAGCTGTTAGGTGGTTAGGGTTTGGGGCTATCCTTGTACATTAGCTGCTCATGAAATTCAGAGACACTCCTTTGAGCTCTGCAAACAGACCTTAATGAGAAAGTCTATAACCAGGACAATGGTGAGGATGTGAGAGGGAAAAAATAAGATGGATTAGGAGTGAAGACAGAGAAAATGAAAGAAATTATATGAACTGCAAAACAATGCACAGTAACATTGCTTCTGGATGTCCCACATTAACCAAGGCCAGGGAAGAGGAGCCTGTTCCTCTCTTGTGCACCTTCCCAGGCATTGCAGCAGCCAGGGCAGAGTCTCCCCTCTGCTTCCAGGAGGGGACGCATCCAAACCCAGGATTTCCTCTGCAGCATGTTTCTTTCCTCACTACATAGTGTCCAGGACCTATGACACAATTTGGAAGAGGGGAGGAGAAATGTGGTGAAGCGTTTCTCACCAGGATCTGCCCTCAGCTGAGTCCACAGACAACAAAAGTAGTACACGGACCTGTTTCTTCCCCATTATACAAAGAGGAAGAGTTGCAGCCATAAGGCAAAGCTCATTAAGTTGCACTCCAAGGACAAGCTTACCTTCCCAACAGCTCCTCAAAAACCTACTAGAGGAAAATGCGAGATGCAAGTCACAAGTTCTCAGTAGCAGTGCACACCTTCACAATTAAGACTGTAGCACAGGCAAACTCCAAAGCAAAGAAAAGGTTTGGCCAATTGTCCAGCGCTTGTGCTAAGGGAATAGGAGGCAGAGGATTAACTCCATAAAACACTCCACCAGCTCCAGGTAATGGTCTTGGCAGCTGCATCCTGGATGGACAACCAGACTAACCACAACATCACAGCAGTCCACACAGACTGCTGGCATAATTGTGGCTGAATTCCTGAAATCAAACACCTGGGGACCCTTGGGGATTTTTCTTCTCTTCAGTGCTCCCAGATCCAGGGGAGAAAATGCAAAAGTTACATGGAGATTAACCTGACGAGCTGAATCCAGAGATTAAAGAAATCTTAGTTTCTAGTACCAGAGGCTGCAGAGGATAGTTTTAACTATCATCCCTGAGGACTCCAAATAGAGATGCAAAAATATGAATGCGTATGTTTAGGAGAAACTTGCTTGACTTCTATAATGTTGTGGGCAGGCAATACTACAGGGTCTGGCCACAACCACGCTGCACACTCTCAGCACTGACCTGTGCTCCACTTTGTCTAGGGAAATTGCCCACCATCACTGGGCTCATTTCAATTACAATTGCCTTTTGATTCTTTTTTTTCTTTAAGGAAAAGCAGGTCTGAAATTTATCACAGATGCTTCATGGCTACACACTCATTATTAGTTCTCCTGCTTTTTAAGGGCCATGACTCACAAGCTGGGTTGTCCTCTGCACACTGAGAAATGGGCAGGAAGGGCCATGAATCACTCCAGGCACCATTACCTCTTGCAGTGATTGAGTAATGGGACAGAAGCACAAGGAGCCAACCTTTCCTCAGACCACAGAGAGAAATTCGTTGCTGCTGCTCAGGAGTTGCCACCACTTCAGTCACCCACCGAAAAGGAACAGACAGCAGCAGCATTCCTGCAGAGCTCCTGGTGGCAACTATCGCAATGCAGAACACAACTCTGATGCCCTATTCCTTCTTTGTTCCAGATGACACCCAGCCATGATCTCCCTAAGTACCACCTCCATGAAGTGGTAGTGCCAAAGGAGGCTGTCACACCAGCTGCCACTGAAAAGTGGCAAATATTTTTCCCAGAGCTGACAGATTTGTTATGTGTCAAAAGATTTTTAATTATACCCCTTTCACAGCCCCAGCAGCGGCACATGAGCCTCTGTTTCCCTCTCGTGGCTGGTTTGCCTGTAACAGAAGCACCAGGACCAGAAAGACCTCTCAGGTCATGAAGTCCTATCATTTTTTATTGCAGACAAACACATTATATAAGCCCTTTAATAAATGTTATCAATTGCACCCGTAAAAACTCATTAGGTTAATGTGGTGCTATTTTTATTAAAGCTCAGAGAACTTGCGTTTAACAGCAATTACACTGTTTAAACATGAAACAACTCTAAAATGATAGAAGCCAGAGCCTGGTATCGACTGAGATTCACAGCCCCAAACATCATCTCTCAGAGTCACGCTGACTTTTTGGTTCTGCAATTACACCCCCAACTTTTCTCAAGAGTGACAGTGATTCCACACTCTTGAAGGATTCAGATCTGCTCCTGAGTGAAGGATTTGACTTCCAGCTCTCAGCTTGTTCTGCACAGACTCCCCTGAAGCCCTACAAAATTCAGATGGGAGGCATTCCCACAACATCTCCACTCCAGCACTCAAAATGGAACAGCATTGTCCCCAAGAGGATCAAGTACTGAAGCATTTGACTCAGTGTAACTTGTTACTCACCAGCTAACAGCATGAGAAAAACAGTGGTCCTACAGCTAAAAGCTGTCTCTTCAATAAGATTTATGGATAAGCTGCAACTAAGCTAATTTTAAATAATGAAGCACCCTTTGTGGTAAGATGTCTTTAGGGGCAGGGGAAGTTCTTGCATGCACTGTGGGAATTTCATCTCTGTCTAAACTCTCTAAAGAGAGTCAGTCAGGTGGAGGTGAGATAGGAGCTTCAACCAAGAACTCTGCACGAAGCAAAGGGAGATTTTTTTCCTTCCTGCCAGCACTTCGTTTCATAAAGTGGTGCATACAGCAAGTCAAACTGAAAAAAGAGAATTCAAAGACTTCATTCTGGTTGCCAACAGCAGAATACAAAGCTCCAGCTCCTTACTGTTTGCTATTATATGGCAGAGAGCCACCAACACTGCAACCATAAAGCATCAACTTCTTTTCTTTCTGGAGCAGATATCCCTATTCCTGCAGGGAGAGGATAGTACTCATGAGCAAATTCAGGTTAACTCTTCCATACTCCTATTTCAAAAGTCAAGAGTTGTCCTAGAAAGCAGAAGACAAAAATCCATCATCTCTCTGAACATCTGACAGGAGACCAGCAGAACCAGCATTTAACTGAACTCCAAAAGACATTAGTTTCAATAAGAATTTCTATTTTCATCAGCATGGACCTCTTGTAAGGCTGTTCCCATATTCTATTAATCTCTTTAAAACCTTCATGCTCAGCAACCTGGCAATTGTCACACGTATTGCACAACCAAGAAAACAAAAGGCCATAGTTTAAGTAAAGTTGGTGCTGAGTCCTCATTAGTCAGGTGTTGGCAGGACTTTATTAATGGCAGTAATTAGTAGAAAAAAAGTTCAGTGGTGGCAGTGGAAAATTCTGCCACTTAAATATTCATTATTATCGACTCCTCCAGCTTCACTGTGCAAGCTATCTTATTAGCTTCCTTTGGGCCAGCCTCTCAGGTCAGCTCTGCTGGTATTGTTGAAGGTGAAAGGCTGGAAATGTTAAACTTGTTTCAGAAGTCAGCAGAATTATTATGCTAAGACAAATGACCACCCCTCAATTCTCTGAGCATCCCCTTCAGTTCTCCAGGGCATCAGGGCAATCTGAGCATGGCTAACAAGTACTGCTCTTCACTTTGGCCTTTTTAATTCACAAACAACAATAAAGCAGTAAGGAAGACAAAGAGGAAAATAAAGCACTGATCATAGCACCAATCACTAAATATAGAAATACTGCAGATCCATAGTGTGCTCTGCAATTGTCTAATAGGACTGATTAATTAAGATCAGCAGAGAAATCTGAAAAGTTCTGTAGCGAGAGCCCTTTAAACTCAAGGTGGGAAAATCAAAAAAATCTAGGACAAAATTCTCAGTAAGTTCTGTCTCCATGGATGTTCAACTTTGAGACAGTTAGGTCTAGATTATCAGAGCAACCTGAGTGCTTAAACATGCCAAAGTCCATGGGAAGTAGAGGCACAAGCCCTGGTGAACCAAGAACCTGATGTCTGTTTTTCAAAGTGATGCTCCCATGGAGCTCACTTTTACCTTGGCCCAGCTGTAGAAGATGAAGGTAGCTCAGAGGCACTGTGGTTTGGTGAAATCCTTTGGTTTTCAATTGACCAAGGGTCAAATGCTCTGCAACAGAAGCAATTCTACCTGAAATCCTTTGCAGTCAGTATCTCAGTTGGCCCATAGTCTGATACATGTCATACACATTAAATCCATGACCTCCAACATATTCAATATACAGGCACTCCAGACAGACACACTGAAATTGAAATATCTACTCTTACTCCACATACCCTGGGACTTCTGGCCATTTGCAGCTTCCCCTTTGAAGCATACTTCTGCTCAACAGCACACAACCTAAGGCCAAGGACAGAGCCCACCAGCTACAGCAAGATGATATTTGTCGCCTCTGGTTTTCATTTGTTTGTTTGCTTTTTTTTTAAAAAGCCCCCAAATGTATCAGCTGACAGTAATTATTGTGTCAGCATGAACTTAGCAAATTCTGTCAGCTGGAGGACCTTGGAGTTAAATTCTACTGGTCCAAAGCATTTTTGAGATAAGATCTGTGATTCTGAAAAGACAGCCAGGTCCTCTGTGGCTTTTTCTCCTACCTATGAACTTGGGACAGTGCTTTGCTGTATCCTAGTGGTGCTGTATATCATAACACAATAGCTGTTAAGTGCTAGAAGAGCTTTAGGCTGGAGGGGGAAAGCATAAACCTACAGAGAGTTTTATTGCTTAAAGTAAGTGGTAGTCTTAGTGTGGCACTTGTAAAAAGAGGCTGAGCAAATCTGACCTTTCTACAGTCCCATAATTTTAACTAAGATGGCTATCCCAAACCTAGCTAGCAGTGAAGTAAAGCAAGCTCGCAGTACAGTGCTACAGCAAAGAGTGATCGGCTCAAGAAAGATGGTGCTTATTAGAAAAGGCCAGACTAGGGCTATTTATAAATAGCTGCGGAAATGTGGTTCTTGCAGAAGGTGTTGCTGCTTTAAGAAGCCTTCACAAAAAACCACGAAGGCATTGGATGAGATTATTCCATTCCTGGAGCTGAAATATTTCCACAAATCTAGCTCATTCCACGTTTTACCCTTAAATGTCTCCGTATCTGTGAAAGGATTTAAGACAAAGCAGCTCCGTTTCCCATTGTATTAGGCGTCCTGCAATACTTTTCTACTTGTTGTTCTGTTTGCAATAGCTTTTTGCCTCCATGGTGCATAATCTGTTCTCATTTGTACCTGTGCTTTCATCTCTGTTAAATGTGGTCTGTAGTAATATTTTGACTTTTTGGTGGAAGGTTGGTTTAAATGAAATGTAAAAATAGGAGAGCTTGGAAATCCACATGGTTCTAGCAAATGAAAAAAGGAGCTTTCCCACTGCCACCTGGGCTGGAAAAGCAATGCTCCCTGCCTGGCATTAGGCATGCAGAGCACTGGCAGCAAAGCTCCCGAGACACCATCTGTGCACATAATAAAGAGCAGTGGGATTTTTGTAACATAAATGATTGAATTTGCTTTCTGCTTCCCTTGCAGTGGGAGTATGCCAGCTATTAAGTACCATAAGAACTTGCCAGACTACCTTTGAATATAAAATTTATCTTCTCTGATTCATGCCCTCTCCCACCTCTGCAAGTAAAGCTGGTGCTGCTATAGGAAATATTGTAGTCATTTTACTTAGGCAAAAGTAAGTCTACCTACCTGTCATATCCACTTAAATTAGGAGTCTCATTGTGAACTACAGAAATCCTGAACTGCTTCATTGACAGTGGGACAAACCTAGACTGACCACTGGGTCTTAACACCTTAACACCTCTCACAAACCTTTTAAATTTTAGTGCCAGTATGAGCCCAGCAAGAAGGCTGATACGCAGTGCCATCCATCTCTGTCATGTTATGAGCTTCTGGCCCTTGGTTTACTCCAGCACTTGTCTATCACTTCTCAAGTAAGAGGGGAACTCTGGATCTCCAACATTGGCCTGTATTTTTCTTCTATAAGTAAATAAATCATATTTGTCAGCCACATGCATCACCATCAGGACCAGAAGCACTCCCCAGTAAAAGTGCCCCTTTTTAGATCTCTTTTCATTGGATTATAATGCCAAATTTTGTCTACAACGTTAGAATTTTATATGTTGAGTGCCTACATCAGGCTAAAGAGGTTTGAAATAGCTCAGTCAAAATGAGTCAGGTATTTCATAAAACAGGAGAAAACAAACAAACAAACAAAATCATTCCTATGTTAAAAATATAACCAAACCAGGTAGTGATGTTTTTACTGGGAGCGTTAGAGCATCTCATCTCCCTGGCAAGGACGTGAAGTGCTAGCAGGGAGCTTTTAAACACAACCATGCAATTAAAGACGGTCATAATGTGTATGTGCACAAGGCAACTGTACAAACCAGTTTAATTCTGGCCTCTTCCTAACTCTGTTATGCTTGACTTTTTGCTCTCCTAGTATCTTGAATGTGTTGTTCGTATGGTTATATAAACAAAACACAACCCAATTACACCCAGGCAAGTCTTTTAAATTTTATGGGACTGTGGGATGTATGTGGTGAGAAAACTTAGCCTGTACAAACTGATCAACAAATAGAGGCAGCAGGAGGAAGAATAGCGGCTGTAGAGTAGAGGCAGTCCTCGCGGTGCCGCGCGTGGGAATGCCATCTCACCGAGCCCCAGGCTGCACCCTCGGCAGGTGCAGGATTCAAGAAGGAAATAATATGCTGAGTACACAAGATTTGATGTTGAATAGAAAGGAGAGGAACATGTCCCGCGCCTCTGAGTGGAAAAGCCGTTCGAGTTGTGCTCAAGCAGGACTACTAACTAGACTGGCCGTGGGGAGGGGAATGGAGGTTTTCAGTAAGCTGCAGCATCACCTTTACGGCAGCAGTGCGCATGGCATCCACGCTCCTCCAACTCCAGGCCAGCATTAGCTCCCAAGCTAAAGATAAGCTGACAGTAATGTGTCAGAGGAGGCAATAATCACGGGGATAAGTACAAGCAGACTGTTGAAGGAGCTTTGGGAGGACAACCCACTTTCCCAGAAAGAACTTTAAAACCACTATGTTAATAACCAATGAGCAAACTTGGTATGAATAAGCAAACTCAGCGCTAACAGAGGTTTCCTCCCATCTTACAGTCCCCGAGGCTGGAGCAGGAGATGTGAAGACGCGTTGCCAGCTGGGACCTCTTGCTGGCTCCCTGCGCATGGCACGGCCCTGGCAGCGTGGGGCAGATGTGCCATGGCTGGCCCAGGCTCCAGGCTTTGGCATGAGAGCTGAAAGAGCAGCACAGACGTGGCCAGGGGTTGTACAGCAGCAGCGAGTCATGCAGCTGATGCTGCCCCTGATTTGTGATAAATCAGCTGAATTGTGACCTCCTTTTTGGTTTGGGGAGAGGAAGGCAAGGGGAAGCAAAGACATAGAAGAAAAGGAAAATCAGCCCAAAGTTTCGATGGCCCACAAAATCCTAACTGGTTTGCTCTAAGGACACCTGTGGGACACTTCAGGCAGACACTACCACGAAGGACAGGACAACTGGCCTATCCCAAGGTCTCATGGTTTTCTTCACCACAGATCTGCACAGCTGGAATTTTCCAGCCTGGTCACCGAGCTAGAGACCATCCTCAAGGAGTACTGGTCATCAGGAAAGTGCAGCCGAGGTACCCACAGCTACATGCAAAAGTTAGGAATAGAAAAACTGTAGGGTCTACCCACTCTGAACTGCTGACAAGACCTCCAGCTCACAGGAGGAGCAAAACCTTGACGGGGCAGAGAGGGCAAGGTGCACTTGAAACCTGCCCAGTTCTGTATGACCTGTGTACTGATGGGTGAGAAAATGTTCACTTAGAGAATGTAATGAGGGACACAGAAGATCAAAGCTTCATCTGGGACTCAGAGGCACTAGGACTCACCAAGCGCTGCCCAACTATATGCTGCTCTTGTTTCAAAGCCCGTCTCTCCAGCCAAGAGCCAAGAAATATCTTTTTTCCATGCTTGTCCCAAAAACTGCTGCACCGTGGTCATAGCTGATATGCACACACCAACCAGTCTCCTTGCTAGGCCTTGGGAAAAGACCTCCTTTTTTCTTCTGCCAAACCTAGCAGACCACCAGCTCTCCCCTCCCCTTGCCCACAGCAATCCCAATGCTTGGTAAATCCAGCTCCGCACAGGACCCCATAGGCAGGCCTGATTATGCTGTAAATAAAGATTTATATCCACAGTGAAAGATTTCTGAAGTGCAAATAAAAAAGGCTTCTTCAGCTCCTGTTAAGCTTCTGTCCCTGTTAAGCTTCAATGAAGAGCATTAGCACTCCTATACATGCTGGCAAATGCATTCTTTCCTCACAATATCTCTGCTTGTCTCCCTTCTTCTACCCTTCTCTTGCCCATTACCAGCCCTGACTGACATTTTTTCCACTTACTTCATTACTGCATCTCCAGAGAGTTAGGGAGGGATGAGAGGAAAGGAAGAATGAGAAAAGGGAAAAAATAATTACAACGGGATTTCATCGACAAGCAGAAAAAAAGGAACTGTCCCTCTGGGTTTGATCAATAATGCAGCACTTGTTATCTTGATCTTCTTAATAAACCACAAGCAACCCAGATATATTTCTATCTGTGAATCAATTCTTTGCAATGTTTCTATCACAATATGGCAGTACATGCAACCACACAAAACTAAAATGGAATGGGCTGGTTTATTGATTGTCCAAACAAGAAACCTTGTCATTTGCATAGATTATCAGCAGAGAAGTGCTGTCTGCTTTGCTTCTGTTTAATTACTTTTGTTTTGTTTCAGACTTTCTCCCTCCCCCACTGGAGCCATATGCCTTACTAGGCAACCCCCTATGCTGTATCAATGGCTAAATCCTTCCAGTTTAACCCCAAAGACGTTTGCTAAACCTGCAACAGGAATGGCTTCTGTATCTGTGTCCCCTGAGAGAGAAACACTCCAAGGCACTGCTTTCAGTTCTTAGTCAGAGGTGGTGGAGGTGTCACCACACTTCACAGGAGGCAAAACTGGCCCAGAGTTCCTTGCCTCAGAGAAAGTTTAATTATACAGCTAATTATATGGCTGAGTTTGCCTCCTTTCACCTCTTTTTTGTTCCTGTCTTGGCACCTGCCTGCAAAGTTCATCCTCTCTGACCCATCGCTGTGCAGGCTGTGACCACCCACCCAAACCCATGCCAAGCAGCAGTAATTGCTGGGCTGGGATCAGACTGCAGAGTTCTCCCAGGCTGACCCAGAGAGCAGCTTTGTGAAGTTGTGCTGACCCTCACGACAGCTAACCCATGAATAAAATGCTCAAAGGCATTTTGCGTTTGGGTATTTTCAGCTCCCTGATGTACCCTCTGGATCATGGCATGCCGGGAGCTGGTACAACAGTGTGGATGCAGGGAGCAGCCTTTGGTGGTCCTGGCCTCGGAGAAGGGCTCCCCACACCTAACTGCCAAACCACCTGCAGCAATGCACCCCATGTTAACCACACAACAAAGATACAGACACCCATTCACACACAGTGTGACCAGCGCCAAGTTATACTCAGACATCATCTGTCGGTAACCAAAGAATGCTTTTATCACCCTAAACTGAACTCCAATGTCTTTTCTTTTGCTCTTTCAATTTTCAGTAATGCCTTGAGCCTTCTGTGAAGGAAAATTGTCTTCTGCAAAGGAAATTTAAGAATAAACCAAGTAATGCCTTCAAGATTTGACCAGTGAAGAAATTACTAATTTTCAGATTTTTTGACCGTCTGATGAAAGCAACAAGCATGGAAAAAGCAAGGTAACTTCTCATTGTCTATCAGTTCAGATACTGGGCATAATAATTTTTCCTGTGGGTCTGGTGGATTCATGCTGCAGCTTGCATTGATCAAAAGAAGGTCCTAAAGTAATTCCCCACCTTTCTTAGGTGTTTACCATAGATATAACTACATTTTGAGAAGACAGCCCATGAATGTATGTAGATGAGCCCCCCCTTCCCGCTGAGCCAGCATAAAATCCTTCAAGAAAAAATGTAATTAAGTTAGACTTGTGAACGATAATGAGTTTCTATTACACCCTGCTGAGAGTAGCAGCAACATCTGAAAATTATTTTTCGTTGTCTACACCCAAGGAATAGCTCCTTTATTAGAAACAGGGATGGAGCTGATAGCTTGGACTGTTGCAGTTCCAAATTTACTTTAAGACCAAACACTTGTGAAAGACGATGCTGTGGATTAAAGCTCTGTAATATTATACAGGGATAATGGAGCTCCACTCTAGCAGGACAGTGCTGGAAGTCTTGGAGACCCTTTCCTTTCCAGCAGGGTACAGCTTCTTAGCTGCGCTGTATCCATGCCCACACCACACAACAGCCTTGATCTGGCTCTTCCATCTCCTGCAGCCACCACTGACTGGTGCCATGGGGACGCACGTAAGAAGAGGACAAGCAGTGAGATGGCCCTGGGACTGGTGCTGCACTTGCTGCAGCCTCTGGCTCAAGGGCTTGCTGAGTCCGGGGCAGCGTCTCTCTAGCATGGGAAGCCCTTTGTAATTTTTCCTCCATACAGTTTTGCTAAGTCAACTTTTTAAATTTAATGCCAGGTTTTTGTTTTGTGCTGCCCTGTGCCCAGGAGCTCCACACGTCAGCAATCCACCACCTGAAGCAAACCCTTCTTTGGGGTTTTCTGAACCCGCTGTTTTAGTCTGAGTCTGCATGGGTTTAGAAGAGGCAGTGAACCTCTCTTCCCAATTCAAGGCACTTCTGACTTTCTCGAGCTCTGTCATAATCTCCCCTCCACCTTTTCTTTTCCAGGTTGGACTCCTTGGCCCCTTTGCTGTTGGTCCCTGGGGAAAATCTGCTCTGTGCCCCTTGCCCAGCCTTGCTGGACATCCTGCAGCAGGGAGCCAGACCCAGCTGCTGGGCTCGGAGGGAGATCAGCAGTGGTTTGCATAGTGTCGTAACTGTTTGTTCTCTGCTTATTCCTTGATAATTCCTCACACTTGATTCACCTCTTTGATTGCTCTTGAGCACCAAGCATACACTTTCTTAGGGTCTCACTGTTATAAGAACAACATCTCATTCCTCAGGGCACCAGTCAGGTCAAGGACCATCAGAGTATACATACACATAGATATATGTATGTATCTTTATATACATATACGGTTAACACTGTTCTGTTTTTTTCATCATGTGCATACTTTATATTCAACTACACTGAATGTCATCAAGTACTGTATTACCACTCGCTGTTATGAGGTCTTTACACTCAGTCCTTGTTCACTTTGGGAGTTTGGGGGTTTTTAAGAATGAAATGGAAAAAACATAAAAAATCTGTTGGTTCTTGCAATGCAGGAGAGGGGAGTTTTTTCATACATAGAAGTAACAGTTCATCTAGGACCTCAAACACATCAGGATGAAAACCTCTTGTGAATTTTATCCAAGAGAGTTCATTGCCTTAATCCTGGATAATCCATATCTAATCCTTTTTATAATCTTACTCATCTACTTGCCTCAATAGTTTTTCACAGCAGGGAGTTTACATTTCATAAAGGGAATATTTTCCTCTTCCTTTTTTGAAATGAGTTTTACTATCATAGAGGTTTCTCTTCTGCAAGCGTTCTTCATCTAAACTGAAAATAAATTACCCCTTTTTGAGGCCATGCCTTGTAAAGGACTAAAGAGTTGTTTTGTTTCCCAACAGAATTTGTAATCCAGGTGGCTAACGGCTGCTACCAGGTATATTTTGGACCCAAGAATAGTCACAGACCCCTGAAACCCACAAGTATCAAACACATACTGAATAGAGTAGGTATATGTTCAATATTGAACAAAATATATTTTATCAGAAGAAAAGCAGTCCACAGTGTCCTATGATGGTGCTAAAAGAGTATATTCAGGGCTGGCCGTGATGGGGAGAGACAAGAAATCCTGTCTTCTAGATGGTGTCATATGGAACAATGACATCTTCCAGCTGCCTTTTCCAAAATCTGGTACAAAACAAGCATCCTGAAGACTTTCTCCAGGACGCTGAGACTCACACTCAGTCTCTGCCAGGCAATCTGGACCACCTGGCCAGCCTGTCAGGGAGCCCTTCTGCCAGTCAGGACCTTCATCAGTGAGGATGCCTGCAGCCTGGGAGACGGCAGGAGGTGCGGGCAGGAGGCAGGCAAGGGCAGAGCTGCCCTTCTGCTTGCATGCTTTGTGGTCCAGAGGCAGAAAGCCAAGAGAAGTCACAAATGTGGGACTTGAGAGATTTAGTTTTCCGGTCATAGCACTCACTGGTGTGGCAGACGTGTTGATTTCTGGCTTAAGAATCTGCTTGAATTATCTCTATTGTGCTTAAGGAAACAAGGCGGATGTGCATTTTCCTTTGTGTGTGTGTGTGTGAATGATTAAAAACAAGGCTACACAGAAAATGTAGCTGCTACATATCACTGCTTTCTCATCCTGACAGAAACAAATCAGCCAGCCTTCAAACTTCATTAACCACTCAGGTTGAAGGGGACATAGCATCTCCTCCGAAGTAAATAATGTAAATCTGGCAAATATTCAAGGCAGATATAATACACACAACACAAAACACAGTATTAAACTGAATAATCTATTAGCGATCAAAGATCTGGAACCAAATCCACAACCTACAAATAACATGCCAAAAATGAACTGCAAACTATATACCAAGATGGATAATAACTAAGAGAAATAGGCAAATTTGTCACCAGGATGTGGGTGGTGCGGCTGTATTTTTTTGCTCAGGGAACCTACAAATTGTAACTCTTAGTAATCACTGAAGAAATACTACCTTTCACTAAGAGGAGCATCCTCACTTGAAATTCAAATCTCTGTGCTCAGCTACCCAATTCCTCATTTTATTATGAATTTCAGAAAGAGCTCCTTTGCCCCCAAACCCTGCATGCAATTTCCAAACCACAGGCCAATTACACGCAGCTAACGAACGTGGTTGGCACCACACCGTACAATGATGCTGGCTTGTGCTAATAAAGAATGTGGTCTTCACGGTGTGTACTGGGGAGCAAGAAGATGAGTCCCACCTTCTCACCCAGTATATATAGTACCTGTCCGAAAATCCCTGAAGTTTTTTCAAGTTGCTGCTAATAAAAGCAGTTTCCTAGCAGTGCTGGGTCTTAAATACAAGCAGATCACTTCCAGCTGCTCCTCATCTAATTTCTGTTGTCATCTGACACTGTTCATTTACAGTATATCAATCTAGCTTGGGAATGTTTGAAATATTAATTACGCAACGGCCTCAGCTCATTACCATGGAAGCATTTAGCAGGCTGCATGCCTGTTTACAGGTAACCAAACTGCTGTGCAGAACAAATAATCAGCGCTTTCCCCCTTAGGGTATGTCTGTGCAGAGCTACACAAACTAGCTTAATTGAGCCAGCTTGGGTGCTGTACAGGTTCTGCTCTTCAACCACAGTAATGAGGTTTGCGGAGACACAAGATATATTAGGATCCACTGAGGATCCTGTACAGCCCGGCTCAGTGATGTGCTGGCACAGCCGGGCTACACCACACAGTGGTTTCTCTACCCACTTTTATTCATGTCCATTTGAACCTTCTGATGCTCAGCACCCACATGGGTAAGCACAGGGATGCTGTTGATAACCCCTCTACCCTGCTATGAGGTGGAGGAGCACCTCTTGTCCCTCCACCACCCCACTGGCTGGGACGCAGGAGGGTGCTGCTGCCATCAGTGCCAGCTCAGGGTGGCCTGCCTGGTCGGTACTTGCCCAGATTTCCAGCAGGTTTTACAGCCAGTGCTGAGCTGCTCTGTGATCAGCAGCACATTTAAATCCCGCTCACCCACCCAGCCCACAGTCCCTGCATGGTGACCCTGCCCTCTCTTTTTTCTCCCTCCTTTATGGCAAGGTTGGAGCCTGTAAAACATAGGAGGAGAAAAGCGCAGAGGGCTGTTCTCCACCTAAAAAAGATGGGACAGCAAGAACCGGCCCTTGCTGGAGGCATCCAACAGCAAGACACCCGACAGCACTTTGTCCCCACTCCACTTCTTGCTGAGGCCTGTGGCTATTATCACACAAATGAGAAAATAGGGGCCAGGCCCCACAGTACAGTTCATGTGGCTGTGCACAAAGCTGCTTCTCTCTCATGCACCCTCTTGCCTGCCTTTAGGCATGCCCCAGCAGGTCTTTCCTTGGTTTTGCCTTTTGGGGAGGGGTGTCAAGTTTTGGTGGGAGAAGAGGAGCCACAGAGACAAGTCCCACTCTGCTGTATCAACAACACTGCAGCTCTCCCCAAATGCACCATGAAATATCAGCATGGCGAGACACAAGATTCAGCCCCTCCTGCACCCACATCCTTCCTCGATGAGGCAGAGTTGAGGAGCCAGTCAATGAATACACGCAAAGATGAACACACATGCACTAAAAGCTGTCATTTAAAAGCCTGGAAAATAGCCTAATTTCTGCATCCTCTGGCTGCCTATTGCTGAGATGCTGGAGGAAGATGGGCCAGTGATTGACAGAGTGAGACATTAACTCCATCAAGCAGATGGAGAATGGCATAATTATGAAAATAATAACAGTGATTGGCCGAGATATGACAAAAAAAAACCCTGTAGGAATTATTTACGTTTAGGGTTGTTGGGGCCTAATTTATTCTAGTGTTTGAACAGCAAGAGAAAACACAGAAATCACAGCTCCTGAAATGCTCTGTGTCGATGCTCATAATAGGTAGTATAGCCCAGAACAACGGCTACCAGCTAAAGTGGTTTAATCGCACCTCCTGATGAATAAAATTAACCTTTATTTGAGGCTGATGCACGCACGTCATCCAACAGCATTTCTCGAAAGGCTCACGTTTGCTTCCATCGCAGTTAATGGCTTAAATGAGTTCACTGTGGTCTGGAGCGAGCTGAGCTCAGATGCACTGGGATGCCAGATAAGAGGAATTAAGCTGTACCCAAAGGATCAGCTCTGGAGCAATTAAAGTCCCTCATCTACAAACAATTTGCAGGGAGATGGGGAAAGACCGATAAAGGAGTTGGTTTTGAATGAAAACACATGCTGCAATTCTGTTTATGCCTCCATGCTTCAAGAGGGACAAATCTGGCTACATATTCGTGGTGGCCGGCCAGGAAACCAGTGACCTTCCTAAATAAAACACTCATCTAGGAATTGAAATATGGCTGTGAAGATTGTCATGCTGCCATGAACACTTACATTTTTCATACTTAACCCTAAATCTTTTCACCTCTCTGAAGTTTTTCATCAATTTCCCTGCCACAGTTGCTATTTGTCAAAGCTAGTTGGCCCCATCTCACCGTGCTTTTGCACTCCTTGAGGCAGCAGTGTTACCTGGGGCGGGTGGGACCAGCTCTGTACGTGCAGACCTGCTCTGTCCCCTCGTCCTACCGGCCTCTCCCCTCACTAATTGCTGGCCCATCCTCCCAGTCCCTCACCTGGATGAAGGATGTTTCGGGATCTAATCACACTTTTTAATCCACAGGACCCCTGTCTCATCTGCAGCACAGGATAGACACTGGCTGGGGAACAGAAGAGTTATTCAGTGCTTAAATTCATTCTCATTCAATGGGGAACCTCTGCCTTATTTACTGCACCCCTCCAGCCCCCACATTTGATTATTCCTGGTCTTTCCAGGGGTGTTCATCATTCTGCCTTGCAAATACTAATCAGCTGCTCTCTGCCTCTTCCCAGGAGAAAGCAGAAAACTGCTGTTGCCCTTGTTGCCAGTGGGGAAGCCAAGGCAGAGAGACACCAGCGATGCCTGGAGGAAACCAACTGCAGAGCTAGAAATCAAGTCTACGAGGATGCTCCCCACCTCCCTGGCTGTGCCCCAGCAGGAGCAGCCTCGTTCCCCAGGGGGGTGACCACCACTTTGGGTACCAGATACCCCCTCAGCATGAGGGAGGGGCACACAGCTTCACCAGTGATGGACCCAGCATCAACTGCCCTATTTTTCTATACTCTGTCTCCCTTTCCATACAAATTGCTCATAAAGCAATTCCTTTGCTGTTCAGTCTTGATTCCCTTCCATGGCACCACTGCTCTTACTCTGGGTAGGCTCATGGGAAGGAACAGCACAGAGTCAGTGACTGCAGGATGAAATGGATAAGCTAAAATGGAGCATTTCTGGATTTCCAGTGTTTGCCTCCTCCCAGCCTCAGCTGCCACCACTCCTTTAGCCAATACAGGCTTCATTTCCACCTATTGCTAGGATCCAAAGTCCCATACTAAAAAAGAACATGAAATTTGAGAAACAGTCATCCACATGCTCCCCAGCAACCCCACACCTTTCTGCTCAGAGCGGCTCTCAGATAAGTGCCTCTAGCCCCATCCTGCACCCCAGGCACTGAGCCCTGCCCACACGCTGCCTCCAGCCCCGGCTGCAACCCCGACCTCTCCTGGGCATGGAAGAGAAGGGCTGTCCTCCTCCAAGGCTGGCTGAAAGCAGATACCAGAGGAGCTCTAAAATTCAATGTTTCAGGTCCTTTTGATGCAACAGCCTCAGGTTCAGCCGTGGCTGCAAAACTTTCTGAAGCCAAGCAGATCCCGCCACAAGCTGCCTGCTGCCGGGGCCAGGGAGGCAGCATCCCTGCTTGGCAGTGTACAGTGTGTGGAAGGGGGAGAAGGCAGGAAAAGTTAAAAGGAAAAGTGAAAAACACTCTATAAAATGGCCTTCTGTAAGCCCCCTATCATGCACAGACACAAGCCTTGATAAACTAACCTGACTCTTGGTGTAGAAGAAACCTGCAGCAACCTAACAAAGGAGCCCTGGCATAGACTGTTGCACCTGAACAGAAATGAGCGGTGACTGCAGTATTTATGCACTAGTTTAAGTGATACACAATCACTTAATGCAGCAGCATTTGGGGCTTTGTCAAACTCCAGATTCTGCCACTCAAATGGTTTTGAGCCAGTTCCAACAGAGGTGAGAAACTCCAGCAAAGTTACCCCTTAGAGACATGTCACAGTGCCTGCAAAGAACATAGTGCCTTTGCTAGCCCTGTACCTGCTCCATGAACGAGAAGAGAGCTGCAGCCATCCGTGGCTGTCAGTCTGCTGCCTTTCAGAAGCATGGAATTCACTCACTACACGATTAAAGAAGGAATGTTCATTTCTGTCTGAATTTTCCCCAGTTAGGTTGTTGTGTTTTGCTCCATTTTATTTAAGGCAGAAAAAAAAAAAAGTATTAATTACATGCTGCCAAGATCTTTGGAGAAAAATTCAATATTATCTTTTACCGCAAAGAAGAAATGAATCAAGGCTCCATTCCAAATCCAGCAGCAGTCCTGACTTTGACGTGCCGAGGAAAATAATAACTTTCAGCACATACTAATTGTCTTGTTAACATGGATTATGCAGCCAGCCAAATAAATGTCATTCACACTTTTATGAGGAAGAGCATAAATCTAAAAATCGGAAATGCATAATATTTTTTAATCTTTTCTTTTCTCCCCATTCTGCATTCATAGCCTAAATATATTTACATTTTTAATCCATGCAAACAAAGCAAGACTCTGCTGGAGACTTTTGAAATCTCCCAGGGGCCCCAAGCTCAAGGTGATCAGATTTTTAAAATAACAAGCCTGGTTCCAATGTAGCCTTAAAACCAGTTTATACTTTCTTGGCACTGCAAAGCGGCTTTGAAATAAGGATAATTTACACTCAATTTAATTTACACTAAGTCCCCTTCACACTGCCAGCACAGTAAAAACAAGCACTGGGGCTAGCCTGCATAGGGAAGCGAGCGTGCTGAATGTTCATTTCATTCCTCTGCAGGGGAAGGATGGGTCCAGGAACCGAGGAGCAAAGCTGAGCCCCCCGGGGCGGTTTCCCCAGTTGGGATGGCTGCCTGACCCCACCAGCTGGTACCTCCCTTTGTTTAACCCATCTCCCTCCCAACAATGTAATAGCTACTGGCACTTACATGCTCAATGGTGAATTTTCTCTCTCGAAGCCCTGATCTTACCATCGCCTTCACTTCATGCCAGGAAAAGGGGAGAGGCAGAGGTGATATGACTTGCAAAGCCCCCCCAGCAGTGCAGGGTCTGGCTAGCAATACAGCCCAGGGCTCCTGGCTCCTGCTTAACACACCAGCGGCCAGGCCCTTCTGAAAGGCAAAACTGAAGGAAGGAATGGCCAAACAAGGAGATTTAGACTAACACAGGGCACTGATAAACTTCACTCATTAACATTGCCTCTGTAGTTATTAAAATTCAGCATTCATCTCTCCCCCATAGATCAGGTCCTGGAAAAGTAGGACCCACCAAGGGGACCTGCAGTGCAGCCTGGTTTCTGACCTCCCCAGCACAAACTGGATTTCTCAACATGAACTGTTCATTGGGCTTTCTTTTATTTTACAGCAGCCTGGCAAACAACACAGAGCTCTGACACAACCCTGGGCTAAAGCCCATGACGATGAGCCCTGGCTCCTTCTCGCCAGCCTGTTCCCGTGCAGGATTATCGCTTCCCTGGCCCCAGCATTGCTGCAGCCGCACCAGTGCTCGCTACACACTAATCTGGCTTCTAGCTTGGGTACCTCTTCTAACACCACTCCTTATTGCCCCAGTCTGCTAGGATCACTTTAATCACTAGTATCCCATTTTTCCTGATCTATTCTGCTCTGGCTAGCCAGCATCAGCAGTGACAGCCCTCCCAGCAGTTAGTGGACCAAACCGTATTGAAGTTGTCCACTGCCCAGCTACCCTTCTCCATCTCGGCAGCTGTCCCACTCTTTACACACACACCATGGCCACTAACCGAGTCCAAACCTGCCACACAAGCCACACTGTGTCTGATCCCAAACAGGCTCTGAGCTTGCGCTGCAGCGTTCAGAGATGCTGCCTCTGCACCCAAAAGATGAACGGCCTCAGCAAGGCCCCAAGTCTGGATTATTGAGCACCAAAACCAGTGCCAAGGTGCTGTTCTCCTTTGGGGCGAGAAGCAAGCTGGCTCAGCGTGAACACAGGATGCTCTGCAGGCTGGAGACAAAGCCCCAGGCCATAAGCACCCGATGCAGAAAGTATGAGGACAGCTCTGTCTTCCCACAAGAAAGAGGTTGAGGGATTGGGTTTTGTGCAGGTCTGAAGTCCTGCTGCATCTCACAAAAGTAAAACCAAATCTGCTGTAAAAAACACTTAGTGACACTGTAGCATCACCCAGGTCAGGAGCAGAGCTAGCAGAGTGGGGAAGCAACCTCGACAGAGCAATTTGAGCAAAAGCTTACGGACAGACACAATTAAAATAAGCACTATAGTTTCAATTAACTGTTCTCCCCAGCAGCACAGGCTTGGAAAGGACTCTTAATAGATCTCTTCCACCGCAGTGCACAAACTCTATTGCCATTGCTTCACCGATTATTGAAAGTTAGCAGAGTGAGGCAGCTCTCTCACAACACCTTCAATAGTGATTTGAGGATCTGTCTGTTATTAGCTGGCCATTTCGTGTATGGAGAGGCGAAGCAGGGTATAGAGTGTAACCATTTTTCAGATAGTTTATATACCCAGGCCCCTGTTTCCTGCCTTTGGGGGATGCATTTACCCTGCTGCCGCTGCCATACCCCACACACAGAGCAGCATCCCAGCCTCCGAGGAACGGCTGGACCATGCTGCGTCTGTCTTGATTAAATCACAGGAGCATACAATTCTCCCATTGCCTCGGGTTGATTGGGAACAAGGCTCAGAATAATCGCTGATAGATTTTCTTTCTCAGACAGAGAGACATCCTGATGGTTTTAAGCTTTCTTTTTTAGCTTGCAAAATACTCCCCCAGGAGGGCAGGCTCCTGCCAGCCCCACCACGGGGCTTTCGCATGTGACCTCCTAATAGGGCAGGGAGTGCAGAGCAGTTTTATTTAGCCAGGTGTGAAGGTCAGCCACCTGCATGTCTGGACATTTGGGAGCAATATTAAATTTAGCATCCACACTGTTGGTATGCAGAGGTTCTGGAAGAAATTCTGGCTTTAACAGCCAGCAAAGCAAAGAGCATCAAGGAAAGTAGAGCTGTGCCTTCATTCCCCATCTCCAAACACTCTGTAAGAAGCAAAGAGTTGTTTTTGATAGAAATTATTAACCTTTGGAACAACTGACCTAGAGATGTCAGAGATTCTCTAAT
The DNA here is from genome assembly GCF_964188355.1 of Buteo buteo. Lineage (NCBI taxonomy): Eukaryota > Metazoa > Chordata > Aves > Accipitriformes > Accipitridae > Buteo > Buteo buteo. Next base: position 66,545,810 of record NC_134172.1, read on the forward strand.
TCTACAGTTTTGAAATCAATCCTGGCAGACTTTCTAAAAAACCTATTATAAAAATAGACAACAACACTCAAGTTTTTCACAAGAAATGACAGCTACCAACAGCTTCTTCATTTCCTTTTCCTCTGTCTTCTCCTTGACTATGAGAAAATGAAGTGTCCTGTAACTGAGGCTCAGAGATAAGAACCAGGCGGCTCAGAGATCATGTCTGGTCCTAGCACAGACTTTCCATGCCCTTGTGCCTCCACTTCTGTACCTGTAAAAATGTGATGGAGACACCCACTAACTTTCTACAATGGTACCACAGCATCCTTGAATGGAAGGTATTAGAACTGCAAGTTATTAATTTTCCCCTAGAACTGGCTACTCCCATTATCTCCTTCAAATCCCACTGAACATGGTCTTGTCCCTTCTTGATTCTTCTTCCCACCAATGTTCACTTTAATTTAGGTTAATTCCAATGGTCCCTAAGGCCCCCAAGCATGGGACACCATGAACATCCAGTCCGCAGCTCCCCCCTTTCTTTTAGCTGAGAAACAAAGGCCCCACACACTTTAAGTTCCTGTGTAGCCAGGAGAATTACCAAGTTCTACTTTCTTATGGAAAGCACATGGGCAGATTTTTTTACATCCCCAAGATGCGAGTTCATGTTGCAGGTTTTCTCTAAGCTGAGCCCATGGAAGAGCCTCTTCTTCACCTGTCCAGCTATTTTTACAGAGCTTTTCAGAAATCTATTACCTTTCAAAGCTCTTGTCTGTCAAATTGCCTTGAAATTGGCCAATTCTTGAAAAGTTAACAAGAATAGTCTGACAGGTGGAGTCACAGGCAGTTGGCATTCCCACAGCCCTTGCTCTCTCCAGTAAAGAAGCATGCAAAACCCAACAAACATACCTCCCTCCTCCAAGCCAGTCTGATGAGGCTGGTGCCTCTGGGATTAACAACCCCCCAAGAGTGTACAGCCCGCCCTGGACCACGGGAAAGGTCCAAGTGGAAGCTGAGACCTGAAATCACCCCTCATGGGGATGTACCCCAAATCAGAGGGAAGTACAGGAGGCAGACAGGGCTTTGAGATGTCAGCAGCACTAAACCAGAGAAGAAGCCTTTCCAGTTGGGATCCTGATCTGAATCTAAATTGGGTCTTGCATTCTCTGAATCTGATGCCAATATCCTGGATCCGTCTGCCTGCTCCAGTACGGACATTGCACTGGTACAGTTTACACCACAGGGGAGCTGGACATCACTGGCAACTTCTGAGCAAATTTGCACACTTCGCTGCATGCCTCAATGATGAGCTATGCTGACTTTATTTTCAGGTAGTCTGTGTCCAGCTGCTACCCCTGTTTTGGAGAAGGACTCCAAGATTTAAAGGTCTCTGACAGCAACCCAGACACAGGGCAGACCTGCAGCTTTGGTCTGTATATAGCAGATGGCAACAGACACTGAGCATTGTACTGTTTTGGGGTAGCTATCCCCAAAGCAGACCCCAGGGGAGGAAGAGATTTCTAAGCATTAGGTATTGTCCTACAAACATCTTGCATTGCTTCCAGGTACCTTGGGAGAAAAAGAGCAAGAGAAACTAAGCGTGAGTGTGTAGGGAGAGAGAAAAGTTTCTCTTTGGGTGAAGGAAGGTGACATTAAGGGCAATCAAGTGTAGTCAAATTATACCTCCCCTCTCCTACAAATATCCCAACATAGATTCACAAAATTGCTGAGGCATTGTTGATGAAACTTTGGTCTCTTTCCTCTGAAATACTCATCTGTGGTCAGGGAAAATTCCTACACAAATCCCACTTTGAACTGTAGAATTCAAGGTTTCCTGATGTAAGCCCATTCCGAATAGGGTCAGCATCCTTCCAGGCTGCCTGCAGCACTTTGCTCCCCACCAACACTCTGCTCCCCTTGCTCGTAATGGGTGTTCTCCCCATCTTGGTCTGGATCTATATCTCATTTTTCTCAAAGGGTTTTGAAATATTGGACAACGCAAGACAAAAATCTTGTCTTCTTTTTTTCTAGCTTGAAAGAAATAATTTCACCTAGATGGCTGCAGTGAACATGCTGCAATAACAAGAAGCTTTTCCAGAAGGGTAAATTACTTAGTGGTGGTACCAACTGGGAGCGATGCCGGTTTATAACATCAGATGTAATCTTTCAGCAACAGGGGGGGAAAATGCTTTCAGAAAAATGCTTTTTGTCATTGGCCACTATGGTGGTGCATCCAATTACACTGCTTTCATTTCAGATCCAGGCGACACAGCTCAGAGGAGAAATCAACAGCCACAATAAACATGTGTGGCAGGGACCCAGCCAGCAGGAAGAGGAGCTTGTGTGTGCCCTGCTCCATGAGACAGGGCACAAAGTCTGTCCTATTTCTCTTCAGCTCCTTTTGGGCTCCTTGGAGAAATCTCAAGGCTTCTGATAGCCTGAGGAGGTGCACACAATACAGGCAGGTTAAAGGGAGGGAGAAGCATCTTGTCCTTCATTCGGGAAACTGAGTCAGCACATCAAATCCTGTCTGGAGCCAGTGGAAATCTGACCTAAAGTCTCTAAGTCTGTTCTGAGCCTTGCTGGCATGCTGGCCTTCGAAATCTCGTTTTTGTAAATCTTCAACTCAATAGAGGGTCCCTCTGGCAAGGAGCTGATGCAGCACACAGAGGCTGGCCATGCCCTGGACATCCTCCTGAGACCCGCCATCTCCATTATGAACTACCTCATCGATCGTTCCTCTTCCTCCTACTCCATTGCTCTCCCATCTGCCAATATTATCTATTACCTTTTCTAACTGTCATTCTCATTGATTTTCCCAGACTTCTTCCTCTGCTCCAGACTTGCTGTCAGTGTGTAGGAATTGGGTTTGTCAGGTGCAGATTTCCCTTACGTGGCCACAGAGCCACTGCTGTTGCTCGCAGCGAGGTGGCCAGCAAGGACCAGCCAGTGCCTGTCCCTGGGGTGCATGACACACTGTGCACACAGGTGACATCACCCTGGTGATATCATCTGCAGTAGTTTTACATCAGTTGGCACATGCAGACTCTGATACCTGTGCTAGCAGATATAACCTTCTCTTGGAAAGCAGCATCCCATCTGCTGCAGCAAAGAGACCTTCCAGCTCACACCACATCGGTGGGTCTCAGACTTGTGCAAACCAGATCTGAAACAGTGCTGTGCAGTCCCACAACCCCAAAAGAGGTGTGTGCTCCTGGGGAGACACACTCACTTAGAAATAACAGAGGGAGCTCTGGGGAGGCTTTTCCAGCCCACCTGCCCTGTCAGCACACCTCCATGCCTTGCAGAGCTCTTGGGGAGCCCCAGATGGAGATTTTGATTTTGAATCCACCCCTGATTTAGAAAGCTTTTGCTTTTGTAGGTACATAATGGAGCGATTTGTGGCGGAAATGGTTGCATATTATTCATTTCTTTCTTTTCTGCCAATTATCATGATACATTTGCAAAAACATTTTTCCAATATTCAGCCAGCTTAACAGGTGACTGAATAATATACACCACTACATCATTTGCAATATTTTCCTGCCACTCATCAACTAATGTATTCAGAGATGAATTCCCTTTCTCCTAGGCCAGCTTTAAGTCAAATTTAGTGACTGAAAACAACATTAGCCTTATTGACTCTTTTATCAGAATCCCATTTGTTGGTGGGGACAGACATCCCAAATTTTCATGAATAATAAGACTGATCATACTTGAAAGTCACAAGAATCAAGGGGAGAGCAGGGCAGGGGCACAGGCAGCAATTTCCATGGCCAGATTGGGCAGCAATAAGGTCCAAGCCTTTTCGCCCCGCAGCTGAGTTTAGGTCTGGGTTTGAACTTTGCCACTAATACACAGAAGTCAGGTTCTGATAACAACGCTCATTCTCTCCCACCATGGCCTCTGACTACCCAGTTGTGCTTTCAGACCACAAAGCAAATCCCTGTTAAAATCCTTTTCTTTGCTTTTGCACACTGATTTCCTGATTCTGCATTTGCAGGACTTTCCCTGCATTTGAAGTCATAACAATACCTAAATAAATACCTACAAAACCCACCAGTTTGCACTCCCAGACTGTCACCAGCACTGGTGACTGATCAACCCCTTCCCTGGGGGGTGCAGGCACTCAGCAAACACGTGCAAGGGCAAGACGAGAACTCAGGTCTCCTCATTCATGACTACCAGCACTACCCACCAGGCCAAGCACCATCCTATTTTTCTCCTTGATAAGCAAGACTATCCACCTCTGCTCTCTGAAGAGTAACACCTGCCTGCCCAGTAGTCAAAGCTGAGGTTCTGCTCAATAAGTCATAGCCACAGCACATTTATCTGACTTCAGCACGTGTAATCTCCTGTTTCCCGTGCACTGCGCCCTTCCTTGGCAATGTAGATGCAAATCAACATACATATAGCTCTGAAGAACAGAAACAAATCATTTACATTTGGTTCCTAACCAGTAGCATTTTCATTTAATTTCCTAGCTCCTTATTGTAATCACCCTCTACACAACTTCAATCAAATCACATCCATCAATCTGCCCAGCCCAAAGCTTAACAACAGTAACACTCTTGTATGTTCCCAAATGTAGTATGTAATTGCAAATTGCAGCAGACATCAGTTATCTGACCCACACTCACTCTTCATTGATAACCTTCTGATCCAGAGATGACTTGCTGTATGAATTTACCTCTGGGAGAAGCTCTCTGATGTATGTGAAGCTGTCACATAAATTGTCATATGAAGGTAAACTGTAAAAGGAGAGAATTCTCCACTTTTAAATATGGGGAACTGGCGAGAGAAGTCGTATCTCCAATTGCACCTCTGTTTCCCTTTGTACCCCCGGCTTCACACTACCTCTTCACTCCAGAACAAGATGCATTTTACATTTTCATAGACAACTTGGTAGACCCACATCCCTGTAAAGATGAAGGCAGGTCACTTTTACCCCAGCGTTCTCCAGGTAGTTCCAGATGCCAGCTGGGGGTAAGGACAACCTCTGCTTCATCTCCTCCAGGATCCTGCAGTGCCTCAGCTATCTCAGGTCTTCTGCTTTCATCTAAACACAACCTTTATGCAGCAGACCCACAGCCTGTGCTAGCGGGTCTGTGAGTCCTCCGAGGAGGTACTTTGTGCTCTCAGTGTGTTTGTGCAACGTTCAAGACAGTAAGGACAAACTCTATCAGTATCGTTCAGATAGTCAAACCAGAAGAAGTCTCATCTGGTGCATGTCCCTGGGAGAAACAGTGGATCTACAGGGTCTGATTCATATCTAAGTCTCAGCTAGCTGAGCAACTTCATGGAAACCACCTTCACCCACCACATGCCTGAGGATACATGTGCCCACCACAGCCAAGGATGGATCTGGTCCGTAGGAGGAACAGAGACTAAGCTGCACTTGGAGCTGCTCTGATACATTTTTCCACCCCAGTTATGCCCAGCTAGAAGTGCTGGGGAAAGGAACAGAACAAATTAAGACTCCCATACCAGACGTACACAGACAGTTGCCTTCTGTACCATGACAACCATATCCACTCTGGATGAACTATACCACCTGAATTACAGTGAAGGAGGTTCAAGCAGTGCCATCTTTCAGCCTAGACATGGCCCTGGGGTGCTAGGATCCAGCCCAGAGGACTGCTGCTATGCTTTGCCTTTCCAATGACCCTGCAGGCTCTGGCAAGCGCTGTATGCAGAGGTGCAAAGCAAGCCGATTTGTACATGAATGTATCATCATCATGTATCTCTTCTTCTTTCAAGGCTGCAAGTCACCCCCAAAGCTGTCCTGAGAGGAACAGCCACACCACATGATGGCCAGGCCCCACCACGTATGGACCCAAAAGCATCCTAACACAAGAGTAGGGGTGACCAACCTATATCCCCTGGACACCTCAAGGGTGGGTCTCTTTGGCATGGGGTTGAACCTCCTGCCGTGGCTTTGCACCTCTGAGAAACACATGCCATGGCTTGTTGGTGCAGGAAAGCTGGCCACCACTCTGCTGAAAACAGTGCTTCTCAAAATCAGCCCAGCATCAGGAGAGAAATCAACTCACTTAGCAATTTTAACAGCTTCAGGTCTTGGCTGTGCCTGGAACCAGCACGGTCCCTCCTCCTCCTGCCACCAGCATGTTCAACACCAACATGGAGCAGATCTGGCTCTGCAGTAGCACAACAAACTGCTGCTAGCAATGGGACGTTACGCTGCATACAAGTAATGAGAAAACCGGGAATAGTGTGGAAGAGGAGAGATTATTAGATAATAAATTATCGATGCACCAAAAACTGCTCTGTACATATTTTTCCCCCCTTACAGCTTCCCTAATGTCCTGGGAAAGTGACAATTACACAATTTAAGGAGGTTAAGTTTATTAAAATCCTTTTTTTATTACTTTTCTTTTAATATATGGTCGAGATAAAGCATCTGATTAGAGGAAAGTCACAAAGTAAAATATTTAATACTCATTGAAAGAGCAATTCATCCTCCTCTCTGCATGCAGCAGAAGCAGAGAGGCAAGGGGCCCCGGTGACAGCTCACTGCAGAGGCTGCTCCGTGGAGACCTTGAGTGAGCAAGAAAGCCCTGCCAGCAGCCGGGTCCTGCTCTGCCATGCTGGACTTGCCACATTATGGCAGCCATTAGGAATGGTAAAATGGGCCATATGTGCACACTGAAAGAGACAGGCCACCTCTAAAGAGGGCTTACACGGGGCTTACTAACACCTCTCTGACCTCAACATCACTTAAAAAGAAATGAAAAATTACATTCAACGGTCTGGAGGCATGGTGCCCACTCCAGCTCCACACAGATGGACACTGCACCCAGCGTAAGACCAAGTGTTTAAAACACCTTCTGTGCCCCACAGTGCCCCAGCCCAGCATGCACTCACCTCCTGGTGAGACACCTCACTTCACTGTACCTAAACTGCACATCGCAGACCACTGAATTACAGGCTTGCTTTTGCCACAAGATTACAGTCTATGCCAATGCCTTTGGGAACTATTTGCACAGTGAAGTTCATTTATTTTTCTCCATTTCAAGCATTTAGGGCATTGCAAGTTGTTACTCGACAGCATATAACCCTATCATGGGAGCTCCTGAGAGGCAGGGAACGGTTTAGCTTGTAAATCCCAGCAGGAGCAGGTCAGGTCATGCCATGGGGCCAGGGAACAGTCTCACCATTCTTTTCTACCAGGAAACAGAATCACTCATGTTTCATAGATGGTCCCAGTGTGCAGAGCCCAGGGATGGACATGATTTCCTAAAGGAGAAAGTGCCCACTTGCCCACCCAGCACCCTGCTTTCCTTGCCGTAGCTCCATCAGTCCTCTCCACCAGCAACCACCCCCCTCCATTGTTTCCTCCCCTTTGCTCTTAGCACAAGCTCTTACTCCAAATTAAATGCTCATGACACACAGCCTGATCAAACGGAGATGACTGCTGTTTATATAGAGTATAAAGCAGTGAAAGACATTACCTCTGGTTTAGATAGGGATCTAGTTAGGGATGAAGTACCACAGTGAACACAATGTGACAGGAGAGAACAGCAAATTTCCCGTCAGGAGCAGCTGAGCCTCTAATTCGTTTTCTGCAAAACATCAATAAAATAATGACTAAAAGGAGGCCAAGTAAAGCACTTGGCCTTTTTGAAAATCTTTGTCAAAGTCTTCACAAGAAACTATAAAGGTGAATAAAGGGAGAGGAGGTGAGAGGCACAGCCCTGCTACCCCTTAGGAAGGGACAGAGTACAGCATGTGGGTAGGACCGGCAGTGGTGCCCATGGCACAGAAGTGACAGCACGCTGCTCCGTCACCAAGGTGTCTCCAGCACATAACACCAGCAAGGCCAAATCTGCAGGTGATGCAGAATTGCTGAGAGATTAGAAAAGGCCAAAGAGTTTCAAGCTAAGGTGGGCATGTGGGGTAGTAATACTCAGTTTTGCCAATAATAATGCATAGAGAGGTGCATTTTCAATTGGTTGCACTCCTGGGCTCTGATTTAAAATACTACAGATTGGAAAACATCCTCCTGTTCATCAGGAAAATCACATCCTCTTCCGCACTCTCTGCTGCATGGGTGCTACAGTCTGTGTCCATCTCCAGCCACAAGCACCAGCCAAATTCTGCGGGAGTATCACAGCAGCAAAACTCAAAAAGCCCCTTGGCATTTGTAGCAATCTGCAGCCCCCAGCAGACACCTGCTGCATATTTAAAGCCCTGTCTAAAGTCTGATTTTCCACAAACTATCCCAAGCTTTGCTCATTGCTTACCTCTTTTAAGCAATAATGGCAAATTAACAATTAACGTATTTAGCTGTCAAACACTGCACACAGGTGGTGTTTGGGACAGGACCCTGGAAGTCACTGCCTTGCGGACACATCACTTTAAGCTTTGCTAAAGATTCCCAGGTGGAACTGATTCACCACGTGTCTTGGCACATACTGACTCCCTTGGCTTTTGCAAGCCGGACTTTCCTTGGACGGTGGCAAAACACGAGAGCTTTTCAGTGAAGACGGATGGCAAGTAATGCGTACTTTTATGAGACTGAGTGTTCTTGCATGTCCAGAGGTAAGAGGCCAGTGCCCTACACAATGGCATTGTCAAGCCATCTGGATTAATTTAATAATAATGGTTTCCAAATGCTCCTGTGTGGCAGATAGCGACTCCTTTCTACATACTGCTTGCAGTGTGCTGTGAAGAAAAGAAGTATATGGATTGTTAACTACACTGCAGGTGAGAAATAATAGCCCCAAGCTCTCAAAGCCATGTACAAACATTGTCTTAATTACTGCTTGTTAACAGTCCTATGAGCCAGGAACATACTTTTATTGCCCAAAACCATAAAAAAAAAAAAAAAAAAGGACAATCAGTATCCCAGGGGTCATTAGAAGTTAGGTCAAGACTCTTAGCTTAAAATCCAGGCAGGCACTTATCTGTCTCATGTGCAGCATCCAACCCCTTCAAGCACAGAGGATGCCTGGATGGCCAGAAGCACAGCTGGCATTCCCACAGCTGGGCAAATGATGCACAGAGAGATGGAGTGATTTTCTGGGGCTTGAACTCCCTGTTTCCAAACTAGGAGCCCTTCCCTGGCACTGCTGGTTCCTGTGCCCAGAGAAAGGGCTGTGGCTGACCTTGTGCTGCTGGGAGCACTGGGTGAGCAGCCCGTTGGAGCCAAAACCGCTGCTGATTAACACCACAAATGGATGAGATGAAATAAAGTTTCACTGTTAGCAATGGACCCTGCATGGTTCAGCTTGATAAAATTAGCAGACTGGAGATGGATGATGCTGCGAATCGCTTCTGAGTTACAGACGTAATACAACGACAGAAATTAATAGAGTCCTCGTACTTGAAACACCAGGGCATGTGTTTTAATTTAGAAGGGCTGAAAGTAAAAAATCATCTCACTGTCACATTTCCAGGTCAGCATTTGACTTATTAACTTCTGCTTTGGGCATAGGTAAACGAACCAAGCCATGCTCCATGCAGCTGCCAAAGTTACATAGGGTATCATTTTTTTTAACAGGGTCATTAAGAACTGTTCATGTGTCTGGAAGGGGCATCAAAAAAAGTATTTTCACTTAATAATCAGGCTTAATCTCTTTAAGTTTTGTTGAAGTCACTTTCCCAGGGCCTTAGGCAAAAATCAATCTTAAAAGCGTTGTGAAGCTGTGCTGTGGTAGTTAGATGATTTATTATTCCATAACTGTGGGTCTTAATCTAATTAGAGATCATATCTAGGATTTGCTTCAGCATCTATTTATTTTCCTATTTTTACTTGCAAACATTCATGAAGAAACGACATTGTAAGCAGAGGAGATGGGAGGTATGCTGTGTTCTTCCTGTTGTGCTCCCATATTTAACTCCACATTTAGTTATCAGAGACCAAGAAACAATAGAAACAAGACCCAGAATAAGGGTCATTTGCAGAACTTCAGAAACTATAGCAAAAACTTCCCACATGCAACCTACAGGGAAAAACCAAAGAAAATGTGTCCAAACACAAATTTCTCCTTCCCAGATGACTCCATCATCCCAGCCTTCTCTTTGCACATCTCTGCGGTTTGCATTACTATCAGGTAGATGCATTGAGTTTGACAGGTCATTTGCCCTGGCCTGCAGCGTGAGGATGGTGCTCACCCTCAGGACTGCAGAAATCAATCACCGGGCTGCCACGCTCCGCCCGGGGACTTAGACTGCTTGAAAATAGTACCTCGCTTGCTCCACACCCTGGGGGGATCCTACAGACAAGACATGATTTATTTGTTTAAAATAACTAGAGGTACCTCTCAGAGCCTGTCAGAAACCTGAAATAAATACTTGAGATGCAATAAAGTGCAAATAGAAAGAAAAAAAAGCAATCTCATGGCATGTATTAACACAAAATCATTGGGGCAGCATGGAAATAAACTAAGCCACTTTGCTCCATAGTGAGCCCACAAAAATTTATTTTCTTCTTCTGCAAGCAGAAATAATGGCTTGTTTTGGAAAGATTTTGCACAAATCTTTGGAACATCAGCATTTTCTATGAAAAGGTCTAAGAGACTGAGTTGACAGTTTTGAAAAATAATAATTCAAGTTTCTTCTGGCCTATGCTTTCCAAAAGCAAAGTTCCTATGTACTGCAAAAAATACTCAACAGCTGCCCTTGCATTCATAGGCTGGGGCAATAAGGGAACAAAACCCAGTCATACACATTCAACATCAGCACATACTTCACCTAAAGGAAAGCAAGATTCCTTTTGTGAATACATGGTCTTGAAAGCCTTTCTGCTCACAGTATCAACAGATGTGGAAAAAAAACCCCCACTTCTGGGAGGACAGCCTGCTTCACTGACCACCAGAAGATCACTCGGTATCGTTGTGCATTGCTCTCCCCCTTTTGTAAAAGAATTACACGGTTAGTAAGACTGCAGTACGTTTCTCCTGTAGCCCTTAGAAGGAGCTTTTAGGGTCCTTGGGAGAGGGAGATACAAAACCTTTGCTTTTACCCCACCTTCTGCTCCTCTACCTGCTCTGTCTGGAAGCTCATTCGGGGCTCTGCAAACATTCTGACTTTAACAGTTTTTGCAATTTTAGAACAGGCACTATTTCTGCAGCATGTTCCTTGTGGGCCCTTGGAAGTGCGATATAGTTAGACCTACATCCCTGGGTTTCGTCTCACACGCCACCCCGAGCAAGGAGAAGAAATCAGGCTCAGGATGGAGCTGGTGGTAGCACTTTTCAGAAAGGGACAGCTAATTTGCACCTCCTTGGATACTAATTGCAAATTCTCTCTCCCGCCTTCATTCATACCACAGCGCACAGCAACAGGAAGGTCTGCTGCTTTCCTGAGTTTGCCGGTCTCTCCATCAACTCATCCTTCCTCAATCCCCTGCTCAATCTCCATGGAGGAGGACACATCCCATTTTCTATATTAACTGTCAGCGTTGTGCCGTCTACCTGAGTAATCATGAAAAATGAAGCAGTAACTCATCTGCTTGTGTGGAAGGGCCTTTGGCCTCCTTTGCTTTCGCTGCTGAATTTAAATCTGCTGGGGACGTGGGGCCCGGCACGGCACTGGGGAAATGAATTGCACTGCTAATGGAGTGCTCCACTCCCCAGCATTTAAGAGCCCAGGAGCTCTGAGTTACAATAGCCTGTGATCCTCCTGGCTTGCAAGAGGATACCAAAACTGTACCCGAAGTAACACTGTTTACAAACTGGCATAAATCTCAGTCAAATTAGAAACTGAAAGCAGAAAACTTTAAGAGAAGTTCCCGGGTCTGTTTTACAATCATCTTTGACCATGTGCCCTATTTATCACTACATGGGCACTGCTATAAAGGCACTCATAGCATCTTACACAATTTTTTTTAAAGGAATAGCTAAATCTGCATATTCACAGCTCAGAAGTGTCCTTCTTCATGAATGCATTTAAGCATCTATTCATAACTTTTGATACCCAACTGTGCACTTTAAATTAACCATATGCCTGACTACTTTTCCCAGTGCAGACCTTGGAGGACAATCAAATTAATAGTGTTGAGACACAAGTAAAGGAAGGTGATCCAAATCCCCTGAAAGTCAGGGAAGCTCCTACTTTCCTTTAAGTGTTAAAAAAGGAGCTGTCATTTGAATGTATAGAAAGGTAGGAGATTTCTGAAGCTGTTCTCTGGTAAATCAGAAATAAAAGCTTTAACTTTCATGCTGCAGTCCCCATGCTGCCAGTCTAACAGTTCAGAACTGCCAGGAAGAACTTGCATCTCTGCTCTGCCCCATCCCCTTGGAGCCCTCAACCCTCCACCAGCGAATTCAGCTCACTTCTCCTCCCAAAACCTATTTTTTTCCCACTGCTTTAATGAGCTGAACTGGCTCCTGGAGGCATTCAAGGAGTCCCAGAGCTAGTGTAAGGTGAGTTGTGGGAAGAGGTGGCAGGGAGCAAAGAGCATGCTCTCCCCTTTCATCAGCATCAAGGTTATCTCTGACCTGTCCCCCAGAAGCATCACCAGACATAATTCCAGTAACCTGGGATCCTGCTGCCCTGCCAGAGGTTAACACTCTCATAACACACAGCAAAAGGTTCAGGTGCCTCTACTTCTCCAGTTCCCAGATCTGCTCATTAGCTAATGCCAGTCCCCACCTGCCCCCAAGAGAAAAAATCAGCAAACATCACTGACTGTCTGTCAAAATTTTGCAACCAGATTTCTTCAGCAAAGATTGGCCCAGTGGATATGTTGGGCCTGTGCAAGAGTAACTTGGCTTAGGAAAAAAAAAAAAAATGGAGACTGAAACAATGAGAAGTTGTCAAAAAAATCTGCTGTGAGAGTTCAGCTGACTTATGACTAATCACTGCATTTCACTTTGCCATGGGAGTTGCATTAATTATCACGAAATCAGAAAGGGCTTCATCCACCTCTCCTTTGAATCACTAGGAAAAAAATTAAAACTTACTCGCTTCTATTTTTTTCACTGGTTCTCTTCAAAATCTCATAACAGCCAGAAATCCAGATCGAAAAATATGACACATTCCAATTTCCCTTGATTTAATTTCCTCAAGCTGACTAATTTAATTGCAATATTTGCCTGGTACCTTGAGTTCTGCTTTCTCGCTCTCTTCCTGTTGCTGAAACCTGCTTCCCAGTCCTGGTCCCTAAGCTTAAATCTGCACAGATGTTTCCAAATTTGTATTTGTTAGAGACTAATTACCCTCATTCCCCAATGGATCATTCCACAGGGATCAGATATTCTGTTTGCGATCACAGATGTAACACACACATCGTGTGGTTATCTAAAGGACGCTGGGTAATTAGGTATCTCAGAAAAGATAAATTGTTTAAAGTGAGACTGATTAAAAATGAAATCTGGATGATTTTTTTTAATCTTCCATGTGATATGAGCCTGAAAGGTATAGCTGGCTAGCAAAGCTACTGGAGCAAAATTAGAATTCAGCTTAGCCGCTAAGAACTCAAACAACATCAAGGTGAGGTGATATTTTAAAAGTCCACAGAATAAAAAGCTTTTAATGCATTTCAGACTTTATCTTTCCCCTTTGTTATACTTTTGACTTTGGAAATAATAAAAAAAAATAGTGGCAGCAACGAAACTATAACTCAAAATGAGGTCAAAATAGGCAAGAGAGATATGTTTTATTCTTTCATAGAATCATAGAATCGTTTAAGTTGGAAAAGACCTTTAAGATCATCGAGTCCAACCGTCAACCATGCCCACTAAACCATGTCCTGGAGTGCCTTGTCTACGCACTTTTTGCATACCTCCAGGGATGGTGACTCAACCACTTCCCTGGGCAGCCTGTTCCAATGCCTGACAAAACTTTGTGGGTATCTACTCCCTCTCCCACCACTGTAAGTCAGTTGAGTTCCTTTCACCAAGACAAAGGCATCGGGGTGGGAACCTACGCTGGGAAGTGCAGCTGTACGTCGCCCCGTGCCCTGCCGCAGTAGCCCCTGTGCCCGTGCAACCCCCCGAGCTTGCCTGCAGCTCCCCGCAGAAGCCACCTGAGAAAAGCCATCCCTTTCCCTGAGTGTTATGTCTCAGTGCTGCAAGTTTGTTGGGGACGAATGTTGCAAACGTGAGTAATGCTCTTGAGCTGGAGGCGAGCCCTCCTGTGTGCGAAGCTCTTTATGTGCATACACATTTCCTGGTTCGGGGCTTTAGCAGTAGACTTTCAAAGGTAGGAATTCAGGATCTTAAATATCTTTGGACATTTAGAGCAAACGAAAGCCTTTAGAGACGGGATACTCTCCTGACTACTAGCAATCACCAAAGATCCTGCAACATTTTTCTCAAGACCAAAAGGACTGACTTTATCGCACACTGGCGTGGTAGTGGAGAAGGGTATAAAGAGCAAATCGGCCTCCCAGCATTTCAGCATCCCCCAGTTACATATCAAACATGGCCAAGCACCATTTGTTGAGCAAATTGCAGTTCTGCCCTGCAGTCTCAGCTACAGGCCCTATCTTGATGTGCCCTGAGGTCCTCCTGCAGCTGCAGGGTGGTCAGGGCTTCTCATCTCCCCTATCACAAGGGGACACTTTTTTTTCTGTATAAGAAAGAGTACACAGCTGCAAATCCTAACGGGTGCTGCCACATAGGACCCAGATGAGCCCCGTCCTCTCTGTTCCCAGGAATTGTCCTGGATTCACCCTTAGATGCCGGCCCTGGGCATCCCTTTATTCCAGGAGTCCCCAGCTCCATCTCAAAGCAGCAGTGCACTTGGGGTTTTTTGGATTTTCTTGCGGGCAAATTGCAGATAGAGCCTGGGCTGAAGGACTGCATTATCACAAGACCCATTTCTTAATTGAGGGTGGCATGTCTCCAATGTCTCCTGTCTGCTGAGACAGGAGAGGTGCTGCCATTTGCTCCCTCATGCTCTGTTCAGCACAAAGCAGCCCCACTCAGAGGAAGCCTCATGGTACCAAGAGCATCAGTATTAATAGGAGTGGTCTATCCATCAAAGGTGAAAGCAGAGAGGAGAGGAACTGTTTTAAGATGCTGACTGGAATATGAATGGGAAACTCTCTGCTATTTGCCCAATCCTGAACAGGACATCTTTGTACCAAGGAAATGAGGATTACTTAGTTATTCAGCTTGGCTTCTGACTATGAACAAGCTAGAAATTACTCATAATTATATTCATTATTATTTTGCTTACAGAGCCAGCCAACCTGCAAGCTTAGACTGGGCCCTGCAGAGACCTACCAGTGGTAGTACTTAGACCTAAACCTTTCAAATCCTGCATAACTTAAACACAGCGCATGTCTAGCAGCTTGATGCTGGCTTTAGCAGTTATTCATGAGACAGACGCTCATGCACACACTTATTACTATATCTCTATTCCCATGCAAACCCCAGAACACCTCACTACGTGACAAGCCTTAAAACCTGAAGACTTTTGCACTAGTTGTAATCCTACCAGCAGCACAACAGCAGGCTGTCAGACTTCAGACCGAAGGTGGTTGTTTGAAATCTCAGTAACAGCCATCAGGTCACCACAGCTCTTACTCTATCTTGATGACTTTTCAAAATAAACATTCTCCATGATTGGATTCAGGCTGCATGAAAAGTGAAGGGAAGGAAGGCTTTACACCGCACAAATAACCCTTTTCTTCATAGCTGCAGCATTTTTGCTCTTGGTAGACACTCTGCATAGGGCTGGCCACTGAGAGACTCAGGCTGTTTTTTGTCCCCAGTGGAAATGCAAAATCTTCTTTTTTTTTCTTTGGAAAATTATGAAATACCTTTCCAAAGGGAAGAAAAATAATCTCATCAACTGATATGTTTCTCCAGTTTTGACTCTTGATTTCTCCTCCCTCTGCCTTTTCTGTATTTTGAAATAAAAGATTATTTCAAACTAAAAAATATCAAAACTTGTCATTCGAATCCAGTCAATTTCCAAAATACTGCCTTTTTTCCCTGCAAAGTTAAACTGTCAAATCAATACCATTTCTGCATGCTGCACATGCAGAAACATAAAATTTCACCAAACCACCATCCTCCAACGTAAATTTTTGCAAAGAAACATTCAGATGAGGTCCAAACCTGCTATTTGGCACAAGCAACCAGGCTGGGGCAGAGATGATCCCAATCCAGCTGATTTCTGCAAAGCCTAAGAGCTGCAAAAAGTAGAGGTAAAGAAACTGTCTGTGGTACTCCTCTTTTCAATCAGTCTTGTAGGAATATATTAACATGGTACGAATTAGTTATGGGATCGTCATCCTTTATAGAACGTAAGAGGTGGTGGTTTCTTTACTATGGCATAAAACCAGGGTGTGGGGCAGTTTTCCTTTATTTTGGAGTGTTATGTTCACCCAGTTTCCCTTCCAGATCTATCTCCTTGGGGAAGCCAGCCCATCAGTAATTATGGTGCAGTCAGGAGGGACCCAGCTTAGCCCATTGGCAACACACCCCAACCTGGCCACCACCTTTCTCTGCTGCTCTTTCCTGCAGTCCTGGTGCCACCAAATCTCAGCTGAGCAGGAGGACCAAGCCCTCAGCTTACTCCTTTCTACCTCAAAGCTTCCCCCAGGAAGAGAAAACCATCGAGAGATCCCAGGAGGCAACAACCAGCAGCATTTCAGAGGCCGAGATTCCCCACAGAGAGGAGGTTGCAGTCAATATTTACACTTATGCAAAAGAAACGGACCTGCCTTGCCAGCCATAGAGGTAGAGATGACAGTGCCATCATGTGCAGGACAGCAAAGGAGAGGGCTCCTACAGGTGAGGAGCTACGTGGCCTTTCCATGGTCTCGGGTTCACCAGCAAGGCTCTTACATAGAGAAAAGGGTTCTTCCTGCAAGCTGATAAAGCAGAAGACTGAATGAGTCACAGGAAGAGGCATCTCCCCACACAATCTAATCTTTAGCACCCACATAGCCTCTCAGGAGTCACACTTGTTCATCTCGCAGTGGGGGAAAGAATCTGTTGCTTGTTTGGTTGGTTTTGGTTTTCATCCAAATGTTCTTTTGAAAAAGATTCAGTTTTATTGAAACTGAAGTTATTTGCCAGTTGTCATTAAGAACTTATGAAATTACATGACATCATCTTGTCTCAAATTTTGCATTAAGAATTTCATTTCAGAGTTGTGAAACTTTAGTTGTGATTCTGTCGTATTGTTTTGGTGGAGTTTTTTTTCATTTTATAACAAGTCCACTATAACTTATAATACATGTTACTATGACTGACAAGTTCTACCATGTCAGAATGTATGACACACAAAGCTTCTTATTTATTTTTAAAATATCAGGGACAGCAGATACCAAAAACTTCTTCTCTGGAACAAAACATCTCCTGTTTGTTCCAATGAAGCGAGTTGAAGCAAGTTGACACATAGATCAAAGTGTCTCCTACTTGAAAACTGTCAAGCCATTTCATTGCAAACTAGATGGGAAGCACTTTGAAACACAGGAAAAATCTGATGTTTCATTCAGCAAGCCAAATCCCAGCCATCTTTAATGCAAGTAAGAAAAACATCAGTGTGATTTGCTTAACAGGTTGTCATAGTATAGCATTATCAGTGAAATCTGTTCTTCACTATTAACATGGTGACACAAAACGATAGTAAAACAAGACAAAGATAAAAGTAAATGTAAAGTATCAGAGTTCTAAAGTCAAAATTCTCCTGGTCTATTTTAAAGACATGTTTTCACCTGGAAAGTTAAGGTATTTGAGAACAGCAGCACATTTGCTGCCCTGGCCTTGTCCACAAGGCATTGTGGCTGGTGGGATAACACGGGGTGCCCACACCAGCCATTGGCTGCTGGAGCCTGCCAGGGCACAGCAGAGATGTTGTGGCACATTAGGGAATTTCTACCATCTCCAGAAAAAAATCTTCTAAACCTCTGACATACCTGCCTTTGAATCTTAAAAAACCAATACACTGAATAAACTATGGAAAAGCATCTAGTGAGGACCACATGCTGGACCACAGACAGGATAGGAGAATATAGGTTATAGAAACTGATTCAAATGGTTAAGGACTGTGTAAATGAGTAGGGTATGAGTAGGAATTAAAATAAAAATTAGGTCAAGTTATATATTGCTGTAGAGCTTGTAAGGAACCTAAATAATAACCCAAAAAAAATTTAAGTCAGATTAGTAATAAGTCAATGACCAGGAGAAGAATGCCTCCATTATTCAGCAAAGCTGTTACCAACTGTCACTGCAGAGGGTAATGCTTCACTACTAAAAATGATGGATTCATTTGTATAGATATTTCAATTGTTACTTGTGACAAAAAGGTAAGAATTCAGACTACAAGGGGGAAGCAATAGTCCGGAAGATATTTATATAAATTACATGTTTTCAAATCATCTGGGTCTGTTGAGATTCACTGCCAGGTACTTAGAAGTGGTGGAGGCAATCTGAGGCTGTTAGCGCTTATCTTTGAAAACTCAGGGACTCTGGCAAGTCCCAGAAGAGCAGAGAATGGCAAACATAGCAGGGAATTACAGGCCAGTCAGCTTAACTTCAATTCCCAGAAAAAATATTGCAACAAATCATCAAACAAACACTTTCTAAGCACCTAAAAGATAACAAGGCAGAGAGGAACAGCCAACACAGATTTGTTAAGAACAAATATCAAGCCAATCTCATATTTTTCTATGTCAGGGCAGCAGGGTTTACAGAGAGGGAGAGGACGTCGCTGTTGTATACGATGACCTCAACAAGGCCTTCGGCATCGTTTTACATGATTGTCTTAAGCAAGCTACAGAAGCACAATTAGGTGAAATTGTTAAGGCGGTAATACACAAGGTGGAAAACATAATCAGAAAGCAGTTTTCAATGACTTATCGTCAAACTGGAAGAACATACCTGTATGCACTGGGTGAGGATTTGTCCTGGGCCATTGTTACCACTAACCGACCTGGTCGAAACAGTAAGTTTGGAGACAACATCAGCTGGGGCAGCACTGCAAGCAAGCAGGAGACAATAGGCACTTGGGCCGGTCTTGACAAACAAGGGCAATGCTCCACAGAAGAAGCAGGCTGTGGTCAGTGAGGACCTGTGTGGAGACTTACGGTTAGATAGGAAAGACCCAGCATGTGGCCATCAGCCAGGGACCATCCTGATCCAAACCGGGGCCAGCAGTGAGGACAGCAGGGTAGGGTGAGCCATGGAGCAGTGGTGAGGTTTTCGGGCACCTGCAGCCTGCCCGCCAGGGCACTGCAATCCTGGAGGGATATTGATGGATTGTGAAGCTAAGAAGGGGCAACTGTGGGGAAAGATGAAGAAGCTGGGATTCAGTTTAAAGAAGAGAAGTTGTAGAGAGAAATTAGGATAAATATTCATGTTAGATCACTCCAGACTCAGAGAGGGAGACAGACAAACCATCCTCCCTATCTGCTATGGGTAAAGTGAGAATCAACATGTTTGAATTGCAGCAATGGACATTTAGGGTCATCGTCAAAAGAAACTATTGAATTTGAAGGGTAGCAAAGCACCAGGACCGACTGTCCAGAGAACATAACAAACATCCATCACTGCAGTTCTGAGTAAAGGTCAGACAAACAAAATGGAGAATGATATAAATTAAAATGCCCCATTCAGAGAGGTGTGTGGGCAGGTGGAGCCATCCTGAACGCCTCTTCCCTGCACCCAGCTGGCTGCCCAGCAAGATTCACACCGTATACTGCACATCAGGAGGATGCTCTTTATCTTTTTTTTTATTATCATTATTCTTTATCAGTTTTTATTTTTCTTCAAGGAAAGATCTTGTGAGGAAGCACTACACATCACTATTAGCGACTCATGAAAATACTACGTCTGTGAACAGGACGATTAATTCTTTGTGATGATCTCTGCCATATGGAAAGATTCATTCTAGTATCTAATGAAGATAGTACTAAACAGAAAATAAAATACGCTTCCATAACAGCCAAAATAATCTGAGTCCATTTAAAAAGAAAAACAGAACATTGACATTTTCCACTACCACCAGTCCCACCCCCCACCCAAAAAAAAATCTTTGGGCCAATAATGAGGTAGTTGTCATTTTCATGCAGAGCCAAAGCTGCCAATTTTCTCTTCATATCGATTTTTCTAAAATATCACCTACAGATTATGCTCTCAGAGGAATAAAAAGGATGTTGATACAACATAGGAGGCAGGAGCACTTACACAACTGGGTTAGCCATGGGGAGAGTACATGAATCACTCCTCAGTGGAAAATTAAAAGGAGCAGAGAAAGGGGAGAGAAGGAAATTGGGACCCTCCTGCTCCTCCGGACAACAGCAGGATCCAGCCAGCCCTGAACAGACACATGCACAGTTTCCCTAATGACACAGCCCTGTAAATCCTCAGGATCAAAGGCATAAACCAATTACCCACTTTTGTCAGGCCAGGAATAAATTCCCCCCATGAGAAAACACTAATCATCTGGCCAGGTGCACTAAGTGCTGCACTCAGACACCAACTCCAAAACCGGCAGCACCAGGAACAGCATGCAAAACTAAATTGAATTAATGCTCCTTTTTTCGACGCCCCAGTCTGTATGCTCTTACAAGGTGCAATTCCCAGGACAGAGCATTTTGCCTGTATTCAGGGACTTCATGATACATTCCCTTCTCATCCCAAACCCCACACCAACTCTGTTTCCTTAAGACAAGATTTTCCCTTAACCAGGACTCCCAGAGAGTTGTTGATAAAGCAGAGATTACGCCCTCCTGAGCCAGTAGGCAATCCTTAAATAAAAACCCCAAGAAATTTTAACTACCTATTCATTTCATCTCTTTTGTCCCAAAACAAAGACAGAGCAACAGCAGTAGGGCACAGCCTGGAGCAAGCATAAAAAATGGATCGATTTATTTTGGCCCCGAGTATGAGTGTGAAAAACAGTGGGGCTTTGTCAACGCTTTGCTTTCTGCTGATGCCCCGGGAAACATGGACCAGAACTTTATATTGCATTGCCCAAGGTCACCAGATTTCTTATCTGGATCAGGACAACCCCCTTCCTTGGTGACCTTGGGACAAGTGTTGTCCTGAAAACGAGACTTTGGCTGAGTAACTGCTAACACAGAGCAAGTACTTTGGTTTTCTCCAGATTACCATCAGTGTGCTGTATCTGACCCAAAATTCGACAGTAAGTCTACAGTTTTGGTTCAAATCTCTACTTTCTTTTATTTAATTTATATTTCTCTTCCCTACCTTTCCATCCTAGCAGGGTCAGAGCAACTCCCAGATTTGCATTCAGTGAGTCACTAATTCCAGGCATGTGCAGTTGATTTTCTCTTCCCATGCTAAAAACACTTGGGTTTCTACTCTCAGCCACCTTATCACAAATCTCAGACAACTGACCTGACTTCCCTGCTGTAACGCCCAGGCTACAACAACAGGGATAAGGCTGCAATCTGGCTCTGCAAATGCAAACCAGATGTAAAATGCAACCTCAAGGGCAAGGCAGTAAAGAATTCAGATTGGCAGCATTTTATCCCCACTTAGCACAGGTGTAAATGGCTCCATATGGAGCAAGGCAGAGGAGACTCAAGCGTAGAGATTACTCAGCTGCTGAGGTTTTTCTCCATTCCCCCACAGTTTACCAAGCCCCTCTTACAGTGATCACCTTGAGCTTGTGCTGGGTAGAATTTAGACTCCTGTTGGCTGCATTGCATATTAATAATTTAAATATATGGGACAATATATTAGATATATTTAAAATAGTACAATCTTGCCATACTTTTTATGGTATTTTAAAATTGATGGCCCCTGGTTTAAATATAAGGAAAATCTGAAATAGAGTTAATGCCTACCATACTTTGCCATCACATCCATTTTTAATTATCAAGAACACCAGGCCAAGTTTGCAATATTTTTAACAGAGTTTTATGTGTTGTCACAAGTACCTAAATTATTGATGTGAAACATTTTATTAAGCATAGCATTTCATGAGAACCATGTTTGGGGGATATAATTTTACTAGAATTAAGCTGTTAAGGCAGAAGGAGGAGCCTCCAAAAGCAATTTCTGAAGAGGGAGGGAGGTGAATGAAAGCAAGACCGGTTTTGCACTTCTCTTGGTGATTTGGAGGGTGAGGACCAAAAGACCCCAGCTCCTTTTCTGTGGGAAGGAGAGGAGATGGGAGGGCAGACATCATCCTGGGTTTTTTGCCTTTATGCCAGAGATGTCTCTAAAAGGGCAGTAGGTCCTTCCTCTAATTAAGAAAGGGACCGAGGAAGGGATTTTCCTCCTTTAAGAGCAACTGTTGCCAACAGCTATACCTAGAGCAGGTAAAGCTCTATATCCACGGAGCACTGCAAAACCTAACACATCCCCTTTTACTCTAAGCACCTGTGGCCTCCCAACCCTCCTGATAGATTGATCAGTGCTATAACAAATTTAGACATGGGAAGCTGAGGCACACAGACACCAACTGAGAAGCCTCAGATCATGCAGGGAGCGAGAAGCAGAAGGAGAATCACCGAGGTCATCCCCAAACCACTCAGATACAAGAACCACACAAAAAGTGCTAGACCAGCTCTCGGCTTCTTTCCTCCTTCCAGTTATGCACCTACATAGAAACTTCTGGCCAAACGTAACCTGAAGATCACAACAGGCAGAAGCAGGACATGAGGAAGGAGCAAGACTGAAGCCAGGTAGAATAGCTGAGACTCAAACCCAGCTGGACAGTCCCGTCTCAGTGACTCAGGGTCACTTCGGCACAACATCCTTCACAAAAGCCGCAAGAGGCACCATTGCCAGTCTTCCACACTGGCTTTTCCCTGTTGGGGTTTTTTTCATATTACTGAATGGACTGGCTCTGCTGGGCACAGTTATTTTTCCTCCACAACTGAAGTTTGCACAAGCTGCCCTGGGGAGTAATTTTGGAAGCAGCTGCAATGTTTATTATCAGTGTGGGCAGGTTTTTATTCCTTTAACAGCAATCCATCATGCCCCATTTGATTAGTTGCTATTTCTCACTGCCCTCAGAAGGGCTGGAAACCTTTCTTTTCTGTCCTGGAACTGGAGAAAACATGGCAGTTTCAGGTCTCGATACCAGGGACCACCACAGCCGCCCCAAGGTTCATCCCCTGCCAACCCCCAGAGAGACACCGCGACTGTCTGGAGCCATTGATTTGCACCGGTAATGGAGAGGTCTTTTTATTCCCTCCCTAGCAGGGATAGGTTGATTTACATAAAAGTGTTTCAAATCAGCAGGCTTCGCTGGTCTCAGTCCTATTTCTGTTTGTACTTTTGAGTCACTCTTGAGCAGAGAAGTTCATTCTCATTGGTGGGAAATCATTAAAACATGAACTGCAATTAAATTTAGCCTTTACATTCAATTCACTGCTTCATCTGTATGCATTTAAGCAAATACAGATACTTGCATTCATTCAGAGTCTGAATTTTTCCAATTTTTTGCCATGTTAAGCAATGCTAAGTGATACCTTTGCTATTTACTAAATGATAGTTTATTTTTCACTTGTGTCAAAGTGTATTTGGACAACAACTGGAACGGAATGAAAATGCACAAATCAACATTTCAAATAGCTTTCTACCAATTACAAGTTCTTCATGTGTGCTAGGTAATAAAAGTATTTTTATTAAAACATGCTTTGCATTTAAATCTGATTTACTACACAAAAGAAGAATTATATGCGGTCAATAAAATTTAACTGATTGTTTCCAATAACTGGAGCCAAAATATTTGAGATGTCAGAGCCAATAGATATTATCTTCTTGCACCTGATTTTTGTTCAGCGGTTGCAGAAGGAAAACCACTTTCCTGGACTGTTTGTTGGTTTTGTTCTTACCAAATCTGAATTATTTTTTGAGCTTTACTACTGGATAAAATTGCTATTAAAAAAAATTTCTTTCTGTAATTCCTGAAAACAGCTGCTTTTAAAGTCGAGGCAGCCCTTTAGCAAGGCTCACTGCAGGTGTTTAGCCAGGTTACACCTAACCTTTCAGTGGTTTGATGCATCAGAAAACTTTGGCAGTAAGTGTGTTGCTTTAGCATTTTCATTTAATGTAAGTTATTTAAGCATGTTAAATTAAGATCTTAATATAGATGGTCAGACTTTCACACTTAATTTTCTGGTTTAAAAAACTGATTACTTTAAAGTCATCTATTTTTATCTGCCACATACCTATAAAGATTCCTTTGCAGGCAGATTATAAATCAGGGCTCCCAGGAAAAGAACATTAACACCCACAGCTGGACATAGAGAGTGTTCATCCACCACATCAGCCAGGGCACCCACACCTAGGCCAAGAGAGCAATCACATAGGTACAAAAGCTCCTGAAACTTTAACATATGAAAATTAAAGATTCGGTTCCTCACTCTGCAGAGTACAACACTGCCTTGACCTCTGCACACCTTGTTTCTCCTGCATCCCACAGTGGGAAGAAGATGAGGGTGGATGGATGCTGAGGACCAGGCAACCCCTTACCCCCAGCCAGCAGCGAGCTTGGGTGGCGATCCTACTTTTTGCACTTTAAAGGTGACAAAAAGTCTTGTAACTTCCCAAGTTGCAGGTGGAGGTTGGAGAAGTTTCATTTTCATTGCAGCAGGACCACCCCGTGCTTGCTCATTGCTGGATCCCTGTTTCTGGAGCACGTAGCCCCAAGCAGGGGATGACGACACACGCCTGTACAGCTACAGATGCTCCCAGGGCCACAGTCCTGTGCTTCGAAAGCTCAACAAAAGAAGTGATAGCACATCTTAGGCATGACAAGGAGCAAGAGCTTTGCTTTCCTCCAAAAAAACAACACTTGTTGGTGCATTATTGTGACCTTGGACCAGGAAAAATGACAAATCACTAATGTTTTCTGCAAAATCCCAGGTTTTTCACCAGAGATCTCCAGCCAGCTGAACCACGCACTAGAATCCAATTTTCCAGAGTGGTGGAAGCCAACGGACAGCCCATTCAGACAGTAAAACCTGTTCTGTACCCTGCTTTTCTTATTACACCGGTCTGATGCTACCTTTAAGCAACAGTGTTAAATTCTGATTGCCTTTTTGCCAGATCATTGAGATCTACCAGAAAAATAATTTGCACCCCCATCAAGGTATTTCAACTGCTGCAAAAAAAATGTAGCTGTCCTGGTTTTGGCTGGGATAGAGTTAATTTTCCTCCTGGTAGCTGGTATAGTGCTGTGTTTTGGATTTAGGATGAGAAGAATGTTGATAACACACTGATGTTTCAGTTGTTGCTGAGCAGTGCTTACGCTAAGTCAATGACTTTTCAGCTTTTCATACTGCCTTGCCAGTGAGGATACTGGGGTTGGGGGGGGGGGGGGGGGGGGGAGGCACAAGGAGCTGGGAGGAGACACAGCAAGGGCACCTGACCCAAATGAGCCAAAGGGAAATTCCAGACCATATGACATCATATTGAACAATAAAACTGGGGGGAGTTGGCCAGCGGGGCGGGGGGGGGCATGGATTGCTGCTTGGGGACTGGCTGGGCATGGGTCAGCGGGTGGCGAGCAACTGCATTGCGCATCACTTCTTTTGTATATTCTTTTATCATTCTTATTATTTTTCCCTTCCTTTCCTGTCCTATTAAACTGTATTTCTCTCAACCCATGAGTTTTACCTTTTTTCTGACCCTCTCCCCCATCCCACTGGGGGGTACTGAGCGAGCAGCTGCATGGTGATTAGCTGCCTGCTGGGTTAAACCACAACAGTAGCAAACCAGTTTCACTGAAGGAAGAAGTCTTCCTTCAGACTTTGTTCCAGAAGTCACTGAAAGTGTATGCCTGTGCACAGTACTGGAGATGTGAAGGGTGACTTCACGAATCAATGCCGATATTGTCTCCAAAGAGAAAATGAAGCAGACAGGACAGCAAATTGGTTTGGACATGAGTAATTACTTAACTTATTAGTGTCCTTGTCTGTAATACCAACTAAAGCAGAAATGGCAGGTTGCTCAGGAGGAGTCTACAAGCAGGACAGCCACAGCATGCACATCCCAGGTCCTGAGCAGCCTGGGACTACTTGGACTCCCAAAGGGCCCTTCTAACTTAAATTTGTTGGTGATCCTGTCTGTGCATATCCCTCCCCAAAGTGCAATCCAGTACCTGAGATGTGTAGAGTGGCAATTTCTTCCAAAGGGCAAAACAGGTTATATTGGGAAAAGCATGAAAAATGAGATGCACAATGGAGGGGACAGTATTTGAGAGTCACAGTATGAGCAGGTAGGTGCAGGCAGGTGCAGACAGTAGATGCAAAATACACAGATGTGGGGGAGCAGTGTCCCAGTCAATGCTCTTTCATTTTCATGTGATTATATTTATAGAAAGCCCATGTACCCACACATACGAAAACACATCATTCTGCAGTTTTGACAGCCCCTGTGGTGATGCACCACTGTTAATGTCACCTAGCTTGGGGACCAATTTTGCCTAGAGATAAAAATTAATTTATGAGTTTAGCATCCCCTCCCCTACAGCTTATTCAGCCCCTGTGCCCACACCAGTGAGAGGAAACCTTTAGGCTCCATGCCCAGATAGAGAAAAAGCTCCAGTACCACTGACACAGCTTGCACGTTGTACTCTTCTCACCAGAGCTCAGCAGTGCTGAACATTAGGAGTCACTGAGGCTCTGCATCCCCATGGCCATGCTCCAGACATGTCACCTCACTGACAGCACAAAGACAGCGCACCCATCCCCAGCACCACCTCCCAGGGATGCTACATGGTGCAGGGAGAATGAGAGATCACCCAAATCAATTCATGCAGGTAGCAGAGGAACAACAGAAAAACAACGCAAAACACAGGTTACATCTTCAAAGTGTTGGCCAGGAGGTATAGAGTAATTTCGTGGGAAATGTAGGCCAGCCCCCACATGAAGGACATACATTTTTCATTACCTTCCCCATCCTTGATATTTCTAACCTTCAAACATATGTAGACGGGTTTCCCCTCCTCCCACCAGCGGCAGCTTGACCCTGCTGTACACAGGAGCAGCTCAGGGTGGGTGGAGAAGGAGAGGAATCACTGAGGAGTTCCTCTCTCCCTTGGAGGCCAAGCCTGACCCTAGAAAAAAGTAGGAAGAATCTGAGTCCTCCTCAAGGTGGAAAAAAAACAGAAATAATACACTCCATGAAGCAACAAAGTGCTGTTTGGAAACGAACCAGTGAGCACCAAGAAGAATTTATTTTAAAAGATGCTCTCTCATTTTAATGCATCAAACAGGGAACTCACCTTCTGCCCTCAGCCTCGGAGACCACCTATCTTGGGCGGACAGTGCAGAAAACATCAATAAGTGGGTGTTCCCAACTGGTTGTTTTTTCATCTCAAGTATTTACCACCCCCTTCTGTGCAGATGAGAGGTGAGATGTAGGAAGCCTCAGGATAAAGAAATGAAAACAAGTCCTGCTGGAAGAACAGCAGAGTTCGTTTTTTGATGAGGATTACACCAAAGGAAGCAGGGTAGCAAAGTAATAACATTCATACCAGCCTGTTAGATATAGGAAGAGGTTCACTTAATACGCACCATTATCTCTGCTCAGTCTATGTTTCACAGCTGCCGACACCTCTCATGCTCTAGCCATGCTGTTTAACACTCATATCGCTTGCTCAATTTTAGAGAGCATCAGCTGAAAATGCCGCAATCCCTTTACGCAGCTGGAAGCCAAGAGCCAGCATTGCCTATTGCCACCACCAGCTTGTGCTGGTGATGCCTGTGGCAGAGCAGCCCAGCTCAGCACAGAGCTCCAGGTCTCCATCTGCCTCCCCAAATTAAGGTGAGGGTCAGGGCTGGGTAAGGAAGGAGTTCTCCCTGGAGGTTTTCACAGGGGAGTTTGCTCGGGTTCCCATCTCCAATACAGAAGAGCAGCTGCCAGAGAAAAGCTAATTACATATGGCTTTTTTTTTTTTTTCACTCCAAAGATTCAATAATGGATTGTGGAGCATTTTCTATCTTCTGAACTTGCCCACATCCACCACCTTCAGAGCAGGGACAGCATCTCCAACTCTCCCACATCAGCAGCAAGGCCATAGATGAACAAGTCCTCAATCCTTTTGTAGGATGAGCTGTACCTGAGGTCCCACCCTGCTCCCTACCACATAAACACCCAGCGATCTCACAGCATGAGCCCCATCTATGACAAGTCTCATGCAGATATCAAGTCTGTCTCATACAAGTGCTACCAAACCACAATTTATGAGCTCTTCTAGGCTGTGAAAGCTTCATGCTGGGGACATATAGTCAAGAGCTGCTCCCCCTGCAGCTGTGACTGAGGCCAGTTTCTGGAGGAAACATTCATTAAAGGAAGGACTGATCTTTCTGAAGCTTGCAGGATAAGTTGTCCCTGTTGCTGCACAGGATAACAAGATCTCCTTTGCATCTTAGTGTCAAATAAAGGTTTTGATTGCTGCTCCCTATAGGGACACCTCCCATTAACCAACTGTACATCTGAACCACTACTACGTTTTGACAATAAGAGTACAACAGCCCTCATGATACCGAAAAGCCGGTTGAAGAAACTCTCTAAGACTCGTTTTGGAGTTCTAGAAAGCAGGCATTCTTTATTGCAGTGCTGGATGCACGGGGGATAGTTCCACCTAGCGTGCATGCCACAGCTTTAGCACTAACAGGTTATCTAGAATAACTAATTGCATATTAATCAGATTAGTATACATATACATAAAAATAATTGCAACTGATTATCATAGTACTGCCTACATCCGATCAGGCACAATAAAGGATCCATTTGAGTTGAAGGGCTGCTTTTGCGACCACCGACCCATTTGAAGTTCTTGCTGGCTGTCCTTGAAGTCTTTATTCTTGTCCTTGTTCTTTGATCTTGAAGCTTAACGCACCTTCAATCCCATGTGGTCAGTTTCAACATTGTTCTCACCTGGTGTACAGGAACATCTAGTCATAAGAGCAAAGAACTGCAAAACTTATGAGTAACTACCTCTACTAGTTAATTGCTTGGCTATACTTTTGTCTATTGTTTCAATCATAGTGTTAGTATAAGATTTCTAATAATTATTTACCAACTCTCACTTTTACGGTCACCTAGGAGGAAACCAGTTTCCACAGCTGGTACAAAATATTAAAACCATCAAAATATTTAGACATACCATACAGAATGTATGGAAATATGCTATCACTCATACATTTCAACACAAGGTTTCTGCATGCAGAGTCATTTCCGCAACCCTCCCCAGAGCTCTAGCTCCTAGACCTATTTCCCCACATACATGCGATGATGTGCATGGGCAGCATTTAACTCCTTTGGCAGAAACAGAGAGGTATGTTTGCCTCCTCCACATGGACCACATGCAAATAATCTACCCACATGCCCAAGACAGCTGCAGCAGCATTTTGGTCTCTGCTCCTGGCCCTATTCACGCAGTGACAGGAAACACAGTGTCAGGCAGCTCTCCTGGGGCATGGTGTAAGGAACAGACCTGGAACCTCTGCAGCACATAAAGGAAGAAATTTCAATGACTTCAGCTTGAGATCAAAAGCTAAAGGATAATGTTTCCATGCCTTGCTGCCAGCTGGGGGCTAAAGCCCCAACTTGGATGCTAAAGGTCCCTCTGCATGAGGGTCCTGGGCTAAAACTGAGCTTCATAACAGCCCATGGTTGGGGGCAACTCAGGCTCACCCCCATCCCCTCCTGCTTCCCACGCCAGCCACAACTCACCCCTCCCTCAGAGCTGGACACCAGCAAAAGGTGTCAGTGAGGCAAGATTGTTGCTGTTTTGTGGGGTTTTGTTTTGGTTTTTTTTAACCACAAAAACCAAGTGAGTGGCAGGGAGTAGGTGATACAGAAAAGCTTAAATCAGTAATGCCAACAAATACTTCATGTCAGCCAATATGCTGAGTGACAACAGCCCTTTCACAGATCCTGATGTCTTAATTGCCAGCTGCCCTGCACCAGAAGCATTCAGACTTTTCTCAGCATGCCCAGGGGCTGGTATTTAGGCACCAAAGGAAATTTGCTGAGAGAAATCTGCAAGAAACCCAGGGCTTGAAACCATGCCAGGGTCACGACAGACACAGAAATAACATCCGTAGAAGATATGGAGCCAGAATACCAAGTCCCTGAACACCTCGCTCAATGAAGCTTTCGCCAGGCTACAGGGCATTATACAAGAAAAATATTACTCTTATTTGCTGTATAAACAGATTGCAGTTGTGTTCATTACACAGACTTGCATCTCTATTCAGCCGTAGCACATTAAATGCAAATAAAAGAGGAATAAGTTAAGTTGCAGTTAGCTGCACGGCACATTGTAGAGAAGCTTGCGCTGATTAGGGGCTTGCAGAAGCATTTCCCAGGAAAGGAGCCAAAGCTCCCTAACAGCCCTCAGTGCAAATTGCTAACTGTTTCTGCAAAGCTCACGGGGGCTTTTCCTTCTTTCCCTTTGTTTTTGGAGCTGTGAACAGAAGTCACGTGAATAATTACTTCCCACATTAGCAAACATGCCACAGAGCCAGTGTTGTCCACTGTTGAGGTTTTTTTTTTCCTCATTTATGGCTGACAAATTAAACAAGGAACACAGAACATTAGCTATTAGCACTAGCCTTTTACAACACGCTGAACAAAGCTGGTTTGCAACATTTTCAGCAGCAGAGAAACATGAGTTTTTAAGATACAACATCCTGAGAATCTAGCAGAGTAATGCCCAGGAGTGCGAAGGTCCATGATGCAGCAGACCTGGAGAAAGAGAGTCTGAGATATGGATGAATCTCTGCCACCATGGCACAAAAGCTTATAAACCGGTGTTGGGGCATCCATAGCAAGTGACTGTGAACCCAGTGGTCCTCAGCTACTTTTAACAGCAAGGCAAAAAGTTGGCCAGTCTGAGGCACTTCGGGCCTTTGCTGCTATCCATACCAAGTCTCACTAAGGTTGGGAAATATTTTGGGCTGATGACAGAGGTAGAAGCTGGATGCCAAAGATGTTCCCAACGTGACTGCTACAGAAAGCTTTGCTACCCATGCGGGAGGGCATCTTTCCTCCCGCGAGGCACATCGGGCAGTGCCAGTTCTCACCAGCTAACAGATAATACCCTCAGCTGCCCAAACATTTCCAGTTCAGCAGTATTTGAAAACAAAACAGAAAAAAAGACTTGCAAACGCATCTGCATCTTTTCTCCATATTTTGTGCTCGCTTTGTCCTGCAGTTAGTTTTAAATTATAATTCACTCCAAAAACAATTTCAGAGACTTTTATCTGCTGCACATTGCCATGATTACCCTGCCTGTGCTTTGTTGTAGAGCAGCAGCAGCTGGCCCTGGAGCAGATCGGCACTGCTCTGCCTGGCTCTGTCTATGGGGCCACATTCCCACCACCCCCATGCCGGTCGGACTCCTTTTAAATACAATTATTCAAAGGAAACCGTGGCTTCGCAACAAATCTCACTGCAGTACAGAGGCAGTAAGAGGATCCAGCAACAGAGGCAAAGGGAGCACATTACTCCTTGTTATTTCATTTGTAGTTCAAGGATATGCATATTTGTCAGAAGCCTTTTCCCCCTGCCCTCTTCTCCTGCCAGCTCTTTTATCACCAGCCTCTAACCCCTCACACTGATGCAAAGCCGATCTGAGCAGGGAAACCAGCCACAAGGCCAGCAGCCTCGGAGCCTCATGGCTTGTTCAAAGCCACGCTGGCAGATGGCATCTCCCCACACACCAAGGAAGACCCCACGCTTCAACACCACCCCTCTCCTCCACATCCCCATGAAACAGGAAAAGAAAGTCTCCCACAGTTTACCAGCAGGACACTCAGCTTGGGGACAGAGCTGCTCATGCTGGGACAGGGTGGCTGAGGCCCCCGCTTGCCCCCCACAGCTGGGTCGGCTCTCTCTGAGAACAAAGAGAGAGCTCAGATAAAAATTTAAAAGTATCAGGATTTTTAGATTCAGGAGCACTCTCCACTTTTGGACTTCAGCTTCTCAGCTCTGAGAGAATAAGAACACTGCAGTGCTCCATAATTATTTTTTTATCTTAATTTTCCAGATTAATATAGAATCAGGGAGATTTGCTTTTAAATGCTAATTTTTTATTTTTTTTTTTGAAAGTACAATCCTCTGAGCTGGCTGGCTCTGACTGTTTGAAGGCTTTGTTTTAAAATTAAACTCCCCTTCATATAGATTTCAATAGCTACAATATTTCCATGGTTTAGGTGAGCCAAGAGCAAAGATAACCTCAAAGACCTGTAGCAAACTAAGCTGGGTTTTGCTTTGTACACCCAAAGAGGCAAGAAATAGCCTGGAACTAAGCTCAGGGAATGAAAGGCAGGATGGTGTGTCTGGCAGTACTAAAAAATGCAAACGCACCAGGGAGGAGATCTCCTGCATAACTCATCTGCCTTCAAGCATCAGCTCAGTAAGAAGATCTGTACATAGCTGGGGCCAGCAGTAAAGTCAGCACACCTCAGCAGCCAAAAAAAACCAAATTGGGGCAAAAAGAAAGGATGTGAGGAGTCTTGGGCATCCCAGCTTATTTTTCTATTTTACCCAATAACAAAGGAGTAACTTGGAAGTGTGACCAAGCTTCTTTCTACAGGGCAGCACCCTCAGCACACAATTCACACATCCAACAACATTCTTGGGTTTAAGTTTTCCCTCAGGCTGCTTAAACCCTTGCAGACACACCTTTTGGTACTGTGGTATCATCTGCTTTACCCAAAGAAAGAGAGTGGAAAACTAAAATTGCACAAACTGCTATAGGTGGAGGGTGGCCCACAGGCAGGAGCTGAGTCCTGGCTGTGGGGAACTGGGCTCAGCTGTTTGGTTTGCTTCAGATTGTCTGTGCAACCTTCACCAAATCATTTAATTTTTCTTTGCTGCCATATACTGTCTGTAAAGCGTAGATAATTACACTTTCCTACCTACTATGGATTTTGTGAGCATGAAGACACAAAACCAGTGAGGAAATCACATATTCAAGCATTCAGAGATGATCTTAGAGCCACAGACCCTACTAAATAGCTCCAATAAAGCCAGGCTGTGCTGAGACCTCTCATCAGCAAAAGAGTGGGTTCAGCAATGATTAACCCCACCTCCCAGAAAAACATAGAGATGTTGTTCCCTGCAATTAAAAAATACTGATCACAGTTGTCAGTGAGCTACCAAAAAACCCCAGAGCGTTTAGAGTAATTTTAATGTTGCTTATGCAAAGACACAAAAATCTTTTAAAGAACAAGCTGTATAAAGCCAATAAGCCAACACTTCTCCCCTTTTCTTGGTTAGTGCTACTCTTCATAAAATTAGTTACGCTCAAAAAGCCTCATCTCTTTGCTTGGCCTTTATATGTTCACTCCAGATACATTTTACTGCACAGTAAAGTGCAGCAAGTCCTTTTTGGCTAGGTTTGCAGTCAATGGAACACCAGAAAGAACAAGAACCTATTTTATTTATGTTTTTAATACTGCCCAGTAACTACAAGGAACTGGGTGGTATTGCAGGAAAATCCCACATTATATCTTTCTTTTACTCTAGGGACTGATGGCACACAGAGCCTTTTCCTTCTAAGGCCCCTCTGCAAAGTCTGACACCCAGCAGGCTGCAGCATGAATCTGTCCTGTCAGTAGGTTCAATAAACCAGTGGCTTCTATCTGTTTGCAGTGGGAAAAGGACCAGAGGAGTGTTTGAGGGTTAGCATACCATTGTGCATCCCCTCCTGCTGCCAGGCAGAGGAAGGGGAAGGCTTTTATTACCTCTGCATGTCCCACAGGTAAAAACAAATGTGGATCCCAGTGGTACCAACTTGGCAGCATAAGCCAGCAATATATTGCTTGGAATGAGAAGGAAGAAATAACTTACAATTAAAAATAAATAAGTTCTCTGCTACAGTTGGATCAGTAGAAGTCCATTGTACAGAACCCTTAATCATGAGTATGGGGCCATCATAAGCTAATTTATTTCTTTTTTCCTACCTCCCAGTGGAGCTTTAGGGGGGAATCACAGAAACATATAATCCTAGGATGGTTTGGGTTGGACGGGACCTTAAAGATCATCTAGTTCCAACCCCCCTGCCATGGGCAAGGACACCTTCCACTAGACCAGGTTGCTCAAAGCCCCATCCAACCTGGCCTTGAACGCTTCC
Organism: Buteo buteo; assembly: GCF_964188355.1. Taxonomy (NCBI): domain Eukaryota; kingdom Metazoa; phylum Chordata; class Aves; order Accipitriformes; family Accipitridae; genus Buteo; species Buteo buteo. The sequence continues at coordinate 66,579,794 of NC_134172.1, forward strand.
AGGGATGGGGCATCCACTGCCTCTCTGGGCAACCTGCTCCAGTGCCTCACCACACTCACAGTGAAGAACTTCTTCCTTACATGTAATCTAGATCCACCTTCTTTCAGTTTAAAGCTGTTACCCCTTGTCCTATTGCTACATGCCCTTGTAAAAAGTCCCTCTCTGGCTTTCCTGTAGGCCCCCTTTAGGTACTGGAAGGCTGCTGTAAGGTCTCCCCAGAGCCTTCTCTTCTCCAGGCTGAACAACCCCAACTCTCTCAGCCTGTCTTCATAGGGGAGGTGCTCCAGCCCTCTGATCATCTTCATGGCCCTCCTCTGGACTCGCTCCAACAGGACCATGTCCTTCTGATGTTGGGGGCCCCAGAGCTGAACGCGGTACTGCAGGTGGGGTCTCACGAGAGCAGAGTAGAGGGGCAGAATCACCTCCCTCGACCTGCTGGTCACACTGCTTTTGATGCAACCCAGGATATGGTTGGCTTTCTGGGCTGCAAATGCACATTGCTGGGTCATGTTGATCTTCTCATCAACCAACAGCCCCAAGTCCTTCTCCGCAAGCCTGCTCTCAATCTACTCATCACCCAGCTTGTATTTGAGCTTGGGATTGCCCCAACCCATGTGCAGGACCTTGCCCTTGTTGCACTTCATGAGGTTCACACAGGCCCACCTCTCAAGCCTGTCAAGGTCCCTCTGGAAGGCATCTTTTCCCTCCAGCGTGTCGGCCGCACCACAGAGATTGGTGTCATCGGCAAACTTGCTGAGGGTGCACTCAATCACACTGTCCATGTCGCTGACAAAGATGTTAAACAGCGTCGGTCCCAATATCAGCCCCCGAGGAAGGCCACTTGTCACTGGTCTCCACTTGGACATTGAGCCATTGACCTCAACTCGTTGAGTGTGACCATCCAGCCAATCCCTTACCCACCGAGTGGTCCATCTGTCAGATCCATGTCTCTCCCATTTAGAGACAAGGATGTCATGCGGGACAGTGTCAAACGCTTTGCACAAGTCCACGTAGATTCTGTAAAGAACCAAATGCATTTCAGTGGCACTTGCCCCATTACATGAAATAATGCACATACATGCACACACCCCCTCGCTTTATACAACCCTGCATGGAGCCCAAAGCTAGCATTACAGTCAATTCAAAGATCAAGGATCACTCCTAATGGAGACAGCATAACAGAATTCATTTAATATTCTCCTTGGATTCGAAATAATAATATTGTCAACTAAATAAAAGTCAAGCATTCGTTTGTATGTAAAACAGTTGGTTATATCAGGCCTATTTATGTCTGTTCTGCCTTCCAGCTACAAAGATTTATGACTGAACACCCAAGGGACCTTTATATATCTATCCAAATTCACGCATTGTTTTCATTAACCTGCGTACTGGCATCTTGTACAACATGGCATGAAACAATAATATAGGGGTTTTTTTTTCTTGCTATTCAGGCAAAGGAAGAAAAAGTTCCTGCCAATAACAGCAATAATAAATAAACTCTCTGAGCTGGTTTGTCATACATATAGATCTGTATTTATATGTACATATATGTGTATGTAAATGTATGCACACAGAAACATGTTATGGACACGTATGTGCCTATACACACACACACAGGGGGGCTTCTTGTCCTCCCTCCCTCTGCCCATTCTTTTCTATCTCCCATTTCAATTCTCCCCCAGCCTTCCCACCTTCTTGCAATGCCAGCCTTGTTGTTCTTTCAGTATCTCCCTGGTGACAGGACAGAAACAGCTGCAATAAATTACTCAGTGTGATTTTTCCATTAAATATATTTTAAAGAGTGAAAGTTTGAAAGACAGAAGTGTATTTGTATAGAGTAAGAACAACCACCTTTATAACCCCAGGAAAATTACTGCTGGATGAAAGAGGTGGAAATCTGGAGGATACAGAACAAGACCCAGCTGCTGTTAAGACTAACAGTAACAAAAAGTTTCGTAGCTTGACCACTTGTTTATTTTTTCTAAATCTTATCAGTTAGGCTGACTATATTACTTTCCTTGTTTATGTTTTTAGCCGAGCAATGCTGTGCCACCTAAGAGACTGCACATCTGAACTCCTTGGCAATTGGCTGTGCCCTGAGGAGGGGAACAGGCCCCAACCCCATTTCAGATTTGGTGTCCCCAGGCACTAGTTGGCCAGAGCATCGCTAGTGCCTCTTGGTGCAGAGGAAGGGAAAGTGAGAAAACAGAGGAGTCATCCAGCTCGAGGTGATGGGGGACAGCAGCAGGGCATGCTCTCAGGGCATACGGGGGAAAACCCCCACGTGCCTTCCCCAAAATAAAGCATCCATCAGCATCAGAAGTCTGGGATCCCCACTGTGCACCAGGTCTGACAGACCCACCAGGGCACCCTCGACTCACTGTAGTTCCACCTCTAGAAAATGCCACTCTCTGGCAAAACACTTGTTTGAGGTGCCAGCAGAGCAGCCAGGATCACTGCCACAGCAAACACCTCCCCAAGCCCTGTGGCTTCCCTGCTTCATCCTAAACGTGCCTGTCACGAGCGGCCACTGCCACCCAAGTGGTCCCTGCGTCCTGCTGACACCCCTCACAGCCACCTCTGGGACTGAGGCACTGCAGGGGCATTTCTGTCCCCATGTGGGATTATTTTGTGATGGAAAAAGAGCACACTGCCTTCCCTTGCAGGTTGCTGGGAGAACTGAGAACAGTTTTAAGGCAGCAAAGAACATACTGAATCCAGGCAATATCCATAACTCAGATCCTATTGCCTATTGAATTTCACTGAAGTTCAACTTTTTTACTTTAAAAAAACCAAACTCCCCAAGAGAGTCTTATTCTTCTTTCTTTTCCACTAGGAACTGCTAATGTTTGTTCTTTGAGGGTTGGGGGGGGGGGGGGGGAGGAGGCAGGCAGGCAGAAGGCTGATGTCTTTTTGGAACAACAGAGCATCCAAGTAGCAAGAGCATTCATACCCCACCCGTCCTCAGACCTAGACTTTCATCTGCCACACATGCACTAAGATGGCTATTGCTGAAATAGCATTGCCCAATTACTGCCATCCAAACCAGTCCCTCTTCCTTTCTACCAGCAGCCAGGAGGCATTACACCTCGCTGAAGCACTGTGCCTTGTCATTTAGGTGACAGGTTTCTTCCCCACCCTCTGTCTCCTGCCTCTTCCAAGACATAATTGAGCCCCTTAAGTAAGCAGTAAAACAAATACAGAAGCTGGGTGGAAAAGCTCAAGCATAAATCTTTGCATTTTTATACTAGAGTTTATTCCCTTGCATCCTCGTATTTTTTATGTTTAATAACACATGCTGAGGCAGAGTAATCAATCTTAAGTGAAAAGATCAGCCTTTCCAGGAGTAGTTATGTCTGCATAGTACTTGCTTTCATGCCTGAAAATTTCAGAGTATCCTGAATTTTTTTCTAGAAGTGGCTCCATGGGGTACAATTTTCAACTAGACTTCATCCCACACTCCTGCTGCATGGGCACAAGCTAGCACTACAGCATCTATCCATAGCCTGCAGGGGAATAAAGATGAGAACCAGCACCTGGATGTGAGAGTACAACAGTCAGACATTTAGGATGGGCTACTCAGTTGCTCAGAAAGGTCCTCCCACCCTCATGGAGTCCCTAGGACCCTGGCTCCCATACAGCAATCTGAATCAGGCCCTGACCTGCCATCTGTGCCTCTGAAAAGTCTTCCTCGCACGCACAACTGCCATCAGTTGCTTATGAGTGCTAGATATGCTGGATATTTTAATGGGTCCAAGCAAGTCTCACAGAGCCAGTCCCAGGTTAAAGAGCAACATGGAGGAATCTCACATTTATGATACCATCAGCCAACCATACTCTTCCTGTGGAGAAGGTTTTGGTCAGGACCACATCCAATAAACCACCTCAGGAATGATCAGCAGGACATGGCACTGCCTTTTGAGATATGCTTGTGTATCTTGAGCTAATGAGATTATTGCCCAGAAGGTCTGGTAACCCATTTAAGTTGTGAAAATTAAGTACTACATCTTTCATCAATAGACATTCTTGCTCTGCAGGCTGCCCACCGAACATGGAATATAATATTTTATACACTAACTCTTGGACACTAAATCGGACCTCCAGGGGAAACTTAATTCTCAAATTTAAATATTCATTACATAGCAAACCTGCACCTATGCCTATACTTCCCTGGGCTAGGCTGGTGAAGTGGCTGACTCAGATTTCCTGGGACAGCTGTAAAAAAAGTTAACTTTGGAGTCCCTCCAACAGCCACTTACCCCTGCAGGGTGTTAAAGTATGCAGCAGTTAAGGATGATAACATACCATCCCTGCAGGGAGCTTTGTTGTCCATCTCAGGATGGCTTCTGACTTGATGGATCCCTCTCTGCCCAATTGCCCCATCGAGAAGATAGGGCTGCAACTGGGGAGCCTTTGCTTTTGTCCTTGCCTCTCTGGTCCTGAGACCACAGGCAAAAACCAAACCCCACAACATCTATTTCCTGCACTTTGTCCAGTCACTTACTCAGATGACAAGCTATTAAGATCAGAGGTGCTCCCTCTCTCTGTAGGGAACCTGACAAGGAACCCATCTTGTTTGACACCCCAGCGCAGGCTTCTGCTGAGCTTTGCTGTGACAGGCAGTCACTCCCTGGTAGGCTACATCTGACAAAGTATTAAGCACAGGGAGCATTCACTCCCATGAGATTTAATGAGGTGGGAACACAGTTAGCAGCTAGCGAACCATTTCTCACTAGGCATTCATTGCAAAAATGATGCCAAGGGTAGCACAATTTCCCATCCGTTAAGAGAAGCAAGTCCTGACCCCCAGAAGACACTCACTGGTGGTGATGGGAAGGAGCCGGCACACAAGAAAGTGTCTGCATCTGACAAAACATAGGGTTAGCATTTTACAACTAACATTCGCAGCCTTCTCAGCTGCTCCTCAGGTACAACATACCTCTGAGACTTGATAATAAATGTGCTGCACTGTTCTCTGGTGCAGGTTTCCAGGTACACTGAAAACAGTGATTTTCATGACTAAATGCATGAAAGAGTTGCAGAACATGATGTCAGCTTGCTAAGTGCCTCATCTCAGAGTTACACAGACAATTATTCTCTCTACAAAAATCAAAGGCGATCCATCAATTACTGTCTTTTTACCCTACCTGCTTTTCTATTATTTTGTACTTTTAAAATATTGTATGTATTAACTACTCAGAATTTACAGCACACACATTGATTTTCCATTAATCTTGCTTTAGCCAAGTCTAAAAAAAGAGTCAAGCCACTTTTTTCTGCCACAGATGAAGCACACACAATCGTTAGCAGCATAACTGAACTCTTCGTAGACCGCTTGCTGGCCACCAATGACTAGCAAGCCCATAAGAAAAAGAGGCTTTTGATATTATGTGAGTGGATCTATAAAAAACACTAGAAAGATACATTAGAGACCAGATTTTCAAATGCAGACGCATAAGCACTGTCATCTGTATATAACCTTTCAAGGGAAAAGAACACTTTGGGTGGGGAGCAAGAGTGAGTATTCAAACCCAGGAATTAGCAAGGAAGGGCCTGGCTTTCTTCTGGGCTGTGCAAACAGGTCTCCTCACAATCCAGAACCAGGTTGTTAGACACACACACAGAGGAAGACAGGTTCACCAAGCCACATGGGAACAGGCCATGGCCATCCCCAACAGCCTCCCACGTGGTGTGGGAACAGACGCCCTCATCCCTGCAGTGATGCTCCGCACCTCCCGCACTGTCACAGCAACGCATCTCCTCCCCTCACCAATTGCTTGGAGGTTTGTAAATAAAAAGCTGTTAATGTAGGTTAATCCATAATTAAACATGCAATTTGCACACACAAGCATCTTGGCATATCTCCCACTAATACATAAATATTTTTAAATGGCCAGAGACAAATGAGACTAAAGTAACACGAAACCTGCTGCTCTTGAAGCTTCCCACCAAAGTTAATGCTGCTGTGTTCCCAGAGCCACCATGCCGCTTGGGACACAACTGTGCCACTGCAGACAGGAGGTGCCACAACTCAGGGACATAATGCAGCAGCAGGACTGAGCTGGGAGCATTGGCTCCGGCCAGGCTGAACACGCTGTCAGTGACCACCCAAGCAATTCATGTGCCAGCAGAGACAGTGTGCTGGTTTTGGCTGGGATACAGTTAATTTTCTTCATGGTAGCTACTGTGGGGCTATGGTTTGGATTTGTGCTGGAAACAGTGTTGATAACACAGGGATGTTTTGGTTACTGCTGAGCAGTGCTTACACAGAGTCAAGGCCTTTTCTGCCTCTCACCCCACCCCACCAGTGAGGAGGCTGGGGGGGGCACAAGAATTTGGGAGGGGACACAGCCAGGAAAGCTGACCCCAACTGACCCGAGGGATATTCCAGACCATAGGATGTCATGCTCAGCATATAAAGCTGGGGGAAGAAGAAGGAAGGGGAGGATGTTGGGAGTGATGGTCTTTGTCTTCCCAAGCCACCGTTAGGCGTGATGGAGCCCTGCTTTCCTGGAGATCGCTGAACACCTGCCTACCCATGGGAAGTGGGGAATGAATTCCTTGTCTTGCTTTGCTTGCATGTGCAGCTTTCGCTTTCTGTATTAAACTGTCTTTATCTCAACCCATGAGTTTTCTAACTTTTACTCCCCCAATTCTCTCCCCCATCCCGATGCAGGGGGAGTGAGCAAGTGGCTGTGTGGGGCTGAGCTGCCGCCTGGGGTTAAACCACAACAAACAGAGAATCAGTCTGGAAAAGGATTGCATCAGCTCCTCAATACTCTTCCTTTTTTTTAAAATTACAATCATTCTGTTCTTTAGTTTCCTGGTGTGAAATGTGCTTCCCCAGCTGGAGCATGGTTGACTGGGGCATTGAGCCCTTTGATGGTCCCTCACCAAGTGCCACCTGAGAGATCCCAGCAGGGAGAGGGCTGAGGGGGCACTTGAGCTTCCTCAATGATGCAGCAGTGACATTTGCTGAAGCGTGAGCAAGCCAAGGAGGCTGCCTGCAGGTGTCAACCACCCCTGCTCATAATGATAAGTCCAACAGCAGCAGGTACAATGATTATCCTACCATGCAGAGAGCTGCGAGCACACCTTCATAATGGCACAGGTGGATATTAAATGCTCTTTCTTGCAGTCCTGTTATTCCACGCCATCATTAGGATGAATGGGGACTGGGGAAAAGTTGGAGAAGGTTGTGTCTTTTTGCTACCCTTTGTGCTGAGGATTAATTTAGAACATATTAATTACATTTGCATATTCCTGAAAGCTAGCAGAGGAGTGAGCAAGTGTCCTGAAGGTAATTGAGTACTACAACAAGAAAGTTATTTTGGGAAATTTTTCTTTGCAGGCTGGGGTGAAGTGGGAGATGGGAAGAGGGCTGTTCAGGGGCACAGCTCAGAGCATCCCTCCTGGACACTGCAGCATTGGGAGCACTCCAGGCTCATCCCCACTGGATTCAGCTGCTGCAGCAAAGGGACCCATCCAACTCACACCAGTAATCTGCCTCCTGAAGGGCTGTCAGGGGAATGCCTTCAAGTGTACTGAGAAGATGACATTCATGCTCAGGCATCCTCTATCAAAACACATATGTCCTTCATACAACTGCTCTCCTTATTACATTACTGCTGCTTCCTCTCCTTCTTCAAAAGATACCAAGATCAAGAAAACCTGCTCAAAAACCTTCTCTAAACCCAGCTGAAGCTATAGCTGGGACTAGGTCAAGTCTACATCCCATTTCAAAGCAGTTCACCTTCCTACCCGCCTCTACCTATTTTATCCACACACACCCCCAACATAAACCCAGCCCTCAAATGCTTCCCATGGAGCAGAAATGTATACAGAAGAATAAACTAGATTTTGCACCTGTATCCACCAGGTGGGTTTTTTCCACATCTTCAGCAGTCATCTCCATAGGCCTGGTGTACCCTGAGGATCCCTTTCACTGCTCTGCAGAGGGGGAGACCATACCAGCCTCTTAAGTCTGTTATGAAGTTCAGCCCTTCTCCCAACAGCCCTCCTGCTAAGCAGTGCCCAAGATGAGACTTCAGTGCTTCCCTGCCCTGGGTGTACCCCTTAGTACTTCTCTCATTTAACTCTGCTGAGTATTTCAAACTCTGCTGCAAACAGCCAACACCTGCCATATACTCCAATTAATATGTTGAAAAAAGATCTCAAGTCTAGTTCCATTCTGGGGAGCTTTTTTTTTTTTTTAAGTGCAGGTTAAATTATAAATTCTATAGCAGCTATAATAAGGAACATAACAATTCTGTGTACTGGCAAGTCTGCTGTACTTCCTTAACCATTGAATAGCTGCTCAGATTGAGTAACCCTCCCAGCCTGGCTCTGCACCCAAGAACCCAACCCTGCAGCTCAGGGGGTCAATTTGTCAAGTAGCAATTTCAGCCCCTGATCTCTGCAGAAGCGTCAGGAACACACAAACCAACCTCTTGTCCTTTAAAAGATAATCTCTGTCATGATAGATACACAACCCATAATGTCTGATCGCAGGCATCAAACAGTTAATTATATTAATAGTTTAGCAGAATTAAGTTGGGCTAGCTAAGGTCCATGTAGCAGCATCTCTCACCCCTATGTCAGAGCGCTAAGTGTCCTGCCCAATTTCTACACACTCCTGCAGTAACTTGGTGAGCAAACCTGAGATATATTTTGCAGAAGCAATTGGCGTCTTTGATTGAACTACTTTACTGAAAGGTACACCCCCAGGCTGGAGAGGAGCAAGCTGGCTGTTCACAGGAGGTCAACATTTAAGTTACATTTTTTGACTCTGCAAATTAAGCTATTGCTGGTACAAACTAATTCCTTGTCTGCCTGGAAGAAAAGGCTCAAGGAGGTATTTCCACAGCTCCCTGTGGCAGAGGGGTTTTTGCTCCTCAAACACTGGCAGCGCTCCTTTCTCCTGGCCCCAGCTTTGGAGCACAACCTCCTGGGGCACCCAGGACCTACGTTCAGAGGCCTTCAGCAGAAGAAAATGGAAACCAGGATGTGAAAACTGAGGACTGCTCTCAGCTTTGGCATGAATAAACTGGTCCAGCAAAAAAAAAAAGTTTGAAAAAAATTGAAGTAACTGCTCTCACCTCCTCCAAAGAGTCAACAACCCTGGAGCTTTAGTCCTGTTAATTTTCAGTGAAACACCCCCAAAACCCAAGTCTCCCATTAAGGAATTTAGTGAGGTGTCTGGAGCCCTTAATGAAGCCAACCCCCAATGCTTTGTTATACTAAAATCTGTTCCACAACAAGTAACCCAACGGTGTATTAAGGCACAGCCATCAGATCACGCACCACATCCCAGCCTCAGCTTCCTTTTCAGGATTGCCATTTTCGTCCATCCAGTAGCTGGGTCCGCTTTTGGGGGGCTTGATGGTGGCTGGGCAGGGCTGCTCACCGTGGGCACAGTGCAGGTTTGCACCAGCCCTCCTCTCCTCCTCCAAAATGAGCATAGGCACCTGAGAAAGTGCCCTTTGCACCACTGCACAATCTCCGTAAGTGAGGTGAAAACCTGTGGTTTAGGTAAGATTTTATGCAAATGTTCCAACAAAGTAAGGAACCTTTTGGAAGGAAATAAATGTTAACTTCTCCCTGCCCACCATGCAAGGAGCCTGCTCTTCAGGCAGAAACAAGCTTTGTGCTCAGTAGCTACTTAGTCCTTTCCTGAGCTGCTCCAGTTCTCCAAAATTCTCTTGAATTTTATACAAAAGAAAAAGTGCAAACTCCCCCATTTTTTGACCTACATTCATTTATCAAATTGCAACTAAAAATAGAGCAAACTATGCATAAATGGTTTAAACCGTTTTTGCGCTTTCTCTCTTTTACCATCTATTTTAAGGCTGCTCTAGCACTTTTCAAAGCTATAGGCAAAACAGATGAGTGGTATGCGGTGGATGGAAGAGAACACTGCCATCACATCAGTGAGGCCGCTGGTGGCCCAGACCACAGCCACTCCTCCAGCTCAGAGCCTGAGACCCAGCAAGAATTGGATCAACATGACTTCTGCTCATATCCCAGAGACAGGTTTGACATGAACACCTGCAGTTTGGAAGTGCTGACGTTTGGTTTAGATGGTGGCCCTGCTTCCCTCCAGGTTCAGCTTGGGCAGAAACAGTCCGCCACCCCTGCTTACACCAGGAGCAGAAGTCTGTTGTCACCTTGGTGCTCACTCATGGCAGCCTTGAGCAAGCAGCATTTCTCTCTTGCTGTCTTTCAGTGGCATGGGGCTTCCACAGCTAGCAGTGAGAGATGGGAGGCAGGAATCTTTCAATTCACAGGGCAAAGCAGCCCTCAGCCCCAACAACTTCGTAACATCTCCACGCATACCCTGGACATATCTTGAGCTCTTCATGGTGGAACACCTTTCCCAGTGTAGAAACAAGTGTAACACAAGCTTTTCACCACAGTTAGTGAACTTATGGATAAAGCCCTTAAGAGCTTTTGTCAGGATTTTAGATGAAGGAGGAAAATTTTATGGTGCCTGCCTAGCTCTTGGAGGCTGACACACAGCACATTTACAACCTGTGAACAACTCAGCTTGCCAACCATTTTCTGACAGCAGAAACCGGTATTATTTCCGCATAGAAAATTAGCGCTCTAGGAAAAGCAGAAACAGGATTGCCACCTGACCTTGCTCAGGGAAGCAAAACCAGTATTTGGCCACAAAGGCTAGAGAGAAACTATCAAAAAAGTAGGTTAAAAACAAGTACTTTGCATGAAAAAAGTTACAGACAGTTGTACTTTTGAGCAAAGCAGCTGCTGAGCTGAAGTAGAAGAGCTCCAGCTAGTCCATTACTGGTCTCCCAGCTCCTTTCACCCTCTACTTTTGCAGTTGGTTTTGCAGCTGGTGGCAAGCACAGGAGGAAGGTATCAGCTGCAACAGGACCTGGAGGAGCAATAAAGTCTGGAATGAGCTTACACTTGTACTACAGCAAAGTGCTCAGTGTTCCTGTTATTACAGCTGTGCAGCTGGGACTTTTAACCTTTTCCTTTGGTTTCAATCACCTGACCATTGTTCCCAGTTTTTCATTTTCCTTGAGCGCTCTGGGCTGTTCCAAAGGAGCAGAGGGAATCTGCCAACCTGCCGTTTCTGCAGTAAGGGATTTGCCCTGCCGTTAAGCACAGCTGCTTCAGCCAGTCTCAAGGCTGGTGACAAGTACTGGTCACCACCTTGATGCAGCCATAAAAACCACAGCAGGTTCCACCAAAAAGCAACTCAGCATACCAGTTAAGAACAGCAGCATCTCACCTAAAGGTCTAAACATGCATTAGAGAGTGGTACTAGCCTTGCTGCACACTCATCCCCACCGGTTTGATCACAAACACCCACAGCCCGTCCCCACCCATCAAACCTTCATTTTCCTCCTCTCTAAGCCCAGACCCTCTCTAGGGTGGCAAGAGCAGCCTCCCAGGCTCCCGTAGGTGCCCAGCCAGTGAAGAAAGCAGCCACAGCAGCATCTAGATTTGGTAACTGGTCATCAGGCCAACATGGGAGAGGAGGAATTAAAGTGGATTTCACAGTCAGCTTTAAGCTGATAAAAGCAGCTGTGGGTATCGTTCAAGGCAACATGCATCTGAGACCAGACACTGGAGGGATAACCATGCCTCTGACCAGGAGAGAGGGGCTCACAGAGGTCCAGCAGCCCAAATGCCTGCCCAGGGTCCCTGCCCAGCCCTTGCTTTGCACTCACACAACCTGGCCAAGATGCGTCCGACAGTCTGCCTGAACCTTCCTCCTTTAGGCCATAGCCTACCTCCCCAAGAGCAGGCAGGACCAGTGCCCCCAGCAGCGCCAGGGAAGCAGACATCCCCCCACAGCCTGAGCTTCCCACACTCACCTTCGAGTGCAGCTGGTCACAGAAAGTAGTCACAGCATGTGGGAAAAGAGCAGGTTCAATAAAGTACTGTCAGGTGAAATGAGGAGAGCTGGAGGGACTGAGCACCCTGTCAGAGCAGTCTCCCACATATTATTATAATATTTATTTAAAGAAACCAGCCCTTTCAGCTAGCAGCAGGCAGCATCTCATTAAATGTGTTGGGTTACCGGGTGCACCGAGCAGCTGCTGAAGTGTTAGCTTCTTCTCACCTTATTACAATCCTCCACCAGCTGCTTCCAGTTCTCCTTCCCTCCCCTCAGTTCATCTTTATTTTCACACCCTCTGCTTCCTCAGCTCTTTTCCCTTGTTGCACCCATCCCTCCATGCCCCCATCAGTAGCTGTGCTGCAGAATGTACTGCAAGCAGCCTCTGGTACTTTAAAACTCTGCCAGCAGCTGGAAGCAGAGAGTGGGATCTTGTTCTGAGCCCTTAAAATCAGCTCCTAAATCCTGCAGCTGCCTGGCACAGCCAACCCCTCAGCCTTCAGAGGTTAGGAACAGCAAGAAGAAAATATGGGAGAAAAGCTGAGTAAAAGCATTTCTTTACTTTGGGCAACTTCTACCTCCCAGAGGGCAGGGTCTGCACAGCATCAGCAAGCATTGCTCACCTGGAAATGGTTCTGAGGGCACCAGCAGCTGCCAAAGTTGTGGCAGTAACACACAGACCTTGCAACGACCCCTTCCCCCCTGCCAAACCCCTGAGCCTTCCCACTCTCCGAGGTCTGTGCTGCCATTTTCACTACTGGGGGAGGAGAGTAGGGGGGTGGTCGCTCATCTGTCCAAGCAGCAGATGAGACAACTTCAGGGAGAAACCACACTGCGTCTTGATATCAGCTCTTCCATTAATAAAAAGCATTAAACAAAAATAAAATAAAATAAAAGCTGACCTACCTGGGGATAAAGTGTCAAGAAGCAGCAAGATGGGTCTGCTCTGCAAAGGAAGACAATCCAGGACCGATGGGGGGGGGGGGGGGGGGGCAGCAACTTCGCCAACAAGGGACTCAGTACCAGAGCAAGAAGAGCCAGTTTGGGGGCAGCAATTGTCACCATGCAGGTCCGTAGCAATGAAGAAGGTCCAAGGGCCACTCTGAAGCCAGGGCTGAGGAACAAGGCAAGACACAGCACCCACACAGCCCAGCCAAAGGAAAAAAAAGGGCCCAAGAGCCTGAGCTTAAATGCAGCCCCTGGCTAGGGGCTGGAGGTCAGTGGGTAGGTAGGAACAGGTCCCAGGTGAGGCTGGTCAGGGTGATTAGAGCCTGGAGATGCATGCAGACCTCCAGGAAAGCTTTCCTTCTTGGTCCCGGGGTCTTGGCCCTACCCCATTAGCACTGATGCTGGGGCTTCACTACTGTCCTCCCAGATCAGCACGAGGCACCCACCATGCAGTGGGTAACCTCACCTGTCCTGTCTTCGACCTTCTCCATAAAATGCATTTAGAGGTGATATTACAGAGGTCCCGCACAGCTATATAGTCAAGATAGGTTTTTACACCCGTACCTTCTCCCAGGGGCCAGGGTACCGCAGCCACCACTGTGGAAAGCTCCAGGAGACTGCTAAGCTCCTCTTATACTTTGAGAGTTTGTGTGCTCAATCCCTGGGGTTAATTACAACCTACTTGCCCTAATTACATCCCCAAATTCCAGGTTTGGGAGCTGAGTAATCATCAGTGCATTCCCTGCGTAAGCTGTCCCCACAGTCCTGCCCGGATAGGAGCACATCGCTCTGCTGCTCCCCAGCCACTGCTGTCATGCTGGAGCCACCAGCAGTTCCCAGCCAGGAGCCATGGGCCAGCACTGCTTTTAAATGCAATACCCCATGAACAGAGGGGGTGATCCCCAGGCACCTTTTTAGTCCCTTTGCTGTCCTTGTGCACTGTTGGAACAATTGCTCTCCCTGCCCATGCACGGGCAAATGCAAAGCCACACTTCTCCCAAATCCAGATGTCCTCTCCCAGCCTAGACGGAAGAGAGCACAGACCCATGGGTGGTGGGAGGAGGATGAGGGGACCGGCAGAGCATCGCCGGGGCTGGCAGCTGCCTCAGCCCCTATCAGATGTTTAAGTGCCCCACCAGCACAACTGGCCCAGCATGGGGGTAGCAGAGTGAGGACCCCCATCTCCCCCTCCCCACGGCCACACACTGCACTCAGCAGGGCTCTGCCAGCAGTGCCACATGGCTGAAACCTCTCTCCTCTGGACACCTCTCCTCCAGCAGTTTTGTATTCATGCTGATCATTTCCACTTGTGCCAAACTTTGCTCCTTTACATTTCTTCTCTCCTTCGCTTTCTGAACCCCATGAAACTCATCCATAATAAGCAGCTGTTGTTTTTCAGGCTGTGCATTTGAAATAAAAACAGTCCAAACTCTCCCTCCTCCTCTAACAGGAAATAAATAAATAAAAGGAAACAAAACCCTCCAAGCACAGAAACAAATAGCTTTGATGGGAACGGCAGGTTTCAGGCACACCCAGAGAAACCACCCCAGTTTCTCTGGGTCAGGAAATGGGTCAGGAGGGGGATAGGGCTGGGGTCCCCACACTTGCACCAACCATCCTCGAAATGATCCTGCAGCTATTAATGACAATGAGAACATGAGGCTTTGTGTTTAGAGAATTGTTTCTTTTAAAATCCTTTGGGCACTTTTAAGGGCTCTAATTCATTAACCTTTCCTTGGCTGAGACCAGCAAATGGATATCCAGAAATACAAAAAGCAATTAGACAAATTCATGGGGAAAAAAGTCCATCAACATTACTAAACATAGCCCTTCAAGAAAGTGCCTGAGCTGCAGGTGGGGAGAGTGGCTGCGGGCTGGGGAAGTGCAGCTGCTGTTTTCCTTGAATTCAATCCATTCCTTTTGCTGCTTTTAGAGGTGAGGGTGCTGGGGTAGATGGACCTTTGCCCTGACAGGTAACCACCATCCGCAAATTAATCTCTTATTGATGGAAAAGCCCAGGGACGACTGACCTTTCAGAACCCTCTCTTTATAAAGAAAATATTGAAATTTTCATATGGCCACAAGACAGCTCCCACTGAGAGGGAGACCTGCCGGAGAAGGTCACTTTTGGGGTGGCTGGTCTAGCATGTGGGCAGCATTGCTTTCTGTGCTCATTCAGACATAACTATGACAGACATCTTAAGGCTGGGCCTCTGTCTTTCTTGATACTGGAGAAATTCATGTCCATAAGCAGCCAGGGATTATGTCCAAGCTGCATAAGCAGCTGCTCATGTCTGAACAACCAGGGATCAAGTTAGGAAAGCTAAAGCCCTCATAGAATTAAATCTGGCCAAGGATGTCAAGGGCAACAAGCAAAGCTTCTGTAGGTACGTCAGTGATAAAAGGAAGATTAGTGAAAATGTGGGCCCTCTCTCTGTAATGAAATGGGAGATCTGGTTACCTGGGACATGGAGAAGGCTGAAGTACTTAATGACTTTTTTGCCTCAGTCTTCACCCACAAGTGCTCTAGCCACACCACCCAAGTCACAGAAGGCAAAGGCAGGAACTGGGAGAATGAAGAACTACTCACTGCAGGAGAAGATGAGGTTCAAGACCACCTAAGGAACTTGAAGGTGCACAAGTCCATGGGACCTGATGAGGTGCATCCATGGGTCCTGAGGAAACTGGCAGACGAAGTGTCTATGTAATTATCCATCATATTTGAGAAGTCATGGCAGTCCAGGGAAGTTCTCACTGACTGGATAAGGGGAAACATAACTCCCATTTTTAAAAAGGGAGAAAAGGAAGATCCGTGGAACTACAGGCCAGTCAGTCTCACTTCTGTGCCTGGCAAGATCATGGAATGGATCCTCCTGGAAACTATGCTAAGGGACATGGAAAATGAGGAGGTGATTGGTGACAGCCAAGATGGCTTTACCAAAGGCAAATCATGCCTGACAAATCTGCTGGCCTTTTATGATGGGGTTCCAGCATTGGTGGATAGAGGAACAGCAACTGACATCACCTACCTGGACTTGTGCAAAGCGTTTGACACTGTCCCGCATGACATCCTTGTCTCTAAATGGGAGAGACATGGATCTGACAGATGGACCACTCGGTGGGTAAGGAATTGGCTGGATGGTCACACTCAACGAGTTGAGGTCAATGGCTCAATGTCCAAGTGGAGACCAGTGACAAGTGGCCTTCCTCAGGGGCTGATATTGGGACCGACGCTGTTTAACATCTTTGTCAGCGACATGGACAGTGCAATTGAGTGCACCCTCAGCAAGTTTGCCGATGACACCAATCTCTGTGGTGCGGCCGACACGCTGGAGGGAAAAGATGCCTTCCAGAGGGACCTTGACAGGCTTGAGAGGTGGGCCTGTGTGAACCTCATGAAGTGCAACAAGGGCAAGGTCCTGCACATGGGTTGGGGCAATCCCAAGCTCAAATACAAGCTGGGTGATGAGTAGATTGAGAGCAGGCCTGCAGAGAAGGACTTGGGGCTGTTGGTTGATGAGAAGATCAACATGACCCAGCAATGTGCATTTGCAGCCCAGAAAGCCAACCATATCCTGGGTTGCATCAAAAGCAGTGTGACCAGCAGGTCGAGGGAGGTGATTCTGCCCCTCTACTCTGCTCTCGTGAGACCCCACCTGCAGTACCGCGTTCAGCTCTGGGGCCCCCAACATCAGAAGGACATGGTCCTGTTGGAGCGAGTCCAGAGGAGGGCCATGAAGATGATCAGAGGGCTGGAGCACCTCCCCTATGAAGACAGGCTGAGAGAGTTGGGGTTGTTCAGCCTGGAGAAGAGAAGGCTCTGGGGAGACCTTACAGCAGCCTTCCAGTACCTAAAGGGGGCCTACAGGAAAGCCAGAGAGGGACTTTTTACAAGGGCATGTAGCAATAGGACAAGGGGTAACAGCTTTAAACTGAAAGAAGGCGGATCTAGATTACATGTAAGGAAGAAGTTCTTCACTGTGAGTGTGGTGAGGCACTGGAGCAGGTTGCCCAGAGAGGCAGTGGATGCCCCATCCCTGGAAGCGTTCAAGGCCTGGTTGGATGGGGCTTTGAGCAACCTGGTCTAGTGGAAGGTGTCCCTGCCCACGGCAGGGGGGTTGGAACTAGATGATCTTTAAGGTCCCGTCCAACCCAAACCATCCTAGGATTCTGTAAGGACACACCACCACATGAGTGGTGTGAGCCTGAAACTGTAGGATGACACAGGTAATGTTGACAGCACTAATAGTATCTGAATGAGCTCACTCTAATGCACAGCACTTCTCCAAGGAGGTCCTCTAAAAAACAATTCATTCATGGAAATGGGAACAAATGAGCAATGTTGAATATGAACATGAGCCCTCAGCCCTGACCCAGGGGATGAGACAGCACCAGGTTTGTATGAATTCTGTTTCCCTAAGTAAAAATAAACCACCTGCAAATGCACAGCCTGCTCTGACTAAGTAACTCAACCGTGATGGACCTGGCATGTGCAAAGAGGAGGGGGACTGAAAATTAGGGGTATTTCTGAGGTTATTTAGGAGCCTTTCAGACACTTTTCTACATGTGGTGGTCTCCAGGGAGACCAAGTTATTATTAAACCAGAACGTCAACTCCTTCTTCCAGGATGCCCACACTGGTTTCAGCTGTTTTTGCAACTCTGCGTAAACCCAGGCTCTAGCAGAGCATCTAGCAGAGATCCCTAAGTCCAGAAACCCCACTAGATCCCAGACAGGGACAAATGGGAAGAACAAGTAAAAGGAAACACAGGCTAGAAGGAGGAACATCTATCAGAATTCTTTAAGAAATAAAATAACTTATGGCTGCAGTGGGCTGTGTTTTCCAGATTTAATGTGGCCAGTACCCAGACACCACGCTGCAAACTGCCTTTCCTGGCAGGTCAGTGATACGTGGAGGACATGAACATGGCAATCACAAAAGTAGGAGCCATGAAAGCTCCATCTTTAGCCAGTGAGAGATGGAGATCCCAGCTAAGGTTTCTGGGCTGGCATCTACCAAATTTGTCAACTCTCTTGCACAGTGGGCACAGATTCCTGCCAGCCAGGGTTACCCTGATCCAGCCTCCCTGAGGAGGAGCTGGCCGGATCCTTCCTGAGACCTCCTTCACTCCACATTTCTATACTCCCTATTTCATTTGCATTGCTCGGTAGTTTTCAGGTGGCAATCCCAAACATTCATCTGTTTCATCCAGATCTTTACCAAGAAGGTGAACAGATTAGCAGGCGCTTACAGATGTGAGTGGGAAACTACACCACTGGCTACCCCTGGAGGTTATTTTGGGGGTTGCTAAAAGCTGGTCAGGAGATGTGGATCTCTGCCAAAGGGCTTCTGGAGCAAACACAATTATTAATAGCCAGCTGGGAAAGAACTGACCAGGTCCTTCAGATGCGTTACATCCCTGTAATGCCTTAGGGAGACATAGGCAATCATACCAGGAAGGCTGATGGCCACCAAATCTGGGGCTGCAGGAGATGTCTTCTGATTGTACGTGAAACAAACTAAAACAGGAGAAGTACAGAAGATCTGTGGGTTCATGGAGGAAAGGCTGTGAGGGAGGAGCTGCTCCCGACAGTATGCAGATGTGGAGTGGTGGACACTGGTGGAGTGGTGGGAGTGGGGAGAGATGCAAGGAGCTGCAGTCAGTCCATGGGGTACATGGCAGATTGTCCTGGTTTTGGCTGGGATAGAGTTAATTTTCCTCCTGGTAGCTGGTATAGTGCTGTGTTCTGGATTCAGGATGAGAATAATGTTGGTAACACACTGATATTTTATTTGTTGCTGAGCAGTGCTTATGCTAAGTCAGCTACTTTTCAGCTTCTCATACTGCCCTGCCAGTGAGGATACTGGGGGTGCACAAGAAGCTGGGAGGGGACACAGCCAGGACAGATGACCCAAACTGGCCAAAGGAATGTTCCATACCATGTGATGTCATGCCCAACATATAAACTGGGGGGACTTGGCTTGGAGGGGGGATCGCTGCTCAGGAACTAACTGGGCATCGGTCGGCAAGTGGTGAGCTATTGCATTGTGCATCACTTGTTTTGTATATTCCAATTCTTTTATTATTGTCATTTGATTATTGTTATTATTATCATTATTATTTTCTTCCTTTCTGTCCTATTAAACTCTTCTTTTCTCAACCCATGAGTTTTTCTTATTTTTTTCCCAACTCTCTCCCCCATCCCACTGGGCGGGGCGGGAAGTGAACAAGCGGCTGCATGGTGCTTAGTTGCCGGCTAAGGTTAAACCGGGACACAACTGTGTCCCCAGGAGCCCCAGCTGGACAGAGGCTTTCGCTCTGCACCCCAGACGGGTGCTCTGACCCAGCTGCCCAGCCCTGCTGGAGCACAAGGAGGAGGGAGATGTCCACCTTCTCCTCCTGGCTGCTGCCACTGCCTGAGCAGGGGCTGCAGGGACCAAGAGGAGGAGGCGGACAGCTGATTACAGTCCAAAAACAAGTAGTTAGAGAGAACGAGAAGGGCATTTTCTGAAAATGCTCGTGTCATTATTTAGCAGACGCAGAAGAAATTAAATCAATCAAACTGAAAGCTCAAATTAAAACATGCTTTGGTGTTGAAATGAATTTTTTACAGTTGTATCAAAAAGGCACTCTTGGAAGCGGTACATGGCAGTGTCAGCCTCTGCTGCCCCTTGCCCTCATCAGCACCCATCCCCCAGCAGCAGTCCTGCTCTCACCCCTGCCAGGCTCGGGAAGGCAGGGGACAGGGTCACATTGCTGGCTGCTGGCTGCAAAGTGCTCCAGCTTTGCTCAGAACTCACTGTCAGAGTGTTTCACGTCATGGCTTGGCTCTGCTGCATCTTCATTATTGTTTTTCCCTCTTCCTTCCTCATTCCCCACTTTACATCTCCCCACTTCATACCATTCTTCCCCCTATTTCTTATAAAAAATACATGACTTTAATTTCCCTCAGATGCCCTCTTTGTATCACTTTGAAATTTCTTATTAAGCATTCGGCATCATGTGTATCTCAGTGCTGCTCTGGACTCGACCTCCCCTGGCATTCTGAGCAGCTGCTCTGTCTGGATACCTTTTTCCAAGTCGAGGCACATTCATGTACCGGGTGGGCTGGTGTTCTGGTTATTGGGGTTTTTTTATCATAGTTTATGAAACATCTGCTGTTTATAAATTATTTCTTTTGAATGTCATAATCTTTTCAGTTGTGTGAGCCAACAAGCACCTCTGAGCAGCAGAACAGCGCTGCTAGCACTTGGAATTGACTTCTATTGCAAACGCTGCACTCGGACAAGCTGTGCAGACCCCCGTCCCCAAGCACGCATGCGTGCATGCACACACACGTACACCCCTTCTCCGTGCCATGGGAAACTCTTCAGAGTCACCTCCAATCCACAAGAAGCTCCAGAGACAACCACCACATGGACGCAGACTCCAGCCTGCATCAATCCTGACACCCAAGTCCAGCATAGACAAAGTGAGCCAATGCACACACACACATATTTTGGGAACTCATCAAAATAAGACCTTTTCAGACAGACTTGTCCCAGAGGAATGGCCCCCAAAGCAGATCCCAAAAGCCTCTGACAAAAGTGCCCAGCCAAGAAACAAAACCACCCATGCCCAGCTCAGCTCATGCTCCTCTACATAGGGCTGGAAATGCTCATGGACTGTTGAGGAGCCATGCCTGGTGCTGAAATCCTGCCTACGAAAACTTAGGGAAGTGCATACAGGAAAATTATAAGGAAAAGAACCAAAACAAGTAACTGATGCATATGAACATCAAAGCACTCTCAGCCAGCTCTACCCCATTATTTATGGTTTACTCCTGGGTTTAATTTTTCTGCTTTGTTTTTTGTTTATTTATTGTTGTTATTTCCTTGAGAGAACGAGAGGAACAAGAGAACCCTCTGGGGGATCAGAAGATTTTCTCGTTCTGCTTAGTGAAAATTCTCAAATGATTGTAAAAACAAGGGAAAATCAATAGAGGATTATTATCTGCAGTGATTCAGCCATGCTATGCCTGAGTGACGGTGGCAGCTTTGCTAGACTGCCCCCCTGACATTGGCTTCTAGCTCTAGTACCAAAGCAGAGAGGAAAGAGCAGGCACTCCTTTTTCACCAAGGCAGGCATATTTTAACTCACTTTTAACTCTGGACACAACCAGGGGTATTTCAGCCCCAAATCAAAATTCAGACCAGCTCCCTGCACATCACTGCAGGTGAAGGATGTAAAAGCCAGCTGGAGCTTACACCAACTGGTAAGAGCTAGCTGGAGCTAACTGGTTGGAGCTTATACCAGCTAGTAAACCCAGGGCATGAGGGTCCTGCAGAGGACTCAGCAATTTGGCTACTACTTTAAAAGAGCCTCTAAGCCCCTCTGCAAAGGCAGCTGGCATGGAGGAATGAGAATCCATCCCTGCACTTCCAAACATACCCATTCATGGTCACAAAAGGCTGCTCTGTAGGCGATTTCCTTTTTTTGTTTGCTTTTTTTGGGGGGGTGACCATTTGTGCCCTGTGAACAAAGACCAAGGTGTCAACACACAACCACGTCTTGGAGGCAGGAGCAGATTTGGCAAATGCAGGTGGATTCTTTAGAGGCAAGGACAAACTCGGTTAGTTACCCACTGAAGGACAAAATCACATTTATGCCATAACCCTAAAACTCCTGTCAAGGAGTTCTCATAGAGCAGCTTCTCTAGAGACATATCCCTTTTGCAGTGTAATATTGTCTCAGAAGCCAGTCAGGCGAGGTGAACACAAGAACAAAAATGGATTAGAGGCCTTTCATGTAGGCAGGGAGATGACACACCGCAAGGGCCAAACCTCCCGGTCCTTGCTCTCAGGGAAGATGAGGAGAGGTTTGTGTCAGCAAGGACTCTTCAGAAAAGCAAAGCATGCAAACCCACCCCAAAATAAATCTCTTGAATGTCTTCAAATAAAAGACACAAAAGATACTTTACAAATAGAAAAAATCAAACAATAAATGAGCAGCAGGAGGAGAGGTGATATAATGAATAATTAGACAAATAGGCTAATCCTCAGGAAATTAGCTAATTCCCAGGTAGATAGCAGCTGGGGACTGATTAATTGTTATGCCCCAGGAGGTACCATGCCAGAGACAAGACCTGCTTCAGATCTTCCGCCACGGGCTGGAAATGAGCTGGGAAAAGTACATCCTAGGGGAATCTCCTCACCTCTTCCCTCCTGGGACCTGGGTGTTCCCTGGGGTCCTGCCAGGGCTCAGCCCTCCTGCACTGGAGAGACGATGCTGCAGGAGGTCACCACGCACCTCCAGAGCCAACAGGAGCAGGAGCAGAGAGTAGGATGTGAGCACTCGGCTTAAACAAATATTCCATGCAGCTGGGGTGAATTTAGCTCTAGTTTTGCTCAGTGGAAGTTATAGGACCAGAAAGCATGTGCCCAGCAGGGATGAGACAATGCTTCCCGTGGACCAGCAGCCAGGAAAAACAGCGGGAGCACCATCTTGCCAACAGGCATTATTTTTATCTCCTTGAGATTAAGATGGAATGTTATTATCGTATTTATCTTGCATCAGTGGAGATACATTATGGACATAATAAAAGTGGAGTCTGGCATTCAGATAAGAATTCACCACGTCAGATCTGTGTTGCATTATTCTTTGTCGACTTCTTGTATGACATGATTAAGTAACACTGTTTCAGTCTTTTATCCTGAACATCCTCTCTGGGATGGATTCTTTGAGCTCTTGTGATTTTTTTCAGTTAATTTCTGAGGGTCAACACACGTGCACAAGGAATAGGCCACTCAAGTCGCTGGGAAATCTGGCAGCTGGGTCTTTTTCTCCATTAGTCCAATCATGAACTTACTGATTAAGGCCCCAGCCCACCCACCTAGTCATTTTGGATAAACAAAGAGACGGCCAAGTATCTAGAGCAATTCCTGCTAGAGCTGGCAGGCATTCCTCTGCTCCCAAGTGGAGGTACCAAAGCACACAGGGAAGCAGCGAAAAGCATGATACAAGCATCAGGGTGAGGTTTTCTGTCCCTTCAGGCAGCCAACAGCTGCCAGTTGATGTGGCTCCTCATTAAATTGCTCATTAACATGCCAGGTTTGTGTGCTGCTCTGACTCCTGCTCACGCTGGGGCCGTAGCAGTCCCCGTTCCTGCCCAAGCGAGACCTCCCGACTCCGGACACTCAGACAGCAATTTTTAACCTTTTTTAACTTACCCCTCACTATTTTTCCCAGCAGATAGCATCCTCTGTAAGCAAATTGCAGCTCCTCACAGTGATTCTGCTTTGCCATAGCTCAAGTGTCTCCAGGCCAGAGCGCGGGCTCAGAACCGAAGCCCCAGAGCCATGGCGGTGGTTTGCTGCGACAGCGATGCCAGATGCTGCTGTGCTGCTACCATGTCGGCAGACACAGCCAAAAGCTCCGCCAAGGCTGGCCATACAGCTGCAGCAGACAAAACACCAGCCTGGTGAGATGTGCTCATTGCAAACCCATCCTCTGCAGGAACTGCCAACAGTTCAGCTTCTCACTAATGCAGAGAAGAAAGGGCTAATATTTCTTTGCCCCATCATGAGGCTGAGAATTAATTCTAACTCTGATATAGGCTACAAAAAAATAAAGTAATTTGGCTGTTTGGAGGAGAGGAAGGGTAAGGCCAAGGACACATTTGCTCATCGCACCTGCTTTGGGTGTGCGACGCCTGGCCATGGGCACAAGCGTCCCAGAGTGAGCACTTGTGTTTGGTACAACGATAATGGTTTGAGAGATAATGAGCACATCTATTCCAGGACATGGGTTCCTACATATTTGATAGTGATGTTGTAACACTGATTATTTTCCATTTTTCCCTCTCTGCCATTTGAATAGCTTTCCCTTGTACAGCTGCCGAAAGTCTGTCTTGGAAATCTCCAGACACTGTGTCAAGAAGCGTGACAGAAATGTGTTTGAGCTAACACCTGACAAATTAACCATTCCCATCATTATCTCAATGGGGTAGGTCTTGTTGTATTTGCATAAGGTTACCCAGAATGCTGAGGACAGGGTAGTGTTGCTGTTACCCCACACACAGGCAGCCAGATACCACACTGCGGATAGCCCAGAAGGTGCATGAGCATGGCTGCACAAACACCCTGCTCCAGATCAGCAAGTGGGAGGCCAAAAAGCCTCCCTGTGCCTTCACTGCTGGGTCACATACCCATGAAAACAGCTATGGTTGCTGCTGAAGGGTGCAGAGCTGATGCAGGAAGGGTTTTCACAGACTTGGGCAGCTTTGCAAAGGAGCCAGGATGGAAGGATGCTGGGGTGGGAGAAAGATCTGAGATTTTGACACGCTCGCTGGTGCAAAAAGACCTGCTTAGGGGTGTAATTTCACTGTAGGCAGCTCTTCCACTTTGCATTCAAGTCCAGAAATAGTCTTTACTGAGTTTTTCTACCTCAAATCAAACTACACCCAGGCTTGCGACACAAGCAAGGCACTCCACAGGCCTTCTGATGGACCCTGGGACCCCCAGACTCACCTGCGTGTGGTTCAGCTTGACAGAAGACAATACAGCGCTAGGAAGGGAAAATCAGCTTGTTCTTCAAATATGCTAAGACACCAACACGCTCTCTCCAGCAGCAGTGCCACCAGCTGTACTACTTGGGGCCATTATAGATAACAGTTTGATTAAGAATTTATACATGTGTTTTACCTTGTTTCTATTGCTGCTGGCAGAAGCAGCCCTCAGCTGAGAGCTAAAACCTCACAGCAGAGAAAATTCAGGTTTTAGCTAAACTCACTTTGGTTGGAAATCCCTCCAGGACGAAGTTTCTGGATTATCTTTCCAAGGGGAAGCGAGGTCCACACCGTGGCATAGGCTATGGGGAATGCCTTGGGCTCCCGCGTTGGTGTGGGGACAGCAAAGCCTCTCACTGGGGCCTTAGTGCCCCGGGTGGGCAGCAGAGGTGGAATGTCCCTCTCCAGGGGTTATTGGGGACCCCAGAGGCCAGAGCCTCCCTGTCTCGCTCCCCTCCTCACCTGGGCAGAGGAAAACATTGCCCCAGCCTGTGCCTGGGTGCAGCAAGGATGAAACTGGAGAAGCAAGAAGCCAAACAGGTAGTTTGACAGTGTGCTTTGTCTTGCCAAGACAGAAAAAAAAACCTGAAACAGAGACACATACAAGAAAATTCAATAATGTTTTTTTTCTAATGAACGCCAGTGGGCTTGCTTTTACTTGGTACTTTAGGCATTTACATATAAATTGCTCTGTAATGGCTCTGCCCTCCTTCTCTTCAGCATTTGTTGTTAATGAGCTGTACAAAAGGTCATGGGGCTGACCTGAATGCTGCTGCAGAGCTGTGGTGTGATCCTGTCCATCGAGCTGAGCTGACCTGCAGGTTCCTCCTTTCCCTCCTGCCCACCCCGCTGGTTTGCAAGGCACCCAGGCTAGCAGGCACCCTAAAAAAACAAACAGTCACCTCAGAGATGCAGGGTGAGTCCTGTCCCAGTAGCGGTGCATTCTGCATCCCATTCCCAGTGAGGTTGGGTCCCATCGTGTAGATGACTGTGTGTTATAGTAGCATAGCTGGTAACGGGGCTTGGGCTCTGCTGGCATCAGTGGCAAGGGGATTAATTCAGTATCTAACAAGCCTCCTCCAGCCCAGCGTGCTCATTGCTACCAGCCTGATGAACCCCATCCTGACAGCCCTGCAGAGGCCAGCATCACCCTGAACAAAGACGTTTGCCCCAAGATATCTCAGGGCACGCTGAAATAAAAGCCAAACTGCTGCCATCCAGGGCTCCAGTGCTGAAGGATGCAGGAGGCAGCAAGGGGAGGCTGACGGGTCGAGAGGAGACCGCTTACCCAGGCGGGAGGGCTGGGGGGACCCCAGGCACCTCCAAGCAGAGCCTTGCCCCTGGAGATCCCCGAAGGCAGGAGGAGGGCGGCTGGCAGCCCCCCGCCAGCAGGGTTTTGGGGGGGGCAGCCCCATCTGCCCGATGCCGAGCGCTGCGGAGCTGACCTAATTTCTGCCATCTCCCCGGGATGCGCTTGTCTCTGGGACCGGATAAGGCTCCCTTTGATCAAAGGAGACTTGTGCTAAAGTCAGCTTTTGTCCATAAAGAATTAAGGCAGCGGGCGCAAGAGCGAGGGGGGTGCACGCCGCAATGGGAGAGGCGGGCGGGAAGAGGCTGGAGAGAAATGCCTTTAAGGGCGACAGGCTTTGAAGTGACAGAGCTGGAAGGGCCCATGACACTCCCCAAATGCAGAAATGCCTCCAAAAACAAGGAAAAAAAAGAAATAAAAGGGGGGGGGGGCAGGAATAGCAGCAGCTTCATCCTGGAGTCTATGCTGGAGATCACCTTCAGGGGGGTGGCTGCATCTGCAGGAGCAGGGCCCCCCTGCTTCACCAGTTTCTCCTCATTGAAGATGAACTGGTGCCCACAGCTCGTGGTGACCTGGTGCCTGCCCCCTCATTGTCCAAAGACTTATGGCAAAGCTCCTTCTTTGCACCATTTCCATGTGCTTAAAAAGGGGAAATAATTATCTGGCAGACTGGAGAGGAGGGAAGGTGTTTAGGTTTGATGGCATGGGACAGGGCAAGGGTGTATTAGGAAAAGGCTGTGTTGCCACACAGAGGACCCAGGACCCTGGGGCATTGGTGGGGCATTAGTGCTTGTCTCACCTTAGGTCTTGCAGATGACCTATAACTTAAAAAGGAGGCAAGAGATAGTGATAGGAAAACCCAAAGTTTTGGAATTACCTTAAAAATCCAGCCAATTCTACCTCTTTGCCAACCAACCACACCTGCGTGCCTGACACAGTCAGCACGACTCCACCACTCATCCACGAGTCCCTGCCCAGACCAGGGAAGTCCATGAAACACAAGCAAACCCTCTGCCATCAGATGAAGAGGTTTCTGGGAAACTCCTGCACAGACAAAGTCAGATAGCTCATATACTTATTTGTGTCCCTTGAACACAAAGTGCTGGAATGCATTCACAAGATACATAATTGTAAAGTATTGAGAATTTTTGCAGAGAGTAAGGATTTTTCTTTTTTTATTGCAACATTGGTTTAATCTAATGCCTGCATTTGGTCAAAAACATGTACCCTGTTCATTTAAGTGAATACATCTGAACTGAAGACAAAACCCTTAATGGCAAAGCAGCAAAGGAGAGATAACATCCTATACCCTCCACAGGGAACATTTGGCCAAACAACAAAACCGAAAAGAGGCAGCAAATATCCTTTTCCCTCTGCTCTAAGCCTAGCTTAAGCCCTTGGGAGCTTTATGTAGGTGTTCTTGTAAAAACACATGCCAAAATGCTATTGGCCTCTGCTAGGGAGGCTGCAACACAGCCAACGCTCCTTCCTCACACTGCGAAGGTTTATAGCAGATGAGGCTGATGCTCTGTGAATCCCAGGTTTAAGATCAGAACTACAAGAGTGCGCAGGACTGGGGCATATTTATCTATGGAAAAATGTGGTTGTCACCCTAGCATTTTCTCCAGGTCACCTCACCATTCCCTTCTTCCCAAATGGAAAGATTTTTGCTTAGAGATATGCCCCTGTGGCCAATCAAGAAAAACTATATTCTGAATTCTTCCATAGCAGAATATCCAGCTTATTGGCAAGAAAAAGAAAAACTCAAACTAAAAAAAATGCTGGCATTATAAGATCAAAAAGACAGTTGCCCCCAAACTGAACAGACTCAATGAGGACATTCAAAATTTTAGTTATCTTTTAACAAGAAGACGGAACTAAAACTTATGGAAAAAAAAAAAAGCCTGAAGAGGTGAAAAATAAAAGATTGGTTTCTTTTGTTTTCAGAGGGAGGACATATAACTGAGGTAAATTTATAATAATAACCTGAAACTTCAACTGAGAGCTGAAAAAAGAAAAAAGGCAAGCAGGGAAAAGGCACGTGTCAGTGCTGAAGGCACACATTACTTCAAGGCTCTGCCTCTCATTGCCTAGCCAGAGAAACCTGCCGGGGTGGTAAGAGGGCGAGACCTTGTCCCTGTCCCCTGGCACAGCGCTGGCTCCACTCTTGCCAGAGGGTGCCGGGTTGGGGGGGGGACACACACCCAATTCCTGGGCTCTCCTTCCCACACAGATGCGCCATGCATGGGACTTCTTGCTCCTGATAGCTACCTACAGCTATCCAAAGGGCAGTTTCAAAGATGATTCTTCTTTGCCGTAGTGGCAGACTGTAAATATTGATATATAAAATATAATGTCAGGCTAGATAATAAGGAAAAAAGTCCCCTGGGAGACTGGTGTAGCTTTGGGACAGGTCACCAGAAGTGGTGAAGTCTCCACCCTTGGAGGTTTCCAGGATGTGGCCACACAGAGCCACATCTGACCAGATCTAGTGATCTGGTGGCAGTCCTTCTCGAGCAGGAGATTGGGCTAGAGATATCTAGGTGACGCTTTATAGAATCATAGAATAGAATCATAGAATCATTAAGGTTGGAAAAGACCTTTAAGATCATCGAGTCCAACTGTAAATCTACACTGCCAAGTCCGCCAAGAAGCCATGTCCCTGAGTGCCACATGTACATGTCTTTTAAATACCTCCAGGGATGGTGACTCCACTGCTTCCCTGGGCAGCCTGTTCCAATGAATGACAACCCTTTCAGTGAAGACATTTTTCCTAATATCCAATCTAAACCTCCTCTGGTGCAACTTGAGGCCATTTGCTCTCATCCTATTGCTTGTTACTTGGGAAAAAAGACCAACCCCCACCTCGCTACAACCTCCTTTCAGGTAGCTGTAGAGAGCGATCAGGTCTCCCCTCAGCCTCCTTTTCTCCAGGCTGAACAACCCCAGTTCCCTCAGTCGCTCCTCATAAGTCTTGTGCTCCAGGCCCTTCACCAGTTTTGTTGCTCTTCTTTGGACAAAATTTCAGTTATCTTCATCTTTTTTTTATCTTTCACCCAACATGTCCATGAAATAAGTCAGCCAGGAGGTTGGTTAGAAAGTCTGAAAAAATTCAGTGCTGCAGTATTTACATAAAGTGGTACCAAGAGGTATCTCAGATGCGGTGCTTCATGGATCGGTTTGGTAACACCACTATGGGTAACTTACGAGTTTAGGAAAATAGGGCTGGCATATAGCAAAAGAAGATAACTTGTAAGAGACACCTGTTACTTCTTCCTTGCAAATAAACTGGAGATGCCAGAAGTAGAAGCTCCCCCAGACCTGTCAGGGAGCCAAACACACTGGGGAGCAACAAGAGGACAGCAGAGGTCGGGTCCTGGGAGCCCGGCCACCTCGGGGTGCAGACCCATGGCTCTGGGGTTGCTCTGGTCCCTCCAGGACTGCTCAGCCACAGAGCTGAGCATCCCCAAAAGCAGTCTCTGACAGGAGGACCTGTAAACAGCAAGTTGCTATTGTATGAAGTGAGAAATGTTACATAAATTACCACCAATTTAGTATAATTTAGAGGACAACCTTGTCCAAGGAGACAATTAATCATTCCTCAGAACAAAAAGGGAGGTAAACAGCCTGAACAATAGATTCCCAAAGCTGGCAAGTGTGTGAAATCCCTCTTTTTATCAGTAGTATCAGAGTATTGCAATTAAAATAGTTGCCTGAAAGAT
Source organism: Buteo buteo (assembly GCF_964188355.1). NCBI lineage: Eukaryota > Metazoa > Chordata > Aves > Accipitriformes > Accipitridae > Buteo > Buteo buteo. The sequence goes on from NC_134172.1 coordinate 66,609,188, forward strand.
GGAAAGGGAAGTTTTAACCCAGCCTGTTGTCTGATCCCACCACAGCTCTGGCAGGCCACGGGGTCTCAATGGAAGTCCAGACCCTCAAAAAGACACCGAGGGACCCAAGTGATGGTGATTTCCATGGTGACCACAGACAACCTGGCCAAGGCGGTTACAGGAGAAGCAGCCTGGGATGGCCATGGACACCTCAGCCCTTCCTGACAGCAGGCAGCCAGGGGCCAACTGGGGACCCACAAGTATGAATCAGAGCATGAACACCCAAGGCAAAGGGGTGCTTTGGATGACGGGGACGTGCTAGTTACAGGCTGGTGAGGGATGCTCACATCCCACTCATTACCAGTCTCCCAAACCCTCCCACCTCTCAAGTGATTAGCAGAAAGCTCGTTTGAGAAGATCAAGGCTTCTCCCTCCCTCGCCTTCCCCCTGCATCCTTGCAGAAAGCAAACCCTCTTTGCTGTAATTGATGGACACAATTCACTGCAATTAGTATTTCAGCAGCAGGTAGTTAACCCTCAGGGCAGAGCGCAGTTGTCTCTATTTGGCTTGCTCTGCCTGGCTGTGAATTTAGAGCAAGTTTTTTAGATTAGTGTTTGCTTGCTGAGCCATCAGAGCAGGCAGCCCTCTCTGCTCCTCCATCCAAAGAAGGCTCACTGGTCAGGGCAGCAAAACACTCCCGCAATCCCCCTTGGCTGCAGAAGGCAGCCCAGCAAAAACCCTGGGCCATGATTGCCTGCCTGCTCCCGTAAGGAGGCTGAGTTCCTTGTCCTGCTAAAAGGAACCAAAACAGGTCATAAATGCAGGCACTAATGCAAAACACCTTAATGGCCCCAGCACTGAGGCTGATATTTAGACAAAAAGCAATTTGTTTGTCCTTTAAGTTCCCAATAATCTGCATTTATTTTAATTGGCACTCATGGCAAGAGCATTTACAGACAGCAGCTGGGAAGGTATAATTATGTTACTATCTTAGGCTTACATACAACCTAAGGGTTTTCTGCTCACAGACAAAAAAAAGAAAAAAAGCAAAGAGAAAGAAAAGGGACAGCCATGAAGCCATGGACTTCTTGTGATCTGGACCAGAGCCAGGCCAGCATGGAGGGCTTTGCACATTGCAAAGACAGCGCACCCAGTGCTGGAAAGAGACTGACGTCTGCCGAGACTCCAAGGGCAGTACTGCTAACGGGGCAGTACCATCCACAAAACTCTGCAAGGGAGGTGAAAACGTGGCCGAAAACCTTGCAGAGATTAAGAAACGCAGGGATTTCCCCGGAAATAGTAAATGTCTAGGGACCCTCTTGAGGAATTTGGAACAGAAACAAAAATCGTGGAGAGCTCGATCACATGTTGCATGATTACGGCAAGGAAGCAAAGCTTCGCAGGCAAAGGGTTGGGTTTGAAGTACTCTGCACTCCCCTCTCTGCCATACACCCCTGCCCGCATGATGCTGTCCTAAAAGGTTTGTCACTTACTGAGACCAGGAGCATGGCATCTACTCACGTACCAGCTCGCTCTGGGAAAGAGCGGCGGTCAAGGGAGAAAATCCCCAGGTGCAGCTAACTCCCCCATCATCGTTTTGAACCCTAGTCCTGTTCTCCAAGACCACTGCAGCCCTCCCCAGCTTTGTCTCTCCTGCACCCTTAGTCGTAAGTCTTTCTGCCCACGCTACCCACAGGCTACCTGCAATATTTAGGCACGGACACAGACCAGACTGGTGCTGCTCGCCTGCAATTACAGGAGCTGCACAGGCAGCTCAAAAGTTGGATGAAGGCACCACCACGACATCCAGCCTCATGGCCACCCCCTCTGTGCACAGGCCACAAAACCAGCCTTGTTCCTCTGCCAGAGGTGCAGGAAAACACCGGTATCTCCAACTTCTACCTCTATATTGTGGCTGCTGGCTGGAGATCCTCCTGCTCTCCGACACGAACCACACAAGCCATGGTCCCACACACACGTAGACACTGTTCTTGTGGCAAAGCAAAACTGCCCATACGGAACATGATGGCAGCTCACAGACGCTGCTGCGTACCACCACCCTGCACTTTTCACCGCAGAGGTGACCTGTGGGGTTTTTCCAGTTATGTGACTGGAAAAAAAATCCTCAAGCTTTCCAACTCATATTTTCCAAGACCTTCTGCACTGGGTGGATGCCTGATGACATCCAAACACATTATGGCATTTCAGTGGGGTGCTATTCATCAGTTGAGTTCTCTTGCTCCAAACACAAGGTAAAACATGTTGACTTTAAACTTCAGGGAAGGCAACTTAAGCCAATGCCTTGTTTTTCACAGTTGGGCTCGTCTAAGAGCACACACAGAGCCCACACAGCAGCTCTGCACCATGAGTGGCAGCTCATTGAGCTGCTGTTACCCAAACCATGTTTAATCATGTTCATACCTCTCATGTTCTAATAAGAGCTTGGTTTTCTTTCCCCCCCTCTTAGAAAATAAGTGGCCTGGCTTTACCAACTTAACTCTGCCCTAGAAAACTTTTTGCCTGTGAATAGTAGTTTATTTCCACAGATTGTTTTTAACAATATCACAACACACCTCAACAGCTGTCTTAAATCCTCTCTGTCCTGGATATATTAATGATGTAACTGAAAGCCAGCCTGGCCAGGACATTTACAACTCAAGTGGAAAAAAGCACCACGTTCATCAACAGTAAAAAACAACTACCCTGGACAAAAGCCATGGACCAAACATAAACCACCACTTGCCCAAATAAATGAGAAGCAAGTGCCAGAACACAAATTGGGGGGGGGTTGCCTGCACAAATTGCCTCAGCCCCAGCATAACAGGGCAGAGGCAGCCCCGAGGCCCAGGGCCGGCACAGTGCAGCACCAAATACCGGGGCCAGCCTGCACCAGGGTGTCAGAGGAGATGCCCCCCACTCCCAGCCTCTCCCCTCCACCCAGCTCAGGCATCCTTGTGCCGCCATCACAATGTCAGCCGGGCTTGACGGAGCTGACTTTTAAAGTGTAATTTGTTATTCTGTTACGGTCATTTTCTATATTAATTTTATGCGGCATCAAAAGCCCTTTCATATGTTAAACTCTAATTCATATGCTAATACCCAATTTATGGCAAGGTAATTATTTTTTGTCAAATTTATTATTCAGCGTTCTTTGAGGAAGGGAGAGGCGGGCAGCGGGTGAATTTTGGCACTCTGCAGTGTGGATGGGCAGGACCGAGCCTTCCCGCTTCCCGAGTGTAAACCGGAGCAGGCACAACACCATTGCCTCCTGCCGAAACCCCCTCCTGTCTGATACGGGCATCCCAGTGCCATCTATTTATTTCCTTACTGGTGGCATCTCTGGCAAAGAGCTTGGAAAAGTCTGCTCCAAAGCTTTGAAATGGCACCAGTCAGACCGCCAAAGCTGTCCCCGGCAGGGCTTAGGCTGGGGACTTGTCTAACTGCTCCAGATCATGTGCCAGGGAAGCAGGGATGGGAGATACACTGAGAGGATGGGATTTTCAAATGATAAAGTGAGGAGTAATGGAGCGATCGAGGCAGAAATCAGACAAAAATGGAACAGGCACCCACCTCTTCTCACAACAGCCACATTTTTGCCCCATGCTGCTTTGTACAATAACCATGGAATAGTGGCTGCAGTTTTCCCTGAACGACTGGCTCTCAGCTGCCAGTGACAGGCAGGAGGGGACTGGGACGGCCAAGGATGCCCCAGTCCCTGACCTGAGCACGCAGCCCATGTGCAGCACATTGCTTTACCCTCTCCCCCACCCCAGGAAGGGGTTTGCTTATCAGCAAGAGCTCCCACACCTCCGCTACGAGCGTGTGATCAGAGCTGCGTCCAAGCAGACACGTGGGAGAGAGTTGCCTTTACAGCTTGCCCACGTTTCGCAGCCTGCCATCGCCCTGTCCTGCCCTGGGTGGCATCACCCACCCCGGCACCACTCCAAGGGGCTCGCGAGAGCCAAGCGAGGAAACGGGCGGAGGGGGCAGTGGAGCAGAGATGGGGAGCATATGCTAAACATAAAAAACATGATAGCAGTTTAGCCTTCACCAATTTTTTTTAACAGTCTATTTTCTGCTTGAGGAAGCAGGCGCGTTTCCCATCCTTGCAGCATCAACAGCCGACAGGCTGTCGGAGGTGTGATGGCTCCAGGACAGTTACACTGCCTCAGATTTCACATTCCTGACACATCCGATAATTATGCCAAATGAGCTCACCTCATCTTCAGCCTTCTGAGCTGTACATATTAAATTAAGTGAAAGCTGTTAGCGTTGCAGTCGAGAAAGGCAGGAGGGGAGAGGCACCAACCCGCCGTGCGGTGGGGATGGGACGGGTTTCAACAGGGTCCCCACCACCGCTGCTTTGGCAGATGATCCACCTAAAAGAGGGAGGACCAACCTTCTCTTTCCCCCAGCTCAAACCACCACCTAATATCTACCTACACTGCCCATGGGAGAGACGGTGCAAGCTGCAAGAAGCATCGCACTGCCGCTCTCCCCTTCCCCAGGCGCCAGGCAGCGGCTTCTCCCCATCTCCCCACCTCTCTTTTCAATTAACCCTTTTTCTCAAATCCTGCACTTAATACCCCACCGCATCCGGGGGATTGTGCACATACATATTTTTGGTTCTCCATCTTACATTTTTAGCATAAAAAACCCTACCATTTATTCCAGTGATATGAATGAACTCCAGTAGGCAAAATGAAGCTCTAACTCCCTCAAGCTAAACTCCAAATTCATTTCATAATCCTTAGATAAAAGCTTAGAAGCCAGAATATTCATTACCAACCCCGGCTCCACGAGCAGCCGAGGTAGTAATGGAATGGAGCAGATTTGACACAGGGGATGTTGCTACAGAAATTAGCCTGTCATAAGATTACAGGGACTAAGTGTTATTGGGTGATAAGGTGTGATGTGTTAATATTAAATTATCGTGCCGGTTTTAAAAAAAAAAAAAAAAAGAAAGAAAAAAGGCACTGATGAAACTCACATTTATTAAAAGCCCTGAATATGATATTAAAAGATCTCAGATAAGCCAGTTTATTTCTGTGCTGGAGACTAAATTGAAAGAATTCTCCAGGAGGGATTCCTTTGAATGGAGCGTTACAACAATAAAACAAAAAAAGAGCCTTTAATAAATGTTACAGGACTAAAGAAGCCTTAAAAATTCCAGACTAATCTCTCCGGGGAGGCTTCATTAACCCTTCATTCCCTTTCTTGTTGCATCAAAACAGGGATTAACTAGAGAGTGTTTCCATACGAAATAATGCTCTGTACATCCCAAATTCTTTCTCTATAGTGAGAGGATATTAACCCCACTGCTCCATATGACGTAAGGCTGGGATAGGATGGTAACAAAGGTTTCTGGCAGAAAAACAGAAATAAACCACAAGCACAAGGCTTAAGTGATATGTCCAAGTCACCAGGACCAGTAAGATAACAATAGGGCCATATAGTATCCAGAGTTTGCTTAAAAATTTGATTTGTTGCTGTCAGACAGCAACAAATAACGCTGACACCCAATGCATATTTGTTCTGAAGCCGCGCAGTTACATCCATCACCATCCTTACTCGTGCGCTCGCTGGTTTAAGCCAACACCGTGAAGCCCGGAGTGAAAGGATGCGAGCTAAAGCACGGCAGAATTAATGGGGGCATTAGGAGCAGGGGGGATTTACGAGGCAGCCACAGAGCAGACGGGCTGCTGCGCAGGGACAGCGGCAGCGAGCCTGGATGGTGCTCCGGGGAGCACAGCCTCGGCAGCAGGTTTTAACCCAGATAACCCATATATATAGGCTGCAGTGAACGCTGGCAGGCTCTGCAGGGGGGACCCCCTGTCCTGCCGATCGCACAGGGAGCTCCCGGAGGTGTCAGGGGGCACCAGCCTTGGCTTGCCAGGGGGATTCGGCTGGAGTTATATCTAGGTGGGAAATGAGAAGAGGTTCTCTAATCTCTTGGAGCAATAGAGCAAGAAATATAATTAGCTTTAAAAGGCTGCTAAGTTCATTAAAATAAAACACAAGCCACTACATTCAAATAGGAGAGATGGAAGCTCCACTGGTGAGGTCCCCTCGCCCCAGGTCCCCAGTCCCCAGGGGCACTTCCCTGTCTCTCCTGCTAACAGCGACTTGCCGTCCTCCAGGGCAGCCGAGGGTTCTCTGGGAAGGGGTCTATAAAGGGGGTCTATAGTCCTAGACCCCCTAGAACCCTAAAGGGACCTCTAGGAAGGGGTCTGTAAAGTCCTAAATAACCACTTGTGGTGTTTTCTCAAATCCCAGCTACTTTTCTTTTTCCCCTTAAAAAAAACCCAGCATTGTTTTCACCCGAAGATTGAGGAGGGAGATGATGGTGCTCAGCACGGTGGAGGCCACCCCCATGAGGGGCACAGGGAGCAGCACCTTGCTTAGCAAGGGCAGAGGTGGGCAGACAGACCGCAGCTCCCTCCCTGCCCACCAGTGCAGGGTGCCCAGGTGAAGCTGGTTTTCAGGTGGGGGTCCAAATTATTGCATCCCCTTCAATTCCTGAACCTTTAAGTATTTTGTCCTGCCGTCACCACCACCTGGTCTCTCCATCCCATCATGTTGCCCTCACACCTTGTTTAAGCCCTTGCCATTGTACAGAGTCAAACTCAAGGTACAAACCCCTCTCTCCCCAAAGCTAAAACCACCTTGGTGACACCTCTGCCCCTGCCCACACCCACTGCAAGCTGGCAATAGGGACCACTTGTCCCAGCATCCCTCTACGCAGCTAAAGGAAAGCCAAGGACTTCCCCCACCTCCTGCCCTGGGATGAATCACAGCCCTCAGGCATTAACACAACTTCAGAGGTACCACAAGTGGCACGTTCTGCCCATGACCCGGCCAACAAAATTATTCAAATCTTTTAAAATCTGGCTACATTACATCTCAGTTCTCTTTGCTCTGATGCACTCAGCGCAGCTCTGGCTTCACATGAAGCAGAGGAGCTGCAGAAATGAACTCGCACTACCCTGTACCAATTTCTGACCTGCATATTATGCCATCCTGAGCTGGCTAAGAGCTGTCCTGAAATCAAACCGCTATGAAAAAGAAGAGAATTTTTCTCCCTGGTTACAGCAGATTTTACAGCAGTGGGATGTTTCTGTTCTCTCTGTCAAAGAATTACACCTTTTTAAAATATTCTTTCTGTGAAATCTTTTGTGACCTATGAGCAGTATAAAAATGCAACTCAGGGACACCGAACAAAGCTATATATCCATTAGGGGATTTGGAAGCGAACACAGTGTCGGCACTTAACAAATAATAAATAACCATCATTAATTATTGATCACAACCCCAGCTAATCAAGTTTCACCCCTGTGGTTACCATGATATCAACAGACCCCTTTGATACAGCCTGCGAATGGCCTTGCAGCCCGCGCTCGCCCGGCATGCAGCTCTCCTCCCCCTCGCCCCGGGAGCCCGCCGGCTGCTGAGCAGGGGGGATTTGGGGAGGGGATGAGAGCTGATGCCCCCCCACACACAGCTTGTCCGCCGCCGGGCTCCCAGAGGATGTCTGCGCATCCAGAGCATGCAGAGTTTCCAGGGAAGCGGAGCTGCCTGCGATAGCATCCCAGGGCGCAGCAGGGCTGTAATGGGGTGGGAAAGTCTGGAATTACAGACTTCGGCTGTGCTGGGGGTATTTGGTTGTGTAGCCTGGGAACGGGTCCGTGGGCATCCTCACGAGAGCATCCCCGTGACCTCAAGGATGCACAGCCCAGCCTTGGCAAGCCTCTACTTCAAAGCTGGACCCCACCACAGAGCCACAGTCCCAGCCACACCAGCCACCACGCTGCTTTTGGGTCAGGGCAACTCTCCACGATGGGGCCAGACAGGGACTTGGCCTCCCCGCTGCCCACTGGGTAAGCTGCTGCTTGCTCTCCGCACATCCCGGGTCCTGCTCCGGGTGGGAAGTGGGAAGGGACAGCATCTCGCTCCGCTGCCACCTGACCTTATTTCATAAGCAATTTGTGAAAGTGTAATACAAGAAAACTCTATCTTGTGGTTCTGACAACAGATAACTGCCTGCTCCCTTTACAGGGACGTTAAATCCTGTTATTAAATGCAAGCCATTATCAGGATGTCACTGGCGTCTCTTGATGAAGCTATATACCTGTGTAGACAGCTAGCCCATGTTAGCCTATTTACTATTCATTATAAATGCTCTCGATTGATTTTCCTCATCTTTATCTCTCTGTGGCTAAAGCATTTGTTTTCTCTGTGTGAGTTCAGGGCACTAGACCTTGCTCCCTCCTCCCCAGCGGACGTGTAGGAAAGCAAAGCTCTGCCATGGCTGTCCTGCAAAAAAACTGCCTGATACTTGGGCAGGTTAGCAAACCCACTGCTGATCAGTGTTTTACTGATCCCTTGGCTGTGCAGAATTATGAGCAAACCATAGATCACTCTTTCTTCTGACCAATATTTAAGGGCACTTCTCACACCTTGCTCTGCAAGTAACTAAGCAGCTGCCACCTTGTCAGGGGAGTGGTGGGCCCACACAGAGGACACTCACCATTTGGGATGACAAGAAAAAAAAAACAACTCTTTTTGTGCTACCAGAACCTCATGTCCACATGTTTTTCTCCAGGGATGGGAAAAGCCTTGCAAAAAAGTTCAGAGCTGGAAGTCAGGAGAGCAAACAGAGTCCTACCAGCACCAGAACATGGACCCGAGCTCCATATTCCTGCAACAAGACATGCAGCAAGCCCACCACCTATTTAGCAAGTAAGAATAAAAGCCAGAAACATTTGTTAAAGGAAGAGTTAAATACATACTGCAAGACCTAAAAGCAACATTTTTTGGAAGCTTTGATAACTCTGCAAATAGAAGATAGTGCAAATGTTTTACCCACATTCATATTTCCCAGTAGATGCACCCGTCCCCCAGACAATTTATGATCCCTCATCCAAACCAAACATCTGTCTTTCTTTCAATGACATTATGACCCTTCCCAAAATCTCCTTGAAAATGTGCATTTCAGTGATTCTTTCTTGCTGGAAGCAATAATGCCAGTTCCAGGAGCTAAGAACCTATCAGTCAGACCTTCCCAAAGTGTATGGGATGGGGTTCAAAACCAGGAGGCTCCCACATAATTTTCACAAGGCTTCCTCTTCGGGACTCCCTGGGTTTTGGTAGCAACCCATTCCCAAGTGAGGATTTAAGTGAAATAAATGCTCTCTCCTTGCTACCCCAACCCCTGGCTCCTCTCCCACGGGAGCAGCCGAGGTCCCTCTCGCCCCCAGCCCTGCCCCATCCTTTCTGCAGTGCTGGCAGAAGTCAGCGGGGCTGGTGCAAGGGCAGTGCCAGCTGCAGGTACCCACTGGGGAGATGGGAACGTGCCAGTCCTCATCCTTCCCTCTTACAGGAAAGGGCAGAGGCATCTTGCATGCCACATGTAGTTTTTTTAACCCTCCTCTATTGATTTTTAAGCATCCACCACTGCTTCTCACACTGGGGAGTTCTCCCCACACAACACCGACCATAAGCATGGCCACAGATTTAAATTTGCTTTTTCCTGGGCATGTTGTGGAAGCTGCCTCAGGGGCACATCCCAGCAAGGGACCCAGACACAGTGATACATCCGTCTCCAGGAAATCAGGATGGCGAGAACTGCAGACCCTGGGAGAAGTGCTGCCTCCTGTATTATACAAGTTTCCCAACCAAATTGTATTCTCTCCTGCTCAGGCAACATTCATTTGCTAATCTGTGCTGGAAAGGAGGAAATTAAGTATTCCCCCCCCTCTCCTATTGGGAATAGCCCCAATTTCCCAGAAATCTCCCCTGACTTGTCCTTTAAATAAAGCTTAAATAATGCCACACTGTCCTTTAGGCAGCTTATGGCAGAATATTAAGAAATAAGAACAAATACATACTCATCTACAGATAAATATATGCACAATACCGTCCTTCAAGCTGCCCAGCAGGTGTAGTAGGCAATCACGCCAGTCTTCAAATACCTACAAATGAATATTGTGGGACAGGCCATTAACCCTTCTTTACCCCTGCAGGATCCCAGACAGACACTTTGGAGAGATGCTCCATTGCAACGCCCTGGCCCTGAGCAGCCCCATCCCCGCTTTCCCTCTCTGCATATTATTATCTACAAGGTCAGGCAAAACACTATAAAAAAATGTTCTGATTACTTCCTAGGAGGGAGCATAAGCAGCCTTTCAGCCTGGATGACCTTAGGGGCTTTATCTTCCATCAGATAAGTAATCCCCCCTGGCTGGAGCCGTAGTTCAGCCCCACAGGGGAGGGAGGCAGCAAGGGGCCAAGAGCTTCCTGCTCCATGGAAAGGTCCCAGACAACCCCACCAGGCTCCAGTCTTTGCAGCTGCGACCCTCCTTTCCGATAGCCATTAGCTGTTGTAGTCCCTCTGGCACCCCAGATGTCTGGGTCTCTTTATAAAGTCTTCCCCAGTGTTTATACCTGTGGTGGGAAAAGAACATCTCCATCCCTGCAGGGGAGGAGGAGGGTGCTGGGGGCAGAGAAGACAGGCACCAGGCACTATTTGCACCACAACCCCACCCAAGCTGGAGCATTTTATCCTCCACAGCAGGCCAAGCAGGATCAGGAATTTTCCCTCTCCTCTCCTCATGCCTTCTGTCCGTGTTACGTTCCCAAACTCTACAGATGTCACGTTGCTCCAGGGTTTAAGGCAGATTCTTGCTGCCTGACTCAAGGGATGTGGAAATAAGCATAAAATGGGATTTAGAGAGCAAAGCTGTTACTAGGGATAACCGAGAGCAGAACGGGGGGTGTCTCTTGAAGCCGAGGACCCTGCCCAGGTGCATACTGCACTGCCACCTTCCCACACAGGGCATCCAGGGCATTCCACACCGGTGTGACAAAGATGCAGGGAAGGAAGAGGGCATCCAGGAGAGCGTTACCCCCAGCCCATGGGGCTGAGCATCCCTTTTGCCCTGGTGTCCCTGCTCAGCTCACTCCTGGGGGATAGGGACCCAAGCCCTGGCTCCGGCAGGAAAAGAGCAGGGAAGAACCTGGCGGGAACAGGCTCTTTTCTCTCAATGGCATCGATTATTTCTGTAATCAGCACCTCGTTGCCGAAACTGAACATCCATTATTACAGGATTCTAAAACAAAAATAACCCAAGGGAGAGAAAAAGATATAATTCAGAAGCTGTCCTGCTCCCAAACCATGTGCGTTGGGTCAGTGCCATCTAGAGGCAGCAAACCAACCAAAAGCACCCACAAGCACCCACAGCCTGGGATTCACCCAGTGTCCGAAGCCGGTGTGGCCCCAGCGTGTCAGGGAGGGACACCCAAGAGGGGATGCTGCCTCTCTCCCCAGCGACCCAGACCCACCGGCCCCGCTGGCTGCTACCCCACGGGACACGCAAGCGGGGAGCCACGCCGCAGCCTGGCAGCCCTGGGGGGCAGGCAGCACCCCATCCCGCATCCCTGCCCGGCACGGCGTGGCAGCGAGGGCAGCCACGGCCCCACGCCACCAAGAGCAGGATCAAGGCGTAGCTGAACGTGCTCCCCACTCGCAAGCAGCCCGGCTATTAATATGCATGCAGCTGTATTAATAGAGCTGGCTAAACACCACCTCAGGCCAGAGGAATATTTCAGCATTTCGTTTTCATCCCGAATTAGACTGAAACAGCTAAACAGCAATTTCCCCCCCCCCCCCCACTGATGGAAAGTTCAGGAAAAATATCAAATGAGAAAATGAGAGAAGAGCAAATATGACATCTTTCCTGTCGGTGGGGTCCAGGCTGGGGGTCCCTCTGCCTGTGCCACCCTGCCCCATGGGCACTGTTGGTTCCTGCCTCGTGCTCACACACCTTTCGTGGCTGGTGCCCTTATTTCAGTGTGACAAACCTGCCCACAGGACAAAACTGGATCCCCCAGCCTGGCGATCCCCCCGAGATGGCTGCAGCCATCCCTGGGGTTTATAGCCAGTTTGTAGACAAGACCGGGGCAAAGCTCACACCAAACCCAGCTGCAGCCAGGGAGGGTGACATCAGCTCCGAAACTGGGACCAAACCCTGTGCTGTCACCAAGCCAAAAGGAGCCTCTGGCACGGCCTCACAGTCCCTGCCTCCATCCCCCCAGGAGCAGCGAGGGTCTCCAAAAGCATCTCCGCAGTACAAACATTTCCATTCACTTTTGTTTGCTTCTTTTTTCAAAAAATACGAGTGTGTCTTCAACATATTTAAGAGCGAGGAGCCTGCATAATGAAAGAATAAAATTGCCTTCTATCCCTGGAAACCCTGTCCTATTTTGCAATGATTAACTACCTGTATTTGCATACTGTCCATTCCTGGTTAAAGACTCAAGGGGACTATTTCCAAACACTTTCTAATCTTGCACAGAGCCTGCACGCAGTGTTGTCATTTCCTGACAACCCCCAGCGTGGCTGCATCTGGCAAGCTCCGCTTTTGCTTCCTTTTATTAATATTATTTCATATTTCCATTGCCGGCTTGCCCACAGCCAGGGCCCTGCCGTGCTGGGTGCTGCACTAATGAGAAGGATGATGCCTTTCTCACTGTGGAATGTAGCTGCATAAATCAAATGGTGTTTGCACAAGCAGCGGGCTATTAAGACCTATGCCCACACAGGCACATAAGGGCATCACATTTTTTGCTGAGTTTTTATGCCCATGATCCCAGTTGGGGGTATTAGGGTCACTGGGAATTGCTGCTGCTTTTCTCCCCCTGGGGTCTGCATGTGAAGGTTCCTCAGGACAGGGTCTATCCACAGGCACCGATGCCAATGGGCTCTTCAGACCACCCAAACATCCCAGGGTAGTACCTATCGATGAAGCAGCAATGGGTCAGCCCATACAACCCCAAATTAGGCGATATAAACGCTAGACTGTCCCCCAAGGGAAATGCAGAAACTCTGGTGTCTTTGGGCTGGGAAGGCAATCGGAAATCAAAAGGTTTGGGGACTCAGTAATCATCATAGCAGGTTTTATTAAGCAAATTATTACTGAGCAAGTAAATAAAGCAGTGGGAATCAAAGTGGCAATCGATAGCACAGTTCGATCTGGGGCAACCTGAGCATGGCCTCACGTGTGATCCCACAGCACTGCCAAAGCCAGGGGCCACAGCCAGCGCCGAGCGGGGGGGACATCCTATCACATGGGTGCTTGAGTGGCAGCCCAGTAGAGAATAAAAAAATAAACACCTCAAAAAACAGCTAGATGGGCGCAGGCTGTGATAGGGGTGTCTCAGGGGTCTTTGCTGCCTTTTACATCCCACTTATACGCTGGCCCCATCACTGCCTTTCCCGACATACAGCTCCCGCATCGAGGCAGCACGTGTACACGGCAAACCCTTTTTCTCCTCATGAAAGCACCAGCAGCACCGATTGCCTGTCCTCTGCTGCAGCCCCCCTTGGCACAGGGCCGTTCCCTCCCAGCATAAAGGGAAGGAGCCAGATTGCAATTTGCAGAGCTTGTAATCTCCTGCGAAGGCTCACGTGTTGTGCTTTCCCTCCCGTGCAGACGTAGCAGCCACCAAAGAGCACTTAGAAAGCCTTCCACCATGGAGGAAAGCACCCCGTGGGCACCCGAGGGAAAGTTTCCCACCTTCACACTGAGCTCATCCTGTTTGCCATGGTCAAACTGGACCGCAGCATCCTCCCGTGGCCGGACCGCAGCACGGGGTCAGGCACAGGGCTTTGCTTCCCTGTGCGAATGGCTGTCCCACGAGCAAAAAGCATCCCACAGTCACAGCCCACTCCTGCCCATGGCCTCAGGGCTGATCCAAAACCCTCTCCTGAGGACAGCACCAGTGCAACTCCCCTTGGCGTTTATTTATGGGACTGAAGGTGATCAAATCCCTGATATTTGTTAATAAAGCACCACAGAAGTGAGATGCCTCTCTGCCCCGGCAGGGATACATCATCACTCCCTCTGACACCTGGAATTTATGTGCTTGATTTGCACAGGCTGTATTACTCAGCGGGGGCAACAGAAAAGTGTGGCCAAGCCCAAGGACATAAATCTGCGCTCTCAGGAAGGCTGTGCGGGACCGACCTGCACCCGTAGGGAGCAGCCCTGGATGGGGACCTTACAGCCACGTACCCACCACCAGCCCAGAGAGCGGGTGCAGTGTTTTCCGCCTCCTTTTTTTTCTTCCTATCTCCTTCCCCCCACCCCTCCTTTGGCAAAGGAGACCAGCAGCTGTGATCTCAAAGGAAAAGGGTCACTATTTGTCCCAGAACCATGCAAACACAGAGGAGAGCCCCCCCCCCCAGCCCCCAACACGCACAGACGGCCCCACGCTGCTTGATAGTGCTGGAAAGTGTCGGTGTCCAATATGTCCCGAATTTCCCACTGCACCAGCCCAGCTGTAATCAGCTTTGGATTACCATAGTCTTCTAAAGTACCAGACTCTGATAACATCCCTTCTGTTACCGACTCTAAATCTCCCCAGTCACGCAGATGGTTTCCCCCCAGCAACCCAGCACCAATTACCAGGAACTGAAAAGAACCCCAAAATAAAAAAAATAATAAAAAGAAAAATTAATAGTCAGGTGAAAGCCAGACGCTGTTGCAATGAGCAGCTGGTGGCTGTTTTTTTTCAGCAGCACAACTACAAGAGGATATAAAGTGAAATCAGAGACCGGTGAATTTAAAGCTGACCACTATCCCATAATGTATCATTAACCTCTGGAAGATACTGCCACAAAGTGTCTCTGAGGCTTCAGTGGTGCAGGGCTCGAGCTGATAGGACATTCAGATCGATGGTGAGAAGAGCCATGGCCACCTGAAGCACAAGAGAAAAAATGCCATACGGGTTACAGAGGTTTATCCTTCAGAACATAGTCTAAGTGTTGTCTGAGCACAGGAAGAATTACCTCTTTATTGACAGTCACAGTTTTTTCCCATCCTTCCCTTGAAGCTGCTGGCATGTGTGGCAGCAAGAACATCCTCCCTGGCAGCTGGTCCTGCCCCAGTGTTTTGAGCTGCCTGGCGTGTACTTCTCATCTCTGATTTTCCAACAAGTCCCCAGAAGCTCCTCACCTAAGCTCCTCCTTCTACATTAGGATGCCCTTTTATCTCCAGCCTTCCAGAAGGTGTCATTTTCCAAGCAGGGACGTGCTCAAGCGAGGAGCTGCACCTATGCCAGCACAGCCCACACACCTGCAGGGTCACAGCACGCCGAGGCTGACCCTTCTCCCCATCACATATTGGAAAGTAGAGATCTTGAAAATCCGAGATTGCTGCTTTTCAACAGTTCTCCTCATTCCACTTAATTTGGGCCTTAAACAGCCTCGCAGAAGGGTTTTCATCAATCCAATTGCCTCAAGTGGTAAAACTCAGGTCATGTGGGAAAGAGATGGGGCTCAAAAATAACTGCAGCAGCCAGAAAACAGAAATAGGTTAATGAATATTTTTTTAAAGTCTCCATCTTCCTGCCAGCGTGGTGCCTGGCGTACATCCCACACAGCAGCCAGGGGCATGGGGCAGCTCTGCGCTGCGGCAGCCCCCGGGGCAGACAGCCCTGGCACAAAAGCAAAGCCTGACATCTCCCACCAACCCAGGACGAGGGCAGTGACAACTTCATGTTGTTCCCAGTGACCACATTTTGCAGCACTAACTGGTATTTAAAAGCCCCCATGTGCCTGAACGCCATTGCAACGTGCTGGAGACCAGATCCTCAAGGTGCCGGTACGGCTCGTTGTCTCCTTAGCAGAATATAGTCACACAGGGACATTTTGGTACTCGGTGCTGCAGAAAAGCTTCACCTCCCGGGTCACATCAGTGCCTGTGCGGCTCACAGCAAACACCACAGCCTTTGGGGAGGGACACGTGGCAGGGCCACCGCTAACAAAGCACGGCACGTCCCGGGAAGGCTCCTCCGGTGACCCCGCACTGGCCATTTGACATCCTTGCTGAGCACGGAGGGCAAAGGGCAGCCAGGAACAGAGAGGACTTTACAGCCCAGCCAAGCACAAAGGAAATAAAGGAGAAAAAAAGAGCTGACAGAGCGTGGCGAGAGAAACTTTATAGGTTCTTGCTTTCATCCTTTTCCTCTTGTTGTACAGTGAATGGGAAAGGACAAAGCAAAGCCCGGCGCCTCTGCAGGGACGCCGTGTGCTGGCTCTTGCCATGACACGCAGGCGTCAGCATTGCCGCCGCACAGCATTTTCCTCCGGGTAAGTCAGCCAGTGGTTTTAAACTCTTTAACACTTTCAAAAGACTGATAAGGTAAATCCTCCAGGCCTCAAGTAAGGGTCCCACTGGACCCCACAGGAGCTTTGCCTGAATACTGCAGGATTATTATAACCAAAATGTTTCTGTGGATTCAAACATCAGCCTTTTCATATACAGCCTGTAGCTGCAAGTTTTGTCAGCGAATGGCCCTGATAAAGCCTTCCTGATTTTTACCCCCATTGTAATATAATTGGTATTTCTCTCCCTGTAATCCAGACAACTCCTTTTCTCTGCCATTTCACACCAGCACTGAGGATTTACTTTTTTCCTCACAAAAGGGAAAAATAATTTTCTCCACCCTGTGCCCCAAATGTTCCTTTTCCACCTGAACAAGCCTCGCTGCTCTTAAGGTGCCAAGATGGACCCAGGAACCCCAAAGCTGAGATGGGAAGAGACCAATGACCCGAGTCCCACTGCATCGCGCTCGCCTGCCCTGCTCCCAACAGGCTGGGAAACACAGCCAGAAAAACAGGAGGGAGTTTTGTATACACCATCCACGTGTTAACTTGCTGTCAGAGTCTAGCTATGTCGATGGAGGCATAGGGGCAGCCCTAGATGGGTTTGTGAGGCTGGGGTGACCCCAGGAGCTGTGGCACTGGGTGAAGCACCCCATCCCCTGAGGCTCGGGGCCAGAGCGGTGACAAGCCAGCCCTGCCTGGGAGGACGGCGCTGGGGACAGGGGCTCACCGCAGGCGGCGGTCACGCTCTGCCCTGGCTGCTGTGGGTTTTCCAGCCAGCGGAATTAAGTCTATCCATTTGGCTTAGTGCCCTGAGCCACTCAGCGGCTTTGCCAGCTCCTTCTGCAGGGCAAGGGGTGAGGACTGGAGGGAGCATTGCCCTGCAAAAGATGCTGAAGTAGTGTCTGGAGCAAGGAACTTCTTGGTGGTGTCTTTTAGGTCATCAGCTTTCATGACACCTCCTCTTAGCAACGTCCTGAGTGATGCCATCACCCAGCAAAGAGGGGGGCTCGGAAGTTTCTTTAAAAAATTGCCATCCCCTTCAAATCCTTGCTTTCTCTGTGTGTGACTTCAAGGGGATACTTTAGAGAGGTTTCAGCAGGTGTACTCTGCCTGCTATGGATCACCACAGCGGAAAATTGAGCCTGAAAGGAAGAAAATAAATTTCTTTGCTGGGACAGTGTTGTGCTGCACCAGGCTCCATGAATGAGCTTCACCCTGAAGGTCGGAGCCCGCCCTGGGGGGATCACGCTGCGGCTGTGCCAGCGCTGCCCAGCTCCCCTTCCTGGGGCAATGAGGGAATAGCTCCTGTCAGTATGCGCCAGCAGAGCCCCAAAGCAAATGGAAAGGAAGAGGAGTGAGACTGCAAACCCCAGGTAAATGTCTAAATCAATAGCACAGCAGCTCAATAGTGTTTCCGTACAAATCCAGCAAGCCACGTTTACAAATGCCTCCAATTTAAAGGCAGATTTCTCATTAGCTCAGTAAACCACCACTCCTCAAAGCACAGGCGTGTACTGAATGGCCTGTGCCTGCTTGGGCTGGGAGAGAAATAGCAGCTGAAGATGTGAGATGAAGTCTCAGCGGTCCCCAAAGCTACCCAAGTACAAAGCTGGAGGCAACCCTAACATTCCTGCTGATCTGTATATTGGTGCCTGGCCCTCCCTTCTGCCCACGTTGCACAGGACCATCTAGAGACTGCCTACATTAGCTCTAGGGAAGAAGAGAAAGAGCATCCACAGAGGAAACAGCAGTTCTGCTAGCTAGTTGTTTCAGCCAGGCTGCTGCTCAGCAGCGTGTGTTAGCCCAGACCAGTTGGGCTGCACAGCATCCAGTCCCCAGGCTTGGTTGGAAGCTGGATAAGGTACTGCCTGGCATCGCACCGAGCAGCATAGCTCGTCCCAAGGAGCGGGGATCAACTCTGGGTCTGACACACAGACCCCCTGCCTGTGTGGCAAGGGGAGTCAGGGCCAGTCCCTGCTGCTGGCGGCCAGCCTGAAACCGGAGGCTGGTGCTCGCTCCTGGGGCAACCGGCATCCCACCTCTCCCCTCCCGCTAACCGCTCCTCCTCACCAGCTCTTCCCAGCTTGTTCAAACCAGATTAACTTTCTGGGTTCAATTTAGTTTCAGCCGCTCTGTGGCTAGTGGTAAAAAGTACAATGCTCCCCTTCCACGTGTAAAAATCAAGCTCCAGCTATCACTTAGATTTTTATATTCCTCTGCATTTCAGAAACAAAGAAATACAGCCACTGTGTGCTGATCCCCATGGCTGTGGGTGCCACGCTGGCCGCATCAGCATCCTTCTGCCCATGAGGAGTGTTTGCTTCCACTGCACAGGGAGCCACAGCCATGAACAAATCTCCTCAGACACAGCAATGCATTTCAGCCTTACGCTTATTACCACTGTACTTGTACAGCAGAGATGCTACAGAAAGGTGCTCCAGGGCCCTGCCTCTGTGCCCGAGATCCCATCCCGCTGGTCTTTACCCAGGTCCCACAGGACACACCTACAGTCTCCTTTTGACAACCTACATTTGCAGCGGAGTGAAGAGCCCTCAAAAAGGCATCCGGGATTTGATGTTAAATAGTAGGGAAAAAAACAATTTGGAAAATTGGAAATAACTAACAACAGGTGCTTCAAAGGGCTGCAGACCCTGGTGCACTCCAGAGGCTATGCATGGCCACCAGACCCCAGAGTCCCTCCTTGGCGGACAAGTCTCCACCCTAGAGATGAGCTATGACCACCAAAACAGTTGAGCCCATAACATCTAGAAAGCTTGTTTACTGGATGTAAAATTAGTCCATACTTGTCCAAAGAAGCTCTAAACAGCTTTGATTTCCCTCAGCAGGATGGGAAGCTGGGGTTAATGACACTCTGCAGCAAAAGCTCTTTCAATTGATTTGTCCTAAAACTGCCCACTTGCTCGCTCAGTTGAGGGATTGCACATGTGCCTAGTGGAAGGGACCAACAGGAACAACTGGGGAGCTCCACCGAGCACTGGCTGCTTCCTGGCAGGCAGACAGGAGGGGAACAGATGCTGATATTTGCTACATCCATGAACGCACCTCAGGGCCATGAGATCAGGGACCAAATGCACAGAGCCCTGAGCAGCACAGTCCCGCCCCGAGTTGCTCACTGGCACACCATCAGTGACCATCTCTGCTTAATGGAATTCATTTTTTATTTGGTTTTATTAACCTTCACATGTCTAGACACAAGGGCTACGATTTATAGCTCACACACAGGAAAATATGAAATCGCCACATCTCCCTGTTTAAGATATTTGCAATCATGTGTGATCTGTCCCATTATTAAACGTTGTTCCCAAATCCACTGATACAGGGGAAGCAATCTCCTAGAAGGTGAGGGAGCCCAGCTAACCCTCCACTATTGCATTCAACACACCAACCTGGGCCTGTTCGCAACACCTCCGCACATCACCCTGCTTTGCTATCTCATCAGTTTGGGACATGATCTTATTCCTGATACAGGAAGCCATCGCATCTGATTTATTGTGTTCAACAAGGAGAAAGAATTTAAAACAGAAGGTCTATTCAGAGGCAAGTTTTGAAATGTTTCTGTATCTCTACCTTTGCCCCAGCCATCCCAAAAGCCTGTGACTTGTTTTGAGCAGAAGAGGTATTTTGTGGCAGTTTGCAGCTACCCCTGGGGCACAGCAGAAGCCAAGAAGCTGAGCTAAAGTGCACCTTAACGATGCAGCCTCATGCATCTTTTTCAAACACCTGCATCTTAATTACTTCAGGGAACAGATTTCTGACACTCAAAATGCAGCTAAACTAGCTGGGGTGTCTTTCGTGCCTTCCTAGCTCATTTTGCCACTGGTTCCTTCAAAGCAAACCATAAAGCCAAATACATTTCCTTTAATGCACTTGATAGGGGTTTGATGTGAGTGGTGGGCTCTTTCATCTGCTTCTTCTTCAAAAAAGGATGTAGATAAAAAGATGAAAGAAAAAGGAAACCTCGTGTACATAAGTTTTGCTCCAAGAGACTTGCTTGCTCTGCACTTGCTCCATCAGCATGGCCCACGTGCTCACGCGTCACAGTTCCACCTCGGTGCTCCGGGCAGGGGAAGGCAGCACCCTGCCTGTCCTGGTGGCCTTTGCCCATGGGACAGGGCTGCTCCATCACAGCCACCTGGAACATCAAAAGTACAGCCAGGATGGGGACGAGGCCAGCCAACTTGTCCTGCTAGGACAGGTCCCCAAGCATCTCTCTGCTGCAGCTTGCCCCATTACTACAGCAGAGCTACATGGCAGTTTTGGGTGCTGTGGACACACCCTAAGCCATCTCAGATGTTTCCTCAGCCCTTCAGCATCTCAGCTCACCCAGACTGTGCCAGCATAGCCACCCCCCAGGCCCTCATCCCCTTGACCTTCCCTCACAGCCCCTCAGGGGCTCATTTACAGTTGTTCCCCACTTCTTTCCTCGAAGTCTAAAGGGTCAGCCTTACTGGCAGGAGAGGGGAACTGGGAGTTGGAAGGAGGCTCTTTCATCCCCCCCCCCGCTAAGGAGCCAAGCAAGCAGGGCCAAACAGCATGAGGAGACAGGTCAGGCCAGAGCAGAGCACCAACCCTGCCCCAAAGCCTCATCTCACACTGCTCGTGGCTGTGAGGGCTCGAAGCATCCTCTCATGCCCCGTGCGTGCCCGGGGGCAGCTTCCCTGCCTCGCCACCATGCATGCCACGTGCCCCAGGCAGGATTTCAAGCATGCACGCGGCAAATCCATCCTCGCTGTAGCTTTTGAGCAACACCCTGGGCTGTGTATGTGCTACCTGAGCTCAGCAAAGGTCGCAGGAAAAGGGGCTGCTTGTTTTCTCTGACCTGTCTGAGCATTACCCAGCATCAGAGAGCTGCCACTCTTCCTGATAACACTCGTGGGTACCCACCTGCTGCAAAGAGAGCATCAGCTGGGGCCAGGCACATGCGTCTCCTTCCTAGGAACAGAACAGGGGAGGGAGAGGAACAAATAGGAGAGGAAAGATCAGGATGAGAAGATATGAGAGTTGACAGCACTCTCATCTATCACTGCAGGTCTTAGCCTCAGCACTTATTAAAGCCCTGGGTCTTCAAGTCATGGGAATTCGAAGCGGTAAAAAAAAAATCCAAAACAACCTCTAATGGAATGGTTTCTTTCAGAACAAAGAAATGGCATATCTGTTGAATTGTGAAAAAAATCTGTTTTAACTTGAAAAGCTTTTGCTAGTGTAAGTGAAACAGAGATGCAAACATGTTTCATTTAGGTTTTATCACTACAACTCATTCTGACATTTACATTGTATTAAAGTTTTAATATTAATACTGTGCTGCTATATAATATTTAATACAAAAAATAAACATATATATTTAAGTTAATATTTCATATGCTAGAATTCAAATGGCAAAATCCCTTTGCTCCATCAAAGATAAAAGCACCCAGCACTAATTAAAAGTTATCTGATGCTACTGAGGCTCAGGCCCAAAAGCAGCACCAAATAAATCCCTTGGAAACAAATCACAGTGATGCCAATAACGTTTGCAAGAGCATCTCAAGGGCTCTTTATTGACCTGTACTGATGTGGGGATCAGGTAGAAAATGACCCTTCTTGCTCTTCACACCTTTGTGCATCACACACCATGAAAGCAGAGTAGGAGCAGCACTGTGATGAACATGTGGAGAAGTGGGACGAGGAGGGATGGTCAATGGTATTTTTGCAAAAAAAAAGTTAGCTGTGTAAGCAAGTCACCTCCAGCCAAGGCTTAGCAGCTCTGGGCTATCTGTTGCAGAGGGTCAGAGCCCCAGAGAAGGGAGTGCTGCCTTGGAGCATTGGGTTTGGACCAGACACCACCGCTGACTCCATCGCCTTCCCCAGGCCATCACTGAGATTTCTTAATCGTGCCCATTAATAAGGTGAGCAGCCATGGAGCCCACAGAAGAAATCAAGAGGAACTGTGTAATCCTACTGTAAAACCGCTACCAGGTCCCAAGCCAGCTGGTCTGCCCAATGTAACATCGTGGGCAGCAGCAAAGGGAGGCTGGTGCTGAGTGGAGGTCTCAAACACCCAAACCACCGACCCCGAGTTAAGCCATACACAGCTCTTTGGGTCTTAGAAGACAGGTGAATGCCCGCATTTCCTTGTAATCTGCAGCTTGTTGAACACCTAAACACCTTGAAGCTATCCAGGACTTACCTCCCCATGTACACAGCCACCCCACCTATGACACAGCCCCTGGTCCTGTCCAGGTCCAAAGAATACAGATGTTACAACCCACCGACACCTCTCCAAAAGTCAGAGAAAACTGATGGGGACACTGGGTACCTTTTTATTCCCCCAATTTCTCAAGCCCCTGATCCAGTCAGCAATATTTCCCCAGTCCCCAGTTGTTCTAGTCAGCACCACCTCCAAACCTCTCCCGAAGCCTCAAGCCTCTGGTCTCCACCAGCCTGGAGACCACCCTAGCCTCCTCCTTGCTGAAGAATTGATTTGGGGTAATTCACCGCGTGCAGGCAGGACCACAAGCATCCTGCCCACAGCTGGCCAGAGGCTCATTCCCACCAGGGAGGACCTGCAGATGCACGGAGCTGCTCCACAGGTCCCCCTCTCCCCTCAAGCTCCTGTTCTCCAACCGCCTCTGCTTAATTAGAGGCCAGCTTTGAACTGCCTGTGTTTAACAGGGCCTAATCTTCAAACTGAATATATTTAACAGTGCCTGATCTTCATAATGGCTGTGCCTGATGCCCTGGATTTCAAAGCAGCTCCACTTAACAGGACTTTGTCTGGAAGCTGCAACCATATAATAGGGCCTGGTTTTAAACCAGGAGTGTTTAATAGGATCTGATGTTTAAAGTGCACATATCTAATTGGACCTAATCTTTATAATCCTCCTTTCCTCCCCCTTCTCTGGTGTTTCTTCTCCTCCTTTGCTGCTCCCCCTCCCACCAGCACCAAGACCCCCATCCCTGCCTGTGCCGGGAGCCCCACCAGGGCCACGAGCTGCTCCCGCAGGGACCATCCCAAAGCCTTTGAAAACCCTCCAAGGTTTCCTAAACCAGCTCCTAATTCCCACTGCACTCCCTCTGCTCTCATGGTCTCCTCCTCAGGAGCTCACACAGACCCAGCCAGTCCTGAGGATACGGGCACAAGCCCATCGTTAAAAGCTTGTTTTAACAGGAACATGAACAGTAGCAAAAAAACCCAGACACCTGATTTGGTGAATGGAAAACATGTGGGTTTTTTCCATCCTGCTCTGCAAGAATCGCCAGCCTCAAACTATCTTATTTCTGTATTGCCTTCCCTGGTGCTATGAGAGAAGTTACACATTTTGGAAGTAAAGTCCTCTCCCAGGAGTAGCCAAGATGTTGAGTTTCAGCAAGTTGTAACTAAAAGGCTGAAGCAACAATTTCTTTTGCCTCCTCATTTGTCAAATGGGAAAAGATTATTTTAATTTTTTTTAAATCTACTCTATTCCACAAAGTTCAGGTGGGAGGACTCAGCAACCCTTCCAAGCAAAGAAGCCATAAATATGGACACACAGTGTTTCTACAGCAGCTCTGAATAGTCCCATGCCCACCTACATCTACGTCTTAGATGTGCCCACCTCTAAGGACAGGAAAGCCCCTCAGCTCCCACTGCCCGAAACACTGCACCTGCCAGGATTTCAAGGTATGTGAGTCACCCTGTACCCATCCATGTAGTTTCTGTCATACACAAATATTTCAAGACACTCTTTTTCTACATACTTAGAGTCCAAGCCTTCAAAGTAACACAAACCATGGGGCCATACTGTGATCTCTTCACAGTGACAGGCATGACGGGCTGTGCTCTTGGTCGGTACAAACTGAAGGGTCACAGGCGCTGTGCCAGCAGCTGCTGTGCCCTACCTCACATCGCCTTTCTGCTGCTGGCATCCATTTCCAAAATACCTCTGAGATTACAAAAGCTTCAACAGTCAATTTTAATACCTGCCGTGACTGTGCTTTAAAACTGTACCGTCCACAGGTCAAGTATTTTTTTAGCACACCTCACATCTAAGGAAGGACACTGCAACCAAGCCATAAAGTTTACTGTCCCCATAGCTCTCAGCCAGCCTTGGATCACAGAGCGCAAGGAACAAAGTTTAATGGGTTTCGTTCCCTGCCCAGCCCAATCTCTGCCGCTAACACAACCGGTCTCTATAAAGACTGATTTATTTCCTGAAACGCAGCTTCAGGTCCCATCGCACAGGGGGAGATGTGCTCTCAAGCTCACCCTGAGGCTGCCTGGCGGTCCCAGCAGCCACCCTGCGCCTTGGCCATTATCTGGCAGCTCGTCAGTGATTGCAGAATTAACAAGCCTGTGTCCAACATGGCCTCAGTCACCTTATCTGCTGGTCCCTGGAACTCACACTTTTGCCCAGAGACCACAAATTGTCCACATGAAGTATTGCCTGTGAGCAGAGGCTGTGGCGTGGCACAGCCGGGCAGGGACCCAGCCGTGCACGAGCCCTGTGGGAGATGGGACCCCAGGGCAGAGGCCTGTGCCTCAGTTTCCCCTGCCCACCCTCCGTGAAGCACTGGGAGGGGACAAGCCACAGGAGGTATTTGTCCTTCATGGCCCATTTCTGTAGGACCTTTCAGCAATGCTCCTCAGAGCCATTGACCTGCAACATGAAGGAAACAAAGAGAAAAATATTCTTGACCCCTGCTGACCAAGAGAAATTAAAGCAGCAAGAAACCAGGGGGTGGTTTGAAGGGCAAGAAGGATGGAGTATGGAGCAGAGCCCACATGGGGCAAGCTCTCCTCCAGCCCCTGCACAGCCTGAGCGTGAGGACATCTCACATCTCCAGTCCCTCGGGTGATGGGTGAACCCTTCCCTAGAAACACGCATCTCTCCTGGTGCCAGCCCCAGCACGTCCCCGGAGAGGGCAGCCCAGTTCGAGCCACACCATGGGGTTAGGCACCCCCGTCTGCCCCATGCTCGCACCTCCGCCATCGTTCACCGCCCGCTGGGTACTCCTGCAGAATTAATTCGCCAGGTTTTATTCGCAGTTGAATCGAGCCCTGGCACTGCCCTAAGATTTATGCTCCACGCAAGCCTTATTGACAGACAGTGGGGTTGGGAGGTTAGAGAAGCAATATTTCCAGAATTTGCATAAAACAAGGGCATTTCATAATTTCGCTGATGCAGATTTGGATAAGATGAAATTGTTGGCCATTTTATAATTAGATGGCTAATCATAAAATAACCTTTGCGAGTCATCAAAAAACATTATTATACAAATGAATTCCTGCTTGGTACTAAACTTACTTTACCCTCGTCCTTGAGCATCAGAGACGGTAAAAGATGATCTTTTTGGTAGAATTCATTCTGCAGCCAGCCCCACGTTGTTACTATGTTTTATGGATCACAAATGCTTAATCAATAATGCAGCGCTTTCGGGAATGATGTTCTTTCTCGTGTCTCTCTGTGGCTGGAATTGTTTGGCTGGCTGCTCACAAATCTTTTGACGTGGATTCATTGTTTTGGAGATACCCTTCTCTGCATCTCAGGGCAGATTCATCAGCTGAGCTAGAAGGGGTGGGAAAGTTTATTGGGGTAAAAAGAGACATCCTGGCAAGCTGCTAGAATCATTGCTCTGGGTTCACTGGTTGACTTGTCAGGTTAATGAATGGCCCTAGGAAGCCATTAAGTATGCAGTGGCTGAAGATCCCTTCTTCAGCAAGTAAAAACAAAGCTAAAGCACCTCTTCCCACATGCCGGTGCTGCTTTTCTCAAAAAGCTAGGCTAGGAAAAGCAATTGCTGCAAAGGGCCCCCCTCCGAGCCTGGGAGCCCTGTGCATCCCTTGCTCCCTGCCCAGCCCACAGCAATGCTGCTTCCCATGCAGCAGACATCCCTGCCTGCCCTGGGAGGGACCCTCTATCAGTGCCTGGATGTGGAGATGATGTTTTCCAGAAATTCAAGTTTGCCCCCCCCAGGGTTTTCCCTACACTTGATTTTCTGTCCCGTTACAGCGGGGCAGACGTATTGCTCCATGGCTAGAGCTGAAGAGCAGGGGTCCCTGCTCCCCAGCACAGACCCCCACACACCTTGTCTCCCCTCATATCATAGTAGTTCTCTACCTCATAAGGTTGTTATGAGAACAACTCCATTAAGCGGCTCACAAAAAAAACCCTGCACCAGCACTGGGGACTTAGCTCAGCTCCAGGCCAGCCCTGACCCAAAACTCACACCGAGCTTCAGCAGCACCTTGGGCTCCTGCTGCCACACTCATCCCTGCACCAACATCTTCTACCACTCAGACTTTGCTGCAGGATCAAAGCTTGGGGGAAGGAGGCACCTTGAACAGGCAAAACTGCTTGGAGAAGGAAAAAAAAAATCAGCAGAAAATACCTGGACATTTATACAACTGGAGGCAAAGAAACAGCCATAGTCTGCAGGGCAGCCCCTGCCCAGCAAAGATGGTACGAAACTTCCTTGGGAATAGTCTCTGTAAAATAGAAAGCCACCTAATTCCTGTACTCTCTGTTTAATTTTCCATGTTCATTATAAGAGGAATTATCTATTGTAGTTCATCCTTAATTTGTGTGCCAGTTTGTTTAACAGGTGTACTGACCATGTTTGACTTTGCCACCTGAGTAAATGTTGAATCTGCTCAGACTTCATGGGTGGGTAAGAATGAGGGAAGAGTGAATTGGGGTCTGGCTCATTATACAAATCATCTCCGACTACATTTTTCCTCCAATGATCGCAAAGCACTTTGGCAAACAGTGATTAAACCGAAGCCCCCCATACCTCTGGCACGCAGGTGGGGGTGAGCAAATAGCCACCTTAGAGCAGGTACGGCAGGAGAGGAGTCATCGAGGAGCACGAGAGGCTGCAGGTGCCCGGCCACCTCCTTGCCACCGCCAGCTCACGCCCCGGGCACTGCTACCACGAGCGGCTGGGTCGTCCCGTTCCTCCCTCCCTAAACGGCGTAACCCGCACCTTTAGACGCAATTCCGGTATAAACCGAACCCAGAACTTATCCCCAGCTCTGCTGCAAGGGCTGCAGCCGCGGGGATGAACCCAGGTGGAAGCAGGACCTCCTTCACGGCTGCACAAGGACCACCAGGTCGGGGAGCCGGCGGCAGCGGGGCAGGCCCCCAGGTTTCCATACGCGCAGCGCAGAGTTACTGCAGAGCGTTAACTGTCTCTCATCGACTATGCAAACAGTGCATTTCAAGGTCCATTGCACAAGCACCTTCTCACTGCACTATGCTTATATTTTAATTAGCAGCTTATGCGCTGATTACCCTATTGGTATCCAGCACACTATGCAATGTGGCTGGCTGGCTCCCAGCAGGCAGGTAGGCAGCCAGCAGGCAGGCAGGCAGCCCACGCTCACTGCCTGGCAATCGTTGCAGGGCGCTAACTGCACCCCTCGCCATGCATTGCTCATTGCTCCGGGGTGTTCTTCCTTGAGGGTGAAGGAAAGCTGCGGCATGAGACGGGCAGACAGTCTCCACTGGGGATGCAGGAAGGAGCTTTCTCAGAGGGGCTGAGCTGGCCGAGCTCCTGCCTGAAGGATTATTCTTGTGCTGCTGAGGTTAACGGTATTCGGAGAAAAAGAGAGAAGCAGCTGGAAAGATTAGGGGAAAGGAAGAGGTGATGACAATGACCAGGAGATGAAGGGGGTAGGAAAGGTTTAGTCACACAGCAAAGGCTTCATGACACAGCCACGCAGAGGGAGGCAGGGTCTCACCGTCTCTCTGTCATGCCGAGTAGCTTGAAGCGCAGCAATGCGAGGGGATGCCTTGACCTCCACTCACAGCCCACCAAGGGAGCAGTGGCGTGCATTAGCCGTGTCAGCCCGGGTGGCAGGATGAGAGCAATTACCCATGTCCAATGTAGGTTGGCAAAACTTTGCAGTGTTGGGAAATAATTGGATAAGTCAGGCTGGAGCTGTCTCATCCAACCTCCTGCTCAACACAGCATTAACAGTGGCGTCAGACCAGGCCAGGCCAGTACAAGCATCAAATGTGTCAGGAAGGTGCTGTGCCAGCCACAAGGTGCTCTACCCTTATACAAACACCATCTGCAGAGCCCAGCACCCACAGCAAGCATCTTGCTGTGTGCTACAAGACAGGAGGAAGACGTATACCCTGGTTCAGCAATTAGATGCAGAGTCCTGGCCAACTCATCCAGATGATTCGTCCCCACATCAAACCACTTTCAGAAAGGATAACACATTTAAAGCCAATCCTGCTCCATGACTTTCCTGCAAGGAGGCCACCTGAGACCAATGCCCTCTCCAGGCATGATTCTGCAAGCAGAGCTGGCCCTTCTCTCAGCCTTTGACATGGCAGATATTCCAGTTGTCTATTCTATGGTTGCTACAGGGCTGGGACCCCAGGTTAAAAAGCAAACTGAGGGGTGCCACCATTATTTGGAGCTATATGGTCTTACCCTAAGTTTGTAGGGAATGAAAGACTTTGAGGACCTTCCCTTTCTTCAGCCCCCAAGTGAGGTCACTGCAAAATAGCCTTTTGGTACAACCATGACAGCAGCCAGAGCTCAAGATGGGCCAGTACCCACAAGAGCATCACAGCTGCCCTTGCAAACCAGGGCATCATGGGTTTCCTGAACTACAGCTCACACGTGGAGTTCCACTGATCTCTGAGTCTCAGCACCCCTCTGTTGGTCTGTTGGGACATGAGATGTCACCAACACCTCAGCTGCCAGTTCACCTCTGCAACACATCAAGGAGGCAACTCATAAAATAACGTGAAGTTTAGGGGGCTGGGCCATGTCACCCAAAAGCCATCATTTACCTGATAAAGCAAAAATCTTTGGTTTGTCCTAAATAAGAGGGATTTAATAAGCTGAGGCAGGTGGGGGAAGAAGAGGATTAAGTCTGTAACCTTTAAAAAAAAAAAAAAAAACACAAAACCCCACACTTTAAAATGTGGGTCATACATCTTTTACTGCAACCTATCTGCCTACATCTGTGCACTGCAGCTCCGACGTGCATGTGATCCTCCTCTAAACCTGGCGCTAATCCTAAAAGCCCAAAAACTGTTGACCCATCATTATTAATTAGCTCACTGTTACCAAAATACACAAGAAAGATGATCATGTTATTAATTTCTGTGCAACCTGCTGTGATGCTGTCTTGGGCAGGGGGAGCATGACAGAAAGACTACCAAAGGATTTTCGTCCCACGCCCCGCCAGCACGCGAGGAATCAGCTGCTTGCCTGGAGCAGAATTCCAGCTTGGCTGCAGTCTCATCCACAGCACAGGATAGTGTGTCACCATAGCAAGTGTGTAATAAACATAATTATAGAAAAAACATGATTATTCAGAAGCATGTGTGGGCAGAAGAAAGCACTAAGTGATGTAAAAGCATTTCAGTAACTGCAGCAGTGCTTTCAAAATCTCCCAGTTCCATATTTTATCAGAAGAACAGGGGGAGACATGAGTGGAGGATCTAACAGACCTCCCTCTTTAACCTCGATACTGCCACCAAAAGCTCAGGCTAAGCAGGGTTTACTCACACCTCCTGCTACAGACGGCTGTGTGAGTGTCACAAAGTTGATGGCACTCAGCTGTTTACTCCGAGGTTTGCTTCCAGAAACTGTGTTACTTCTTTCTGAGAAAGAGATGCACTGATCCCTTTCCACTTCACGTTGCCTCTCCCACCACCCAAGGGAGAAGCTCCAGTGAAGAGCAGGACAAGCAGACCCACTGGCAGCAGGCGGATGCCCTGGTAAAGCTCATCTGGGAGGGTCTCCCGCCTGCGAGGACACCAGGCTCTGTCACACAGACCCAGCCTTCGCTGGGAACCCACCTGGGCACGCTGGACCACTTTTTGGCCAGTGGTCTGAGGCTGCCTGTGAGCCTAGGCAGGCTGATGTTGCGTTTTGATTCACATTATTTATGGCTTGGGTGATACGAAGCTTTACCAGACATATACTCTATGACACCAAGAGCTGATAGGAAACATGCCCCAGGCATTGCACAACAGAGCTGTTATGGATTTAAATGATAGCATTTTCCAAGCACTTGCACCAAGATGCTTTCAAAAGCCTCGTGTGCTAAGCCTTAGCTGAATAGCTAAATGATCTCTTGCAGAGATCGGACACAGAAATGAGGAATTTAGTTGATTCCTTATCAGTAACACCCAAAATGGCTTTTATTTTTTTTTCAGGAAGACTTATCCTTAGAAAGAGCAGCTTTGCCTTCCTCACCTTTGCTGGCTAATGCCGAGTTAGAGCTCTCTATCCTTAACTGAGTTATTCTGCTGTGTTCTCACCAGCTTCCCACCCTGACCTGGCTCCTGGTCATCACCATCTCCCAAAGTCATCCTGATATCCTGGCACCACCCTTGTCCCAGGGACAAGGCCCCAGGGGCAGGAGGGTAAAGCAGCTAGTCCAGAGCCAGATGGGCACCGGTAAAACCCCCAGCTAGAATCTTAAACAAGATAAGGGAGAGAGATGGGGAAAGTTTTGTATTTCACTGTGGCTTATTCCTGATAACAGATGAAACTTAGCAGGTGTCCAGCCAGCCACACAATACTCCAAAACACCCACGACAGACACAGTGTGGCTCTTTAATCATCTCCCTTCGCTTTATCTTAAAAGACACCCTCGAGATCACTTACCCAGAAAAAGCAACAGAAGGAATAACACAAACATTTTATGCTTAAGCATGCCTTTTCTAACATGAATACCACGCATGAATCCCCCGCCTGAAGCAAAACCAGGGCGAATCGCTTGGGGAGGACTGGCAGAGAGCACCTCACAGGGCACTGACGTTTGCAGCCCAACATGTCAAGGCAAACCCAAATCGGCACATGGGCAGTCAATTAGCCAGCTGCCCTGGCACAAGCCATCCTCCCTGGGGTCACAGCCTCTGCTCCGGCAGAGCCAGCGCAGCACCAGATCCGGCCTTTCTCCTCAGGATTTCACAGTCCTCCCTCCTATCGCCTGTGGGTGGGGAGGAGGAGGACAGGGAAGAAATAGGATCTTGCTGCCTTCTCCTGTGCATCACACAAAATAAATCCAAGATGGATTGGTGACCTACTTCATGTGAGAGGCAGTAAATAATATGTAGCACAACTGATTGCCTTTCAGACCCACCAGCCACGTGTAACAGGCAAGTCTACCTGGGCAAAGGAAGTTTTCCCACAGCACACCACTGCTGGAGCATGGCTCTGGTCTCAGAAAGCCCTGAGGATCGGACAAATGAAAGGCACATGCCAGAGACACGCAAAGCTGGAGATGCTCAGCAGGTCCGGGGTCGACTGACGGGAGCTGGGAAAAGCAGAATGTGGGCTGAATGGAGGTACCTGTCATGCAGGCACAGAACCAGTTCACGGGGAAGCTCAGCTGATCTGGCACATTGGTGTCAGGACTGCTGTGCTTGTGCATAATTGCCTGATATTTAAATAAGGTCCATCAACATAAAAGAGCTTTTTGTAGAAGATGTAGGGTATCAACGTGTAACATAGATCACACTGTCTGGGTGATGCACAGGAAGGCATGGACACAAACCTGCTTTTGGGTTCACTGGGCTACCAAAAAGGCTCTGTGGGATGCACTGTTGTGGTTTAACCCCAGCTAGAAACTAAGCCCCACACAGCTGCTTGCTCACTCCCTGCCATGTTGGGATGGGGAGAGAATCAGAAGAGCAAAATTTAGAAAACTCATGGGTTGAGATAAAGACAGTTTAATACAGAAAGTGAAAGCTGCACACACAAGCAAAGCAAGACAAGGAATTCATTCCCCACTTCCCATGGGTAGGCAGGTGTTCAGCCATCTCCAGGAAAGCAGGGCTCCATCACGCCTAACGGTGGCTTGGGAAGACAAAGACCATCACTCCCAACATCCCCCCCTTCCTTCTTCTTCCCCCAGCTTTATATGCTGAGCATGACATCCTATGGTCTGGAATATCCCTTGGGTCAGCTGTCCTGGCTGTGTCCCCTCCCAACTTCCTGTGCCCCCCAGCCTCCTCGCTGGTGGGGTGGGGTGAGAGGCACAAAAGGCCTTGACTCTGTGTAAGCACTGCTCAGCAGTAACCCAAACACCCCTGTGTTATCAACACTGTTTCCAGCACAAATCCAAACCATAGCCCCACAGTAGCTACCATGAAGAAAATGAACCCTACCCCAGCCAAAACCAGCACATGCACTCACAAGGGTTTGGAAAAGACAAAGGTAGTCCTTAGAGAGATTTCCTTAGTGACCCTTTTCCTGACATGCCAGCAACTTTCCCAAATCATTGCATGACCAAAAACCAGACATGACCAAGATACAGAGGGACTCGAGACTCATCCATGGGTATGAAGCCTCTCCAGGGAGCTCACCCTACTGCCACCAGCCAAAGTGGGGCCCTACAAAGCCCAGCAGGTCCCAGCACAGCATAGTACCCTCAGCCACAGCACCATCCCTCGTCTTCCACCTCCCGCAGCGAGGGAGTGACCACCCTGGCTCATGACAGCCCAACCTGCTGCCCACCACAGCATGCAGCTCCATCACAGGGGCTGCCCTGAGTCCCACGCCCCAGCACAACAGCCGGAGGTCTGCTGAAGCCAGCCAAAGCCTTTTTGGGTCAAATCAGTCCCTTGTCATCTGCATGATGCTGCTCCATGACTGGAGCCACAGGGACCAGCCATCTCTCCCACCTACGGCCAGGAACTGCACCCTGAACATCTGCACTGGGGTTATGGCAGCTCCCAAACCTGTGCTTAGGCAATGTTCTGATCTCTGGCTGCCTCTCCAGGGCAAACACATAGGAGCTGCTCCATCACGTCTGCGCTGAATTGCAGGTCTTGCCATTTTTTGCAGGGATAGGTGGATGTGTGTGCGTGGCAGGGAGGATTTGGTTTCCAAAGCAGAAACAACATGATTCGGCTACTCTTTTACAGTCTGAGAGAGGCAGAGCAGGCAGGGAGAGCTCTGGGCCTTCAGCAGACCAGCTGGGGCTGCCACAGAGCCCCAACAAGCAAGATCTCTGGGGCTGGAGGAGCTACCTGCTGTGGAATGAAAGGTGCTGGGCTACAGGACTCTCTTTCATCAAGTTGCAAGACAAAATCCTTGCGTATAAAGGAGTGTAGGCCCTCGCCAAGTAACCTCACACCTTCCACAAAACCCTTTCTTTGGCTTAAACTCAAGGCAAGCAGAGCTGGAGCAGGAGCAGTTTCCTAAATAGAACTACAGGGACAGGACCAAGGCTGAGGACTTCTCCTGAGCAGTCACTGCTGCTCACCGTGCCAAAGTGGTTTGGATGCAGAAGTGTGGGACTAGTGGGATCAGGCTGGGTTTGACCTGGAAAATACTGGTAATACCAGTCTGGAGGAAAGCGCTTTATAAGAATATTGTTGATGGGATGGGACAAAACGAGCCATAAACATCAGCCCAGACTCAGGATGAGGGTTGGAAGTGATCAGACCCAGGTCTTTGGCCAGTGGGTTCCCAGGTGGTGTGAAGGGGGAGGCAAGCCAGGTCTGCTCACCAGTTCACAACTGTTAAAAAGCCTCTGGGTGCTCAGACCCGAAATACAAGCCAGGCGCAACCAGCTGACCCATAAACACCAGCAGCCTCAGGGCAAAATCCAACACAGAAACCCAACTACTGCTGAGGTCTCCTCTTCATGCAGGGCAGCAGCAATCACCATAGCCCTTCATTTTACAGCAGCATCGAAAGCACCAGAAGGTTGTGCTTGAAGGCAGCATGGGATTACGGCTCTTTCTCCCTCCTCCTCCTCACCTCCCCAGGAGCTGGAGGTTTCTGCCTGTGCCAGCACTCACATACACCAGCTTTGAAATAACCCCTGGCAGAGCTCACCTGTCCAGTTCACACAGGGAAGAAGCAGCACAAATGTGTTTCACAAAGAGCTGGCAGGTTTTCTAACCTGCTATAATTTTCCTGCCCTTGGGCTGTGCTTCCATTTACCCACTTGCGAGATGCATACAGCAGCTCCTTCCTGCACAGACCGCCCAGCGCAGTGGGAAGAACTCTTGGTTTCACCGACAAGTATTTATAAGATGTTTGTACTGGAGCCAGCGCTTCACCTGTTTTATTTTTAATCTTCATTTCATAGAGCTCAAACAATTCTTTCAAGGTTCCCACAAATGATCTTTATCCCTTTTGCACCTCATTCCAACTCTGTGAATAAAACCCTGGGTGGTCCTGGAAGAAGAAGAGAAAAAGGATGACATCTAAAATGAAATAAGAAACTGAAAACAGAACATATTTTTAACGAAAACTCACAATTCTAACCGCAGCAAGCCATAAACAAGCATGTTTGGCATCTGTAGGTCCTAAAACCTTTTGCAGGGAGAGGTAAAAAAATTGGATGAATGGGGTTATCTGCATTTCATAGGTAAAGGGACTGGGGTCCTAATGAGGGAAAGGGTTGAATCGCATGTACATATCTAGTGTATCTCACAGGACAGAGAAATAACCTTGAGGTCAACTTGAGCACATAAGTTATGACATGAGCGTCAGACCATATGAAAGTGCCCAAAAGCAGAGATCCTGAACTGCTCTACCCTGACAAGTCACCAAGCCCCATTTTTAACTCTCTTCTCCAGGCAGAGAAGGACCAGTTCCACAGCAGGCTTTGGAGCTTTTCTTCTCTTCTTGACCCACTCCTTCCTGTAGCAGGAAAGCCCGTTTCACCAGACTGCCAAGAGTTCATCTACCCACCTGCGTCCTCATCACGTTCTCCCAGCTCTTCACCAGCATCTCTCCTCCCCAGGCCTCGAAGCGCTGCACGGGTCAGCCAGTCTCTCTCGGTCCAGCTTGTTGAACCCATCTGGTCGCAAGGGAAGGAAGATTCTCACCCTCATTGTCCAAGACGGGTCTGAAATCTGGGTCACTCCCCACTTCGATACCAAACAGGCGGGTATTAGCCCTCCCCTGGGTGATGCTATGGCAAGTCCTTCACTCCTGCCTTTCCCATCGTTCCCGATGGAAGAAGAAGCCTCGGGGAGGGAAGAGGACTCGGCTGCTCCAGGCCCGGCTCTGCGGCGTGGCAACACTCCCCCTTAGCGGCAGGAGCCGAGAATGAGCCTTCAGACGAGAAAGAACTCTAATAAAGGGACAAAATGATCTCCCGGCTCAACATGGGTCCAGCGTGTAAATCTGCGTATTAATCCGGCTGCACCTCCACAGCGTGGTGCTTCTCACAGCCTTCTAAAAAAAGATGCCTGACATCAAGAGAGGGGGGAAAAAAAGATTTCCTTCCTTGCAAGGGAAGGATGCTGGGAGCTCCCCGGAAGGCAGAGCAGGGTTGGTTTTGCAGGAGGGATTCAAGCTGCAGCCCAGCAGCCCCAGTCCTGGGGGTAAGGCAGGCTTTTTCCCACTTTCCCTCTGCCACGGCAGCCCGGGATCACCAACCGGGAGGGAGCCACGGGCAGGATGCGGCCCCATGGCAAGGAGGGCTCCGGAGAGCCGTGGCTGCAGGGATTATTAGGCAGAAATGAATCTGTAAAGAAAACTTAGCAACAGTTAGAGCAAATATCGATTTTGTGTTTGTCTGCTTCTACAGGGCCTGAGAAACGGCAGATTTAGACATTAACTGGGGCTGTTTTGGCTTAATTCAAACCTCAATTTACACTAACCCTGGGAATAGACGAGTACATCAACAGAATTAAATCTAAAATTTTTTTTCCACTGCCCTATCTAGTCCTTTTGGGCAGATCTGACACCAGTTTTGGCACCCATTACCTGCTGCACAATTACAGATAACAGGTTTTATTTTTACAAGGCTGCAGATTCGAATTTGATAGTGGAGTTTTTAGACCAGCAGTCTCCCTGGACGGAGGCACTTGGCAGCACCGTCCCCAGCCACTCGCACCAGCACTTGCTGCTGTGACAGTTTTGCAAACACAGGCAGTAAAAACACAGTTTTATGCACCAGACTTTGCACTCGAGCTCCAGCTGCCGTAGCGAGGAGGGGAGCAGCGGGCAGGGAGGCAGCTTTGCTAGCCCACAGGGTGGTGGTGAACATCAGCACGACACACTGGAGCATCTTCCCATCCAAAGCAGGATGCTGCCCTCGGTCTTTGCCCAAAGCACAGGTGCTGGGCTCTCCCTTCCCCAATGGACTGACTCGGGCACTTTTGGCAGCTCGGTCCCCCTGGCCAAACTCAGGACTGGGCACAGCACATTTGCACCAAAAGAAAAAAAAAAGAAAAAAAAAAGAAAGAAAATTGCACCTTAAAAGGCCTCACTGTACAACAGTGATGCAAGGCATCCCTTTCCCAGGCCTGGCTACCTCACTCGAAGCCAATGCTTTGGGTGAGATTTCCAAAACTGAATAGAAAAAAAAAAAACCTAGGGAATTAGGAAGGCAATTATTATTTATTTTCCTACAACATCTGTTTAGTATTTTGAAAAGAAAAAAACAAAACCTAACCTAATACATTTACAAACAAAAACTCCTATAAAGTATTAAATTTGCCTTTCACGAACTATTAGGTCACTAGGTCACATATGATCCAGGTGATGGCTTTGACCGCTGCCAGCTATGGACACACAAGCTGGGTGCTGCCCATGGCAAGGGTAGATGAGCCTGCGCTTGTCCCTCGGGCAGTTCTGCTGAGTCTTTTTACAACGGGAGTTTTAACTCCCTGAAATTTCTCTTTTCTAACATTTTCCAAATGGAAACATTCATCTCCTCACTCCAAACCCTTTGGTTTCCACAGCAAAACGTTTTCCCTGACCTTGTACCATATTTTAATCTTTTATTATACTGTACTGGCAGAGATGAAGAATTGCAGTTTCCTTGCTCTAGAAACAGCGGGAGGGGATGTTAAGTTTCTAAAGCACAATTAGTTTCCTGCCCAGCTGCAGCCAGCTCTTAACACAAGTGGTGTCCATCTCTTGCAAAATCCAGGAGCTGCTCAGCTAATCCTCAGCACGTTATCTACCGGGCTAAAATTGTCCTTTTAATTTCCTAAACCTCTAAACCCACAGGTCAGAGTATCAAAAAAAGCACATAGGAAATTTTACAAGGTTATTGCTTAGCAAATGCTCAATAAATACCATAAGCAAAGGCAGGAGAGGAAGCATTTTGCTGCTTCGAGTAATCCCCAGGGTCAAAGCATTTTTTGGCAAAGCAGAAGCCCCAGATGCCCACCCCAACCTCAGCATCCCCTTGCACCCATCACAGGGTCCAACGTGGGGTCTAAGGCAGCCTCCCTTCCTGCACGGAGCTGTGATAAAGCTCATGAAACATCAAGGTGTAACCAACTCCAATTTAGCCACCAACAGGAAATTCATCTTTTTTTCACCCCAACACAGCACACCCACAGCCCCAGAGGATGCACAGCCTGGGTAAACCCCGCTGCCCTGCCCGGGAAGGCAGGAGGAGAGCAGGGATAGAGCAGGGATGGAGCAGCATGCCTGCAGACCGAGGAGCGGGGACGGCTCCTGAACAGAGCTCCCAGTGCAGCCAACAGCCCCGCTGCAACACAGGGTCACACCGCTGGCCCCGGAGGACAAACCTGCCAGACACCCTCCGTGCACACCACAGCCTTGCCGTGCTTTCGTGGAAACATCAGGCAGCGACAGGTTATGTTAAAACTCAAACCTCTGTATCACCGCTAAGGAATTACTCATCGTTTCATGCTCTGCAACTTATTTTGCTCTATGCCATCGTACT
Organism: Buteo buteo; assembly: GCF_964188355.1. Taxonomy (NCBI): domain Eukaryota; kingdom Metazoa; phylum Chordata; class Aves; order Accipitriformes; family Accipitridae; genus Buteo; species Buteo buteo. The sequence continues at coordinate 66,646,963 of NC_134172.1, forward strand.
AGTTACCAAGTACTGTGTGTTAGCAAGGTCAACGTTTGGGTTGCACCAGTAATTGCACCCCAGTTAGCAGCTTCTCCTGCCACAGCTGCGGTGCTCGGCTGTGCCACCCCAGCCAGCACAGCTGCGCCAGCAGAAAGCCTCTGCATGGGAGCAGGCAAAGCACTTGCTTACCAGGGCTGGTTTTGTGGGTGAGCCAGAGAATGGCGTACATCACTTCAGTTGCCTTTTTCTTTTATTTCCTTTAGTTACAGGAAATACCCCAAATAGGAGAAATTACTTTATTCACCATTTGCATCCCTCTGCGACTGCGTGCAGGGACAGCTCTCCCCATGGGTGCCGTGCCAAAAAGCCCGCTGTGAGCAACCTGCTGTTTGCACAGTGCTTTAGCAGAATTAGCTGTGAAAACAAGATTAAAAGGCGGTGAAATCCCTCCAACCAGCAGGAACAAGCCCAGCAGCCAAGAGCCCTTTGAGGGACACACAGCGGCTCCTACGTTACTGGCCATGGAGCCGTGCAAGCTCAGCACTGCTCTGCCCCACCAGGCACTACCCGGCTCCATCCTGAAGGAAGCTTGCCAGTAAAAAAACCCTGGGTGTCCTTTTTTTTTCCCCCCCTCCTTAACCCAATATTTTTATTCTCCCCAGCTTTTCCAGGGCTTGTCCCAGCTGGAAGCGACATCCCACTTGCCGTCAGGACACTGCTATCACCCAGGAGGCTCCAGCTCTGCTATTCCTCTCATCCCTGATAAAAATCAAGGCTTTTTCCACATCTGGATTCAAACAAGGGGTCATCTGCTCTGTTGAGGAATGAAAAATACCAAAAGCAAATACAAAGTTTATAATAAAGCAGAAAGCTGGGGTTTCTGCAACTTTCCAGCAAGCCGGGCCATGGAAGGGGATTTCTCTCCCACACAGCAGAGGCTCCTGGGACTCTTTCATCCTGGTCTTTCATTTAAAGCTAAATTAAATTTCCAGGTTTCTCCTTGTGAATGAGGGTTGTGCAGCCTGAGAGGGCTGTGCTAGTGCAGAGGCTTCAAAGGGACAACAGCCAGGGACACAGAGCCTTGGACTGAGAGGAGTATCCAGCAAAACTCCTTCCTGGAATCTCCAGCTCCAGTCCAGGGGCTCCACAACCAGTGTGAAGTTCAACCTCTATGAGATTCTTACTGGAAATAAAGCAGAGCATCCAAATTAACAGAAAATCAAAGCAAGTGGGGCCTTTTTCCCTCACCTGTGGAATGGTGCCTATTCCTGAGCCCTAGGACAGCCAAGCCAGGCTGGTAACATGCACACCAGAAGGAGCTCCATTTTCCAATTAAAAGCTAATTGTCTTTTTACTCATTAACTATGCTAGGCCTTGCTCATTTTCCTCGGTAATTTTCTGCCCCTCAATCTTTCTTAATAAGCACTCTGCAATGCAGGACACCCAGCGCTATCTGGATTTACAGCATCAGAGCAGCAGTTAATACTTCTCAGCCTCATAATCCTTTAATTTAGGGGCAGCTCCCAAACATATGTGCCAGGCTCATGCACAGATTTATTTTCCAGCAGACCCTGCCTGCTCAGGACTCCCAGCTCACATCAGCTCCAGGAAGGAAATGCTTGGTTTTGTAAAGTCACCCAGCACAGGAACAGCCAAGCCCGCTAAAGCCCAAGGGGAGAGGGATGGTTTTATGACAATTTCTCTTAAAATAACAACAGAATGGAAGCAGCTAAATCCAGGCTTTCAGACAAGTGGTCCCAGCCATCTTTCCAAAGCAAACACTGCAGCACTGAGAAACAGAAATAAAAATGACTTCATGGATTTGCTTTGGCCCTGTGCTTGTAGAAACAAAAAATGAGCTGGGTTTCTAGAATTCCCTCATTTCCAGGATCCACGGTTTTACTAACAAGTTTGTCAATAAGGATTTTTTTACTCTATTTCCAAAGCAAGCCACAACCTGAAATTAGATTTATACAGCCCTGCTCTGTTTTTCCACCCCGCAAAGGGACTGGGGACAGTGACCCTGTTAAGAGGCTCAGGGGTGAACAGACCCCCTCCCCACATCTTTGCTGTGCAACCACCCCAGTCAGAGGCAGATCTGCAACAATGGCTTTGGTGGCTTGCAAAGAGTGGCACATCACAGCACAGCCCTGAACACAGCTCACCCAAAGAGCTGCTCACACGCTGGTCTAACCGGCGAATTGCTCTTCAGTTTTTCCAACACCTTTCCAATTGCAAAGAGTTAATATATTGCTACAATAGCTACATTTTATCCTTGGTTATGTCAAAACAGGGCATCATACTACTGTTATCACAGTGGAACAGCTACATGGATGCAGCTCTGGCCTCCAAAGGAAGGACAGAAGAGGCTCTGCTACATCACATACCCCAGTGCTCTTCTCCAAACCACCGCTCTTCTGCAGCCTCCATCCACTCCTGCAGCTTTGCAGAGATCCCTGCCACGCTAAGCTCACACTGTGGCACATTCCCATAAAGTAGCCAAAATAATTTCTAAACAACTGATGAAACTAAGGGGACACACACACAGACACACTGTCCCTTCTCCCCCATGCTGAGAGGCTAACAGTAATTCAGCAACTTGCCAGGAAAGAAAAGATCCCACATGAAAACCAGTGCTTTGCTGCATCTTATCACCCCAGCGCAGCACTGCCTCCCTCCAAGTGTTGTGAGGCACCAGGCAGAGTCAGAGTCCAAGCGACAGGCTGATGTTAGCACCATCGTTTATTTGAAGAGAGCACAGCCCTGGGGAAAGGCACCTGCCACTCCCCTTCTGCAGCATGGCAGTACAAAACAGCCCCACAGGGAGCAAGGGACCAGCTCCAAACACTGGTCATCCCAAAGCACAGCTCCCACGAGTGCACAACACCCTCCCTCCTCCTAGAGTGAAGGGGGATGGACCACTTCATCCCCAGGGAAAGCCAGAAGGGGAGACACAAGACATGCAGGAACCTTCGCAAAAGCTATTCCCGAAGTACCTGAGCAGCCAGCACAAAATCCAGGCAGGCTGCAAGGCCAGTCTCCACCTCCCACTGCACATGCTGCTCCAAGGTAGAACACAGCTATGTGCTTCTACTTTTGCAGAACCCAGGTCTTGCAGAGAGAGGTCCTGCTCTTAGCTTTCCAACCCTCCCTCGTTTGCCTTTCCATAACGATCCCAAAACTTGCATTCCACACATTAGCCAGCAGTTAGTCCAATTTATTACAATATAGATCTACCTGGGAACAGAAGGAAAAAAAATCCACCCACAAACACTAGGGCCTGGCAGAGGTTATTTTTTCCTGTAGCTCCCCCTTCCCTCCACTTATAAAAAAAATTTAAAAAATAATATAAAGCAGAACAATCCTTCATGATAAGATTAAGGTCCTTGATGTGTGACTCTGTTTCAACATGCCCAAAAACTGTCGAGCTTTCTCCTGCATGAAGAGTTGGTCTCGGGTTCCACCACAGGCTACTGCTTTCCAAGCCCTGGTCATCTACAGAGAGAAAAGAAAGCATGCATACAACACAGTTAAAGGAGAGGACAAACAACGTCAACATCCTGTTTTAAATGACTACAAAAATAAATAAAACTAACAACCACCTGCTACCCAAGGGAAATAAAACTTCAGAGCGCCCATCTTGCAGCCAGGAGGAAGCTTGCACACTGCCAGTTACTCATAACAGCTGATATGGTAATCTCTAGCAAAGGGGGGTTACATTCAGCAGTTTCCCAGGTTGAGTGCTCCATTTCAAGATGACCCATGTGCTCTTTCAGGGCTTTCCCTTACTTGGCTTGAGATAAAAACTGCAAAGCACAAACCCACTAAGGCTCCTCGTGCTGAAGAAATACCAGGAAGGATGGATGGAATTCAAGAAAGGCTTTAGGGTTTATTCCCAACCAGTTCAATTCCTACAGGAGCTGCTCAGCCCCAGGTCTAGATTGGTCAAAGACTATGCTTAACAGCAATTTGGTGCCTTCAGTTTCAGCAGGGCCCACAGCACACAGGAAGAGCTGAAAATCAGGTGTGCTTCAGTCACTGCATGCAGAAAGGGCACCCACGAGGTGTTTTTGCACTGCAGGAAAACCCCTGCAAATCCTCTGACAAATGCAGCCAAGAGACACACAGTGCCCTGAATGGGAAATACCTGTTTACATGCACTGCAAACAAGAGCTCGAGCTTCAGTGTTTGCTTACAGTAACAACATCCCATACAGCCACAGCATGGTTTTGGGGCTGATTTAGGTTCAGCTCACAGCTAGGTGAGCTTCCTTAATAAGGAACTGCCACTGCTAGTAACACCAGTCCAGCACAATAAATCCCAAGAGCCCAGCAACACTGCAGACAGCTCTGCTGTCTTTGGGCAATGGGATTTCACTGCACACCTGTACTCTGTCACTACACAAGCTGCCTTACTGTCACCTTCAAGTCACTCCCAAAGCTTTATTTATTCGGATCTATTAGCTCTCAGAGCAATATGACCCTGCCTAGGACAGGAGGAGAAATGGAAGTGTTTAAGTAGGGTTTATTTTGAGAAGGGGAAGGAATTACTCTGGCTGAGGAGTACTTATTTGTCAGAAGAAAGAGCTTTTCAACAGACAGCTCTAATCCAGGGACAGATGCAACCCCCCTCGCTGTAGTGTTCCATGATGACTGAGCCAAGGCTGCTCAGTGAAGACAACACTGCACCTGGGCTCTTCCTGGGATGTGAAAACCCCCCCACAATAACCCCCAGTGCAGTTTTACCCCCCCACACCAAGGGAAGCATGTATTTCCATCCTCATTCAAGCTACCAGAGAGCTCCCATGACTTGGCCCAAGCAAACACCTGCAAAATCATGGTCCAAATCCCCTTCTCTAAGCTGTGCTACCTAACAAAGCAAGGATACCCTTCTACTAATGCACTCTGCCTGCAAATATACCAAGTGGTGAAGATTTTAAAGAGAGCACAAGAAACTGTTTATGCCCCAGAGGGCATTTGTAGGCTGCTGGGACTCCAGCACAACGCAGATGCAACTATGCAGAGCTGGGGAACAGAGTAGCTGTAACAGCACCAACCTCAGCAGAAGCTGCAAGGTGGCAAACTGTCAACCGGAGCTCTGTACTGCCACAGGTTCAGGTAAACAGCAGGATAAAGCCAGCCTATGCTGCCTATGGCACACAGCCTTCACCACAACCTGGAAACACCCTAAAAGTCACAGGGGTGGGAAATACCTTTTGTTTTGCATTTATACAGCACTTCACAGCCTTACTATAACCAGAGAAACAAAAGAGATGAGCCTACAGTTGTCCACCCAAGGAGTGCTCACTGGAAAAAGGAATGTTTACTTCACTGCTGGATCAATCATCCAAATTCCCTGAAGGTCTGGGACAGGATGCAGATTCCCATGAAGAAATCCAGGGCCAAACATTCTAAAGAGGCCACAGCTCTGACCAGCCGCAGGGCTTTGAGCCCCAGCAGAAGGGCAGGTTTGCAAAGAGACAGGAGGAAGCTATAGCATGACACTACTGGCTCAGCATCTCCAAACCTTGGTGCAAAGACAGCTCTGATAGCATATGGATGCCTATGCAGACCTTCATCCCCTCACTCCTCCTCGGGAGGAGGGACAAGGGCTGCACTACCAGCTAACCTCCTGACTGGGAAAACAGTGGCTGCAGGGCTTACCGGTGCTGGTGGTCGGAAATGGCTCGGCATTTTCCTGTAGGACATTTTCTCTGGCTGCACTTGCACAAAGGCTCTGTTGAGCAAACCGCTGTCATTCTTCCTGCTCGAGGAGGAAAGGTTCAGGGACCTTGACAGGAAATTCACAGGCTGCAAAGGGGGGAAAAAAAAGTACAAGGAAACAAGTTAATTTACCCTAACAGTGCTGATACTTGGCCTGGCCAAAAGGCCAGCAAACAAATCCAGCCCTTCATCCACATTCAGGGGTGGATGTTCATACTATTGAACATACTGTTCAAAGGCAGCTGCAGGTGGCAAAGCTCCCACAGCTGCTTTGCACAGGGTTTCTTTGGAGCAGAAGCCAGCTCTACCCCTGCCCTGAGCACAGTACCCCTCACCTGGGCTCTTTTGAAACAGACTGTCTTGGGGAGGGCAGGCATATTTTGCGTCGTATCTTCATCCAAAATATCCAAGGCCAGAGACTTCCGGACCTTCTTGATGGGACTCCTGCGCAACTGAGGGACATAGAAAAACAAGACTTGGCATGAATCAACCTGGTGAACTCCCGTCTTAAGGACCCAGGATGCACACCAAGCCCACATCACCCCAGGTCTGCATTGCACCAGCACCTCAGGAAGAAAGCATGCTGCAGCCTTCCCCACCACAGGGCACAGCAGCTTCCAGTGCTCTCCTCCTGGCACTAAGAGCCACCGATTTAGAAGAGGAAGCCCCTTTCAATAGGAAAAACACCAGTGCAACTGAGCCAAGAGACTTTGCATACCAGCCCACAGCCTTCTGGGAGCCCAACTTGCCACAGATGCTCCAAGTGTGCTATGGGTCTCTCCTGTAGGTTATGGACACAGCATCTCCTAGCATGCCCCGAGTTCAGCATAAACCAGGACACAGCTGGCCATATTTTAAGCTGGCCTTAACCTCAGGCACCTCTTGCTGATTAAAAGGCAGCAGCCATGGGCCAAATACTTTTTGGCATCAACAGCAGGATGAACAAAAGCAGCCAAAACACCCCTTAACAGCACAGGGCAGCTCAGCAGCAGGTTCTAGATGCAAAATCAGCTCACCCCTTGTTTCCTCTTCTGTTTCTCAGGCTTCACATCATCCTCTATGATAAGTTCAATGCCAGCTTCACTTCGGAGCACCTCTTTCAAGTCTTCTTCCAGGTGAGGAGTCTGGGGCTGGTGTGAAAAGGAGGAGAGCACAAGACAGTCAAAATTTGTATGCTGGGCAGACTCACAAGTATTTCCCTCTAGGGATAATGGGGTCAGGGGAGCCCACAGTGGGAGGACAAACACAAAGACAACTTATTTACTTCCCAGATGGAAAGGATATGACAAGATTTCTGCTAGCCTGATAGATTTACAGGATCTCCGGGCATGAGAGACTCTTATCAGCTGAACCCCAAATGTGCCATCAAGAGACCAGTAAGCATAGAAGGCCTAGGATACTGGAAACTGCCATCCCCACAACACCCACATTAAGAGACCCCACTTCTCAGGGATGCTGAGGTAGATTGTTTCCTTGCTTCTCCTCAAGGTCATCACTAGCCAAGCACTGCAGCCCGATTCAAGGGCAGCTTATGAATTTTCAGCTGGTTTACAGGGAAGCTAAAAGTCCTGTGGCTACTCACCATGACATGTTCACCATGACAAGGTCCCTCCCATCTCAGCCTGACACTACCAAACCATACTTTATTATGCACAGGTAACAGTTGGCGCACAGCTCTGCTGCAACCTACCCCATGTCCCATTTCCATTCATTATGTTTCTGCCACTTGCCAGTGGCAGATCTGCCCAATACTCACCAGAGGCCTAATTGGTCCATATTTCTCCAGGGCATTTTTGAAAGGCGTGGGGGTGTGAGGAGTGTTGTCCACCACATACTTCTGATCTGGTGTGACAAACCTGGCAGCAAAGAAAAAGACAAAGGATCAGACATGATGTAACCCGCACAAAGTAACCCCCATCATCCCAAGCCTGCAGAGTCTCACATGGCAGCAGCAGAAGCCATCTGCCTGGCTGGACTATTCCTGGGGTGTTAGCAGGGCAAACAGGCATGGAGGAGCGTTTCGCAGGGAAAACATCCTTCAGATGTGCCAGCTATGCTGCTCCACCCTGCCAGCTACCAAGCACCCTTATCAGAAAGCAGTACAGCACCCTGAGAGGCAACATGCAGCTCCGCAGGCCAGCCCTACTCTGCAATGCTTCTGCTGGCAGATCTGCTCAGGCCCAGCCAGCCTGGGCTTGTGACAGTCACAGCTGGACCAGCAGAAGTCCTGGGTGCAAATGCACTTAAGAGCAGCCAAGCCACCTCACACCACCTGGACAGGGGAGCTGCTCTGGACCATGCCAACAGAGCAGTTTTGCTAGCACAGCCAGCACTCCCAAACACTTGCTGCTTCAGTCCACCAGCAAAACACTCCCTTGCAGCCCACCCCTTCTTACCTGCCTGGTACAGTGCCTTGGATAATCATCACCCTGGACTGCCCCTCAGGTCAGGCAAAGCAAAGGGTGCAGAGCTAAAGGGATGGATCTGAACAGCTCTTGCCGAGGAAAACAAATTCCTTCCCTGCTGGCACAGGGCTCACAGCACAGCAACATTTCCCAAAGACGTACTCAGAAGGCAACAGTCCACCCAGCAGCCGAGCACAACAGTGGTCACTTCGCTGCAGCCCCAATCAGATGGAACACTTGTTCCCTGCAGCTCAGAGAGGAGCTGTCTTTGCAGGGGAAACACTGCTTTAACAAAATCCCCAGCCTGTCCTCCCTCACTCTCAGTAGTGCCAGTACAAGTACTGGGGGAGGTATGTTTGAATTGGACCAGACTGCTGTGTGGAAAAGGATGCTGCTCAGGTGAGGATGGGGGAGGACAAAAGGACTTACGCAGAGTTCTTCTGGAGTAGAGGGGTCTTGTCCCTGTGCAGAGGGGTGGTGACAATCACCTTCTGACTGCACACAGGTGTGGAGGTCAGAGACGGGTTCTCCAGTTCTAGTGTATCCTGTTTGGTCCAAAAGTTTAAGAACTGCACAGCACAGGAAAGAAAGAGAAGACAGTCTCAAGCATCCCAGCACAGTATCACAAGTCATTACCTTTTTCCTAAATATGGGGAAAACCTGAAGTAGGGACAATCCTACCATACTGAGTGGCACAAGAGGGATCTGTACCAGTATAAACCAGGATGACTCTTGCAGACTTGTACAATCCTGTACATGGACACTCACATGAAAGTTGCCACAAGGTGCCTCACACCTAAAAAGGTTATTCATTTCCCATAAGGGATCAGCTGATATGACTATAAGAACCTACAGGGTGGAGAGAAGTCTCTCCTTGCACTGGTCCAGATACGGCTAAGCAAAATGGTGAAGGACAGGTAATGCCAGCGCACCAAAGGTCTATCCCAACCTCAGGTTGGCAAACGTGAGGGAAGTCCATGTAACACAACAGCGTACAAGTTAACAGATTTTGCATTGATCTGTCTTCAGCCTAAACTGTGAGAAAACGACAAACTGTCTCATCCCTGCTAGGATTTTACTTCACAACGTCAATATACCAGATGCTGGTGGGTTTGAACACCACAGTGCTCCAAGATGATGTATGGTGGAGACCATGTGTGCGGACACTGTAGGAGTCGTGACAAAGGTTGAAAGATCCTGAGTCTGTTTTGCAACAAAGACAAGCCCAGGAGCATTTTCCTAAGCACAGCAACTGAGAGATCTGCACAAGGCATGTGCTGCCAAGCCTGTCTGCGTGACTTAACTAGAAACAAACAGGGAAGCCACTTTTCACTGTTGCCACTCTGCTACCCACAGCTGGGGGCAGCAATGCCCTGGGGACAGAAGCACTGTGCTCTCCAGCGATCCTGCAGTGGGGAGACATGTAGATCTGCACAGTGGTGCTCCTTCCTCATAGGGGGCGCATGCCCTGCCCATCACACAGCGTAGCTGGGCTTCCTCGATGCTGCAAGCACTCCCAGAGGCAGACACAGGCTGCTGCTCCCACAGGAAGGGCATCACTGAAGACAAGCAGTGCCAGAACCCAGCTCTATACCTTGTTTTAGCAAAGAGGTGCACCCTGTGCACTGGCACTGCCTCATTCAAGGGAGGAGAAACACAAAGCTGGCAGAGCTGATGGGAATACATGGCATTAAGGCAAGCAGACAGAGCACTAACACTTATTAGCTCATGACCAAGCCCAAGCAGAGAAGCACAGACTGGGCTCACCATTGCTCTGTACCTGAGATGGAGAGAAGGGCAGTGTCTTGACAGGGGTGCTCTTGGGAGTCATGCTGTTGCAGGAGTCAAGGAAGGAAAGGCTGGTGCTGGTGGTGTTCTCTGTGACAGGGGACAGGGAGATCTTCCTCTTCTTCTGCCTCTTCAGCACAGAGGGTGGCGTGCCAAAGCTCACCTCTGCATATGGAGAGATGGGGATGAGCTCCCCCTTGCTGCTCTTGCTTAGGTCTGAGATGGTGTGGCCGTCCAGGCGGTACTCAGTCACATTAGGCAGGGATGGCATTGGCTTGCTGGGGGTCTGCCTCACCGGGCTGTTGCTGCTACTGCTGCTGCCAGCAGAGGGTTCCTCAGGTAGGTCAAACTGGGTCAGATCACACCACCCATCTGGGTCCTGCACAGAAGGGAAACCATCAGAACCAGACCAGGAGGAAAAGCTGAGCAGCCAACTGGTGCAGATGCAGATATGAACTGGGAGGTGAAATAAGTCGGTTTGTGAGATTGCACCAGCTTTTGCAAGGAGCCTGGCTAGAGGAGAGCTCAAGCACTCCTCCCCTCTGCTGCCAGCTCAGCTGAGAACCAGACCAGGGAAATGACCCAGCTGAAAGCTGCTGCTTGTGCATAGGGCAGATTTTTCTGTTTATGCAAGGTTGGTTTCCCAGTTCAGTTCACAGCACAGCTGCACAAACAGCTGCACCCCCACACAGAGGGGACGAAAAAAGCAGCTGGGGATAGGTCTGGGGACAGGGGCTGAATGAACTGTCACCCAACACCAAACCACCGTCTTGGGCACATCAATACAGCTGGACACAGGGCTCTGCTGTAACACACACTGCTGAAAGCAGATTAAAAATAACCAGACCAGTTCAGAGATCAGCTGTTTCACAGCTCCACCCCACCAATACCCAAAGCACCATACAAGCAGGCCCCTAAGGACCCACAGATGGGCCGTTAAGCCTTAGGCAAGGACTCTCTGTCCTCCTATACACATGCAAAGTGGATCCTTCACGGATAATCAGCTCATAAGCTCCTGAGGCAGGCTGGGGGCTGCAAAGACATTTCCCTCTGATGGCAGCAAAGTGCTCTGTTAATTCTAGCCAGCCTCCCTCCGTCACCCTGGTGACCTCAGGACTGCTTGACTGACCCAAAATTACTAGTTTCAGTGAAGCTACCTCCACTGAAAGCAAATGGTGGCATCATGCCGGTGTGAAAGGGTCTGTCTTGCATACTACAAGTGGGCCTGGCCTATTCCCAGCCTGTCCTATCCTATTCCATCCCATAACAGGAGGGAAAGGAAAGCCCGTGAGCATGGGCCTGAACCGTTATGAACAGGAGAACTAGGGACGATCTGGCTGATAACGGAGGGCTTGAGATCAGGTTTGCCAGTATCTACAGCCTCCCACACCAGCAGAGCCCAGGCACAAGGACACCCACCTAGGGGAATCTGCAAGCCCAGAGCAATACTGGCAGAGCTGGAAAGGTGTAATCCAGCCCTGGAAAAGAGTTGGTGGGAAGCCACAAGCCAATGACAGACCTAGCCCTCCTCAGGATGCCTATAGTGATGAGCCAGGGGACCCGATAAGTTCACTCAAGGGAAAAGGGTGGGGAATCAGTCTCCCTACATTAGCTGGAGGAACAATGGTCTGTTACTTACGGATTCAATCATGTCCAGAGCGTCACTGAAGGCTGGCACAGATGTTGGGTACAAATAGTTGGCGGCTTCAACGACCCATTTGTACGGTGATGTGAAAAATGAAGAGGCATCCTCAGGCACAGCATCATCTGAGGTCCCCTCAGCGTTATGCTCTGCCAGTTCAGCAGCTGGCAGCTCTGAGGGTAACTCCTGTACACCGGTCACTTCCTCGTCGCTGACATCCTCTTCCTTTATTTCAGAGATATCAACTGGCCAGTTTGGCAGGACATTCTTTGCACATACAACAAAGAGAGTGCAGCCATTAGTAGAAGCCAAGGGAACAATGTCAAGTTCTGGGGAAAAAGAGCAAGGGTCCCTGGACGCATTCAGCTCTGCCTGCTCTCCTACCTGCCATTCAGTTTGTTTCACATCCCCACTCTCCCTCATTGCTCCGTTCCCTATACCATCTGAGCAGGAGTCCATGCAACATAATGAGCACAGGACTGTTTAACTGAAGGTTTCACTTAACAGTATCCCAGGAGAAAGCTGAACAAAGGCTGAGCACGTAGCACCAATTCTGCATTTCCTACTTTCCAAGAGCCTGCCTTTGAAAACTACATGCTTTCTTCATGAAAAAAATAATTGGGTATACTTCCCCTGCTTCCTTTTTTAGAGGAAAGGAACACAATACCTTTTCACCATGTCCCCCAACACGGTCTGGAACAGCTACCTTCTCCCACTAGCAACAGCACAAGAGAGTCAAAAAAAAATTTGGTCTCCAAGACAGACCTGATGCTGGGATTGGCAAGATAACAGTACTAGCAGACTGCTGTCCTCTGCCTGGATAACACACTTGGGCTCTAGCTCCTGGAGAGAGAGGTCTCCCAAGAGTTGGTCTCTTGGAGAGGGCTAAGGGAAGGCACAGACTGTCTATGTAGACACCAGGCTGTGACAAAAGCAGCATGAGAGGCAGCAGAAGGGTGAACAGCTCTGATATGCATTAGCAGAGCAGACGACTGACAGCTGCCTGCTGCAAATGTGCTGGTGCAGTACCTGGCTCCCAGCTCTCGTTCGACTTTGGCTCTCCTTGTCATCCACCTCCAAGAGGAAGTATAGTGACTTGGACTCCTTAGTTTCATTGAGGAAGCCTCCCGTGTCCACCTTCCGCTTGATGGTGGAGTTCCAGTGATTCTTCACAGCATTGTCGGTCCTGCAAAGAAAGCAGAAGGAAACAGAAACCATTTACAGCAGCTTTAAAGCACAGCTAGCAGCTCCTACACACTCTCCAGCCCCATCCTGTGAGCCCAACGCGTGGATCTCCACAGGCCACCCAGGTGTGAAGGCACCAGTGAGCAAAGAGGTCCTACCTCCCAGGCAGCAGCTTGGCAATCTCCGCCCAACGATTCCCCAGCACCTTGTGGGCCTCAAAAATAATGCGATCCTCTTCCTCTGTCCATGAGGATTTCTTCACCTCGGGGTTCAAGTGGTTATGCCAGCGTTCCCGGCACTGCTTCCCTAACCGCCCTTTCAGGTGCTTGGCTATCAGGGTCCATTGTTTGGTGCCATATTTTTTAACCAGTTCAATTACCTTTGAAGAGAGTGGGAGGGAAATAAGGAAACGGAATAAAGGATGGGAAGGTCAACACAGTCATCTTCAGGCTTTGCTCTTTACCTCTCTTGAGACCAGGTAAGGGCAGAGAAAGGCCCCTTAGGAGAAAAAGCTGGAGGGATCCAGCACTGACAATCAGGTATACCAACACTTGAGAGCAATGATTTAGCTGAATTTCTGAAAGAGGCTGTTTCCATACAGACATTTTGCCACACAGTACCTGTGAATGCAGACGACTGCCACAAGATGGGGTGGAGACTGACAGGTGCACCAGGGACAGAGGGGCCCAGATTTAGAAACACATGCCCATTTCTGAGCAAGGGCCAAGTCCCACATGCCCCAAGGCTCCTCTGCCCCCACTCCTACCGAGGACCTGGCCGCATGACGGCAGTCTCCATCAGCTCTGCACTGGTCTGCCCACTGGGCACAGCCTCCCTTTAACAGAGTGTGCCACACCAAGGACGTGGCAGAGCTGCAGCTCCATGCCCCACTAGCGCCAGGACACATAGTGAGAGCTCCAAAGCATAAACAAGCTACATTCACTTAAGAGCCATCCACTTTGCCACTTCCCATTCAACCAGGGCTTTGTCACTTCTGCCTGAGGCTCAGTGCAAATGCTTCTGGGCGTGGAATCTGTTCTGAGTCCCTGCGATATGTCCATGGCACAGTCAGGACAAAACAATCTATTGCCTGCAATGTTCAGCCCACCAAAATCTTAGAGAGGAGGCTAAAGGGTTCTCAAAGAGCACTTCTAGCCTGGCCAACTGTGCTCACCTGAAAGATGTGGGTAGACAGGTGATGCTCACATTGCTCTTGGCCCACAACAAACGTCCCTACTGCAGACTCTTGACTATCAAGCACAGACAAATGGACCAAAGACACCGAACTGAGGCACAAGCCAAGGAGCTGGAGTAGCTTGCAGGGCAAAGAAATGTGCAGTGTCAGGAGGAGAAAGCTGAAGCCCAGTCTGGCCAAGATGGGTATGCTGGCAGTCAGGACATGTAAAGGGAAGGGGAAAGCAGGCAGCAACTGCTCTGCTGTAGGGAGGTGGAAGGACATCATGAGAAGCTTCCTTAGGACATGCTTGACATAACACACAGATAGGAGGCAAAAGGGACAGTAACAGCCTGTAATGGGACCAAAAGGGAAAGAAATGGGGGCACAGAAGTGTTACAGAGAATATGACAAACTAGGACATTTTGCAGCAGAAAACCTTGGTAGAAGTTGGAATGAAGTCCAACTTTTCTTAAGTACATCAAGGTGATGAGTCTGCCTGAGCTGGCCCCTCTCAGCTCACTCCGGAATCAGCAGAGAAACAGATTCACAGAAGTCATGATTCACCTAGCCAACCTCAGACATCACTTCAGTCTGTCTACTGTAGCAGAGGAAATGGCAGTTTTATTTTCTTTTAGGTCCAGCATGGCCAGGTCAGGTGGAGATCTGCCAGCAGGCAGATGAATTAATTCCCTTTTCTGCTCACTCCCTTGGCAGCCTACTGTAGCAGTACTGTGTGAAAGGGAGAAGGTATTTAGTTGAAGAAGCCTAGACTTGCTCCGGCACATCACAACCATGGCTGCATTAGGCTGCTCAGAACAGGTCAGAGTGCTGCTCTCACGGGTATCCAGCATTGGAAAGAATTACCCACAGTTTACAAAAAGACCCAAGGGTCTGAGACCTCCATCCTCTCCGCAGACAGTCACAGTTCAACACTCAGATCCTCTCAGCCCTGACTTACCTTTTGGTCCTCCTCTTTGGTCCAAGGGCCCTTAACCAAGTCTGGATTCAACACTCTCAGCCACCGGTACTGACACTGCTGATCGCTGCGGTTCTAGGAAAAGGAATGAGAACAGCCATGCGTTAGACCAAAGGTTCCAAAAGCCCCTATAGCAACAGCAGTCCCCATACACACAGGCTGTCCCATAGAAAACCTGCAGAAGCACATGAAGAATACATACTAAGACTAGGACACTGGGCACAGAGGTAGGAACCTCAATTTCTCACCCCAGCTCCAACAGACTCTCCCTTGAAAGCCCTCTATGCAAGAAGGATGACTCCCTGCCCTGAAGGATCACCATTTCACCGCATGGAGCTGCAGCCACAGAACAGAGCCACACTGTGCAAGGTGCTGCACAGACACAGAGAACCAGCGCAGTGAGCACAAGCAGCAACATGCAAACACTACAATTCCCACCTGGGCAAGGGGTCACTTACAGGAAAGTGACTGGCCAGGAACTTCCAGTCATTCTGCCCATAATGTCTTACTAACATCTTCAGTTGCTCATCCTGCAAAGAACAAAGACATTCACTTTCACATACACTGAGGCAATACATGCCACGGGCACCCCGGGCTGACAGCATCAAGAGAACAAGGTAGCTATTTTGAACTGTCAAGAAGGGGTTTTTTTGGCATTCTGCATTCAGGGGAGGAAGGTAGCTCACACCATCCTTTAGCAGTGCTCCAGTACATGGAGCCCAACTGGAAAAGGTCGTTTGGTTCTGGGCTCTGTACTAAGGTGAGCTCATACAGCAAGGACAAAACAAGAGCTCAGCTCTGTCCCAGTACAGTCTGGTTCAAACCCTGCTTATCCAGCCTCAGTACACCCCTGACCACACAGTCCATCTCCCAGCTCAGCCACTGCTTTTGCCTGGCCAAGAAAGCTGACTGGTTTAAGCGTATCACCACTAGCCTGGTGGTCTACAGTCTTTTAGTGCTACGGGGCTCTACAGCATTTCTTTCATGAATCCTGCTATAGCCAAGGTGTGCCTACTCTTACAGCTTGCTATAGGTGTCCTTGCCTTTGTGCTCCAGCTGGGCAAAGAGGCATGAAATAATTCCCTGCTCAACATGAGCCCAAGGCTTTGATCCCTGCACAAAGACCACCTTACTTAGTGTTCAGACCCAAGGGGAGATAGGACATCTTGTAGTTTTCACACAGAACAAAGATGATGGAGTAACTGGGAAGAGGGAAGAGAATATCCCAACTAATTTCAGGCTCTCAGCCAGGATGACTAAGCCATAGCCCAACAATCTCGATGCTCCCTGCTTTTGCTAGAGAAAAGGCAGGACATTTCCACTGCACAATTCAGCTTGCTGGAGGCCTCAGCCATCCTCTGGAACCCCTCTTTGTTCACAAGAGCGTGGCAGGCAGCAGATGGCTCACTTGGGGCCCACAGGCTTAAGCTAAAGTGGTTGGAGCTCTTGCTCTCCAGGCTACACCTCAAACTCCCCTGAACATCAGCTCACGGGAGCAAAACAGACACATGGTCTTCTCCAGCAGGAAGACAGCAGGAGGTGGTATTGTGGCCAGCAGATGGAGACTGGGGTGGATGCACCCAAGCCCCAGGGGCCAGGCCAGAAGCCTATCCCAAAGCACTCACTCTCGGCAAGCACCAGGCTCTCACTCACCTCTTCTTGTGTCCACTTGACTTTGCACCTGCCGTCCCGCTGCTCCGGCACATCTGAGTCGGTATCCTGGTAATGCAGCTCATCCTGGTCCTCGCTAGAGATGAATGAACAAAGATTATAATTTCCACCTCTGATAAAAACACAGCAAAGGGAGCAACCTCCACCATGCAAAGCAGAGCTCCACAGAGCAACCTGCACTGCGCAGAGCAGAGCTCCAGATCTACTTTCTTCCAGCACTGAGCCCCAACACCTCACAGACATTCACTCAGACACCCCAGGTGTAAGGGGGTCCCTCAGCTTTGGACTCCCGGTGCATGCTAGCAATTTTTATGCTGCCGAGAGCAGAGGAAGTAGTGTTTCTCTTGATTCCTGCTCCCTTCTGTCCCTCTGGGAGGACTCTGCATGGAGGGACTGGCACCATTTCCCCTCCTTACAGCTCACCAGTCTCCCGTATTGCTGGACTAAAGAAATGGGCTGCGAGGAGCAGCCAGAAGCCAGCCAGCTAGTGCTGGGACAGCAGCCCCAAAGGGCTCTACCCATCACCCACCGGACCCGCCTCGGCCTGCCCTGTCACCCCCAGCTCCGGCGCAGGCAACAGCCAGGCCCGCTCCCAGCCCCCGGGTGGGGCCAAGAGGAGCCTTTAGAGCGGGACTCGCGGAACACGGAGCCCAGGGGTACGGGGCCGCGGCCCTGCCTGCGGCCCGCCGTCCCGCTGCCCGGCCGGAGAGCGGGAACGGGCCGTCCTGGGCGGAGGGGGGGGGGGGGGCGGGCCGCGCGGCAGAGAAGCGCCTCCAGGGGGTCCCCGAGGCTACCCCACATCCTCTTCCCCCTCACCACCGCCGCCCCAGGGAGAAGGCGCGGGGCCCCCACACAAAGCCCCCGCCGCGACGGGGGCTGCACTCACCCGCGGCTGCGGCGCGCCATGGCGGGGCCGGGGCGCGGCTGGGCCGGGCGGCGGCGGCGGCGGCGGCGGCGGCACTTTTCCTATCTCGCGCCAACGGCGCCCCCCCCCGCGCGGGGCCGGGCCGCGCATGCGCGCTGCCGCCTCCCGCCCGCACAAAGAGGCGCGCGCGGGAGGGCGCCTGCCCGCCCCGCCCCCGGGGAGCCCCCGCGGCCCCGAGAGACCCTCCGCGGCCCCGAGACACACACACCCCCCCGCACCGAGACCCCCACAGCAACCGCAGCTAGGCGGTCCTGGGCGCGGAGCAGGAGGATTCCCCCCCTCCCCCGGCTCACCTCTACCCCTGCAAAACCCGCTGCAGCCCCCCCCCCCCCCCAGGATCGCGGCTTTGGGCGGGTTTGGGGTGCACCGAGAACCCCTCAGGACAAGGCTTCGATTAGCTCTGGGAGGGGGGTTGCTTCTGCTACGGCACTGCTGCGGTCTTCTCATGCCACAGCCAGCCAGCCAGGCGACGCAGGACCCCCGGCAGCCACCTCCCATCAAAATGGGCAAAAAAAACCCAAATTAAAATCAACCACCTTCCCCACGTTGCTTTTGCAGCACCTCTCGCTCCAGGGGTGCACTATGGGGCCCCCAGAGGCAAGCACAGGTTTGGCGCTTCCTAGGAGAGAAAAGAGGCGGTCAACGTGGAAAAAGCTCCGCTCTTCCCTGCATCCCGCAGCCGGGCAGCGGCACTGTCACACCACGGACGAAAAGCGGGAGAGCTAAAAGCAGCAGGAGCGGCTACCCTACTGACAGCTGGTCCTAGGCAGGCCAGCACTTCGTACATGTGCGTTTTGAATTCTGGCTATTTTCAGACTGCACGCTGCCTGCGTACACGCAGCACGCACACCTGCTAGTGCCCATGCATTATCTATAATGTCCCTACTTAGCCTGTGCATGTGGATGCTCCTGGCCAGCGTTCCAGAGCAAACAATACAAAACTGAAGAGAGATGTCACTTTGTCGGAGACCCTCCCAGAGTGTCGCGTCCACGCAGGAAGGCTCCATGTGTCATTCTCCTCCTCCTGCAGCAGAAGGCCACGGTTCCTGCAAACACCTCTCTGTTCTACAGGGCTGCCCACCGACAGGCTACAAATGCAACTGAGCCCTTAAAGGACTCAGTTTACCTTCAGCAGTTAGCCACAACCCGTAATCACAGCCCCCGTGCTTAAAAAGAAGCAACAACCCCTCCCTCTCCCAAACTAGCTTAATTAGGAAATTAGCCTGTTAACAAATTACCAGAACTATAAAACCGCTATAAGCCACACTGGCAAAAAAGGATCAAGATCTCAAAGGGGGTCTTCATAGAAGCTGAAGGTAAGTAGTACTTTTTATTTCCCTAGTACTTCTCACATACTTCTTTTTTTAATTATCTTTAAGCAAAAAGTATTTTAGTCTCTTAAAGACTTTCCTTCTAGGCTGGCTATACAGCCCCCCCTCCCCCTGCAGTAAATTCAGGAGCTTTTTATTTCTGCTTTTAATGTGTTCAGTGTAAAAATGGTTTCAGGCCACAGTGACTGCCTTCTCCTTCTTTGATCTACCCTGTTGCCTTTGGAGGTGGCTGGAAGGCAGCTGCTGACTAAGCTGGTGGTGAGAACTTCCCTCTCAAGCAGAGGGGGAGTGTGAAAGAAGCTCCTGCCCACAGAGCAGAAGGCAGGGGTGTATGGCATGAGACCTGCTAGAAGGGCCTGTCCTCAAGGACCTTGCTCGGTGCCCTGTGTGGGCTGTGGGATCCCACAGGCCTGCAGGTGGGGATTACCAGCTGTGGGACTAAAGGTAAGATGAGAGCTGCTCCTCAACCTCTTCCATCCTAACCAGAGCCTGGTTTTATTGCCTTCCTCTCAAAGGGACTCAACTGGGGTTAATGGTCCTCCGACTTGAGGAATGAGGATAAAATATCTTATCTCTGGGGAAAAACAGCTCCATCTTAGTACCACTAACAGATGGAGAGGCTTACTGAGACTGAGACACCCTGTACAAAGCTAAAAGTAGTGGTATACAGGCTGAGGCCAAATAAATAGAACTCTGAGGAGGCTCCAAGCAATGATCAGGCTGTGGTACAATTGTGTTGCTCTAGAAGACAATGACAGGCTGGATGCCCACCTCCCTCCCCTGGATCCTGCTCAGCTCCTTGCTTTCTTAAGCAAGACTGAGACAGGATTTTGCAGAGAGCAGTCCTGCTACTTTAAGTCTGCAATTTGCTAGTGAACAGTAATGTGTTTGTTCTGACAGGGACGTTCTGGTCTCCATAAACCTGACAGTAGTGGGATTCTGCACTATGCTGTCCACCACAAGGCACGGTACCAGCACCCTGACCATAAAGGAAATCCTAGAAAATGGATTTGTGGCCAGGGCCTCCAGCCATACCCATTCTTCTCCTGTCTGCAGTTACTACATGGACTCTAGCAGTGTCTCCAAACCAGATACCTGGGAGCTTCTCACGGACTTGGACAGTGCAGCAAAAGGCAGTTCCCTGTGTGTTGTCAAGCAGTCAGAGTCCCTGAGCAGCTGCGTGAAGACTGACCTGCACAGCCTGACCCAGGACATCTCTGACCTCAGTCTTGTCTGCTTCTGCAAGACCCACCACAATCAGGCTGCCTTTGACCTGTCCAGTTTGCCTTGTGAGCACCCCAGCAGAGCTGGCTGCCTGATGGATGTGGCGTTGCAGAACACCTCAACACCGTGCAAGAAAGAAAAGCACCCCAGACTGCTGGAGAGCCTGCTCTCCAAGAGCACCGAGCTCGTCGGTGACCTCTCAACCCTTGGGAAGACGCCAGGACCCAGATGGGAGATCTCAGCAATAAAAGGCCCCCTGGATACCAGCCTGTCCCTTGACGTGAGCACCGAGGAGCTGAGGTTACTGGGATGCTCCAAACCAGACACGCCGTCCCTGGAGACCTCTGTAGTAATTCCTCTGGCTTGGCCTGGAGCCTTCAAGAAGCACCCTAAAGCTGATCCACAGGTCTGCCACCCCCAAGACCCAGCTGAGTGATCTTGACCCTGTCCCTGTGTTTCTGCATCAGGCTCTGTGATGCTGCTGCTCCGGCTCCATGCCGGAGCACAGTGGGCTGCAGGGTGCCAGCCTGGGGACCTTCTGTGCTGCAGAGGAGCATTGCGTGCAGGGCTGCCGACCCTGCTGCAGCACAGAAGATGAAGCACCCCTGCTCTGCCCTGAGCCAGGGCCTTGCTTGCTGATGGCACCACCTGGTAGAAGGTTAAACCACCCAACCCGGGTGACTGAAACCGCAAACTGCTTGGGGCGCTGCTGGGTGGAGGAAGCTTCTTAGGCTGCCGGTGGCAGCCCCCGAAAGGTAGCCCCAGCTAAGCAGCAGCCCTGCTGGCTCCCCCTTCCTCCCCGATCGCTGTCTTTTGTATTAATGCAACAAAGATATAAATTTCACTGTGCGTGCAGTCTCTGGTGCTCTCTGACCGCCCGGCTGAGCTCCGCTGAAGACGGGCGCAGGGCCGGCCGGGGCCCGCGGCCGGGGCCCGGCTCCAGCCGGACTGGGGCCCGGCTGCCGGTAAAACCCCACCGAGCGCAGCCGCCTCCAGCGCCTTCCCCACCCGCGGGGGGAGCCCCCCGCGCCCCAAGCCCGGCGCGGAGCTCCGCGGCCCGTGGGAGGGGGCCCGTCCGCGGCCGGCTGCGGAGGGGCGAGACGCCGCGACAAGATGGCCGGGCCCGGCCGAGCCCCGGGCGCGGAGCCCCGCGGCAGCCGCCGCCCCGGCCCGGCCCCGCTCCCAGGTGCGCGGCCCGGGGCCGCCCCACACGCCCCCGTTACCTGGCAGAGGGGCCCGGGCAGGTCTCGGTGACGGAGGGGCGCGGAACCGCGGCCCTGGCCCCCGCCGCCGGGCCATGGCGGCGGCGCCGGGCGGGCTGCCGGGGCCGGCCGGCTGCCGGGGCCCGCCGCTGCCCACGGGGAGCGCGGGCAGGGAGGCGGCGGCCGGGTGGGAGGCGCCGCCGGGGCTGGGGATCCCTCTTCTGGCACACTGGGAGAAAAACAGCCCGGGAGCGGCGGGCCCGGCCCGGCCCGAGGCCCGGCGGGGCGGCACGGCGCCGCTCGTCGGGGGCAGCGGGGAAGAGAGCGGCTTCCCGGGAGCCCCCCCGCGTCGCGGCGGCGTCACCCGCCCGCGGTTCGTTTTATGCGGGATTCTAAGCCTCCTCCCAGCCGGAGGCATTCGCCACCGCAGGCCTTCGCCGAGAGGCAGAGGAGCGGGGACAGTTTGCTCTGTAACTCCCCCACCCTGGTCGGGAGGGGGAAGAAACGAGCCCACCTCCATCTCAGAGTTTCTTGGTCTCCTGTTAGGGCTTCCCACCTTCTACAGCCACTTGCTCTCCTTCCTTTTTTCCCTCTCCCATCACTACTTACAGCAGACACAAAGACACGGAGAATTACTCGTTAAAACCACTTTCCAAGGCATTTACAGTTTGCTGAAGAACCAATATAGGCTCCCCCCTCTTCTTTTAGGGATAGAGTAAGGGATGAGCAGTCACGTTGCATGAGAGGACAGAGAGAAAAAAAAGTGAAAGCAGCAACAGTTGCTCGGACCCAGCTTCTGTGAATTACAGCAGTAATTTCTTTAAATACATAAACTCTGTGGCTAGCTGCGTGTCTAACCTTCCAACGGCCTAGCCTCACTTCCTTAAAACCCTCACCCACTTGTACTCCTTCAAAATTCTGCCAATGAATCAGCCCTAAACTTTATGTGTATCATATTCCCATGGCCAAAGCAAGCACTTCTGTTTACAAAATAACAGTTTAAATACTTTCAGAGGGCCAAAGGGACATCTTTGAAAGAGGGATGCAAGCTATTGCTTCCACATGTATTTCACGGCTTCTGGCCAAAAAAACACATCCATTCAGTGAAAAATCTGTTCTTTCACTTCAGCTGTCAGAGTGGCACTACAGATAAACAGCAAACAGGGAGCTGCTTGTATTCTCTGGAAGCTCAGATGACTTTTCTAAACCATGTTACAACATCAGGAACAGGTGACAAAACAACTCAGAAAAAGGACCCAGAAAGTATTTACAGTTTGAAGTATAAACACCATAGAACAGTACAAACCGGATCTATAATTAGGAAGAGGATCACGCAGTTGTTTGGTTCAACTGCAGTCTGTGCCGGTTGACTGATTGGTATTGATACTGCAGAGGAAAGATTAAGCTTATTGTGTAAATCCGTAGCTGGAATGTACAAAGTACTCTTTGTGATAAACACAACCATGCCATTAAGCAAAAATAAGCAAGAGAGGAAGAAATGAAACATTTCAAACATGCTGCTATGAAAAAAGGCATGTCTGCAGAGTAAGCAGAGATACAACCACTTTGCTAACGTTATACTAACACATCTCAATTGGTCAGTAACTTAGCAGGTGCTTTGGGACACCTCCTTTAGAAAAACCTGCATCAAGTTGGCATCCAAAACATGAAGCAATGTAAAATTAAATGACTTTTTGTGGGATAAAAAATGAACAGATCTTTTGGAAAAAGCAGCTTTGACGTTGAAAAGCATGGCAAAGCACAGGTGTCACAAAGGCTGCATAGAAGGCTTGAGTGGGGGAATAATTTAAGTTTCACAGCTTGGGTGTCAGATTAAATACAAAATGTTTTGGATGTCAAAGTGCAGTCTCAGTGTTGATGTAAAAAAAAGTCCTTGCAACAAAGACACACGGTGTTAATGATGTTGACAAGTCATCTTTTCTTCTCACCACTCATACCCTTGGCTCTATTTTTGCTGTGCCTTGAGCTTCAACATTTCATGGTCTATGAATTTCACTTGAATTTCCATTCTTGTGCATTACCTAGCTCACTATCTCTGGGAATTTGGGATACCAAGTAACTGTGAGTAAATATATTCCTGAGTTTCTGCACAGTATCACATTTTCTTAATAATGATCCATTAAATCTTAGTGTCTTTTTCATCCAAATACTGTCTCTTCTTTTCAAAATGATGTATTTCCAGTCTCGTATGAGGCAGCGATCTGCAACAATGTCATTATTGCTTAATTTCAATTCTTCCCCTCCCTTGGAAGAAACGTTTTCCTTCTACAGTAACAAACCCACCTCTCCTTGGTTCACTTTGGCAGAGAGACAAAAGGAGACTGCCTCAGTCTAGCATATTTTCAGCAGCTCCTGTATTTATGGTTGTATTTTCTTTTCCACAGTTCACAAACCAAAATAACAATCTTTCCCACAGTGCAACTAAGGACTACATGTACACCAGGAGAACCCACAATAAGCCTTACTACAAGAAAATAAATACTAGAGTCAGGAAGAAGGACCCAAACGACATTGTCTTAGTACAAGATTTTTTATTCATATATTACAAAATTACAGTTTCAATAAAGAAGTAGAAAAATAGGGAATTATTTGGGAAGTGCTTGCAAAATACAAGCACTTCCTCAAAAGGCATTAATTATCCAAATTACTACACATAAATGATCCAAACATTCAGTGAACTACTGAGATGGCCCTTATCAATATGCTGAACACAGAGGTTGAAAAAAATGGAAAAGTATGTTTTTACTAAAAGGTCTCTCTCAAACTGGGGAAACCCAGGTCTCAGTTACCATTCTGGAATCCAGCTTCACTTGTGTCAGTATCATGCTCCTTATGTAAGGGAAGAGAAGGGGGAGAAAAAAAAAAAAAAGAAAAAAAAAGAATTTTAACAATAGGATAGAAATGTCAGATTTTCGTCTTAACTAGACTCTTTGAGAAAAAGGGAAAACTTGTTAGTAAAAACAGATGATCTGCAAATATGCTCCAAACAGAATTTGAAGCGTCAAATTTACCATGAAGAATTATTTCAGCACAGTACTGGTTGTGAGTAAAAATGCTGGTTTCACATCTACATTGTAGCATTACCACACACTGTGAACATTCATGAGGGCACGCTGCTTTTACTCAATGCACCATTAATGAACTGTATTTAGCTGAAATTACCAAAACTATACTTGCAATGTATTAATCCCCCCATTAAAATAAATGAGAGACTTAATAAATTGAGCACTACACATTCTATACAGATGAACAGTCATAAGTATTCTGGATCACAATTCGCTGGTCTAATTTATTGCACACAAATGTCTTAACACATCACTGTACCTCTTGCCTGCGACAAGTGTAGCTGCTACAAAGATGTATCAGCCTCAGTGGTGATACTACCAACTATTTACTTGTAATTCTGTTATTAAAAATACCTGATTCAGTTTCTTAAACTCAACCACTTGGAAGAAAATGTGCTCCAGGATATGTTTGGCATCTTGCTTTTCCTTTGGGAGTTTACTTGTTACTCCTAGGATATCGCCACATTTTCGTATGTAAAACTCCAGGTCATCATCAGTACCTAAACAAGCATCCCAGAGAAGGCGGCAGTTGAATATCACACGTTATCTGTATCAGCTGGGCAAAAACTTACTACACATCTCCACTTATTGTTGGCATTCTGGGAGGTTAAGTCCTATAAGCAAGTTCAATGGACTAGCCATGATGTATTCCTGCAGCTAGTACTTACTCATCTTGGTTAGAGGTAAGGTGTGTTTAGAATAATCTGAACATTTTAACTTCAAAGCATAAAAAGATGTGAAATAAATCAGCAAGAGTGCACAAAGCAATTTATGCATGATATAGGAAACAGCAGGCAGAAACATAATAGAATGCCATGTAACAAACAAAATAAAATGTCATGGTACATAAAGTCATGTTATCAATTTCCAAGGCATTCCAATTTCTTGGCCCAGGATGACAGTAGTGGATTTTCCTAAGTGAGGCCCATGTTTTAAAACAAAATATAACAATTTCCCTCCAAAAATTTGGACTTTATATATAAATGTGTAAACAATCAGTCTGCTCCACCTACATTTGTTTGTAATCTCTGCAAGACGAGCTTTCTCAGAGGAAAAAGTTTCATCCAAGTCAAACAGCTCCAGAGGGGGAGGAGGCAATTCTCTGAAAGCAGGTGGAAAAACCTTGAAGAGAAGAATTAGCATGCTTTATTGCCATACATTCTTCTTACACTTTACAGATCTCTCAGACAACAGTTTTGGACTTAGACTGGACTTGAAGACACCTTTTATAAAGTCAAAAACAACTCCAAAGCCCACAGTAAAAGGTACACTTTTTAAAAAACTCCATTTATATTTGTAAAAATAACTGAATATTCCAAAAGAGTTTAGTCATGAGTATGCCAGAATGATCACCTAGCATCACAACTAGACATACTGCATTTGCAGTTTGTTTTTAGTTTTGCTCCATGAGATCCGGGTGATGGCTGAGATACCTGAGGTACTAAGTTCACTATAACAGCTCACCTTGGAAATACATTCCCACTAATTCTGGTAAGATTATTTTCTTTTTCATGCAGTCACCACTTATGCCACAAGTTGCACTTGGGTTTTTAAAGAGCAGCGCATGAGACACTACTTTCAGTTGCACCCCTGCAGGTATAACGATCCCAGTACTGTTTCTTTGGTGGCTAAGGTAAAGTAGGATGGAGCCATGATGGCAAAAATCAAAGATACCTGCTTTTCGAAATAAGTTTGACATCACCGTAGCTGGTGTTGTTGCTGCCAGCCCAAATTTCTGCTGGTAAAAGTTTGGTCAGCCCTTGCTGTAAAAGACCAACGCTCCACTTTCTACTTCCCCAAAGGATATGGGAGATGGAAGAAGAGTGGGACAGACTGGCTTTTCCCCTGTATTACTTACACCACCACCACTTTCTGAAATACCACATTCTGTTTTCACAGCGAAGGCTGAACCAGCACCTCACAGGACTGGGAGCAGCTACTCGGCCGAAGGCTTACATACATAAGGCATTCTGCTGTGGTAACAGATGTTGCATTTTCAAGAGCTGTTGATAAGAATTAAGTGTAAATAAGTGCTCTTTCCTAAAAGATAGTCCCTGCAATGTATTCGACTCCCGAGTGATTAATTATTACCATAGCATTTCTCACTTTTTTCTTTTTCTTTTTTTTTTTTTTGAAAGAACTATGGAAATGACACATAGAGGTTTTACATGAAACGGAAGGGTTCTCTGTGCATGGTATTAGCAAGGAGATTACTCACAGCTGGCTGGAGGACAGGTAGTGGAGTCTCAAATTGAGGCTGAATGAGTTGGAGAGGTTCATGTTTCACATTCAGCTGTTCATAAGCTCTGCAGCACAGAAAAAGACAAAGTATATGAGAGAAGAAATGATACAACATACATTTCCACTTGCAGGCTATAAAGATGAATTTTTCTGAAGACACCAGGGACAACATTATGCACAGTCATAGCATTAAAAAAAAAAGGGATGCCTCATTTTAGAAGGATCCCAGAGACCTATGTATCAATAATAACTGACTTCTACAGTGAGCGAATTAGTTAAAATTATGAGAGAGAAGAAAATAATGATAGGTAAATATATTAAGATGTGTCATGGTTTAACCCCAGCCAGCAACTAAGCACCACACAGCCACTCACTCACTCCCCGCCCCCCCCCCAGTGGGATGGGGGAGAAAATCAGGAAAAGAAGTGAAACTCGGGGGTTGAGATAAGAATGGTTTAATAGAACAGAAAAGGAGAAACTAATAATGATAACACTAATAAAATGACAACAGCAATAATAAAAAGGATTGGAATGTACAAATGATGCGCAGTGCAATTGCTCACCACCCACCGACCCACACCCAGCTACTCCCCGAGTGGCAATTCCCCCGCCCCCACTCCCCAGTTCCTATACTAGATGTGACATCCCATGGTATGGAACATCCCGTTGGCCAGTTTGGGTCAGGTGCCCTGGCTCTGTCCTGTGCCAACTCCTCGTGCCCCTCCAGCTTTCTCGCTGGCTAGAGATGAGAAGCTGAAAAATCCTTGACTTTAGTCTAAACACTACTTAGCACCAACTGAAAACATCAGTGTTACCAACATTCTTCGCATACTGAACTCAAAACATAGCACTGTACCAGCTACTAGGAAGAAAATTAACTCTATCCCAGCTGAAACCAGAACAAGATCATAAAAAAGAAGGAAGTCACACCTCAATTCTTCAAGCAACTTTTAAAGGGATGAACGTGCATGAGGAAAAAGCGCTTCAGTTCAAAATGGTTTTTCAGGAAGTCCATAACCAAAAGCTATTTTAAAAAAATATTTGTTACAGGATCAGAAAGGAGATCCCACTATGAATTCACATCCAGTAAAATACAAGAAATAGAGAGTAAGAAGAAAGAGTGTCCACAACTGAGTGTAGTTTCATGGAATCTCTGTTAGGCCTGCTATTATTCAGCGTGTTCACACACGATCTGGATAACAGATGAGTTATGAGGGACAAAGCTGCTAGTGATACAAAACTGGTAAAACTGAGTAGCAGATAAATCTCAAGACACAGTTATTGGGAAATGCAAAGATGAACAAAATGCAGCTTCAGTAAATGGCAAGTAATTCAAAAGTGGAAAAACAACCAGCTCTCAGTTATCACTCCTGAAAGTACCCAACATCACTGCATACAATTCTACTAAAAATATTAGTTCACTGAATCAGCAATAGTCAGAAAAAAGGAAAAAACAATGTCAGGAACTACAGTTAAGACAAGAAACGAGAAAAAACATCACTGTCACACTATACAAATCAATCTTCTGGTATATCCATATTCAGAATGCTGCCTACAGCTCAGTCCCTTCTGCTCATAAGCAGACACAGTTAAGCACAAATAGAAAATGCAGAATACAGAATGGAAATAAATAAATAAATAAATAAATCACAGCTGCTCACTTGATAACTGAAGGGAGGGCACTTGTATCCAGCTGATAAAGGGATGTATCAAACAGCTTTGTGAAGTCTCTTGGGTTCTCGTCTCCTTCTTGCAGACAGACTCGCAGTTGCTCAGACAGCGCAGCTGTATCTGGGAGCAGGTTATAGTCTGAAATCTGAACACACAAACACACACAGATAGACACACCTATGATTTAAAAAGAAAAACCCATTTACATAGTCTCTTTCTAGTTTCTCTCTCACCTAAAATCTCATCTAGAAATAATTATTTCACTCTTTACCAGGTATGACCCTTTGCAGTGCAGCTTACTAGATTAGTAAACTGTGAAAACTCTGTTCTCCTAGCTGTAAACCTACACACCATATGGACGTTGTATCTGGATTTCTGTTAATCCTTTAAAATTAAGAGAGACAGCTTACTAGTCAACTGTGCAAGACTGTTGTTCTTTTTATGCACACAGAGTATACAATTTTATCACATACAGTATTTCCAAATAAAAATAGTGTTTGATACATCAGTTAAAAAAACAACTAAAATTGATACACAGGTTGATCTCTACTCATCTACAGAAAATCTGTCTTCACTTCATCCACACTCCTCTTGTCTGAGGACTCAGAGCAAAGTGCAAACTTACTACACTGGAGCAGCAAATGATCTCATAAACACGGGCAAATTGGAGAGAGACTTTCACAAATGAAATCTGATAACAAATAGCAATCTAAGTCTGACAGATACAATACCAATATTTTTGATGCCTAATCTACCTGTCTACTCAATCTTAGACCCTGAATAAAGGGTCTGCAACAACAGCATCCATCTAGCTGTTAACCACTTTGTGCTAAACACACAGTTTGCCAAAACTGGTGCTGCTAGATCACACTATTATTTACCTCCTTGTGATGCATCTCTTACCTCAGGGTCCTCCATATCCATCTGGTTTAAATGGATATCTGATGTTGTGAGCCACTGGAAAAGCACATCCTGGAGAAAGGTGAAACTTAATTTCAGGAGGGACCGAGTAATCTTAACATTCATTTAATGCTTAAACATTCATATTAAATCTATTGAATAACAGACCATGAAAAAAAAGAAGAAAATGGGTAATAAATCAAAGAATATCTGTGGAGAAAATACAAACTTTATCTGTATTTACATATGGAAGCAATAAGTCATGGCAATGAGCATACTTTACATGACGTGCATAATTTCAGGAACACCTCAGCAGGAAACTCCCCTTCTTACACATAACAATGCTACATACTGCACTTTGTAAAGTGCATTACAATCTCCAGGTATCAGAAACCATATACACAAAGGTTTATTATTAATCAGTAGCCATAATCAAGCACTAAAGAAGCTTAGAAAAAGTAGTAGACAAAAAAAAACCCTACTTAATATTTAAATATCAACAACAATAAAGCAGTGAACAGAATTAGGAAAAGCTTTTCAGAGTCCTATAACATAAATAATAAACTATATCTTTAAAAACTCTTTCCTGTTAGTTGTGCTTTAACAAATTCCTCAGGATGTTAGTATTGGGTTAGAATCTCCATACTGAATCCATTTCATAGCTGTCTTGCTCTATGATGAAGCTAGTAAGCTTGGATTGCTTTGTAAGCACTGTGAAGATCCACTAAGGTGTTTTTTAAAAAAAAACAAAACAAACAAACAAACAAAACTTACCATGATCTTACCGTTTTCTTCTTTATCTAAATATTGATCACTGAACATGTGGGAAGATCCCAGCGCTGCCATCTTTCCACCTTGACTCTACCAACAAAGAATACAATACAGCAAAAAATCCTTCCAAATCACAGTTTTAGAGGCAATTGGTAATGCTGTCTAATTACAAAGTGATTTAAAAAAATAGAAAATTTTGGAATAACTAGTGGCAAAAGCAGCTTCAAACTTGGCAAGCTCACAAGAGCGCAGCAGCATTTTAAGTATATATGCTCTTAAGGCTCATAAATTTATTAAAAACACTGATCTGCATTTCGTAAGAGTAGACAGATAATTGACTGGCAATCAAAAAAACCCCCAAAAAACAGAGAATATCATCAACAATAGCTGCACTTAGGTTATTTTTGCAGAAAAAGAACACTTTTTTCAATCAAGTAAAAAAGAATTAAGTGAAACGAATGCTTTATTAACTTTCTGCAACCTATTCTTCAGTATTCAGAATGTAAACATAGAGGCCAGTGACATGCATGCATGTCAATACTGCACATATTCATGTCAGCTAATGACAGAAGAGTTTGGTAGTTTTATTATTTGAAAGCTAAAATGCAGAATATGCAGGTCATTACATTTTAATTTAGCTAAATTAAACATGCATGAAAATGCATTCATGAAACATCTTTGGAGTTCTTCTCTAAGATACCCCTTAATCCATCCATAAGGACATACATAAGAAATAGTTACGTTTTCAACAGAACAAGAAACCCTGTAATGCTCCCTGCACCAACTGTGAAACTCAAGGCATAATATAACCATGAATACTGCTATAACGAATTTGAAGATAGATCAAACAAAGCTCCAGTTTGTTTAACAAATTTATGATGTTTCATCCTCCATGTTTTGCAAGGTTTTAACCTGAATTCTACATGCTTTACCCACAACAGAATAACTGGGCAGCATCCTCTGCTCTTACTTTCCATTCCTTCACTTTCTATTGCTGTTCTTTACCGTATCTCTTTTTCACTCCAAGAGATCTTGTTTTCCTTCTACCAAGTTTCTCTGCTCTGCTTGAGAGACAACCTCTGTCTCTGGCTTAATTTTCTACCCTTGTGTCTGTAAATTCCTTGAGCTACATAGGAAAAACGATGCCATCTATTTGACATTTATGTCATGGTATTATACCAAACGAAGAACTATCAGTATGATGCGTAATGGTTTCCACTGCACAAACCTATTACACTTCAGTGATTAACCCATGCAAAACACTTCATGGAGGTGCAAGCAATTTATATGGATTTCACTTACAGCATAATTTAGTTGTTATAATTCTTAGAAGAAAACACTCCTCTTCATACCAATTACATGAAGCACATTAGACCCCATATAAACAGGCACAGTCTTGAAACAAGAACACCAACCAACAAGGCTATAAACCCAGAGTTAAGGCTTTATATAACTTAGATGACTTATGTCACAAAAAGACAACTCTATCATTAATGCAAGTAATGTCACTATTATCATGGGTGCAAAATTAGGCACGGGTCTATGGGTCCACTGGATCTATGTGCAAATATTGTGTGGGATTTTATTATACGTTACCCTGACAGCTGCAGATAAAATGCAAGCAGTAAGTGTACTTTTAAGTTCACCTAATGCTGCTGTATTATCTTTTATTTACGAAGTTTATTTCAGCCACAACATGGGTGGATGAAGTTGGGCATCCTCAGGAAAAAAAACAACACCTTCCTAACAAAGATATCAGAAAAACACAGTAGTGTTAGAAACTCATCTACATAGTAAAAAATGTGTTAACATGTTTACGTTCACTAACAATATTAATCCTTTGTGGGCTGGATGGGTAAGATAACATATAAAAATCTACTGGTGCCAAGGTGACAGTCCTCTTCCTTAACTCAATATGGCGTATTTATGAAGCTAACGATAATCTTACTTACTAAATGATCACTAAAACAGGGGGAAAAAAACCCTCAAACTTTAAAGAACTGAAAATATCCATCTGTCAATTAAACAAATATATAATCTTTGCTGACCACCAAATTAATTCTCCTTTGACCCCAGGCAAAGTTTTCCGTAAAAGGAGGCAGGAGTCACTAGGCTTATCTGGAATTTGCAGATGTATCAAAAATAGAAGTGGATATGTAAGTACTCCCAAAAATATGCTCACAATTTTTGTGGGGGGTAGGGGGAGAATGCATGGCTTGTCACATGCAGAGTCATACCTCATGCTGATAGAAAGCAAGAATAGGCCTGTTGAGCGGGAAGCAGACAGATCCTGTTGACAGAACAGCCACTGCTGGTTTCATCACATTCAGTGTGGCACCAAATGGATACACAAAAGTGAGAGCTCTGCGGGAAATACAGAAACTCTGTAAGTAGCTGCATGTATCAAGTAGGCTGGACATATTTATAAAACTCAGTCTACCTAAACTGCAAACTGTAATTGTGCACCGGTGGTGGAATGCCAAGAGGTATCCTCTTGAAAATTCAGATCATTGTAACAACGCTCCAGTCTCTTTCTACAGGTTCAGGTTGACAGTTTGTCTTAAGGAACAAAGAACACTCTTGATCTCTGTTTGTACACTTCCGTATCTGAGAGAAGAGTAGGCGTATTTAACTCACAGATGAATATATATTCTGGAACAAAATTACACAAAATGTTTTTACACTTACGTTTTTCCTTGTAATCAACCACATGGTCATTTATTAGTCTAAAAACTAGCTTCAAGGAAGAATACAAACCTTTATAGTTATTTATGGAAAAGCTGTATTCTTCTCAATGCCTTTTCACTCCTCTGCAGCACAGAGGGATGGAAAGCTAAAAATTGCAATAAATATCTATCTTACCCTGGATTAAGACTCTTTAAAAAGATGTAGGGTTGCTCATGCCTGCAGCCAGACCACCCACTGTCTAGAGGTTATTCATATTTACATTGTTTAATCAAATTCAAATCCACAGACTAGGGGCAAAAAAGATCTGATCAGGAGAGTAATAATTCCCTTCAAAACCTATCACTCCTGCTCCTTCGTTGGTTATCAAGTAATACTAAACAGATTCTCCTTTCCAGATACAACCCTGAGGAGGAAGAAGCTGACATAAGAAATACATTAGAAAACCTCAACACAAGCACAACACGCTCCTGCTAGATTACAAACCTGCTAATTCCGAGTTATTCTAAATCTTTTCATATCAGCTTCCTCAAAGAAAGACACTTACTGTGAGTCATGTCCACTTCCATCTTCATCTGTTGTCTCATGCACTGTTTTTCTTGCAGCTTCACTGATTCCCCTACAAGATGTTGAAAAGCAAAACTTACTGAAAACAACACGGATTATAAGAGTTTACTGTAAAGATTTATATACCCCAAATATTTACCTATTCAAAACTCCATCAGAGATTAGTGCTTCTTTTGGGTGGTGGTACTTGTAATACACATTTCGTACTACAGCATCTTGAAGAAAGAAAAAAAATAAAGAAATTTACATTTTAGCTGATCAGGGTGCTACACATAGCAATGAAAAATGAGTTTAGCTCTTGGATTCCCTGAGTGTTTGCTTCTAACACCACAAAGCTGGCATGTGGCTCCCAAAAGAATTCAAATTAGCCTCCACTACCATTTTCTTCTGAACATACATATTTAGAACAGGAATATATTTGCAATTTCAAATAAAAATATGAAAAATAAGCATACCTCTGTGTCTTCTGCAAAGCAGAAGAGGCAAAAGGATGATCCAGTTAAAAGAATATGTATCAAGTTTTACAAGTTCAATTTTTTTTTACACATCTTCCAACAGCATGATTAATTGAATACTGTCGATACAAAAAAAAGGCATAGTCTAGAAATGTCACCAAAGACACTAAAAATATTTTATGTACACTAAGACACAGTTGTTTTGGGTTTGTTTTTTTCACATTGGCAGTACAAAACCTAATGAATGGCATTTTATTGGTCTGCTAAAGAAAAGTGCCACTGTTTATTCAGGGCGAGTATGAATTGATTCAATCCATTAAAACACGTGGAAAAATGTTTTAAATGAAAGGCTTTTTAACCAAGAAATGTCACTAGAATTAATTTTTGTTAGTAAATACCATTAAAACTAACAACCACAGCAAAGGAATGGAGATGGCTAAGTTGTCATCAAGGTACTCTGCCCATGGAGAGCCTTTGGTGTGGTCCAGTATTACACTGCCATGTACATGTAGATTTCAAGAAAAAACATCTCTTAGAACAAAAGGTACTTTGTTAGAGGGATCTGCTTGGTTTATATCTACAAAGGCTGAACCCATTCTTTAGATTTTGCTGAAAATGGATAAATAAACCATTACCATTATTGAAAACGATCCCGTATTCTTCTAACAAAAAGTTAATATTTGTGCCATATCGTGACTCTCCGCCTTCTCGTAGCATCACCAGGATGGCTCCACCATCCTCCAGGAATTTCTTCAGAACTGAAAACTAGAAGACAACAAAGCTCCAGAAAAAATCCATGTGAAAAAAGCCACACACAAGACTGCAGGAAGTTATACTGAGATGAGGGAAGGTAACTGAGTCTGCCTGCTTGCAATTAACTTGATCCTATGAGAAAAGCATTCAGATTTCAATTGGTGTAAATTCATTCAAAAGCAGTACTATTGCAAAGTCTTCTATGTTGTTCTTTTCTATTTTGCATTAAACAAATCTTAAAACATAACTAATTTGCAAATAATTATTGACTTCTTACCTCAGCAGCACTGAACTTTTCTCTTGGCCCTGCCGTAATCCACAATTTTACCCCAAACAGTTTCTCAGATGTGATCTCATCTTTTAAGCTATAAAAAGATTAATAAAGATGTGTTATTCTTGGATACAGTCCTGAACCACAATTTTTTTTCTTTTTTTTTTTTTCTTTAAAGGACTGGCAAATAAACACAAAGCAAATCACTTCAATCACTTCACATCCTTTTATCTGGGTTTAAAGTTGACAACTTGAGCAAAAATAATCCTTACAAATTTCAACCCACTGAATAGTAAAGCCCCTCTAACAAGGTACTGCGGCAGATCCAGAACTGGTATAAACTGTCACAGCTGCTATTAAACTTTGCACCTGAGGAGCTCTTATTCTTTTTTTCTTTTTGCTCTAGGCACATTTTGTAGTGGTCAGGCAGGCAATATCATATGCACAACAGCTGTTTTGTTTTTATCCCAAACTGTACATCAAGATAGACTCAAAAACCTGCATCAGGAGTTTCATCCTTGTAACTTACGTGCTCTCTCTTCCACAGATAAGATAGCTGGAAGCTCCAAAGACAGAGAGCTATGGACAGCATCCAAAAGTGAAATTATAGCTAATGCCACAGAGTGCAATCAATGCAAAAGAGAGATCTTAGCTTACAATATACATTCCCAAAGGCTGTTTGGGTATTCGATGCAGACCACACACAAATTTCAGGATCTCTCTACCGACTGCAGGTGCCCCAGCCCTTACCCACCGGGGCTGCACAGTGGTGAGGATGAGGCATCCTAGCCTCTTCGCTCAGGAGGGGCCGGTCTCTCCCTCGGAGATGAGGTGGATCCACACATCCTGGGCCGGCTGAGAGAAGACTCTTCTCCACTAGCTGCAAGGCACCTCGGGGCGCCTCCGGCCCTGCCTCTGAAGGACCCTCAGACCACAGAAACGCGGCTTCTCTCCCACGCCAGCGCTTCAAAAAAAGCTGCCGGCAGTTACTCAGAAAGCTGCCCCTCACCTCTGTATCTTCCAGTTACCGCGAAGCCTTTTGCGCAGGGCCTTGTAGCTGCTGGCGAGAGTGAACGCCTCCCCTTTGGACGCGTTGAAGACTATGGCATTCCGCAGGCCCCTCTCCATAGGGTTACCCGGGGCTACCGCAGGGGACGCCGCAGGACGCCAGCTCTCGGGACGTGAAGCGAACCGCCGACGCTCCTGCTCCCCGGCGGGACCCCCGCGGCCGGCGGAGCGGGGAGGGAGAGCGGGGCCGGCGGCCGTTACCACCGCGCGCTCCGCCTAGCAACGGGCCGGCCACCAGGCGCATGCGCGGAGGCCGAGGCCCCGAGCGCAGAGGTCGCTGCGGCGGCTTGTTCCATTCCCAGAGGGGGGGGGAACGGGACGGTGCCACTGCGGCGGGCTGGGGGGGAAAGGAGCGCGGCTCCGCAGCCGGGCCGGTCGGCCCTCGCTGTGCCCGGGCCCGGCGGCGGGAGATACCGCATCCTCGGCCTCCCGCCGAGGTCGGTGTAGGCCTGGCCCCGGGCAAGGCCGGCGCTCGGCCAGTGACCGCTGAGGCCTACCCCGGAGCAGCCCTCGCCTGGCAGTGGCCCAGGGCAGGGCTGTGTCCCCTCAGGTAGCTACCTCCCCCCCTCCCCAACAGGTTTTTGGGCCTTGGACCCAAGTAAAAGCCTATTAGCCTCGAGTAGGGACTTTTTTTTTTTAATTAAAGTTTCAGTGACTTTTTGCATGCAGCCAAGTGCTGAGGTACAGCCACTCTCAGGCACAGTATAACACCAACACCCACTCCCTGCTCTCCTCACACACACCCCCCACTCCCTTACATACAGGACAGAGAGGGAAACACATCGGTATATGCACTTTAATATAAACCATGTCATACTTCTGACAACTTCAGCATGTACAAGATAAAGTCTGATAAAAAAAAATTGTTCCAGCACAAGCTTTGCAACAGCGTGAGCATCACACAACTTCTTGAGGGGCCCTTGTTTATCCCTGTGTTGCAGTTAGAAGGTCTTAGCCCCCTTTCTCCTCCCCACAGCAACAGAACAAAACTACTTTCAAAAAAAGAAAGTGGGAAGTGACATTCAATGAGTACATCAGCCTTTAAATTAAGGCAGAATAAAGAGCTGTTCCACACCAGCAACAGGCATTTTCAGTCGAGCGCTGGAGCCCGGAGGACCGCTGCTGCCCTCCCCGTCCTGCGTGGGGGGGCTCAGCACCGCTGGCCACCCCAGCGCAGGGTGCGGAGCTGGGCTCAGGCTCCCCTCGCTGCGTGCCCTCCTGTGCCCCATGGCGCTCCGGATCGTGCTCGTTGCAGTAGTGTTGGTGTGCCTCAGGCAAGTCAAGCACATGCTGTGAAGTGACCCCCCCACCCCACCCCATGCAGGGTTTGGCCATAAGGTTATTTTTATTTTTCCAAGCAACTCAGCCTCTTCCCCACCCATTTTTATCTGGGATTTTCCTCCCACACACTGGCTCCTCCATAACAGCCTCCTTATTGCTTCAGCAGTATCCCTATCCTGGACCAGAGAGATACACAATCCACTCACATTGGGGAGGGAATAGCTGGCATGAAAGACCACAGTGCAGTTCAGGATTTACAGACCTGCAGCTGCCTGTGGAGCAATGACTGATGAACAGTTCCTCTGCCCAGCTCAGTCCAGGACAAATGGCTTAAGTGGCACAGTCCACTTAAAAGGAGGAAGCCACTGCTCTCAGTAGTGTGAAGAGTTCCCCTCTCTATTGGGGAGGCAAAGCAGTTGGACAGAGCTGGGCAGAGTTAGCGCCACAAAAAAGAAAAAGAAAGAAAGAAAAAAAAAAGAGTGGCCCATTACGGGGACATGGCTGTTCATGTGAATGGTGGTACATACCTCAACCATAAATACAACCACAGAGTGAATACAATTCTGCCAAGTAGCACAAGACACTTGGGGGAGGGAGATCATAATAATCAGTATCCCACTTTCCCTGCCAGGGGAACAGTCATTTAGAGGGAAATCCACCAAACAGCAAAAGTTAAGAGCTCTGTTCCATCCCAGGCAGTTAGTATATTAGTCCCAATTTCCTTAAACCGTGAGCAAAGGACAGTACCCATCCTTTTAAAAAAAA
This sequence comes from Buteo buteo, assembly GCF_964188355.1. Taxonomy (NCBI): domain Eukaryota; kingdom Metazoa; phylum Chordata; class Aves; order Accipitriformes; family Accipitridae; genus Buteo; species Buteo buteo. Next base: position 66,684,708 of record NC_134172.1, read on the forward strand.
GAAAAAAAACACAAACCACCCATACACAAACACCCAACAAAAAAAAAAACAAACAAAAAAAACAAACCAAAAAACCCCACCAAACATAAAACCCAATCAGTTAAAAATCTGGCTTCTCAAAGCCTTTATAAAACCTAGATGCCCTCTTCAGTTGGTGCATAAGAAAATCCTAAAAATGCATCCGAGGCACTGGAGCTGCTGGCTGCTAGGTCAGGTGTGTGAGTGATGGAGGTGGAGATCGCTTCTTGGGTGAACTCTGGATCAAAATGTCGCAGATCAGCTGGACCAGCCTAAGCCAAGGAACAGAGACATGCATAGTCATTTTGAGTGAGCAGACCCCCAAACAACCATTTGTGTTCAGACAGTAACACAGCTGCTCTTCCAAAAGCATCGTCACCACTCACTGCATTTGCAGTCCCTAACCTGCAATTCAGCATCCCTCAGTGTCAGCATAGGACACCTGGAGAGGATTCCTTTTGTACCACTATATAATAGATAGCAACAGAAATACCCACTTACCACATTGGGGTTGAATGGTGGGGTAATCCTCTTGTGGTACAAGTCATCCCAGTTTATTGGGCTGAAGAATACATGGTTCTTTATCTCAAGCTGCACAGAAAGCAGTGGGGAAAAAGAGTCAGTCTTCTGCCAACCCTCCTTTTCCAGCACCTGCCAGCTGGTTTCACAGCATTAAGTAGTTGAAGCAAGACTTGGAGCTACCACATATCCATGTAGGGGCCACATAGCAAATCCTTAGTACAGGAGGGTCATGGTCCCGTAATCCCTTGAAGGGAGATGACACCATCACACATTGGTGTCCTAGCTTGCCACCACACCTTGAATCATAGTGTTTCCCTTTGGAAATCCAAGTCAACCCCATATGCCCCTTTTAGGGGGCTGGAGAGACATAAGTGTGCATCAAAAGATTTTTCCCAAGGCACTGCCGTTATCATGAAAGAAAGGCTCAGAACAGAAAGGTTTCCTATCCATCCTCCCTCCTGATCCTAATGGAGGCAACCTACAAAGTCTGTCTTGGCACCCAGCCTCCTCTTCTGGTCCTTGTGGAGAAGTCCCTGGAGGATGTCACAAGCTGCCACAGTCTTGCTTCCTTGAATCTGGAGTGGCTTGTGCAGAATGTTGTCATACATCTGAGACACATCCCGGCTGTAAAAAGGAGGCTAATTTGAAAGAGAGGAGAAGCGGGCAAGTAAAACATGAGCTACCACAAGGAACCACACATCGCAGGTCAAAATGAGTCCTGTAGCAAGTAGGTGAGGGAGACCTGCCATATCTCAAATATCAAACATATCTCTGTTCAAAGGGCAATGGTATGATTGAAGCAGGTCATCTAATTCAGGATTCAGTTGTCTGTGTCAGGTACCGTGTGAACACCAGACCAACCTCACATCGCAACTTTCAAAAATAAACTCTCCACCATGCAGCATAAAACAGCTTCCAAACTTACCAGTCCAAACAGCATCTCATAGAGGACAGCTCCTAGGCACCACCAGTCTACTGTCCTGTCATACGGCTGCTTCTTTAGCACCTCAGGAGCCAAATACTGGGAAGAGTCAGAAGTAAATATTTGAGTCAAATTATAAAGGAAGGGCTTTGTCCTCATAAGTACACAAACCTGGCTGCAGTTCAAACTGAGCAAATGCATTAGGAAGGACACAGATGTTTTTCCTACTATGCTTTGATAGACTCTCCACTTGCTTCAGAGCAACATGTTTGAGACACCTACTAAAACCCCCAAAGTGTTTTTCAGGGCTACAGAAGGTTCTCTTCCTATACAGAACTTCTACAAGAATTTGCCACCAACCACAACTCAACCAGCAAACCTGTCCTGCACTGACACATTACACCTCTAAGAGGCTCCTGTAGTTTTGAGAAAGCTGCAGTTTTCAGTCCCACTAAGTCTGTCCAAAGCAGCAAAACTGCTAATAACCACAACCAAGCAGCAACAGGGAAGAGTTCAAGTGGCCCGCAGAACAAGCAGCGCACCGAGTCTGGTCTCGCAGGATTATCTCTGTGTACTATCAGGCTCCCTACCTAGGGCAGGGAAAAAAAAACAAAAACAAAAAAAAAAACAAACAAAAAAAACCACAAAAAAAACCAAACCAACACACATTAAAAACCACAAACCTAAGCTCAAACATCCCTGCTTGGTTCATGCTGTACTATTGCGTAAGTGAGTCCCCACTGAAAGCAGAGGGCACCCACCAGGAAATTCCTGCCCACTTCTGAGCTTGAATACTGAAAGATATCTTGTTTACAGACCCTTCTTCAAGCTGTCTCAGGAGGGGCAACAGGACAGGTGCATTACCTAGGCCAAAGTGCTACCAAAATCCCCAGCTCAGTAAGAAGCAGAAAAAAAGCCTCCAAGAAGCCAAACTGGAGATAGGTTTTAGCAAAACCTAGTTGAGGGTGCACTGGAGAAAAGGCATTCCCTCCCCTCTGAGCAGTGCTCACTTTCCAGAGGAGAGCCTGGTCCTCTCCTCCACACAGGGTGTTTTGCTGCTCCTGCTTAGCAAGGACACGCAGAAGAGCAGAGCAAGGTCCTGTGTGTGTCAATACCAGCAGGCTCCTTGTTCTGCAGCTCCAGGGTGTTAGAGCAGGTAAACAGCCTGCTCACAGGCTTGCTCATGGGCTCCCAGGGTCAAGGTTGTCTCCACAGCCACCTGGAGCAGACCCAGTTTCACAAGACTGGCCATTTCCCAGTGCAGGGATCCCTGCCCCTGATAGCACAGCAAATTTAGAGTACTAATCAGCTGTTATAGGTAAAACTGTCTCTGTTGAGTAGGAAAGACCTTATCTGAACTCCAGCTTCAGGCTGACAACCTCAAAGAGCCCAAGGTGGTCTAATTCACAGAGCCCATATTTTGAGACATGAACAGCCACACAAGTCTGAGACCCAGAGTAGCAAGTCTCTGAAGGCTTTCAGCCCCCAGGTCACAGTGAAAACCCAGCACGTGCTGTACCTCAGGAGTGCCGCAAAAAGTAGAAGTTGTCTCCTCTTGCTCCATTCCTTCTTTGCAGAGTCCAAAGTCTGTCAATACTATGTGTCCCTACAGAAGAGAGACATTTCAGCTTGGCCCACTCTTTCTAGAGAAGAGAGGATTTCCAAGCATTGGCCTTCATATTGCACCTCATGTATGTTTTAGTTCTCCACTGCTCATGTGCTTCCCCTCTCTCACCTTCTGGACATCCTATAGTACAAGTACAGGAGCCCATAGAGAAAGTAGATTCTAGATTTATTTTTTTTAATTTGTCTACAACTCTATAGCTATGCGGAGATCCAGCACTGCTGTACTTTGCTACCGCCTTTATCCCAGAGTCAGTTTAGCAGTCACCACCAGAGTAGCAGCAGCAACTTGCTCTTAGCACCCATGATCCCTGCCCACAAGTTAGGTCCCAGCTCTTGGGAGCGAGCTGAGAGGGCCCCAAGTGTGCAGTTCTGCAGAGGGCAAGCTCACTCCCTCTTGCAGGATCTGCACAGAAATGCAGTGGTGCATACATGCAAAATCCATACAATGAAGTAAGCTATAGCCCAGCTTGCAGAACCATAGTCCTCTGATTATGATTCTGATGCTTTAAAACCAGAAGGCAGGCAGCATGAGCTGTGAATATACCTGGCAATCCAGGAGAATGTTCTCAGGTTTTAAGTCTCTGCAAGACAAAAAATGCTGTTTGAGCACATTTGGCCAGATATTTAGAAGAGCCAGACCTGAAACAGCATCAGCTAAGAACAGGAGCTAACAAGATTTCCCAGTCCAGCTCACCAAGACCTTCCCAAAACACATATTCCCACCACTGTTGGGTATCAATACACACACACGCAAACATAAAAAGACTGCTGTCATACAGGATCAGGTATTAGCCTGCATTTCCCTACATATCTATGCATAAATTGTTACTGCGAGAGAATTCCTTACTTATTGAGCCAGGTTTATTTTAGATCTTTACACTTAACCATTCTCTCTCCTTCCCACTATCAGGCTGGGAGTATTTATTGCCCATCAGGTCCCATGCAGACACCATCCCTCTTGCAGGATAAAGTGCCAGCAGCACGCTGTCTTGTCTGAGGTAGGAGATTCTTCAGCTACTCCAGTCCTGCATTTTGCAGGGCCCCAGTGAAGCCCCTTTCCCCCCCAGCACCGCACACAGCCTGGCTGGGCAGACTTGGTACCCCTGCTCTCCCCAGCAGGAGATGTGCCTTACCTGTAAATGATGTTTAAGGAATGCAGGTACCCAATTGCACTAGCAACTTCTGCAGCATAGAATCGGGCCCGGGGTTCACGGAAACAGCGCTCCCTTTGCAAGTGGAAGAACAGCTACAGGCAGATGAGAGGGTTGATCATTTCTTCTCTAAAAAAACCTGAAGGATATCTGGAGCAAGCCTGAAAGCCAGCTACTCAAGTGAAAACTGGTTTGCAGCAAGTAGCACACAAACAGCACCGAATAAGCCCAAACCAAGTGGCTTTAAGCAATCTAAACACCTTTCTAGAAATCACTTCATTTGTCCTCCTTTTATGTCACCACCTCACTTAAAAATTCATTCCCCCCAAAATGGTCATCTGCTGATGTAGTTAAACTTCCTAGCTTGCTACAACTCACAGGCCAATCATAGTAGTAGTATGGCCATGAGAAGTGGTACATGCACAAATGAACCCAGTAAGACCCCCAATATGAATTCAATTTGGGCAAGACATCCATGTCAACAATATGTCCCAGCCAGTTTCAGATAGCACAGAAAAAGACAGCTGCAAAAAAAGGTAAGCTTCTGGAGGACAGAAAAATAAATCTAACATACTGCAATGGCATCACCCAAGCAGTAGACTAGGATCCAGAGCTGGCCCACAATCGGGTTTTGCCAAAATCAGTATTACTCATATTCCCCATAGGATTTTAAAACACCCCTAACACATGCTTTTCTCAGTATCCTTGCCTTGGGAATCATCTGACTCAGGTCATAGCCAGCAAGATATTCACTCAATTTACAGGTGAGATAGCATGCCAGCTACTCCTGGCTGGTCCTTGCCAGCAGACAAAGCAACATTATACTTCAACATCATTATCTTCTGATCAGAAACAGTTTTAGGCAATAAAGCAGCATGTTTGGGAAGGACCAAACAGAAGGTTAAAATAAAGCCTGTAAGTACACTCACCTCTCCTCCATTTACATAGTCAAGCACAAAGTAAAGCTTCTCTGAGGTCTGGAAGGAGTAATGGAGTCCCACAAGGAAGGGGTGCTTGACATTTTTCAGTAGCACATTGCGTTCTGCCATGATGTGGTTTTGCTATGAAAAAGCAGACAAGACGTTAGAGTTTCAGGCAAGGGTCCAGTGCAGTCTGCCATAGGGGCTCACTGCTGTTTTCAAAACAGGTGGAAACTGGGAGCCCAAGAGGGTCATCTCCAGCCCCAGGAAGGGGACCACTCTCTCTTTTCTGACCTGATTCATCTCAGTTCTTCATGTTCCCATGGCACAGAGAAATCCATGTTTAACATGCGAGTTGTCTACATGGATGCCAGCCACAAGACACCTCAATTGCATTACCAGGATAGCTTATACGCTGACCACTATTTGTAGAAGTGGCCAAGGAGAGCAGACATACCTCCTTTTTCTTTAGGATGGTTTTCTTATGCAAGACTTTCACTGCATAAAAAGTCCCATCACACTTGCGTTTGGCCAGCAGAACCTGCAACAGAAGGTCCTGGTCACAGGTTTCAGTCTCACCTTCTGCCATTTGGTTAGCATTTCCTCATTAGCTCACTCTTGTGAGTGATGATACACAGAGTGCAGCTTCAGAGGGTCAGGTACAAAGTTTTAGAGATCAAGCTCCAGCCCTCTGACTTCCCAGCACTTTCTCATTGCCAGGAGAAAAAGCACACAACACCTCCACATACATCTCTTACAAGCCCAATAGAAAATAGTTTTGGAACATTTAGCAAGAATCCACTTTAAATGGGATTGTTGCCATCTCACAAGGTACAGATTAGCCTGGAGATCTTTTGCTAGCTGAACAACTCTGAAGCTTATTTTGAATCAAGTACTGCTCCTCACCACCCTGAGCATAAAACACCTCACACTTCTGTCCTTGGAGAGGTTGCAGGAGAGCTCAGAGTAAGAATGGACAATGAAAACCCTACCTCAGGTCTCATCTGGCCTCAGTCCCACTCAGGCCAAACTCCTCAGGAGAGGTGCAAGCAAAAGACACAGCTAGAAACTCCTTCAGCAAGAAAATCTCTTTCCAAGATGCCTCTAAAGAGCTACAGCCCACCTGTACAAACCCACTTACTTTTCCAAAGCTTCCTTTGCCAATAACCTTCAGGAAGTCAAAGTCTGTTGGCTTGGCACTGTTGGGCAAGAATGAAACAAGTTAATGTTTCTGGGAGAGAAACGTGCAACAGCAACACTACCATCAAATCAGAGTTCCTTCTTGGAAACACCAGTGTTTGTGAAAGGGATTAAAGGGCACTGGACAGGTGACCCTCACTCCCAGCAAACGGCACATTCGCACTGTGTATGTCAGTGTGCCCAGCAGAGGATGAGCAATCCCTCAGCAACCCACCTGCTGAACACAGCAGCAGGTGGAAGCAGCACCTTTGCAGGGGAAACAGTTTATCCCCATTTCTAGAGAAAGATAGTCAGGGAGCCAGCAGTGACAAAGAAGATCTTCCCTTACTACCTCTCAAGAGACATGGGACAAGGGGCTGCAGACATGGACAGGAAAGGATGATTATGATAACAGGGACCAGCTATAGCTGAATGTCTTGAAAGCTGGTGCATCAGTGATACACATGGTATTAAAGGCCAAGTAAAGTAATTGTTAGGACTCTTGCAGACACCACCCACACGAGACACAGAGACCAACTGCCTTCCCCTGCCAGATCTCTTCACTGCATGCTCCATACCCTACCCGGCTTTTGCGGGGAGCTTACTTTGGGTTAGCAGAAGGTCCAAGGTTGATGTTGTCAGTTGGTGTTGGAGGCTAGAGAGAATTACAATAATATTAGTCACAAGAACCATCCTGCAGGTTGTGCTTTCCTTTCCTCAATACAGTATCACTTGCACAGAGCCGTTGATAAACACCCATCAGCAAGAGACACAATGGATGCTTTGGCAAACTTTTAAGTGATGGGGAAAGGGAGAACAGAGCTATGCACTAAAGTAATATTATCCCCACGCTGGAGTCTGTACTAAGGTACTCTGTGCTGAAGTCCTCATCCCATACTTGCACAAAGAAAAAGTACTAAGCGACTGCTTGGCTCCTGACTTGACGCTTTCAAGACCTGCTGTGCTTCCACACTGCATGGCTCAGTTGCTCACTGCAGCACCGAGACAATGAGGTGCCGGGCAAGAAGCCCTGTGCACAGCTCTGAGACAGAGAAGCATTCCTACAGCAGGACATCAGCATCCCTCCCAAACCCTGCAGCCCTCTGCCCACTCCCATTAAACCCCAAAACTGCCAAGTCTGGAGCCTTGGAAGTGGCCTTACACATATGCATCACCACAGAGGTGTAGCCTCCCTCTTCCCAGTGACAAGGAGGTACGTACACACACACGGTCTTCATCCTCTTCCTGCTCCTCAGGAGTCTTCCCTTCGCCAGACTCTAGAAGCATTATGCCTGTCCAAAAGGCTATATAGGGCCTCTCTGCTCTCCTTTTTCTCTACCCAGCATCACTCACAGGGACAAGGCAGCAGTAAGACTCCTAGCAGGCTAACACAGGCTCTCCTCCTTGCTTTTCTCCTACAGGCACCAACCCTCTCTTCATCCCAAAGGTGAGGGCTTGCTGGCTCAGAGCCATGATCTCACCTGGGTGCTTTTGTCCGGGCTCCGGGAACGATCCATTAAAAAAGCAACTCGTTCAGCACTTGAGAAAAGAAGAGCAAGCCAGTATTGAAAACGGAATTCAAGAGAAACACAGCTTCACACCATGAACTTGCCAGGCACCAGCGCAGACCCCAGTGTGTGCTCCCCTCTGTCATAGGAGACCTCAGCTGAGTTCCCCAGCTGCCTCCTTGGTCACACTGCTAATCCCAAGCGGTGAGGGTGCACAGGCTCTGGGGAGGCAGGGGACGGTGGGTGCATGCTGACAGGAGACTGGGGGGGATGGTTCCTAGGCACACAAGTGATTTGAACAAGCACAAGCATATTAAATGCCATAGTTAGCCCTTGATTTGCAATAGCAGAAACTCGTCAGGGCACCAACATATCAAGACCAGCACAGCCCCAGCAGCAACAGAGCATCAGGGCCAGACAATGCTGCAGCCCTCCCGGCCATGGCCAGACCCCTCTCGAGGCAGATGCAGCCCCCACTGCAGCAGGATGCTGCAGCACTCAGCCCTGCAACCCAAGGAATGTCCCCACAGGGCAGCCAGGAGAGTCCAGCTGGGTCTGACCACCACATGCCATCTGGGCTGGCAGCAGCTAGAGGCCATTCCCCCAGGGCAGGGCAGACCAGGGCAGTTTGGGGCTGTTGACATTGCAGGGAAGAGGGGCTGGCCACAGCAGCCAGGGCTGGCTCGGTGAGCAGAGGCATTGAAGCACAGGGCTCTCATCTACCCAGTGCAGCTGCTGCTGGGGCTGGAGAAGGTGGACTTGAACAGCACTTGGTTCAGATCCAACCTGCTCATTCATTACTCAGGAAGGATGGGTCCTGCCACCCCAGGGATTCCTCCCTTTGGTTTTAAGGGTTCCCCCATGCTCCTTGCAAAAGCCAGGATTAAAGAGATGACAGAAGGGGGAAAAAAAAAAAAAAAAAAAAGCAGCAGCTCTTACCTTGTCCCCTGCCTCCAGAGATCTTTGTCCATTCCCCCTCAGCCCCACCAAGCTCTCATACACCACAGGGAGGCTCCGAAGGCTCTCATCCCTTCAGCCACCCTCCACCCCGCCTCTTCAAAAAAAGGGGCCCAAAGCTCCCACCAGCCTCCACCACATCTCACCTGTGGGTGCTCCCCCTCTCCGCCCCCGTGCACTGCCAGGCACAGACCCACGGCCATCCCAGAGCCCCCCTTCTCCACGGCCGGGCTGACCATGGCAGGAGATGCCGGACGGCAGCGGGTGCTGGCGGCTGTCCCCGGGACTGCCCACATCTGGCCGGTGCCAGCCAGCTCCATTCACCACCGAGCCAGCGCAGGGGTTATCGGGCTGAGTTTTTAAAGGGCTCTCATCCCACTGGGAGGTTTTCATACTCACTACGAGCAGAGCCTGGAGCCGGAGGCCTTGATGGTTTGTCCTATCCTCTCACGGCCGTGCTTGATGAGTTCTGTGAGGAAAGTTGGAGCACTGAAGCCGATCAGCTGGCAGCGTGAGCACAAGTGCACAGAGGCACGTTTGTTCTTCACCGACCTTGCTCTTCTCTCCACAGCCGCCCTCCTCCCCCTTCCACCCACGTACCAAAATAACCAGGAAATTATAGGAACCAGGACAGCTCCCCTCCCAGCCCTGCCAGGAGCCCTCAATAGCTCATAGGACAGGGATAAGTGCCACAAAACAGATACCCTCTCCCATGGCAGAGGGGACTCAGGCTAAAACACCACTGTCAAGCCTCCCTGAGCCACCCTGGGTCCCCAGGAGGGACAAGGGGAGTGCTTACAAGGACGATGTTGTACTGGGATACGTCACACACTTGGCACATCCACTGCCCCTTTCATTCAGGGCTCTGCGAGTAATTAGGGACATGAATGAAACCTTTCAGGCCCCTGCAGGAGGTAAGCCAGCACACACACGTTGCAGCAAGTTAAGTGACTTGCCCAAGGACATGCAGCCAGTGCCAGAAGCTGGGATTCCCACCACAGAGCATCTCTGCTGCTCAGCTGTACAGGCAGTTGCCAGTACCCATCATCATCACCTCTCCCTTCACAGAGCCTGCTCCCTACTGCCCAGGCTGAGCAAGAGAAAAGCCCCAGAAGTACAGCCTGCATGGAGGAGTTGCTTATTTTAATTAGGAATAGGTAACAAATATTTCAAGACTCAAGTTTTACTCCCTGGCTCTGCCCTAGTCTTGCTGCTGGAGGGAAAGAAAGAATCAAAATATTCACAGAAACACATACTTCCCTCCCACCACCCCACCCCCCAAAAATGGGCCTTTGTAGACACAGGCAAGTTGTCATCCTGGAATAGCTCTTCTACAGACCAAGGAATAGGCAGCACCAACTGCCAGAGCCCATCTCCCCAGGCAAGGGGTTTGTAGGACAACAACAAGTTTTGAGGTAAACACAAGCCGATTACAGAGCCCTTCCTGCACAGGTCTTAGGATCTGCCAGATGGAAGGACCTGCACGCTCCAGAAAGCCACCAAACCGGCCACCACCAGCAGTTCTGGGATCTGGGTGCAGATCTGATGAGGAGCCAAAAACACCAGGCTGTTGTTTTAGACTTTCTGAATGGATAAGAAAGGGAAAGCAGGAATTTAAAGAAAACCCAACAAACCATTCAGTGAGTGAGCTTACAACATCAGACGGGTCTGAGACCCTGACCTTGTCTGATACATTGCCCTGCAGCAGATATGAGAGCTAGTCCCAGCAGGCACCCACCAGTAGGGACAGCATGCAGGCAGCACCCAGACAGATCAATCCCCATCTCCTCCCACTGGGCAGAGTCCTTATTTCTCTGACAGCCTGGCTCTCCCTGGCTCACCGAGGTCTACTGAAGGTCATCCAACGCCTGCCTTGGGGCTGCATCTGTCCCACAGGCTGCTAGACAGGCTGGCCAGATACCGTGGTTGCAAGCAGAGGGACATCAGCCCTGCTGTCTCCAAGCAGGCAACGCTCACTCAAAGCTCCGTGCCAGGGAGGAGATCTGCACAGGGGATGGCCAGGGGCACGCAGGCATGTGTGGAACAAGAGCCAGGCTACAAATGGCAGCAGTAGGTAGAGTGAGGGCTCCCACCCCCTGCCCAGGAGCCTCTTACCAGAGCAACCCAACCAAGGCCACACAATTTAACACCTCGCTTCCACTCCATACACATGGCTCCATCAGGCAATGCAGCCTGTTCCCTCCAAATCTGAACCCCCACAAGCTTGGTTTGGCTTGGTTTTGGCCGTAGGGTCAGCCTGCTGCCACTGACACTGTTCTGATCCCAGATGCAAGGGGAAAATAATGACATATCACAGCCTGGGCATCTTGGGGAGCACGTAGGCAAGCCATGGAAACACATCCATCTGCCTTGGAGGTATTTGCTGGCAGCACAGGATGCAGAACAAGTTCCCAACTTGCTCTGAGGGGCTTGGACAAGGCTGCTTTAGCAAGGTCTCCACAACCTACAGCTAGGCAGCTAGGCACTGCTGAGCAGAGGCTGCACAGCTCTTCCAGGGCCACAGCCTGGCAAGCCTGTTCATGCTTCCGTCCACAAGCCCCATTCTGCTCCACTGCTGCTTTGCTAGAAGTGAAGCTACTCAACAAGTCCCTGCTGACCAACATCAGTGTTCTCCAACAAAGCTATTTCATTAAATGTACTTGCTCTGAGGCAAGAGTCTCTTTCTGCAGTGAAGTACCACACACATTTTTAGGATAGGCATAGCCCCATCCTGTATCACTTTCTGTTCAGGCTCAGAGCCACCTTCCCCAGCCTGAGTCCACCTTCAAAGCCAGGTTAGTTTCTGGTTTAAATCTCCCGAGCAGTCAAACAGGCTTTTCCTTATCACTAACAAACCCTACTTCCCCTAAAGCACAAAGATTTCCTGAGCGCACACATGCTCAACAACAGAATCAGAAATAGGTCATGAATATATGCTGGAATCCTTGGTTATACATGCCCGGCTGCATCCCTCCTCGTGCCTGCTGGGGCAGCAGGGATGCTCCAGGCATGGCCAGGGCCACAGAGAGCATTAGCAAGCAAGTCTAGGAGTTTCCCGATATGATGTGACTATTACACACCAGGGACACAAACCACTACACCCCACACCCCCCTTAAAGACCATTTCACCCCAACACCTGGGCCAGAGGCATCCCCCAGGCAGTAGACACCCGCTCGCACAACATAAAGCTGCTACTTACAAGTTGGAGCAGTTACAGCAGCTAAATCTCCCCCCACCAAACATCCCTCAGTAACATACGCTTTCTTCCCAGCACAGCACAAGCAGCTCCCTCTTCCTTCAACAGTTCTGCCAGCAGTGACCCACATTCCCATGCTAGCCCAGCGTTATTTGCTACAAACACATTACTAATGCAACGCGTACCTTGCACGGAGAGGCAACATCATAGACTCGTCATCTGCAAGCTGCCTCCCACCCTCTTCCCTGATGTCACTGCTCTCGGCATCATTTCCTACCTAACCTAGATTGCAAACCCCTCCGAGCAAGTCCCTCGTCCTCTTCCGCTCTGAGAAGGGCTAGTTGCCAGCCTGGAGAGGCAAGGAGGCCTGGCAGGCTGTCACTGGGACAGCAGGCGATGTTTTGGAAGAAGCACACGGTTTGGAGGGGCAGGGTTGAGAGAGGGGCACCTAAGGCAGCCCACAGCTTTCATCCAGCACAGGGGCTGCATGCAGCGTAAGGGGGAGATGCCCCAGTTTCAGCTCAGAGAAGGAGCACAGGGGGAGGTGGGAAGGAGGACTCTTGCAAACACATGCTTTTACTGGCAAAAGAAAATGCTCAAGCTTTCCCCGGCTACAGATCTAAGAGATAGCTCCAGGCCAGCACTGGGCTCCACTTTCATTCCCATTGAGGCACTACAGCACACAGCAAGTCCAGGAAGAGGTTAGGAAAGACTTTAAAGGACTTCTTCACTTGGGGAAGCTTTCTTAGCTGCCCTCTGCAGAGCTCCTACCTGACTTTTCCAATTTTCTCTTGTGGATCCTTTCCCCTACACCCCAGGGACACTGCAAACCAGAGCAGGAACCCCAGCTAGGCAGCCGTGGCTCTGAGCAAGCTGGAGTCCACAGACAAACAACCCTCCACGTTTTAGAGGAAAAACTACATGCAAACCTGGAATAAAACAGCAGGTGGCTAAAGCTTGCAGCATTTTGCAAAAAAAAAAAAATAATCCCATGAAAATAGAGAACAAAGCATCAAACGCACCTGGGAGCACATCTACCGGCAGAGGCTGTGTCCTGAAGCATGGGAAGCAGTCCACAGCAGGCAAGCACAGAGACCCCTCATTCCCCACACTTCCCATCCTTGCGCTAGTCTGCCCAGCTACTGGCTGCCCTGGCAGACTAGAAGCCCAAGGCTCTTTCCTAAAACTCAGAGGGGAATAGCTTTGTTTCCTGTAGCAGTTCATTTAGCCCATAAACACCCCCACCTCCTCAGTGTGATCATGCTACTACTACTAGCTCACTGCAGCCCTTTAAAGAGAGCAGGAAAAGCTGATCAGCTGCAAAAAATGAAGAGACACCTGCTAGATATACCCAAGGAGTGAGAATGTAGGTGTCGGCAGTAGTTTTGGATGAGGAGGGAGGGGTGCAGGTGGTGGCTAGGAGCAAATTGCATCCCAGCAGGCATCTCAGGTGCACAGAACAATGTTTTACATGTTAGTAAGCTGGCAATTTGTCCACTGTCCTGTGGTTTGGAGGAAGGTCGAAACTGTCATTTAGTTCAGGTCAAACCCAGAAGAAGCTGCTCCTTCCAGTGTCCTCCACTGACCCAGGAAGGCTGCAGCCCAGGGTAGCCAGACTGGCGCTTTGCAGCAGTATTAAATGCAAACATAAACACACATGGAGGGGAAAACCTGATGTCGGAAGCACACGGTGATTTGAGAGAACAGAGACTAAGCTCTGAGCAAAAGGAGACATTGGAGAAGGGCTGGTGTCTTCTCCCTCTCTTCATTAAAAATAAAGCAGTTGTTTTTTGCTTCCATTGTAGTTTCCTAGAAAATCTCCCTGCATTCAGCTGCAGCAGGAGAAAAGCCAGCTTATAGAGCAAGTTAAGTGGTGGGTGCAAGGTGGTAAAGGCAGAGGTCTGGGCAGCCTTCTCTGGGGAGAGCAGAGGGGCTGGTTGCCATGGGACAGGTCCCTAACCCCAAACTAGAGCTACCAGGAGAAAACCATCTGAAACATCTGATGTGCTCATTGCCACGTGTAATGAGAGAGGGGAAGCGGCATGTTGCTTGAAATACCGTTCTCTCTCAGGTCAAAGCCTGAGTATTTTGCTCAGCCAACATCCTCAAGCTATTAGCATCATAAGCTTTTAAAAATATCTCCTATTATGTTTTTATTTTCTCCAGTTTTGCCTCTACTTGCATTGAAATGGTCAAGTTTCATTCAGCAGCTAACTTACATTTTCAAATCAGTATCTTCTGCTTTTGTTTCTTTCAATAAAAACCTTGGTATTATCAACAAAATCTACTTGATTTTATTTTCCACAGAAAGGCATCTTTAATTAAAAATCCATTTTCTATCCAAAGAAGAGGAAGCAGAATGAACCTGGAAGGAAAAGTTTTTACCAGCTAGAATGCATAAAATATCTAATCTGGAGTGAGGCCAGTAACGATAATAGACACTGATGGACAAAGCAACGGTTGGGTTGGTTTTGTCCATCGTGTCCCTTCCATTTGTAAGGGTTGCTAACACTCAAGGGCTGGGCACACACTGGGTGCAACTCAGGGTCAGGTGTGCGATGTGAAGCTGCTGCCCCCCTTGCACAGAACCACCTCCTGGGCCCCCCACGGGTCCCATAGGAGCTGGGATCCCTGCAGCCCTTGCTGGGAAGGGTTAGCCCCATCTGTCTGTGCCTGTGAGGCTGGGCTGTAGCCTGAGCCAGGCTGGAGCCAGGCTGGAAGGCATGCAGTGGGGCTCTGCCCTCTGCCAGCTGCTCCGCAACCCAACGTCGGAGGGAGACCTCCGTGGGGATGCCTCCTCCACGCCCTCATCATCCCCAGGGGGTTAGTGACACCGTACCAGCCAGGAGCATTACCCTTCGTCTTCCCCAGGGCAGTGGAGGAGGGCTCCATCCAGGCCACGTACATAAAGCCAGCCGAAATAGTTCCCTCTCCTTACGGCTGGGGCTGGAGCTCAGGGACAGGCACCGGGCGTCCTCAGGAAGCAGAGCACGCAGACGTTTCTCTGGCTGCAAAGGTGAAGGACACAGGAGTAAGAGTAGAAACAAGCCCTCAGGTGCAGTGCTGGCTGCCCACCAGCGGGCACGGCTCTGGGATGCAGGAGTGGCTCCCTGAGCCTCGTCTGGCCAGCATCCACCCGGCACTCGGTCTGGTAGAGATTATCGAGGTGTTCTGCCACCGCTCTGGTGTCCCTCTCTTTGCACTCCTCTCCAAAGAGCTTTGGGACTGGCAGATAGAGGGCACTGGAAGAGAGCTGGGTGGTACTGGTTGACTTGTTTGACTTCTGTACAACCAAACAAATTTACCCTACAGCTGTTAAATTCACAGGTTTCTGCTCTCGGGAAAGGATTTTGTTGTTTGATGCTTTTGAGGAGCTGAGACCCAATCCGTCCTCCCTGTACCCAGGGTTACTACCCTGGCACCGGTGGCTCCCTGGCACAGGAGAAGACATTCCCTGGAAGCACACGGACACATGGACTGCCAGTAAATCCCCAGCATAAGGGCAGGTCCCCACCTGGGGATTCAACATCAGACACCACCAGATGCCCAGGGCAGCTGCAGAGGGCTTTGCCCTGGAGACCCCCATGACTCTCCCTGGAGAGGTGTCCTGGGCAAGCAGTTGTCCCCATGACGGAGGACATGAGTGGAACAGGTAGATGTGAGCAAAGTTAGCCTCCAGCGTGCTGCACACCCAGGCAACCCTCCTCATGTGCAAGAGGTGAGACTTTCCCCCTTGCCCTGCCTCTGTGCACCCACGGCCATGTCCAGCAGCAGCCTGCAGCAGCCCTTGCCCCTTGCCCACAACAGGACACATTAATGCTGTGCTGAAGGGGTTGCTGGTTGTGGGAGCACTTGCAGGGCACATACGTTATATAGGCATGCAGGCACGCATCCCTACAGGTGCTGCAGGTGTGGCCATGCACACCTTACACCGGGACTGGCCTTGGCCCCTTCCCCTGCCCAGCACCTGCAGGGTCCTAAACAAAATTAAACAATTCTAGTAGAGCCAGAGATCTGCTGGTGTCAGTGTCGGGTTTTGCCAGTGTTGCTGGTCTTCTGTGCAGGGCTGGTGCTTCCCTGCCCTCCAGAGAGCACATCTATGCCAGGAAAACCTCTGGCTGGACCTGGGTTCAGAAGTGATGAGCAGCTCTCAAGCAATTTAACCCTTTCTGTGCATGTCTCCTGCCTGGGCTGGACTTGGTCAGACCATGGTGGGAGCAAGCCCTGGCCACAGAAAGGTGATTTTTTTTCAGCTGCGCTGGCACAGCTCAGAGCCTCCAGATGTTGCCTGTGCTTGGAAACATTTTCCTTTTCTCCCTGAGGGATGAAAGCTGCCTTCACTTCCCCAAGCCCTATAAGAGGTTGAGGGCTGCATGGTCCTCCATGGCTGAGCCTGGTTTCTCCCGGCGGGGCCAGCTCTGGCCGGTGCCACTCACCCCAGGGAAGCCACATTTGCAGCTTCTCTGGGGCAGGACATGTCCAGTGGACAACAGGTCCAACCCATTGTCTCTAGATGCAGAGAAGTACCACCCTCTCTCTCTGTTATAGTATTTTATATGCTACACATATATGCAATTTTATAGGGAAAGAAAGGTATAGTATCTTAACCTCCCTATCTAGCAATATCCATAACCATAATCATAAAAGTATCACTGGACTGGAACCACAAAGTTCTGAGCAATCGGAATTGCAGGGTAGGGTCCAGATAAGATTAAAACAAATATTTCTCTAGAAAGCACAAAGCAAGTTTCCATTGACCTGAAGTGAAAGGTGACCTAAAATGTTTGCCTACTCAGTTATCTCTGCTGGGTAAGGAATAGGATAGGATAGGATAGGATAGGATAGGATAGGATAGGATAGGATAGGATAGGGTAGGATAGAATATTCTTTAAAAGGTCAGAGCCTATTTCTTTGTCTTAAGAGAATTTAAGAAAGACTAAATAGACTATTGGTGACCACTGGGGTTCTTTAAAAAATTTTTTTCCCCTCTCTATATTTTTCTGTTAGTGTCAAAAAGCCAGGGCTCTGCCTTAGGCATTGCCCTTGATTTTGCCAAGGAGTCCCACAGGGGTGCTGGGAAGTTTCCCATGTTTTGGTGAAAAGAGCCAAGAGGAGGATCAGGATCAGGTTTATATTCCAAAGGGATCAGGTTTATATTCCAAAGGACAGCTAAAGTGGGTTTGAGCAACTCTTGGAACTTTCTGTGCCTCCGTTTCTACAAATATGAATGTGGCAGAGTATTACTGATCTCTTGCAAAGCCTTTACATCTTCAGAGGAATAAATGCCTGATCTTACTATTGCTATTAAATTAGTTGGCTGGGACCTTCTTGATCCCAAGTGTTTTTTAAGTGCAGGCACAGTCTCAGAATAAATAACTCAAAGTTTGAAGCAGCTGGCCAGCCTTGTCCTTGGGGAAGGTGCAATTCTCCTGTTTGCTCTCCTTTCCTTTCCTCCCCAGCAGCACTTCAGGACACATTACAGCCTGTGTTCTAGAGCCTTTCTTAAAAAAACCAAACAACTGTCTTTCAGGGGATGAGCGCCTCTTTTCTCCTGCAGCGCAGTCAGTCTGACACAGAGTGCACACTCAGGGCCATGACCCACAGCTCAAGCCCTGAGTGTGACCAGCCTGGCAGGAACAAGGGCAGAGAGGCAGTTTCCCGGCCGGATTGAGCAGGGCTTAGCAGCTTGGAGACGGCTCGGGGAGCTGCACTGCCCGAAACCAGGCCCCTCGCTGCTGGCACAGTGCTGGGTTCATTAGGAAAGCTTGTGGGCAAAGCGTCCCTAGGAATGCCTCTCCTCTGCCCTGCTCTGTCCCCATCCCGTCCCCGAGAGCTGCCGACTCCAGCTCCGCTGCATGGGATGCATGTTTTCACCCCTTTTTATCCACATGCAAAACCTGAGAAGCAACTGGTGCTGGCAGCCAGAGACTGCCTCCAGCAGAGCTATATATACTAGATCCGGTGGGCAGCCCAGTCCAAACTGGGCCAAGTGCTGCTCAAGGCGTTGTCAGGACCCCTGATCCCCTGTGCAAGAGCAGCAGACCGTCGCTGAAACCTGCTGAGCCCATCTCTTTTCCCCTGCTCTGGCACTGAGCAGGAACAGCCCTCCCTGTCCTGCCAGCAAGGGGGTCGGGGATGCCCCGTTAGAGGGATGCCAGACACAGCACCCCTCAGCTTCACCAGGCCCAGGCTGGTCCCAGAGGCACAGCCTGGGACACCACAGCCAAAACAACCAGAAATTTCTGGTGCAAACCTCACCCTTCTGGTGCTGGCTGCAAAAGCCCAGTGTGTCCCAAGCCTGCTTTCCCCGTGCAGGTGGTTCAGGGACATGGGGACACACATGGTCGGTCACCAGCTACCTCTGCTGATCTGCCAGCTCCTGAAATTACCCAGGGTCAGAAACACTTGTGGCTGATCCCCATGGGAGCTCACCCAGGGAGGTGAGCTGATGTGGGGCTGCGGACACAAGCAGGGTGACGGAAGATCCCGGTGCTGGAAGTTTCCTGGGGGAGGCACAGTTAATGCAAGAAAGCTTTCCACCTGTTACAATATTTCCAGGGGGAGCAAGGAGGCTGCTTGTCTCCTCTCTGGATTCCTCCACAGCTGGGAAAAAAACCCCACTGCTGGAACTCAAACGCCCTCCACTTTCAGCTTCTGACCCTGAGCCAGATCCCTGCAGAGCAGGTCTCCTGTGTGCCGGCTGGGTCCCTGGCAGCAAGGGACGAGCCCTTCACAAAAACCTCTGCTTCTCCCAAAAGGGTTTAAGTCCTTACAAAGACACGGGAAAGTCACAATCATCCCAGAGAAAGTAGACCGACATTACCTGCAGAGCGCGAGGTGCGGGGAGCCGGCCTCCTGGGCTCCAGCCGTGGGGCTGGTGGGCACTGCCACGCTCCAGCAGCATGTGCCGCTCTCCCTCCCGTTGTTTTTATTTTGGTGATTCGGTCTGAAGGTCAAAGGAAAAGTCCGAAGGAGTGGCTTGTGGCAGGAAGTAAATTATTACCCTGCCACTGTTCTCCGAGGGGACTGAGGCACAGGGAGCTGGGGTAGGAAAGGAAAATCCCTCCTTGCGGGGATTAGAGGGCAGCTCGCCGGCAGGGAAGTGCAAAGGGTCAGAACAAAGTGCTCTGTTCACCGGAGGCTGTGCCGGGTCACATGCCGGGTCCTCACAGAGGTAATGAAGCATGGATCACCTCCCAAACGCCAGCAAGACCTCCTGCATGTGGACACAACCCATTGTCGATCCACCAGCAATCCACAGAGCTTGCCAGCAAGGAAGGAAGTAGGTGAGGTGGAGCCTTGTCCCCTGGCAGCACCACGTCCAGGGTGGGAGATCCAGGGACTTTTACATGCTTGAACTTTGCAGGTGTGACAGTGCTACAACCCCACTTCTGCCTCCTGCGCGACCCTCCTCTGGCTCCATGCTCCCCATCCTGGGCCACACGTATGCAAGAACAAGCACCTGAGCAGCCGATGAGGACCGAGCCCCATGGGCACATCAGAACTGAGCCCAGAGGAGCCCTTTTGGAGCCAAAATCTACTGCCCTCCATTCATACCCTCCCCCATTTGCTCCCTGTTCCTCTCCCTTCCCCTCTGCAGGTGCCCAGCACCAATGGTCGGCACATCCCTGCATGAGTGGGTGCCCAAATAACAGTTTGATGGTTGAGCGTGTTGGTGGAGTCACTGCTGGTCACTGGTGGAGCCTCCAGCTCCTCACCCAAAATACAAACTTCATATGCAGGAGGCATTTTCTGATTACCCAGGAAGATTTCTTTCACCCTCAAAAGCCCTTTTGCACCTGCCCCTCTCTTGGTAGCAGACCACGATGTAGTTGGTTGATAGGTCCCATAGCTCTGAGAAAACATGAGTGGCAGCACAGTTCCTCCAGCATTTGTCAAGCTACTGACCTCTCGCCATTGGCACGTGCCTGTCTCGGCTGGGCCTGTGAATCCCAAAGCAGAGAGGAGAAAGAAAAAGGGGCACTGGACAGGGAGGCCATTACAAAAACAAAAGGGTGAGCTGAGTCAGGATTTGAATACACAGACAGGTAGAAAGATGTATAAAATCAGGTGATGGAGAACATTAGTGCCGCCATCAAAATAAGCATTTTCTGAAGCAGTCTGGAATATGTGATTTGGAGCATCCAAGGTTCATGAGGCCAAGACAGCCAGCTGCCAATGCAGCCAAGGTCTCCGGCTCCATGTGCGTGGGGAGAAGGCAGAGCCATACCTGCCCCTCTGTGAGCTCCAGCACCAGCAGCAGCACGCGGAGAGGAGCGGGCTCAGCCCTCACCTCCCTCCAGCTCCCACCGACAGTCCCATTGGGTGGCATGGCCCTGTGGGTGCGTAAGGATAACAGAGATTTGATACTACCTTCATGTCGCAGGGAACGAACCCAAATAGAGGTTCCTATTGTACTTGAGGAACCATAAAGACACAGAGGAAAATAAATCTGTACCCTGCTAGTGGAGAGAGGGCCTTTGTTTGTCTCGTTTTCAGAATGAGAAGGTTTAGAGGATTGCTGCAGCACATGACCAGAAGCTACGAAGCTGCAGACAAAAGCCGTTTGGAACAGAGATCAGACTTTGCCATCGTGCTGGCTTTTCAGAAGATTTCTGCTTTGTCCAAGTTAAACCTGCTGCTATTTTGGGGTTTATTTTGCTCAGTCCACTGCATCCCTGCTTTAAAGACTGCACATCTCCCACAACACTGGTTCATGTACGCTTTCACTAGCATCAGCACAGCATCAAAATGTCTGCTGCAGCAGGCTGGAGGGGGTTGCCTGTATTTCAAGCCCAAGTCACAAGGGTTGCACCAACAGCCGCACTCGTTCCAGCCACGGACAAGTTTAGAGGACAAAGCCTCGGCTTATCACTCCAGCTTGCTGAGCGGGCTCATTTCGCAAGCTCATCTCACGTCAGCCGCGAGCGTGCGTCGGCACCCGGCAGAAAGACGGAGGAAAGCGCTTGAGCAAAACTGACAGTGAGACAAAGCCCGTTGGGGCCCTCTGGATAATCGCTGGCTTTACCACAGCTGAAAATCGCAGCGAGCCAGATGCTGAGATGCCCTGTCATCCCTGGGACCCGCACAGCCTGCTGCCAGGCGTCACAGGGGAGGCAGAAATGCCTCGCAGAGTCCCTCCAGCCAGGCGGTGTCTCATGGGGCTTGGGGGGGCTGTGCCTAGGCAGGACTTGGGGATTTGAGGTGCCCTTGCAGGGGCTGAGGGCACTCTCTGCTTGTGCTCCCCTTCTCTGCACCCTGAGGAATAGAGACGAGGAGCCTTTGGCTGCCCTGACTTTCCCCCACTGTAGCAAAAAGAGCACAAATCATCTTAGACCCCAAATACACTCAAAGCAGGAGCCATTTCTGTTCACAAGTGGGGGGGGGGGGGGGGGGAGGAAGCGCTGAATTAGGTTTAAAACCTCTGCAAAGTTAAAGCTTCATAAAACGTTTTCTATCATCATGTGCCCCAAACCGGAAAACCTTTGGCCCCTGAAAAACACAAAGGCAGGGGACAGGTTAGTCTGTGAGCATCCCCCATCCACACGCAGCCAGCTGCCCGCAAGAAGAGGCGAGCGAGCTGTGCTACCGCTGCGGCACGGCAGCCGTCCTGTACACTCCTGCCATCCAAATGGGGAATGCGGGGAGAAACGGATCCTAAAACCCGCGCGTGCAAAGCAGATGCAAACCACAGATGTGCAGAGGAGCGTGGTGTTAACCTGCGAAGGGCTCCTCGGTTCTCCGCTGACTCCCAGGAACCGAGGGGTTATCTCAGCCCTACACAGGGCAGGGAGAAGATGAGCTGGATCTTCTCCCATGCTGGTCCCTTCTCAGCACCCTAGGGAGAAAACAGAGCTGGAGCAGAGAGCTCACGGCAGAAATAAAAAAGCAGCAATCGCTCATGAAGGAGGAGGAGCGGTCTCCCCGCATCCCGGGCGGTTCGATGGGATGGTTCCCGGGGCCGGGCCGGGCCGCGCCGTCGGGCGAGGGCGCTGCGCTGCCGCCGAGGTCCCGGGGCTGCGGCGGGGCGGGGGGGGGGGGGACCGGGAGGAGGGGGGGGGATACCGGGACCTGCAGGGGGTGAGGGCACATTTGGCTGCCGGTGGGGTGGTTCATCACAGGTTATTCGGAGGAAACGGCCAGAAATATTGTTTTCTCAGGGAAGGGACATCCCCCACCCTCCCCGGCTCCTGGCCGAAGCCCATTTTCCCGGTTTGTGCCCCCCCCCCTCCCAGCCCGCCCCGGTACCGCATTGCGGAGCTGCCCGCTGCCGTCGGGGCAGGACGAGGGCGGGGGGGGGACACGGGACCCCAGTCCCTACCGGGGGTGGACATGATTTGGGGATCTTTGCTGTGCCGGGGCTGCGGGAGCGCTGCCCGTGGGTTCCCCCCCCCCCCCAGTCCTCCTCCTCCGCTGTGCAGCGGGCGGACAACGAATTAGTTGTTGTGGCTTTTAAATCGGTGTCAATCGAGGTGTTTTCGGTCACGGGTGCGGAACGTGGGGCTGATCCCCGCCGCGGGGATCAGCCCCACGTTCCGCACCCGTGACCAGGACAGAGTGGTTCGAGCCAGGTGATACCCCCAGCCCATTATTTCGTTTATTTTCCCCCCCACCTCCACTGCATTTTTTGTTTGTGAGGGTGGGTTTTTTTTTTTTCCTCCTCCTTCACAAGAACAAAAGTCTCAGGGTACCTCTGCAAACTCCCTCCATCTCTGGATTCTGAGCGCTACGGGATAAAGCAAAGCTGAGCGGGGGGCGAAAGCAGCCCCCCCCAACGGTAGGACGACCCCTTCCCAAAATATAAGTGTCCTACCTCCTGCAAACAGCTTAATCCCACTGTGGGTGACAACCCAGCGCTACCCCTCCGTTACCATCAAGGATGTACGGTAACCCCATGCCTCACCCCCCAGTGCAAGCGGGTGCGGGGAGGATGAACCCCCCTCTGCCCCTGCTCAGCTCCTCCGACCCCCCCACGAACGAGGCCAGCCTCATCGGCTATGTTTTCTCTTTATTTGATATATTTATGTACCACATTATATGTTAAAGATAGATTTTTTTTTCTGATATACATTTTTCATCTTATTTACCACAATGACACCACACGTACATTGGAAACAGCTCCACGGATCTGGTAGATTGCACAGAATGAATTGTGTCGTAGTTTTGTTCCTGTATCCTGAACGACGTCAAATCCAACAATTATTTTTTTTTAACTTTTCATAATTTAGAAATAAAAATTGTTAAAACAAAACAAAAAAAAAGTCACCGAGAAGCGGACTCCAGGTCTGCGATTTCAACCAGAGGCAAAACATTGTAATCGATGGGAAGCGCTGTTCCTCGGTGTGAATTCGGATGGAAGAATTAAGCTGTCCTGACATCTATGTGACTACGGTGTAAACATTGCAGGTAACTGGCATCGCTGGTCATCAGCCGCTGCTTGGATTTGTTGGGCTGGTCGTACAATCTAGGTCTGATCTACATCCATCTCACACAGTGTAAAATGAAGGTCCCTGCTCCCAGCACCCACGGCTGGTTCGCTTCTGTCTGTGAGCGCAGTAACCCAATCCCATCGGATCGGCACCTGTGTTTCAGCTCCTGAAACACTGAATTGCATATCTGTAAGGAGTATTGAAAACTGCGACTGTTTCCCAACAGGTCATTCGCGGGGGGCCAAGCTTCAGGCAACGAGTGAGGAGATAAGGGTGGGGCACCGGATAATTTCCTTCAAAGAATTCTAAATAACAAAAAAATATATTTAATTCTTAGTTTATTTAAAAAGACGGCAGGGCAAACACTTTAATCTCTTCTTATTTCCTTTAATTTGCAGATTCTATGACATAGAATTTGTTGGATGCACGTAACGAAAATAATGACTCTTTCCATTAAAGGGATGCAGAATTATTTGGCTATGCGGATGTTTGATGCGATTCTCTTACTGCAGCTGACTCTGGCCCCTCCTTAGTCTTCAGCGTTGGTTCTGAAGGCCTCTATGAGGCCTTCTAAAGAGTGGATGAACCCAGAGACGCTGCAGATACCACCTATAACGAAAATGGCAACATCAAAGAAGACATGGTGCCACAAGAGCTTCCTCCACAAGAGTTTGAGGTGGAAAAGACTGGGGAGCAGGAAACAAAGCCCTGCGCCTGTGAGGCTCCCAGTAAGACCCATCAAGAGGGCAAAATGCGGGACATAGATAGCCATGAGCAGGGTGAAAACTACCAGGGCACATCTGAGGGTGAGTCCCCAGGATTTGAGCCGCCCGTCACCCCCGTAGCAGTTGGGGAAGAATGCCCTGTTTCCATCTTGGAAAAGGGATCGCTCCAGGACTTCCACAGCTGCAAAGAACGGCAAGGGGTAGGAGAGCAAGGCTTTGGCCACCAAGAAAATGTTGACTACTGCCCTAATGGTGGACGGCAAGTTGTCTGTAATGACTTCCTTGGTCTCGTCAGCCCAGGTCAGATAGGCGACCAAGGCAAAGAGTCCCTTAAGGATGCAAGCTGCTATGTGAGTCCAGTTCATCATGCAATGAAACTCCTTGGGGTTCTGCATATTCCCCTCCAAGGAAGGCAGAAAGATCTGAGAGGTGTAGCTGAAGACAATGATGCCGATGGAGATGGGAAACTTCTTTACATCGATGTAAAACTTGACTTTGTCCCAGGCCCAGTCACGTGCCCTGGAGAGGCAGTAGGCGATCACCAAGATGTTGATCACAAAGTGGGCTAATGTGCAGAGCAAGCTGAACTTGGAGACTGCCTTGAGGTTCTTCAAGAACGCGCAAGGCAGGAGCACTGCCGTGGCAATGATGGACCATGACTTCTGGGAGACGGGCAGGTTGGGGAAGCTGTTGTACATCAGGTTCCCACTGACCACCACATAGAGGATGCAGGTCATGACCAGTTCAATGATCTGAGCCACGTTCACAATTCTGCCTCCGAGGGTGGGGAAGCGAGGCGCGCAGCACGCGTTTGCTATGTCCACGTAGGAGTCTCTCACCCTGACTATCTCCCCATCCTCATTCTCTTCATAAAGACAGGCAATAAGGATTTTCCCAGTGTAGCAGCAAACCACTGCAGCGAAAATTATTAAAAAGAGTCCTAGGTATCCACCATGAAGGATGGCATAGGGCAGGCCCAGAACAAACATCCCCTGGAAAGAGACAAAATGGAAACCGTGTTGCTTGTCTCACCAGGCAGGCACCTGTACCCAGGCACACGCAGTCACACAGTCGCAGTCACATGCACGCTCGCTGTCTCGCTTGCACACCATCACACCCACGCAATCGGTCGCACAGTCACGCCATGCAATCACGGCCACACACGATAACGCACCCCTCCTTTCTCTCTGACGTTCCACCCCCCCCCCAATCACACCCGCACGATCACAACCCGCACACTCACGCACACTCGCATAATCTCACCCCGGAGCACCCAGAACAAGCGAGCACGGTTTTGCCGCCCGCGCTTTGCCCCGATCTCCACCCTCTCTGTCCCCAGCCCCTCGCAGTGCACCAAGACCCCCCAGAGCCGAGAAGCCGGCCCGGGCCCACCTCGGCGCAGCCCCCACCACCGGCCCGGGCCCCCCGGGGTCCCCCCTCGCCCCCGGCCCATGTGCCGAGCCAGCCCGACGGGGAGCCCCGCCAGCCCGGCCCCGCGGGGAGGCGCAGCGGGACGCGGCTTGGGGCCCGGCGCCGCTCCCGGGCTCTGCGCCGTATTCGGGGGGCGGGGGGCAAAGCAGCAGCGATCCGGGTTTGCGCTTTTTTCCTTTCCTTTTTTAATCCTTCCCCCCCCCAAGTGTTTCCTCTGTCTTTCCTGTATTTTTTCTTTCTTTTTTTTCCCCGCAGCGGGCTTGCGATCAAGCCCGGGGCTGCCGGCCGGGCGCGGAGCGGGGAGCGGGGAGCGGGGAGCGGGAGCGGGGCCGGGGAGCGCTCCCCGGTGCCCGGCGGTGTGCCGGCGCGGTGGCGGTCGTACCTGGATGGCGTTGGTGACGTTCCAGCCCGCCTCCCAGGCCGTGATCTTGGGCTTGCCCTGCCCGGAGAGCTCCGAGCAGACGCCCGCCTCCTTGGAGGCGGAGGGCGGCAGGGGCCCGGTGCCGTCCCGCTGGTAGTGGATGTCGCCTTCCAGGGGGGGCTCGCCCCCCTCCTCGCCGCCGTCGGACTTGAGGATGTCCATCTGCAGCCCTTGCCGGTGCTCCATGTCCAGGTCGTCGCAGTGGGCGAAGCCCACCGCCTCCTCGTCGGTGGCCGCCTGGAAGCCCATCCTCGCGAACATGCCGCTCACCTTCGCCTGGGACTTGTTGGACACCGAGGTGGCCACGTTGGAAAGCTTGCTGCGGAGGAGGGTGGCCATGGTGGCCGGCTGGCCGGCTCCGCTGCTCGGAGACCCTCGGGGACGGAGAGACCCGACGGGGCGGGGGAGCGGCGGGGCGGCGGGGGGGACCTCGGCGCCCGGCGAGGGGGTGGGGGGCGGCCGCTACGGGGGGGGGGAGCTGCTCCGAGCCGCTACCTCCGCGTCCCGGCGCAGTGCGAGCGGCTCCCGGCCGGGGTGCCCAGGGGCATGACACCGCTGCGGGGAGGTGCAGGCCCGCACGTCCCGCCGCCCGCTCCGCTCCGCGCCGCTCCGCCGGCCCCCGCGGCGGGATCGGGGGGCGAGCCGGGCGGGGATGGCGGGGGGGGGGGGCAGCTGTCAGCAGCCGGCGGCTGTCACCAGACGGGCAGAGCGAGCCCCTGGCAGAGCGCGCCGCGTCTCCATCGCAGTGCGCCCACCTCGCGGAGAGAAGAGGGAGAGGGGAGAGAATTGCTGCATTTCTGGGGGAGGTACCAGCCTCCCCGGCCAAGCCCAGCCTTCACCCCCCCCTCCCCGCCCCACCCACGCCCGCCGGGCCCCGCCAGCAGCAGCGCCGCAGCGCGGACCCCCCCCCCCCCCCGCCCCGTCCTTCCCCCCCCCGCTCCCCTGCGCTGCCCGCCCTGCCCCACAGCCTGCCCCACAGCCGCGCCGCGGGGCCCCCGGCCGCCAGCCCCTTCCCCACAGCGAACAAAAGAGCCCCGTTGAAGAGGCGGACAAACGGTTCTCGACCGGTTCTTAACGGAATTTTCCTCCTCGTACGCCCTCCTTTTTCCTTTTTCTTCCCCCCAAAACCTGCAGCCCCTATGGAGGCTGGGGACAGCGGCGGGGGCAGCTTGGGCAGCGTGTCCTGCCGTAGCCGCGGAGCGCAGCGGTGTGTGGAAATCTGCGCCCAGGGAACGAGGGTTTAGCTGCCTGTAACGACTTCTGTCATCTGCGTGCTCCGAAAACGGAGGGAAACGGATTCCCGTTCCCGCCCGGGGCTCGCAGCCGGGCGGCAGCGCCTCTGCCCCGCGGAACCGCACCGGCGTCTGCGGGACACCGGCAGCCCGCGGGGATATCGGCTGCGGATTTCTCCTCTTGGTCCCCACGATCTAATGTAGAGAGTCTCCTTTGCTTAAAAAAAAAACAAACCCAAACCGGTATTTTCGTTTTGCTTCCAAATGCTTATACTTATTTGTAATTAAAAAGCCTTACGATTTTTTTTCTTTATTTAAAATATTTCCGAGTTGAGCAAACAACGGCAACGAGAAATCCCTGTCCTGTGCTGTGGCAAAGACAAGTCCAGGGTGGCAGGGGGAGCGCTGGCATTTTGGGGCGGTGTGTGTGAGAGCACGTCCCCCTCTGCTGCGGGGGGATCGTTTGCATCGTTGTTTTATAAAAAAATAGATGTTCCTTGAAAGGCCCGGGGGGGAATCTGTGTTTCGTTTGCCGCTTTGGAAGGTAAAAAAATAATATTTTTTTACTATAGATGGGCGGAAAAGCCAGCTTTAAATTATTTCGTAATATCGTTGTTGAGGGAGCGGGGAGGGAGCGCTGGGGCTGCAGTTGCAGGTGGGATGCGGCACCGAGCAGAGGTGGGGAGAGAACCCCCCCACCCGGCTCCAAGGAAAAAAAACTTAAACACTTTTTTTTTTTTTTTTCCTTTCTGCCAGAATCCAAAAGGAAATTGGGTGCAAAGCAGCTGAAATGTATCAAAAAAAAAAAAAAAAAAAAGGCCCCGGTGAGGACTTTACCCCTAAGGGGGGTCTCTCGGCTCCGGGCGCGGGGGGTCTTTTGCAGCAGACTGCCCCCCCCAAATGTTTTTTTTTTTATAGCAACCGCTCCTCTGCGAGGAGAGGGAAGGCGGCTAAGCGAGGCGCATCCTTGGCTTTGCGGAGAAATTATTACATGTCAGCGCACAAATAGGTCGAGAAAGCCAAGCGGGGCAGGCTTTCGCCGCGGGTTTAGCAGGGCCCTGCCCGCCCCCAGGGCCGCGGCGGGCTGGGGTTTCACCGGGGACAATTAAAATCCAGGGGAGGAGGACGCGAAGGGCTCGGGCCGTCACTGCTGCCCTCGGCTGCCGCAGTCGCCGTTTCGCCTCTTTACAGTCCTAGAAAAGGACTGCTACAGTGAACACCTCGGGGGATAAGTTCAACGATTTCTTCTCCTTTTTTTTTCTTTCTTTTTTTTTTTTTTTTTTTAAATTTAGCCTAAGACAAGTTCATTGTGAGAGAAGACATGAAGGAGACCTGGTTCTGGCGGCTGCAGGGGGCATCACGGAGGAAGGAACGAAAATTCACCCAAACCGCTGTCTGGTGCGTGAATACTTCCTAAACCCGTCTAGCACATCCCCTCCCCTGCCCCGGCACCCCCAAACCTCGGCCCTGCCCCGGCTGGGAGCCGGCGGGGCACTGCCGCAGCCCCCGGGCAGTCCCGGTGCGGGCCCGCCGGGGCACCGCGCCGCATCCCCCCCCGCCCACCCTCCCCTTGGTGCCGGGGAGGGGAAGGGGGTCCCAATCACCGGCATCACGCCAAGGGTGGAGGAGACGGGCTTTCGGCTGCTCCTTGAGCATCCAGCGTATTAGGGACGTACTGGGCTCGGGAGACACCTCGTAGGAAAAAAATAATAAAAACAACAAAAAACCCCAAACTAAATTAAAAAGAAAACAACCCCATCCAAACAAACAAACAAAAAACCCCTTCCAACCGAAACCCAAACAAACCAGCCAAACAAAAAAAAAAAACACAGGGGGCTTGAAAATAAGTCCAGCTTCGCCGGGCCGGTGGGGAGAGGCGTTCCCCGAGGCAGGGGCTCCCTGCGTGGGCTGCGGGACCCTCCGTCCCCGCCTGCCGACCTGGCCCGTTTCTCCGGGCGGGGATGCCCTGGGGGCGGGGGATCTTTCTTCCCGCTGCTGGATGCGGCAGTGTCCCCTCCTTGCCCGAGGGACCCCTCACCCTAACACCCCCGGCAAAGCCCCGGCTGCCTGCCCAGCCTTGGCGGACACCGAGGCGAATAGGAAACTGAGGGGGTGCAGGAGATGCAGGGGATGCCGGGGGGATGCTGAGGAGTTCAGGGGCCGCAGGGGGGCCGGGGGATACAGGAGCTGGGGAGTGGAGGGTGCCGGGGGTGCCTCTACACCCACTCGCTAATCCCACGCGCGGTTCTAACGCCGGGAAGCTGCGCCCGCACCCACCGCCTGCCCCCGCCGCCGGTAGGGCGCACCCCGGAGCCCCCCCGGCAGCACCCTGCCTTGCTGCCTGGCTAGAAACACCTCCCCGGGGATGCCTCAGCCCCCGGGACGGCGGCTCGCTCCTGACCCGTTCCAGAGGAGGGAGAAAAAGACTTTCTGCAGCAGCGGCTGGAAAAAAAAAAGACCCCCTGAATTTGTACCGGCGGCTAAAACCAGGGATAAAGCACACAGAAAAAACCAAAACAAAACAAAAAGGAGGCGGGGGGGGGGGGGCGGAATAGAGGAAAGAGGCAGAGGAAGAGAGGAAAGCGAAGCCCGAGAAATGGAGAGGAGGGTCGGGGCATTTACCTCTGCTTCTCTCCCCATCGCCGCCTGCAGCGCGCCGCTCCACCGGGGAGCCGGAGCGGAGCGAGCAAGGGGGGAGGCTGGAGGGGCGGATGGTGGGAGGGAAGGGTGGATGGATGGACGGATGGATGGATGGATGGATGGATGGATGGAGGCAGCCGCGTCACTCCTGGGCTCCCCCTAACTCTTAATTAGCCCAAGCAGGATAACGGAGCCAAACCTTATCCAAAGGTTAGCGGGTCCCAGGGGGGTGTTTGAGCTGCAAATCATCTCAGATCAAGCTAAAAGGAAAGAGAGAACCTGCAAACGAGCCGTAGCCCTCCCCTCTGCCCGGGGCTGACGCTGGGGGTTTCTGGCACTGACTGCTTTCTCTGCACCCGCTCCCCGGGGTGGGCTGAGGGTCTCGTCCCCCGCCAGGCAACCCTGCCAGGGCTGGGGGTGTGCAGCCCTGCTCCTGCGGGGAACAGCTCGCCCAGACCTCCCCCATCCTCCCCAGGCACTGGCAGATCCAGCCGGAGGAACGACTCTGCCTTATCTCCACAGAGCAGGCTCGGGGAGTGGGGGGCTTGTGGCTGAGTCTTCTGATTAATAAGCTGAGGGAAAAGAGCTATTCGTGCTCCCAAATCATTTCAGAAAAGCAGGAAAGGTCAACCCTGAGTGAATTGTCTTTCTACAGCCCTCACTGACAGACCCTCTCCAGGCTGCTGGATGGCACAACACAGTGGCAGGTGCATGAAGGTGTGATTATTTGGGAGCAGGACGAGCATCACTCCTAGTTCACTGCATAGTCAGGCTCCCAAATCCCAAAGGATTTGATTCTCATGGGCTTCAGTGGGCTGTGAACTGCCTCAAAGCCACCGTGCTGCAAATCATGTCCGAAATGGGTCCCTGTGCAGAAGGGGACTTAAGGCAATTCCTGCATGCCCATCTTCATCCTCCTCTGTAATACTGACAAAAAGCACGGATGTCCGAATGCAGGTGTGCAACCCCCTGATTCCCGCACAGCCTCCTTGCTTATGCCACAATATTTCCCCACACCCCTAAAAATCCACTGCTGGGCATCATCAACAGAGCTGCCAGCTGCAGAGATGAGAAGGCCGGGGGGGCACCTTCTGCCTGACCAGCCAAGAAGCTTCCCCAGCCACGTCTGCCCAAGAATCAGCCTGCCCAGAGCAGACCTAACGCAGTTCAGCCCAGACGCTCGCTCCTTGGAGAAGCAGCCATCCCTCCCGGACATGTACCTAGAGATGTGATCACAGGAGTCAGAAGCGGTCCGCCTTGCCCCCAGCCGTTGCTAAAAGTACCTCCTAGGTTTATTGCCCAGGCCGTTACCATCCTCGCAGCATCAGAGATGCACAAGCTCACCCTCGGCTCTCGACCATGACTGGCTGTGCAGCAGTGAGCTTCATCCCAGCTCTGCCTCCCCGTTCCCCCCCTCCGGCACCATACAGAGGAACTCTGACAGGATAATAAAGAGTTGCACAATATACTATAAAAAGGCAATTAGATAAACTACTGGATTGGGACCAGCTCCCGTGACCTAGTTAATAGCTCTGGGAATTTCGGGAGGGTAGGGAAGGAAAAAAGCATCAGTGTCAGTACGTCGTGCAGGGCGAACGGGTTTTGGAGGGGAGGAAGGGCTGCGGTCTGCGGCACGGCGCTCTGGAAACACCCCGAGAAAGCAGCCCCAGCATAGTGCAGCAAACACGCCTGCCTTGGATTACACCTTCTCCTTCTTGCCCGTGTTTAGAGCTTGCTGTCAGCATTTAGAGTATAAAGTAGAAACGGTGGATATAGAATCACACAAGCTGCTATTCGGTTTGTGCGCTGGATATTGAGGCTGGATTCATGCGCAGCATGGTGTTCAAGACAAAGGCAGCTGTAGACAGACACTTTGCAGTAAGATAATCATAAGAGAGTAAAATCCAAAAGCAAAGTCTCCAGGAGAAAGTCTGCAAGGGATGTCCCTTCCTTATTTAATTTTTTTACTGAACACAAAATGGCTGCCTAAATTAAAGACACATAAAATAAAGACAGAGCATATAAAGCCTGGGAATATCATTATTTTATGTTAACATGTCTCATGATAAGAAAATTTGCCTGGAGAGTACGTAAAAACTAAATAAAGGCTTCTTGATTTAACCTCACTATTTGCAAAATAGACAACTTCTGATCTGCAATTTGGGAGACACTTTGTACATGAATTTCTGTGGTTTTCATTTCCCAGAAGGGAAGAGCCCTGATAAAGCATTATCATATATAAACTAAAAATTCATTTGCAATTGAACCATGATATGTTCTCAAAGATAGTTCCAATAAGTTGGAATTAAATTTATTGTTGACATAAAAATTAAGTGATATCCATTGGTTACTTGAGATGCCAAATTCCAAGGTCAGTACACAAGTAGTGTTGTTCCCACGAGCTTAACAGCATTTTTATTGACTTAATATATAAAGCTTCATCACTGTCAAATTAGATATTCATATATGTACATGCTCTTGTATTTCATAGAAAACGATTATGGACTAGGAAAGGAAAGTGTATACTTCCTAGATGCCAGGCTTTTTAATGTCAGCTTTCAAATCAAAAGCTCCTCTGCTACAGTTGTAGAGTCTAAGTGCTGTTTTTCAAAATTAGATTATTGTGCTCCCCAGTCCTAGACTGGCTGTTTTCCTCCAGCATAATGTTATTTTTGGGGCTTGTTTTTTTTTCCCCCTCCTTTTTCTTTATGATTTTAAACAAAATTAGGGTCAACTTGCAATGAAAGCACAAGTTGCAGGGAACCGAGCATTACCTATAGCTATAGGCTAACGGGCAGTGACTGCACAGGCAGCATCCATGCCTGCCTCGCCCGGCCCAGCCCGGCGTATTCCCGAGCGGAGCAGGACTGAGGATTGTGCCCAGGAGGGCGCGTGTTCGGCCGCCCCGCTCGGTCAAGGGGCAAACGCTTACGACGTCCCTTGCTTGTTCTGCTGACCCCGGCCCTGCTCCCCGCGCTGAGCTCAGCTCCTCGCACAGTGGCCTCTGGACCCGGCAACAGCTGCCTGGATCCGACCCGTCTCCACCTGGTCCCATACCCTATCCTGGCTGGTAGGTGATGCTTCAAAGCATAGAATAAAAGCTGCTGTAATGACCGGCGACTGGTCTATACAGGAAATTTCTCCCTAAGCAGCCTGTGGTCAGATGATGCCCAAGTACTGAAGAGCTTTTATATCACCTTTTTTTTCCCCTTATGTTTTTTCCTCCTTTTTTTTTATATTATGTTTTCTTAGTTTTATTTGATCTGTGCAGGCTGTGAGGAAGGGCCTTTCAGAGCAGAGGGACAGTGCCAGCAGCCAGCTTGCCTTTGGGGTGTTTCTTGTCAGGAGGGCTCAATCTCAGCCAGCTCCATCCCCCATCTGCCCATTTTCCTTCTCCATTTTGTGTCCATTTCCAATAAAAGCAGGTCAATGACACAAGACAGTTACTCACATCTCTTGCAAACATTCCCCAGCCCCATCCAAAAGCCAAGACTAGCACATTGGGAAAACCTGGCCCCCACTTTTTGGTATTCCTGGCAATTCAGCCAAGGCTAACAAGGGAAGGCAGCAGGCACAGGCTTGTGTATCTCCCTTTAACAGGACCTTGCTCAGTATTTTGGAGTGACACAAACAGAGTACACCTAAGCCAGGGACTGCTGCTACCGGCAAAATTTTAGTCATGTCTCTGAACCTGGCCCCTGTATCTCTTTGTGGAGCCTCACGCACGGAGGCTGCTGTTTCAGAGGCAGGATTTGGATGTGCAGCCTCCGTGTGCTGATATCATCAATTAGTTTATTTTCTTTTTTTTCCAGAGGCCAAAAATAAAAGCCACATAAAGGATACAGTCAAAATCTGAGCCGAGAAAAACGCCTCGGGAAGCTACTGCTGTGTCGTAAGGAAAACCAAAGGGCAAAGCGAGGTACGTCATGGCTCAATCCAAAGGGAAAGACAGGTCAGCCCACAGCAACAATTCCAGTGCCACTGCATCTGCTGCTGGAGAGGATGAGACAGAAAACCTCACCTTGTACTAGTGTTGGTGAGTCTTCTGCATGCCTACTGCTAGCTACTGAGATAGTGGTGCTTGTGGGCGAGGACTGGATGCTGTGCTTGACTCGGCTTCCTTTGCTCTGCAGTGTGGGCAGAGTCCTGCTCTTAAAAAAAAAAAAAGAAAAAAGAAAAAAAAAAGCCTCTTTTTGCAGAAAGGCTCCACACATGTTGTTCTCTTTCATCCCACACGTACCAGTGTGAGCACCGCAATGCACTGCACTGGGAAAACATGCTACAGCCCAAGGAGGGTGAGAGCGCTGGGCTTTCTGCAGCCAAAAGGGGTCTCAGGATCAGGCAGAACCAGCTTTCCTGTGACTAACGGTGTAACTGAGGGTAAATGCAAGGAAATGCAATTTGCCTATGTCTAACACAAACAATGGAGAACCTGTTTATTTCTTACATGGCTCAAAGAGATCAGCTAATCTCAGTGTCTTAATTCGCTGTCGCAGCCTGCCTCTGCCAAGTGTCTGATCCGTGATATAACAGAGCAGCAGACCATCTCACGCTGCAGGCAGCTCCTCCGTGCTGACTCCGGATGCGGTCACGGGGACAACACATATTAATTTCAGTCTAAATGTAGCATTTCTATATAGTTTATCAAACACCCTGACCTGGAAAGTTTTCCTGTCAGCACTTCAGATTAGGAAAACTGGGACAGGGTAAAATGTATTGCCCTTATGAGCAGGCAAGCAGTGAGCCATGCTGCAGGAGCAGCTCCCTGTCCAGGGGCACCAAAGGAGCCCAGCCAGCCCCGGGGGTTCTCAGCATCAATCTCATGCAGGGAAGACCAGACCATTGCAGAGCAGCTCTTCTTCTTTCATCTAGTGTAACATACAGAAAGAAAACAGATATTGGGACATGACTGAAATTATCCCTTGCCAGGAAACAATAAGAAGGGAACAGACCATGAGCTGGAAATCACAACTATAGCAGAGGATGGGTTTTTTGTGATACAGCAGCACACATTTCAGCTGGGCAGCTCACATTAACCCACAGCAAATATTTCAGCAAAATAAAAATATCACCTGTTACTGCTGCAGCAAACCTTTCGTGGGTTTTTCGGTTAGGCTTCCCGGCGGGCTGCTCTGCACCAGGGAGAGGCTGAAACAGACCCAGGAATATGCAAGGTGCAGCCAGCCAGGGTGCTCCTCACCCAGGGGTCTGCTTGGCTGCTGCCAGGAGCCCGACGGTATCTGGCTAATGGGTGTTACAGGGACAACTTCTGTGCTCTCCCATGAATTTAGCTTAAGCCTTTGAATTAAGAGGGGAAAGCAAACAGGACTAAAAAAATACTTGCAAATAATAGTGCTTGGCACCTTCGACCCCCACTGAAAAATATCATATATATATATATAAAAAAATATATATATAAAAATATGCTTACACATGCATATATGTACTTATCATGACGTGCACCTCCTTGCACCTGCAAAACCGGGCAAACCCACTCCTATTACCATTTAGAAAGCTAAGAAAGTAAGAACTTAACCCAGAGGATGCTGAATCCCAGCTCCCTGGCCCCCATCCCATGCTCACTCTGCCCGTGCTCAGCCACCACCCCAGTGGTGCCCTGGCTTTTCACAGGGATGGCTGTGTCATGCTCCCAGAGCTGCTACGTAGGTGGGAAGTGGTTATTCTGCCTTTCAGACATGATAAATAGAGGCATGAAGAGACAGGTACAATGGGTACATATGCCTCTAACTCCCACATTACCCCCTGCAGAAAACTGCAGTTAAGCACTTCATTACGTATATATGTCTTGGCCTAAATTACTAGTACAAACAATTTTTATCCCATGCCAGACAACACACTAATAATGCCTGAATCCCAAGCCTGTGCTTTTGTCACAGGAGCATCCACTTTATGCTTTAGCCATTGGCTCCGATTCCTCTTTAAATGCCCTGCTTTTCCAGCCTGAAAAACCTTCTTTTTTAAAATAATGGGGTTTGGTTTGGGTTTTTTTGCATTTTCTTGTTATTGCATTGACTCTCTTTTAGCCTTAAAAACCCACCACAGCAAACGGCCCACTGAAGCAGTGATCGCACAGTACCCTTGAGTACTTTCTGGGCACTAAAGCAGCATTTCTGCTCTCCCTCTCCATCCTTACTAGAGAGCAGAGGGCGGCAGCATGGGGCAGCTACCTGAAGCTCAGAGATGCTCGTGGTGCCAATGAGGCCACTGCCACCCCTCTGCTGAGCACACCAGGAGCCCAACCCAGGGCAGTGCATCTCTTTGGGACACACTGTAGGTTTTGGAGGGGGTTTTACACTCCTGTGCTGCTGCTCTTCCATCTTGCTCTGCACTGGAAGCTCAAACGCTGGGGAATCTTGCTGTGTTGATTTGCTGTTCCCCCCCACCGCTTTCTTCCCGGGGTAGCACCTAATAGAAAAAGGGGGACATGTTGCTTTATGAAGCACATCATTGAGTCCCATGAAAGAGTCCATGAACGCACCAGCTGGCCTTACTGTGTTTGCAGCTCAGGAGCTTTCCAAAACCAGTCAGGACCACGACCTTGTTCATGTCCCCATGGCTGGCAAACCGATTTGGGACCAGCTGTGGCTGCCTGGCTTCTTAACATTGATAACTGCTTCGATCAGCAGGCTCTCAGCCTCTCAATGACCACAGAGCTTGAAGGCTAAATGGGGCCTAGATTCACTCTCAGAGCATATTTTAGAGGACCATAGGGTCTATCGCCCTGAATCTATTTGAATGCTGCTAATGCTCAGGTGACCAAACTGGCTTGTTGGGTTTCCTTGGCACAGTCCCTGGAGGGGGAAAAATTTCCCACCCCCTTCAAGTCTCCAGTTCTGCTGGCAACCCCAAAGGGAAGGAGGGGTAGGGATTTACTGACTGCTCCATCTCTCTGGCATCTTAAATGATGTCTCCATCATAAAATATAATGAAGGGCAGAGATCCCAAAGTGCTAAAGACCCAAAGCCATAAGTCCAAAAACTAGAGCTTTGACTTATCAGTGTGTGCTGCTGTGGTCAAACCACGTCAATCCACCCAAGAACCAGGTCTGGTTAGGTGCTGTGCTGGGCTAACACTGAAACCCTGCTGCGTAAACACCTAAACTAAAGCGGTATTTGATTTGATCTGAACTGCTAATTGTCCTGGCAATGAATGTCCACCAAGATGTCAGGTACCACTCCTGCTCTGCACAGGGATCCAAAGGTCTTCAGCAAATATAGTAACTAATGTTTTAGCCACCTTTATACCTTTTCACCTATTTGTGCCTCGGTTTAGACCTCTGTAAATGCATACTAGAATACACATTTCATGGGGGAGTCTTGAGCATTCTCAAAGCCTTTAAACTTTGAAGAGAAGATAGCAGCCCATAAACTCAGAGTATAACTATTAAACAGACAGTTCTCATAATAAACCTTTTGGCATCATAACACTATCTTGTTTTAATAGAAAAGTACTTCTTAAGCAATTTAGTTAATTTGATTTATGACTAAAAGGAATTTGGAGAGTGTAAAACCTCAGGAAAAGAACAGCAGGGAAGGTAGCTCTGTGATTACCTCCCCCTGCACACATGTAAACTGTGGCTGAGATAAATTAATAATGAGACTTAAAGTTACTACTTCTCCATGGAGCACATCAGAAAACTGAGTGAAAGAAGACTGCAAGCCTGGGAAAGGAGAGGGCTGTGCGATCTGAGAGCAGGACTGTGATTCAGGAACTCTCTTCCAATACTAAACCACCTAATCTTAGGATTAACTTATTAATTAAACATGTTTTGGTGATTGCACAGGGTAGAAGATCCTCAGGACTTGTTCCTCAAGACTTGCAAGTGTCATTGAACTTACCAAGCTGAGCACAGCACCCACTTAGTCTTTTCAGGAGGAGCTGACATCCTTCTTGCTGTGTCAGAGGTCTTTGGCTGATAAAGCTGGAGGTTTTGTTTTGCCAAAAACTCCGTTATGTGATACAAACTGCCAACAGGGAAGGGGCAACCTGGGATCCCAGACTTTACCAGTTTGTGCAGGAAAGCAGAGATTAAACTTTCTTGTTCCTATTTCAGTCACTGAAGATTTGTCACTATGGATAAATGATTTGAGCCCAGTTCAGGTCACAGCACAGCTGATAATGGGACAGAAGTGCCTGGAGGTAAAGTTAAACTAGAGAATCTCACCTTCCATGATCTCTCTAGGTTTAACTCTTTCTACAAACCAGGATGCCTTTCTGGTCATCTGATGCCAGATTTCCCTCTGATATTCTCTAACACCTCACTGGCTGCCATCCCAACAGAGCCCTCCGCAGGGATCCCCTCCTCACCCGATGGCTCTGTCTGGCTCAACCACTAGCTGTGCTGAAGGTTTGTGTACATCCCAGTTCATCCTCCCCCCTTCCACTATCACTGCTTTCCTGCCCCAGGAGGTGTCTTTCATGATGTCCTGACCCATGCCAGGTGACCTGAGGGATGCTGCTAAACTGGAGGGACCAAAGGTAACACTGACTTGCCCTCATTAACAGTTAATTACTGCGGGGTCTGAAGCTGCCAGATCTGATAAATGGACATTAAAATATTCCTCATCTTTTCTCATTTTCCCAGTTTCACTCAGAACAGGGCTCTGCTCACTGAGTCCCAGTCTGGGAGGGCTGAAGGTGACCTTCTAAGTCCCCGCATCACAGACAAGTTGCTAGAAGTAGCACCTCCTCTTGCTCTGAGTCAAACCTAGTATTGTTCAGATCATCATCCATGGTTTTTCAGTTGTGTTTGTACCCATCAGTCAACTCTTTCTGAGGAAATTAAATCTTTAAAATTATTTTCCCATTAATCTTCACCATAGAAAGCCACTTGAAAGAGCACTACAACAGTCACCTTTGAAACCAGCTCTCAGAGCAACCAAATAGCTGCTATGTGGCATCTCTCTGGGGCAACGAGAGAGGTTACAGCAGTCAAAAAGTGACCAATACTGAAAGAAACTTCTTGAAAGCACAGCTCCAAAGCAGGGATGATTTCAGAGCAGAAAACCCCATGTCCCCAGGAGCTCAGATGGTGCCCTGCAAGGAGACAAGGGTGTCTGCAGAACCATTGCTAGGGCTGAAAGCAGGGAAATAAATCAATAATTGTGTAATCAGTGGCATCTTACTTTTTTTTAATGAACCTGTAGGACAAGGATTTCCCCCCAGCGCCCTCTCTCTCCTCTTTTTCCCAGAGCTCATCTTTCACTTTGTCATGCAATTCCCAGCTGGCCAGCCGCAGCCTGCCTCGATCCCTTTTCCATTACACACTCGGCTGAGCTGAGGACGAAAGGGCCCCTGGATTCCAGCGAGAAGGTAATTAATTGACTTTCTGCTCTCGTTGCTATGCGGCAAAGGTGGAAGCCGCAGCAGCTACAGTTCATTTTTAATCCTGGAAGATTAGTCACAAATGGCATCATTACGGAGATGATCGGTTGCCCACAATAAAGACACTGGCTCAACTAAAGGGTGCTCTTAGGATGAGAAGGGCTGTGATGAAGAGGCTAGGAGCCGTCAGTAACGCACACCCCGTTAACCCATCAGGCAGGTATTAGTATTTGTAGCTCCTTTCCTGGGTAGTCTTTTTCCTTTTCATGTTAAACCTGTCCTAACCTCCAGGTTGGGCAGAGATCAGAAGATCAGAGCCACCACTGCTTTGGTGGCTGGTGTCAGCTCCCAGATGAGCACTCCAGGTGAGAGCGAAAAACTCGCTTTTTGGAGCTGTACGTAAAATAAGTGGCTGATTCTGCACTGTGCCCAGCTCAGGTGAGAGCCTTTCCCCAGTGTGACAGCAGTGCCATGCCCTTGGAGGCACACACATCACCAAGATCAGCTTCTTAGTGTGATGGAACAGCAAATTTTACCAAAATTTGTTAGAAGATCATTCTTCAGCTCAAAATACTAAAAACTATTCTGCAGCTAAGACAGCAGAACGACTCACACACAGAAAATCAAACATACGCGCTGAAAATATGTTTGAATTTCAACTCTAGACTCACACTGGAAATTAATTCCTCTTTCTTCAGCAACAATAAGTAACTGCAAAAATAACCCATTTTACTACTGGAAGAAAAAAATATTAACTCGGGGGTTGCTTCCATTCTAAGCTTTATAAAGTCGTAGTCAATCCGAGTAAGAGCAATTGTTTTGTTAATTGTGCAAAAGAGCTTCTTATTCTTCAAGAGTTATGTATTTGCCTGATGATTTTCAGCTAAGCT